>NW_026517022.1:1267661-2535322 GCF_026229845.1 Diaporthe amygdali | reverse complement strand
GATCGGTAGACCGATGATGACGGCGTCCATGACGAGATTGATGATGCCATTGCCCAAGACGAGCTTGTAGATGTCAAGACAGTGGCCGGGTTCCTCGGCCGCCCAGCCGGTCCAGGCTAGATGGATTGGCTTGCACTGGAAGATGATGATGAAGACGAAGAACACCATGATGAAAATGTTGAGCCCAATGACCGGGTACGTGATGCGGCGAAAAACAGGCGACGCGTCAAAGATGCGTATGAAGAAGAAGCACACCGAGAGCTTAGTGGCTGAGATGTGAATGATATACAGCATCTCATTGGCGAAGAAGGCGACCAGAATCCTGGTGATGTTGGCGAAAGGGACCTCCCATGTGTCAAACCCGAGCCCGAGATCGTATATCCGCCATAGATGCACGCCGTAGAGAGCTATGGAGAAAGACTGCGCGTATAGCGTTAGTTTACTGCGTAGCAGGGGGTGGGCAATAGCCTAGGCAGGCCGTAGAACGCACAAAGGCTATTAGCATGAGCCAGTCATCAATGCCCCAGCCGCCGCCATGGCCGAGGAACTTGACTGTGAGCCGCACTATAACCAGGAAGAAAGTGATGGTGAAGAGGACCGTCAAGGAGGCAACGTCGTTCTGTTGAGGCCTGCGCGGGACGCCGCACTGGCGCAAGCCCAGGCGTTTGGCGACCAGGCTCTCCTTGACTGTGCAGGTCGACTTTACGCATGCTGCAACCGACGCCTGGTAGGTGTCATCGAGGCAGAGGCAGGCCGTGTCGGTCGGCGAGCAGGAGGTAACGCCGCTGCCCAGCACAGACATGGTGCAATTCACCTGCAGGGCGGCGAGGCCGGTTAGCTCACGATCCGCACGCTTGTCTCGGGTGGCGCACGGAAGGACGGGGACACGGGTAGACCCGTGAAGATCACTCACTGCACATGGAGGTGGCGTATTCCACGCTGGATCCGTCGCCGAAGCCACTCCGAAGAGCAGGGCTGCGGCAGCCACGGGCAGGAAAGAGGTGAAGCGCATATTGACAACTATTGACGACAACTATTATTGCCAAAGGAGATTGACATTTCAGGCGATGGGTGAGGAGGCCAGCAATGTTGGGGGCCATGAAAGCCAGGTCGGCGGAATATATCTGCTCTCATCACAGCCTCTGGATGCCCCTATCTTCCTCGACCTCGCCATACAGAGTCCGCGACCATCCGTAGGGTAACAAACAATGCAACAAATATCACAAAAATCAGACCACATCTGCTTGCCAAGATTTGTCTGCTGACGGACTGCAGATCGAAGGGCTGGTCATGCAGGAAGGACTTTTTGCACGTTGTGAGTCGCAGCCTCGATGCTCGTTTGCTGGCTACAATGTACAGAGCACTAGTGCTGACAGAGATGGTAACGCCCGCATTCGCGAGAGATATTGGGGGCCAACAGGCTGCCGCTTCAACATACTGTATGTAACTTAAACAAAATGTAATTTTTCCCCATTCGCGCGTCAGCGCCGAATGCGAGCATACCATGTCGATCGATGTAGCATCTAGTGCCACCACCCATGGGGCATGGGGGAGCCTTGCAAGTCCGATTCACCCAATAAGTTACCACCCTACGACACCACTCGCCCAATGTCGCACTCGCCCTTTTGCATTTTTACTCTGCCCCCGCAGGCGATCCAGACCGTTGAGTCCTAGATGCCCCTGCATCCACGTGCGTACCGCCCAATCGGCATCAGATACAAAGGTAGAGGGCGGCCGCCGGTTATGTGGCCAAAGATAGAGTGCGGTGCGTCGGGTGAAAAGGGCTGCATATCGTGCATTAGCCTGGCTTTTCTTGACCTTCCTCCATCTTATAGGGCAGTGGGCAAGCAGTGGGCAAGCAGTGGGCAAGCAGAGGGCTAACTTCGGCAGTTCGGGACCGGGGGAGGAAATAGTGAAGCCGGAAAGGAAGCTAGTACAGTAGACGACGGGAACAAAACCGGGAGTCCCCCACTTGATGTGTAGGCGCGAAATCGAACTCTCAGAGCTTGCTGTCCTCCATGTCGCTGTTAAACGTTGGCGAAAAGGCTGAACGCGGTGGTCACGGTGGTGTTGGTGTAACTTACCTAAACATAGCAGACTCAACTTGCCCAGGTGCTGATGTTCATGGGATTGGTGTGCATACAGAACGAGAACACAGACGCCGTGTTCGTGGTGCTAGGTGGCTTTTTTTGTGGAATTTTGGCTCGTTCTCGTGAAGGGGGAATGGTGGGGTACTGTAGGTATGGGAAGGCGATTCGTTGCCGGACAATTGAAACCTGCATGCTTGTTTTCATGCGCGGATCCGAGCAACCAGGATATGAATCCTACTAACCTTCCTAAAACAGCAATCGATCATAATCACTCGATGGCGAGGTGGAATCCCAAAGAGGTCGGCGTCAACCGGTCAACTAGTCGTAGTTGCGTGTCGGCCCGCTCCAGCTTGTGGTCAAGACCGAGGTGGTCAGACGGGAGCCCTGGAGAGACCTGCTAATCGGACTGTGTCCTCCGCCCTGATGTGACACTGGAAGAAGCCTTACTTATTGTCAAATTGAAATGTTGTTCAAGCTTCCTTGTAATCGTCTTCTCACTGTGGCAGCTGCTATTTTCTCACAGGGGTTCTGGTGTGCTTCTCCTGAACCTTCTGTTCGAACTGCATATATCACTGATTACTCGTAGAACCATCTGATATTAGGGGAGAGTCTTAACTTCAGCCCCAAGAACGTCGCACTGGGCCTGCAGGCTTGATGACTCGGGCATCCCAGTCTGTTCATCCCCTCTGAGCTGATCAACCTGTAAATTGAGATCCGACGCTTTGCCTGGAAGACTAACAACCCCAGTCTACGCCTAGTTATCTTTCCGATGTGTTTCCTGGCGTGTTTTGTGCCTCTTCTCATCCTTATATCCCGTCGACACCCTTCTAGTCCATCAAAATAACGCGCAAGAAGCCCAAGAAGAGCACAGAAAGCAGAATTATTAATATCAAACCATTCAAAAAGCGGCCTGCCCAGACAGTTGTGCCTCTCTCTGTATAATTGCCCCCGCGATCGAAAAGGACCCACCAGTCAACAGCATTTGGGGATGGACAGAATACCAAATCCCGTCCCTATATGGCACATGCCCGGGGTCTGGTTCCAATTTTAGACGCCGTTACACTGTCATTGTCACGGTGACTCGGTGACTCGGTGACCTGCATGACAGTCGCAGCAGCACCACTCACGCATTTCTGACGAGATATAGCACCGGCTACTAAGGCCCACACCTGTCACTGTCACCCAGGCCCACCCAACGTGTCGGCGTGTATGGTTGCTGGGGGGGGGGGGGGCGAGCAAAGCTTTCATCCGCCGACCTTCCGCGTGAGCAATTAGATCGATTCAGTTCGAAGATAACGCACAGTAGGAAGAGACTGGGAAAGTTTTCAACTGCGGCTCTGGCGGCTGGAACTCGTACGACCATGTGCCTACAGTCCATGCTTCTGCGTTAGAAACTCACTAGAGAGGCCTCATCAAGTGCGGCGTTGTGCCATGGTAACACTCTTTTGGAATCATTTCACCGGCCATTCGATAATGTCATGTCAGGCTAGCTAATGCAGACCATGGGGCAGACTTGATGGGCGAAGCACAGGGTTACATGAGAAGGGGCCGTAAGAGCCCAACAATTTATCTCGTTCATTGCCCAATTACACTACCGAAACACCAGCTATGGGCTGTGAGCGCAATTTGTGGAGTGACATGTTTGTATCGATGCGTCTTCAGCGATGTGTTCAGGATTGCCTTGCTCATTTTGTAGAGAACAACGTATTTCTCGGGTGTCAAAACTTTTACCCCATTTACTTCGTGTAAAACGAGGAGTCAATGATAGAGTGGAGTTAAATCTTCAGCGAGAAGACTAATACAACCGTTTACAAAAGTTTTGTCCATTTCTGTCCTGTATGTGCTATTCTGATGTGGTCTGCGTGCTGTCCTGCCTGAGCGGTCCCTCGAAATCACACGCTGCCGAACGCAAATCATCTCCGCACGTTGCTCACCATCACATCTATCCAATGCTTCTTCCGTATGTACTTTTCAGTCGTATTGACATGTCGCGCATCGTCCGAATCAACTCCCACTATCCATCCGTGCCATCAAACCAAGCTTGTGTCGAGCAAGGCTCTCAAATGAGCCCAGCGAGAGCTTGGTGAGTCGACTTCGGCACCATGGTGCTGGCCATCTGCAGATGAGCACTCGTATCAGACGTCGAGATCAGATCGACGTCTCTGGTGAGGTGCTCATACTTTCAATCTGGGGTCAAAAGCTCCCATACCCCCAAAATCGAAAAAAAGACTTCCTTCTGGTAGCGGATCATTTCTTGCGTCCTTGCCGACGCTTGCGGGTCTTTTTCTCCTCAACCTTTTCCTTTTCAGTCTGTCCTTGCCGGGGAGTTTTGCCTGCTAGCATAACTTTGCTCCAGGCGTTTTTGGAACCTGCCTTTGCACAGGACAGGCACCATAAGTGTCCATTACTGGCCACGATAGGACTCAAGACTATCGCCTGACATCCATCGCAACTCCGAAAACGGTTGGGATCGGAGAACTGATATTCCATTTCATATCCAACGTAGAAAAGAGGGTGTATCACACTTTCTGGGGAAGCGGGAAAGACAGTGTCGAACAAAGTAGCTTTCATTTCATCCTCAAGGCCCAGCACACCAACAACTTCGTGTCGCAAATGGGACACCATTTTGAGCCAGAAATCGGTCTCTGCCTCGGAATGTCTGACGCCCCAGGTTGAAAGTCCTCGAATCAACCCAAAGTTGTGGGTCATGAACTTCACAAAGAGCTCACGGAACTGACGAGTGGGACCACTGGTTTTAGACGTGAGAGCAATAGCTTCCATGAGGTCATGGATGAACGCTTTGAAGGATTTGGTGGGGGTGTCTGCAAAGTATAGATCTCCGGCGTCGTCGATGTCGTCGTGAAAACCGAGTGCCCAGGACTTGACGCCAAAGCTGCTGCAGACATCGACAGCAGCCTCGCTGGCAGCATCGATGAGGCCTTGCGTGAGGAAGTAATCGCCGAGGATCGTCAGCTCAACAAGCATGGCCAGGAAGCCGTTTCTGCTTTTCGATATCGCATAATCTCTGTGCCACTTGAGGTCTTGGTGGTAGATGAAACGAAGAAGCCACTCGATCTTCTCAGGCTCGTGATCATCAAGATTCACCTCACGCGTCTGGGATTCCTGCGATATCGTACAAATATCAGCTTAGCAATACTGAATCTTGACATCACACGTCACGAACCTTCCAAGGTCCACTGAATGCTTTGCGGAAGTACTGGCTTCGAGTTGAGAGAATAAGCTGGTGTGTGCTGAACTCTCGGCCGTTGCAAATGACCTTGCAGTCGGCAAATTCGGCCGACTCAAAAAGCCTGAGAGTATTAGATTTGAAGAGACGCACGTGTTGATGAATGCTGGAATTCTGGTAGACCTACTCAATATCCATCGTAGCAGACTTGAAGGTCATGGCAGAGCTGAGAGAACATGAATTGGTGGGTGGAAAGGATGGAGAACAGAAGAGGAATCAGACGCAGGCAATAATAGTCCTGATATCTGTTACCAGTGCTCGAATGTGGTCAATGGTACATCTGATGGCACGGTGATGACTTCAAATATGGTACATGACCAGGCGGCTGCCTAAGAGACTATTGTTGAATGTGGGAAGGATTCTGCGACTGGAAACTGGTGAGAAGGTGAGAGATTACCTGACTTTAATATTACGCTATCAGAACCAGAATACAGCACCCTTGAATGGCTTAGGCAGCAATTAGGACTGGACAGATCCTTGAGTGTCGGATTATTGAGGCACCTTCAGGGTGATGCACGGCCAGATACCTCTCAAAGAAAGGTCATTTTCAGGCAGATCGGACATGATAAGTAATTGAGTCCTGGGCTCTTTGAATCCTTCATTCCAGGGGCACATCAGCAAGCTGCAATTCTCTTAGACTGTGTTATCAGCAAGAGATTTATCAATTAATTAGGTGACTTTGTCCCAATTCTTCAGGCATTGCTGCACTAATGCTTTCTGCAAATAAAGGCTGCAAAAACTTAGCCTGGGGAACTATTCCGTGTGTCTTTTAATCAGCAGGATCGTAATTGCAGGGGAGTGGAACAAGTGACAGCCTGTCTTTAATGACCTTCAGAGACCTAGTGAGATTGATAAAAGGGTGGCAATATGAAAAGTTACCTCGATAGCATGTCATAGATTCTAAGTCTGGATATCCCTGCTCGATAAACAATGGTGTATCAAATCTGTTCTTGACACAAAGACACAGTCAAATGATTAGAAACATCTCCAGCAATCTGCACACATAATGTAGATCGCAGGATTTGTTCAGCAGTGTTTCAGAAACTACTTTATCTCACCAGGTCACTTGTGAGTGTTTCTGCTGTCTAATTTCAGATACAAACTAATCTTCAGCATAGATTTGTATGCCTCCGGGAACGGAATATGCTGCTGGTTTAGAAGACAGTCAAATTGCGTTGACCAACCACCAGAAACCTTTCCAAATCTCTGTCAACAAACGCGTAATCGAAGGTGAAGGTTGTCTTCTCACCCAGATCCTCTGATCCCATTCGCGTAAGACGTAGGAAAAGTTTTTCTGGGAGCAGGACTGAGCTCGTGATATTTACAAGAAGAATCATGATGGAGAGCACAATAAAAGGGAGGGAGTTGAGTCTATAGAGGTGCAGAACTGCTAAACGCCTGAATTTGACCTGGAGGTTTTGTGAGAGGTTCATCGTCCACAGAAGCAAATAGCAGAATGGAGTATACTGACTGAGGCGTTTATCAAGCGCAAGAAAGAATTGTCAGTGAGGAGGATCTGAGACTCACATGTGAGGAGCTGAACCACTGAGTGAACATCACGCAGAAGTCGTGAAGAATGAATCTTTACCTGTCCAAACTCAAAGTGGCGGGATGGTAAGTTAGCTTCGCGGAGAGTTATGGAGCAAGAGAATGCAGCTGGGAAAAGTCTGCAGGATTCAGGCACAATGGACAGGCAGTCTGTAGGTGCCGCAGACGACAGGCAAGCAGAATCGCTGTTTGTAACAGGAAAACTGACTTTTCCATATTCTGCCAGTATGGAAACAATTGTGAAGCAACATTAAGATATGACTCAAGTATTTTCATTAGTCATCAAAGCGAGGACTACTTAAGTACATATTTCAATCTTGGAGGATGTCTTGAAAGTAGGTACTGACCATCTGAGTTGTATTTTCTTATGTTGAGTACACAGTACTATTT
Source organism: Diaporthe amygdali (assembly GCF_026229845.1). Taxonomy (NCBI): domain Eukaryota; kingdom Fungi; phylum Ascomycota; class Sordariomycetes; order Diaporthales; family Diaporthaceae; genus Diaporthe; species Diaporthe amygdali. Next base: position 2,528,047 of record NW_026517022.1, on the reverse strand, counting down.
GAATAAAACTTCTGCTGAGGAGCAGCTCCGTTGATTTTAAACATAGCTCGAGGAAGTCGTGATAATGTTTATGGACTGAAAGGAACCAATGCTTGAAATAAAGTCTTCAACAACATCAAATGATTACCATGGGGGATCCAGAAGTAATGAGTGGCTTGAGAACTGGGGGCTTGACTCTGTACACAAATGCAGTCAGTCAAGAAAAGGAGCAGAGCCTTTAGTCTGTAAAGTCATCACAGTCTGCGAGTCTTCGGCCCTTGCGAACTTCCTTTTTCTTCTGTAATTGGCTATCCCTCTGATTCGATACACACGAAGTGAAAAGTACAGATCTTTGGAAGCTTTTATCAATGGAGTGTCTCTTCCTACACCAGTGTGCCAATTCTTCGCTTCTAAAGAAAGGTTGAAGAACAGGGCATCAACTGGGCATCAATGATTGAAGGTGACGCTAGCTATAGGGGAGAATTCATGGACAGAGGACGTAGTTGATGTGTGGGCATCTTTGTTGGGACCAATTCAAGGGTGCAACTGCTTCAACGTGTCCTAAGAGTTGTGCGCCACAAATCACAAGATACACACACTCTAGTCACACTCGAGAGCTATAACCACAGCAAGTGAATTTTCTGTCGTTTGCAACTGTCGTGATTCACTGAAAAGTGGAGCCGTATTGCGGCCAAAGTGCCTGCCCGTCGGCCAGGGCCCCCAAGGACTCAAATATAAATTGCAGCTCTTCCCCCAACTTCGACTTCTTCTATTTCCTTGCGTCGACGACCACTCTGATCAATTTTGAAGGATGCATATGTCAAGCCACACCTTCATGCTGCTGCTTGAGGATCAGTAATTACTGTCTTCCATCTACTGTCATTGACAAAACCCCTTCGTCATCTACTTTCTACCTTTCACCCAATAAGGGTTGGGACAACTGTCTTCGAGCAAATTCTTAGAAGTAAACCTCTCACATTAAAATCACCACCTTGCGAGATTTGCCATTCAGAGTCACCAACAGATCATCAACTTCAGCAGCTATCAAAGCAACGATGGCGCCCAAGAAGACCAAGCAAGCACCGAGGCAACGCATCGACTACCGCACTGGATGGAGCATGGAGGATCCCATCGTCATCGACGACGTCGAAGAAGCAAGCAAAGGCAACGTCTTCACAAAGAGCTACACCGCACAGAACAGCGGCCCAGGCTACAGACCATACTTCAGTAGCCTCGCTGGCGGCGCGAAGGTGGCCAATCCTGCCCAGGTATGTCCCATTCCGCTCACCACCTTCTCTTCTTCCTAAAACATTTCTGATCATTCACAGAAGCACGCAAATGACAAGGTAGACGGTGAAAATGCAGCCACAAACCAAAGCCACTCAATCCACCCTGCTCAGGTACATACCGGTCCTTTTAAGGTCCCGCTACTGACAACGGCGTTGCTGACTTTTTACAGAAGCGCAATCGTCAGAGTCTGAGTGAGGAGGATGAAGACTTGGACTTGAACCACATGAGGCCCGCAAAGCGCGCAAGACATGAGCAGCTGACCGGCCGAGTGGTGACTGAGGGCCAGACAAGCCACTCTCGACTCAAGCAAAATCTCGAGGCGACCCTCTTCACGTTGTGGAAAGACACAGACAGGGAGCGGGCGACAGCTAGGGAGATAGAAGTAGCAAAGAAAGAGGCTCAGTTCCAGGTGAAGAAAGACCAAGCTTTGAAGGCTGAGTTGCGCGAGGCGCAGCATCGATCCGACATGGCGGCTACTCTAAAGTCCATGCAACAAGATTACGATCGGCAGCGCCAGGCATCTTTGGAGCTACAGAAAGCAGAGGAGCAGGAGCAACTCGAAGAGCGGCGCAAGCAGACGCAGGATGCCGAGGCGAAGAAAGCTGGACATCGGTTGGCGCTGGAGGACCACCTAAACATGCTTTGGGAAATCCATGACGTACACGTCGCAAGAACTCGCAGTGTGGGAATGGGGCAGTTGTCAGAGGCTGGTATGCGACGTGTGCAGGAGCGTCGGGCGGCCAAGGCACGAGAGGCGGCGAGGAGGGCTTGAGGGTCCGCGTGGAAAATACTCACAAGGTTCATTCAAAGCCTTGAGACATGGGTGAGATGGCTTTGACTGGAATCGGAGGGCAAACAGGATTCCGAATTCAACAGATTGCTTGACAAAGAGCGGTATTTCAAGACGAAGAAATTGTCTGAATTGTCCGCAGCTTTTGTGCTGGGAAATTATATGTGAGTGATAGACGAAGTGTTTCTCAAAGCTATGAGCAGACACAGCAAATGAACAATTCCTCTGTCACCAGGGTGGCCGAGAAAGTAGTGGGTGTGGACAAAACCAAAATGAAGCATTTTGAGAAGATTGGTAAGCAGGCTGCCTAGTATTTACCTCTTTATGCATAGTAGCCGACTCTGGCATTCCAGGTTGAGAATGCTGTAGGACAAGGCTACCAAGCTAGCACGTGGCCCATCCAATTTCTCCACGCACCTCTGGCACAATTTTCTCGTAGTGTTTTTTTCCTCCTCGAAAAGGCCTCAAAGCTCTCATAAAATAAAAGGCATGCAATGGGAGTGGATAGTAGAACAGGCGATCTGGGCCCTAGTGATTGCTGCGTCACCGTGCTTGCTGTGAGAATCGTACAGGCTCAGGACTTCTGATGAAAATGGTGGAGACGACAAGACTTTAAAAATGTTACATCTCTCCTCTACTAATACAATCATCCTCTACAACTCGATACGTGACATGCCCTACTACACCACCATCAACGCCACCACAGCCACCACCACGAGCGAGCCAGTCATCCCAGAGATCGGCCCGCGGACCTTGGTGAGCATGTGGCAGAACTGCGATGTCGCCCACACAGATCACACCTATCTTCCAGTAACTTTTTCACAAAAAGAATCCAGCCTTGTAATTTTTGTTTCTTTCCCCGTCAGCTTGCCGTTATGTCCTTGTATAAAACGCACAAGGGTGGGCCAAGCATTAAACTCCAATCGGCTTTTTGTTGATTGAAATAAAGTATAATAACTCAGTATATTGCTCTAAGGCTCCAACCGACAACTTGAACCCTGGCGCCAATGTAACAAACAAGAGAGATCACATAAGAAAAGGCAGAAAATAAGATCAAAGCAGTCCACCCCGCCTCGCCTCGCAATCGCAACAAGGCACCTCCGATAGGTATACTCGTTAGCGTGCCAAAACTGGCGACCAGCATGGAGCTGCTCAAGAATCGCCCATATTCCCTGGAGTCACACAATTGTCCAATACAGACGGGTAGGAGGCTCACGTTACCACCGCTAGCAAATCCGAGGACGATTGTGAACACCATCAGAATCGCCTTTGAGCCCCTAGCCGGCATCCACAACGCTAGGATACTCACTGCACACAGTCCTACCGTCAAGATCATCATATTGAAACGGCCCCACTTGTCTGCGAGCAGCCCCGGGACTGCCCTCCCCACGACACTCCCGGCGTTAAGCAACGCAGGCAGGATGTAGCTCTCGCTCGGATCAACCCCGTGGTTCTCAGCGTACGACACCACATAGGTCAATGGAATTAGCACCCCGTACTCCATGAAAAAAATGCCACCGCAACAACATGCCAGTCTTGGATCAAGGAAGAGTCGAAAGTCAGGCCACAGTGAGGCGTTATGCTCCGCCGGCGATAGGCGGGTTCGCACAAGGAGGTTGGCCGGCACAGCCAGGGCCACAAGAATGAAACCTAGGACGCGCATGCTCCAAGGGTAGCCCAGCCGTGGCAAAGTGGTTCGAAGGATGAGAGGAAATATTATGCCGCCGATTGAGCCAGCCGTCGCGGCAAGGCCAGTGGCGAGCCCTCGTTTGCGGTTGAAGAAGTGGCCAATGGCCGCATACGCAGGATTGTTGAGCAATGCACCGCCAAGGCCCATGAGGATGGAGAAGGTGCCAAAAATCTGGTAGTACTCTGAAACGATATCAGTCATGCCTAAATATAAACACCGTTTAATTAAATTGCCACAGCCTGGACATCTTACCTGTACAGGAACTAAGAATGAATGGGCTAGCAACCATGAAGCTGCTGCCAACAAAAACAAGACCTCCCGCACCCTGTTGATCGAAGACGGGACCAACTCCGAGGCCCACAAAGTATACCACAAACAGATAAGTTGAGAAAATCCACCCGACCTCGGAGGGCGAATATTCCTTAAGTTGATTGTCAAGGAAATACCACTGAAAAACTGCGGATGTATTGATAACCCCGAACACGGACATAAACAAACAGAATGATCCAAATACGACGCCCCATGCCTCGCGACCTCCTTCAGGATATGTTGTGGAGTAGTGGTCACCCTGGTCTCCTAAGCTGTCGACTCGCCTCGACACAGTGCCAGACTGGATTATTGGCCTCTCAAGTCCAGGTGGAGCTGGGTGTTTCTCTAGACTCATGTTTTCAGTGACTGTGAGGAGATCAAAAAGGATTCATATGAAGAGAGGTTGATAATGTCGCTTCCTGGCATCGCCCAAGCGATAAATTTGTAAAATCTTAAAGCACCTTGCTTCAACATTATTGACAGTCTCTGCGTGATTTTAATATATATGGCGAAGAAGGATTGAACACCACTTAGTCAGCGGCTACCGATGCACACCTGGCAGTAGTAGGGTGAGCTCACAGCCGATGTTTCCGTGGATGTCTATATACAGAAAATCGAGGTCGCCGAAGTCATGGTGGTACAACCTAGAGACCTGCGGCAAAAAGGCAAGATCGCGTAATGCCAAGACGTCATAGACACGTTGGTTCCGTAGCTAGTCTACTATCATCAAGTCGTGTAATTGATCTGGGATCGTTGTGGATGCGTCTTCGATGAAGGATGTGGTGAGTGACCAGAAAGGCGTCGAGTGTGCGTCTACTGTGTTACTCGTGTGACTAGACCATGTTTGCAAGTGTCTGCTTGGTATCAAGATCCACGTTTTCCCTGCCATCGACAGATGTGATGTTAATTGTTGCTCCCAAATCACATTGGCAAACAGTGGCTCCGTCGCTGCGAATATCACACCCGTCTCGTTTGTCGGTGCTTACAGGGAGCGATTTTGCCAAGGATGACAGTCATACTGGGTTCCGAACTAGTCTAGATGGAAGTCACTGTCGCAGCGGGCTGGGGTGGAGAGCAGGTTGAGACTGTTTCCTAGATTGGCTTAGCTTTAACGCATAATGCATTTGTAAGTAAACATAAAGGACCATGGGAGACACGACTCTCTGCCCAGTCAGGCACAACTTCTTGAAAGTCGAAACTCACTACCGACAGACTATCCACCGTACGAGCAACATGGCTGCAACCGAGAAGAATGCCGAGGAGCTGAGAAAAGCTTCGCAGCTCTCCCACGTACCTCGAGGTGAACAATACGACAAGATGATATCGGGCATGCTGCAAGTATTTCATCCCAGCATTTTTACCTAATCGGATTTTGAGAACTCGAATTGGGAATTTACCAAAATTGTTCTGATATGCTAGTTATGATGGAGAACTGAGCTGCTAACGTCTGCAATCACACAGCTACGACTCATTCGTGCCAGAGTTGTGCGATGCTCGCTTCCGTGCCCGAGCATGGGCTCATCAATATAACCACTTCTTTCCCACCGGTGCCGAGGCCAATGCAACTTCCCTGCAGCAGACTCGAGCACAGATGTTGCGCGAGATTCTCGGCCGGGTAGATGGCGACGACGTCGTCATCGAGCCTCCTTTCAATATTGACTATGGCTGCAACATCAGTATAGGCGAGCGATTTTATGCTAACTTTAATCTTGTCATCCTTGACTGTGCCATCGTTACAATTGGAAATCGTGTTATGATGGGTCCCAACGTGTCGATATTCGCGGCCACCCATGAGACTGAAGTCGCAAGTCGGAGAGACAACATCGAGTATGCCAGACCAGTCTCGATCGGTGACGACTGCTGGATAGGGGGTCATGTGGTGGTTCTTCCTGGTGTCACAATTGGCAAAGGGTGTGTGATCGCGGCGGGCTCAATCGTGACGAAGGAGGTACCGGCCTGGAGTGTTGCTAAAGGGGTCCCGGCGCGAGTGTTTAAGTCTGTTGAGCCAATTGAGTGAAGGCGTGAAACGATCATGTCACATCAATAACATGTTTTGGGCGGAGAACATGACAATATTTCACTCTCTTGCATCTAGATAATACATGCAGCGTTGGCGCCGTTACCAGCAATCGTCTCCGACTAATCACTCTGCACCTAGAGTCCCAATACTTATGAAAATGAGGAAGTTGCGATTCATACGGCATCATCTGACTTGATAGCCACCTCTCTCTGCGCCCCCAAGCTTTTCGAACTGATAGCAAAACGAAAACGCAGTTAACAGGACACCAGTGATAGTAAGCTAAGCAAATTAGACCCATCGAGGTGCACATATCGTCCACGTTAAATATCAATCGCAAAGTAAGGAACAACTAATAAGTAGTTGAAAGTGTTGTTTCCTTTTACGCTGTGACTACTTTGAAATCTTCAAAGTGAACAGACAATTTGCCTCCATTGCCACTTGCATCTCCTTTCGGCATACATGCTGCTACACCAATCCAAACTTCACGATCGTCATCCTCTTCAAACACCCAGGTCAATTCCCGAAGCGGGATCCTTTGCCCGCCTGGCGTCGTCACAAAAATCCATAAAGCGCCATGTTTCTTCTCCATGTCGAAGGTTGCTTTACTGACCCCTATAGGCGCCAAGCTCCAATCTGCATATGGGTTTGCAGCAACAACAGACGCAAAGAATGCGTTGTTCTCGTATTCAATACCGGTCTTGATCCATTGCTGAGGAGATGACTCGAATGTCGTCTGGTCCTTGTTCTGGGACCTTCGCACGGTACCTGGCAACAGGAGAACTAGACCACCCTGCGCGTATGGAGTTTTGAAATCTGCTGAAACAGTAACAGATGCCTTGCGGAAAGAATTTAGAGGAAGGGGCGTGGCGTAGATTGGTCCACTGAATTCGTCACGGCCACCGGCAGTTGCAGGGACACGCCAGATATCGGATCCCGCGGGAGACACGAGACTGAAGGAATCTGAGGAAGGGTCCTTTGGTAGTACAGGTTGCTCAGGAATGCCGCAAAAAAGAGTAAAGTCCATGGTGGGCAATATTGTTGTTACACTTGGGATTGTTTTTGGAAGGACGGGAGGTTTACTGGGTCGCACGACTACATATCTGAAGTCCTGGCTAGCTGCTTACACACTTGGTGTGTGAGCTAGAGTAATATGACCCGCAATACAAAACGGTGTGTGGAGACTGGACCCTGTTAGACGCTCAATTACCCCAATTGGAAATAGTTCCAACTGTTTCCATTCAGAGAGAAGTCTCAAGTATCTTGGCCCGCCTGTACCACAGCATCACACAGCATAGCCACGAACCTCGTCTGACCCTCGCCGACAGTGACGTCCGAACACTTCCGCGACAGATCCGCCCGCTGACACCTCATCCTGGAGAACACATCGTAGCTCGCAGTAGTTTAAACGTGGTTTTGCCAGTACCGGCCCGGCTACCGGCGTAGGCTGGCGGCCGAGGTTTAGCCGCGAGACACACCAAGCCTGTTTCCTGCTTCCCCATCTCTGTCAGAATCTCGAAATTCCCGCTAATAACAGAATTTCCCTTTAGGAATTACCTTTTCAGGAAGATCCCTTTTCAGGACAAGCCATGATGGGCCCTTTCAAGACCGATTGTAGTCGTACTCGAGTGTTACTTCTGAGATCTGTTTGAGATGCTTCATTTACTTCATTCTCACAAGCTCTGTTTCTAGGTCGCCGTCTGATATATCAAGACGAATTCACATTCAACAATTCAATTTCAATGTAGAATAGCTGATCGTTCCCAACGAGCCCGCTGCTAGACGATGAGACACAGTCCTAGCTTAGCCATGCCCGAAGCTCTAGTGGAACACGTAGAGTTGACCTAGACTGAAAATGTCCTAATTCGTGTGGAGAAGGCGCAAATCACGGCTGGAATTTTTGAAGTATGCGACGGCCGAAGACCTGCCACATTATTCTCTCCATGCTCACAAGCTGGAGTCATGCTTGTGCAAGTCGCGACTGGAGTTGGCGCCGAGAATGCCGACCTCGTTCATAGCAATGTCGGCCGCTAGCGCGCCTTGTTCCATTGCGCCTTCTATGAAAGCCCTCCATCCACTGGCCCAGTCCGAGTTAGCCATGAGGACATTGCCGTGGCGCTTCTGAAGCTCCGCGAGGTACTTGGTGAGGTAGCCAGCGGAGTACCACGCGGGACCGGCCATGGAGTACGGATCGGAAATCCAGTCATGGAATACGACCTTCTTTATGCTCATAGGATGAAATCGCTGCAGAGCCGCCTCCAGCCTCTCAGGCTCTTTTGTGGGGTCCAAGACGCCTCGGTTATCACCAGCAAACGAGGTGATCCGAGTAGTCTTGTCACCGGCGCAAAATCCGTCTCCGTATACATACAGCAGCTCACCCGGCCAGGTGCATCCTCGGAGACCACGGAGATCGCCCTCGACCTCGGCGTGGACCTTGGTCAGATAGTTAACATGCCCGATCTTGATCGCTTCCTGACGAAGAGGCGACAGGGGAGGGTCAAAATGGATTGTTGGGAGAACGGCTAGGGGTATGGTATTGATAACGCGTCTAGCACGATGAATCTCGCCGCTGCTCGTAGTTAGAGAGACAAAGTTTTGACCATCAACAATGGATTTAATAGGAGTCTTGAACGAGTACTGAAGGCCAAGTCGCACAGCGTCGTCGAAGATATGTCGGGCGAGGGTGGACTGACCCTCACGAATCTTGTATAAAGTCCAAATTTCTTCAAATGTATCAGGGCTAAAGCCTTGGAGAGCCTGAGCGCGGAGCATCTCCAGTAGACCGACATTCTCGGCAGTACCAGCCGCAATGTGGGGGATGAGAGACTCCATCAGGGCTAGCTCATCCTCGGTCAGTTGGTCCTTGACCTGATTGAGTCGATCGGCGCATGAGAGCTGATCGATAGCCCTAACCTGGTCGAAGGTGACGCGTGAGTTTCCTAGGATGGAGTACGGGAGCGGACAGATATCTCGTCCATCGTTACCGTCAACGTCAATGAAGATCCTCCAAGCCCTAGCAGTCATTTCACCGGCCTGCTGAAGGGTCAATTTCTGTGAGCCTGAGCCGGTGTTCAGAGTGAAGTAAGAACAACCACCATCTCGGGTACGAGTCATCTGAACGTCGTCCTTTAGGCCGTAACGCTGCATTTCGGCAAAAAGTCGTCCGTGCGCGTGCGATACCCATGTTCCTCCCATCTCAAAGGTAGTGCCATCGACTTGAGCGCTCCAGGTTCGGCCGCCAACGCGATCGCGAGCCTCTATAAGAAGGGTCTTTGTGCCTACCTGACATGAGCATACTTGAGCACGATTTGTCTCGAAATTCTCCAACCTTACCAGCTTTGACAAGATCACGAGCAGCAATGAGACCGGTATAGCCTGCGCCTATTACTACGGCCTCCCATATGTAATCATCGTTGGTATGGCCAACCCTGCGTTCCGGCTGGATGACACCGTACGTAGGAAGACCGCGAACCAAGCCATGTTTCTTGGTATAGATATAGCCATCGTGAGACATTTTGGCCTGAGGACCGGCCATGGTGCAAGTGATTGTACGAAGCGATGGGGGAGAGGAGCAGATGATTCTGAATTAGGAGGTGCCGAACTGTTTGGTGGAATCATTCGAGCAGGCAGTTGTGTGGATTAAAAGAGACCGTGTGACCTTTTACCCAGCTTTGTGCAACCCTCGAAACATTTTGTGGTCCGTAAACCGCGGAACCAAAAGCCAGCATCTAGGTTAAGAGGAGGGATAGGTCAAGATGGTGGGTGAATTGGAGGAATTGCCAGAAGAGGTCAAAGCTCCCACACGCATGGTCCGGTGCGGGCCAGGCCGCGACCCAAACATGCCTACTTGTCTGGCGTTTGTATTCGCGGCGCACATACCGACAAATCCCCTCCCTTGTGTTTTCCCCTCCTTCCCCCCGAAGTCCGCGGATTTTGCCCGAAGTTCACCCGGAGATACGAAACTAATCTTCTTCTGTGTATACTTTCTTGATTCGTAAGAACGAGCTGTAGTCAGCTGAATATTGGGTATGTTACATAAAGCTGTGGAAGAGAGGAACGCAACGCCAGTGAGCGTGACACTATCTGTCTAACGAGTAAGAACCGCTAAAGTCGGCCCCACCCTGTCTTGTGATTTCAGGTTCGAGAAAGCTACTTAGGTACAGTAAGCAGCCATCTCTAAGCAATCAAACACAACAGCCTTGCATCTACCAAGATATTCTGCCACCTCAGCTTCACCATGCCAAGCTTCATTGTACGCAGCACTTAAGCATAACTCTCCGCCGAACGTGCCAAGGAACAGGCCGAGACCATTCCCGAGCTCCTCGCCCGTAACCCATGGATTACGGACACGAAAAGCTCCAATCCTAGAGGCCACCATTGAATCCACAAGGCCCATACTGGAAAGGGATACGGAAGCGTGCTTCTTTGGTGGAGGGACTGGAAACGGCCTTGGAGTGTTCGGCAAGCTCGGCGTGCCAGCAGCCCACATAGCCGGGCAGAGAGCATAGTGCTCCCTATCGTTGCGCACTTCTTGGTAGAATGCCTTGACTGTCTCCACAATGGACCGGAATTCTTCCTTGCGGCTAGTTTTGTCAGAGCCAGCAAGAAGCCGTGGGTCCATGTCGATCACGAGGCTCTGGCCGGAAACGGAGTGGTACAGGGCTGCTGGGTGCTTAGTTGTGCTGTAAGGCTCCTTACACACGGCACGCTCGTTGCGCAAGATGTAGCTGATGTATCGCACGCGTTTCGCCGTTATAGGTGCTGCTTTCTTTTGCAAGTACAAATCTCGCGCAACCATCGCAGCTGCGGCGTGGAACATATGAGTAGGTGTGGTAGTGACTGCCTTGCACGAGGCCAGCAGGCGAGATGTCTCGTCTCTATCAAATACCAGAGCTGCTCGCTGATGGCGGCCAGGAAGAAGCGCCCCGGCTGTGTACGGGAGTGAAAGGATTTCGATGTCCTGTGAAGTCGATGCCACCAGCGCTAGTTTTTCCGAGGATATTTTCTCTGGCCTCTCCCTTTGGGACGTGGATAGCTCGGGGGGAACAGCAGCTGCAACGCGGTATGGGGGGCTGAGATTTGCTGTCTCTGATCCGTCAAGTGCTGGGACTGTGTAGCAGCAGCCACCATCGTAAGCTCTCGATGCGTGGACAATAAAATTATTTAGTACGAGCAATGTGCCTATTCCATCAACTATGTCGTGTGGAGAGCGCAAAACGATATCGCGACGGATGGATATTGAAGCATCTTTGCTCGTGATAGAAGGAAGCTGAAGGACGAAGAGTGTCGGTAGCTTTGGTGCAGGAGGGTCGGAGTTGGCAAATTCTGCACCTGTTTGGCCGGTCGTAATGGGAACAAGTGTCTCTTCCAGCCACCTCTGCTGCTCAACATCGCTTTTGAGCTGCGAGTACGATTTGGTCCACTCTTGTCTAGAAGTATCATGGGTCACTCTAGCTGCCAGGGTGGGATGGTCGTAGCGCAGCGATAACCACGCCTTTCCGAAAGCTTCATCCACCTCGTGCTCGGCAGCATCAATTTTCGCCTGGGTGCTGCCCGATGGAAGGTCAATCGTGATGGATGCGTGGCCGGTGATGCCAAAGAACATGCGTCCGCTTGCTTCGTAAAGTGCTGCCATTGTTGCGTAGAATTCCTCGATCTCATCAATGCCCCTTGCCCATATTCCTGGACTAGTTTGTGTCCATTCAAGGGACGGAGAAGGCTTCGTATATGTCATTTTCAGCAATCTTGGATGCAACAATAACACACAATTGGGAACTGAAGCTGAGTCAAGTTGTCAGAACGAACGTGGACAATGCACTATAGAGGCGTCGGCATCCTGGCCATCTTAAAAGCTAGTTGTAGGTCTCCCACTATTCCGGGGGAGAGGCTTTCACTATGCGTCTGGACCGTGCAAACACGCTCCAAGGCCTGGGAGAATGTGCCTTGAGTCCGCGCGAGCACTTCATACAACGCAGGTAGTTTCCACGAGGTTTAGCCACCGGCGGTCCGGGCTGCCGGCGCAAAGTGGCAGCCGAGGTTTACCCGCTAGACATGCCCAGGACTCAGGTGGCTATGTACCTACGGAGGCTTCTCTTCCTCACCTGAATTTCCAATGGCGTACAACATCCTCCTTTTTTGGACACCATGATCAAGGCATCCAAAGCCGGTCGAGCTTCGCTGGATTTGTTGAGATAGATCAGACCGCCACCCTCCGACTTGACATCGCCTATGGGAACCTAAGCACTTATGCTGGTGGGCCCGCCCGCCCGCAGGAAGATCTGGTCGTAATGCACCGGCGTCGTCTTGCCGCCGGGCACCGCGTAGCTCAGCAAAGAGCACGGCAGGCATCATGTCTATTGAATCCGCACAACCTGCCGACGAATGGCTCCAGCGCCATCCCGACCTTGTCTTTGAATTCCAGGTAAGTCGGGGACCTGTATCTCAGGATGGCATTTTCGACGAAGCGTCCGGTGCCACTCAGTCCCGCCGCTACACGGACGCCGGGGAGCAGGAACTCTCTCCTTCGTCCTCTCCTGAGAAGATCCCGTCAACCGGATCCGTACCTGGTTCCAACATCTTCGTCCTCTGGTTGACTGTTCTGTGATTGAGTAAGCCAAGTGAGCGCAAGGCGAAACTTTGGAAATTACTGAATCAAACCTGGAAACGTGTCTAATGCAGCACTGAAATCGTCTATTTACAAAGTCATTAAGCAGACCGTCTTCCGTCACTGTTAAACGCATAGAAGATTGGGAGAATGTTTTGGGTTGTATGAGACGCTGTTTACTTGGGTCTAGTATGCTATGTAGAGTCGCTCCATTATCCCATGGGAATGACACCATCCCGACCCACTGCCTTTGAAATTCGCTCAATATTGTGGCTGCCGGATCTTACAGCTGATACCTGAAACCACTCTCTATCTGTGCTTCTGTTGGTCCGCTCTTTCCTACTGGATTTTCGTCATCAAGCTTCTGGTTCTCTCTTCGCAGGTAAAATCGAGTTATAGTTGCGACAACGATTGCTGCAGCTGCAGCTACCAGGTTCACCGTGAACGCAACGAAATAGCGGGGCGCATTGTTGTAAAGATATGGTGTCCAGATGTTCGAGGTGTTGCAGACCGAAATGATCAGAGCGATAGCCGACGCCCGTTTCGCAACTGGCTGGTTCAGTGTCCCTGTAATCCAGGAGAGCAGCACGACAACGGCCGCATAGAAGGACGCTGGCATGAGCATCATGGCTGTGTATCTTGCAGCCGTGCTCAAGGTTGAAACCGCAATGATATTCGCTACCAGTGTGACGACCAGTGGTAGAGAAATATGCCAGTAGCGTTCGCCAACGCGGTCAGAGTGGAAGCCAACGGCTAGCATCGTGATACAGCAGAGGACAAAGGGAGGCGCTATGAGAGCCAGGGTGACAGTTCGATCATAACCGAGCGTTGAGACGACTAGAGGGAAGAAATTGGTGACACCGGCGGAGGTATAAATGGCATAGAGGGTTGCCAGGAAGAGCCACGTCTTCGGATCCTTGAGCGCCAGAGATAAGCCTTTCCTTGCTGTGATCTCGGACCGATCGTCGCTCTGTCCCTGATCTTGTTGCTGATTCCAAAGAACCCATGCTTTCTCGACTTCAGTCAAGTTTTTGAACTCCGTGGGGGAATTCGGCAGAACCAGAGCGAACACCACTGCTAGACCAGTAGTTACTACGCCTTCGACAAGAAAAAGCTAGCAATCGGCGGTGGTTAGCTGGTGCAGCCATGAAGTTTTCGAGATCTCGAGACGCAGACTGTCGGCAGGACTTACCCATCTCCATCCCGCCAGCCCATGTTTTCCATCTAGCTCCAAAATCCCGATGGCAAGAAGCCCACCGAAGGCGTTACCTAGTTGGGAACCAGAGTAGAAAAGAGCGGCGCGGAAAGCGTACTGCTTGCGATTGTAGAAGAGAGAGAGGTAAAACAGACCTCCAGAGAAGAACACGGCTTCTACGAACCCGATGAAGAACCGGGCAATGGCCAGGCCTGCAAAATCCTGAACTACGGTCTGCGCTGCCGATATCACGCCCCATACGCCCATTGCAGTACATATGTAGACTCCAGGCCACTTGACCTTTCCCAGCATCATGTTCGAAGGCACCTGCATTAGGACTAAATCAAACAATTAATATCGTCAGAAACTCATGTAGTGCATAGAGCACTCACTATAGCCTGCGAAAAGAATTGAAATGCAGCTCTGGTACTCGATCGGAGTCAGATCCAGGTCCTCCGAAATATTCGCCAGTTTCGCCGAGGCAATATTATTTCGGTCAAGGTAATTGAGGATGTACATCAACATCAGGCATGGTAGGATGATGATGTCCATTTTCAAGGTTGCTTTGTCCCCGACCTTCTTGTATTCCTCCAGCGTAAGCCGCCGCAAGATTCCAGGCATGGCATTGCTGGGCTGGTTTTCGATGTCGTCCTCTTCCAACACATCCTCCTTGTGGACGTGATTGACGTAATCGTCGTCTTCCTTAAAGCTTGTCATCTTTCTCAGGACACGTAGGGTAACAATGATACGAAGTCAGAAAATCGACACGACAAACGAAAGGCCGAGTCAAGTTGAACAATTCACTCCCTATGTATTTGCCGGATAATCGGTTCCTTCCCTGTTATATGTCATCTCGCATGTAGTCCTCCCATTGCCACTTGCAAGGCATGCATTACCCCGCGGTGTTTCCCCGCCTCGAGTAGAGATACTCTGGGGTCAAATCCAGGGAAAGCTTAGGGCGCTTGCAGATCTTGACTTTACGGGCCCCAAGAACGTATGCACAGTAGCCAAATGTTGCTTGTGGCGGCCGACTTCATACTGCTTGCAATTCTGTCACCCAGATTGAACTTGGCGGTTCAGGTGAACGAGACCATGCCCAGAATCTGCATGACCTGCTGTGGGCATGCAGTTCACCAGTACTGGGGTTGCGTCTACAGCTCGAACATGAAGCGGCCAGTCTGGACCTCGGCTGGCTTTTGGGCACCCTTGAGCACCGACTTTGCAAGGTCGATGAGCATTATGTCGCTCCCTTCCGGACCAGTCAGTCATGAGCCTTTGTTGAACACGTGCAAAGCAAGGACAGGGGTAGCATACCAGGAGCTCCAGCCATCGAAGCCACGATGGGCAGATATTCTGTCCTGTCACTGATCCTTGACTTGAATGGAATTTGCCCAACTACAAGTGTTGTCAGTTATATAATGATCGTATGTCCAACCATCAGTGTGTTCCTTACCGGGAATGACCAGTTGTGGTAGGGCCTGCATGGATGCAATGTAATTTGGACTAAATCCTGGAACAACACCTGGCGCCCTGCGAAATGTAGAGTCAGGGATCCCATTACTGCATGCTGGCAAGGAATACCAGTCTACTTACGCGTTTGGGAGGTCGCGATACTTTGGCTCGCCGCTCCCGCAAGGTAGAATGAGAACGGCGTCTGACCCCCCGCCTTCCACTTGCTGCATTATGTTCTCTCGGAACCACCTGCGATACACTTCTAGCTCACCAACCGCCTGGTTTTTCTGATCAAGAGTGACGGCGACGCCCTGGTCCCTTCAGAGGCTGTCAGCGGAGACTGCATCCAAAAACGCAGCTCATTGCGGACATACCATTTCCAGCGCATGTAAGGTCCCAAATAGACGGGTTTTCCGAACTGCTTCTCGTAGTCCTCGCGAAATTGCGAGAACTCGTTGTAGCCATCGTAATAGAAGGGATAGTATGCCGTCTAAATTGGCTGAGCTCAGTATATATTGGTGAAATGATACGCAAGAGTTTCAGTTACCTTTTCAATGTATGTTTTCAGGTCCTTTCCTTTACTCTCAGGTGGGGGGCACTGCGCCCATCTTTCTGCAAGGCTGATATTCGTCCTTTCTACCCCAAGATGTGCTTCTAGAAGTTTAACGAAGTCATCGATAAGAACTTGCTGGTCTGCGTTTGAGTGGGGGAAGAAGTCGGTGCAGTATAAGATACGCTTGGGAGGCTGTGCTTCATTAGCCTCTAGTCGTCCCTGGTCAAAACACCTTGTCACCTACTTGCACTGCATTATGCTGTAGTGCCGGCGACGAGGAAGCAAGTAAGTTTCGCAGGCCATCGATATCGCGCGATAGCAGCCCCAGGGTGTCCATGATTCTGGAGAGGTAAGTTTCTGGGGCCCGTTTTCAATCACTCGGGGCTGGCTAACCTGCAGGCTGGGTACACGCCTTCCAGCTTGATTGCTCCCCAAGAAGTCCGCAAGCCAAACAGCCCATTCCATGCGGCTGGCCAACGAATACTTCCCGTTGCTATGACAAGATGTCAGCTTCCTTCCTCTGCTACCTCGCCGAGGGTTGCTGCAGAGGAGCTTACTGTCGGTCCCAATGGAAAAGTCGAGGCAGTCATAGGTGGCTAGGCTGGCCCCTCCACCTGTGGTGCTGCCAGATGGGCTTTGATAGCCGTCTGCTCGAGGATTGAAGGGCGCATGGAAGTCAATCCACTGGTCTGTTGCTTCTTCTGACGACGCAAACGCGCACATTTTAGTCTTCCCGACAATGACAGCCCCAAGACTGATTAAGTCTTGGATGACACTGGCAGTTTCACGCTCTGGACCGTAGAGGCTCAACCAAGCCCTGTTGTTCTGAGTGGTCTTGATGCCTGCTACCTTGAAATTATCCTTGACGCTGATTCTCTTCCCAGCAAGAGGCTTGTGCTCTGTTGGAGGCGAGTACAGACGGCTCGGAACTGCCACCTGGCGCCACAATCCATCACCCACCATTGACTGTAGGGGCTGGAAGCTGCAGAGATTATCAGATTAATGAGAAAATCAATACCAACGCTGTTATGGAACTGAACTTACCGAAACGGATCGCCTGGCGTAGGAACGAAGGTAGTGGCGAATGCGTCCTGCGTGTCCGGGTACAGACGCCATGCTTGGGCAAGTACGCTATCAGGTAAAAGAAAGTATGGGCCAGGCTCTAAAGCAACGTTAAACTCGAGTTTGATGATACGGTCTGGCTTCTAAGGCCCATGAGCTGTCTCAACACTGAAGCTCGCCCACTGGATCAGGGACTCGTCCACCGTTTGTCCATTTTGACCCTGAATCATGACGGTGTCTGTCAAGAAGTCGTCTGAGAAGACGTCATCGTGCTGGATGAAGGACTCTATATCTGACTGGATGGACTCGTGCGTTGACTTTTCGTCAATCGAGAGCAGAACAGTAGGCTGAAAGGCAACCGGTGAGGTGCCTGGTCGAGACTCATTGACGACTTTTACCTATGCTATGTTAGCAAAGCTTCAGAGGATTGAAGACTGTGCAAAAGTACCCCAAATTGAGGGCCAACATAATAGTCGGCATTGGTCAGGCCTGCTATGCATGGATTGCAGCGACTGTCGTTTGATGAGCTGTCCATCAGTGAAGACTTCGTAGTAGCCATGAGTTGTTGCTGAGATTGAGATGACCCTGCAACCCCCATGAGAACACTAAGCCTACGATGGATGATTGGCAACCACGGTATCCTTGTCTTGGCTGTAAACATGAAATGGGGAAAGAAATCTAGCACCGATTGCAACAAACGGCGAAGGCTTAAAGGCGAGCAAAGACAGAGAAATCGGGACCAAGGGTAGTCAGTCTGTAGCGTGGAAGTATACGATGTCCAATCTGTCTCCCATACATGAAGTTGGGTGAAGGGGAGTGGAACTACTTCACATGGGGCAATTTCCTGCTAAGCATTCGGGTAGGACCTGGTCGTACTGTTTGTCGCTTGATGCCCGACACGGGGATGATGGAAGTTTGGAAAGCTCGCGGCTTTAAGATAGCACGCATCCACTCTTTCCACAATGGCCTTATTTACAAACACTGTGATCTGAATCTGCGAAATACCTTGTACTTGTGCTGCAAACAACGATTTGTGTAAACCCAGGAATGAGTACCATTCGAGGCTAAACTATGGGAGGAAGAGGGGGCGAAACCCGCTCTGCTATCAAGACTTACAGGCTGTCTGAAGCACGGCTGCAGCACTGGCAAAAACGACAGTGAATCAGGGTACCTACGCTTGATTGTCAAGCATGTGCTAGCCAAGGGCACCAAATACACCGATCGAAACCAGTTGCAATCATGAAGAAGACATCTGATTATTTCATCAATAGAATGCAGCTAGCCTAACCTCGATACTTTCCCTCAAAGGCTCATTCTCAGATGAAAGTGTATTTTGAAATGCACAATGGAAACCCCCTGTAACCAAGTCAGTGAAAGCTTCTTGGCCAGTTGTGAATCTGGAGGCCTGAACGTGCAAGCAGGAAGCTGGATTCGTGTTGGAGGATGCAAACTCACGGCTTTCCAACGAATTTGCAACACTGGTGTTCCGGAATACAGCTATCTCCGGGGGCTTTTGCTCGCCCAGATACCACCACTTGTGTCCAGGATTGTGTCGGAGGTAACAATTCTCGCCCAGTGCATTTGGAAAGATAATGTCGTTTGCAATGATATCATTACCTGTATCGATGGTGCGCCCGCTCTCCGTCGAGGCCGAGTTCTGCAGCTGGCCAGTCAAAGTTGTGTTTCAGCTGAACTACAGTGCTGTATGTGCAGTCTTCGGGCAATAGGCTTCCTGGGTCATAGGTGGCGGAAGTGGAGGCTCATGCCTGATTCAGCAGATGCCCCAACCAGACTCAGTCTACATTGACCTCCGAGTCTAGGCGGACCCACGTGCAGACAAATGACACGAGAAGAGGTGTCAACCACAGATTGCCATACTTATGTCATTAATACATTATCGCCCTAGTTGTTGAGCTGAGTAGTAGTGTCTTTCAACTCTAAAGATTTGCTTGTCTTGCACGCCCTCCTTGATCTTTTCGTAGGAAACTCCAGCTCACTTCTCAAGGCGGGTTTGAATTGGATTGGAATCTAGAAAATGCCTGATTTTCAAGGTCTTGACCTCACTGGCAAGACTGCTATTGTGACGGGTGCATCGCGGTAAGAGCTGCCTCGGGGAATGACAAGCATGATAGCAAAAATGCTGACAGAGTTCCAATCAGGGGCATGGGATCTGCTATCGCCATTCTGCTAGGCAAGCGGGGCGCAAATGTTGTAGTCAATTACGTCTCCGAAAGCAGCCGCAGACGAGCTGAGGAAGTGGTTCATCGAATTGAGTCCAATGAGAATAAGTCAAGGGCAATCGCCTGCCAGGCCGACATCAGCAAGACTCCCGAGCTTCCAAAGCTGGCCGAGGCGGCGCTGTCAATCAGCCAATCTTCCGAGATTGATATTCTGGTGCATAAGTGGGTGATACCATCCTAAGATCTTGATATTATCGCTCGTCTAAAGCATTGGAGCAGTGCAGCATTGGGTCTCGAAGCAAATCTTGTGGATGTGACCGAGGAGTTCTACCTCAATCACTTCAACACGAATGTCAAAGCTGCCATCTTTCTAACCAAAGAAGTTTTGCCGCACATTCCACGAGGCGGGCGGATTGTGTTTGTTTCCTCTGCCGCGGCCAGACTTGGTGTCGCCGGTCAAACCGTCTATGCTGCCACGAAGGCTGCGGACGAAGCATTGGTGCGGGTTTGGGCCAAAGAGCTCGGTCAGTCCCACGGACTGACGGTGAATGCTGTAAACCCAGGGCCGGTCGCCACAGGTAAACACCACGCAAACCAAGACTTTTTTCTACATAGTGTGCTGACTCCTATGTTGCTAAAGATCAGTGGTTCGCGAGTGATGAAGCTTTCCTGAGGGACATGCAACCCCTAATTGATGCTACCCCTGCAGCAGCAAGGGTCGGTGAGGTTGATGATATTGCTCCGCTGGTCGCCTTCCTCTGTTCAGAGGATGCTAGATGGACTACTGGCTCAGTGTTGTCAGCGAATGGAGGATTATACAATTAGCAATTTGTCGGAGATAGCTTGATTGGCATATTGCGCCCACAATAAAGGACAGGTTTTGATGCCATTGGATTTCGCTCTAATAGTGTGCATTGACCATTGAGTACAAGCCAGGAGCACTACCTACGTAGCCCGAAGATTTTCATAAATGCATTTCTTCACATACCATTGTAGCTACTGAGGCTTGAGTGCTAAGCTTCAGATCGAGAAGAGGGCATATACCGTTGTGCATGCTAAAAGAACAGATACGCGTGTTGTTCTGAAAGGCTTGCAGAGCAAGTCTGGTGTATGATATTTAGCCGCTGTCAGGTTGGTGAAAGTTTTGGCCAGGTCGCATTGTTACTTACCCACTCCATCCAAGGAACATTGGCCTTATCATGCGGTTGATGTCTTGCCTCCCACACAGTCTGTAAGAGTTTCTTCATGGCTTGATGACGAAATCCGGTGGATCGTTCAATCGCTTCTATGCACCATCGTGTGTACTGATGTTGATGCGCTGAGGAAGTGTCTGCTCCTGCTAAGAACAAAGGGAACAACAATCGCTTAAAAAACGGAGTGGTTGATGAGATATTTGCGGCAGCGTCGAGAATCGAGGAAACTGAGACCTTGATGCGTTCGTCGTCGCAAGGTATCTCAAAGGTGTCCGGAAAACGTAGTACTCGGAGGATGCAGGCGTGGCGATACGCATTGGCAAGGTGCCTCCACTCGGAGTGACTGGTTGAATATACGACCTGTTCAGGATCCCATTGTCGGAAGAATACTTCCGCATCTCGCAACATGGCCTTGAAATCTGTCACCGTTATCGCCCCTGCTCGGTACAGTTTGCCAGCCTCAAGTACTTCTCCGATGTGGCCGAAGAGATTAGGCGGACAGCCAACCAAACTTTGCAGACTCTCTTGCCCGTGGTCTTGGACACACTTGCGGACGCTACTAGGGTAGGCAAGTTTTTCTGCGCCGCTGAATCCTCGGAGCATGTCCAGCCTATTAAGTCTGTCAGTCGAATAGGGCACGGAGCGGCGAAAAGGGATGTCCCGGACGACCGACCATGTCAAAGTGGTTAAGAAAAATATACGGGCCTTAGACCGAGACGCTGGTTCCGATGTTTCTGCCGATCGTGAGCACAAGAACGTGGCCCCCTTCAAATGAGACCCATGTGATGATATCCCAGACTCGCAGATCTGCCCACTACGTCAGTTTACTTGTTCAATCTCAAAGAGAAGGGCACCCACGTCATGGAAAACTAAAAGCACTACGGTGGCAAAAGCGAAGTCTTCTTCGGATGAGGACAGCCCTTCCCTTTCCTCTTTCTGGAGTAATGACCCAAGCCCACCCAGAGCAGATATTCTATACTGTATCGCAGTAGCGCTTGCTAGAGATCCTTCACCGTGACGTGATGTCTGTAAATGACAGGATGTGAAGCCGAGCAGTGCGTGGAGGACTGTCTTATTTTGGTACGCCAGAGGCAATATGTGGGTGCGGAAGGGATTGTTGGAATCTTCTACCACAACGGACAGAAGTGAACTCAACTCCTGATCAACTTCAGTCAAAAGAGCATTTGGTTAGTATCTACGAGAAACATAAAGTCGAAACTTTAGACTCACAATGGACCAGTAACCTTTGATTCTGTTCCTCTATGAGCACACCGTCCACGTAAGACGAAATACTACTCTGGGGTGAGGAAGTAGCCGGCGAGAAACCTGCTGGTATCCCAAGACTTTCCGATTGCGGTTCCGCGGCAGCCACCTCTTCTTCCTCGACATTGTGTACCACCGTAGCCGGAGTTCCCGGCTGATGGAAGGGTTCTACTGTCGCCGGTGTGGGCGACACAACATTCTCAATAGACGAGGTATCTGCCTGAGAAGAGCGGCGCAGCACTGGACTGCTGTTCAAGTCACAGAACTGGAATCTTGGCGGGTAACCCTCGCACTGCAAGCCTTTTGACTTACATCTGTTGCAAACAGGCCGAGTTCGATCACATTTCCGGCATTTCTTCCGACAAGTTCCGCAAGCAGGATCTGGAAAGGTGCTCGGTCAGCTTACTAAGTCTTGCTTTTTGTTGCCGAAGCGTGGGAGGTATAGCCGGGTACAACTTACCTCTGCGACGTGCTCGCGTACTGCCGGATAGCATGATCTTGCGCGTGCTGGGTCGACTTCCTAATGAGGTGAAAGAGCAAGTCTAGCTTTTGCGGGGCTGAGTGGACGGAAGCTCTTCAACCTTGAACACGTCTCAATTGGCGGGCGCTAGCTTACACTGTCAAAACTACTCATGTCATAACTACTCCGCTTACTCTCAAACACCCCACTTTGATGACCAATCAGCAAAGACAGTTGCGTATTACCAAATGTTGAATATCCTAGTATGTCAAGCAAAATGCTTCCCTTCCACCCGTGAGTCATGAGAATATGATTTGTATTTGCTTTCAACGGATGGCCCGTAGCGATTTACGTAACTCATCTTTGCAGCAGACCATGATTTGTCTCGTAAGACGGGCGGATATGGTACTTAATAACGAGTAACTAAAAGGTTAAAACTGCCTCATGCTTGAACGTCCTGTTCCTGTGTTATGTGTTGCCTTCTCATAGCTCCACATATATCAATAGACTGATGTGTGACAAATTAGAACCTCGGTAGAGGTGACAAGCGTTCACTGCTTACAAAAATAATTCCGCGCACAAAATTCACTTAGACATTATTTGAAACCCTTTTTCCATTTAGATAAGGTCATTCAAGCAGAGTGCACAGAGCTGCTCCACGGTGACTTCTCATGGGCCATATTCAAAGGGATTCGGCTTGGCCGTGTCCCGAGATTTGCCTGCCACGCTCGAGCGGCTACCGTATGAATTACAGCCCAGCCGCCACCCAAACCTCCACGTCTTTTCATTTCTTGCTCCAACGGCCTCTCTGTCCGATACCAAAGGAAAATCAATCGCGAGCGTGCGACTGCCACGGACTTTCAGGTGCCTGAGGAGATAGCTGAATTGCAGAGCAAGGATAAGTAGTTTCGCCAAGCTCAGCTCCGAGAATCGAATTACCGATCTGCCATCAATTCAAACCTCGAGATCTTGTGGGGGACTGCGACCGTGAGTGGAAGGCAGCCGGAGAGCTCGGCAAGACCGAAGACCGTGAGCGACGTGAGATGACCAAGAAATTTGAGCGAGAGGGAGAAGAGAAGAGAGTACGGGACCTTTCAAGCATTGAGACGAACCTCGAGAGCTTGGGTAAAAGCCCACAACTTAAATGAGAGGAGAGCTCCGAATATCAGGCCTGTTCAACTGTCAGAAGCGAGCCAGACACGGATCAGTCGAGCGCGCCGAGCTCAGAGGACGGGAGTAGTAAGGGGGACTCAAAAGAAGTAAAATGTTCATCCAGAAGCGCACTGAGTTCTGGAACTCAGACCAGGTCAACAAATGGGTGATCTTTGGGGAACGTACTGGAGAATGATCGTCGCAAGACTGTCGTAGAGACTTAGTGCGTGCACCCCTAATAAAGGGTTACGAGGACATGGAGAAAGATATGTCAACAGAAGAGATTGAGGTTATTGAGATCGTTTGAGTAGAGGTCAGTTGACCGGGTCATCATGATGCCTAGAAACATAGTGGAATAGGAAAAGCTTCCGCCCATCATAAGGGGATCACATGGCTTAGCACTGCCTGTTCCATCCTATTTTCGTGATGTATCCTATTGATCAATCATGTCATGACTGAATCTTCGGACTTGTATGAACGCTGTGAACAATTGATTGTACACAGGTGCACATTAGTGGACGCTTTTGGGGATTATTCAATGTTGCAGGCTATGAACTTGGTGGTAGCTCCTGGGGACAACACGTATTTGGAGTGTTTGAATCGGCCATCACAGCAGGATCGTTTGCTCACAAGTGATGTCCGCAATGCCAAAATCACGCTCTGTCTAGAAGTGCGAGGGATTGTGTGGCTGGGCCAGTGTTGGCCAGGGTTCAGTCTTGTCAGCTTCAGGGATGAAGCGACGTTCCGAGGCGGGTCCGCCCCCCGTGCTGCACCAAACCTTATTTCGACCTCACTTCTCCACCGTCTGCACACTCACTTACTCACAACACTAAGTGACGGACACACACACAATTATCTTCAAGGTTTAACGCACTTCTTTACATTATATACCAAACAATTGTCCAGACTACTGGTTAAAAGCCTTGAAATATATCGCCAGTATTTGTGCTCATGAGCTTGTTACGGCGCTCGATCAATGCGTAATCGACCGACATCATGGAAGCACACGACGCAGCGGTGGCAGTGGTCGCTGCAAGGGTGAAACATTTTCACAAGGAACAAAAACCATTCCGGAACTACCATGGTTCGAGTCTTAGCACGCGCCCGTCGGATCGGAACAGAGACAACATCGTGGACACCAGCTCGCTCAGCCATGTCCTGGCCATCGACAAAGCCAAGAAGACGGCGTCAGTCGAGCCAAACGTCTCAATGGATGTTCTCGTCGCAGCCACGATGAAGGAAGGACTGGTGCCTCAGGTTGTAATGGAGCTGCCGAGCATCACGGTCGGTGGTGGCTTTTCCGGCTCTTCCGGCGAGAGCAGCTCGTTCCGCTTTGGCCTGTTCGAGGCGACTATCAACGGAATCGAGATCGTTCTGCCTACCGGTGAAGTAGCCAAGGCCTCCAATTCTGAGAAGCAGGATCTCTTTTGGGGTGCTGCATCAGCTTTTGGGACGATTGGTGTAGTTACTCTTCTGGAAGTGCAGCTCATGGACGCCAAGAAGTACGTTGCCATGACCTATTACCTGACGAAGGGATTCGACAACACCCTGGTCAGGATCAAAGAGGAGACAAAAAAGGAGGAAAATGATTACATCGATGG
Source organism: Diaporthe amygdali (assembly GCF_026229845.1). NCBI lineage: Eukaryota > Fungi > Ascomycota > Sordariomycetes > Diaporthales > Diaporthaceae > Diaporthe > Diaporthe amygdali. The sequence goes on along the minus strand of NW_026517022.1, from coordinate 2,503,257 downwards.
CATCGCTTTCACGCCAGAGTCATCAGTGATATGCTGCGGCCGCATGGTTGATGACCTCCCTTCAGGCCAGAAGCCGCGCCACTTCACACGCAGAGGCGATCCATGGTTCTACCTCCGGGTCAAAGATGCCCATGATCATCTTTTGAAATTCCCAGAAAATTCCTTCATAGACTATATACCACTCGAAGACTATCTTTTCCGCTACGATCGAGGCGGATTCTGGACCGGCCGACAGGCCTTCGAGTACTTTAAAGTTCCCTTCAACCGAATCACCCGCTACGTACTCGATCCGTTCATGTACACGCGCGTCATAAACCAAGCTCAAGCAAAGACAGACTTTTCATATCACTACATGATACAGGACTGCGGCATACCCTTCCAGAAGTGCAACGAGTTCAAGTCTTGGCTGGACGAGAATATTGGTCTTTACCCTCTCTGGCTATGCCCACTCAGGGCCCGTCGAGACTCTCCAGGTTCAAGTCATGGGATTCATGCCGCAATGGGGAAACGGGACTACTCTGACCTGCTGAACTTTGGCGTGTGGGGTCTCATTTCCTGGGACCGCCAAGAAGTACTTGGCAAGAACAAAGCCCTGGAGGCGAAAGTGCGCGAGCTCGACGGGTGGAAAACCCTGTATGCACATACGTATTATAGCGAGGAGGATTTTTGGTCGGTTTATGACCGGGAGTCGTATGACGCCGTGCGGGCCAAGTACGGGGCGAATTACCTGCCCAGCGTGTATGAGAAGGTCAGCGTCAAAGTCGATCTCGAGGCCGAGGAAGCGGCGCTGCGCACCTCGACGAAGGCTAGGCTGAAGGCGAAGGCGAAGTCGACGTGGCCCACGCGTGGGCTGCTGGGTGTCTATCATGCGGTTAGAGGAGGCGATGTGCTGCTGCAGAAGCAGGAGAAACCACAGACGCAGAAGACAGCGTCCTCGGGGCCAGGCAAGGCATAGAGTCACTCTAGATATAGATCTGCATTATTAGGCGCCTAAGCTGAGTTCAAATAAAGCCCGCTTGCCTCCACCTCCCTGACCCACAACTTCCAAGGCCTCTGGGCAGACCACGCAGTCATCCCGGTCGCAGCCTTCGACTCGCTCTCGCTGAGAAACTTCAAACCACCCGGCGTCGACCCACCACTCTTGACCGCAAACGCGCTCTGCATCGTCATCGCAGCCGTTTGTATACTTGCGTTCTTCATGGTATACACACACCGCGACACGACCTCCTCAACCCCGCCCCCAACCACCGTCAGCCCGTGGCCCCTCATGAGCGCCACCACCGCGCCGCCGTCAAAACACGCCGCCAGCGGCTCGCCCAGGTGCGCGTTGCGCACCAGCATGTCGGGCACGTCGTTCTCGTCAACGAACTCCGCCGCGTCATACACCTCGGGTGCCCCTTTGTCCCCCAGCCCCAGGAACCCCGCCATGTGGTAGCAGGGCCGCAGCGGCACGCCGGCGATGGTGTACGGGATCACGCTCTCGGCGTGGCTGTGCACCACGGCGCTGACGTTTGCGTGCCGCCGGTACACCTCGGAGTGGATGTGCCGCTCCGCGAAACCCTGCCCTGCGCTGGGGTCCAGCGGCTCTGCATTCTGCACGTGGTACTCGATCAGATCGGCGACGCTGGAGATGGTGCCTGGGGCCATTGACCGGGACATGATGAAAACTTGCGGGTTGGATGGGTGCCGCACTGATAGGTGGCCATAGGCATCGAGTACGCCCTGGTGGTGCAGGATGTGGCTACCGTCTATGAACTTGCGATGCAACGCAGCCAGGACGGTGCGCTGGGCTTCAGAGGGGTCCATCTCGCTTGGGCTGTCGTATGAACTCCAGAACGGGCGCAGAAATGCAGTTTTAAATTTGATTGATCAACTGGACTCAGGCTGGGCTGACTTGGGATTCCGGAGGAGTGGAGGACGTCATGTCCGGCGCGGGATGGAGGTGCCCGGCATGTGGAGACTTCGGCGCGGGGTCCATGACGGTAGTTGTATTTCTGAGCCCCGAATTTCGCGGTCTTAGCTCGGCTCGGTCGGGAATGGAGTTGTTCGGCTGCACTCCGAACTGACTATATTCCGTAGGGTCTGCTACCGTGACCAGGATGAATCTACTTAAGTGTGCATACGCCGGGCTGGCATGGCATCTAGAATCTGTCATGGCTTTTGTTTCATCCCAGCTGTCAGTAATGAAACGGGTGGAGTGGTCATGACTCCGATGCAACAGCAAACTATCGCTTGGAGATACAATGTACAACAAGGTTCTCGTTTGTGTCTGGGTCACCCGATGACAGTGGCAACGGGAGCAGGGAAAGCTGGCAGTGCCTATAAAGCAAGAAAGACAACATGTCTGATCTCATATAAGTCAAAGCATGCAGGAAAATGTATAGAGTGTCTGGCATATTAAGCATTGATATATGCAAGGAGACCATGAGTCCGCAAGTCTAGTAGAGCTCCATCTAGAGGACTGATCAAACGCCGTAAATGACTTCCCAAAGCCATAGGATCCGCCAACGCCTCAAATCGCTTCAATTACTCATGGCCATGCAGCATCCCAGATAAACAACCAGTGATCAAAGTACAGCTCCTTGGGCCCGACGACAAAGCTCCGCCCGAACCCCTCAGAGCGCACCTTGTACTGTCGCGAGTACAGCCCGTCGGTCTGCAGGTGGCGCCTCTGCGCGAGGAAGATGGAGAAGCTGCTGCGCGAGTTGCCGACAAAGTAGTCGCTCCCGGCCAGCACGATAAAGTCGACGATGGCCTGCTGGTCCCACGTCAGGCTCTCGAGCTCGGCGAGGTCCGCCCCGGCCAGCACGTCCGTCTTGCTGACGACCGTCATGCCCAGCTGCGCCTGCGCGTCGCGCCCGAACCGCGCGATCTGGCCCGCGTCGCCGCACGCCACGTACGCCACCGACGTCAGGTTCTTCTCCGCCGCCTTGCGCAGGTACGCGGAGCGCTGCTCCGCGTACGTCGGCCAGAACTTCTCGGCGTCGATCTCGGACCGCAGGTGCACGCCCAGGAACTTGCCCCTCTCTTTGTCGTCGCCCTTGGCTGCCGAAGAAGACCCGTCCTCCTCGTCCCCGACCGTCCGGGAGAACTCGCGCATGCCCTCCAGCGCCCGCCGCCCTAGCCTCATCAGCCGTGGGTTGAACCGGAGCAGCGTGCCGAACGTATTTGCGAACTCGGCCCCGTCGCGGTGCACAGGCCACGCCCACATGACGGGCAGCGCCGGCCTCCTGTCTTTGTCGATCATGCGGAATAATCGGGGTGCCGTCGATGACGGCGGCGGTAGCAGCGACGGCATTCCTGACGTGCCGTTTGTCTCGCCGCTGCTCATGTACGCGCGGAACCGCTCGCCGAAGCGGTCGACGTGACGGTCCGTCTGGGCCGCGTCACACTTCTGCGGCGTGCTCACTAGCGTCCGCGGGTCCACCTCCGGGATGGGTGACTCGCCGGTGATGGTGGCGGCGGTGGCGTCGAAGTAAGGCACGTCGCGCGTGGAGTTGTAGAGGGTGATGTGCGGGCAGTTATCGCCCATTGCGGTGCGGAAGTGCGCCTCGTCAAACATGTAGCTGAAAGGCGCTTTGAGTGGTGTTATGTAGTCGGTGATGTCCTCCTCGTCACGCAGATGAATCTCGGGTATGACCATCCCCGTCGCGCCCGCCTCAATGCCGTATCTGAGACAGTTGAGGATGAAGTTGCGGATGTTGCCCATGCCGCCCCAGTTCTTGTCGCACACCCATACCACGCCCTCCACAGGTTCGACCTCCTGACATACCCTCTTCAGTGGCCAGCCTATGTACGGGGCATCCAGATCCGAGAGATCCACGCTGTAGTCCGGGTTTCCGTGGACGATTGCGGACGGCTGTGATGACGCCTGCGCCGCGGGTGACTTGCCCTTGGCGGATTCTTTGTTGTTGTAGTTGCTGCTGCTGCCGCTACTACTGCTGCTAGTTGTGGGCAGCGGTGCGGGTTCGCTCATCCAAAACGGCCTTCCTTCATTTGGCATCAGCCATCGGAGTGTCCATATGCTGAGGAGCAGGCCGAGCAGGCCGATGATGGCGCGTCGGCGCAGCAGAAACCCCTTCACCGAGGGCTCCATGCTGCACAGCGACATGACGAAGTTGTCGGCATGTCTACAAGCCGAGTTGACGGCACGCTTATGCATATCCAAATGCTTGTGAGGGCCCGTGAGTTGTTGCCCATGCGGTTTGGCATATCTTCTCTCCAACTGTCGTTTATTTGTGTTTGTAGAGGCAAGAATTAAATCGGAGAGATGACGTTGGAAGATAAAAGTGGAAAAAGGAGCGCGGTTGGTCCGGAAAGAGTGAAGCGCCACCTGCAATACGGGGCCCTGGTTTGGCATTAGGATTCAGCCCATGTCTAATGGCCACCTCACTTTGTCTAGGCGTCTTGGCATGCCACGGCGTGCTAACCCCCGTGTACAGTTGATTCAAATTCGAGACAGCGTTCGACTCGACTGCCGAGTCTCGGTTGAACTCTAACTTTCCTCTTAATCACAATGCGCATGATTCACGCCGTCGGCTATGTAGTTGACTTTCCGACATGGCGTGGCCCTACGTTGACACAACTTCTGCTCAAGTGCACGCTCCGCTCCGCGGCCCTGCCCCAGGTGCACGACGAGAGACACCCGCGCCGCGATACCTAGTACCACACTAGCATCCTATTGAGAAATTGGAAATATGCACAATACAGTAAGACGCCCTATCAGCCACATTTCCCATTTAGCCAACTCTGCACCATGGGATCTGGCGGGCTCATCCTGAACTGTCAGTCTCTTATTTTTAGCCCCTTGTACTTAACATGTACAGTGCCCCTGAACTGTCTCCACCAGGGCAGGTAAGGTTAAATCTTAAATATGTGGATCAAACAATTCACCACCAAGAGGGTGTCTTTACCCTGCTCAGGGTCTTTATAAGAAACATATTCAACGGCATTTTGTCCTACCGTCAACTGTGTTTCAAAACTAAAATCTCTCTTAACGAACTGATGCACGCGTCGATGCTGAGGACTGGCTATGTATGTATCTTCTCAAAATACCGAAAGTCGCCTCATTTCAGCACCACAGACTCTTTTGCCGGCGAGTTCTATGAGTAGTCCCGATGCTCTTGACAAGATTTCAGTGGTCTACAAATGCATCTCCATCGGCCGAAAATTGTGCAGACCGTTGCGTAATATTTTCTGTTCCAGCTATGGTGTGAGGTCGCAGATATTTTTTAAATAAGAGAACTTGTATCAGACAAACATTCTGAATTAGATGTTTCGGCTTGCACATGTATACCTGATGCATTGGAAACTCAGTGATGGTAAAACGACACTGTGCAAAGAGGGAGGAAATCAAGTGTTCAAGTGCTTCTACCAGAGCAAATCGACTCCAACACATTAATATCCTCAAGGCGACACCATTTTGGTCATGGGATTATGAATTACCCAGTCTTGTGGGCGGATGGGCTCCTAAGGGACCCTGGTGTTACGACTAAGTGCAAGTTAAACCAAGCTAGTTGTAAAAGTCGGCAAACAAATTACTTTAGTATCGTAGTCACATTTGTGAAGCCAAAAAATGCTCGCAATACAATTACAAAAGAATGCATCCATACACAATCTTGAAACTGACATTCCGAAGTTTCAACTCCCCGAGAACCGATTCTGCGCACAAAACTCCAGCTTCCACACGAACACTTTGAAGATGACATTGGGAAATACCTTCCGAACAGCGCTCCGGTCCAAGAAGGCCCCAGTACCAATAAACCACCCACCCGGTGTCTGGGGTCGGGTCCCGAGAGCAGAGCTCCCTCGTACGGGTCCCGCGTCCTACGCGAAGTACATCGGCGCTCATCTTGCCGGTAGCATAGCCGTACATCTGTCGGTTGAGTACCTGCGGGAAAGTGAGCCTATACAAGAGATTTTCTCGGAGGGAAAAAGAAAACTAAAGGAAGACGCTAAGAGGGGACTTGAGAGATTTGAAAAATCCGCGCAAGACGCTGTGCGGAGGAATCTAGAAGACAACGCCAAGAAAAGACTCAACAACTTCGAAAAGCTTTTACACATACTGCGCATCTATCGCCGCCGACCATGATCATGATGAAACTATTTGCTTTGGCTCTTGCTTTATTGGGCACAGTCAATGCTGGCATGTATGTCGACTTCAATTCAAGAGGTAAGAATACTTCACATATCCCCTGAGGCACGAAGACTTCATTGCTAACAACTCCAAGAATCTATTAGATCCGCCGCCGCACTCAAGGCTGAAGACGTAATGAGCTTCTATCACGGCCAAGAGCCCGGCCACACCCCCGGCGTCCTCTCCGGCCCAGGCCCAGAGCACAATGACTACATCTGGTGGGAAGCCGGCGCGCTGTGGGGCACGATGATCGACTACTGGAGATATACGGGCGACGCCACCTACAACGACGTGGTACAATCCTCCCTGCTCTTCCAGGCCGGCCCGGACCGTAATTATATGGAGCCCAACGTGTCCGCCTTCATCGGCAACGACGACCAGGGCTTCTGGGGCCTGTCGGTCATGCTCGCTGCCGAGACCAACTTCCAGAATCCGCCGCCGTCCGAGCCGCAGTGGCTCGCCCTCGCGCAGGCCGTCTTCAACACGCAGACCTCCCCGGACCGCCGCGACGGCTCATGCGGCGGCGGGTTGCGCTGGCAGGTGTTTGCGCTCAAGAACGGATACAATTATAAAAATGCAATCTCCAACGGGATTTATTTCAACCTGGCAGCACGCCTCGCCCGGTACACAGGTGATGAATCGTATGCGCAGCACGCCGCCTCGACCTTCAACTGGATGGAGAGCGTGGGGCTCATCGACGATGGCTTCAACGTCTTCGACGGCGCGCACGTCGAGCGTGACTGCCGCGATATCAACCGCGCGCAGTTTAGCTACAACGTCGCGGTCCTCCTCCAGGGCGCGGCCTTTATGTACGATTTCACCGGCGGGGAGGCCGTCTGGGTCCACAGGGTGGACGGCTTGCTCGACAGCCTGCTGCGCACGTTTTACGTGGCTCCCGCGTGGGATGATGAGACCGACGCCGACGCCAGGATTGCCTTCGAACCTGCCTGCGAGGGCGGCGCGTTCAACGTCCCTGCTAGCGGCTGCACAGGCGACATGCTAGCGTACAAGGGCTTCGGGACGCGCTGGATCGCGGCTACAATGCAGTTGTGTCCGTGGACACGCGGCCGCATCTTGCCTGCGCTGAGAGCGTCGGCCGCGGCTGCGGTGCGGCAGTGCCGCGGTGGTGAGAACGGGCGCATGTGTGGCATGCGATGGTCGTCTGGGAGGTATGACGGGACGTTCGGTGTGGGCCAGGAGATGGATGTGCTGTCGGCGCTGATGGTGTTACTTATTGAAGACCCAGCTGATTCATATGACCAAGGTGAAGACTTGGATGGGGTGACATATGGAATTCAGCAGCCGGCTTATGTCCCTCTGACGCATGACACGGGCGGCACAAGTGAAGGTGACCCAGATGCTGGAAGGAGTTCGAAGAATAGTGGGAAGGAATTGGCACCGATCACGGATACAGACACAAGCCTCGCGGCGGCCCTGACCAGCATAATCGTCGTCTCCATGTTCGGCGTATTCCTCTTCATGTGCACCGAGGCGTTCGAAGGGCGCCGCATGGACAAGAGCCAGAGTCGTGGTGTCATTGCACGCCGGCCTCGCGTGGAGGTCATTTCCGTGCAAGCGCCACTCAAATGGACGGATCTCGAAGCAAGGAAACCGAGCAGCCGCGAGAACCAGATCAGATCCAGGTCTTTGAATGGACGTGTCCCAGTCCGGCCCGCTAAGATCCACGTGGCTCATCATCGCTACAAGCGGGCCACAGTCTACAGAGAGGATGACGACTCTGTATTTGGCGATGACGAGGCTTCTGTCGTTGATGGCCGGTTGACAGGGTCGAGGAGGAGTCGATGAGGAGCGAAGAAAAGTATGAGCAGGACGGATCGGAGGTTGCATGGGCAGTCGGTTGAGTCTCACGACGGGTTGCAGCGGCGAGAAGCGCAGATTCTGATGCGGAATAAGCCTTCGTAAAAGACACGCCATTCGTATACTATGCTTCTGCCGTATGTGTCTGGAGTGGACATGGAAGCGGAAGGAAGGACTGGTTGTGGTGCCTCCCCTTCAGCACCCTAAACCCTCGAAGATGGAGTTACGCCGATTTTCTGTTGTAAGTAGTTACGCGAAGTGTGTTCGATGTCATCAAGCACCGTTGTCCATCGGGTGGCGAGGATTGAGGAAGACGGTGACATGCTTTTGATACCCTTTCTTAGACCCAGCTGGGCAGAAAACTCGATAATTGCACCGACCGAATAATGCAGATGCAAATGCAGAGATCTATGGAGGCATGAAATAGCAAAAAATCAAAAACCAACCCTGTTCGCCTGACTGCCATGTTGCCGCCCAGATACCTCATCGCCACGCTATGCAATTATTCTACAGCCTTAATGTCTGCCGATGGGCCCGCAACAACGCTGAATTGTCCACCCGTCCCGCACCATGTCAGCCTGGCGCCCTTGAGCGCCTTGGCCTTGACTTCCTCCGCCACCTCCGTGTCGTCGTCGTTGCCGTTGCCAAGCTGCAGCTGGCCGTTGAAGCCGGACGCGTAGGCCTTGCCCTCCTTGTTGACGAAGACGGTGTGACCTCGAGAGCAGGCTACGTAGGCCGCCTCTCCAATATCAGGCACCGCCACGGGGGTAAGGAGGATACGGGGTCGATCGTGCTCGTCTCGCCGAACCAGCTTTGGGTTTTGGAGTTGGGCCTCTGTTAGTTTGACTCCGAGGTGTCCGCCGTCGATTCGGCCCCAGACCAGGCAACGCCCGTCCGCGGTAACAGCAGTGGAGTGCTGCTCGCCGCCATCCATGTGCAGCACGCCTTGCTTGGACACTGATCGGATCTGCAGGGGGTATGGCAGAATGGCGTTGTCGCTTCCGGCATCTTTGGCGTAACCTGCCTGACCGTAGCTGTTGAGGCCCCAGGCGAAGAGCCTGTCCAGCTTGTCGACCGCGAAGGAGTGGTACGGCCCGCTGGCGATAAGCTTGATTGGGTGCCGACTCAAGTCGAGCTTTCCGGGGTAGTAGTTGTCGAGATGTTTGTTCTGAACGTGAGTGCGACGGCCGACCTGCTTTTGCTCGTTCACGCCCCAGGACCAGACGTTGCCCTTGACGTCGAGTGCGAGAGCGTGATTAGAACCGCAAACGACTTTCGTGATGTTCTGCAGGCCTGGAATCAGGATCGGTTTTTGTTGCACCTTTATGGTCTCTCCCTTGTAGTAGAGAAAGGTCTCGTGGGCCTCGCTGTCCTGTTGATCGCAGGTGTGTCAGAATACAAGGTCAAAAACAGCCAATGGTGAGCAATTGGTGGGTTTGCAACTTACCAAGAAGGTCCCCCAGCCGTACACGAGCCCAGTGTTGGTCACAGCGAAACTAGAGCTGTCACCGGCCGCGACAGAGGTGAACTTGGTACCCTTTGGGAAGGAGTTCTCAGGGATGTGCGTAGGAGTGGACTCGAGGGGGTTGACGTCTTCGTCGTCCGAGTCGCTGTCGGAACCAGCCTTTTCGGCATCCATGTCGCGCAGGCCTCCATCCCAGTTGGTGTCCCTGCCGAGGGCGCCCTTGTCATTGCAGCCCCACGAGACGATCTTGTTGTCCTCGGTCAGGGCTAATGTGTGCATGCCACCGCAGTCGACCTGGACGACGCGATACGCGTCCTTCTCCCTCCCATCGAGCTTCGGGATGACGGTGGCGCGCTTGGCTTCCTTCTTCTTGGGGCCCAGGCCGAGCTCGCCACTCATGTCTCCGGTACCGAACGCGAAGACGGTCAGGATTTCAGTCGGCGCATTGTTGATGACGGGGAGGTCTGAGGTGTCGGGTGGAGCGGAGGTAAAGCTCTTGAGGGTGTCGACAGGTTCCGCCGAGAAGGACGAGGTGAAGGACGCGACCGCAGCAGGTTCTGCCTTAGCCTTGGTGGTCTTTGGACGCTTCAACTCAACCTGGCCGTCGGCGTCGGAGCTCCTTCGCCTCTTGGTCAGCACTTTCGGCGCCTTTGGCTCCTCCTCGATTGCCTTGCGCTTCTTGGACGTGTTGGGTTTTGTGGATGTCCCATTGACGACAGGCTCAACCTTGGGCGCAGCGCGCGCGCGTGTGGACTTTGGCGGCATTGTGGAAGAATCTGCAGTGTGATGATCTCACTGTTGTGGTTGGCTGATGGTTGATGGCGCAAAGCGTGTGTGTGGTGTGAGGAAAACCTGGTCTAGCAGAGAGCTTTCGAGGGCAGACCGTTGCAGGGAAAACCGGGCCCCTGGAAAAAAATGGAGCTCCAGCAGCTCGGTCCTGGTGGTCTGCAGGTGTTGACTTGAGTGTGCTTGGAGAGCTTGGCTGTTGGCCGGGTGAGGGTAAGGGTAAGGTCGCGCCGCCTTCACTTAGGCCTGCCTACCTTACAGAGCGAGTCGCGCTTGTGATCTACTTAGGTATCGAGTTTGGCTGCCTGGGCCTGGAGTTGAACACGCTCAGTCTCCCAATTCAATCAAATCCGAGCACGAATGGGATCAGAAGGACAAACACATTGGTTCTCGAGGGCATCGAGTCACCTTAAAAAGTAGTAGCCAAGCCAAGTGGACGCATGCGTGGTTTGCTGGGGTCCTGGATTGCGAGGCAAGACATTAGTCGAGACACAAACTCATTGTCTTTTCTCTATGCAGCTGTTCAGCCTTTGTCCGCCCCAATCCGCCTCACTCCCTTTTCCCAGGCACACATCGAGTCTTTGTCTCGACTGCTCATCCTCGCTACAGCTCCCACGATTCTCGAGAGTCCACACTCCTGCTTCGCCGGTTGCGCTGATTACGCGTCGATTCGTCCCCACCATGGGCCAGCCCAATCTTGCTCTCGTCATCGTCTTCCACCAGCGTTGACATCGTTCGGCCCAGCTCTTTATGCATGTAGATGCCACGAGCCCCAATATCGCCGTCGTCCGACGTTGTTTGAGTTGACAACATTGATTTGGTGGATTGTCTTCGCCCCTGGTAGACGTCATTGATCGCACTCTCGGACAATGATGGTACGGAAGATGCTCTGCCCTCCTGGCTTGTAGCAAAGGACAGGCCGCTCGACGAAGTCAACCAAGAAGTCACAATCAACTTTTCCTGAGACTCTTCGTTTTCTAGGAAACCCGAGAACTCTTCCTCCATCTTCCTACGGTTCCATATGTTGTACCAGATCAGACACCCGACGCCGAGTGCCAGAAAGGCGCCGTATCCAGATGCGCTGATAATGATTGCCTTGATAAGGTCGTTCATTTTCGTGGTGACTGTCGGGAAGGCAGATGGCTGCGTATGAGTATCCTGTGTTTCTTGTGTTCAGTGACCTCATGACGGAGGGATTTTATCGTCCTCGCGACGTCAAGTATTCTGTTGAAGAATCTGGTGCTTTTGATTAGCGTAGAGAAAGTGCTGCTGCTTCGCCGAGTACTGCGCGTCGCTTCGGATTGAGCTTCGATACATTTTGGCCATCTCCCTGCCACAATAAGGGCTTTTTTATACACCGAAAAATCATTGACAGGTCACTGTTACTCGATGGCTCACCATGAAGCCTGACTGGAGGTCGCAGCACAGAGAGGCATGTATCTGTTGATAGAACGGCGGTCAATGAGTAACGGCTCAGCTTCTTGTCCGATATTCTCTCGAGGTGACTGATGGTCCCATTCTGCTAGGTCCGGTCTTGCACCTGTGAGAAAACGACAAAACACCCATTCAGCTGTGTCTGCTCACGTGCCAGGTGTGGGACGGGCACCCAGGTGCAAAATGCATGAAACATGCCCGCGAATGATATTGGAATTCGCATAGGACTACCTCTTTGGACAAAGCGACTGCTGATCCCTGGAGTCGAAACATACGATAGGCAACGCCGAGAAGGATTCTGAGATATTTTTGTACTAGCCTCTCGACCCATCGGATACACACAAAAGCGCAGCATCCTGCATAAGGATGAACCGTTAGCCGCGCTAGCCATAAGCTTGTGCCTGACAAGAGATCGCCATCGAGTCTTGGAATGAGCTTGATTCTCCGAAGTTTGCTCGGCGTGTCCGTACTTGGCGACCTGGCAAACGAATCTTGGCGAAAAGGGTCGGTTACCATCGTTTAGGAGAGCTACGATGTTTACAGCAGCCGTTCCCTATTAAGTTCAGTTTCTCGCAGCTGAACAGAGATTTCTTCCACTGTCCCCGAAATCTATGCAAGTTACCTGCCTTTTCCGAGCGAGCGGGCTAGTAATTATCGTGTTGCGGTTATGCGTCGCCAGTTTGTAAAACTTGCAAACTCTCCTGGACAATGCCTACCAGGGCCTTGATGCCTACAAGGGCCCTGATGCCTACGTCGACATTTCAGAACTAGCCAGAACCCAAATCCAAAAATGGAATGAAGCTCCAGGATCTCTCTACTCGTTCATTGAGCCAACAAGTCATTCCCGAGGTTCTAGAATATCGATGCTCGTCGAAGACAACGACAGTGGCATGACAAGCAGACGACTAGGTCTACCATGGCAATCCGTGGTGATCAAGTTTGATGTGAACAAGTGTGGTAAGAGATCCGCCACCCGCCGAGATAAGGGAGTGGATTGGTCCTGTTGTGGCTCCCGCCATAATAGCGGTGGATTTTCGGACGAATTTGAGACTTACGCGATTCAGGGGCTAGAGATAACGGAAAGGAACTAGGGCCCGCGATGACGAGACATGCGGATAAACCCGCACTGTCGAAGAGAGATATGCTTCGAAAATGGTCACGAGAGCGTTTTGTTATTATCAAGTGATGGTTCATTTGAAAGGGAAACGAGGCAGTTCGGTGATCATGGAGCCTTGAAGTCCCAGGCTCTCGGATCTTACGTACAGACAATTGATGCAATTGGTATCTCCACGATTCAACACTGCTGCCCCAGAATTACCCGTGCCCCGGCATTACCACGGCGAGATCTATGGCAGTCCAGATAAGGACATATCCCCAGACTTCGACCAGTGTCCCAAGTCAGGACGACCCGCTGCCAAGCTACTGTCCCTGCACTACAGACTCGTGGCAAATTCCAGCCCAAGATACCGTTCGAGGGACCATAAGCCTCCCCATTCGACAAACCTAGCTTAGAGTAAAGAGCTTGACAAACATGGACCCTCCCGGTTCCTGGCCCCTTCCGCAGTTGGGTTCCGAGGTGGGCGGAACTGAGATAGGCCACACGAAGTGTTACCCAGGTGTGCCGACACGAAAACTTCCGCACGCTGGCTACCCCAGACACGGTGGTATATATCGGCATTGACGACGCGGTCCCGTGAGACAATGGACTCAACGGTGTCCCATCCCGCACCCCTTTCTTTCTTTTCTTCCATTTACAACAGCCCGGGACAGTGCTTGATTCTTTAGCCTCCCACACAAGACAATCACCATGTACGGCATCAGTAGGAGCGAGACCGATGGGTCTGGTAACGACAGCACGAAGAAGGAGAAGGAAGTCGTCAATGTCCTCGAGCCTGTCGCTTCCACTCGCATTGCGGGCATTTACGAAGACCCAAATGCGTTGGCACAGCCTGAAGATACCCACGTTGGAGAGTTCGGCACAAAGCGTGACCTGGTTAGTCACTTCGTTTTCTCGGTTTTCAATTGAGGGCCTCTCATATTGGGTCATTATTTCTCAACGCACGCTGACTTCTCTCTAGAAAGCACGTCATGTGTCTATGATTGCTCTTGCCGGTACAATTGGAACTGGTCTCTTCCTGGGTTCTGGATCAGCATTGGCCAATGGCGGCCCTGTCGGCTTCTTCCTTGGTTATACGATCGTCGGGTGTCTGGTCGGTATGATGATGTATTGCTTGGGTGAAATGTAAGTCAATTAACAATGCAGGCAACTATCACTGTAAAACCTAACAATCATCTTTCACAGGACCGTCTTCGCTCCTAACATCGGTGGATTCATCGAAATGGGCAACAAGTACCTGTCCCCTGAAATGGGATTCGCCATGGGTATCAACTACATCCTCCTGACAGGATTCACCGTACCAACCGAAATTACCGCAATTGGCCTCATGATCGGGTTTTGGGATGAGACGTCATCACATCTAGGCATATACATCGCTGTATTCCTGGTCGTCTGCGTCGCCACTAACTTCCTTGGCGTGAAGTGGTACGGAGAGGTTGAGTTCTTCTTCGCCTGTCTGAAGATCGCTCTTCTGGTCGCGCTTATAATATTTGGCATCGTCGCAAACACCGGAGGTATCAACGGTGTTTACACAGGTGGCAAGTACTGGCGCGAGGAGCCTTGGAACGACGACTTCGGTGGAATCACTCCTGTTAACACGGCGCGGTTCCTCGGATTCTGGAAGGTGCTCACGCAGGCAGCCTTTGCTTACGGCGGTGTCGAGTCTATCGGTGTCATCGCTGGAGAGGCCCACAACCCCCGAAAGACTATGAAGTCGGCTACTAAGACCGTCTTCTACCGCATTGTCGGTCTGTACGTCACCGCCGTCATCATTATCGGCCTCAATGTCTCCCAGAACTCGCCCGAACTCCTCAGCGCCGTCAGCCACGGAGGTCACACCGCTGCCTCGTCGCCCTTCGTCGTCATTTGCCAACAGACCGGTGTCAAGGTCATGCCCTCCGTCATCAATGCTATCGTCATGACAAGCGCCCTGTCCTCCGGTAACGAGAACGCCTACGGTCTCTCCCGCACATTGATGGCCCTGGCCCGCCAGCGCTCGATGCCTTCCGTCTTCCTCAAGACCAGCCGCGTCGGAACACCCTACGTCGGCGTCATAGTCGCTTTCTGCTTCGGCCTCCTGGCCTTCCTGTCCGTCAGCAACGGCTCCAGCCAGGCCTTTACCTGGCTGTCCAACCTGTCCGCGCTGTCTTCACTGATCGCCTGGACCTGCATCTGCTGCTGCTATGTGCGCTTCAAGGGCGCGCTGGACGCCCAGGGCATCGACCGCCGCAACCTGTCGCTCCGCGGATGGTGCCAGCCCTACATGGCCTACATCTGCATCTTCTTCTTCATCCTCATCATCTTCTTCAACGGCTTCGGCGCCTTCCTCGGGGGCTTCAGCGTCGCGGACTTCTTCGCCAGCTACATCACCATCCCCGTCTTCGCCATCGCCTGGCTCGGCTTCCGCCTCTACAGCGCCAAGATCGGCAACCCCTCCGGCCTGACGCCGCTCGACCAGATCGATCTCAGCAGGGGGCCTGCTGCGGCGCTGAAGGACACGAAGTATGACCTCGGCGCGCCGCGTTCGATGATGATGGCATGAAGCAATTAGGTGCTTCATTTGGGCTAGTGGGCGTTATGGGCCGATCTCTCAGCGAGTGTAGGTATAAAAAAAGTGCATTTACATAGATGTTAAATCTAAAAACGCTAGATCAATTGCTTGAAGTTGTTCGTTCGTTGAACAAATATCTCCCAACATTGTGCGTGAAGGTGTCCAAGATAGATTAAGCTGGCAAGTTTGTATTTATCAATTGGGAAACGCGAGTCCTGTGCCCGATTTGTACAAGATAGACCTGCAAAGCAATAGTTGTTTTATACAGAGCCGCTCTTTGACTTCTCCATGGCTGACACCGCCGCAGAAATCGAGTCACATCGATCTTTGACGAAAGTAGAAAGCACTTAGAAAGTCTGCATTCCTGCTTCCTTTGACATGTGATCAGAAGTGACTCGTGATTGGAAGCAAATTCCAAATACCATCCGTACGTGGCAGCTCTATGGTGCTAGTCAGCCATTGCTTTCTCGATGAAATTAAGGCTACGCCGGCTGTGACATACCCGAATTGCGTGGCATCTATTTACTGAACTAGTTTATCTGTCTCTAGGCATCAATCTTGGCCAAGATAGAGTCTTAGACATGATCGACAGCATGAGTATCAGGGTTTCTGTTGCAAGGCTTATTCCACTGACTTGTTCCGCGGCTAAGTATACATAGAAAGCTCTCAGCTCTTACTCCAAACTCTCAATTCGTACAGTCGGGCGAGGGGAGAGGTACCAACCAACCTGGTGTGGTGAGCCCAATCACAGCCCGGGAAACCCGACCTGAAAAGATGTTGGCCGTGTCATACGACCTATGGATTGACCGATCCAAGTAGGGAGGTACTCATACATGTGTAGGCTGCGCCGCACCCCCTCGGAGTCTTGCCTGCTCCTGCCGACACCATCTCTGCTGGTCAAAAAGACAACAACGCCTCCGAGCAACGCGACTGGGTCGGTCAGAGTTTGATCAAATACACACCTACCTTGCCCGTCTCCATCCCCATCCCCGATTTTCGGCTCTGAACCATGGGCGAGCACTTTGAGTTGCGCCATGTGCCCACGCTCTTTACGGCCACGGTGATGACATTTGGTGGCATGTGGTCCTACTTCGACCCGCGGGCCGCCATGCTCGAGTTTGGCCTCCCGGATCGCATCGCCGCCACGCCAGCCGCGGGCGCCGTCATGCACATCAACAACGCCCGCACAACCGTTCTCGGCATGTGCCTGTACACCCTCTACTTTCGCCGCCAGCTGGCCGCCTGCGACATCATTCTCGCCATTTTGGGCGCCTACGCTGGGCTGGTTGATAGCTACGTCGTATGGAGGGAGG
Source organism: Diaporthe amygdali (assembly GCF_026229845.1). NCBI lineage: Eukaryota > Fungi > Ascomycota > Sordariomycetes > Diaporthales > Diaporthaceae > Diaporthe > Diaporthe amygdali. The sequence goes on along the minus strand of NW_026517022.1, from coordinate 2,486,637 downwards.
GGAATCCTCGCAAGGCGGCCTTTCGCCTGGCAAGCTCATGGCTACTTTCCGCGGTGGGACTTGCTGGATGGACAGCAGGTCGTTGAAGCGCATCACCAACATGCATATACACACACTGCATGTAGATTAACTGGTACTTGCAATTTGAGCATGGCGGGAACCTGAAGACACAGCACCCATTGGAATAAACCTGCTCTGAAGTGAGATGCGGGACTTATAATGGCACGAGGCTTGGGGTCACGGAAGGTTCGGGTGGCACCTGCAACAATTGCGCCAGCTAGTGTTCTTACTCGATCAAGGTTGGATGGTGCCATTCCCTGGAGGAATGCTACTGCACCAAGGTCTTATGTTGGGATCCGGCACACTTTTGTCTGTTGGAGAGGACACAGTCGTTGTTTTGTTGGTAAGATCTCTCTGCTTCCGTAGGAGCCCGGCAGAAAGAGCAAGCTAGTATGCCTTCATAGTCAACAAGCTTATTTGTCGACGAACCCTCCTTACGAAGGCGAAGGTGTTCTCATTAGCTACAGCTAGACCACTCGATTACTCTTAATGCTACGGGTGCTATCCAAGCAAGCCAGCCCACAAAAGAAGGTGAACATGAGCACACGCAATGCCTCAATGTCTGGAGGTATGAAGGTATGGACCTCTCATGTTCTGAGTTTGTCTCTTTCTACTTTTGACTCTGCCAATGGACCTGCTATTAGCTCATTGACGCGTCAATAAAGTGAATAGAGGAGTCTGTAATTGGTCCCTGCAGGAATGATGATAGCGAGCTTAAGTGCAGGTTACGTAGTACACTGTTTCATCGCCGGAACCTCGCCGTCCTTTTTGCGCCTCAGCCAAGGCGGAAGACGTTACTTGCGGGCAGCTCCGGCCCGAGTGCGCCGGCCGCCAATGACATCGTTTCTGCCATCCATATATCAGATCAAACCCGCTGCGCCCACTGGCACGCAGTCAAGAATCCGGAAACGGGAAGAAATGTGCTGATAGGCCGTAGCAATGACGGATCTGTTCTCGGCTGATACAGGTGATGTTTCCTGCGACGGTAGCGCGATCCCCTGGTACTGTGCATGACGGGATGAAGGCCGCCGATCTCTTGGCAGCACACGGGTATTTCATTCAATAAGATGCGGGGCCTTTGCCGCAGCCAACGCGCGCGACGGTAGTCGTTCGCTCCTGAAAATAAAATCAGCAAAATAATTCTCAGTCGCGATGATGATTACATCCTACAGACTCGTCGCTCTAGCCCTTGCGGCATGCCCTGGCCTGGCCATTCCGCCTCCAGAATTTGGATTCGTGGATAGCGCCAACCATACCGAGCTCAGCGTGGCTTTCACATTCGATGGGAACACAACAGTGGTCCAGGAAGGCCAACTCTTTGGAGGAAACAGTAAGCTCAACAGCCACATCCCTGCTTTCCGTGGGCTCATCTCACTGACGTAACTCTATAGTCACTAGCCAACAGCCAGCGCTGGCTGTGAACCCAGCCGCCTATCAGTCTGTCGCTGACTATAATGGCGACTATGTTATTCTCATGATAGACCCAGATGCACCGTCGCCAGACAGTCCTACCAGCCGGTTCATCTTACACTGGCTGGCCGCCAATGTGACGCAAGGCACGACGGCCGAGGCGCCTTTGACCGGTCAACGGGCCCTCACGAACAGCACACCGGCCTTCGTTCCGTACCGCGCTCCCACACCCCCTCTGAACTCCAGCGCACACCGATACATCATCTACGCGTTCGCGCAGCCGGACAATTTCGCCATCCCGGAATCTTTCAGCGGCTTCAGCGCGCAGAATCGGTCTCTGTTCAGCCTCGACCGCTTCATCTCGGAGGCTGGCCTCGGCCGGCCAATGGCTGGCGAGTTTTGGTACGTGAGTCGGGAGCCCGAGGTCCCTGGCACATTTGTTGCCCTCGCTGGAGGGGCCTACCCTGGGGGCAATGGCGCCGCCATCTTCTCGGCCGGGTCTGGCAGTGCGACGGCTACGGCGACATCATCTGCATCAAGTACCTCGAGTACAGGGGGTGCAGCCAGCACGGGGACGTCAGCTGCGAATGTGGCAAGAGCTTCTTACTTGGGTCTATACACTTGCCTTATCGGTGGAGCTGGGCTTCTGGGCTTGACTCTACTGCTTTAGTGCCATTCGGATTTCAACGTGTTACGGGAAAACTTTCTATTCGGAGATGGAGTTGCGGTATCAGCTTTGCGCATCACCTGGGTGACCACAAGTAACTAAGACTAAATGCTTGGTGCGAAAATGATGCCATCTTGGGCAAAGTGCCAGAAGCTCCTTTCAAGGAGAGCATAAACTGTTGAGGTTGGAAACCTTGTGAGAGCCGTGAGGGTAGCGGAGAGGGTAGCGGGGGAAAATGGAGTTCTACGTCTGAATAAGACGCATACTAGCGCTCTGCTATCATAGCCGATCAATAGGAATCAAGAGGTCTACAATGCAAATGACTCGGAAAAGAATTTACCCCTGTCATCAAGGCATTATTGCCTACTTGTCACGAGAATGTATATGGTGACAAGGCAGCTGTCCTCAATACACCTCATTACTGCAATTGAAATGAAGTCAGCGCTAGAGCTGTACGTGTTGGTTGAGGTTGGGAGCTGAGCGCCAAATGAAACCGAAATGTTGCATTTGGCCCACAGGAAATCCGGAGATCGGGTGGCATCATTCTCAGCCACGCCCCAACGTGCAGCTTCAAGCGGGTCTTCCGAGGGAAAATGTGATAAGGAGAGAAAAGAGGTGGATAAAGAGACAAGGTAAAAAAGAAAGACGAAAGGCTTTAAGTAGCAGGATACTGATCTAAACCATCCTTCACAGCGTCAAATCCTGTTTCTCGCCTGTCGCTGTCACTTTCACCGTGCCCCAGACTTCCCCATCATCAACCAACATTTGAGCTCGGGCCCCTTTTCAAAGACCAGAACCAGATATTCTCACTGTTTTGCCTCAAGTTCCGAATGCCTGTACACAATGCACAAGTCAATGATAGCGCTGCCCGCGCGGAGGCGAAAATGTTGGTCGAAACAATTTGCAAAGATCATGGGAATATAGAAGATGAGACCTGGGAAGAGCTGGGAGCATACAATCCTAGCCTTAGGGCAAGACTGCAGTTCGCTTTTCTCAGAAAGGATGAGATGCTTGCGCACTCCGTAATGACGTGAGTCTTGTCCAGCACTCACCACCACTGTGTCAATGTGTACCAATCTATTCACATTTCAACTCATCTCCTGGATAGGCTGGCCAAGAATCTTTATACTAGCAATGCACGTTTCGTCTTCGAACTACTTCAAAACACTGATGATAATCGGTACACTCGAGCTCGGGGACAAGGCGACCAGCCATATGTTTCATTTCAGGTCTACGACGATCGTATTATTATTGAGTGTAACGAAGACGGATTCAAAGAAGAGAATGTGCGGGCAATCTGCGATGTTGGAAAAAGCTCCAAGGCTGGCGCTCAGGGCTACATTGGGGCCAAAGGCATAGGGTTCAAGTCCGTGTTCATGGCAGCCTGGAGGGTCCATATCCAATCCGGTGACTTTTCCTTTTACTTCAAGCATCGCAATGGAGACCCAGGCCTTGGAATGATTTCTCCATTCTGGCAGGACCATGTGGACGATCTGCCCCAACACTTGACAAGGATGACATTGCTTCTACACGACACAGGGGATCCAGCCACCATATTGTCGCAACGCCAGGCAATACGACAGCAGTTCAACGACTTGCAGGAGAGTGTGCTCCTGTTCATGCGCAACATCAGGAAAATAAGCATCTCTTTCATGGGAAACGATGGCAGAGTCCAGGCATCAACCGTGTTCTCGGCCACGAAGACAGATGATAGGCGCATGACATTGACCAAATTGGTCACCAATGGGACAGAGGTCGCATGTACATCCCAGATCTACCATGTCACCAGGCAGTCTGTGGATGGTTTGCCTAAGCATGAAGACCGTACATACTCAGAGCAAGAAGATCGGACAAGCGCCTACGCCAGAGCCGAAGTTATTCTAGCTTTCCCCATATCAGACTCTTCGGTGCCTATTATCAAGCCCCAAGATGTCTTCGCATTTCTGCCGATGCGGCACATGGGTTTCTCAGTAAGACTAATAAGTCTCTTTCGACGAAAATTCATTAACTTCGACCTAGTTCTTAATCCAAAGTGACTTTGTCACTCAGGCCAACAGGCAGGACATCGTGGCAACATCGCCACGTAACCAGGGTATCATCGAACACATTAGCAATGTGTTCATTCAGTCGGTTTTGGAATTCTGCGAGCACCCCCGCCTTCGATACACCTGGATGAGATTTCTACCTAACAGGAGCCAATACCCGTACGACAGCTTTTGGTCGAATCTGGTCAATCTGATCGAAAGGAAGCTGAGGAACGTCTCAGTTCTATTGCCACGAAGCGAGACCAGGTGGAGTAAGATCAACGACCTCAGAGAACTTGATTCCTGCTATTGTGATCGCAGCGGGGACCCTTTGTTCAGAGACGTCTCCCCGGAGAAATGGTTATCTCGACTATACCATGGAGATGATATCATAATCCTCAGAGGCTGGGGAATGCCCAGAATCAACGCACAGGAAATCATAACCATGATCGAGAACGACTTGAATCTACCGGACTCTCGAATGAAATCTGATCAGACGGATAACGACTGGCATACGAGGGCTGCGAATATGCTCTTGAAAATATCCACAGGCCAAGGAAGCACTTTATCAATTCTGCGCGCTCTAAATTTGATCCCGTGTAGAGGTGAACCAACATATTGGATTGCTCCAGTATCTGTCGCCAATGGGAACACGGTTTGCTTTGCCGAGACTGAGGATGGCATCCTAATTCCAAACGACTTAGGCTTGCACATAGTCACGTCAAATGCCTCGAAAACCCCAGCACGTATAGCGTTGTTCAAGCTGCTTGGTGTAAAGGTGGCCAATGCGAACGAAATGAGGTCTAAGATTTATCTTCGACATCAAGCCTATCTGACGGGTCATGCCAAGACTCCGCTTCGCACATACGTTGAGCAAGTGGAATTCTTATATCTGACAGACCATACTAATTCCCAGCCCACGAAGAAAGAGCCAGAATTCGCCCTGGTAGATGAATCTCTACACTTGTGGCGGTCGTCAAGCCTCGAGCCCTTGTATCTTCCCGACGAAAGTCTTTATGGGCCAAGTGAGCTGCTCAGAGCCACAGACGCTGGGGAGGAGCCCGGCGCTGGGGCTCCTGGGATGGACGTCAGATTCTTGAATGAATCTTTCACAGAAGATCCTCCAGAAAAGCCTAGACTTGACTCGCAAGCGTGGTCAGATTGGTTGAAAACCCGGGCAGGAGTGCGAGACTCGCTCAGATTAACCAAAGGATCACCCTACGACCTCTCTCCTGAGTGCTACTACGTTGCAAGGCATCGGCCGGAGAGATTTCTCGGCTTTCTCCGCTTTGAATGGCTTAATGGAGCCACCCGCTTTAGCAGACAAGACTCGGCCATTGTGCGCGACAAGTTGAAATGGATCAAGGTTCTCTGCCACGGTGGTCACATGACGCCCCTTTTGAAAACGCATCTTCCACTTCGTGATCTGCGTGACGAATGTGCCAGATTCCTGGCAAGCAGTCATACATTCCCATTTGTCAAGATCGAAGATGATATTTCGAGAGAGACATATCAAGCTTTGCATTGGGACTTCCTCGTCGACTGGGCTGGCGTTGGCGTTGAAAAAGACCTAGACTTCTACTTAGCTATTTTGAGCCAGATGTGCGGGTCAACCCCGGATGATCATACCGGTGCTCGTGTAGCCGATTTGTACAGCATGATCAACGCGAAGCATGTCGAATCTGGGCCTTCCCGAGAAACCCAAGGCCAACGAATCAAGTCAGTTCAAGATTTTGTCTATAATCGAATGTCCGCGGGGCTGCTGCCATCGACTAACTTTTATCAGGAAGTTCTTCGAAGAGAATAAAGCGATTTACATACCTGCTTACCGCGATACCCTAGCTACGTGGACCTCTCTCGAACGGTGTTTGTGGCAAGGGCTACCATATATGACTACTCACGACGCCCTTCAACTCAAATATGATGGCCTCTGCGCTCAGAATGTCGAAAAGCGCAACATTGAAAGCCTGTTCTGCGACTTGCTGAGCATCCGGGATTGTGGGTGGATCGACTTGATCAAAGAGCTCGAGAATATGAAGGAAGAGGAGGATCCGAAGTTGGAACAGGTCACTGAGCTGTATGAGTATCTAAAGACCTTAACAGAGAAAATGGAAGATAATGAGCTTGAAGAACTCAGGTAAGCCAAGTTTTGACCAAACTGTCAATTTTATCACTTGTACAAGATTCTCACCAAGTATTCTCATAGGGACGAGTTCAGCAATGAAGCTCTTATCTACAGACCACTTGGGCATGTTACCGGTCAGAAATGGCATTGCGTCCAGGGCTGTCTCTGGTCAAGCAGAGCGAAAATAAGCGGAAAAGTCACATTGAGCGAGCATTACGAAGACCTTGAAAGCTTTTTCGTCAATTTCCTCAAGGTAGAAACTCTCAACTTGGAGATAGTCTACAGGGAATTGATCCGTCTGGGCGGCTCCCCAAACGCCTCTGCCGCCGATACCAGAGATCAGATCATGGCTCTGAATGCCTTCCTCGTGGATATTGACCCCGCGGAACACCCCAATGCGACTAAGTTAATCGAGGCGAAGATCCTTCCCATTCGAAAACCGAATCAAACAGTCAGTCTGGCTTCTGCGAAAACCGAATTCGCTATTGTTGATAGGACTCACCTCAGAGACATCTTTGCGGCTCAGGTCAAAACATTAGACTTTTCTTTTGATGAGGTTCGTCGGCTTGGTCCGTTTATAAAATTCCTCAGGCAGGACAGAAAGCGCTTGTCAGAGATGGTGAGAGAGATCACGACAGTGGGCGAAGGCGACAAACAGCCCTTGCAGTGTCGTCGACGTCAGATTGGTCCCAAGGCCCATGCTCTTTACCGGTATGTTCCTCATCCTGACACAACTGCCGAATCTTGATACGAAATGCCTTTCATGAATTTAGTAATCTAATTTCGAATATGGTAGAGTCGCATTCCACTTTGACAGTCCAAGACTCAAGACAGACGGTAATGATCTTTACAACATGTTGCGCAATGCCCATGTCTACACGACAGAAGGGATCTCCTCCGAACTGCACCTTTCTCAAGACGGAAAAGACCACTGCCATGTCAAAGAGCGCAGCGACCTTCATCTCAGGGAACATGGGTCTCAACTTGAAATATTTGTTTCAAAAAAGCAGAAGAAGCAAGACTTTTGCTATTCTTCGATTCTCAACAAGCATCTTTTTCTCTGGCTGATGACTGACCCTATCACCCAGATCTCAGAGACGCTTGATTCAAGGGGATTACTCACCGTGAATAAGATTCTTAACTCACGGCGATCCAATCTTGCACAGGTTCTACAGGAAGACGGAATTGCAACCGGTGACATTGAGGAACTAGATCAGCATGAGGAGTCCGATGATGACTCAGACGAAGAAGGACCCGAAGAAAACGAGACACCGAGTGTGTCAACAACTCTATCGATTCAACAGACTACTCATTATCGCTCGGAATACAATCCTGATTACAACAGGGCCGTTTTTAGCGACTCTGTGCTCGATGAAGGGGCAGTCAGGTGAGAGATTTTGAGCTGTTGTGAAGACCGCTCGTCATTAACCGTTAGGTGTCAAATAGCCCGCAAACCTCAAGTGACAGTGACACAGAGCATCAAACTCCAACCAGCCCTATCGAGTGGAGGAGTCCACGAGAGTCTGAGAACGGAGAAGCAGATCGGCCCCGATATGAGAACCTTCTCAGGCGTGTCGTCACAGCCGCAAGAAGGTCGCATTTTCCTGCGAGGGGCTCATTCGACATGTCCGACATGTCCTCTGCTCTGACGGTCTTCTATGGCGCAGCGGACGGCTATGACGGCATCTTTGAATCGCACCGCTTCCATTCGACCTCGCAACTTGAGCGGGACAGGAAGATAGGGGCAGCGGGGGAGCTATATGTGAGTCTCGACTACCTCATGCCAACGAAGTGCCAAAGTTCTCTTTTGAGACGCAAAGAGGTTCTTATTAATTTACTTTCGCGTTCTTAGGTCTTCGAATTGCTCAAAACCCTTGATCTTCCTAACTTCTCGATACATCAGTGGCAAAGTACCATCCGCCACTATGCCGCTGCTCATCCAGACTACGTCGACATCAGGCAGTGGTCTGGAAGAGAAACCTCTGATCTGACGTATCACGATGTTCAAGGTGATTTTACACGGCTTCTGATTGATTCCGGCTACCTAGATGAGGAATTGTGGAGGCACAGGCGGCCGATGTACTTCCTTGAGGTAAAAACCACGACAGGGCCGTGTAACACACCGTTCTTCGTAAGCAAAGGGCAGTATGAACGGGTATGTCTTTCTCTACGCATGTTTCACCTTGAAATGCAGTCTTCGGTTCTCTCTCCGACACGGTTTTATTCTATCGCAAATACTAATCTGTCATTGCAGATCCGCAACCACAAGGATACTACGGATACGGTTTATATCATCATCAGAGTTTTCCAAGTCGGCAGTGACGATGTTCGTGCCAGGGTGTATTTAAATCCAGCGAGATTGGCGGACGATGGGCAGCTCTTGTTTACAGCTGAGAAGTGGTCTGTTGTATCGTCTTAAACTGCTTCAAGCTCTATTTCCTTGACGAGGCTCGCGCGGCGCGAATTGGCATGCAGAACTTGACGTAGTTAGAAGCATTAGAATCTTGATGATATCATTCCAAACCGATGAATTTTTGAGTTTCGCCATGAGTCTTACGTATTGTCCGCATTTATGACATAATTTAGACGCGAAAGACTTCGTCCAAAAAAACGCTATCAATGGTAGTGGTCAACCGAAAATAAATCCAAGCTAGATGTAAATGCTACAAGAAGATGAGCTGACAATGCATGCCCTTGGCGTTATGATCAGGGACCCAAGTCGTCTTAGATGTATTTTCAGCACGATATGAAAAGAGATGACCACTCAAATCCTCAAGATGCAAGCTGCCATATAGTCTTTGCATCAACGTTTATGGAGACCTTACCCAGCCCATCAAGATTGCCCTTGGGGGGCTCAAGGGGCTTGCCAGATACGACACTTTTCGTCAACAGACCTTTGCCAACGATACGAACCATATTGGGCTCCTTGTCGTCTCTTCTTAGAACGAATATTTCTCGAAGCTCTTTCAAATAACAAAGTATGTCACCGCGTCGGGCTCGGTTTGAGATGATTCCCAGCTTTGAATTGTCGAAAGTGGTCCAACTCGCATCTGCATCTTGTGGATACAGCTTGAAAATTCGGGCTGGTGAAGAAGATCCAGAGACGAATGCATCCTCGTCAACTTGACTATTATGTGCCGAGGACTGGGGTGCAGACCTTGCTAGGTTACCAATGAGACTGGGGTGCTGTGCAGAGCCAAGCACGTCAGCAGCACCACTGGCAAGCATAGTCTCGATAGCATCGTCATCGGTATCGAGCAATGAGCGCCTGAGCCTATCGCCCTCATCGAACTGATCGGTGTTCCACTTGTTCAAAGCGTCAAGATTCGAGAATATCTCACTCGTGGAAGGGCCGATGGCCTCAACCCACCCTATCAAGAATGCCCCAAGTGGATACGTGCTTGCTGAGTGATCTGTGGCCTTCGACTTGGGGATCGTGTCCAGTGTCGAAGGATCCGGGGCACGCGATGTGGGATGGTCGAAGAGCAGAGTCCTCACCATCCGTGCGAATGAAATGATCTGATCTGTCGGTACAAGGCCACGCCGGGCCGCGAAATCCAACGTGTCAACCCAGGTGCTCAAGTCACTTTGATCGTAGTGCACGGGGAAGCCACCAGAATCGAGTGCGAGGCCCAGGAGGCCGTAGATTTTATCTTTTGGCAACGCACACTGCGCTCGCTGGTGTTGCTCCAGAAGGTCCTTCAGCTTGCGGCTCTGACGATTCTTGTTCATATCGTTGAACTTTTTGGGGCCGTGGTCTCCCCTCTCGAAACGGCACACGAAACAAACGAATTCAGCCCAATTAAATGTGATCTTGCCGAAGCAGACCCTGATCCGTCTCGCTTTGCCAATTTCCTGTATGATCCAGACCCTGTCCCAATAACGGTCAGCGCGCAGCATACCCGCCATGGCCTTCTCAGAATCTTTGAAGACGTAACCGCGACCACCACTTGCGACCATATTAAAGTCTTTGCTGAGTAGATCATCGCCAAGCCCGCCGTGTCTCCGCTGAAGCTCACGGCGAATCAAGTCCTCGGTGTCCGGACCTTGAAACTTCTCATAGCCCCTCCCCAACCACACCAGAACTTGCTGGGCGCGCTCGTAGATGTGAGGCATGAAGGGCAGCTGTCGATCCTTCTCTGCAGTTCCCTGCTGGTCAATGCATATTGCATCGATCCAGATCGGCAGCCATTCCTTAGGGTCAGGGCGTCTTCTCAGAAAGTGGAGAGCATCAAAGAGATTCTCGGTGACTTCAAATTCGGCACCGTTGACGCAGATTTTCTTCCTGACGGAGGAGTCACCCCACATGTAGGACAAGGCATCGAATTTCGGTCGGTCTCCGAATTTGACAGTGACGAGGCTGCAGTCCAGGAGTCCGTCCGTCCGCAAACGGGGCTTGACTTGAAGTAACCGGGTGCTGTCTGCAGTCTCATCGAGCTGATTGTACCGAAAGACAGGCTCCAATTGATCTTTTACTTGGGGCCCTTCTTCGTGAAGCAACTTGGGGTAGGGCTCTTCAGCCCACTGTCTCCACGACCGTGATGTTGTAGTAGTGTTTTCGGCTGCTGGTTCGGGCATGCCCGCTCCAGCTGTCTTGCGCTCGGCCGCAGTTGTGCTGAGTCCAGCTAATTGGCCTAGCTTTCCAGCAAATTTCTTCATGTTGGCGCCACTGGCAGTTGTTAGCTGTGTAAGTGAGCGTGGGTTTTCTTCGTGGCTCTCGTCGATGCTGGGATAGACCCCGCACCACGACTGCATAATGCAAACGCGATAATGTGCTGTGCGTCGCGCGTAGTGGTCCGTGCACTAGCTGACGAGATACTTCAAGTCTCAGGATGTCAGGCTTACTTCTGCACTCACTTCCGGGTCGAATGGTGATAAGTTAGACGAATAGCCTAACAAGCCATTCATCTCAACTGAGGTGCTCAGACGCCAACTGAGGTGATCTGACAAGCTGCTTCCTGTCCTTCGAACCTCCGGGCCCTAAGACGTTGGTGCGGTCCACCTAGGCACAGCCCTACAGTAGTTTGCCGCGCAGATAGACTGCTTATCAAGAGGCTATCGTGGAACTATAGAAAGTGGGCTCATCCAGAGTCGGTCTCGATCGTCACTCATCTGACCAAGACGATTTGGGATGATCTTTTGGTCGAAATCCTTGTGGAAAGTAGAGTACCTCTTGCCTGTCTTTCGTCACCTGCGTGCGAAATAATGTTGATGATGCTCTGAATTCGGCGGCGAGTTAAGAGTGATTTTGACCCCTTGTATGATCAATGATTCAGGCCACATCTTCGATGCGAAAGTATCAAGGGAATGATGGAAATTTGACTCCTAAACACGATCATGAATGATCACGATACGAAGCAACAAATCCACAATACTGGTCATCCACATGTGGCTCTCTTGAAGTCGTCCATAAAATAAAAAAATAAGCGCCCGGGCTGAACTTGGAATGCAATCTTGCAACCCAGCCAGGCTCATCTAGAATGTTGGCTCAGGGCCCTGTTAGCCGCTCTATTACGTCTAGTCGTCTCTGCTCCGCCCGTTTGATGCTGACTGCACGAGTTACAGTACTTCGTTGAAAACATAAGTATGCTTCTATTACTGTGTCACATTTATATGCCAAGAACAGAAGGTGTTGTTTGTAGGATTCGCGCCTAATCGCTTCCCCTCTCTGATTGTAGTAGCAGGCTACTATCTGGCCCTTAAATACAACCTATCGCTGCGGCGCAGCGTTTCACGGCATTCACCATTGTACCCTGTAGGCGGCTCTATGCTAAAATGCACATCGTGTCTCTGGGTGACCCCGCACATCCCCGGGGACTATCCCCTGGGGCCGTTCCTAATGTCCGATTACTGTTGTCACCTCGGGAATTGTTGGCTGATTGACTGTTGGTAGCTAGTGCTGACCAGGTCGCATATCACGGAACGGCGAGCCCTCTTGCTACCTTTGTCACTTACGCCTTGAGCAGCAGTTGCCTGCGAAGTATCCTCCTGTTCAAAGTCCCACCAGGGGAATTCCTCCAGAAACAAACAATCTCTTCTCAAGCACCCTTTCCCACCCCTACAATGACTGAATTTCCTGTCAGTGAAGGCGAGTTCGCATGGGAGGTGCCCAATGCCGGAAAGACATGCAAAACATGGTTCAAAATCCTGGGTGACCTTGATTCAACAAGTGGCCCAGTCCTCATAGCACTCCATGGTGGCCCTGGTGCCGGTCATGAGTATCTGGTGCCCTTGGCGGACCTCTACAAGCCCTACGGGATCCCCACCATCCTCTATGACCAGATTGGTTGCGGTCGCTCGACACATCTCCGCGAGAAGATGGGGGATGCCGACTTCTGGTCCTTTGAGCTCTTTATCAAGGAGCTTGACACCCTGATCGACCACCTAAACCTGAGGCGAAGGGGCTTCTTCCTCCTGGGCCAGAGCTGGGGTGGTGTTCTGGCCGCTACTTATGCCATGAGTCGACCCGAGGGGATGTCACCCGTAGGGCTAAAGAAGCTGGTTATAGCGAGCGGCCCCTCTAGTATCCCGCTGTATGGTAAGAAAGTCCTTATGGCTGAACGGGCCTTTCAGGTCTCGGAGACGATATAACCAGAGGTGCTCATACGGGGCTTCTGGCCTACTTGCGCTGTGAAGTACAAATTTGTGATTGATGCAGTATGAATGCTGACAGAATTTGGCACAGAAAAGGGACTTGAAGGTCTACTAGCTAAATTGCCTGCCGACGTCCGTAAGACACTCGAGGAGTGTGACAGACGAGGTGATCACGAGAGCGAGGAGTTCCAGAAAGCAGCAAAAGTCTTCAATAGCCACTATGTCTGTGGCTTAGATCCTTTGCCTGAAGAAATCATGGCAGGATTCAAGAATATGAGTGAGGATCCTACCGTCTACATGACCATGTGAGTTCGTCCAAGATCGAGTCTCTCAAGGCGCACGCGATCCATATATGTCTAACGCGGATCAACGGACAGCCAAGGGCCGGCAGAGTTTGTCGTAGTTGGTTCCATCAAGGGTTGGGAAGGCTGGACGCGGGCTCACCATATTGGAGTCGAGACACTCCTAGTCAACGGCAAGACGGACGAGGTCACCAACCTCAGCATGTACCCGTGGTTCAAGAGCATTCCGAAGGTCAGGTGGGTGACTCTTGAAGGAAGCCACATGTCACACTGGGAGGATAGGGAGCGCTACATGCAAGAGGTGGGTGATTTCCTCGTGAGCACAGAGCCTGGTGACAGGAAGGAGCTGTGAGGGAACGCGAAACCCTGAATGACAAGGTGTATGGAAAACGAAAAATGGAGTGCGCGAAATTTGTGGATAGCTTGGAGTGGGGTTCTCTCTGCCGATCTATGTAGTCCAACTGCGCGTATAATAGCAAGGGTATTCCAACAGTGATTGCCGAGCTTGTAACACCAAGAGCCAAGCGTGAAAGCCAGTAGATGTGACACCGGCGGGCATCCTTATCAATTCTTCACCGAGGGATACCTTGAAGAAGCTCGTCAAGGCTTCCGGAGGTAACCACCGTGGTCTTCTCGCATAATTCGGGAGGGCAGTTTTCCTCGTAAGCCTGTCATGTTCCTCATCAGCACCCTGAAGCATCTAGTTGTTGATTGTTCTTACGTATAGCGTTCCAGGCCTTCCGGTGCAGTCGTCTTTCAAAGGCACATGCCTGATGACAGACTCAGCGAGCGAGGTGGGGCTCCAGTTAAAGACCAAGGGAGTCAGTGCCGCGGCCTCACGATACTGATTGACATTCTCTATGCGTTTCCGTCAGTTCCCGTGGAACCATATTCTCTTGGGGGATCCTCGAACCATACCTTCAAACAAGTTAACGAGCTCCAACATAGTCGAGTTCCTAATACCCCATCCCACACCTGTTACGTCCCAGTTTCTGCCCTCCATACGGTCCGCAATATTCGACGCAGGCTGGTCTGGTCCTTGGAACAGAACTAGGTTTAAACGTTTAGCTAACATCTTTTTATTATTCTTCCGTCCGGCCTACTATAAACGTTAAAGCCAGCTTTAACAAGTTTTGCGGTATCGTTGCGCAACGAAATATCAGTTTGAACTGGATCAAAACCTCGAGAAATGACCAGCGGGTGGTACGCTGCAAGTCCACTGTTTGGTTGATTTTAGAAAAGTGAACGACCGATGCCATCTTCCAAGAGCTCACGTGTAAAAGACGTTCACCTCGCCACAGGTGGCATTGGTCGGAAAGGATATCTTCTGTTCTGGGATCGGGTCGGTGGTATTTGGTACAATTGAAGCACAGCCGGCAGCAAGGCAGACGGCTTGGTTGAACAGAACCATGATTGGAATTCGTTGAGAGCTAGTCTTCGTAAGGGCAATTACAGAACATGGGAATATTTGACATAGAAATGAACTATTGACAAGCAGTCTTGTCTAAGGATCGTGTATATCGTGATAAGAAATTAGAAAAGCATTTTTTCGTTGATCGATTTCCCTATTCTGGATTATATCTGGTACATACCTCACCAATGACTGTTCACTCTCATACGCCAAAGATGCGGACATAATTCAATCCGCGCCCCGGGATCAGCATGTTCAAATCCGTTAGTATTTGCAGATCAGTATGTTCAACCCGTTAGTATCTGGGGATACCCACGTCAGGCGCACTTTTCGGACATTTCGGACGGTCAAAATTCGCGAGTCGCGACACTGCCTCATTTTTGGCTTCTTGGGTCAAGTCTGAGCAAACCCGCCAAACGCGTGAAATTACTACTTCAGGCAGGCAAGCAACGTACTTGCTACTCAGTAGCACTATCTTTGAAATCATCAGTAAGTCCAAAATTTCCACAGTACAATCACGGGTAATGCACCGAGTTGAAGAATCGCAAGAGGCAAGACCGGCTGTGCGTTCCTTGCTGCATGACTAAGCGGATATATTCCGTGCCCATGTTTGTCAACCCCTTGTTTCCACACCCCTTGTTCCCCGGCCCCTTAAGGAGAATACCAAACGGAAGTAACCGAGGAGCGGTCTATAGTCGAAACTCGTTTGTAAAGTATATAAATGTATTTCTAAGCCAGAAGACAAATGTGACTCTAGCCTAGCGCTGAGCGGGACGGACACGGACTTCCCAGCCCATTTCATCCGAACATGAAGAGGAAGTGGAGGTAACAGCAAGCCATCATGCGTAGGCGAAGGCGCAAAAATGGGTTATTTAAACTGTGTCGACATGAACATGAAGTAACTGCCCTCCAAGAATCTCGCTATCAAGAATCTATAATAATCCAAAAACGATTATTACCAAAATCGCAACGAGACATCCAGTCGTTATCTCTAGTGGCTATGTCTGCCACGAAGCCCATCATTGTATACGTTCTTGGTATGTCATGAATCATCTCGCAGAAAATCAGAGGCTAACGAGTCACAGGGGGTGGCCCAAACCCATTCAAGGTTTTGATCACCCTGGAAGAGCTCGGCATCCCGTATGAGAAAGTCCAGGTCGACGACGTCAAGAGCGAGGCCTTTCTTAAGCTAAACCCCAACGGCCGCGCCCCTGTCATCATCGATCCCAACAACGAGAATTTCACCCTCTGGGAATCGGGCGCCATTGTCGAGTATCTCGTCGAGACATATGATATACTTAACCATTTGACTTTGGAGGACCGTAAGAGCAAATGGCTGCTCCAACAGTACCTGCATTTCCAAATGTCAGGGCAGGGTCCCTACTACGGACAGGCGGTGTGGTTCTACAGGCAAACCGAAGACATCCCAACAGCCAAACAAAGGTATATTGAGCAGGTTTTGAGGGTGTTTGGGGTCTTGGACAACATCCTCAAGGATCAAGAGTATCTGGTCGGCGGCAAATTGTGAGTGTTACTCGCTATGATCTGTCTCATGAAAACTTGCTAATGGCTGCAGCACCTATGCCGACCTCTCCTTCATTCCGTGGAATCGAGTAGCTCTCGAGGCTCCGTTCTTCAAAGACGAGCTCTGGGAGAAGCACGAAATCAGAAAACGATTTCCCAAATTTTTAGCGTGGTATGAACGCCTCAATGCTCGGCCGTCTGTCAAAGCGGCTTACGGAGCATAAGATGGGACTTGTTCATGTTGCCGTCGAGCTGATCAACAGATCAACTACTGCTTCAGTAGCTGCCTCGAGCATGCAGACAAGTTGAGTCGTGGAATCATCGCAATAAAGTCTTCAATGTTGAAATGGCCTTGTGGTCTTACTACAATATTTGTACATAACTCCTCGTAACATTGAAAGAATAACTTCACAGATTGTTTTCATTCATCTGATGAGAGTTCGGTGGCAGACCCCAATCCACCATTTGCAGGACTCCAGCAGAGAGCCAGTTGTGGCTGCCATGTGATATTCCTTCCCAGTTGTCCTGCTCTATCACATCAGGAACAGGGAGGACAGGCACGTACTCTGCATTCACATTGGGCCTTTCCATGGTCAAATTGAGACCATTAAGAGCTGCACCAAGGGGGTCCTGAAGTGTGTTTGTCGGATCTACGACGACGGACAAGCCAACTTCGTGTAGAGCCTTGATAATGTGATAGGAAGCGATTTTCTGGTGATTGACGTCGTATCTTTCGTAGAATGAGAGAACAAGTTTGATGAGCTCAATGTCCTGCGTCGCTATCGCGGAAGTCTTGTTCTCGATAATGTTGATGAACAGAATATCGACGCTCCACGCAACCTGGTAAAGGAGGTATCTGACCATTGTCAGTATCTTCAGATGTGCTTTCCACTCTTGAGGTGTAGCAAGCTTCTTACATGGTGAAAGGGTGATCGATATGGTGGTAGTTCAAGAGCGACACGGCTCCACGGGCAGCGTTGACGCAGATCGCAACGCTAGGTCGCAGGAAGTCCATGTCCTGGCCATCCAAGGCCGTCCTCAGGGCCGCAGAATGAACAGCGACGACCAACTGGAAGTAGATGAAGTGCAGGGAGCTCAAAGCTATCAGCCTAGCGTGGTTATCGTCATCCAGAGGGGCACCTGATTGCATAGGGCGGACCATTTCCGGGATGCTCTCCCGCCACTCCTGAAGCTCTCTATCCAGTAGACCGATCTCGGCTTCCAGGGCCGCGGCTGAAGTTGGGCTGTGCAGGTATAGCCTTGAGTAAATGCGGCCTTGGATCTGCGCCAGCTTGACCTCCTGTCGGAAGTAGTTAAGGGCCACATCGTCTGGATAGTAAAAGAATCCATAGCAATCCAGAGGGTACTCTTCTGGTAGGTCAAGGAGAAAGTTGTCGGTGATCAAAGGTGGCTTGCCGATCCTTATCATCAGGTCATGGTCAAAGATGTAGGCTTGCCAGAAGAGCCGACGACGATGCTGGATTTCTGCCTCGCTGAGGCCAGGGTGGTTGCCGTGGTAGTAGCCTCCCAGAAGAATCGACTGCGTCGCCAGAGCCAGAATCGAGACAGCAATATGATTTTCAGCGGTGAAGATGAAATGCGAGACCTTCCTCATTCAGTTCTCGTTCTCATAATGGCCGACAGGGTTTTTATCAGGAGGGGCTTACCAGCGCTAGTAGAGCCCCAATCGCCATGGGACATGGTGATTGCAACATGGTGGTCGGGATGAGAGCCATGGCGCTCTGCAGATACCGCTCGTGCTCTCGTGTGCCATGCAGCAAGTCCCGTTTCCGATGTGGGTGCAAGAGGATGGTATACAAGGCTATCTTCCAGCCGACGGCGCTTGGTGGCCGCCCATGTAGGTATGACTGAACTGCAGAGCGGACCTCAGACTCATCAAAGAACTTGATGTAACGATTGAGGGTAGCGAAAAAGTCTGGCATGTGAGTTTTGTTAGTCACAGGCGAGTCAATCCATGACGGCCAAGGTCGAACACATTACCCTTCATGCATTGTTCAACCACAAAGTCAGATGGGAAGTGGTCGGTGAAAGTGGAGATATCGGTGAGGGTCCTCTGCGGCGGTATACTGTTGATCTGTTCCAGTAGCCTGCGGGCAACGCCAGAGAACCGCCTGTCACCGACTAATGTGTCAATCTTCTCCATGCCATCAGCCGAGAAGAGCAAACATGAACCTGTTCGACGTATTAACCAATAGTTCTTCTGTGAGTGGGTTCAGTTTCTCGAATTTGATACGTACCGCCGGCACCGATGGTAGCTTCGGGCATAGCGCCGGAGCTGAGCAGCTTCTGCCCTGAGGTCGTGCTAGACGGGGACGTCTGGTTTGCATCCGGCTGCGGCGGAACCACTGCCGGTGAAGTCCTCATAAAGGTAGATTGATCTGTAGAGACGCCATTGGACGAGGTCTCGCTCATCGACCGAGGGTGGCTCGTCTGCGCCTGTGAGGCCGGCTGTTGTTCTTGCAGGTCTTTGACCAAGCGCTCTATCTGAGCTAGCCTTGTGGTGACATTTTCGTAGAGTCTTTGGATGGGCAAGGGCGGCCAAGGTTAGTCATCGCCCCTGGTTTTGAAATACGCGGAAGGCAATGTAGATACTGACGTCTTTTCTCTCCGAGGATTATTCTTCTTCCTCCCGGGCCAGATGCATTGTTGCCCATATCTCTCGCAGGTGGTACAAATAGGCTTCCGGTGATCACACTTGACCTGATCATCTAGTCGGCACTTGAGTGTACCAAATGGGAAAGGGGTGATAACAAACCTTGCGACGTCGGCAGGACGAACATGAGAGAGACGGAAGCCTTGCATCCATCCTGTGAGGCTCGGCTGGATCCGGCGCTTGCGGCATCTCGTCGGATTGCATCATAGTAACACTGTGTGATAACACTCAAGCATGCCCTGCGCGATAGAGCGCGCGCGTCTGCGGGCTCTCTAGACGATCAAAAGCCCGGCAGTGGTCTGTTGGGAAGTGGATAGATGGGTAATTAGATGGTGGATGCACGGAACGTGCGTGATGGAAAGAAAAAAGTCCGTCCGACGTTTCTGATGCAGGTCGCTTTCGCTTTTAGCAATGCGTACTCTAGCTTCCGTCAACAAGGGGTGCCTCTCGTTAGAGAAAGTTTGTTTGTCGGCCCAATCCGAGGCACGAGAGCAGAGGGGATTTACCAGGGTGCTGCGCTTGGTCCCTACAAATACCCCACCTGGTGAATACACTAGAAACACATAAATATTCTATAACCCTGCTGCCACTTCCTACGTTGTGAAACGTATGGAGGCTGATCACCGATCTCACCGTTGACCAAGATCTGCCTCGGGCAGAAAGTCGATACAGTTCGCTGCTATTGTTGAAGGACCAGTTCGCCCCTGAGCCTGATCATCTTGTCAAATTCGCGCCGACAGCTTCACGACCGCGCGCGTCTTCACGAAGGCTGGCGGTCTCAAGAACAAATCCTTGGAACCCGCGCCTACAATAGAGGATATTGGTTCTCGACAACGGCGCATATATCTTCGAAGCCGGCATCGTGTCCAACGAACTCTCCAAAGAGCCTTGAATCACTCCGAAATATATCACCCGCAGTGAGGCAAAGAAGATCTCATCACATCAGACTCGAGAAACATCGCGAGGTCGGGCATATTCAATTACGCCGACTTCATATGAAAGGAGCTGTCGTCATTATTGAAGGCACAGGACGGATCTGAGACCGCGGACTTCTCGACGGCAATATGCCACAAAGATGCGATCCAAAACGGACCAGACTGCTGCTTGTAGAACAGCCCAACTCGCTGCCGACCTCGGGATCTGCAATCCAACTGCGACTAGGTCCTATTTAGAGAATGCCACTTTGTGAGCTACTAGAGAGGCGTAGATGTGCTTCCGCTTCATTTCAGGTAGGGTTCAAGCCTACTCGACGTCCTCCAGGTGCCCTTTCCATTGCGTACCACAACAATAGCGTGCTCTGTAGGAGCACCCATGCTATGGATGCGCACTCATGCATGCCAGATTATGTCTATTCTTGGTGAACCGTTACAAATGTGGTCACCTCTTGATGACGCAGCTTTGATGTGCCTGTTCTGGAACGCGACATTACGACTACTGGGAACTAGGATAAGCGTGAGGTTGTGGGTAGACCGACTGCGCGAATGCCGAGTGGATCCTTTGCCGCGCCGGCTCCCGACCATGTCCGAGATGAGTGCTTCCGTAATCATAGCTTGCCCGATGTGGTGTGGTAATTCATCCGACTTGGTAATGTCGAATATTTCAGTCGAAAAGGTCTTCGATTCATGTCAGTATGTCCAAGACATTTGTCTGATGGGCAAAAAACAAAGGGCAGTGGCTAGCATTTAAGAGGGCGACCCTGCCCAAGTGTAGAGGTCTGCTTTTTCACTAGTATCCATGCACATATCGTTCCAGACACCGCAAAAAGTAATCACAGCGCAAACATGTCTCGCGCTCTTCTCATAACCGGCGCAACTGGCAAACAAGGGGGCGCCGTCATCAACGCTCTTCTCGCTCGACAGCCCTCAGACTTTCTCCTTCTCGCGGTCACACGAAATGCTCAATCTGCCTCTGCTCAGCGCTTAGCCGCCAAATCCGACAGAATCAAAATAGTTGAAGGCGACCTCGACGCGACGCCAGCACTCTTCGCCTCTGCCAAAGCTGCTGCTGGATCCGTCCCGTTATGGGGCGTGTTCTCCGTGCAAGCCCTCCAATCCAGCAAGAAGTCGGAGGACGAAACGAGGCAAGGCAAAGCTTTGGTCGATGAGTCGGTCAAGGCGGGCGTTGAGCATTTTGTGTACAGCAGCGTGGAACGTGGTGGCGACGAGAGATCGTGGAGTAATCCCACGCCAGTCCCACACTTCATCACAAAGCATAAGATTGAGCATCACTTGCGCGACGCCACGGCGGATGGCAAGAGTCCTATGGGTTGGACAATTCTTCGTCCGGTTATCTTTATGGACAATCTTCAGCCGGGCTTCTTCGGCAAGGTTTTCTTTACCACGTTACGCGATACAATGAAGGAAAAGCCCTTACAGTGGATTGCGACTAGCGATATCGGCTACTTCGCCGCGGAAGCTTTCCATGACCCGGCGACATGGAACAAGAGAGCTTTCGGGCTGGCTGGAGATGAACTGACCTACGCGCAGTTGAGTCAGACGTTTGAGAAGGTCACTGGTAGTCCCGCCGGAACGACTCTTGGTGTACTTGGAAAGGCGCTGAAACATGGAGTTTCTGAAGTTGGGGTAATGATAGACTGGTTTAAGAACGACGGCTACAAGGCAAAGACTCTAGAGTGCAAGAGAATCCACCCAGGAGTGACGAGTATGGAGGATTGGTTGAGAAAAAGCGCTTTTGTCAAGAAGCCATAAGAGGAAACTGAGGTGATTGCGTGCACAAGGGAGAGCTGTAGCTAGGAGCTAATGTATAATCATATGAATCAATCTGTCATCAATCATCTTATCATATCACTCAAAATATTCAAAAATCATTTTTGACTGCCTTTCGATAGAATTATGATGGACTTGACAGCTATTGCCGATTTGATATCTACACAGTCAAGCAACTCTCAGTAGCATGCAATTTGTCACTTCAAATATCAAGTGGTGTCAAATCACAAATACCTACAAATACATAAACTGGGGCATCTGACTGGAAAAGTCATGAGGCAGTGTTTCAAAATGAAACTCCATGAAGAAAGATTTGTTGTCATATGATTTTTTCTAGCTACAATCTTTGGAAGTCAGCGTAGATAAACGCAACACTTTTGTCACTCAGAAAACAGCCTTGTTTGCCTCCAAGAACTCCTTCCAGGATGTTGGCTTCAGCCCAACGCCGGCGAGCAGATCCAAGCTCTCCTTAAGGTCCTCGCCGTTGTAGTATCCAGGCTCCTCAATAAATAAATGGTTCTCCAACATCTCGTCAGCCATGGGACCTGGAATGAAGCTCTTGTACGTCTCAGCGTCAATCTGCACGAAGCGAGCGGCGTTCCCGGTCACCTCCTGGAACTCCGAGACGATGCGCGACGGACTGTAATAGTCAGCCGCAGCAAAAATTTGCTTCCCGAGGACCACGTCTCTGTTACGGATCGCAGCAACCACAAACTTGCTTGCAGTCATCGCTTGTTAGCAGTCATATCGAATTGAGATCATGAAAATAACTTACCGACGTCGGACTGTGTGTCGATGAGCGGAAACTTCGCCTTGTCGCTGACGGGATATGCCAAGGTGTAGACACCGTCTTCTACCTTGTGAATCATCTGCAAGGCGGTAAAATTGCTCATAAAATATCCTGGCAATACGAAGGTGCTTGGAATTCCCTTGGAGCGGATGTAGCGCTCAACCTCGGCCTTATCGTCGAAGTGCACGACGTGCTTGAGGCGGCCGTTGCTCGTGTTCGTGACATGGAGGAGCGATGAGTAAATCAGATGCTTAACCCCGGCGTCAGAAGCGACATCAGCGACGTTCTTTCCGTGAGGCTGTTCCTGAGTGCCGCCTCCAGTGAAGTCGGGGGTCGTGACGAGGAAAATGGTATCAGAGCCCTTGACAGCCTCGGCAAGGGAAGCTTTGGAGCTCATGTCGGCCTACATAATGTCAGACAGTACTCTTGGAAACTAACTTATAAAGGTAAACATACGGAAACCATCTCAACGCTCTTCGCGGCCAAAGCCTGCGCGGCGGGCTTGGAAGCATCGCGGGTAATGCCCCTGATCTTGAACTCCTTTGAGAGAACGGAATCAGCCAGGACGGCCTCGATGACGGAGCCGCCCTGATTCCCAGTGGCTCCGAAGACGGTGAGAAGCTTCGACATATTGGACAAAAATTGTGATGAGGACGGCGCGTTGGTGTTTGATGTGGATGCTGAAAAGAGTCCAGCAGGTCAATGGTCCGTAAATGTCGATCCATCTTATATACGTTTTATCAGGGTCAGCATGCATTCACACGTCATCACTCATTTCTCTGGTTTCAGGCAGCGCAGGGAAACGTCACAAGAGACAAGCCGTGCAATGCGTACAAGGACACGCCGAAGTGGAGGCCACCGAGTCAACACTCGCCATCAACAGCGGTGTTGTCATGGTATCTGACAAATGAATTTTCATTGGAATGAGCTCGGAAGCCGGGGCAATCTTGGCAGTCTCTTTGTTTATTCTGGCGTTGCCCTCGATGTGTCAGAAAGGGGGCCGGGTCCAGGCCGGATCGCCCCGTGAGCTGATGTCGGTGTTCAACGGAGGCCGGTCTGACAAAGCACCGCTCCGACCCACTCCGCTCGGCACGAGCAGAAATGCTTGCAAACATCAGTCAGTGCCCAAGCATACTGAACGTGACGCGCACATATCTATTCATAACGTAATTCATTATCAGAATACGATTCGCGACTTGGCTACATGTCGCTGCGGCATGTCAACGAATGTTGCTCTCCAAGGCCTGCAAGAATACACATCATCTGCATGTGACTGCCATAGAAATTTCCCAAACGAAATATTTATATTATAAATTATAGCTAGACAAATGACAAAATGAATATTTAAAATAGAGATTGGGTCGAGGCTCGTTGCCGTTGAGATGAAACCTCAGCTAAGAAGTCCGCCCCTACTCGTCATGCTTCCTAAAGTCACTCTCCGTCCTCAACCAAGTCTTCAAATCCTTCAACTCCGGATGCTCCTTTTTCAACTTTGAGATATCAGCAGCGTATCCAACATCGTGAAACCACTTAAACATGTACCCAAAGTCCTTCACAAGCGCCATGAAAAGCCATGTCAGTAACTTCCACGTGCCCGCCGGCCGCCGTCCCGTAGTACTCTCAAAAACTGCAAGCATCTCATCAAAAGTCAGCTCATCCCCAGCCAACGAGATTCCTCGCTCCTTATACTCCTCCGGTTTCAAGAATGCCTGTGCGCCAAAGAACCCGATGTCACTGCTCGCAATCAACTGCAGCGGCTTCCCCTTTATGGCCATTTGCCAAGCCGTTACGAACACCCGTCCAGGGAAATTATCAGTAAAGTTGTCCATGAACGCCACGGGACGAAGAATTGTCCAACCCATTTTGGATTCCTTGGACTTAGAGATAAGGTGCTCCTCGATCTGGTGCTTGTGCATGAAATGAGGGATTGTTGTGGGGTTGTTCAGAGAATCATCCCCATGACGGTCGACGGAGGCGTAGACGAAGAACGAGACTTTATTGGCGACAGCGGCGTCCACGAGAGCTTTGCCCTGGCCCAGTTCGCCGCCTCCTCCTTGGTTCATGCCCATGGGAGTCTAGGACCGTCAGTAAGACATCAGATTCATTGCGCCGTCACTGCTCACCTGGACGCTGAAGACGCCCCAGATGGGGGTCTTGGTGACCTCCCTCGCCGTCTTGAACAGCGCAGTAGGGTCCGCCATATTCCCCTGCACAAGCTTGATCTGATTTGATTTCTTCAATAGCCGCTGAGCAGAACCAGAGTCCGCATTTCGTGTAACGGCTAGAATTTCGAAGTCGGCATTCTGGCGCAGGAGTTGGTCAATCACAGCACCACCCTGCTTGCCAGTAGCACCGCAGATTAACAAGGCCCTCGACATGCTGGTCAAAGACAGTTGCGTAGCAGAAATGATAATGGTATAGATGGTATAGATGGTATAGAGTCAGGATTGAGATTGAAGAGCTCGTGATGATGATTGAAGTGGAAATGCTGCATTCTCCTCAGTATTGCACTAGGGACGGCTATTGTAATTATAATAAAGACCTCGATGACATGCATGTGATGATATCTCCGGTCGGACACATAGAATGTAGTCGCGGCGACTGGGGGGCTGCCCAGACGATCTTACCAATCTCGGTGCGTAATTGACCCGGGGTCTGCAGAGCGCAGGGAGGTCTGATTATGCTATGCTCTCGGTCAGCACCGGCCTTCTAACGACAGCCTAAAAGCGAGTAGCGAGGCTGTTTCGAGGAGGGTCTACAGCCATAAGCGCTTATCAATTCCATAGCCAAAAAAGTCAATGGGCTTACACGCTTACGACAGGGGTGATTTGTAACCACCCGTTTCTCATCAGTGCGCGAATGTCCCGACAACGAAAATGAGAAAATGGGAGGAGCATTTCCGCAGTTTAACGCCGGAGACAGCGCGAAGCAGTCATGTATCGACGAGTCTATGCTTGGAGAATATCTTGTGTGCCAAAGTCGTACTTATCCTCAAACCATCACGCACACTATTAGAACAACCCCACCATAGTCTAAAAATCACAAGATATCATTTCGGAGCATCCCGTGTTCTACTTACGTCCCCATATGGAAGCTTATCTTATGATAGGTCTTTCCACAGGAAAACATCCTACAGAAAGATTTTTTTAGATTGGTTATTTTTAAAGGATTTTTCTTTTTGATTTCTCTTTTACATTTTGTTCTGTATCAATACTGTGGTCAAGCGGATACCCGAACTCAAGCTGGTAGCTGTCAACCCAAAGAGGACCAAGATTAACACCGAAACGCACACCGAAGCGGAATAATCGCAAGTTAGATTTTCTTCAAGGCCAGGCTATAGAGGTGTAGAGAGCGAAAGCTTTCAGAGAACCACACATCTTGTACATGCCGAACAGTTTAAAAACTGCTATGTATTCTGTCTATCAGTGTCCACCCGATGTAGCTTGGCACAATCGCCACGTTGTTCTGCAATAACAAGCCGTGATTTAGAGCAGTCGATCGTAGCCAGCTTAGTCCGGCACCCAACCACATTAAAGTCATAAATATGTCTTCCACCTGCCGCTCTGGTGCTCAACGACTCCACTTTTCCCTTTCTCTCAGCCTTAACCCCCAGTACCACAAGATTGCGGGAGCTGGCAATCCAAAGAATAGCCCAGCAAATCCCAGCAGACTGTTGCCCCATCCGTATCCCAGAGTTGAGTACATACTAGGAACGAAGAGCGGGAAGAGGAAAGCAGTCAAACTCCGCAAAAACTGACTGGCAGCAAGAGCACTGCTGACGTGGTCTGGGTAGGCGTCAATGATGTACGCCTGTAGCGGCATTCCGTTGACTTGTCCAGCGGCCATAAAGACGAAGACACCAATGTCGACTGCTATCCAGTGGACACGGTAATGCGACGTCCACCCGTAGATGAACAGGCCCAATGGTGCTAATAGTCCGCCGGGATAAGTCAAAGGGATCCGGAACTCGGGTCTGTGCTTCTTGTCGGGGGAGCGGTTGACCATATAGCGATACAGCCAGTCCATTAGAGGGCCTCCGAGCTGCGCGCCGACCATCTCACCGAGAGCGCACGCGATGTAGTGCAGGCCTGAGGTGGAGACTGATTCGCCGTATTGGGACGTCCATAGAGTGGAGAAGCTGGAGAGAACGATGTATAGCGTGCCATACCAGAAGGCGTAGATCAAAGATGTGATCTGGATGATGGGATGGAAAGCGAGGAGCCTCAAAGGTCGCGTCAATGCATGGTATATCAACATGGCTGCAGAGTGTTCGCTGTCGAGTCGTTCATAAACAGTGTGATACCTTGCGTCCCCGGTCTCTTTGCGAAGCTTCGAGGCCCGCCGGCCGAGAATCAGGGGCACATATGTCTCATGATATGCGAAGCAAGACACAAGAGACATGAAAGCTTGGAAGATGGAGGTGGCCCAGAACATCCAGCGCCAAGTGGTGTACTGGTCTATGAACCCGCCTATGATAGGACCGACAGCAGCTGCAAACAATGGAAGAAGCAGGTAGACACCAAGCGACCGCCCGCGATCTTCTGGTGTCCAAATATCGCCCAGAACCCCACCGGAGAGGGCAAATATAGAACTTGCCCCAAACCCGGCCAGGAAACGCGAGGCGATCAGCAGGCCTTTGTTATGGGCGAAGCCACAAACGATGTTCCATCCCAAAAACCAGATATTGGACGCGTGAAGCACCCGCTGACGGCCGTGGATCTCTGATAGAGGCCCTATGACGAGAGGCCCGAAGGCTGTAGCAAGTGCGTAAATGGAGTATGCCATGTACGGCTCCGTCGAAGACATACGAAGCTCTTCGGAGATACTTGTGATGGCGGGTGCCACTATGGTCGAGACCATGATATTATTGAACCCCGTGATGGCGAGGACTGAAGTTACTGTCCATTTTGTGCGTGCGGACCAATTCAGGGGGTTGGCACTGTCTGCAGGACCGTCGAAGGTGATTTCAAATCTGTCGACGTTGGTCTCTGATTCGTGTGGAAGTGTCGTGGATTTTTCAACATCTGTCATCAAGGAGATCGGAGCAGCCTGAAAGGGGTCCAGTTGCTCTGTTACATGTCCCACATCTTGTTGTGGTCTGGGACCCGGGATGTCGAAGGCCATAATGGGCGGCTGGGTAGTTGACATGTGGGTGCCGAGCAGCTTGAGAAAATGTTGCCTGTGATTCTGCAAATTTTCAGTCCACGCTGAACATTACCACAGCTGTAAGGGTGTTATTTGGCTATTTCTACACAAGTATCTACCCCAAATACATGGCCGAGATCGCTCGAGGTCATGTAATACAAATTCGTCAAGCCTAGTCTAGAAATCCACCGTAAGGCAGTGGGTTCTTCAATAAACCAACGAGCTGCTTTGAATTGCCTAGGTACGAAAGTTTTCAGTGTCCCATCTCGGTGTGTGTGTGCGCGCATGAGCATAGTTGAGAGCCGAGAACCGAGCGCCGCTCCGATGATGATCCAAGCGGTCTGAGCCAAGTCCCTTCATAAGCTCCACCAGATAGGTACTCCCGGTTCTCACGGCCAATATTTTCCCGGAGTCGCCCGTATAATAATCTTGCTGGAAAGCTTTGACTGGGGTTGACGTCAAATCTCCGCCAAAAACCATCACTTCATTGGAGTGGAGGTTCAGAACGAATTGATGTTGACTTTACGCCAAGTCCCTCATCGAGTTGCAAAGAAATTCTTACCGATGTATCAAGATATTCTGTGAAACACTTCTAATTTGGAACGTTTGGTTATAGCCAAGTGACAGACTTCAGGGATGTGGTCCGGCGAACAGGACTTTTCACGATTGGCATGAAAGCCTTACTGTGTGGACTTCTAACCTGACGCTATCAGAAGAAGCGCAATGTGTACTGCATATTTTTATGACTCAGAAAGAATGCTGAACCCTTCTCCAATCGGAAACATGTGGCATGGAAAGCCAGAGCTTTCGGTCAACACACATAACCCATTCTATCACCAGCCAGATTAGACCGCTTGACAGAATGTTGTCAATTACGGACTCATGCATATGTTTTCAGTCATTCTTTTCAGGATTTTCATAAATATTCCAATTCTGACATCTAATTCTTCGTGAAGGTCATCGTCTACAGTGTGTGATATCAGGGCCCCACTTCAGTCAGCTAAGATGTGGGTCAAGCCTTCAACATAGATGCAGAAAAAGGATATAAGAGATCCACTTGAAAGTTCATTGCGTGACTGGGTGCCTCTAGAGGGAATACCGGCTATTTGAAGCCCCCTCCCTGTTATGAAAATTGTTGTGTGTTTGTTAACCACAAGCAAGACAAGCAAGTCGAGATTCTTGAGATTGCCGACATGGGACTGTAACTGCATGCGATCATTTCATCAGCGCTTAGGCAATAGATCACCATAATCAAATCAAAACTGGATCATTTCTTTCTTTCTTTCAGCTACTCAATGCCTCGAATACTAGACTGGTTGGAGATTTGTGAGGTGCGATTGGCCACAACTTCCCATTAAAAGTTCAGGTGAGCCCGACACCAGTGAAAGCAACTGTCTGATTATATACCGAAAAACTTAATATAATAAATCAGTGAGATATGAATGATTGTCATACTAGATCCAAATTTTTAGAATGCCGTCAACAAGCAATCTCAAGTCAAGTCGGACCACGGAATTTGCAAGTGGGAGGCGACACCTCCACTTCCCGACTGTCTTGGTATTTACGGAGAGATTCGCATTGACTGGGCTTCCCGATAACCCGAAGCTACTGTAAATCCGAACTTGAAAAGGAGACCATTTTCTAAAGCAGGTCCTAATCCAATTGTAACAGTGACATCGATCATACTCCCAATTTATTGAAGAATATTACCAGTTGTCCCAAGATTTCAGAATGTCTCAACCACAGAATACATGCCTAGTTTTCGACAGC
Source organism: Diaporthe amygdali (assembly GCF_026229845.1). NCBI lineage: Eukaryota > Fungi > Ascomycota > Sordariomycetes > Diaporthales > Diaporthaceae > Diaporthe > Diaporthe amygdali. The sequence goes on along the minus strand of NW_026517022.1, from coordinate 2,457,415 downwards.
GACTGTAAGACATCAGTCATCCGGAATGCTCCGCGGCCCACTCCGGCAGACGACGAATATCTGATCCAAGTCCTGTACTCCGGTGTTAATCCGGCCGATGTTAAGCATGGGACAGAACTCGGAATGCGGGACGTCGTGATGGGCTATGATTTCTGCGGCCGCGTACTCCAAACCCCTACATCGCCACCAGAGGGGCAGGGAAAAGCCAATTTCGCGGTCGGCGACCTGGTTGCCGGAATGACCCCTACAGGCCTAGGGCGGCCACAGAGGTACGGCTCACACCAGAACCAATTGGCTGCCCCGGAGGATATGATGTACAAAGTGCCTACGAGCCTCCCGCCACAGGAGGCTGCCTCGCTTACTGTGGTCGCTTGTACAGCAGCTGATGCGCTATACGGCTTCTTTAAGGTACCGACCCCTGATGAAAGTGGGCCGCGGACGGGTAGTGCGGGCTCGTTGTTGGTGTGGGGTGGGTCAACGGGTGTTGGTATCTGCCTCATTCAACTAGCCCGTGCGAGTGGTGTGTCGCCCATTATAGCCACGGCATCTCCAGGTCGACATGAGTTGCTCAAGGAGCTCGGAGCGACATACTGTTTTGACTACAAGGACCCCGACGTCAGTAGCAAGATACAAGCGGCGATACAAGAGTCTGGGGCCGGCAAACTATCCTTCGCTATAGACGTGGCAGGATCCAGTGACGCAGTCGAGCTGATGGAGCAAATTGTGGCGCCAGAGACGGTTTTACTTTCTACGGTCTTCCATCCGAGTAGGCCTCAGTTGAGGATGCCCATAGCTTGCACTCGTAACGATTTGTCTCTGCGTTTTCCGAACGGCAAAGAGATTACTGTACCTGCGCGGGTTGAAGACTGGAAGAGGACATGGAGCGCAATAAATTGGGCGGTGGCTCATTATGGCAAGGGCTTCCGCATACCGGCGGTTGAGGTCTTCGAAGGCAGCGGGGAGGATGCGTTGGTGGAACTTCACAAAGTTGCTGGCCAGGGAAGGTTTGGCAAGTTGGTGATCAAGCACCCTTTGAACTGATTACAGGGGGATGGAGGATTGCCGCGCGGGTTGCGAGTCTGATTGGGTCTGCTTGTGAACAGCCATGCTATCGCAAGTTTCCAACACAGGATTTCTCATGTCTTCGTGTAAGACTTTCTGGGACTATATGGTTTAGAGCATAGATTAGATGACTCGTAGCACATCTTAGTGAATGTCTCTTCGTCACTTATTCATCGCAAAAGTTGGCCGTCTTATGGCCGTAGATTCAATACTAAATGCTCAGACGGTGAAGACTTACAATAAACTTTGACGTGCAAAACTTTGAACACCGCGGTCTTAGCCAGGCTCAAACATGCAGATTACGACTAATTTCTCTATAGGGATACAACGGACGATGGCATCGAATAGCGAGGCTTTGTGGCACAGTTGTTGGGATATTTTCATTACTACCCGAGCAACGCGAAGAATCAATTTCCAAGGAGCAGACCCAGCTGGTATGCGCATGTGTATTAACATCGACATTTCTTTTCTTTTGCGGGGTAATGAGGCCCAGACATCGTCCGTTTTGAGTAATTCAATACTTCCTGAGCTGACACTCACTGTAGACAACGCCTGCAACAGCAATTACCAGATTCGATCAGCCCAAGCTAACTCACTTCACTCTATTGGCTCTCACCGGCAGCCTTTCTGCAAGAAGCGACAACCTCATTCGGCAGGCTCAGGAAGGGCGAATGGGATGCATCAAATGTCTCCGTTTCGATAGTTACACCCAAAGCCCTTCCATCCTCGACCATCTTCTCCTGCACAAACAACGGGATAGCATTATCCTTCTTGCAGAGATGATAAGTCGTCGGGATGTGCTTATACGCGGGGTAAGTGAGCTTGGTAGCGAAGGCCTTGTAGCTGTGATGCTTCAGAGTGTCGATGGATTTCTTCGCCTCGTCGGCACTGAGATCGTTGTAGAAAATCTCCTCGGGCGTGTTGGGTTTCACGCGAGTCTCACTGTCCGAGATAATGAACCACGGCAACGGCTGGTTACCGAGCATATCCATCAGAGACACTCCTGAAGAGCAGCAATCCGTCAGCCAAACATCGTCAGCACATCAAGTCTCGTCATCCAGAACTCACCCTCGCCCACCATAAAGGCAGTGCAGTAGATCAGCCTGATCACGCCGCCCTTCTTCCCGGCGGCCTCCCTGTCCTTCCCCCCCAGGCCGCGGCACGCCTCCGTGCCGACGACGCCGCCATAGCTGTGCATGAAAAGGACGACGTCCTGGCCCTTGTCCGCCTCCTCCGCGATCACCTTGCTGATCGCGTCGACATCTGGCCCGAAGCCGTCCAGCGGCGGCTCCGCACCGACGCTGGGGAGGTCGACGCCCCTCACCGCGTACCCGGCGGCACTCAGCGGCTTCGCGACTGGGTCAATCGCGGACGCCGGGTGCCACGCACCAGGGACGAAAACAAAAGTCGTGCTCGACGTCATTATCACCGAATAGTTACTGCTTCGAGAACAGTCTTCGCAGGCCTGTGCGAAGAGTAATTTTTTTTTTGAATGCCTTGTGATTTGGATTGCAAGGGGGATTGCATACGACAGCGCGGGCGGAGGGTGGTATTTGCTGAGTCAGGTTCAGTACAATCAGGTAGTGATAGACAAGAAATGAGACGTCGGTCTGGGAAATTCTTTTTTGATTGCTCCCGTTACCCCTCATGAGAGATGGGCATGACTTCTTATGTTCAATTGATTGTAACCGACCCCGGACTGGGCGTTGGCTCGCGCGGTCTGGTGACCGTTAGGCGGCAAGGGCACTATCACCGGTAGTCCTGGAACTAGCTTCAACCCCCAGACGGCTCCCGGTTAGGGGATGTTTGGTGTTTGATGTGCCTGGCAAATACCCCAAGCTTAGTGCTGTTCTGTCTCGGATGTGGGGCATGAATCCGGCTCAGTTCGTCGGGTAGGGGATTGATGAAGTATCACGGCCATGCATCACGAAAGTGCGATTTGCTCGTCGCGAGCTTTTCTATTGTAGATCAGGGTTGTGGTGAGATAGTAGCTTGTTCTACTGAGAGCCAGTATTGTTAAACCATATGCAGTGTAAGAATGAGTAATATTAGAATGACAGTCTCCACCAGGCTGTTGGCCCGGGCGCCCGGTCTGCGTTACAGTCGGTCTTATCCGCGACACACGCGGATCTGGGGTAAAGTAAGGTAGGTCAGACGCGCTTAAAGAGTTTCACATGTGTACACAGATCCGTCTAGTTGAGCGGATGCGGGGGCGACGACACTGCGGATAGTATTCACTCAGCGGGAGAATGAGGTTGGAAGTAGCATCGAGGGCGAATCGGTCTATTGGTCTATCCAGGTCGGGTCTATCATGGTCGATCTATCACGATCGATCTATCATCTCTCATTCAGTGTTGTATGTTTTTCAAAATTCCAAACCTCGCTCGTTCTTTCGTTCTTGTCGTTGGGTATCTCCATCCACTTCCTTGTTGCTTTATTCTCCAAGCCTCCTCAGGAGCATCCAAGCCATGGCCCGATGGTACCACTTTATAAGCGTAACGACTTTTCAGGCGACGGCGGTGCCGTTCTCGGGGGATTCTTCGGGCCAGACGTTGTAGCCGAAAGTATCCTTCATGTTCACGAAGCGCGTATGGCGGCCCTTGGCCACACTGTTGACGGCCTCGAAGTCCGCATCCGATAGCTGGGGCACCTCGAAGTTGCTCTCGATCCGGTGGGGCGTTGAGCTCTTGGGCAGCACGGCGTACCCCCTCCTCAGGCCCCAGGCCAGCAGGACCTGCGCCAGGGTGTGGTTGCTGCGGTCGGCGACCTCATTGAGCGTCTTGTTGGTTCGGACCTTCTCGCCGGTGTTGGGGACCTGATCCTGGGAGCCGAGGGGTGAGTACGCCTCTGGCAAGACGTCATTCTCGAGACAGAACTTGACGAGCTCTTCGTTGGGCAGGAAGGGATGGATCTCGATCTGGTTGACGGTTGGCTTGATCTTGGCGAATGTGAAGAGCTTCTTCAGGCCCTCGATGGTCCAGTTAGAGACTCCGATGGCGCGGGCCTTGCCGGACTCAGCGAGCTCCTCCATGGCACGCCATGTCGGCTCTGGGTTCTCTGTGAGCTCCTTGTTGATGATGTACTTTCCGTCAGCTCCAAGCTTTGGTTGGTAGTCGTCGGTCTTCTCTGCGGCGATGGGCCAGTGGACGAGGTACAGGTCGACGTAGTCCAGGCCGAGCTTCGTCAGGGAGTCGTTGAAGGACCACTTGACGTCCTCGGGCCTGTGCAGGTGGTTCCAGACCTTGGTGCAGATGAAGATATCCTCACGCTTGACCTGAGAGTTCTCCTTGAGGAAGTCCCGGACGGCCTGACCAACCTCTGCCTCGTTCTGGTAGAACCAGGCGCAGTCCAGGTGCCGGTAGCCGACCTCAAGGGCCTTCTTTGCAGCCTTGTAACTCTCGCCCTGGGCGCCCTCGTTGGCAAAAGTGCCGAAGCCCAAGCCGGGCATCTTGACGCCGTTGTTCAGGGTGAATGTGAATTGTGGTGCCATTTTGCTGTGATTTGTTGTTCTGCTATCCTGTGATGGCGGAATAGGAATGGTTGCTGTCTAAAAGTGAGTATGTATGCGCTGTCACATGCAGGCGCACAGGAGGCGCACAGGAGGCAGCGAGGACTTACCTTGATAACCTGTCACTCTGCAGGATCGTCGATCCGTGGCTCAAAAAGTCGGTCTGAGAGGGTTCGACGGGATGTGATGTCCAACTTAGAAACTGGCTGCGCAATATCACCGACCAAGGTTTCTTCGGAACTCTAACGAGAGCACAGCATTGATAAGGCAGACGTGAGGTCTGATTGCATCATCCCTCCCCAACAGAAAAGCATGCGTCTATTCTTGGGGGAGGGGGGACGCCAGCGGTACAGTGCAAGGTCATTCTCATTGTACGACTCGCCAGTCGCCACGGGCGGCTGGTTTATTGCGGTTACTGCTAATTTTTGCTAGATTTCGCACCGTCTTTCAGGGCGGTCGGCGAGTCCAAGTGGATATTGCCGTGGGTCCACCTTACGAAATGGTGGTTTCACTTGGTGTGTGCTTGAGTCACTTCGACGTCGAGCATGTGAAAGGGTCCAACGTGTCGCAAGGATGGACCAAGGACGGGCGTTTGGTCCCTCTGGGATCGCCCAGGGATAGGCTCGGCAGTCTCGGCGGGACCAGGGCACAAAAGTCGTGGCAGCTATGGCACTTGGCCGGCGCCTGAGGAGTTTGGGGGAGCGGTTAGCCAGGCCGGGGCGACGATCATGGATCTCACTGCCAGATATCTGGGACTAATATGGGTCCTGCCGAACAGATCGGAAGAGATTTCGCTTCAGGCCCGGTTTTGTGACATCACTTAGCCCATCTGCGGCTCCGCAGCGCTGCAAGGAGGCGGAGGGTTCTCGGTGGGACCTCACGGCCCTTTTCCGGGTTCGTGTTCCCTGGAGGAATTATGCCCCCTAACGTCCCTAATGTAGTAAGATCCAAGCTCGGCAAAGCTTCGAACGGTTTGGCTCGGTCCATTGGTTCAGGGCACGCTCAGCCCGCCAGCCAACCACAGCTACAGCAAAACAGACAAGACGGCCAGCGGCTCTGCACGGCTCTTGGGAGCACTGACAATCCAGGCACGTCAAATTGCCTGGCACGCCTTGCACGCCTTGCCACCACCACTACCGCGAACTTCGGGTCGATCCCCTAGATAAGCTTTGGAAGGTTCTTTACAATTTCTTTCCCTGAGCTTGCCGCAACGCGTCGCACGAAGCCTGATAAGGCGTTTCGCCGCGGATTCTTCCCGCTGTCTTTGTCTGTCTCAGCTTGACAGCTACACAGTACGCGCTCTCTGTTGCCTATTCCAACCCGTGCTATATCCTATCCTATCCTAATCTGTGGATACTTCACGACGCGGGAATTTATCGCGATAATTGTGGCGCGATGACGTCCTCTTCGAGTCAGGGTATCCATTCTTCCTCAACCGGGATCCTTACGGTGGTATCCAGGGACTGGACTGTCTCCAGTATTCATGTCTTCTCGCAGACACATGGCTGTTAGAGACGTGAGATACATGCGTAGAGCTTACGCCAGGTACCTTCGACATCAGACCTTCCCTTTGTCCCGCTGTCGAAACCCGCTCTCAGGCGCCGGGCTAGAGGTAGACTGTACATAGTACTGTACAACCGCAGGCATGAATGAGATCATCTCAACAGCTTCTCCTTCGCGAGACGCGAACCGAAGACCCCTGCCGGGATAAGCTTGGGCACGCACAGTATATTGCAATGCGAGCAGATAGCTTTTGCCAAAGTTGGCCGTCTTGCAGAGTCGGGTATCGGGAGCAGCAGGCTCCTAGCAGAGCATATAAGCACAAGAGGAACCCACTCCCAGGAGAGCGAGGAGAGCTTCACACTCGTGGAACCTGCCTGATCTCTCTTATCTTTCTGCTTGTTGTTGTGACAGAAGCTCCGGAAGCAAGACACTAAAACGCCAACATCAAGAACTATCCTCCTTTTTTGATACCCCCACCCTCCCTCCTTTCACAGCTTCCAACATGTCTGCCATTCAGGACTCCGAGCCCGTCACCAACGGCACCCAGAATGGCGTCCAGAACGGCCACAAGGCCGAGGGCAAGTCCCAGCAGACCATCCCCATCCCTGATGACGATGGCACTGGACCAATCGAGGTGCCAGCTTCGCGTTCCTCCGTCTCTGAGGCCGCAAAGTACATGCACAACCTCAGCGTTGTGCCCTCCATGAAGGACAGGCGAGGATCTCGCAACTCCTTCGGCGCCTCTCTGCCCATTCCCAGGAGGCAGTCCCGCCAGTCTCGTCTGTCCTCTGTGCACTACCCAGACCGTGATCCTGTCACCGGCCGGCCCACCCGGCCTGGCATGCCACCAATCCAGCCTACTCGTGCTCTGCTGGCATCCCAGGTTCAGACCATCGAGACCGAGAAGGTCAAGAAGGCCAAGAACATGGCCTTTGCCTTTGACATCGACGGTGTTCTGGTCCACGGTGACCGTCTGATCCCCGAGGGCCGCAAGGCTCTGGAGATCCTCAACGGCGAGAACGAGCTTGGCATCAAGATCCCTCACATCTTGTAAGTAATAGCACTTGATGCGTTCACCGAGCGCCTCGAAAGGTCTTAGCACAGCTACTAACATCACGGCAGCCTCACAAACGGTTCTGGCAAGCCCGAGCTGGCCCGTTGCGAGCAGCTCACCAAGATCCTCGGCCAGCCCGTCCACACCGACCAATTCATCCAGTCTCACACACCCATGTCCGCCCTGTCCGAGTACTACAAGACCGTGATCGTCGTGGGTGGTGAGGGCTACAAGTGCCGCGAGGTCGCTGAGCAGTATGGCTTCAAGGACATCGTCGTGCCCAACGATATTGTTGCCTGGGACCCTACCATCGCCCCCTACCGGGTCTTCACCGATGCCGAGCGGGCCACCTCTCGGCCCCGTGACTTCTCCAAGATCAACATCGAGGCCATCCTCGTTTTCAGTGATAGCCGCGACTACGCGACTGACATGCAGATCATCATGGACCTGCTGCAGTCCGAGAACGGCCGTCTCCACACCCGGGCCAAGGACCCCGTCTCCCAGCGTATCCCCATCTACTTCTCCCAGGGTGATTTGCTGTGCCCCACGGAGCACCCCACCCCTCGCATGTCTCAAGGCGCGTTCCGCATTGGCCTCGAGGCCATGTACAAGGCCCTGACCGGCGTCGACCTGGAGCGTGTCGTGTACGGCAAGCCCGAGCTGGCCACGTACAAGTACGCAGACGAGGTCATGGCGAGCTGGATGGACGAGCTGCACGGCGAGGAGAGGTTGCCCGAGAACATCTACATGGTCGGTGACAACCCGGCCTCGGACATTATCGGCGGCAACATGTACGGCTGGAACACCTGTCTGGTGCGCACCGGTGTCTTCCAGGGCGGCGACAACGACGAGAACAACCCGGCCAACTTTGGCGTCTTCCCCAACGTCCTCGAGGCCGTCCAAACCGCCCTGCGCAAGCAGCTCGGCCAGGACTTCAAGATGAGCTTCGACGAGAGCATCAACCCCCTGCACTCTGACGAGTCGCACGCCGTCGTCGTCTAGACTCAGCTATGCATTGCTAGCAGCGTTTCTTATTCTTTTTCCTTCCATCTCATATAGACTGGGTTACTGGCGTTTTAGGGGTTTACGATGTGATGGGCACATCTAGGGTGACCATCCGAGATACGTCTCGGCATGTGAAGCACCAAGATTCATGACAATAGACTTATGGCCTAGAATAGATCTAGCCTTAGAATTGATGATACCGGCAGCTGAGCGCCACTTTAAAGCATTACAACTCTCCGTCCACGTTTTGATGTGCACTTCACTTGTTGGTGTGACTGTCAATTATTCGCAATTTATAGCCCCATTTCGATTCTCCACGTCCTTTCGGTCCAATCTGACTATGTATCCGCATGACCGCTTACTCTGCTATGCCGGTCAACCCAAATTTTAATAACCTTCACGCAAAGAATTCTCCTTTTTATCCCGAAGCCACTCAGTTGTTCTTCGCTTCCCCATTATATGGCTTTCTTGCATATACAACGTACCTGCAAATTCATTAGTTCACATAGCTCTTTTTGTCATCGCGAAATCTCATACTCACATTGGAATGTACCACCTGATATTCGCATCTCGGATGTCATTCTTGACCTGAGTAGTCAGACTGTCTACTTCGACCGAGGACATCTCTCCCGCAGCAAGAAGAAAGTTCTTGAAGCTGTCCACCACGCCCGTGTGGAACGCATTGGCCGTATAGACGCCGATAAGCTTTGCTTTATCCCCTGAAGGCCAGGGTCCACCAGGAACGTGGATGACCCGCTCGTGGACATCTATAAACCCAGCCTCTTCCAACTGCACCTTGTACAGCTTAGCTTTTGCAAGGTCACGGCCCAGAGCTGCCGCTCCTTTAGGCACGAGTCGGCTCCAGCGCTCCATCGCCGTTCCATGCAGGCTGCCGCACTCAACTCCACTTATCTCAAAGCAGGCGTCTTGAAACTCGATCCAGCCGCCCAGCGCGAGGCCGTCGAACGCCTTGCGCATTATTGTTGTCACGTCATTAAAACACGCTATAGTCCCCCGCAAGTGGATGTAGTCGAACTTGTAAGGGAACACCCAGTCCTGCAGCTCCGAATTCTCCTGTACGAATTGGCAGTTTGGCATCCAAGACAATGGCTGGATGGAACTCAAATCTGTTCCGATGACCTGACATGTCGGGTTGTCTTCGGCTGTATCGTCACCTCAGTCACGGGAATCGAAGCTATCGATGCTGAAGCTTTGCGGTCACATACCGAATTGCAGGGCCCAGATACCTGTTCCTGTTCCGACTGCTCCACATCTTAGCCAATAGAATCTCGAACACGGCTCTGGGTGCAATTCGGACTCACTGTCAAGAGCGTATTCTGGAGATCGAATTGGGGCATCAGCCAGTTTGTTGTCGAGTATGAGCCGGTAGATCTCATGAGAGAAGTCTGCGCAACCAATTCGTTAATGTTAATTCGGCTGCAGCGGCAAGATCGCACAAGGCCACAAGTACTCACCCAGCCGGTCTTGTTCGGCCTTGCGTGCAAAATTTCAGCCTATATATCCGATAGAACGTATGCATGGGACTTACACCATCATTTGGTAGTAAATATTCTAACACTCGTCAGCACAGATCTGTTATTTAGGAAGTTGACCCACCTCCTGGCATGTAGCCCTGATATGTCCGGCCATCTGTCCCGACATAAGAATACAGATCGGGGACTGCCTCATCCTTTCTCCAAACCCAACGCGAAGTCAGCAAAACAGCTTCATGAGATGGGAAGTGGACCTTGCTTCCAGCTATTAGCATACTTCACCTCGTCAGCCCCAGTTTCGTCGGGCATGAAAGTTAGATCGTTGCTGAGAATACTTTCTGGCATCGCTCTCGCTTTATCTGACTGGGTGCGAATGAGATGAGGTGTGAGATATGGTACCAGTTCTGCCCGCCTTCGATGTCAAGATATTCAAATGGTTGCTGTTATTACTGTTCGTCTTATTTCCTGTGCATGTGATTACGGACTAGAAAGGGGCGAATTCGGTGTTTTAGAGTCCGCCGAGGCGGCCCACCAACAACAAATCTATCACATTTTCTTGTCCGGTTCCCAAGAACCCAGACTTGCATGGGCTAACTCCTTGTGTGACCAACATACATGAGATCCACTCTCAAGCCTGAACTTTTCCCGCGCCTGTCCAAACACGCGATTTGTGTCACCCCTATTTGAAGACCTCTGGTACCGCGAAACAAAACGTGCGCGTTTGTTCTTAATGCAGATGTTGTGAGAAACAAGGCAATACCCCTTGTTTCTTTGACCGCTATCAACGTCAAGTCAGCATCTCAGACCTGCTCTTGAGCAAAAGCGCCGACAGAGCCGAACAAGATGGGCGGCGTTCCGTCCAAACCAGGCGATGCCGCGACACAGCTGCAGGTCATTGGCGCCGGATACTCGAGGACGGGAACGACGTCGATGCAACTCGCGCTGGAGAAAGTCCTGCAAGGACCTGTAATGCACGGAGGCACTCATATTCTATGGAGAGAAGACGGTGAGCGCAACGGGACCCGTTGCCGCTTAGCAGACAAAACTGATGAGGTGCAGCGTTCGCCAAGAATTGGGTCCGCGCATACGAGGCAAGGGAGGCCGGCGACAAGGAGAAAACAATGAAGCTCCTGCGAGAATTGACGACGGGCTTCGTCGGCGTGACCGACACGCCCAACTTCGACTTCATCCCCGAGCTGGTTGAGTTGTACCCAGAGGCGAAGGTGGTGCTCGTCACGCGGGACCCGGCTAGATGGTGGACGAGCATCGGTGGCAATCTAAAGTACGCATTTCCGTGGTACCTCCCGATCCTCACGGCTCCGATGCCTGGGCTGCGGTGGTTCCCAAGCATTGCTGCGCACTGGCAGAGGATCGCTTTGAGGGAGATGGGGAAAGCCCGCGGACCAGGCACTCCCCTGAGTCCAGGTAAATTCCGCTCTCTACCCAAGTAGATGATTCGGTCGGAGCTAATGATTTTGATGGATTAGATCTCATTGAAGTCCACAATGAAATGGTTAAGCGAGTCGTCCCGCCCGAGCGACTTTTGATTATGAACCTTAACGAGGGATGGCAGCCGTTATGCAAGTTCTTGGACAAGCCGGTTCCGATAGAGCCTTTTCCACGACTGAACGACGCTGAGGAAGCTGAGAAGGTTGCCAAGGGCATTTTTGCCAGGTGCATATTGGTATGGCTGGGGATCATTGGCGCGACAGTAGTTGGCACTCGCACGGCAGCGCGATTCTTGAAGTCACAGGATCTGGGCTTATGAAATCGGTCATTTCATAAACGTGTAGTCCCTGGTCTAGGAGGTACGTAATGAAACAGGCTTCTCAACCTGCATCTTCGAGCCTATTGTTCGCGACTCGCCCTGATAATGCTCCCTTATTCAGTCATAGTAAAGCCATCGTGAATTTTTTTTAAGATGTTGTCTGGATAAGAGAGAGAGTTGACTGACGCATACTGACTGGAAAATCAGCCTCAGCTATTGCAAATGCGTCGTCATACCAAGCAACCATCGCCGCACAAACATGTGTTGCAAGCGCCGAAATGGCTTTCAGCCCTAGGGTCAACGCTAAAACACCAACATGAAATAACACATGGCACACGTCACCAGCTTGAGAACCGATGGCGGGGGGCAATCAGGCAGAAGTATCCAGAAATAATATCTTCACCATTTACGGTCAATACTTGCGTGGCCCTAGCTCCAAAAGCCCCCTGTCGATGTGATTTCTTCACAGTGTGTTCGTTGGTTCCGCGTGGAGCCTTTCCTCGGCGTAAGCTGACTCCCCAGATGTTTCGTCTGCGTGGGTGATTTTGGCCAATTATCCGGCCCTCTGAACCTGAAGTCTTCAGGCTTAATCGAATTCATTCACACCCAGTTGACTTGCTCTTATTTGAACCGATACTGACGCCTTGACTTCGAGGACGACTTCTGAATGGGTTAGGTTTAGGTGTTCTTCAATGTTCAGCAACAGCCTCTCGGGACGAAGGTATTCTTGAGCGGACATGCGATTCAGCTCTAAACGGCGTTCAAGGGGGCGGTGTAACCGCATTCTAACATGCACTTGGCCTCACGGCCGCATCGCTAATCATTAGTCAAACGAGACGGCCATGTAGGTCGCCCACATTTCCGTCATTGTGATAAGACCGTGTTTTTCTTGCTGTTGAAGCGGCAATGTTTTTCGAAGACTACTGTTAGCCTCTTTCTATTCCTGGTCTGCGACATGCCTCGGCTAGCTATTTGGGCCTCTTCGAGGCTGTCCTGGCCATCTCGAACCACATGAAGAAGAAGCTGAAGAAGGCGCCTTAAACAAACAGAGTTTCGTATCTGGCGGCTTACCAACTTGGGGCTTGGGCAACGTGTTGACCGACTCGGGATAAACCTGAACTTACCCCCAAGTTTACCGTAATCCTTAATCAAATCAGTAGCTCTGGTAAACTCAATCGCGGTACGTAGCGGGCTTCGCAGGATAGTTTCTACCATTCCTAACGCATTAGACTTTTCTACGTGCTCGCTTATTGCGCTCATTCAATCATGCATACTGGCTGTTGAAACTTATTCGCGTTCCTTTGCGTATTATCTGAGCTTCAAGCTAGGGCGTAGTACCCTCAGCGCCTATTGCAGTATTAGCATAGACTTTACAGTATAGTCTTGTTATTTACGACGGTACGTTGGTTCCGTCTCTATCAAATCAGTCAAATTGACTAGTTCACATACGGTCTAAGAAGGACCGTAAGACACTGCTCCACCAAATTCGAAGGTCACGGAATTGGAGGCAGTATTGCCAGTGCTGACACGGGTCTAGAAGCATCATGCCAACTATATACGAATCTTTTGGAGCTGCGGTAGACCCGGATCACGTAGGATCTGGACGAAAAGTCCCTGGGGGTGCGGATGGGAACGTACATGTTTCGCTCCCTTCCAACAGTACCAGAAAGTACGAGCCTCCAAACTTTCTTCTCAAAACATCAGAGTCGAAATGGTTGTCGATCGCAGACGCTGCATTACACCAATATAGATCAAGACTCGATCAGAAGACTATGCGCCTTGCGCCTTGGGAGTCAAACATGAGAATGGAGTCCGAGGGTGATGTGGTGTGTGGATCGACCATCTATCTCAATAACCCAGTTCACATTGCTCTGCATGCGGCTCAGAATCACTCTCCAGCATGTGATATAAGGAGTGAGGTGACGCTGGGAACAACGTCTCGTGCTGATAAAGGCTACTTCCATCGCGACCACGCATATGCGATCCTGGAATATAAGAGGCTCGGAGCTGTCTCGAGACGCTGCGCTCGTGGTGAGTTCGAGAATGGAGTTCCCAAGGATCCAAAACAGTTCGCCTTGTGGATGTCGAGTGCCGAGCACAGGTTCGCGGAAGACCGACGGGGTGTAGAGAACACTCGGTTTTTGCTACAGCAATCAGTGCACTATCAACACAGATTTGGAGCTCGTTTTGTGGCGCTGTTCGACTGGAATGCTCTTGTTCTTTTGGTACTTCCACAGTGCCGAGGTGTTGGCCTTAACGACAAGGTTTCTTACGCATACATCACTGAGGTCACCGACAACAGGAAGTTCCGGCGAGCTCTGCTTGGGTTTCTTCTGTTTGCATATAGGAACAGCCTCGGTGAATCGTCCGGAGACCCATTAAAAGTACGGCCGGATTGCTTTCCTACATATGTGCAAGCGTACAAGCGACGCGTGGCGGAAGACGAGAAGTATAATAAATCTAAAAAACACGGTCCCCAAGGTCTGAGGAATAACAACACTTCTTATCTCGAAATTGAGCCACAGCAGTCGTTTGGGAGAGGGAGGACGAACAACCGACATGCGCCTGTCATAGAGAACAAGAACACCAAACTTTCCTCCGCAAAGAGCTATCAGAACTTACATGCTGCGGATGAGTACCAAAGACACGCAGCAGCCCTAGGTCTACATGCTAGGGCCCATTCCGAGGATCGAGGTAGATCCAGGCACCAGCATGCTGAAGGTCATAGCAATCTGGCCACGAGTGCGACGTACACAGCATCAAATTCGACTCATCCAAACACTACCGACCCGATTGCTACCCGCATCAACCTGCCCATCCGCAGCCGTGGCGAGACCAAAGGCCCCAGCAGAAGGATAAGAAAGCAACAAAGCTCAAATTTGGCAACAAAACATGGAGGCTCAGGTGCAACAGCCGTCAACACGCAGACTTGGGGTGCAGGTCACATAGCAGGACGACCACGTCAAGTCCCAGTCAACACCGCTGACGATGGTCAATTTGGTTCATACAGTGGGTCAGAATATAGTCACAGCAGGATAAACCATACACAAGGTGTTTCAGAGTATGTCGGTACATATACGCATCAAAACTATCCCGGTCCCTCAAATTACCAGAAATCACACTCCAACGGACAAAGCTCTAAAGACAAGGATAGTGGCAGCCATGACAAAGGAAAAAATGGGGGGAAGTTTCTTGGGATTTTCAAAATGAGGTAGAACTTCTTCAATAGGCATTGGCTTGGAACTTCGGTGTCCTGTTCTTCAAGTTTCTGTTTTCTCTTGCTTGCTCGACTTGGTTCTGTCGAGCTTCTTGTATTCATGTGCATGTAGCCATGTTTTAATTTCATATTTGGTACTTGTGATAGTGATGGTACCAAAGGTGATCCGCATCTGTTTGAAGACCATTCGAGAGGCACAATTTCATGGTTTGACGTATGTTATACCGTTACAAGATTATTCCTACTTGATGAGTTCCAGATCTGAACCTCCGGACCTGACACTATAAACAGTTTCCAACAACCTCTAGTCACCTGACTTACTGCATTCCAACAAATACAGAACACAGATCGATTGTCACACTAACATTTTCAACGACTGTGACATGGTTTTCACAAGTCGACAAAGAATTAAACCCTTCATGAGCTGTATACTGACGCTGTCTAAGAGATGATGCCCGAGGGCATACCGCTGCTACAAACCATACGAAACCAGATACCCAGTAGCCATGTAATAAAGAACAAGCTGCTCAAGTGGAGGATGCTGCCGCTGCCCACTTTAATCTCCTTCATCTTGGGTATTTGAATTTCAAGTCATGCCACTCCGGCCACCGTACATCCAGCTTGACGTTCTTCAGCTCCTCGATTCGCGCCTTCATGACTGAACCAAGCTTTCCAGGATTGTCGGCATCCCATACCTTCCGAAGATACTGGCCATTAAACTTGCGGCCTTCCTTATGTTCTTTTTCCTGGTCTTCATTGAAGCAGCATTGTGTGAAACCAGTCAAGAACGGGCGTTGCGTGTCGCCGTCCACAATCACGCTCCGTGAATTGAAGTTCTTGATTATGACCCCACGCATGTTTGCATTATGAGCCGCGTCCACTGCGAGCTGTACGACCTTTTCGCATTCTTTGGGATCGGTAGGGGCCCATATCGAGGTTGGCAGCTCGAAAAGGGAGTAACCAGGTATGTATTGCATCATGAGGCCTCGAATAATTAGAATGTTTTTCATGTTCGGCTTATTCGGCGTATCACCCGTAGAGTCCAACACTGTGACCGTGGCGTAAGGCCGGGGTATGGTCAAGCCTTGATCCTTGATGAGCCTGTTGTATGCTCTCAGCTCAGAGCAGAAGTATTCTAGGGTTGCGTACTCGAAGGCATTCTCGCATCTCGCCGGGCCGTGACCTGCGAAGTTCTTGGAGCACAAGTAAAACACGGCCGTCGCTAGCGATCTACTGTCGTATTCCCGCCCGTCAAGGCGTTCTTTCCAAAATCTTATCGCTTCTCCCGAACGTACGAACGACTGGAATGAAGCCTCGGCGGCTGGTGTATGGGGAATATCTTTGTTCTCCATTCGGCGAATTGTCTTGCTGAAGCGGCGATCGTAGATTTTGAGGACAGCTTCTTGTCGACGGCCCTTGGGTGCCTCGAAGCGGACAAGTAACACTGGCATACTGGTGTAATCAAACACCTTCACGACAGTTGCGGTGAAGACCATGCCAGGGGGTAAATCGAAGCCTGGCAAGGAACCCTGCGACTGAACTTCCAACTGAATCGAACTGCCTACTTCATACGGGAAGGGGGTGGGCTCTTGCGACCTGTCCAAAAGCTATGAGTGATTGCAAAACCCTCGTTTTTACCAAGCATGCGAAGCAAACTTACTCGTGGCGTCCTGAGCCGCTGGGTGATTGGACATCTTGCGAAGACATGACGTCCGATCCGAAGGATCCAAAAACAAAAAAAAAAGAAGAAAAAAAAAAAGAAAAGCGACGTAAAGGAGCGTTTCAAGTGATATGCGTGTGAATTTAGTACTGGATGGAAGCACAGAGCTCTGGACCATGAGAATTCAAAGGCTGCTGCAGACAGGTTTCTGTAAAAGAGATTGTTGATCAGATTACCTGGTCCCTGGAAGTGGCTGCCAGCTCCTCTTGTGTGCTCTAGGCAATCCAGGAATGCTCCTGCCCTGCACCACTGGTATGGGCTCGAGGGCTGACGATTGGAAGGAACAAGCTGCTGTCTTTCAGGCACATCAGAGCTCGCGTTGGAACAGTATCAGGCACGCCAAAGTTTGGCCCGGTGCAATTCAGGTCGTTCATGTTCGCTAAGAAACGGACTTTTCATCCATCCACTCCTTTTCACCGCTTCGATTTTGATGGCTGCGCCAGGTCAGGAGCTAATGCATAGGTCGGGACTGGGCTTGTGTTCCGGTTCGATAGTTGCTCATATATGATTACAACAAGACTTTTTGCAGCGTTGAGCTCCATGGAGTCACGACAGGCTTGAGTGAGACCGTAGGGCACTTGGGTTTCAACGAACTGAGGACGACAAAAGGCATGGGCAATATCGTTGTCGGATGACCGAGTGAAGGAACGAAAAGTATCTGCAAGGAATGGAAAAATGACACGGACGTTGCACGGTGTTTTCAAACTTCCTATATCTAGAACATCATCATTTTATTATCTAAGCTTTTCCCCTCAGCTGATGGTAGGGCTGAAGGCGAGACTTGTCCAACATGACTCACAAGTGCCTTCTTCGCCCGGCATTAAATTTCCAGAAAGGCACCTTTAAGACATGCGATAAAGGAAGTCCCCCACTTAATGAAGCTTTTCCTCGCCACCCTCTGTGACCGGCTTTGACGCAGTGGTAGCACCGACAGTCTTCTCTTCCGGCTCCCCGAGGCTCCCGCTTGTGCGGCGGCTGTCCTCCCCACGGCCGACGACCTCGTCCCTGTCGTCCTCGCTCCAGAAGTTCTTCTTTCCCTTGGCCAGGCGCCTCATCCAGGGCGGCAGCACGCCACCGGGGATCTTGTACGTCCACGGCTCCTTCTCGTCCTTGTTCGGTGGGACGATGCGCCCGCCGCTGACCTTCTCCAACACCCAGACCGTGGTGTTCAGCACGATGTACGTGCAGACGCCGGCGATAAGGCCGTCGGCGATGGAGTAGGTGAAAGGCATGAGAGCGATGGTGACGAAGGCGGGGATGCTGTCGCCAGGATACCGCCAGTTGATCTCCGTGACGGACGAAGCCATCATCGAGCCAACGAGGACCAGGACGCAGCCTGTTGCCCAAGGGGGAATAGAGGCGAAGATAGGGGCGAAGAAGATAGAGATGAAGAAGCAAATGCCCGTCACCATAGCTGTCAGACCGGTCTTGCCACCTTCTCCGATTCCAGCACCTGATTCCACGAAGGCGGTCACGGGTGGTGTGCCGAGAAGGGCGCCGATAGAGATAGCGACAGAGTCAACCATGTATGCGATAGTGGAGCCCTCGAAATCCTGGGTAACGGGGTCAATCAGGTCGGCGTACTGTGCCATAGAATACAAAGTACCGGTGCAGTCGAGGATGTCGACGTAGAGGAATGTGATGAGTGCCAGTCCGAACTGGCCACCGTATTGTCCGATGCTCCACTCCTGCACATTCAGGACCTTGGAGATTTGGTGGAAGTCCACGACCTTCTTGAAGAAGTCAAAGTTGTCGTTTCCAACATCCGTGTAAGGGAAGTAAGTAATCGGTGTGGTACGCGGCCAGGAGATGATGGATACCAGGATGATGCCGTACAGGATTGCACCCTTGACGCGGTAGATCAACAACAGGCTGGTCAGGATACCGCCACAGAAGATGCCGACCCACATCATGGGAGATCTCATCTTCTCGCTGCCAGGACACAGTCCTGTGTCTGGGTCACGGAAGCCGTCCGCGCAGCCGGCAAGCTCGGTAGGGGTGGAAGTTGCGCCGACAATGAGGCCGATACCCTCGGAGTACGTCAGACCGATGAGGGTGAGGAACAGACCGATACCGACAGACGTAGCCAGCTTGATGGAGCGGGGAATGGCTCTCGCGAGCCACTGACGCATGCCGAAGAGTGCCAGGGCGAAGAAGATCCAGCCCTCAACGAAAATGGCTGTTACAGCGACCTGATATGGGACGGTGCCGGTGCCGTGGAATCCAACAACGGTGTAGGCAAAGTAGGCATTCAGACCCATCCCGGGAGCAAGACCAACGGGCCTGCCCGATGTTAGACGCTGTGACTGTGTACAAAGTTTGGATGTTGTGACTCACAAGTTGGCGAATAATCCCATGGCGAAAGAAGCCAAGCAAGAGATGGCGGCCGTGGCGGTGATCAGGTCACGCTTGATCTCGTTGGTGCACAGGGCGTACTCGGTGTTGGTCTCACATATCGGATCGTCAGCACCGCCGTTGCAGATGCATGTGCCTCCGGTATCCGCGACGATGCTTGAGTTGACGGCGATAATATACGCCATAGCGAAGAAGGTCGCCAGCCCGGCGCGAATCTCTGTGAGGAAGTTGGACCCGCGTCGAGTCTTCTTGTGGCCGCTGCCATCGAGCCGGAACCAGCGCCCGACGGCGCTCTTCGCGACCTTCTCGTTGATGCTATGAGCCCACGCCATATTGACCGGTTGTTGTTGATGAAGAACCAGATAAAGTTGCTCACGCGAGCAATTCCTGTCAAATTTTCAAATGCCGGTCGCGGTCTGTGGGACAGTGGCGGCTCCTGTGGAGTAGTGGCGTGTCGAACGAATCGCCAAGGCGCACGATTCTGCGTCGAGTGTTCCTTCCGACGGGACGACACTGATGGCCAGCAAACAGAAGGAGGCTGTCACGAATTATACCAAACTGCCTGAGGTATTCCCAGCTGAACAAAAGGTTCGGCACCCCTCGAGATTTTGTATTTCGCCGAGACCCTACAAGCCGGTTGACGGTTGACTTCCCAATCAGTTCCGGCTCCAATGAGCCTCGAGCTTGGCATTCAACGCCATGTCCGACCCTTATCTTCTTTGTTCAGCGTATCGATGCCAGTCCAGGATTGACACGCTTATTTAGTAACGACCGTCGAAGGACTTGTTTCTCAGAGGGGGTTAGCGACCGCTTATCTGTCTTGGCGAAGTGGGTGCTGCCAGGACTAGAGTTTTTCGGATTGCCCTGATTACGCCGAGGGCCTGGATCCTTCCGGGCTGTTGGCATTGATAAGTGGCCGAACAAAGCTGCCATCCGTCGTATACCACACAATACGGCCGCTTCTCAGCTGCGTTGCTACCCTCCATCTCCAACAACGCACGAGACCTTGCCCTAGCACGCTCCGTCAGTTTGATCACCTCGGCCTAGCTGGCGGCAACCGCCGTGTTGCATACGCGCTCTCGTCCGTGACAGGCAACGGCCGTCGCTCAAGATAGGGCTAGGACGTTCCAGAAGCCTAGTAGAACAACCTTGGATCAAGCCCGTGCATGATTACCATTTGCCCGACCACTATGCCGATGTGTAAGCAGTCTTACACATTGCGACACCAGAACATCGCTGAGGCCGATAACAGCCTTGGGGGCGACATGCAGATCTGCAGTCTAATCCAGAAGGTCAGAAGAAGCTGGGCCAGGTAGGGGCGAGCAGTACGCCGGCTTCCGATCAGTTGGATCGACCTTGCGTCGGCCGGGACCCAACAGGACGGTCGGCATGCCGAAATACGCATCTGACTGCTGCTGGCCAAGGCGGCTGCAGCATACCGCCTCTCCCCCTTGGCGGACACGTGCAGGACTCGGTTCATCCCGAAAAACAGCCATGCAAACAATTCATGTACTGTAACACATTGTGATGTGTTTCCTGTGATGCCGGCTCCACCAGTGGCAGGCATTTCATTCGGCCACGGTACCGCCTGCAAACGACTCGTTATGAGGCCCGTGCGTGATCTTGAGGTGCCGGTTTGTATGGGGAGCCGACGGGGCCCGCAAGCACTTTGGCGGAACATCGCGGTCTGTGCGACGTGTCAACGGAATCGCGTCCGAGGCTGTCTTGCCTTACAGCTTCGTTCAACCTTGACATCTGAGTAGCGAGAGATATCTGGCACCTCGCATGTTTGGAACAGTTACGCCAAGAGACCTGCCAAGGTGCAACGACGTGTCTTTGACGGTGTGCCGGGCTCGGAAACTGAAACAATGGGGATGCATCAGACACTGGCTGGGAGGAACTCTTGACGAAGATCTGCCTGCCATGCAGTTTAAATAACCACGACACAATGTCAAGTCTTGCTTGTCCAGATCCGCCCTCCAGGACGTTCAGGCGATACAGCTGAGAAAAAACCAACAAGCAACCGCGGCCGTCACGTTCTTGAAGACAGCCAGCACACCTCAGACAGTATGAATCTGCCATATGCCGTTTTCGCGATTCTGGCCTTCGGCGTGCCGATATACGAGCGTTATGAGCGCACACATTATCCCGACGACCGGATTCCCTCAAAACTGAAGTGGACGGCTCAGATGGCACTGGGGAGCACCACGGCGGCCAACAGCCTCTGCAGGATCGTCTCGGTGTTGCGCCAGCGACGCAGTGCCGGTGCGAGCAGTCCGAACGCGAACGGAAAAGCAGTCTCGAGCGGCTCCGGCCATCACTGCTTAGTGCTGGGCGTGACCGTGGGGGGCATATCGACAGCGTATATGCAGGGTTCGTGGGACGAGAACGACTGGGCGTATGTCCAGGAGAGGTCCGAGAAGCTTCAGCTTTGGACCACCGGTGCCACGGGCGAGGAGTCGATGGGCGCGAGCGCTGGACAAGCAGGAGATGGCGAGAAGATGAGAAGTAAGCAGGATGAGATTTGAAAATGGGGATGTGCGTCTGACAAAGACAATCGCTTCCCCAGCACCAAAGTGTTGAGAAGCAAGGAAGGGCTAAGAACTCGCCCCACAACCAAAATTGAGAAAGTAGATGTTCTCACAGTCGACTTGAAATATCAAACTTAATAAGACTCGGCCTAGGCTTCAAATGTGGGTTGCATGCATACAAGTGTATCCAGCCGCTAGCATCGCCTTTGCATCTGTCTACGGTAGGAGCTCCAGCACGATCCTGGGTACAGGGGGCCAGGGGGAGGGTACTCGAGACCAACGCCGACCCCAACCCTTGCCGCCGCTGCCCGGTCTGGAACAAACTGCCACCGACTGGTTGTTCAAAATTTGTAAGCTTCGTCTACCTCATCGAGCTCTTCCTCATTCAATGATCGCGTGGCTCACTCCCAATATTTTCCAGTGCTTGGGCGCGCCCCAACCCAACACAACACAAACATCACCTGTACGACCATAATGAAAGCGGCACGACAATTGATACCATTTCAATAATACACTTCCTCGTCCTTTCCTTTCTCCCACATCCCCCACAATGCCTCCACGGTTACCTTCCCAATCGCTGCAAGCCTGCTGTGCAGAGCTTTCAAGCTTCTCCGGCAGCAGCTCCAGTAGCTCAATAGCCGTTGGCTCGCCATCACCACTTGAGCGCGCACTCCTCTCCTCCCAATTCCTGTCCCTTCCATCATCATGCAGATCATTCTCGTCCAGCACAAGTCGCCAAAGGCGGAACGCGCCAATCTTGAAACAGCGGATGCAAGCCTGGTTCAAGAAGCAGGGCAAGGACCTGAAGGTCCACAAACCTGGTCAGACAACCTATCTTCCAAACCGCGCAGACAAGCTACGGCCGTTTCCATCCAATCCCGCCTTCATCAGCCAGCCCGTGCTTTCCGAGGAGGCGCGCGAGTTGATCTGGAATAAGGTCATGGTGAAGTGGGAAGGCGTCAAGGCCGTTTCGGCCGAGCTGGGCGTTGACCAGAGGAGGGTGGCCGCTGTAGTGAGGATGAAGGAAGTGGAGAAGGACTGGGAAGCAAAGGTATGTCGCACATCAAGATTCTTGAATCCGCACCCCCTCGCCGTTTCTGTGATGATACACAAAAAAATTCGATTAGTCTTGAAGACAGCTCATAAAACACATGGTTACAAAAAAGCTTTGCGAGCCTCTCTGATAGAAACACAACATCCTCTTGTCCTGGACACCAATAAGCAATTCAGCGGTGCAGTGGCTAACATTGTGATGAACCACAGGGCTTGAAACTAGCAAAACCGTACGCCAAAGCGGTCCTCGAGATGGTACCCACGCACGGCTACCCGGAGGACAAGCCAATACAGGCCCTCGAGCCGATCAATGAGATCCACGTGCACGGCTACACAATGCAACAGCTCTTCGTGCCGACGTCTGAATCGCGACACTTCACCCGTGAGGACGCAGCAAAGGCCTTCCACCACACCATGCTGTCACCCGACAAGCGTGTGCCACACCCCGAGCTTGTTGAAATGGAGAGGAGGGTGAAGGACGGCATGAAGGAGAAGGAGAGCTGGGATGTGTTCAAGAAGGAGGCCAAGAAGTCCGAGGACGACAGGGACATGAAGATCCTCCAAGCGGCGGAGAAAGATCAGAAGAACACCACGACGGTCACAACCGGGCGATTCGACTTCCGTATCAAGTCCATCAGCGCTGATGACGTAGGCAAGGATGGCCGGGCGAGAGGTGGTGTTGGTTGGAGGTACGGTATTCCGTTCGAGGACCGGAAGAAGAACCAGGTCAAGATCCCTACCAAGATCGACTAGGTGTATCAGGTCTCGACGGGAGCAACATTTGTACGATGTACTACTAAATGTCACGGACGCTGTACGTAGCAGGAGATACCTGCATGTTGAACGCGTTGGCATGATTTTGTATACTACGGACTGTCTACGACGCATCCGAACTCCATCGCCATGCGGGCTCTATTCCCGAAACTCAGACCATTCCAAACATACGGCCGTGTCTTCTGGAGCCACCGTGACCGATTTGCCATGTACGCGTCAACCTATGCCAATAACTTCCGGTGCTCCTCCCAATGAACAGGCTGTTGGCCCCCATCAGCCTCAACAACCAAGTTCCTCCTGATTCCCTCAATCTCCTCATCGGAAAGCCCACACCGATCCCTAACAAACTTCTCCACGCCCCCGTACTCCCGCCGTATCAGCGCCAGCGTGCCCAGCATAGAGCCGGGCCGCGACGCAACCATGCGCTCGGCGGCGGCCCTGTCGCCTTGGAGCGGGCCGGAGCGCGTCAGGTTCCCGACGAATTCCTCGCGCCGCTCGCCCAGCCCCAGGTCCGTCAGCGAGTACTCGTGGGCGACGGCGTCGTCCGGCACGCCGCACAGCGACAGCACCAGCGCGCACAGCACGCCCGTCCGGTCCTTCCCCGCCGTGCAGTGCGCCAGGATCGGCGTCGGGGCCTGGGCCGGCGAGGCGAGGTGCCGCAGCACCGCTGCGAAGGGCTGTGCGCCCTTCGGGTCCGTGGCGCCTTTTAGAATGAGGCCGTAAGCTTGGACGAAGCCCTGGGTGGTGGTGTTAGCCTTGTTTTGTGTGTCATGGCTGGCTTGGGGCGTCGTGTGTCGAGGGCTGGCTGGCGGAGTCCAGAGTCACAAGTGAAGCTTAGGGTGGCAGATTGTGCAGGAAATGGCTAGAGGGCGGGAAAGTGCTGTTGGGGCATTGACAGAGCTAGAGCTTGAAGTAATTGAGTGTGACAGCCTCTACGCGGCAAAGGTGGTAAGGCCATGTGAGACCTTCCAGGACGGTGGGTCGCATGGTGTGACATCTCGCAGCACCGTAAAATAGCCTCATCCCGAATCGGGTATATCATACCTGATGATATACCCGCCTCGCAGGAGCCATGATGGCCCAGAAAGGAAATGGGGCAAGAAAGGCAAAAGGAAATC
Source organism: Diaporthe amygdali (assembly GCF_026229845.1). Lineage (NCBI taxonomy): Eukaryota > Fungi > Ascomycota > Sordariomycetes > Diaporthales > Diaporthaceae > Diaporthe > Diaporthe amygdali. Next base: position 2,433,254 of record NW_026517022.1, on the reverse strand, counting down.
AAAATGCAACTTCATCCCTCGCCCAACTCACCTCGCTCCCCTCGCTCGAGTAGTGCGCAAACCGTGTTGCAATAGCCTCGGGGCTGTAGTCCTCCTGCAAGAACACGGGCACAAACACCCTCTTGGAGCCCTCCCACTCCCTCGCCTGCCGGCCGTCGGTTATGGCATCGCGGTCGAGCTCGGCTTGGGACCGCAGGTCGAAGACGTGCGTGATGCCCAGGGTGTCGCGCAAGATGGCGATGCCCTCGTCCGTCACCTTCGAGGGCTCGCTGGAGCGGAAGAGGACGCCGCGGCGAACGATCTTTTGCTTGTTTTCATTTCCAACATCGCTGTCTGTGGCATTGGTGGCCACCGGATAGCCTCCACAATCGCGAAAGTTGCGCAGGCCTGGGATGTCCACGAAGGGAGGTGTTGGGAGTGACGTGGTTGCGGGCATCTCTCCCCTCTTGGTGAGCTGGACGTGCTGTCTTGGTGTGTATTGTACTAGTATCGGAGACGAGCAGGTTTTGCGCCCTGAGATGCAAGTCTGGGCATAATTGGGCAAAAGTGGCTGTGGACAGAAGGATCGGGGTGCAGTAGGTGCAGGTAAGAAGCTGTGGGTGAGAGTGAGCGAATTCCAAGGTTGAGGGGCAACGCAGGCACATCAAATAGCTAGGCGATTAAAGGAGGTGTGTAAGAAAGGAGCAAGTCGACTCCGGACACGGTGACTTGCAGTCACTACTGATAAATCTGGCAGGTGCAAGACGTGTTGTTGTCACCCAGATCCGCGGAACAGATATTGTTGTTGGACTGAGCTCCGGCCGGGCGCGCACGGCGGAGCAGAGCGGACCACCCTGGTTTTCCGGAGCGGTCTCGGCTACCTCGGGGGTTTTAGAGGCCCCGCTGACGGATCGGAGCCGAGGCTCATTTTAGACACCCGTGACGGCCGCAACAAAGCCACTGTGTAATTCTAACCAGCGATTCAAATAGGTATTCATCTTGAATGATGCCACACTTTGTTCAAATTACACTTCACTTCGATCTGGGCCGGGTGAGATCACAGTACGGGACGCAGAACGTGCCCATTGCTACCTACACTCAGAAGACTAGTACAGACGGCCATCATTCTACTTTCTGGGAATTTATTCCAAGAACTGGTGTGTCTTGGATCGCTGGTCACTTCTTTCTGTCATCAATAGCACGATTCCTTCGTGTGAGTCAATATTGGAAGACTCTCGACCCGCATGCCGCATTGGGCAACATTCGAGTGATTGGGCACTCTAGGCTGGCACTTTTGGTCACCCGAACTCATTTGAGACAAAGCCACTAGTCACAACATGAAGTGAAATGAATGAGCACGGGGAGACGACTGATTTTATTCCCAGCTGTTCACGGAAAGCTACCCAAGTCCTCTCTGACTGAAACTATGTCGTCCAGCCCAATGCTGTCATGCTGATCGATGATATGCCTTCTCAGGTTGCTCAGCCTTGTAGTCCCTTTGCCCCGTCCTAGTGAATGCTTGCAGTACGGGTACGGACAGAACCTTATGGTTCGCGGGATGAACCCAGGGTGCTTGTCTTTGCAGTGTTTTGTGATGTCCTTGCAATATTGTCCACACGAAGGAACTGGGCATTTGCCAGGTTCTTCATGTGTCTTGAGGTGATACCTGGGAACACCATGTCAGTGGAATGAATCAAGGGGGACTGCGAGAGTTGGCTAATATACTTCAACTTTCTGTTGGTGGCAAAGGCCTTGGGGCAGTGTAGGCATTGATGCGTGCCGTTTGCTGCATTCGCTGTAGAGATGGAACTTGTGGCCTCGACTGTGTCATGCCTGACAGTGCCCTGGCCCGTGATATTATTTGAGTTGATTTGCGTTGATTGTAATGACTGGTTGGTAGCTGAGTACTCCTCAGCAAATTGGGTTGAATTTGGCCAAGCATTGTCTGCTTGCACTCCACCATCCTGACCAGCAGGTATAGTAACACTTGACGATGAAGCCCCGGCATCTTGCTGCAGGGGCCCTGGATTCCCAACTTGTGTCCAGGCCGGAACGACGAACCCAAAAGGTGGTTGTGTTTGGTTTTGTTCTGCTTGGTTTTGTTCTGTTTGGTTTTGTTGTGTTTGAAGTCGATATTGGGGCTCGTTTAATCCTGTCTGGTCTTGACTAGAGATTGAGAATCCCTAGTAGGGGAATGTGCTTGGAGTGTATCTCTGCTGGAAAGATGGAGTGAAAGTAAGGACACTGGCCAAAAGAGAGAATGAGAAGAACGAAAGACAGTCGGCGGGAGAGTAAACGAGTGACACGATTGCGCCTCCAGGGCCGACCGTGAAAGAGCAAAGGAAGGAAAGAAAGATTGCAAAACGGGGGGAGCTGCCATTACCAGTGTTTATACCCAGTGACCTCAGATCTATTCGTCTTCCGCGTATAAGTCAAGCTTTACTAGCTCAATCTCTGGTCGGTTGACGCCCATTGGCCGTTGCCGATGACAGGACTCAAAATCATGCAGGTGATTGAATCCAGCCACTCACAAGGCTGGCAGAGGTGCATATCTGCTTGAGGCCCACGAATTGTTCATTTTTCATCGGGAAATGTTCTGGACGGCAAGTATCGAGCGCCTGTGAAGTCCAATCATAACCATGCTTGGTCAAGGGATGCACCGACCAAGAGATGTCTGGATAGAAAGGAGCACGGCAGTGTGTTACCGCTCCCCCAGGGTGGACATGCTAGGAAGTGTCGTTAATGAGTATAAGAAGCCTGGACGATCATCTACCATCTGACTTCGGAATCTTTTGATCATCAAGCAAAAAGTCAACTTCAACTTATTTTTACCCAGTCCAAGCACTGCGCTATCTTCCCACCAAAATGGCCTCCCTATTCTGTTGTGGCTCCATCAAGCCCTACCGTCCCCAGGCGCTCTCCCACGAGTCCAAGTTCATCCAATTCATGAGATGGGCGAACTCCACCACGGGCACCACTTCGTCCGCAGGCAGTGTGGACCTCGTTGAAACGGCGCCCGATTTCGTCGTCCAGCTCGTCCGTCAGGTCAACTTCGGTCCGCTGGAGAGCAAGCGGTACTTCGCCCCCACCGAGGGCGACAAGTTCGTCGAAGTGTCGGAGAACGACCTCGTCCAGGCCAACTTCCAGAAGTTGAACTCGTGCGTAGACTCCCTCCACTAAGAGGCTCAAGATCGACAAGATACTAATCCTTGCTTGTGGTGCAACCAGTTATAAGAATTACAAATGTGACGACCACAACAAGTTCTTCGAGCTTAACTTGTACCAGAAAGACCCTGTCAACAAGCATCATTGGCGAGCGAATCTTGCTCGGCCAGCCAGCGATATTGACCTGTGAAGAGTTGAAGGGGTTTTGGATGATATCTCAAGAGATGGAAGGTGATTGGTTGGATTCAAAAATAGGTAGCTCGGGTATGGCAGACGGATGGGCTTCAGGACTTCAACATCCTGTGGACCATCACAATGCCGACCAATAAGTCAGACTGTTGTTGTTCATTTTGACAAAGTTTTTGAATGAAGTCTTGCGATTCCCCAGTATGAAAAATCATATTGTGAACCGTGATGCTGTCTGTCGCTCATCGGTCCCTGAGTTGATATCCAATGGGAGTAGACTTGGGATCAAGCGGCCGAGGGTTGGGTGGTCGCAGTGGCTTGGGTGAAGGGTTAGCTCCCAACCTGCTCAACCTGGTAGGGATCTACACCATTGGGTGTACAGCCAGATGCACACAATATTGTGCTCCTCAATTCCGATCGATTGGTTGGCCAATGCAACAACCTCGGCTCGCCTGCAAACACTCACTCGAGGTTGCTCCGATACACTCTGTTTCGGCCGTAAAAGAGAAGCACCTCAGCCGACCGGAGCTTCCGGCCACAGAACGGTGGGCCCCCTGTGCCCCGTCTAGGGCCCCCCGGATCTCTTCCCCATATCACCTGCAGCAGCAGATCGTCACCACTCGGGATGCCCTAGCCTGTCAGCCGACGTACCCCTGGCGACATGGGACGAGGGGCTTTAGGCTCCACATCTAAAGCCGCCGAAAACGACATCACTCTTGCTTTTTCCCTCCTGCCTGCCTACTTGCTGACAGCAGCTGCCCACTAGGTCGACAAACGATGGAGACCGGCAAAGCAGGGTACAAGCCAATCAGTCATGCCACGCCTTCACTTGCCGATCATGTTCGTGTGCGAGGATTAGTTTCGCTGCTTGTTTCTCCCAAGGCTGCGGCAGCGCTGATCGCCGTTACGCCCTGAGGGGCCTGTTCCATCTTCCACGCTCGTGCGTACTGTAGGACTTCACGGCGTCACGAAATGCCTCGCCCCAGGCTCTTCGAGGGGTTGACAGGCGCATCCACGGGCTGATAAGGCTCGCGCCCTTGTTGTGTTCCATTCGGCCCTGTGTATACTTATATTTCCCCCGTTAGCGCGTCGTTGCCTTACGGTAGCTCGTGCGTTGTGCGGCGGCCCCCATTGCCAGGCAGCTAGCATCCTCCCGGGGGTATCCTGTGCCCCCCTCACCCAGCCTGCCTGGGCGTACACACAGGCCAAACGAAACAGAACAGAATCGATGCACAATGGGGCGCGCCGCTGAGCTTGGCCACCCTGCCCCCTTCCCCCTTGATTCAACCTGGCCTGCTGTGCCTCGGGGCCGCAAAAGCTGCCTGGCGTTGCTGGCCCGGAGACACAGGCGTGAGCGCACACCGCCGTTCGATCGGTCTGTCTGTCTGTCTGTCTGGTCCTGCTGGTGCCACTTGTCCTCGAGGATAGCTTGACTCAACCCCGAGCCAGCTTGTAGCGTAGGGAGTCGGCTGCGATCTCAGGGTGCGGAGGCCTCGTAGGACGATCGAGTGCGCGTTGAGGCCCAATTGCGCACCCTGCAACGTAAGCGTTTGATTGAGGGCACCCCGCCAGCTCTTTGCGCCAGAGTTGCAACACCAGGTGTTGTAAAGTTGGTGATATCGCAGTCCATGTCGTGGCCGATGACGAAAGCGGTGCAGATCAGCTGTCTGCTTCTCACAGGGTTCTGGGTCGTCCGCGGGGTAGTTGTAGTCAGGTCTTAGTAGTAAGCCATCGTCGTGGTGGGGATAGCACCTTGATTCACCAATTTAGAAAGAATGGGAACCGAAGCCTTGTTATAGACAGCAAAACTGCCCTGGAACTTATGCTACATACATTGGGAACTTCTGTCGATCTTCGATCCCATGCCATGTGGGTGTGCACAAATGTGCATGATACAGAAGGCTGCATGTTCTTGGACATGGAGATAGAGGGGTCAAATCTACGTGCCTGCATGTGGTAAGCTTGTGGAGGGGCGAATCAACAACTTCATCTGAGAAGCAGCCGCACGTGGAGGAAGTCGTGAAACATCCTGAGAGGTTTCAGGGAGGATTCGGGCGAATCCAAGCAAGGGGCATCGAAATTGCAGATTGTTTGGCCCAGATGGCTAAACAATGGACGGGTCGCAGTCACGGGCCCGGAACCTGTTGGTAAAAGAGTTTATTCAAACGACTACCATAAAAGACCCCCAGGAATCCAGATTCCCTCAGAACTCGTGCTATTAATTGAAAACAAGAATCCAACGCCTGTAAATGGGTATCAATTTGTGTCCGACTCCCAACGCCATGCTCTTTCTTTTCCCATCGGCAGGAAGCCGGTTGTAGATGATGTCGCGGAGGTTGGGCGAGGAGAGTCGGATGGAAGGATGCCGTGCCGAGGAAGGAGATGATTGCTCACGGGATGTGAACACCAGCAGCCTGCAATTCATGTCAGCTCGAGTCCACGCCGTCACTGCTCGTAGACGGGCCGAGCTCACCATCCTAGGAAGGCCATCGCGTTTTCCAAGGGACTCTCCCTATGAGCCTCCATGCTGCAGAAGAGAGATCCACCAGCTGTCGTCTGATGAAAGACGAGATATAACCGAAGAGAGGAAACCAAAGACATTGTTCGAAGAAGCAGGCATTCGACCACTCGCTCCGCAGGGTTTGTTGATCAAGCGTCACAACTAGGTGACTCGAACCTTTCGCGAGCGGTACTCGATGCGGCAGTACTGGTCGCGGGCGCGTCCACACTCAAGGCAGTGGGTATCGTAGGTCCAGTCCAAGGGCCCAAAGTGGCACCACGCGCAGAACCACTTCTTCTCCTGGACGTACTTGGACCGGTGAGATGAGCTGCCACCGGCGCCGTTGCCGAGATAGACATCGTTCTTGCCTGAGGAGCTGCTGGCGTGGGAGCGGCGCGAGGACGAGTGGGATGAGTGGGAAGGCATGATGCGCGAGTATGGCTGGATCGAATCTGAGGAGCTTTCGAACGGTGACGCGGAGGTGGTTGAATGGCTTGTGGGAACTTGAAGTAACCTTAAGAAGAGATCTGTTCAGACGGTGAGTGCGATCGATGTGTTGCAGACCAACCTTATAAACGAGGACGGATGTCTGTCCAGTTTTATGTCTGGCATGGCGGCAGTGATGCGATCGCAATCCTAATTGTTGAGAAAGCCCTGTTGAGTCAATAGGGACGATAGGGCGAAAGCAGTGGCCCTGGGGAGCCCAGGACAAGCATGGCTTAGCAAAACAGGGACCGGTGTCATGTTTGGATGTAGAGTAACAATAAATCAGGGCTGCAAAGACAGTGGTCCATATTCCCCAGCAAGGACTCCATAGGCTCATCTGGCCGAGGCACGGCAACATTGCCACAATTCAAGGACTGAGTGGTTGTTATTCAAACTCAGACAACTCTGTTTGAAGGCGATAAGTACCAGAGACTCTGACTAGCGCCACCAGAACCGGTGGGACAGCGGGCATTGGACGAGACGAATTCAAGCCCGCCGTTCGCCTTAGGGCGCCAGAGTGAGGGCTGGATAGCACGCGTCACCATGTGCTTCACCAGAACTCAACAGTAGTTGGCGACGACGAGAGCCGAGGCGAAAGGGGGGTTCGAGAGGGTACATGATCCTAGGCGACTGACGAAGGGATCCGCGTGAAAGGGAGGCCCACTAATGCAGGTACCATCAACGGTCGCCACTGTTGACATTGGCGAAGGAGAGACAGCAATTGGAATAGCAGGTTCTCGGGACATGATTGTCAGGTCACGGGTAGCTGTGGTCGGTCAGGCGTCGGTCGGGATGAGGGACTCGCCCTTAGGGTGGGCCATCCTGTGTGAAGGGTGCAAGCGTCCATCGTAGCTAGCTGAGAGCTTCTCGTCCACTCAAGGACCAGTATCGTCTTGGCGTTGAAGAAGGGCCGTGACATAGTCGGCCCAAGCCCATGATACCCACCCAACTAGGTGACTGAGGCAGTGGGCTCGGAGCGGTGTCTGCTCCCTCGTGACTGAACCGATATGGGAGAGCTCGATATTCGCCACCTCAGCACGGGTTGCTGTTTCGGAAGGTAGACGTCACTGTCAAGCATGTGAGTCAGTTGAGCAGATCGATTTTTGCCGGCTGGACCGCAGTAATAAGGCGAGAAACCAAGAAAATACAACGAGGGGGAAAGGGGGCCTAGTGCTGAGAGGAAATGGAAAAAGAACGGAGGTTTCAGCTGAAACCTTCATGTAAGCACGCCGGCCCGGGGTTTTTATCAGCTGGTCCCGTGATAAACATTGACAGGCTGGGAGAGAATTCCGAGTATGATTTTTTTTTGACATCAGAGACGACGGGAAAAGAGCAACCAGCTTGTTGCTTGGCTGATTCGTTGTGATCTGGTCCGTGGCCACGGCCCACAACGGTCCTTTCTACGGCATGCGGTCCGCGAACTACACGGTAAGGCAACCAGCCGCAGCACCGTTCGAGAATGTCTGGAGGACAAGGCTCTTCTGGATTGCGCAACTTGCAATTCTGGAGGCAGTCGCCTCATTGCACTCATTCAGTCAACCCCTGTTCTCAACCGGGTGAGATTCGTCCGTGTTAGCACAGCTCGAGTGCTGCGCGCGATGTGATGTGCGAAATCGCGCAGTCCCAATCCTTCGCCACTCTTTCCATCCTGTTGCACCCTTTCCGCGGCAGGTTTCAGGGCGACCATTTCATGAAGGTGACAGGGCGGTGCTGATCGTATTTAACGGGCAACAGCAAGCCAAATGCCTCGGCGTTGGACCCGATGCAATGGGCACTGCTGCAGGCGAGGCTGCACCGCATCGATTTCTGCACAATTCGCGCCGCGCAAAGCCTCAAAATAAGGTTTGCTCCCTCCCAGGCCGAAACACACCCGCATGTCATCGCAGTCTCGTGAGTTGTCGGCTGATCCGCTTCGCTTGCCTCCACCATATCAATCTTCACCACCGCTGAGCCTCCCGACAACACTTGAAGTCGAAAGGCCCACCTGAAGACGAGTCACACCGAGGTAAAACACTCCAACCAGTATGGAGCCTCACACCCACAACATGCAGCATGACAAACGGCCCGGAGCGAGACAACCTTGGGTCAGAACCATAACTGTGCCTAGAGCCACATGGAACTGCATGCCAACTTTTCCCCCCCGAGGCGGAAGAGGGCAGCTTTTCCAGCTGGTCTCGAGGCCGAAAATGCCTGAGTGAGCCATGAGATCGAATGCGTGGCTGTGTTGCTCCTGAGGCTTCAGTTCGAGCGCGTCGCCTCTCGTGCCTCCCAGTCGGCAATCGCAGCCGTGGGCGGATCGCCGATGCGTCGCCGATTGGCTTGTCGACCCCAGCAACCGGACAGCTGAGTTAATGACAAGGCGTGAAACGACGAGCAGTGTCTAGTCGGGAAGCCTGGCGTGCCTGGTTCTCAATTTTTTCACGGCATAGAATAAAGGTGTGCTGAGTTGGGCGCGGCCGAGGGAGGAACGGGCTCGTCAGCTCCAGTTTCCCCTCCTCTGGTCTAGCTCGGATAAACATCGGCCGCAGGTCCCCCGGCCCCGACTTCACGACACTCGGCCGCTTTCGAATTAACCTCAACTCAACGACCGACATCAATAACCCCCAGTCAAATACGTCTCTTTTTTGAATTCGAAATCATCACGTCTCAACGGCCTCTTGAAAAGACGCTTTGCTCTCAATCTACGAAGAGATGATACTCTATTCCCTAGCAGGAGCGACCTGCCAAAGGGCGCTCGAGCACTGCTTAGCCTCGAAACTAGGCAATCTGAGGTAGCATATGAGATCCTGTGTGACCTGCCTTCGTCGACATAGGAGGTGCAACATCACGCCACTACGAGGCCGTTGAGGATCGGACACCGCCCACAGAGGCAGTCGTGACAGACCCGTGTCCTGTCGGACGCAGGCGTGCGGCGGAGGTAGGAGAGGGGGCGAGCACGCATTGGGGGCCCCTCGCCTCCGAACTACTGGTCCTCTGGCCGCATATCGAAGACCGCCCGGCCACCATCCCACGGCCCTCCATTCCGGCCTTCATGCTCCACACCCATGCCAATCAGCCGCTGCTGAGGTCGCTGGCGTCACCGGCTTATGCGGTGTCCACTTTAATCTCAATAACTTGGCATCGGCTGTCCTGCCGTCGTGTCGACTCCCGCCATTCGCAAGGCTCTAGGTGGCACCCCTTACGTGTCTTCAGAGAGCGGTATCTGTCGATTTCGCAGGATATTGCGGGTATGCCCAGGCAACTCACAACCTGTCAGCCCAGGGGCCACCTTCCGACAGCCTGACGGAGGGCAAACGCGGGCGGCATGGGCATCTGGATGTGTATCATTCGGTGGAGCCGATGTGGTCGCATCCCTTTCGCTGGCAGCCTTAGAAATAGGGTTCACCACCCATCACCACCCTTCGGCGCGGAAAGCTTAACCTTCGAGGGCGGAACCAACGAAAACGCCTAAACAGACGATGCCACGGTCTTGAGCCCTGTCGCATCACTTATTCAGGGGTCGAAAATACGAGAAGGTGGTGGTACAGCTACGAAGGCTAGAAGATTGGGACTGTGTTGGCTCACTTCAACGATTGGGCGCGTCCACCGTTCAACAAGGACAATTGTGGAGTCTGTTCCCCGAACAGATTCTGACACTTCGTCAGGTCCAACGGTCGGTTCCAACAGCCGATTTCAGTCGTAACAACCCATCACATTTACTCAGCCTGCTGACTACACGCGTGCGGCCTGCTTCGTCGGCCGCGTCGAATTGCCTCCAATAGCGGACCGTCAATAAGCCCCTCTCTGGCTAGTCAAAATGCGCTGCGTACATGATTGGCAGCTTGCCGTCGGTCTGTGATCAAGATGACGCCGCTAGCCATTTCGCACACGGGGATAGGTCGCAGAACGGGCCGGGCCTGTGTGGGGGGACTGTTTCGCTTCACCAGAATGAGCAGAGCCTCATTCACGGCTCTCCTTCTGCCCCCCTCGCCCATGTAACCACTCGCTCTCTGCTCACCGACTTTTTTCTTCCCCGAGTCGGCAAGTTCTGACGCGAGTCACCATATCGTGTCGCAACGTATATGTCAATCAGCAGAACTCGTGCCCTCCATCAAACTGTCCCATTTTGGCCATGATAAGAGGCTTACATCGCGTCTATGGTAATGAGGAGCCTCGAGGTGGGTGGAATCCACATCTGAGTCCGATCCCCGCGTGTACTTTTATGATGCTCTTGCAGGAACTCACCCCGCTGTGCGACGTAGCCTGTGTAACCCCTCCTGCCTTTTATAGCATGATTGATTCAAGCATTGACACGTCGATGGTGCTTTAATAGGTCTGTCCCATGCAGATCTTATCTATCATTGCTGGTCCTGCCGTCCTCGACTATCGCAGAGCCGCATTACAGCCAACGTCCTGCGTCCTCAACTTTCATCCTCACTTGCAACCCACAATTTCATTCTCTCGCTCTCGCTACATCTCCTCGCTGCAATTAATAAGCATGATATTATGCGTAAACTAACACTTGTGTGACTGAACCAATCGATGGATTTGGATTGGTCAGGTTGCACTCCAGAGACCTCGGGGATCTTGTGTGACGTTACAAGTGCCCCACGGTCTTTGCTCTAGCACGCCCCTTTCTGCGGCACAGTGAGGATGACCTCAGGCGCTGGTAGGTTTGTAAACAGGCAGATTCTGGTCAGCACGCCTTCGCAGCCACGCTAAGCCTCGAAAAAGACCAGACCATCGCCTCTCCTACATGCCAAGTATAGGCGGCCATCACGCGCGATGCGGTGTGCACGCCACTACAACCATCCAGTGTGGCCCGGCAATTTGATAGCCAGAGATTCTTGTGCTGATCCTCGGCTGCGGGCCCTTGTTCACAGACCACTCTTCTAATTTGAGCTGCATGCGCTGGTGTCGCTTCGAGTGACGGCTATTCAAGATCTGATCATTCTTGCTAAAATTAAAGATTTAACGTGAGACGCTTTTCGATTTCGGTGAATCATGTAAGGTGACCTGAGCAGTACGAGCTAGATGGCTAAATGCCATCTCGAGCTCGCCCGGTTACTAGGGACGATCCATACTCGAGAGGTATTGAAACAATGGAGCAATTTGTCGCCGTGGATTAGAAATGGCCACGGTAGCAAGAACCGGCCACAGTGACACATACACTCTGTGATATGTTCTGCATAATCAGCCAGCCACCCCACCCAGAAGCTAGACCCTATTGAGCTCCTGGGCATACGTCCAAAGTCAGGTCAACAAGCGAGGCCGTTGTGGTTGCCCGCCTATGCCACCTGGTCAAGAATTGATGAGGGGTGTTGAGTTGGCTGGGTTGGGCGGACTCCCTTACAAGCCAGTGGATCTAATCGCCATCTAAAAAAGAAACCACAGGGCAGAATAGTCAACTCCCTGCGCTGTTCCCCCTTCAAGGGTGCCTTTGTTGTCAGGCGACCTACTGAGGCGCGGAAAGTGGAAAGTGGCCGGGATCATTTGTCTCGTGTCTGGCAGGATTTTCTGCCTTCGTTTCACCCGCTACCCCCTCCTCCCTCCCGTCCTCTCAGATCAACGTATTTTTAGCCCTCCCAGATCTGCGGTGGGCGCAGGCCAGGCTGGCAGGCAGGTCCACCAAGCAGCCAGGCCCAGCGGACCGGCGCTTGTTATGCGTTGTCCTTCCATCCCAGTGCTACACCACTGCGTACAACGTGTGACAGGTCGGTTCGCGGCCCAAGGCAAGTCTACCGCAGTGCATATGCAAAGTGTCGCGCAGCCCAGGGGTCAACATCATCAGACCACCTGGGGTACCACCAGAGCTTCAATCAAAAGCCCTGCCGCCCAGCTCATGAAGTGCACTTCTCTCAAGATTTGGCAAGGGGCTTCTGGTGTGGTTGACACTCGCCTGGCGGCGGTCCGCCGAGAATCTGGACGTAAATACGGGACCAAGAGTCCCTTCATTGCCACTTCCCTCCTAGCAAGGCTTTATTCAGAACTCTCGTGGCAGTGCCGTCGAAATGACTGCGGCTAGATTATTTTCACTTCATGACGACATTTGATTATCACTCAGCCTTGCAATGGCCCTCCCATGGGTCTAGTGAGGTCCTGGTGTCCACTTTAGCAAGCCCACCTTTACGAGAGAACCATGAAAGTAACAAACAGAATCAGCGAAACCTAAGTACTTGAGCCCAGAGTGGAGAGTTGCGAGCCTTCGCCCCAAGGAGTGCTCTCACAACGGGTAGGCTGATCCGGTGAGAAACGAACGAGGACACAATTCGCCAGCGGCCCGTGCATGCTTACTCATGAGACTATGCTCGAGACGTCACTAGGGGCACCTGGGGCGTTCGAAGGGGTAGGAACATGTTGTGGTGATGGAAAGCTTCTTTGGACCGCATGGAGAGCGTAATTGGTGATTAAAACCCATAGCAACCAAGAGGCGCACTTTGGCTAGACTAGGTTCAAGACAGTCAACAGCACTTGTGGAAACAATGGCGTACGGAATAAGCCTGAATGCTTCTAACATGATGGATGCTTCTGAGAGGTTGAGAGATAGTGAGACGAAGAGCGGCAGCGCCCCTCATGTCCCGAGAAAGACACGGATCAATACAACAGATATCATTTGAGAGCATGAACCAAGACAAATCAAGGAACACGGGTGGATCAAAGCCAGAACGAGATGAATTGCTAACAAGAAACTGTTTTCCTATGCTGCGTGAGCAGCGACATAAATCTAAGATATCAACGCCGGCCAAGACATGACCCTGATACCGAAACAACCCAACATACTCATGCCAGCGCCTGTGAACACATTGGGTCAATATTGGCAACCACCGCTGATTTATTTTCATAGCTATCCACTGACCTTGAGGATTTTACCTCCCAACACGGTCAGGGTAGACCGTAGTGTTGTAGGCAACGCAGTTGCTGCAGCGTTGGAACCCGCAGTTCCAGCATGCGATATCGTTGATTGAGTTGCCGGCATTGTGGCAGTTACACTATGCTCGCAGCACAATTAGAAGGCTATGTATCAATCGATCAGTCACTAGGTGGAGATGAACCCACGCATGTCCAATATGTTACGATTTCGGCTCGTGGCCGAGATCGCTTCGACGACCCGCCATGGCCACCGTGACCGCCGTGCTTGTGGTGACGTTCGGAGGGCATCTTGAGCAAGATGACTGTCTATTTTGCGTTCTTATCGTGTGTTGGCAAAGAGGTGAGTGGTCTTTGATTGTGGTCTGTTGAGGATCCGTGAGTGTCTCAGAGATATCGTAGAGGACCCTCGTGGGACTGCTCTCTTTAATATTTTTCCAAACAACCAAGTACACAACACAGCTTGCTTCCACCATGCGCCCTTCCGTGTACCACCGCCACCCTGGATGCCTGGCGAGGGCTGTCGAAGGACAGCAAAACCGGGAAACGCTTTGACCTCTGTCGCCCTGTTGCGATCTGATTTTCCCTTGCAGAGGACGCACAAGTCACTCGGCCAACACTTGAGGGCAACTCGGGAGCCATCGTCGAACCAATCATTCAGTATTGGGGCCAGCGACAGGAAGCACAGCCGTAAACCGTCGAGTGAGAGAATCCCGTTGCTCGGCTAGAAATTCTCGGGACGGATGAAGGGTGACGTCGAGGGAAAAGGGCGGTGCCCCTTTTCCTTACCCCTAGCACCCTGCGATCTCAGCAAAGGACATCCTGACGCTTCACTTCTCGCGCCTCAAGGGGGAGAAAAATATGAAATCAAAATCTGGACTCTCATCGGAATTTGGGGCGCTCCGACCGAAATCTTTTGGATTGGATAATGCGACGCCGACATAGCCCAGATGTCTGGTCATGCGGGTGAGGCGCAATTAAAGACCGGGAGCCTCGAGGTGCATGCATATCCGCCCGGGGTCTGAGTGCCACGTGAGTGCGACAACCGGCGTGCAGCAAAAGTGCAGAAATGAAATGTCTGGAGATGGGAAGTGAGTGCTGACAATAGAGACTAGTCTAAGTGGCAGTGAGTCCGACGTCGGCTTCCAATATGTAGGCGATATTTCCAAGCCTCAAAACTGTGATTCCGGAAAATCCAGAACCAGATTTGAGAGGCTGGACAGAAATTGGACAATGACGATGAACGAGGTCACATTGTGGCGAGGGAAGCGACGGTGAATCAGAATGGTTGGCCTTGTTGGCTGTGTCTGTCACGACACCCTTGCAGAAACAATTTGAATGATACAAATGAAATGTTTATGGGTAAAGAACGAAATTGAACGACATTTTTAAACAACGAAATCAGAACACAACAAAACTGGTAAACAACGAAACACAACCCAAAAAGAAAGATCGCAGGGTGACCCGCTGACAACGAGAAATCTAGGAGATCCAGAGAGAAGGAAAACAAGAAACCAATACTCCAACCCCGAATTGACTCTCAATTCGCCTCATACGCCCCCAAACAAATAACGAAAGTGTCCCTAGCCAGTGCACTACAGTCAGTGAATGTCATTGGAATATTCCAGCGAAGTTTGCCTACCTTGACAGCGCTTACGCGCCGGCAACGGGGCGGTCATAAATCTGACAGTAGCCGCATGGTCGATGGCCGCAATTGATGCAGGCCGGAGTGGTGGCATAGATCATAGCTCCCGTTCCGCAGTAGCACTGTGATTGGGTTTCAAGTTAGCACCGAGCTGGCGCGCCTCTATCCAATGATTGGGCCCAACTTACACAATCCCAGGCCCTCACCATCCTCCTTTGGCTACGGCGACTATGGCTAGATGAGTGAGAAGGCATCTTGATCGAGTAAGTGGGTGGTGAGGAAGCGTTGAGACTTCGAAGCGCTGAAGTGTTGAGATGTTGGAACGATAGTGTTTGAATAGGAATGCTGTTTTTGTTGCTGGTGATATCGAGTCCATCATCATAATCGAAATGAAGGGCCAACTTACTCTTTATACTCTGCTTAAGGATGTCTGAATTGGAGGACGTTTCGGCTGTGATACAACGAGACATACCCGAAAGGACAACCTCGCCCCTTCCACGGCCACCCTTGATTGCCTATTCCAGTGTGACGGATGTCATCTCTGCTCAAGGGAAGGCAACCCCAAGCCCCTTACCCCCACCCGTTGAAATGTTTCTTCCTAGTCCAAAGAATAAAGTCTCAGAAGTAACATACTAGTCAACGGTACCAAGGCATCAACAACGAGCGGCCATATTTGCAGGTGGGGGGGTCAGCAATGTCGTCTTATGAAAGTCCCATGGGTATACTGAGTTAGTACTATCATGTGAAGGCAAATTGCTCGTACCTAGGATTAAAAGTTTCTAGAAGGGCCAAGTACCGGCATGGTCGATCCTCCCTGCCACCCTTTCCATCGACTCCACCCCAAGGGATCAAAAAAGCCACGGCGGACCCACTCATACTTGACGACAAGAAACAAAATAGATGCCTGATGCGTAGG
This sequence comes from Diaporthe amygdali, assembly GCF_026229845.1. NCBI lineage: Eukaryota > Fungi > Ascomycota > Sordariomycetes > Diaporthales > Diaporthaceae > Diaporthe > Diaporthe amygdali. The sequence continues at coordinate 2,417,531 of NW_026517022.1, read as the reverse complement.
AAACAGCCCGTGAGGGCGTAATATCGTGCCTCCTGGCCTGGTCGACATGGTGTGCTGTCTGGTGAAGAAGACTGGGGGCGGTTGTCTGGCTACCTAGGCGGGATTAGGTAAGCTCGGCCCCCACAGCTCAGATGTTCAAGACCACCCACAGTAACGGGCGATTATTCATCCAGATCACCTCCAACTTGCCCGGTCCCGCGGTCTTCCGGAAGGTGAAGACGGGACCGATGGGACAACCTCGGGTGCCAGAGCTGTGAGCTGTAGGATCGAGGCTGACGACACGTGTGGGCCAGCCTTACCTCGCTACCATCATGAGATACCCGTCTGTCAATCGAGGCAATCAAGCCAAGGCGCAGACCATGGCAAACTCCGTCTGGGAATCACGATTCGATCGCCACTGCAACGGGCACTAATTGATGCTGCGGCAGGAGCACAGGTGTGTGTGCGCCAAGGATTGCCTGGTAGCCACATCGTCTCGGTCTACCCTCCTATCCATCGTGGTGGTTCTCCGCACCATTGTCAATGAAGCCTGCGCCTTGGTGAGAGCACCGAGCAACTAAGGTCTCGAACGCGGTCTGCCGAGGTTCGTAGCAAGAAACGGCCTTGCGATCCTACGAAGTGATGTGCCGGCTAGTTGATTCTTAAATCCGCCTCGGCAGTGTCAAGATCAACTGTCTTGCCACCCCCAAGTGCTGCTACCGTTTATACGAGAGAAACTCAATAGAAGATGGCCTCGATAACGGCCTAGTTCAACCATCTAGTCTCCTCGGCCGGCTTCAAGGCGGCTTCAAGTCAACATGGCCACTCATTGGCCATTCGCCATCGACTCACTTCGAGAGTGGGATCTCGACCGGCTATCGCTTGATTCGGCATTCGGTCGCTAACTCTTTCTTCGGTCAACACTGCAGGACAAAAGTCCTCGATGCAAAAATATACCATGGATGGCTCCTCCGGGAAGTGCCATACTCAAATCATGAAACTCGCCCCATTCAAACACCGTCCGTGCCTAATTATAAGAGTCTGATAGTAATAAGAGTCTGACATAAGGACTGGAGCACTCGATGAAGAAGATGGCCCCCAACACCGCAGATCCAGCACTCGCCTCAGCTCTTCAGCTGGTTCAGCCTCAGCCTGGTAGGGCTGGCCAATCCAGTACGATTTTTGCGCACCCCGGGCATATCGGTGTTATCTGGAGCTTGGCATGAAAAGCCCGAACAAAACTGGACTTCTAGTTCCATTCATGGGGCGAAGCCGACCCGGTTGCCTTCTTCATTCTGCCAGGCTCCTTCCTTTCTGTGTAGTACGTGCCGCAATCGAGCATGTAGGCTTAGCTTGTTAAGATAATGAAGAGAGCATCCACAAGGCAACGTTGGAACGGGCCGAGTAGAAGGAGAAGATGACGGCAGGGCAGTCTGAGCCACTGGCCACTGACTGTAATTTGTGAAGAAGGGAGAGGTAAAGCAGGAAAAGAAAATGCGCGGCCCCAAGATCTGCCCTTGCACATTCTGCACTCTGCTGGAGGCCAAGCCATTGATCACTTGACTCTCACATACATTGATGAATTCATTTCCGTCTAGAACCTCGGGTTCCGTGATTCTGGTGCGTATTCGGGGACAGGAACTTGGTCTTGGAAACCTCGTCCTTGCGACTAATGAGTGGCGTCCTTGCAGGATTTAACTCGAAATAAGAGGAGCAGAAGGCCATCTTCGAATATTTCACTGATCCGTCTCGTGAAGATTGGAGTCGACAGACCTGTCAATCGGTGTACGACATGACACCCTTGGTCGATGAGCATACTAATGGAAGTGGTGACCTAACTTGGGGCCGGCTAGGACATGCCCCACAGCGCTTCCGCGATGCGTGGACCTAGCCCTACCAAGTCAATCTAGCGACGGTTACTCGACCGTACAAGACCCGTCCGGTCTAGTCAGCTCGAAAGCGACTTGACTGCATGTTGCCATTGTTCTCAGGCAGCATTTTCCCTGATGGTAATCGGGGGCGTCGTTCGCGAAGGCAGCAACCTGGAGATGACGAGTCGAGCCAGGCAGACATAGACAATGGAAAGTCCAACGTCTCTCGTCGATTGAATGGGGTCCAAGGCAACGTGGCCCCGGGTCGAGCGCGCGTGGCTCGTGCCTTGATGGCGCGATGGGAAAGGGTTCCTCTTCAACTGCTCTTAGCGCGCAGGGACAATAACGAGCTGTCGCGCGCCAACGTGGTCAAGGGTCGAGGGAAACTAGACGGCGCTTGGAGAGGGAGATTGGATGTCGAGACAGTGTTGCAGAGTGGAGATGAGGCCGAAATTAGGTGCACGGCAGTTCAGGCCAGCAGCTGAGGTCAGATGGAGGCACCGGTTCATCCAATCCCCTCTAGCGCCCTGCTGGTTCCTCAGACAGAACAGGCAGAGTTCGCGCTACAGTGGGCTCCATTGCTGGACTGGGAAAACAATGACAGGGGGGCTTGAGCCTGCGGCTTCGTTGATTGGAGGAACCTTGCAAGCTCCCAGCGGCTTTTCCCTTCTGGCCCAAGTCCCCACGCCATAGCAGTCCATCGCTGCTGCTTTTGAGGCCAGGGACGACATCATCTGTTTCTTGCTGGTGTGAGCCAACCTTGGAACACCATATTTTCATTCCAAGCCCTCTCTGTTTCTCTGTCGCCATTGATTTGCACATCCTTCAATCGTTCGTCTGACTCAAGTGACTGCCTATCACTCAGTCACGCAAACGCACACATACTCCCTCACACTCAAGCCATCGTTTCGGCTCGTTACTTCAAATAATCCACGTCTCCCAACAAACCAGAGGACGACCAGGCTCTAATTTGCCAATCGAACCCGCCATACGACATTACGACATCACTGAGAATACGATCATTCCACGTTACAACACAAATACAACTTGGACGACGCGACATCGAAACATTCACATCGAAGCATCCACACCAAAAGCTTGACGTACCCACGTAACGCAGAAAACGACCGCCAAGATGGGTCTGATCTCCGCAGGTCTCTCCTACCTGGTTTTCTCTGCCTTCCACGTCGTCCAGTTCGCCCTCGCTATCACCGTGTGCGCGCTGTACGGGGTCGACCTCTCGCGCGCCAACAAGCAGGGCAAATACATCGACAGCAAATGGGTCTACGCCGAGGTGGTCGGCGGCCTGTCCGCGTTTACGGCCGTGCTGTACCTGGTGCCCTTCATCCTGCGCTTCTGGCTCGTGTGGGCGTGGAACCTGGTGCTGTTCATCCTGTGGATCGCACTGTTCGGCGTCTTTGGCAAGATGTACATCAACGAGGACGCCGAGGGTGACAGCGGCGTGCAGCGCATGAAGAACGCTGTGTGGGTTGACCTTGTCAACGCCATCCTGTGGTTCCTGACCTTCGTCGGCGCCGCCGCCTACTGGTACAGCCACCGCGAGAGGCACACCCGCTTCACCGGCCGCGCCAGGGTCTAGGGGCCTGAATAGATTTGGTTTCAGACGTGGCAGCGGAGTCTCGGTGACACGCAAGATGAGGAGCGGCCGTTCGGCACGCCGCCCCCTGAGCACCGTGATAGCTGGGATCGGGCTGTCCGCCATCGCGCGAGGGCCGCCGAGGTGGAGCGGGAAATGAGGCGGGCCGGGGTGAACCCTCTCGGCCTCAAGCACCGACCTCCCATCCTCGGCTCGGCCTTTGGTTGAGAGTCTTTGTTTCTAGGTGTTAGCAGGCAAAGGGGAGATGATAGCGATGCTCTTTGATGATTGATACACACCCTTAGTTCGCGGGATGAGCGTTTGATTTCTTCTCTCTGCAAAGATATCCAGATACCACCTGACGTATTAATTCTTCTTTCCTTTTTTCCACATCAATGTGCCGAGCTGCATGTGAGTGCAGGGTGTGTTGTGCCTCTATGGCCGGGCATCTTGCTCGTGATTGCTCAGCAATTGATAACTGCATGATACAGAATTCAGACACGACCCGGCCTGAGAGGATTCTTAATGCATGAGCATATTGCCCACTCAGGCCACTTCAATATTCAGACTGGCTTCCACCCTGCAGACATGGCAACCCGCCGAAACCAGCATCCTGCCTGCCAGCTTGAGCAGCAACGGTATGTTCCTGTTTTCCACGAAGTGCGATGGCAAAGATCCCATCCTGGCCGTCGGTCAGCGCGAAGCTTGTGAAAGGATCATCGCTCAATTTTCTTTTGCCCAAATGTATCTATTGATCGACACGAAACTCTGACAGACACGAAGCTTCCGTCAATCCTGGTCCAATTGCGCGTGGTGAGCAGGGTGCCAGGGGCGCCGCGGACCGCCATCGCTGCAGTGCAGCATGGACCGCTGTCTATTCCATCTGCCGGACGATGAGAGAGAAGATCTTTACTTGCTTGGACAACAGGCGAACCTGCAACTTCTGATCAACATTCTCCAGGGGCCCCCAAAATATTCCTGCCCAATACTGCCTCATTTTGCAAACCTGTCAACGATGCTGCTGCCAGGCACATCGCATGACGTCACTGCACAGACTGTCCCGTTCAGTGAGTCCCCATGGCTCCTCTTTGCATGCGCCCAACCGTGAAAGCTTTTACGAGGACCTGGGGAGGAGAACGGCGACCCCCACATGTTTGTGACGACCCCATGCTCGCGGTGGTATATCCGCTGTCACTTCTCACCTTTTTCCGTTGGCCTCTGAAGGATCAACTTCGGCACTTGGTGTGCCTTTCTTCGCTGAAGAAAGGGCTCCGTTGCGAGACACGGCTGAGATAACCGAGCATAGTCGCGTCCTTTACGGTTTGGTTGGGTGGAAGGAAGGCGATCCGAGACCCAAATTCCTGCCGCGTGGACACGAGAAAGGAGAGGATGCGACAGAAGGACGGAAAGAAAAAAGAATTGGGCCCCATCCAGAGACTGGAAGTGTGACTCCGGAGGTTCGACGCCTGATACCCACGGTGAACACATCTTGGCGGGCGGAAAGGGCATCCCATGTCTCTGCAGCCAACATCGAAATGACAGAGCGCACGCGATCTGCGCTGAAACAAAACGGGTCCTGTGTTGTGTATACAGTACTGTACTTGCCTGGCAAGACTGGCCTCACGAGAAATAAACCCACCGCATGGCGCGGCCGAGGGAAAGATGGGGCCCGAAAGCCTCATGTTTTTGTTTTTGTCCTGGAGCAGCAACGACACCCAGCCGATGGGCGGCAGGCAGGCGGTAGGCGGCCGTTTCTCCACCACGGTGGATGTCCGCATAACCGGTCGGCCTGTCGGTCGGTCGGCCGGTGTCCTGGGCGCCTTGCTTTTCCTCCTCCCTCAGAGACTCACTCTCTGTTTCCACCCTTTCTCTTCGCTTATGTGGACCTAGTACGGCCTCCTCGCTGCCCTCTATTCCGACGAGTCTCGGATTCTGCTTGCGGCGCCTTGTCTTGGAGTTTTGTTCTCAGGTTCGTTCAGCCCCTCCCCTGTCACCATGGCCACACGTTCCAAAACTAGTCTGATTTGTTCGGCGGGCAAAAGACGGAAATGCCCTCGAGATATGGTAGGGTTGCGGTGGCTTGGTGTGGGTAACGCACAGGGCGGCCGTTCCCAACAGAGCAAGCCGTGGAGCTGATAGGAGATGGTGAAGGATCGGCCTGCTGGGCGTCCCGCTAGCATCGACAATCATGCCATCCCTTGACCCTTCAGGGTCCTCCTGGCCCATCGGGTAGGTGCTCCATCGCACTCCCACCCATGTCAGTGGCGCCTGTGTGTCTTACTTCGGCTCCGGTGCCAAGAAAATCCTTGTAAGCGCCAGCAAGGTCGCCCGTCATTCCAACCCTTTGGGACCTTCTTGGTCAAGCAACATTTTTGGGATTTGTTTCTGATGGATGACTTCAAGGGTTGAGGCCTCGTTGGCGCGCCCGGCCGACTTGTTGGTCATTTTCTAGAAGGGTTCCCATCTGGGCAGGGAGCAAGGGCAGTCGTCGAGCAATAGTCCAGCCTGGTTGTTTCAAGTTCCGTCGGGTACCTAGCGCGCACCAGGAGTGATGATGGAAAGGTGACGTGCCGATCTCTCTTTGGAAACTGCCGTCGCTCATTGCACTGTTCTGGTAAAGATGTGCTGCTCGTTAGCGCGTGGAGCATGGGAACAGGACGTGCAAGCCTGGCAGTGTGTGTGTGGCTCACAAGGGCTCAGCAGAAGGGAAGGGGTCTTAATAACGCATCTTTGAGCCTCCATTAACTGCGTTCGCAAGTGGGAAGATCCTCCAGGAAAAGTCAACGACTGGCCCTGGTGACGACCACAAGCAGCGCAGGTGGTCTGCCGTTGGCGTAGGACTGCTTCAGACATCTCCTCGGGGAACTCGCAGGTGGCCATCCGCAGCAATTATGTCTCAGAACTTTTTGGCGTGCGCTGAGGCGTTGTACATGGCCCGAAGGAGGCACCCGCATTGCATCTGCGGTCCGCGGTAGCGTTAGAATTCTCCCCATCTCCTACGCCTTCAGTTGAGGAGGGGGTTGATCGTTTACCGTTGCATCTGTACATTTTGCCGCTGACGATGATGGCCACCACGAGATGAGCATAAGGCTTCGAGTAGAGCTCATGTTATAATCAGTCGAGGGCCAATGTCTGCCGCGGGTGATGGCACCAGCGATTGCCTCCTCTTGATGTTCAAAATAAGCTCGGTGCAGTCCCCACTGTTCTCGTAACATGATCGGATGTGTTTTGAAGCTCTCCTCATCGTCTTAGTCAGGCACACAGACAGCCATCATCCCTCACTGCTCATCCTCTAGTGCCTATGCCGGGCCTGACTTGTGTGTTGGCCAAATCGACTCAGTTCAGTTGAGTCTTTTCTTGCTGAAGATCAGGTCCTGTGGCTTGCTTTATTGGAAAGTTTTGAAAGCACTCGTGAGCGTTCAAGTACTGAGACACCAAAGGACGGTGCCTAGATACATGTTAGCATCAGGGACGACCCACAGATGTAAGTGGGAAGGAGGGGACAGGTGATTGTCGGTACGTACCTCACCCCCATATTTATTGGGTGGTGACTTCTCCTCTCATCGTCCTGCCCAGCTTCCCACCCGTAGCGGTACCCACCGAGACAGCACCGTGTCGGTACAAGTACTGATTCAGTCCAAGGCTGCACTTTTCTCTCGACCCTCGCATGCGAATCAAAACCTTCGACCACAACTTTCACCATCGACCACAATCACATCAGGAAAGTGAATACCCACTGCACATTCAAAATCTTCCGAGATACGACCCATATCTACGGGACCTCTGCGGATAATAAACGGGTCTGGGTCACAGCGGGCCGAATCGAAGATCTCTTGTGAACCACCAGGACCACCACTCGCGCCTGTTTTTCGATTTGAGGGCTGAAGACTGAAGCCCAGCAGCCCAGCACCGCGCCCCGATCATCTTCGCCGCGCCCCGGCCGCCCACAGTCTCTTCTGTTACTCCGCGTGCCTCTCCTCTCGACTGGACCTTGGCGACGATCCAACCCCAAGTCGCGGCTCGCATATCCTACCCTGGATCTTGTGTGGGAATAGTTATCCGCCATCTGTCAGCCTCGCGCATTGGGACATGACGAAGACCAGCTGGTCAGGCGACTCCAAGAAGACTTCCTCGACGTGTACGCTGCTTAGCTCCGAAGTCTCGGCCGAACTGTGACTCCTGGCCCAGATTGCAGATATCAAATTGCTGAAGAGCGGCACTTCTCCACCCGGTAAGCGGTCTGCCTGCCTTTTCACTACCCAACCTCATGTCACTCTCAACTGGGGAGCGTCTATGCTTCGGTGGCAAAGCATACCACGAAGCAAGAGAGATCGTCCGACCTATCTTTTGGTCAGCAAATTCGCAGTCCAAACAACGGCGACGTTGGTGCTTGTCCAGGCCGTCCAAGGAACGGTCACCGGTCAACTGTGACCCCGACCAGGCCAATCGTCGATTGGAGCAGCGGTTTTCGGAATATCACCGATGTTGATAGCGGCTGAAGCTTAAATTGAGCTCCACAGCACGAACACTGTCGCCCTCTGCTACCGTGGGATTGTGGCAGGACGGCACGTGCAGCTCTGCAACACTACAGCGGTCCCCAGACTCTTGAACAAACTCTATTCCGTGTCCCTCCCCCCGGCGCCGCTCTTCCGGCGCATTGATCGCATCGCTTTCACATCGGGCAAGATCGAAACTCAAACAGATCGAGATAGGCTAACCCCAATCAATCTGCAGCGTTCAGAACAATATCCGGGAGACAGGAACAGCCCGTCTGCCGCGTTTGGACGAGGTCAAGGAGACCACTTGGACGAACCATATCTGGATATTTCGGCAGATAGAATCATCCTTCGCCACAATGTCGGACATAAACCAGGCTGGTCGCCCACCGGCCATGAAACCATTTTCCTACACGTCCCACACGGCCCAGGGACAGAGACCACACAGACGGACCGGTTCGAACTCGTCAGCATCCTCTGCCGCATCGGCCGCCAGCGCCAAAAGCCACGAGCAGTTCGTCTTCTCGCCCCACCAGACTCCTGCCTCTGAGAAGGAGCCGTTCTTCTCGCACCAGGAGTACTCGGGCTCCCAGTACCCTCAGACACACAGTAAGTTGCAAGCCCATTCCTTTGGAGTCATAGTGAGTTGTTGTCTTCCAATGTCTTGTACCGGGCACGATTTCGGGCCAGAGGAGGTTGGATTTGGGCGGTCGCTTCACGGCAGGATTACCGCGCCTGCCATTACAAGCGCCGTCACCATGATGGTCTTCCGGCGTGGGCACTGAGAACCATTGGTCCGACTGCATCGGCTCCTTCGTACAACTGTCGAGCGGTGGGACTTGGCCCAACCACATTCGTGGCGTGCGTTGTAGCGGCATGGCGGGTCTGGCACCGGCAGGCTATGGCGAAGTTTCACTCTCCTGTGGTCGCACGCGTGCCAGCGGCATCACATGAAGATCACCACCACCGCACCAATGCAGTCAGGGTCCTGAGCTATGTGCTGGCCATATCTTCGTCACAATACAACGGCGATTCAGGGTAGTGCCCTCGTGAGCTCCACTACCATTTCGGGGTCACCTTGGTAGTGCGCCATTCCCGCTCAAGGGTGTTTCGGGAGGCTGGTCCCGCACTGCTCCCGTGGCAGGACAGGGGATCGTGGACTTCCGCGGCAAGGGCGTCAGCAACAACTGCTATCGCATTGGGGCCCATGCGGTCCAACCGGCAACTGGCCTGCAGGACGTCATCACAAAACAAACTCCGCCCAGCGACGCCCACACTCGCGCCATCCGATGACCAAAATCCTTCATGCACACTACCTTTATGCATACCAAAACGCTTCATGCACCTGGAGCAATAACAACTGGCTGACGCACCCTTTTTCTTTTCCACATAGATATTTCTTCTCGCCCTTCTCACAACACATCAACTTCACACTTCTCCGAATCGACGAATTCCAGCACTCCACAAAGCAGACCTATTGTAATCGAATTACCTTCCTCTGTGTCGAAAAGGACCAAGACCAGCTCTACCTACACACCAATTCCGCCACTTTCTGCGCGAGGTGATATCTCAGGGTACGTTCTCCACAACACATCTTCCCCCGCCTGCGGCTCCACGAGTCGTAGAGGAGGCGTGGATGTGCGGCACGGGACGACAATGAGGGGTTGACACTGACGATCACTTGTACATGCAGCGGCTACTTTCCTTTCCACGAAGATCCCGAAGAGCGCATCCACCGACCCCATCCATTCCACACCGCTGAAAAAGAGGCGCGACGAGACTGCGACGTCGAGAGCCTTGCACGAAGCTTTCAAGGCACCAAAATTGATCCTCCGTTGCCTGTCCCAGATCGTCGTGCTTCCATACCGTCGGCCCCTTTCTCCGCACCACCTGGGGAGTATCCTATGCTGCATGCTGTCGAGATGCCTTCGTCGCGGAGCCACACACCTGTCACCTCATACGTCCCGAGCGGATTGCACGAGGCGCCCATGCCTGTCGGCAAATACTATCCTTCGAATTACGAGCAGCGACAGAAGAAGTCCCATCACACGTCAAGAAGTGATATGCGACCGATCTCTGCCGGCGGTCCTTCGTCCGTGAAGTCCGACACTGTTGTGCCACAGCTCAATAGAACAGACGCACGTGGGCGTCCCGACTCGGAGGCCAAGACTCGGTTATTGCAGTACCAGCGCGATATGATCACACAAGCGCAGCTCGCCAAACAGCGCTTGGAAGACGGAGGTTCCTCCACAAACTTGGCCGCGGCGGGTCTTCATGGTGCCTCTCTGCACAAGTTACAGAAGATCAACTCACGAGGGCCCAGATCGCCACGGCTGCAGCCGCTTGGAAGCCCCGGACCGGTGACACCCCTGGCTTTAGAAGGGGCTGATGGGTACCTTTCGGCTCGGAGTAGGGCCAGTCCTCGAGACAGGCCAAGGCCAGTGCTGAGTCCGGATGCGGGAAGAGAGAGTCACGCAATCGCGAAGGCAATGAAGGCCCATGACGAGCGGAGACGCAGGGAGGGCCGGGGGTCACCAGCTGTCGAGGCTGGTGGATTTGGATTTTGAAGCTTACGCTTGATCCTGAGGCTTCGAGCATTTCGCGGATCCATTTACCACCGTGCACTGCATCCGGACGGTGCTGGTCCTAGCCGGGCCGGATCGGACGATATCCGGCGAACATTACACTCTTGCGTCGCCATCACATCATACCATCTCTGGTACGGTGCCAGAAAGAAGTCCATTTCTCAGCCGGAAGATCATCTGATCTTGGCTTTCGAGCTTGCTCTCGGTCAGATGTTTTGACCGATGATGGGCTCGGTCCAAGACATCAACCACATTCGACTCGGACGTTACGTACAAAGTTCGCCATTCAGCCATACCGAGAAACGTCGGATGGCACTTGGCTGGCGCATTTTATTTTAAAGCCAGCAATACAATTTGATATTTGATACCCTCAACAGCGCTTGGTACCCACGATAGACAGCATTGTTTACCCTCACTCCAAGCAACGCGAGTGGTCCACTTTTTGATAGATTGCATTGGGTTGGGAGCACTTCTTCTTCTTCTATTGTTGCTTCAGGGTTGAGCACGGCTTGGAACATATCAGTTCCTGACATGAGCACCGTCGTCATTCGTTGGGTAGAGGATACATGGTTGTGTATCCCCCAGGAGTGGGGATCTTAGAAAAGTAAGCGGTCAGGATCTTTTATCAGGGCGGGGGCGGGTTGCGTACGCACAGTTAGAACTGTTAAAGAGGATTCCTCCCGTCATAACGATGTCATGGGTTTTCGATAAGACAAATTTACATACCAAAAAAGTTTATCTGATAAGCCGGACAGTGGCTCTGCTCTAGATGCCACATCCCTGTCTTGTGAGTCAACATGTATAATGAAGCCATATCATACCTGAAAACCTAGGCAAGTAAGTGATTACACATGGGTCCGTAATCTTCTCTCGTGTTGTTCATAGCCTCCTATAGTGTATCTGATCTTTCGAGGATATGCCCCCATGTGTTGTGGTCTTGCCGTTGGCTTTCCCTTTATTCAATGTTTTTGGGCAATTTCCAGTGGAGGTGCGCACGGCCAATTATCTACGCCACCGATTTACTTTGAGAACCTGATTTCAGAGACTTCGTGTTACTTCGTGGGCTCAGCCTAGTGACTAGCCCTTCTCCTATCTGCATGTTTAGAGTTGCCGGCCAAGTGTCCAAACACTCTAGCCCACGACATCCCTGTGAAGCTCTGAGCCGGTCTCTTATTCGACCCATCTTTGCCTAGGGCGCACCGCATGTCGTCAAATCCATCTATGTATTCTTGTTTACTCGAATAGGCTGTGTTACGTCCCGTTTCGAGCTTCCTTCCGGTGGAGAGATTGGCTCCGTCGATCCAGTAATTGTGGTTACCATCAAGGTTTGGGATTCCCGTGGGACGGATCATGTCAACAGCCAGTCCGATTATTCTTCGCAAGAACCAGGAACTCGATCACAAAAGAGAAAAGGTTATTCATATACAGCATTTGAGGTTTTCCAGCCATGCCTTCGCATGCGGTGACGAAGTATTCCCTGTTACGAAACCCGGCAGCACGCCCCTTGCTGTCATCCGAAACGAGCCCAGAGCTGCAATGGTTGCTCTTGATTGAAAATTCTTTGCTGCAGCTTCAGCCATGGCCCGGCAAGGCACTGTCGCCTCTCACACTTGAAATGTTCCGCCTGCCCAAATGTTGTCCAGGGACGTTAGGGAGGCGAGGTAATGCCCGGCCGAAGGCTCCACGAGGGTTTCAGATAGCGTTCAGGACCGAGAAATTGCCAAAAGTCCTTGTATGAGCTCAAGTCATTAACTTGAGAAAAAGTTAATCATCTTGGCCTCAGAGAGCGTGAGGAAGTGAGGCACCTGGCCGCTGCTCAGCATGGGTGATGAGTACTAGCTGCTGTCCGGCCACAAGAGCTTGCTGAATGTGTTGAGTCTCGCCAACAATTGGCTTTTGAGTCAAGATGATGTTCTCGCAGAAGCTACGAACTGAGGCAGCACTGAATGCGGAGTGGGACGAGCGAACGAGCGATTCAGTATTTACAACTTCAACCAACAGAAGAAATCCTCGGCAAGTATGGCTAGGCACGGTGCAGAAATCCCGTATACCTTACAGGCTGGCTAGCCGCTCACCATCCTAGCAGCCACTTTAATAATAAAGGCAGAGGCGTGCGCCAGAGACATCGATCAATCATTCCATTTCGAATCTCACAGATGTCAACCGGAACCGGAGTGAGATGAGTGTTTGTATTCTGTTACATTATGAGCTACAGCAATTGAACAGACTCAGTTGTCTTTTAGGTCAAGAATTTGAGCCTCTCGCCTTGGCCGATATTTTGTTCTTCTGGAAGGGAAGCGTGTCTGTGCGCCACCGACAAGAGTAGGAAGTGAGCGCTTGATGTCCTTGCCCCATGCTGTCAGCACACCTGATGTCCGCAAATCGTAGTCAGCAGTGCCTTCGATGTACATCATCTCAAAGCATTTCTTGCACTCTGGGGCAGTCAGTACTCTCAGGGCCTTTTTGATCGATAGTTCGTCGTAGTCTTGTCGATTGTATTCGACAGCTTCGTCCCATGCGTTTCGGCGCAGCGTAGCGAGGGCATCCACTTTGACCATTACGTCCCCGTGTGTCAAGCACTGTAGCATAGCCCACATGCCTTGTTTGATGCCTGCGTCAGGGCATTCCCGTCGAATCCATTGGAAGCCGTGCAGGAATGCATGCCAGTCTGCGAAGAGATCAGACACCAGCCTCTCCCACATCTCCGAGTCGTTTTTCCACTCCTGAGGGCAGGGTAACTTCAGAATATCCATGCTGCATCCACAAGCGTTGCAATGGCTCTTACAATCGCGCTTGCGGCAGCTCTGGACAGGGCAGATATTTGCTAGGAACTTCGTGCAGTCCTGGAGCCAGTGTGGTTCCATGCAGATGCCGCATCGTTTTGTAGACCATTCCAGACACTCGACGTCGTGATCAAGACCGCCATCACCAATAGGGCATAGATGCAATGAGCAGTGCTCTTTGCAGTCTTTCAACTTGGTGTTGGAATCTTTGTCCTCCATGACGCAGAGTCGGCAAAGTCGGTCACACTCGGATTTGTGGTGTCCAGCCCTCATGTCATGCATGAATACGGCGGAATCACATCCCTCGCAATGATCAGAAGGAAATGTCTGCTGATTGGTCTGAGGCTGGGCGACGACCTCGTTATGGAAGAACTCAAGCGTGCGGGCTTTTGGGACATCGTGCTTATTCGATTTGGTACCTTTGACGCGTGTTTCCATTCGCATGAAGTTCGTCAAGGGATCCCGAACGGACTCAAAGGCGCGTTGCGAGGACTCCAGCACCTGTCGTTCCAGCTTCCATGGCAGCAAACCCATGATTGTCAGTTGGGCATAAGAATTGTCAGAGCCGGGATGAATCAGGTTTTTGACAAAGCCGGGGCTCAGTGGTCCGGGAACGCCGCCCAGGACTTGTGAAGCAAACATTGCATCGGTGTCCGTTTTCTCAATCACCGAGATGGCTTTGCTGGCAAATATCTCCTGCAAGGGCGTGTTGTGGACGAGGGTTGGTAGGCAGCTCCGATTCATCCAGCAGATTTCCCACTGCTGCTCAGCGTCTTGCTCGTAGTATTCGCACTGGAACCATGCGTGGTCGGAGGTGTCGCAGATTGGGCAGATCTTGGTTCGTCCGTCGAGAGTATTGGGATATGGGCAATAGCGAATGTCGTGGCCATTTCCGCAGGCACCGCAGCTGTCCCTGTTTGTCTTGGGGATGGAGGAGGCTGGGGACCTGGAAGCTTGGGGGTGGTGGCTAGACTGCGACATCTCAAGAGCACCAGGTTGTTTGCTTCGACAGTGATCTTCGTCCTGGATCGGGCTGTCGGGTGGCTGGGCATAGCCGTCACATTTGCATTGGACGACGACAAGCTTCTCAAACAAATTCATGCCAACTGGGAGGAGTGAGCTATCGAGGTCGTTTGGTCGGTTGTTGACAACGTAGTTGACACGGCCGGGCTGAGAGGGATTGCCTGATTGCTGGGACGAGTCCCCGGACAGAGACAGACTCCGTTCCCCCTTATCTGTAGAAGACATGATTGATGTCGCTGATGAAGGCAAGTGAAGAGAGGAGGGAGGCAAGGAAGAAAATCGGAAGGGGTTGTGAGATCTCGAATGCTGTCGCTTTTATGGCGTGGGTGGAGGGGCAGCAAAGTTGGGCCTTTCACTCAATACCTGTGAATCCTGGGGAACGCAAACGCTGGTAGGTGAAATAATCAGTCCATCAACAATGGGATGAAATATCTGGTACTTTCATATAAGTCGAATGTCAATCTAAATCGTATCATGGAAAACACCTCTCGTGTCAGATATGCCTAGCCATTCCAATCCAGGCATCGAAGCAGATCTTGAGACCCTGATGGCAACATTTGGAATTGGTAAACACAGCAGCCTGAGAATCATTTACAATTAGCCAGAATTTCGAATACCGACTCCATGTTTGATTTCAAAGTATCACTTGCTGCGTCTGTAGCAGTCAGTTCACCTGGGCAGACAGCAGTCAGCAAATAAGGGGGGGTTTGTTGGAGTCCAGGAAGACTCATATACGGCGTAGCCATATGAACGCATGCAGGTCCTGTTTTGTAGTTCAACAGGATTCACACGTCACTGTACTGCACTGTCTGATGTGCCTTGACGAGCAATATGGAACTATTCTACCGCAAATTACAACTGAATTCAGATTTGGAGAATCTGGTTGCATTCTTGTTTGCCACCGATGCAGAGTAAACAAATGGAGTAGTCGGCTAGAGCCATGGATTAAGCAAACGGCCCAGGTGCGCTGAGGCCCATAGCTCCACTGATATGCTGTGCACTGCAGGCCCTCAATTGTCAAGTACTGACTGATATCAAAGAGCTTACCACTCCGCTCCGCATTGTGGGAATCTTGAGATTTCTTTCTTCGTCCGCGTCGGTTTCCTGTCAATATGTCACAACACGTACAGAATCTCCTCCGCGAGCTCGAAAACTTCCGAGCTTCTCACCCAATCTTGTTGGGCATCATAAACGAAACAACAAACATTCATCTCTTGATAAAATCGCAGAAATATACACACAGCATCCCGCTAGCCATCGTCCTGTTGCATTTACTGGAGCACCTCGAGAGTATCGCTGGTAAGTCAAGTCAAGACATGTCCCAATCTGACGAGCTCCCTCCGCGCTTGGAACACATCGCTGACAGTATCCACCAATTCGCAGAAGTCTACGAGATCATTCTGCCGCCCCGTTCGTCAGACAGACTGCGACGAGAGCCGATAGACAGACCATGTATGCAAATCACATATCAGGAAGCACATGAGTTCGTCCAAGCTCAGCCTAATCATGCGTACTTTGACACCTTCATGTCATTTGCGCGGCAACGAGGCCAGCAGCCGCCTCAGCCACCCACAGGGCCGGCATACGGGGTCCCAAACATGGCGACCACATGTCTGAGTGCTCCCCACACGAGCACGTTCGCGCCTTCGACGGTGGGCCCCTCATTGGGACTCAGGTCTGGTCAGCCATCCCCATTCGGGACAACGGTGCCAGCCCCGTCGTCCGGGCATTTCTGTGGCATTTCCCAGGCTACGATTCCAACAGGCTACAGTACCGAGCATTCCCTACCATACCATGGCATGTCAGCGACCATGGGTCCACATGTCGGGCAAAGTCTCCAAGGAGGTCTCATGCAGCCCCATCAGAACGGACACATACCTAGTGGCCACACCCCTATGCCTGTAACAGTAGGCCAGCAGCATTGTCCACCAGCGCCTCCGCAGCAGCAGGGCCAGATTCTTCGCTCACAAATCTCTCAATTCGGTGTTTCTCAGCACCAACACGTTGCGTATCCTGGCACTCAGTATCGGCAGCATGATCCTGCTCTCCTTCGTCATCTACTGGAGCAGGCTCTTGCTACTCTCACAGCATGCGAGACCCATGATACCATCCTAAAGGCTGATAGTGCCAACCCAAGGACTGAGGCAGCTGCTTTCCATGGCGATATCTCGTCTAATGAGCCCGTTGTAGGGAGCACTGTCGAGCCGCAGATCAGCAGCCCCCAGATGTCGCCAAGGATGGATGATGGCCAATTGCCTCTGCCAGAATCATGTTCTGATGTAAACTCGCATGAGTCGTCATCGCGAGCGTCCAGTAGAAGTAGACAAAGCGAGCTTGACTGGCCGACGGAGCGAGATAACCGGTCGAAGGTCTGTCCCAACTGCGGCGCCGATCACCAACTCAGAAATTGCCCGAAACCCAACACAGAGGATGGACACCTGCAGGCCTGCTTCGAGTGTAACACAACAGATCACGCCTGGTTCCAGTGTGATGATTATAACGCAGGTCAGTACAGGGTGTTCAATCTCATCTACGTCTCCCGCCAAAGCCTCTGCCCTGTTGTGCATGATGAGCCTATCCATGAGCTCTGGGGGAATCACTTCTACAATTTGGACGACGATATCCAAAAGTTGACTCTTCGGCGACCGGGACCAATGACTCCACAGTTTGTGCTTCGCATGCTACACAATTGGAAACATGACCAAGAAGTGAGACGGCAGATGAAAGACGAGGGCCGTCTTCTGCCCTGGGATTTATCGGCAACTGCGCTGAACTCTTACGCATCGCGCATTGCGCAAGCCGTTTTTGACCCAGCCACTAACCCGATGTCGCACGAAGTCTTCTATGAGGGCATCGAGACAAGCGACGACCAAGGAATCAATGTCATTGATTCCCAGAGCCTCGATGGCCACGAGATGAACGACGAGTCTCAGGCTGGCTTTGCCGAGCGACAAGCCGCCACAGCCCATGGAACAGCAGAAAATGTCCAACCCACACAGTCCGAGGAGGCTGACAGGCTTCAGGAGAAACATTTTCGGCCCGAGGGGTACCGGTACACAAGCTGGCGTGAACGCCAAGCACAGCTCAACGAGGAGCAGGTTCGTAAAGCTCCAAATCAAAACAAATGGATCCCGGGCCAATTACGGCCCCAAAAATATACAAGCTGGCGTGATCGCGTAAAACAGCGCAGGGAGGAGTAGGTTGATGAACTTCTGGAGAAGGAATGGCTCCCAAGACATGTACGGATTGAGAAGACCAATGAGTCTTCGGAAAGCTAGCGGCAGCGACACATTTGACCGCAGAGGGAAGGGTCTGTGGCCCAGCGAGAAAGGCTGGAGGGCGAGAGGCTTTGGAGCTACTGAAGAAGCTGAGTTGTCTTTTATTTGCTATGCTATCGAAGTCTGGGGGGCCAGTCACCACACACTCGCGCAATACGTACGATTAGTAAAACAAATAATACTTTGATTACTTATTCACATTCTGTCGAGCCAGTTATGTACACACAGCCCCATGAATACAGCTTAGTCACGAGGAGGACAGCGCCCGTCCTGGTACGCCCATTGCTCGCGCGAGGCTATCCGCCCGCTCAGATGATCACACAAAATTTGGGCCGTAGCCGGTCCCTTCACCTCGCTGGACATCCAGCTCCAACACATCACCATAAGGAGAACCAGTGAAAAGATTGCCCTCAAGTGTGGGCAGCGGTTTCTCCCTCAGAGCCCCCTGGATGCGCTCCGCGCTCACCAGGAAC
Source organism: Diaporthe amygdali (assembly GCF_026229845.1). Taxonomy (NCBI): domain Eukaryota; kingdom Fungi; phylum Ascomycota; class Sordariomycetes; order Diaporthales; family Diaporthaceae; genus Diaporthe; species Diaporthe amygdali. The sequence goes on along the minus strand of NW_026517022.1, from coordinate 2,399,446 downwards.
CGCTCCTGCAAGTCCTCATAGCCGTCGACAACAAGCTGCCCGTCGCGCTTCCTGAACTCGCCGCCCACGAGGACATGGTCGATGTCGCCAACACTGGCGTGGAGGATGACGGCCGCGACGGGGTCAGTCCACCCCAGCATAGCTGGTGACCTGCCGTTCCAGACCACGATGTCCGCTTTGGCGCCTGGGGCGATGACGCCGAGGTCCTTGCGGCCCAGGGCCAGGCCGCCGTTCCTCGTTGCGAGGAGGAACGCTTGGTTGACCGAGAAGGGGTTCCTTTTAGGGATTTGCCAGCGATCGACCGTGTTCTGGTACACGCGGTAGCGTGTGGACTGGAGCCAGAGCCGCGCCTGGGTGAGGATGTCCGACGAGTATGTAAAATGCGTGTCCACTCCGAGGGAGGCCTGGTCCATGATGTGATGGCTCGTTGGGTGCAAGTGGCCGTAGTGCATCTCGCTCTCGGGAGTTATGGAGATGTGCTTGTTGGTACTCCGCAGCAACGCTGCACCTCTTGGGTCCAGGAATGAGGCGTGTGATATTACTATTGGTGTGCTGGAGTTCAGAATTCCGACCCGATGAAGATCCTCAGGTGAGTTTCCCGCTTTGGTCATATATCAGCACGAAGCATAATAAACCAAGGGCTGGTACTTACCCATCCAAGGTCCCTCGACTTGGTGAGTTGTGACCACCGATACGTTGTCTTGGCTGTGGTGATGGTTAGTTGCTAAATCCCTTACGCTGAACTTAGACACTTACCGAATCAGGTCTATGACAGACAAAGTATCAGCTCCGGTAGGATTGGCTGTCCAGTCGTCATAAGATACCACAAGTTCAGTGAGGTTGCTGGAGATGGCAGAGGCGAGCTGCTTCCACTGGGAAATCTGCTGTGGGATTCTGAACTCGGCAGAAGAGTTCTGGAAAGTATAGGCAAAGAACACACGCGCCCCGCTGTCGACCGAAGCATTCAAGCCGGCAGCGGAATGTTCTGGCGTCCACGTGAGGTGAGCATGATCGAGTATTGTGGTCACCCCTGCGGCCACAGCCTCGTGGATACCGGCGAGCTGGCTGATGTAGACGTCGTCGGGAGTGAAGAGAGGCGCGGCCGAGAGTGAGCTGTATCGAAAGAAATACTCGGCTAGGGTCGTATTGGAGCCCATCGTCTTGAGGAGAGTTTGCCATCCGTGGCGATGGGTGTCGATGAAACCTGGGGTAATAATTTAATTGGTACAGTCGACCACTTCGGTGCCGGAAGGGACATCACTGGGCGACGCCGTGTCGAAGACGGAGGTGATCAGGTCCCCCTCAATGAGGACAGAGCCGTCGCGTATCACTTGCAATTGCTCAGCATCCTGATCAAATGAGATGATGGTGCCGCCACTGAGCAGCTTTGCACATGCGGCAAAGGATGCATATTGGGAGATGGTGACCACCTTCACGGCGAAGCTTGAAGGTTTCATCGTGTAGTTTGTTGCTGTCAATTTCAATTAGGAAGCATGTAATCAGAGGATAATTTAAAGGGCTTGCTTCGAATTTATGACTGGTGCCCTTCTATTGACGACTGCACGACGTTGGGTCTAGCTGAATGCAGGGCAGGATCCAATAGTGCTGCTTGTGCGTGCTACGTCTCTGCCCAGGCTGTCCAATCCATTATTTTTCAGAGTTCAGCAACTGAATAGTATTGGTGATTCCCTCTATACTAACACCACTTTCGGCTACTCTCTGTGGTGTGATTCGTGTGTGATCCACTCTCGCGGCACTGCCGATGCCTCCGGCGGCGTAGAGATGCGAGCGGGGGGATACTACCATGACTGAGGGGACGAGACCTTCATCTCCCTTCATGTAACAACCAACCTGCAGTGTTCTGTGCCCCAACTAGGACTCATTGAGAGGCGCGATACCCTGGTCCGCCTCCCCTGGGTGTGTAAGCGCCAAGTCAATATCTGACATAACATGTCATGAGGCAGCATATGGAGGAAATGAAGAGGGATTCCTTTCGCGCTCAGCACCCACTGGGGGTCCGAGGTTGACTAAGTGATTAGAAATATCGCCGCAGTACTGAAGAAGAAGCTTTGAAATCCATGCCTCAGCTATGTGTAAAAGGCATATGCAACAGGGCTGCCGTGCAAATTCTCGATGCCGCCTGGCTCTCTTCGCTTACTCATCGCATCATGGTGAGTCTCTGAAGGCATAAATTCCTGTTTCCTCCAAGTTGTGTCCATCAGAAAACGGGCGAATGAGGCGGTTCAACAAATTATCAGCAAAAGAGGATTATGTTGTGAGCCCTGGTCTGATGCTTGGGAGGTTCTTGCACCTGAGATCCTTGACCCTTCTGCATTACGTGTGCAAATTCCCAATATTAGCCAACAGATACTGATAACTCTCCTCCCTGAAGTCATCAGTCCCGACCGAGTTGTCCACCGAGTTGCCCATCTCCAGGATCTCCCTTCCCTGCTCGGTCCATTGCGGCCATTGCGTGAACTCGCTAGCGGTTCCGTTATTTGGGTCCAGCGTGTTGACGAAGCTGATGTAGTATGCGTGAATCGTCTTCTTCGCATCCGTGTCCCCGAGGTAGTCAAAGCCGTGGAGGATGTCGGTAGCGTGGAAAGTACCCAGAACAGGCGTTCCATAGAAGTACTTTCCTAGGTATGTCCCTAAGTGGTTGAGTGTCAGCCGTGAGAGATTGACATGTTGTTGTGATTAAAGGTAGGCTGTATCTGCTAGAAACTCCAGTGGAATGAAATGAACACGAATATATGAATCTCTACCGGCAGATTTGCGTGCCGAGCGAACTCTAAATAACAATTTGCTTACAAGCTGGCGGGCCACCTAGTTGTGCATTGAGCTGAAGAACCCGGCGGCGCTGGAGAGTGAAGAGCTGGTCACCCAGGAGGGCAGCCAGACGCTTAAATTGAGGGTACACATCATTGAATGGGCCAGTGCCGAATGGAGACCCTTCAGAGGAAGAGTCTGGATAAGTGTCAACATAACCTTGTACGACAGAGCGATCAGATTGTGGGAAGTAGAAGTCGTTCATGTATGTGACCACATCGTCAGTAGTTGACAGGTTGGTTTGCGTGAGAGAAAATAGAGTGCCCTCATCTTCTTGGTCGCCGACTATGAATGGGACCTTGGCGTATCTCCCGGTGGCAGATAAAACGTCGGTCGTGTCTGGAAGGATGTCGCCGTCTGGCCGAGGAGCACTTCCGCTGCCGTGTCAGCATTTTGTCTCACACTCGACGTCATTTCTGAAACGCAATGCAGACCCGGGTCGGTTGAACTCACTAAGATAACTGGCCCCCATTGTAGTCAAAAAGGCCAGGAACACTGGTAGCAGCGTTGAGGAAGTCCTGGTAAGGAAGAGACCGTAGGCACGCTAGGGTGTCTCCGGACTGCTCACAACCTCCCGCAACAACAACCGCGTCGTAAACCTGTTGAGCTTGAGGGGCATCGACACGAGCGTACGGGATCACGCTTCCACTATCCATGATGGCGCCGCGGAAGAGAGGCCTGCCCTTGTAGGTGTTGTCCCCACCGTTAAGCATCATCTGGAGGTGAACCGAGATAGAACCAGCACTTTCGCCGAAGATGACAACTTTTTCGGGGTCGCCGCCAAATTGTGCGATGTTGTCGGCGACCCACTGCAAACCTGAGACATCGTCAGCTAGAATTCAGAAATCGTGGCGGCCTCGCGACGTACCTAAACGTTGGTCCCGCAGGGCGAGGTTCGTAGAGCCCTCAGCTAGGATCTCCTTACCCGGCATCAATCCGAACCCGGCCACGCGGTAGTTGACTGCAACCCAGACAACAGGTTTGCCCATCGCGATCGAGTCGAGAACGAAGCTGGAGCCGTTGAACAGGGAACTCCACCCGAGCTCGAAAGCGCCGCCAAAAATCCAGAACATCACCGGGAGATTATCACCGGGGACTGTATTGGGAGGCGTGATGACATTGAGGGTTAGGCAGTCCTCCGAGGCATCGAGAAGGTTGTTTTGGGCGAAGGGCGTGTTCACAAGGCGTCCTGCCACACTCTCCAGGAGACTCGAGGAGTTGAGGTTCAAGACCAGCTGCGGGCACGCCTTCGCGCTTCTGGTGGCGTTTATTGTTCCTAAAGGGGTTGTGAAAGGCTGTGGTGGCCTCAGACGGAGGTTGCCCACTGGAGGTTGGGCATATGGAATCCCCTGAAAAGTAGAAAGACCTTCTGCATCGTACCCAATCACAGTAGTTCCGTTTGAAAGGGTTACTCTCACGTCGCGCTTCCGCAGCGAGCAGACTGGCGTGGCTATGAAGAGCTGAAACAGGAACAGCAATCCAAGACACAGCATTGTGGAGGATATTGTGGGACAGTGATGACTGCAGAAGGACGATGTTCACGAAGACGTAAACAGGCTGTCAAGCCGTTCGGCTGAGTAGAAATGTTGCCTGTGATGCATCAGCCTGGGGCTTCTGTCTCGAGGTACCTGAGCATTGCGGGCCATGGATTTCGTTCATCATGTTCTTCTTGTATCTTCTATGTCGAAGCTGCCATCACGGGGCAGGCCAATCAAGCTGTATACAAAGCGAATACGGCTATAGGTCCCTGTCACCATCGTCACAAGGCATGTGATCTGATGTGTGGAAGACTACCGCGCAATCTTTCACCCATGCTTTCAGGTCTAGATTGCGCTGTGCAGGATCTCCCCTTCATCCTCATCCATGCCAGCGTGACGATCATTCCAGCCGGTCCCAATATTCAAGGGGATCCTAGGTATATACCATTCAAGATATTGGGTGCCAAGCAGGATCTGCTCCTTTAAAGATGAAATGGGATGTGGAGCATTTACCGAGTGTTGCAGTGATTGCGTAGCAATAGTGCCGAAGCCTTGGTGGGGAGAAGCTCGCATGACTTACCCGTATCTAGCAGATGGTTAGGAGCAGCACCACCATAGCAGCGTGATTGCTTTTGCCAGAGAACATTCAACTCTTATTCGTATTCGATACTGCAAAAACTTCTGCGGGGAATGTGGGCTCTTCATCTCGTCTGATCTGCGATGTTCAAGATTCTCGATATTCCGGGCCATGGTGTTCAGCCGTTGGGAACCTTATCCATCCTTGTTCCATCAACCTTCATCCCAGCTTGGCGCCAGCTAGCCATTCCGGAGTTTTGTGTTGCAATCGCGTTTGTCCAAGCCTAGTCTTCGGCCCGAAGTGAGCATCGGTTGGTCGCGATCCCATTCATAGCCAATGGCTTATTCTTCGACAGTTGTGTTATCGTAAACAAGCGGGAATTCCCACGCAAAGCCAGCGACTCTATACCTTGAGGTGAAGTTCCCTTGAGGTGAAGGAACCGCATTCGGCCCTAGTGCAGCAAGAGTACAATGCCGTCAAAGCCCACTGAAGTCCATGTTTGCGAAGTTGTCCTGACCCCAACCCATAGTCATCGTAGCCCAGAGATCATGGTAGACCATCGGTTGTGTGTCGGAGGTGGAGCCGATCCCGGGCACGGCACTCAGCCCAGAATTCATCAACGTAGCATTTGTGAGACTCGACGGGTCCAAGAAACTGTCATCCCATGTCTCTATGTACGTATCAAGACTCCCGTCGAACATCGGGCACTTGCGCAGCCCAAGGTCGACGTCAAGAGGCATCGGATGGGGCGGCTGCATTGAAGCAGCCTTCTCCAACGTCGCAAGACGCTTCTCATACTTGCGCTTGACGACACCAAGCACGACCTTGCTCGCTGACAATACATCAGTGCTGGACGTCGTCTTGCTCGAGGCCGGCGTCAGGCTTGCAGTATCACTTACGCCGTCCGTGAATTTCTCCAGGAATGACCCGAGGCGGATGATCTCACGAGCTGCAGTGTGGTCCCAAGAGGGGCAGTCTCTGGGAAGGGGTAATGACAGTCGGAGTCCGAGGATGACCGCCGCGACGAAGTGGCCCCAATCTATTGCTGAAAAATTGGCGAATTCCGAGGCGGGCAGGGAGGAAAGGTAATCGTACCAAGGCCGCAGAAGATTGGCGCAAGACAACAGCCTATCTGGATCGGCGTCTGTGGTTGGCTGACCTTGCTTTTGTGAGTTGTAATACGGAAACCTAAGGAGAGAGTAGCCACGGAGAAATATTTCGGTGAATAGCTTGGCAATGTGGAAGACAGCTGGATGAGGTGTCAGCATTGTGCCTCATCTGCGTTACAACCGTTGAGTGTGATGAGAACCTACGCTTCGAAGATACATCGACAGGTATACGGCTGTTCCACTCTTGTAGCTGCGCTTCCATGCCTTTGACCATTAGCAGCACATGCTGGGCCTCGTGCTGCATCAGTCCTTTACGCCGGGTCAATGATGAAGCCTCCTCGAAAATGTTTCCGAGCCGAGCCAGCCAAGCCAGACACTGGTCGGCTGTTGTGCCTTGGTTCTTCCCGGTCCTCTCGAGGGTATCACAGCAGGTCGCTGTCCATTGCTCAAAAGGCAATGTGTGTCTCTTAGCCCAGATAGAGGCAATACTGGCACACAAGTAGTAGCAAGCTATGTAGGCTCTCATACCAGCCAGCAAATCGTCGTCTGCATCGACACTGGCATGATTAAAACCTTCAGGAGCTTGGTTGAGATCTAGGTCGTGGACGATATCGGTTGCCATCCGGATGTACTGCGAGGCTTGTTTCTGTTTCGGTCTCAAATGGAAAGGATACCTTGAATGCATCAGAGAAGTGCCCACATTTTGAAACGAATATTAGAATTGGGATCTTATGCTGGTGTACTCACCACGCGCAGTAGATCAACAGCCCAAGCAACAGTTCCAAGCTCCTCTCTCCACCACTGACGAACTTCATACCTAGTACCTTGCGGAACTCCTCATAATAGAGACTGTGTCCCTGCATACTCTTTCCTCCACTGGCCGCAGCCAGTATGGCCAGTAGCACAAAAGGCTTTTCCTTGGCCAAGGACGGGACCGTCGCATCTGCCGGGAGGACGATGACAGGAAAATAAGGCAGCATGCCGTTTCGGAACGAGTCCAAGAGGGACGTAGCGGAGTCAAGATTGAATTGAGGCTGTATACTGCTGATTCCATGGACAGAACGGGAACTGACCGATGGCGTCGACGCCGAAAACGTCCCTGTGCCGCTCGCCGAAGAGGAGGGCTGACCAAAGAGGTGGGCGCCTTCATCCCCGGCTAGATCGTCTTCGGGGACAAGATCATCGAGATAAGTGCCATGGGCGTCCCTGAGTGCGTCGATTGTCTCTAAGGGCTCCGTCTCGGCGTCATACTCACCTGCCATCGGGACATCTATGGTGAAGGTCCTGGAGGGGGCTGAAGGTGGTGGTGTCTTCCTAGTAGCAGCTGGGTGACTGCCCATTGAATAGAAGGATCAGTTACTGGATTACTCATCCCCTGAAAGGACAATGAACTGACAGCTTGTCGCGTCTCCTCCTCTTGCGTGGGCCCGTCTTGAAGATACATTCGCGTTTCGAGACGGAGCACCTGGCAAATGCGTTGAATAGTCAGCGAGGTTTGGGTAGCGCAACTGGAAAGGCACGGTTTCTTTACCGTCTGCAGATCTCTGGTGTGTTGCTGGGTGTACATTTCACCTTTGCGGCACGGCAGGCCTCACAGGCGTACGGAATTCGGGGCTTTGCCGCCGAGGACGGGCTTAATGAATGTTTGGGCCCATCCATGGTTTGCAGTTGATTGAGTCAGGAGGTATCTGCTCCTGATGTCGGAAGTTTGTGAGGTCGGTGGATGGGCGATGTGGGTGGAACAAAGGGAAAAGTTGGGCGGAGGTGGGAGGAGTCTAGGTCCGCCCGGGCGTAAGCACCGATATCCTTCGGAGAATACCCGATAAGTCGAGCAGTTCAGTTCATCTTTAATTGTCCAACACAATTTCAAGTGACACAGTGTGTAACGTTCCATTCATTTTGTCTTTTCCGAAACATCAGGCTATCGGACATTTTACAGTATTATACCATGAGTTTGGCTAGGAATGCTCGTCGATCTACGTCTTTCAGCGCCGTCAGTCCCATCCGCGATGCTCCCGGCTTCAATGCGACAACTCAAGCCCAATGCTCCACGTGAAAGATGGACCTCACTCATTTCCTCCTCGCTTGACGCATCGCGTATTTGATCGCGGCTTTTCGCACTTCATCGATCAGACCTTTGCCATTTTCTACCGCCGCCTGCGTTGCAGTGAACGACTTTGTCTTGACAATAACGACGTAGCCTTCACGAGTCATCATGGCATAAATGCCCCTCGATCCAAGCTGGATAGATCTGTTAGCTCACGTACTTAGACTAATCGGAGGAACTGAGTTGGCCAATAAGGAGAGCAGTTTCTAGAAAAGTCGACGAGCCCTGTTCCGTGAGGCAATATTCTCGGTGTCCTCCAAAGAGATCTCATGACTGGCCGTTGACAAGGTCCTATAGGAATATCATGAGAGTCCGAGACCATGGATGACTTACTTTGTGCTTCGAGCCACTGAAGCAAAAAGCATCGGCGGCACTGCATTTTTCAGCTGTCGCGTGGTATTCCTCGCCTCCGAATTTGAACTCCACTGTCGTTTTCTTGTCCGCTGGCTGCTTCCGAAGCACGTCGAACACCTTCCCGATCTTGTCGATTTCAGCCTTTTCAATCTTGGCCTTGTTAGACTAGAGTCAACGTTATGGTAAGTAAGTAGTTTTACAACTGAGTCGAGGAGAATATGGGCACGAACCGAATAGAGCACATTTATTCCGACAATCGCCCCCTGCCGGGTCTTCTTGAGCTTCCCAGCGACGATCTCTTCTGCGGGGTTACGCTCGTGGTAAAGACTTCAGAAGGTTAGAAAACTTGTCAGCCTGTGTGTTGATTGCTAAGGACAAGCGAGCATGCTTACATCGCAGCTTCATCTGCGTAGAATTAGTATAGGCTATGCAAGTACAAGGAACATTGAGCAAAATAAGGATGAGGAGGCAAATCGCATGGGGAGTGGGGGGAAAAAACGAGCTGCTGGGGCTTGACTGACCAGACAAGACGCTGAATGGGCTCCATCTGTCATTTTCAGGAGTGCCCGCGGCCTTCGCAGGAGTGCTCGTGGCTTTCACAGCAGTGGTCATCTTTCTGGGTGACAAGGGTGCTTCAAATTGTGCTGCAGTAGTTGGAATGGTCAATTAGTGATATTCTTCAAGTACCCCAAAAGCTCGTGTTCAAAATCGGATTGAGTTATCAGCGCACTTGCAATCGTCGAAAGTGGAAAAGTTTGGTTACTTTTAAAGCGATGATGAGAATGTAAATGCTTGTTTTAAATGCAGCTTGAAACGTGCTGTCGGACCTCCTGGCGGTCGCCTCGATCGCGGCCCCGAGCAGGAGTGGCCTCCGCCATATCGTGTAACAAAGGTCTGAGGGCATTACAGTCGGAGGAATGTGGCCATTCGGGCCACGAATTGGGCTCTTTTGTGTCACGGTAGACAAAAGCCATCAATTGGTGCAGATTGTGGGTGGTCGCGGGTAGTGGCCCAGTGCACCGCCGTCTATCGCTGACCACCCTACTTAGACCCTGCCGGCATTAACGGTAGCAATCTCAAATGTTTTCCACCCCAATCCCCAGTGGCTGTTTTGACATCCTGCTCAAATTTTGAATCCTTCCTCTTAATGCAAATACTCTTTCATGCCTGTCCGCACCAGCAGCAAACTCCGGATAGTGGTTGTTGTTCCACCGAAGCTCCTTTTGAGAGTAACGCCCTCGGCGGGACTGGAACACCGCAACCAAGATTCAATGACTTTATCCCTTCATTGCTTCTTCATAGCTTGGTGGTGGTGTCCCCTTACGGGGAGACAAGGATCTTGGCCGGCTTTCGTGATTGCCCAAATGACGTGAGCTCCCATCTAGATCGACATGTGTGCTGCGAGAGCATGGACCTGGGATGACTCCGCCTTCTTTCTCCAAAGAGGTGGTGAGAGATATGCCGTATTGTGCAGCCAAGTCACGAGCAGCCCCAATCAGCAGCTCTTTTAGCCAGCCCGATGCGTACCGAGGGATAAGTTCGTTCACGTCGACAGATAGCTTGCGCCTGAGTCGACCTACTCCCTTCTCTGGTATCTCGGAAACCATCTCCTGGAGTACGCCTGTATATCCCGTCAACCCGACCTTGTACTCTGAGGGGCTGATCTCTCGGCGACGTGTATAAAGCCAATAGGCCATCATCGCAACATCCGCGAACCTCTGTTCCGACCGCCGGGTGAAAGAAGACCAGTATATTTTCCGGCTTGCTTTGAGCAGATATGGTTTCGTAATGGAGTCATTCCCGCAATCGTAAGCAAATTCAGCAACTAGGCGGCCAAAGCAAAGAACATCCGGCAGGGTGCTGAAGTCCTTGAAAAAGATGAAGGCTCCCTTGAAAGGGTGTTCCCCAAAGCCGTAGTCAACCAGAAACATGTGATCGAACAAGGGCCGAAGTTCATAGTCGAATTTGGCAGTAGGCCTAGGTAGATGTAGAAGATCGGGGGGACATAGTGGCGGGAGCGTCTTCGGGTCTGAGACCACAGCACTGCTGCATTCTTGGTCGAACAGTATCATAGCGGTAGAGATCAGAAAAAAGTTACCGTTGGGCAACAACCAGCCGTACGGTGGCAAGTCAAGCTTTTTGAAGACGGCTCCTTGTATCGTGCGCAAAGAGCGTATCCAACCCTGATTCGGCTCCGTCCTCATGAGTGTGGCGTACTCTGGTCTCTCTGGACGAAGTGTGTTTGTGTTGAACTCCTCATCCCGCTTAGGTAGGCATAATTCGTGAACGTCTTGTAGTTCGGGCTCCTCGTGGCCTGCTACTTGTCCATGTGCCATGATGGTGCCGGTTTCCAAAAGTGCTGCTCGAGGTGAATTACCCATTGTGGGTGAGGGGACTGGGAGTGCATAAAGGCCTGTGACGGCCCAATGTTCGTCTTTGTTAATGACTGGGACCTATTTAAGGCCTGATGGGGTTTTGCAAAGAACCAAGGGTGTACTAGGGTGGTATTTAGGAGAAGGTCTTTCTGATGAAGGGTTTGGTTTTTGGTTTTCTTCTTTGACATGAACTCGGGCTTCTTCGGCTCGACGGCTTAAGGTTTGCACCAAATTAAGTTGATTTTACGAGTAGGTCTGCCTAAGGAAGAAAAAGAAGGGAGGAAGCTATCTGCAGCCAGCGGCCATCAGTGGGAAGGTGTAGGGCGGTGGGTCTGCCCTTCACTTCTTCTATTCTGAGCGCAGTACTTAAGGATTGTCACAACTTGAAAATGGCAAATGCCAGCAGGCGGTCAATGTGTAATACACTGTTTAGTTAAGCGTAGGTAAACACTTGGGAGATGGCTAAACGGTCTAGCATGGCTTTGGGACTGCCCTCGGCCCAGAATTATAACGTGCCAAAAAGGACTGTTCCGGTTAATAAATCATGTCATTGCCTGACCAGATTAGTTACTGCCTAGGTAATTAAGTGCCTAACGGGTTTGGGATCCGGTGGTGCGTAGCTCACGCTCTTTAGCAAGCCCGCCGTAGGAACTCTGTGGCAGGACCCCCGTGGTAGGACCTCTAGCAAAGCAAGACCCGTGAAGCGGCGTCGGGGCAGCTCCCTCGTGCAGGGTACGTTACGGGCGTACTAGGTAACTCAGGACTCGGAGGCAGCTTCGAAGAAGCTGTCCTTCTGATTTTGTGGTTGTCACATGTACTGCCAGTGTATCCCATCAGACGCCGGGCAGTCACACGACGAGGTAAGGATCGCAGTCAACAGTACGGCCAACCCCATTCTCCTCGAGACAACCCCATCTAGACCATGAGGAGACCAAAGGATGCCTAATTTCACGCACCGATCCGTCAATCCAATCAACTGTACAATCGACAGCCGATGCATGACCACAGACCATACACAGAGACGGAGAGCAGGTCCGGAGAACTCGTGGGAATGGAAGGATCCGGGGCGTGAGGGAAGGTGACCACAGCCTTCCGGGATCGGCGTGCCCAATTAAAAGTACAAGAACATATATGGATTGAGTATCCAGAACGCCTATGCATACATACCGCTGTATACCTCGCCCGGCCTCTAATGCCTTCGCACCCGAGCATCTATACATTAAATTGCGCCTCCGTCTCATGTGATGTATCTCTATCATTAGGGCCGCAGCCACGAAACAGCCCAACACATGCCACACACTTATACATTAAGGTAGAGTCATGAACAACGCCTCCAATTGGGGGTAATTCGGCGTCCCCAGCCCCGTGAGCGGATCCCACCCTTCCACTGCCGAGAAGCCATCCGTGCCGCACCCGGGGTTCTTGCCGTTGGTCACGTCGTTCATGACCTGCGGATTGGCGTAAAGAGCCGGGTTGATGAAGCCGACAGGGCCCTTACCCGCCTGAAGACGCTTCTCGTTGACCATGTTGATGATGGATGCAAAGACAGGGGCGGATGCTGCGGGGTGAAGTGTGTCAGTCAGAAAGCTCCTGTTAATGGGCAGGGACATGAGCTTACCCGATGTTCCAAAAGACAGCGAGAACCGGCCGTCCACAGCCGTGACATAGTTGGCGCCGTTGGCACTGACGTCTGGGAAGCCTCTGACCACCTTTGAGTTGTTGAAACGGTCCGCGCCATATGGGGGCGCGTGGTCGGCGAAGTAAGTGCCGATTGCCTGTTTCTGGTACGATGGCATCGCGAAGACGTTCGAAAACCCTCCGCCAGAGAAGATGACCCGCTCACAGGCGCTCTCAGGCGTTCTGACTGTCGACCCGTTCAGGATCTGAGTCGCACCCACGGATGTCACCCATGGGCAACCTCCAGGGAACGAGGGGTTGAACAGGCCGCTGGATCCATTGTTGTAAGCTCCAGTAACCGGATCGATGCACTGGTCTCCGTTGCCTGCTACGCCGAAGTCGCCGGAGGAATAAACAACGGTCACACCCCGCAGTGCCAGCTTCATGTACTCGTCACACTGTCGCTGCTCGTACTTGATGCCCAGATCTGCCTCATTGAATCCGTAACTAGTGGATATCACGTTTGTGGGTTTGGTGGTGCCGCAGTTCACTGAGTTTGGGTATTGACCGTCGACATTGGGATCCTTGGAATCACCACCCTCGAATTGACAGTAGTTGCCGTCAATGCCGTCCAGAAAGTTGTTGAAGCTTGCGCTCTGGACCAGATCGCCGACCTGGTACAAAGTGGCCTGCTGAGGGTAGATCAGGGCCATCGCGAATTCCAAGTCCAGTGCGGACTCGCCATTGAAACTGAAACTCTGGTTCTTGTCTTGGACGACGCCGTTGTCGAGAAGCGTCACAATTGGCGACTTGCCGTTCAGGTTGGGCTCGAACTCCTTGAAATACATATCCAGGTCCTTCTGTAGGAAAGCCTGGGGCGTGTACTCGACGATACCAAGGGTGTTGTTGCTGGCTGAGAGGCTACCTGGCGGAGTCGCGTAAAGAGCTCGCAGGCAAGCGGGCGTGATCATGGAGTCGCATTGTGTCAGGTCCATCAGAGCGTTGTCAACGAAAGCGCCCTGCTTCGGGTTGCTGCCGTCATCAGGACTGCCGACAATGCCCTTTTCAGGACGCTGCCGTTTCTGCAACTCGGCAGATCTCTTCTTAAGCTCTGACATGGCATCCTCCGGCATTTCCCTGAACCTGTTCTTCCGACCGTGCCCCACGCGCTGATCGAAATGTACCGTAGGCGTGATGATATCGACATGCTCGACCAGGTGCTCTGGGAGGTGATACTTGTCGCAAGCTACGTGACGAGCGCTCGTAGAGGTTGAGTGCTTATAGACGTGGTATGTTGTCTTCAGCATCTGTTCCATCTCTCGCACTGTCGCGTTGAATGTGATCCAGCTTTTCGATGCCGACATTTTTATCCGGCTCGGGTGGATTCCTTCCATCTGCAGCCACTCCATGACCGAGTCGACAGAGTCCTGCTTGGGCTTGAACATGTCCACGATCTTCTCAGGCGACCAGTGTTTTCCGTAGTTGGGGGACTCCGGGTGAGACACATCGTATACCAGCTCCTCAGCCCGGTGAAGGTTCTGCTGCGTGAGACCTATCCGGACTGGCAGGTTCGCAGCAGCGTGAATTCGATGAGCCTTCGACCAACTGCTCCGAGCAGCCACTCTCTCCTCGTGCACAACATGATTAATGGTCCTTGGCCGCAGCGGCTTCGCGTCGACTGCTGCCACCAGGGCAGCCAGTATGCTTGTGAGAACGCTGAACCGCATCTTGGCAACACCAGGACGTCCAAATCCCAAAAGAGAAAGAGAAGACAAGTTTGGCAGGCATTGGAAAACTTTCTTCATATTGCTGTCCGTCCATCTTAGCTCTGAAATGCCCCGTCCAGGGGTCCTCCGGCTGGGGCACGACTGAAACCGCGTCCACGATCCGTGATAGATCCTTCCCCTACAACGAACCCGTGTCGAACCCCGTAATTGCAAGGGAGACGACGCCGGCCATCCTTGATTACAGCAATCAGTGGGCGGTGTCGAACCATCTCGCGTCGGGAGGCCAAGCTTCAGATGATCCACTCGTCAAGCTTCCCAAGGAAGCTTACATGTGATCCACGGTCGACGGGATGAGGCCATCAGCCACAGCAATGACGGTGTCCGGGACAGGTACATCAAACAATTCCGGCACAACGACGTTGCAGACTGCACTACTAGGTTCGTCTGCAACGACAGTGAGCCGCAGGGGCACAGACAGCCCCGTTTCCGCCGCGTGGGCCAGTTTATGCGTTATCTTGAGCCGCATTCGACCAATTGAACATGTCTGGGCCAGGGTTCCGGGTGATTGGTTTCCAATGGCAAGCCGTTTTGAGGCACCGAACGCTAGAGGCGGGTTGGGGGTTGACTCGGAGCTCGGGAGCTCGGCTCTGCTCGTGCGGGATCGCTAAAGAAGTTCCAAACGCGTACCTGAAACGGAGGCGCATCCCGGCAATTCACCGGAGATCTTGAGCCCTACGTGGCCTTGGCAAAAGGCAAACGACAAACTGAATCTTGGCTCAACGAATCTTGCTGTCTTAAAATCTTCAATTGCTCGTCAAGCTCACGTGAGATTTCGTCGCTGGCTTTCCCATCTTCTGGCTGCAGAAAAGCCGAAATCGCATTTTCGAGGGTTTCGTTGGAGAACCCCGGCGTTTTGAGCTTTGCGTGGAATTGCGTCTCAGATCTGAGATCAGCCTCAAACTGGGCGGTAAAGGTGTACGCATGTTGCACTTGAGATGGTTTGACGACATTCCACGCCTTGGTGGGTCTGCTACCGCGTGATAGCGGCGGGTCCAAGATTATGTTTGTGACGGCAGCATTCAGGTTCGTCAGCTCTTTTGCGCCATTGCTAGCCTGTTTGTCAGTCATGTTCCACGCATGGATCTGTCCCTTTGGATGCCCAGACAGAAGGACCGTGCCATCATACGTCAAGCCTAGACAAGACGCGGGTCCGGAGTCTGAGGGTGCAACACAAAAAGGCGCTGTGACCTGCACGACCGTAGATGATTCTTCGCTCTTTGGCCCGAGCAGCGGCTTGGGGCCAAAGAATTCGATAGAGAAGATGGGACCGCCCTCTGTTGACACAAAGGCACCTCTTGAGCAAGGGTCAAGGGCAACACACAAGGGGAAAGTTGGGAACAGTAGAGTGCGGAGGACTGCGCCGGTTCGATAGTTCCAAATGATGCACGTCTTGTCCTTGCTCGCGGATACGCAGATACTTGTGTCCTCGCTGTCGCCCGAGGACGGTGCGATGGCTGTGATGGCACCCCTGTGGTTGGAGAAGCTGACGACAGGCTCGCGCTCCTCATTGCTGTCGAGTTCCAGCAGCTGAGCGAGACTCCATACGTGGATGTTTGAGTCGTCGGATCCGGTCAGGAGATGATACGGCGTTGCCACGACGCAGGACACAGCCTGGACGTGACAGGGAGGCAGTGACACCAGTCTCCCGGTGCAGGTCTGTGAAAGAGTCAGCGACCTCAGATGTATAGGGCTCAGATAAGCGTATAAAACTCTGGATAACCTACCTCCCATAGCATGACCCTGCCTTCGACGGTCCCCAGGATGAGCACATCGCCGGCCAGCGTCAAGCACCTTATCCTCTCAGGGAACGCCACAAAAGCCTCCTGGTTGCCGCGAAGCCGTGAGTAGACATGGACGTAGGCCTTCTCGTGTTGGGCTGCGAACACGTGCGTCTTACTGGCGGCAAGGCAGTTTGGCGGAGTTGCACTTTTCTTGAATGCTGACTTTGCAGCAAATGTTGGCCATAGAGAGTGTGTGTAAATGCCGACGTCCTTGGCGATGGCCGTGTTGCTAGACAGCGGGGGTCCACAGATGGAAGTGAAGAACTCTTCGGCCAACATATTGCCTTGCTTCGAGAGCACTGGTATGTCTCGATGCACAGAGGGGGCAGTATTTGTTTGACAAAGTTTCGACGCTTCCCAGGCATTGAAGCCAAGAAAAGTACTGAAATTTGCTGCCGAGTTTGGCAGGAACGCACGAGCCAAGTGAGCCGGGACTCAGGGTACAACCCTGGCATCGACTGCGTGTGCTCACATGCCTGGGCCGCAGTGGAAAGAAAGTTTAGCTGCTTCAACAGCTGAGTTCATGATGTCAAACCAGGAAGCTGTCCTGGAGGTATTTATTCGCGCTGTAACGAATGATACGGGCACGATTGCACGCCATGATATGGCACTGATGTTGAGTGAAGCAGACCTTAAGTCTTCTTGGCTGATTCAAAACAACACTCAAGCAATGAGCAGACATCGACTCAGCCTCATCAATGGCTATTATTGTTGTCTTTGCAGAGGGCGACTTGATTCAATGGACAAAAGTCAATTTATACGATTCAAAGACTCCCTTGGGCATGTTTCGAACTGCCCAGCCTGGTCTAGAATCTCCCCATCGCCAAGCAATCCCCGTGCCATCCCATGACTTTACTTACCCCTGAAATCCGGGGACATTGCCTGCTGCAACGTATGCCGTCACCCAGACAGGCGCTAACTACTGCGAGAAACATGGCCAGGAAACATCCACTCCCACAATCTCAAAGACGAAGGGGTACTCACCCCGGCGACAGAATCACCCAATCCAACAGCATCGGCGTTCCGGCCGAGACGGTCGAGGCTCTTCCGCGCTGGAAAACAAAATCCGGGGCCTTGGCGCACACCCACATGTCTCGGGCCCAAGAGAGCGAAAGGCTGCTGTGCAGTTATACTAAGCATAGACAGAACCTTATTTAGATTGTAGGCCCCTCCCAATTGGCTGACCCAGTCAGGTCCAGCAGCCCCTGACACTATCCAGCTTCCACTTTGGGGACCGCCCCGAGTAATTTACTTCCGTGGGCGATCGCCCGCGCGCGGGGGCGGAGGGTAGCATTGGAGGCAAATCGTTTTGTTTTAGCCTTTCTGTTCCTGGGCGGAGCGCAAGCGAGAGTCAGCGGGGAAACATACAATGGACGGACAAGTTCGTATATAGCTTGCCCATGGGGCTGCACGCGGGTGGGTAAGGGGAAGAGGTGATGGCTCATCCTTCTGTTCTCTTCGCCTGTGCTGTGCTGTGCTGTGCTGTGCTGTGCTGCTTGCCCGCCTGTCATTCACTCATTCACTCATTCTTGAACCATGGTCCGCAAAATGGTTCGGACGTTTTCATTCGTTTCTTCACCGTCAGCAGTTGCCCTGTCACTGTTGGCGGGCTCGGCACTCGCTGTCGACCTTAACACCGCTGACACAGCCTCCATATCCTCGGCTGCCTCTACGATCGCGTCGGGTCTGTTCAAAGGTTACTATAATAACGCTTCCACAGCCGGGGACTTTAACCAACCGCAGCCGTGGTACTGGTGGCTGTCAGGCTCAGGCTGGAATGGCCTGATGGACTATACCGTGTACACCAAGGACACACAGTACCAAACAGCCCTCCTGGCCGCAATCCCCGAGAACCTCGGCTCGAACTTCGATTTTGCACCCGCGGAGCAGCAGGGGTGGGAGGCCAACGATGACCAGATGTACTGGGTGTACAATGCCCTCACCGCGATGGAGTACAACTTCACGGCAATCGAAGGGGCACCGTCGTGGGTGACCGTCGCTGAGAACGCCTTCAACGCCTTCGCGAGGAGGTGGGCAGCCGACAGCCCGACGTGCGGCGGGGGCTTGAAGTGGCAATATACCAAGACCGCTAATGGTTATTTCTACAAGAACGCCGTGACGAACGGAGGTTTCCTCCAGACCTCGGCCAGGCTGGCCCGGTACACGGGCAACACGACTTATGCGGAGTGGGCCGGAAAAATTTGGGACTGGTCCGTCGCCGTCGGCCTCGTTGGGACCCAATTCAATGTCTTCGACGGGACGTCCGATAAGGACGCCGACAACTGCACCACCATGTCTGGCGACCAGTGGTCCTATAACGTCGCCACGTACATGATGGGTGCTGCCAACATGTACGCATATACCGGAGCCATGGGCTTTCCAGAACAGCAAGTCGTATGGGGATCACGGGTGGCGGGGCTGGTGGCAGCAGCTAACGCGACTTTCTTCTCCCCACCGACGAACAACGCGACGGGCGTTATGTATGAGCAGAAATGTGAAGTCACTTCAGAATGTGACCTCGACCAGACGAGCTTCAAGAGCAGCCTGGCGAGGTGGATGGGTAAGACGGCTGTGCTGGTGCCCAGTGTCAAGGACAACATCATGACCCTGCTCAGCACAAGCGCGAAGGCGGCCGCTGCGAGCTGCACTGATGGCACCTCGACCGTCTCGTGTGGCATGAAGTGGTGGACAGCGGATGGGTACGATGGGTATTCGGATTTCGGATCGCAGCTGAGCGCTTTGGAGGTTATACAGAGCCTGCTGGTGACAAGCACGCCGGAGCCGACGACATTGATCCCGGCATAGTGTGACGGGGGTCTAGCTCGGAAGCAACGGTGGTTTCGTCCCCGGTACAATATCATCCATTTTACCAAGGATATTCTCTGCGAACCCGACTGCCTTCTTGTGACCGAAATGCTCAGTGATTTGCAGACGATGAATCTCCCCTTGACATCGATCATGGAACGAGGAACTGATGCTCGCATTGTGGATCCGGGATGTAAGCAGGTAGCAACAAGATCGCGGCAAGAGGATTATTTGCGAGGCCGAGGGCCAACCTTGACATGCTTTTCCTGAAGCTAACTCCGAGCATGCGACGAAGGGGTAGGCGTCAATGGCCATAGTGACATGATAGCCATATGCACAGAGCTCGCTGTCGCTGCCGACGAAGGTCCACAGTGAGCCAAGATATCACAGCTCTTGACAACTTTGTCTCGGCTTGGCAACTAAGACAGAACTCAAGCCTGGTGGGTTCCAAGAAAGATGCTGCGCGGTGATCTTGCCATCTCTTCGACCCTCAGATCTGTCGTCAAATGGGTGCCCTTACGCAGTGGCAAATGCGAGAGCTGCTGAACTGTTACTAATCTGGGCTCATGCATTTTGCCAACTTAATTGGCCTTGCAATCCCGTTCTGACGACGCAAGGGTACGGAATTTATGTTTCTGAAGCCGGCTGGCTGTTCCCTGGCTCATCTGAAGTTGACGAAGGCTGGCCTCGTATGGCTTCGACTTGGGGTTCAATCCGTCTGGTCCCAATCGTTTTGCTGCCACCAGAAGGAACCACTCCGAGACGAGACGACTGCAATGTGGATGTCGGTCTTGGAGTGACCGGGGAGACGCAACTCCATCCCAGCGAGGTCATCTGTGGTCTCTCGCGCCGGCAGACCTGAACTCCGAGTGCATGTCTCGGACGAGGCTGCACCTGGCCACACGTGTCCCGTGGCAGGCGTGCTGGCTATTTTTGTACCGCATGCGTGATGCCTGTGTGGCGCGCAGCGGATAGAATGCACTGTTTCAATCGGCTGCGGACACCATCAGCCACATTCGTGTTTCCGGCTGCGCCCTTGAAGGTTCCTGATCCCCGAGCGATCATGAATCGCCGTGTGACATGCCGAGGGAGCTTGGACTTTGCGTGGCACGGTCGAGTCAAGTCGGCAATCTCGTCGGCTGTCAACCAACAAGGGACGGACATAATGGGACCGGACCTGGGTGAAGCTGAACCAAAAGGAAAGCTGTTGGGATCACAGCATTCGCTGTATCCGTAGGGCTAGCCTTCTTGGGCGGGCTGGAAGTCGGTTAACTGCAAGTAGAAAGGGTGGTGGACTACAGTAGTGCAGAATGGATATGCACGTTGAAAAGCTTGGCATAGAAGGGCCCGCAATTGATGGGATGAAATAGAACAGGTTCCATTTTAGGGAGGGAGGGAGGGGGATTGTAATCAATGCAAGTGATGGGATCTGATATCTGGTCCTCTACACTCAGGGATTCGGTGACACAACACTGCCCCAACGGATGCACAACGGATAGGCGACCTGCAAGAGGTGATGAACGGGGAAGGGAGCTTGGGACAGGAGGGATGGGAACTGTGTTGGTGTTGTCGCTGGTATTGGTGGTGGGTGGTTTCAGGATGTCTCTCGTAGACAAGCTTGGAAGCGGGCAGGAAGGACACTTGTCAGGCTTGTTCGCGCGTGTGCCGTGGACCAACCCCCCTCCTGCTCTCTCCTGCTCCCTCCTGCTCCCCGACGAACCGAAGAGCGCGGATTCCAATTTTGGAGAAGGTGTGGCTTGCACATGAAACAAGGGGACCCTCAATTTAAGCTTTAACTGGTTCTTTTTTCTGCTCTTTTCAGTGGTCACTTGGTATGTCACCTTCCATCCAGTGTTGGCTGGAGTATTTCCTTGATTTTAATTAACTTTGTGAGGCTCTCTCTCTGATCATCAGCCCGTCTGGCTCTCTGGTAATCCCGAACTTAGATTGAAGAGGTGAGCCGTTGGCTGCATGAGGTCCTTGCTGGAGCTGGTTCTTGACAGCTCCCTCCTGGACATTTAGACTAGGCGGTGATCATGCAAGCACATCAGACCCCTGCTGCCATCCAACGGATCGACCGCGTGGGCCCTCAGGCCCTTGGTGCTGATGAGATAATATGGGCAGATTGGGATGGGATTCGTGGACGGGTGCGCAATCTGGTTACCCATTGGACCTAACCTGCAGATCGCCCTCCTCCAGACAAGCGGACAAGCTCATCACACACTCACACAGCCTGTCCTGCCCTGCCTGCCTGTCGTACCCGGATTTTACGTTCGGAGAAGGAGAGAATGACGAAGTCCTCGCCATATTGGCTCCAGTCAGTGCGACTTGCTTCGGCCCGTTGAAACAGGCCTCCAAATCCAATCGATCGTCTACCACTCGCATACTACAGTACCTAGGTAGACTTGACTTTTAACTACCGTATATCTCGCCCGCATCACACAGAGAAAAACGGGAAAGGCTTCGTAAGCTCCTTCGTAGACTCCTTCGTAAAAGCAGCATCGCCTCGCATATCTAGCGCAACCACCTGCTCAACTGGGCATCGTCCCTGATCTACGCCATCGTCGTCTTTGGCCCCGCAGAGCTCGCAGGCATCAGGCAAGCCTGCGCAACCTTTTGGGAAAACTTGGTTGGAACCTCGAGAGCCCTCTCTCACACGTTGGAGGTCGTCGTCTCCCACATTCTTCTGCCGTCGAAGCTTTTCTCCTCCACGTCACCACCAGCCTGCCAGCCCAGTCCAGTCCGGTCCAGCCCTGTTCACCTCCACGCTGGCCACTCTCAATTTACCCACACCTGCATCTGCAACCCGCATCTTCGAATCAATCAATCCAATCCACCTGGGCGTATCTACCTACACCCCTGCGCCCTGTTCGGGGGTGGTCCCGAATTAAAAAAAGGCCAAGCCCGCCTAGCTGCAAGCTCATCATCCCGCACGATACTTTTCTTGGCTCGTTTCTTCCTTGCCCATGCCCAGATGTGCGCATGTGTGAGCTTGTCCCTGTGCCTGTGAGGACAACCACTGATTGACATTGGCGAAATCCCAACTTTTTCCCCCTTGCCCGCCATCTCAGCCAGCCAATGCGTTGAAACTGTCGCACTACTACAATCTACACTACTCAGATATCCCGTCATCTCGTCTCGTCCTCCCCCCGACTTTTTGTCACCTGGCAAGACAAGCAGTGGCATTCTCAATTCATCCATTGACCATATTCTTATTGGTATTTCACCCCTCCTCCGTTCACACGAAACAACGGTACCCAGCCATCACTCCCTAGCTGGCCCTTGCACGCCATCCGCGGCGCCGCACCCGCTTCGATCCCGTCGCAGTCTTGGCATCTTTTCGAAACCTCACCTTCGCGACCAGAGCACCATACTACGGACCCCGAACCAGCGCGAACTCCGGGTCGACTTCCTCCCATTCCCGTCTCAACTTGCCCACCCGACTGTTGCTACCGCCTTCACACATTCGCCGCTCGAGACCAGTCGGCTCCATGTTCAATGTTAAACGAAAGCCGATGCTGATCCCCGTCTCGGCGCGAGCGAAAAGCCCCCGGCGACAGCCCAACATGCTCACCGTGAAGCGCGCCCTGATCGCCGCCGCCTTCTTCATTACCCTACTCTACATCGTCACGCGGTCGCATGGGCCCGACACCCCAGCACCCGTGCCAATAGTACCAGACTCGTTTCCAAAAGCAGACGACGCACACGAGCCCTCGAGACAATCCTCCTCCTCGACAGGCACACCCCATGCCTCGGTAGGGAAGCCAGCTAGCAATGGGGGTGCCGCTGCTGGCGGTGGTGTGGCCGGCCAAAAGACAATGCAGGACATGTCCAAGCTGTCCACCTACGACAAGCTCGCATATCAGTTCCCCTACGACGTTGAGACCAAGTTCCCCGCGTACATCTGGCAGACATGGAAATACAACCCGTCGAGCGGCAAGTTCCAGTTCAGGGAAGAGGAGGCCTCATGGACGGAGCTTCACCCAGGTTTCATTCATGAAGTCATCACGGACGACGTCGCCGAGAACCTGATCAAGCTGTTCTACGCCTCTGTGCCGGAGGTGATCGAGGCCTACGACGCGATGCCTCTCCCCGTCCTGAAGGCGGACTTTTTCCGGTACCTGATCCTGCTGGCGCGTGGTGGCGTCTACAGTGATATCGACACATCGGCGCTCAAGTCGGCAGTGGAGTGGGTCCCCGAGTCTGTGCCGCGCGAGACTGTGGGCTTGGTGATTGGCATTGAGGCAGACCCAGACAGGCCCGACTGGCACGATTGGTACAGCCGGAGGATCCAGTTCTGCCAGTGGACAATACAGTCGAAGCCGGGGCACCCAGTCCTGCGCGATATCGTCGCGCGGGTTGCGGCCGAGACGCTCAAGAGGAAGAGGTCAGGGTTGCTCGACGGGATGGACACCAAGAACGTAATAGAATTCACGGGACCTGCTGTCTGGACCGATACGATCTTCGAGTACTTCAACGACCCGCGGTATTTCGACATGAGCACAAGCAAGGGGGCGATCGACTGGAAGAACTTCACGGGCATGGAGGTTGCCAAGAAGGTCGGCGACGTGATCGTTCTGCCCATCACGAGCTTCTCGCCCGGCGTACAGCAGATGGGCGCGAAGGAGCCCGACGACCCAATGGCGTTCGTGCATCACGATTTTGAGGGTGAGTTGGAAACACTGAACGGAACAACGGAGCGCAAGCGAATTGAAGACTGACTTTTCTGAACAGGCACTTGGAAGCCCGAAAGTGAAAGGCACATCGGCCCTGAAACCTGAGGGAAATTACGGCAATCCTTGCCTCTTCTTGTGTACAAATTTCTTTTGATTTTCCCCCCTTGCGAACATGCCAAAACAACTGCATGCGATAGGAGTCCAGGTCACTTTGTGTTTTGGTTTTTCTTTCTCTCGAGGTTTCACGACGGACACAAGAGAAAAGCAAATGCAGAGACAGCCACTTGTTATGATATGCATACCCGGTATCGATTGAGGGACGATAACGACCTTAGAGAATAATAGACAGCAGGGTTTGGCGAATACCTACAACGATGAGTTAATTATCTGGCTTGCATTCGTGGTCTACGTGCTGCAGATGACCTCCTCCCGGATGAGCACCCAGCTCCAGCCTGGCAGTGAACGCCTGCTGACGGCCTGCAAAGAGTTGTGAACTTCCAGAGACTTGCGAGGTGAGAGCAAGCGAAGGGCGAATGCAATATCTCGAAGCCACTCTGGCTCAACTGTGTGTTACGCGTCGGCATTCATCACGGACAGAAGGGGAATCGGCGATATACAGCAATGATTGCATCCTGACCACGAAAGAAGCCTCCTTTTCGTATTACGACAGCCTTGCGTGTCTGGGAAAGCTTGAAATGTATGTGTCCAGAGCTAATCGTGGCAGTGAGTGGTAGCACTTGGGACAAAAAAGTTAAAGCTAAAATGCAGTACAGGGACCTATACATATTGTAACCACCACTACCAACTTATTCTTAAAAGCTTCTCTCCTTATGCGTAAACCACCACTAAAAGAACAAGCGCAGTCTCGATTCGATGATTTGGGGTAAGAAAAGGACCTACTACTACACATCAGCCAAAAAAAAGTTTACCCAGCCCAGGACTTGAACCTGGATCTTCCCGCCCCGTACTCGGGCACACTTCCGCGCAAGCTTCCATGCGTGTCACCAAGAAATGCTGCCATTACACTAACTAGGCTTACAAGACCACCAACAAATCTAGCTTATATCTACAAAATCCAGGGGCACGTAGCAATGAGGTACCTTAAGGCCTCTCAAGTGCTCCTAGGTTTCTATTTAGATACAGAGCCAGCTGTGTAGCGGCAGGCGGTAAGCACAAAACCCTGACCCGTCACCTTTCAGTGCATCACAACATCAACCAAGACAATCCATCTTCGGGCTAGTTTAACGCTAACGTAATAACTCCACTTAAGCCGACTTCACAGTCAACCCGGAGGTAGCCAACATCGAACTACAGCTTCAAAGCCAACCAAAGAAGCGGAAAAGTTCATCAGAATCGTGCCAGAGCCGATGGCATTGGCGGATGAGAACAAAATAGCTGGTAGTATAACACACGTGGCAGTGAGCGGTAGCATTTGGGACAAAAAAAGTCAAAGTCAAAATGCAGTACAGGGACCCATGCATATCGTGACCACCACCAACTTGTCCTTGAGAGCTTCTTTCCTCGTACCTGGGCCCACTGAAGGTCAGATGGAACTGGCAACCAGCTCGGTAGTGTGCCTTGGTTGTCTTCTCCTGGCTTTCCCCAAACTCCAACCCCGCATTTCGGGGATCGAGCTGCCTGCGCCGGTCCGCGTTGCGGCTGGATTCCGGGGAGCGGACCTTCTCCATCGAGGTAGCAAGCACGGAAGAACTTGCTTATATTTCAGTCTCTCGTGAGATCGTCATTTCATTGTGTTTGTTGCTTCTCCTGTCACACGAGCCGCGATGCCCAGTCGATCATCCCCCTTCTCACCCTGACGTCATGTTGCCAGCACTCACCTCGCGATGGGCTCCCCAAGCGCTAAGAGCTGCCCGGATTCAGCCGCGGCAATTGAAGGCGAGGACGGCGGTCCGGGGAAGCAGGGCTGTCCCTCTGGCTGTGGCCGGGCCTCAAGCGAGGTTCTCCAGTGCCCTTACATACAGCATCTCTCAGGGGCCAGATGAACCTCCCCTCTTGCCTTATACCATCCCCGAGCACTTCGCCAGGGTCGTGTCCGAGCATGGTGACAGGCCAGCAGTCATCTGCCGCAGCCCAACAACCACCGTCCTCGCCGGCGAGGAGACAAATTTGAGCTATGCCGCCCTCGACGCCAACTCCAGCAGCTTGGCTCACTCCCTGAGGTCGCTTGGTGTGAAAAAGGGCGACAGAGTGGCCGTCAAGCTCGGCAATACGGCCGAGCACGCTGCGCTGACGTATGCTGTGTTCAAGCTGGGCGCCATCTTGGTGCCACTCAACCCGACCTTCAACGCCTCGCAGGTCGCCGCCGCCTTGTCGCACCTGGGCGTCGAGGTCTTTGTCGTCGCGGCCGTCACCGACCGTGCCTACAAGCCCTGCCAGGGGCGGAGCAACCTCGACCTCCTCAGGAGCCTGATCCCGGACCTATCGTCAGGGCGCGTCGAGAGTCCACTGGTGCCGACACTGAGAAAGGTCGTGGTGGTGGACAATTCCTCGTCCCATCCTGCTGTGGACTTCTGTCTGGCCGACTACCCATCTTTGACCCCTTACGAGACGCTCAGTCCGTCGTCATCCTCATCGCTGAGTAGCACCCGCCCTGTCGTGCCCGACTCCCCTCTCCATGCTCAGGACTGCATCAACATCCAATTCACATCCGGGACGACATCTCACCCCAAGGCCGCCATGCTCACGCACACGGGAATCCTCAACAACGGACACCTGATCGCGAGGCGCATGGGGCTGACCCCGTCCGACCTCATCGTCTGCCCGCCGCCACTGTTTCACTGCTTCGGATGCGTGCTTGGCTACATGGCGACTGCTACTAGTGGCTCGGCTATCTTATTTCCATCACCTGCATTCGATCCCCTCGCGAGCCTCAAGATGGCCGCCGACCACCGCGCCACGGGCCTGTACGGCGTGGCGACCATGTTCGTGTCGATGCTCGAGCTGCTTGACAAGAAGTCCCGGCCCCTTGCGCCTGCGGACGCCGACCGGCTGCCCTCGCACCTGCGCAAGGGCATCGCGGCCGGCTCGTCTGTCCCAGAGTCGCTCATGCGCAAGCTCTACGACAGGCTGGGCCTGAGCGAGCTCGTGATCTGCTACGGCATGACCGAGACGAGCCCGGTCTCGTGTATGACCGCCCCGGGCGACCCCTTGGACAAGCGGACTGGCACCATTGGCAAGGTGATGCCGCACACGCGCATCAAGATTGTCGACCCGGCGGACAGGAGCAAGATCGTCCCGATTGGCGAGCGAGGCGAGTTGGCTACGAGTGGATATCTCGTCATGCAAGGGTACTGGGGTGACGAGGAGAAGACAAAGGAGGTCCGCATCCTAGAGCCTGACGTCGATGTTGGGATGGCAGGCAGCCCTAATGCCACAGGGGAGCCAGCGGTAGCACAGAACGGCGACTCGGACTCTGGCGCTGGGGGCCGCTGGTGGATGTACAGCGGGGACGAGGCGAGCATGACAGCGGACGGGTACGTGTCGATAACAGGGCGCATCAAGGACCTGATCATCCGCGGCGGCGAAAACATCCACCCGCTCGAGATCGAGAACGCGCTGTTCCAGCACCCACTGATCGCCGAGGCATCGGTGGTAGGCGTGCCCGACGCGAAGCACGGCGAGGCCGTCTGCGCCTTCGTCGTGCCGCGCGCCGGCGTCGCCACCGAGGACGACCCCACGTTCGGCGAGGACGGCTTTGCCCGCTCCGAGAGCCAGGGCCTGCCGCTGCTGCGGAAGGATGACGTCCGCGCGTGGGTGCGCGGGCGCCTGTCGTCTCACCTGGTGCCCAAGTATGTGTTTTGGACGGACGACTACCCTAAGACGGCGAGTGGGAAGATCCAGAAGTATAAGCTGCGGGATGCGGCGAGGGACCTGATTCACATCCACACTGGACCGGGTAGTGTGGATGAGAAGTATGAGGCTGTTTTGGAGAAGCAGATTGGTGGTAAGGGCGATAGTCGGTCATCTTGGGAGAGGTAGGGGGATGGCATATTGCGCTATAACTGTTATGAGAAGTCTTGCTTGGCTCAGGCGTGGTGTTGGCGGCTTTTGATCTACTGGGGTGGCATGTCTGGCTTTCAATGTTACTTTATTGGTAGATGGCCCTGAAAGCCATTTTCGAAAGATTTACTCTAGCGTTTGATTCAAGCTTAGAGTAGCCAGGAACAATCTGGCGACGAGACTCAATCGGGGTCCACATCCCAGATATTGGCATCTGTTCCAACACGAATGCGTCCTTTTTAACCACAGCAGTGTGAACTGTTGGTGCCGTAGGTGACAGCCACGGTCTAGTCTAGAAACCTCCAACCCAGCCCCAACAGCAGTGAGCCAACCATCCTCAACCCCCTATGTCTCATCTCACTGTCACGCTGGCTCTTGGCCCCTCATCATTCTCATCATTGCGCAGGCCAGTTGTTCGTAAAGTCCAGGCACGCCCCATTGGCACTCTTCGCAATGCCCCGGTCCGACAGGAACACGCAGTATTTGGCCACATTCTCCACGGGGACACTGTGCTTCTCAGCGTCAAACTTGGCCTGCGCCTGCTCGAACTTCTGGAAAAAGTCCATGTTGATGCCCTTGGCCATGGCATCCGTGATATGGGTGTTCATGCCGCCCAGCAGGAACGCGACAGAGTAGATCCCCTTGTCGGCATACGCAAACGCCGTGTTCTTGCTCAGGCCCAGCAGGCCGTGCTTGGACGCCGTGTACGCGGCGCCGGCGCTGTGGCCCGACTTGGCGGCGACAGAGCAGATGTTGATGATCAGGCCGCCCTTGCCGTCCCCCTGCTTCTGGAACTGCGCCACGGCCGCGCGCGTCGCGTAGTAGGGCCCGTTGAGGTTGACGCCCAGCACGCGCGCCCACAGCTCGGGCGGGCACTCGCCCGCGGGCGAGAAGTCGTCCATGATGCCGGCGTTGTTGACCAGCAGGTCGAGGCGCCCGAAGCGCGCCACGCTGCCGTCGACCAGCGCCTGCACCGCCGCCTGGTCCGAGACGTCCGTCGTCGTCGTCAGGATCCGCTCCGCCTTGTGGCCGGCCGCCACCCACTCCTGCTCCGTCGCCGTCAGGCGCTCCTGGTTCACGTCGCAGATGGCCACGTTGCTCCCTGCGGCGAGGAAGGCCGCCGCGATGGCCTTGCCTAGGCCGCCGCCCGCGCCGGTGACGATCACTGTGTGGGTGGACATGTTGTCTTGTGTTGGAGAGGGGTTGTGAGAGCTGTGAGAGGCTGGCTGGTGGGGAGACAAGTCATGGCGGCTGTGAAGCTCAGGAGTCGTGCAGATAGCCCTTATATGTCGTCCGCTGGCGCATTATCCCCTGCAGGGACTGGGGGAGTGTGGGGTGGAAGCACTGACGCTGCCCAGGCCAGACCACGCAGGGGTGAATATTTGTTCCTAGAACGTATGTGGTGTACGCTAGACATTCAACTCAGACTCACGTAACGTTTGAGACATTTTCGCAACATCGACGAATACCGCCTATAAAGTTACGGTTTGCAGCAGATTTGACAGGAGGCCCCGAAACCTTCGCGGCCAATTTGCCTCGTGTCTTCAAACTCAAATTTTCTAGAGTCGGCACTTAGATTTCAACGGTTCAAGGTGATATCAGTGGCAGAACAGCCAGGCCGCCCAGACACTTCCACCTGCCAAGTCGGCCGTCTTGCCCGTCCGTACTCGAATTCGGCGCTGTGGTATTCGTATTCGTGTGCGCTAAGGGGTTCAGGGTTCGGGCTGTTGAAGGGTGCGATGTCCGGCCGTCGAGCCAACCCAAAGGCATGAAGGTGCTCGCATGGGGGTCTAGTCATGACAGCATTGGTAATTGTTCATGTCACACAAAGCAGGGTGTAAGTCGAGTTGGCTTGACACCATCTAGTCTTGACTAATGGGTAGCTCAATCTTAAAATGGCGGGACACCAGCACCAACAGACTGGTATGAAAGCTCTCAGACACCAAGTCGACAATCCCTCTATTCAGGTTTGCGGGCTAGCGGGCACACCATTCAACGCCGTCAACCCATCGTCAAAGAAATTCCCGTATCCAGACCTGTCAGCTTGTCGATTCATCTAGGTGCCGCATTTCGTTCCCAGGCTGGCGGATAATCCCCACAATCGACAGTGCGCTCCGTTCCGTCCCGCCTTTTCCAGAATCGATCATCCTGGCCGTGTGCGGCTGACGGAACGGGACAAGATAGAGAAGCCGTCCCAGAACTTCGATGGCTAGCCTTATGGGCAGCTCTAGTAGTACGCGTCTTAACGGCATGATATAGAGCGAGCTACGCGGGAACAAAGACTATCACTACCTAGGTATTGAATGTTGACCAGTTGCTGGTCGACAATAGATATGGGAAATCGAGGTATACCCAACGTCCTCGATTCAACCCAATCTTCTGCAAAAAGTATTTTCCGTCGTATGTCGAATAAGAGACTGTTTTGAAGTTGGGTGGACTTCCCGTCTGTGTCGGTAGGTTAGTGGAGCCCTTTCGACAGCCCATGGCGTGGAAAATGGAAAGACCTCAACGACGCACTAGGTTCGAAGAGAACTTTCTTTGATCGTGACTTCCAGGCTACGAAAGTACCAAGAAAATCCTGGATATACGAGTCACATGTCGAGGATGCGTCCTAATTTTGAACCATTGAGCCGTTCAGAGGATCTTGCCCAGCGGTGAGTCGGCAAAGTGGACATGAAAATGGCAACCTATGTGCTGCGTCTTTTGTGCTCAGCTTCGTTCTCAGCTTACATGTGATTCTGATGTGTTCAGTTGAGAGTCTAGGCAAACGATCAGGATGGTTTGACGATTAGAGGCTGCCTCAGATGCTTGGCGTGTGGCTACTCGTACTGACGATCCATACCGGCGCGTCAGCCCGACACCAAGTTCCTTTGAGGAGACTCGAGGTCACGAAGGCATCTATTTTGCATATACGGATTGTTCCAACGACCAAGTGCTTCACACGCACAAGTATAAATAGTAGGCCGGTGACCCTGCAGAGTACGCATAAATCTGGACAGAGCAGCTCTCGATCCATTCGCGAACCAAACACCAATGGGCAGAATGGCAAGAACAGCGTCGTCTCCGCCACTAAGTCCAACGAGATCCTCAGCTTCCTGGGCCGCGTCTTCGAGGCTCAGACCATCGCCCAGAAGGCGCTGCCATCCGCGCGACTGCTCCGTGTCCAGGCCACCCTCCCCGCCGGACCATTCTACCCCGTTACGGACCCGCTGCGTCTGTCGAAGCTGTATGTGCTGTTCGCGGCCGGCGGTGGGGAGTGCGTCACTGTGCGATCGACGGGTTGGGACGAGCGGGCGCCGCCTGTCGTAAAGAAGGGGACGCCAATTCTGGGGCTGCAGACGTTTGCTGTTGAGGACTGCAAGGTCGAAATCACGCAGGCTGACCAGGCTGTTCGCGATCAGGTAGGCACGAAGTCTTTCTTCGAGGTCACTCTGTCGAAGCCGCTTGGAAACCCGCAGGACGGCCCGTATGATCCATTGTATACATTCCAGATGATCGACACCAGTTTGATTTCTGTGAATGCTGTGACCGGGAAGATTGTTGGAAATTCATTCTCTGAAGTTGCCTGGTCTGGGTGTGAGAGCTGTGATGAAGCTGTTGTTTGAAATTTACATGATTATGATTGGTTACCAGTCAGACTCAGGAACTTGATTCAATATGAAGATGCAGTGTTCCAGCCTTTGAGTGTCCAAGTGAGTGAGTTGGTAAGGTACATGTCGCAACTGAAAGAATGTGTAGACAAGCAGCAGAGACTGCGACACTATTGTGTTCTCCTAGACTCAGTGCTAAGCAGGCCCGAACTTTTTGGCAGGGATACACTGATCTTTGAATTACGTAATACTCAGGTACCTAGGTACAGTGACGCCATCCCGTCTAAGAAATATTTTGATCTTGTACAGGTCTGGTCCAAGGAAACACATCCCATGTAAAGCAACAATGTCAGGTCTGCTGTCCCGCGCGACATCCGACTCGCGCTTCCAGCTCGCCGCGACCGCACTGGTGTCTGGAGGCATCGTGGCCGCGGGCCTGCTGAGCTACCAGCGCCTGTCACACGAGCAGAGGGTGTCGAGGCTCAAGGACTCGATACCCAATCCAAGCGACGACCACCCGTTGCAGAAAGTCAGTACACATCCCACACCCGCACATCCGCCTCGATCCGAACACCCTTGACGACGAAGGAGTGCTGATCACTAACAGCACCCCGTGTCCTAACAGCTCACGAGCCTCGGAACGATACCTGCGCCCGACAAGGAAGACATCCGAACCGAGGCACTCGCGCGGCGGGCCCAGGCTGGCGACTTCGACGATGAGCTGATCCTCGAGCAGCTGGCGCGCAACCGCGTCTTCCTGACGCCCGAGGGACTCGACAAGCTGCGCAAGTCCTTTGTGGTCGTGGTGGGATGCGGCGGTGTAGGCAGCCACGCGACAGCAGCGTTCGCCCGGTCCGGGATCTCGAAGCTGCGGCTGGTCGACTTCGACCAGGTCACTCTGAGCAGCCTGAACAGACACGCGGTAGCAACACTGGCGGACGTGGGGCTTCCCAAGGTGCAGTGCTTGCAGAGGCGGCTAAGGGCGATCGCACCCTGGGTCAAGTTCGACCTGCGCCTGGAGAAGTTTGACAGCGACAGTGCCGACAGTTTGCTGGCGCCCTGGGCCGAGGGCGGACAGAAACCGGATTTCGTGGTCGACGCGATCGATAACATCGACACAAAGGTTGCCCTGCTGAAGTACTGCCATGACCACCAGATCGAGGTGATTTCTGCCATGGGCGCCGGATGTAAGAGCGATCCAACAAGGATCATCATTGGTGACATCAGCGGAACCACAGATGACGCACTGTCAAGGGCTACGAGGCGGCGTCTGAAGCTGCAGGGTGTCACGCATGGAATCGCCGCAGTCTACTCGACAGAGAGGACGTCAGATGGCAAGGCACAGCTGCTGCCACTGTCCGACGAGGAATTCCAGAAGGGCCAGGTTGGCGACTTGGGACCGCTGCCTGACTTCCGCGTTCGGATATTGCCAGTTCTCGGGACTATGCCAGCAATCTTCGGGCTGACAGTGGCCAACCACGTTATCCTCAAGATCACGGGTGCGCATCGGACTCTACCCACCATCTTCTCACATAACAAATCGCTGACCAGGAATTCAGGCTATCCATGCGACTATGTCGAGTCCAAGGTATCAGGAAAGACATTTGATTCCCTCTTCTCGGCGATTCAGGCCAACGAACAGAGACTGGTGAGGGCAGAGCCAGGGGCTCCAGCTGATATCGCTCTGGGTCTGAGAATACCCCTGACCCACAGTGAGGTGGCATTCCTCGTCGAGGAGATGTATCGGGGTAGAAGTGTAATCAGTGGCTTGCCAACAAGTCTGTTCCTGATCAGGTGGAGGAAACCTCAAGCAAGCATTCTGAAGACCTTGGGTGATGGCGAAGACCAGCAGAGGTGGACGACCCTTAAGTTGAGTGATCTGGTGTGTGTGACGAAGAAGGAATTCAAGATTCACGAGGAGCAAGTGCTCAAGGGAGGCAAGTCTCCTGAGGACCTCTATGATGCTGAGACGGTCAAGAGGGTCGAGACCAAGATAGCAGAGGTCGCTGAGTACGAGAGGTATAGGTGACAGCAATAGGCCAGGTCTTGCAATAAACCAACAATGACCTCTCGTCATGCCTGAAGTCCAATACCTGATTGGTATTGAAGACCTTAACCCCGCCACTGTTCTTCTCCCACTTCAATACATCCTTTCACCTGAACTGACAGAGGCGAGATGTGCCATTCAATCCCCATCCCGCGTAGACCATTGTCACAGTTGTCAATGAAGCTAGAGCCCAGCTGTCACTATGTGATTACCTATGTATTTCCTCAGATCTGCCGGTTTTGATCCGATGTCAATGTGAATTTTGCATCTTCCACGTGCCCTCGAAACGCATCTAGCGTCAGGATTCCTCAGCTTTTCGAGGTCTTGTATCGCTCGATCGGGTACCTGCAGGCGCGTTCTGCTCACAAACGCATACCAACATCATCATACCTGCCTCCCAAAACACCAACAGTGGATTCCTTTTTGCACATCCTCCCGAAACAACAATATTCTACCGACGACAGAATCATCCAAGCGCAAGTGTCTCATTCTCCCAGACTTTCTTTTAACCTCGAGTCCGTGATGGGTTCTTCAGGTCCTGCCGACGGCGACCCCGTCGTGCTTGACAAGGAAAGCGCGACTGGTCAGTTCGTGCGAACGGCCGTTTGCCTCTCGGCGATCACCCTCAAGCCCTTGACGATTGAGAACATACGGCAGCACCCATCAGTTCAATTGACAGGTAGGCTGCACCTCAGCTATGCTCGTGACCTTGCAGCCTGAAAGCCACGCTCCTTCTGACATGTCAATGGGGGTCTACTGCCCAAATAGCAACTTCTGATTTCTTTCTTCACACTGCGCCCACCAGCTAACCCTGAATCACTATAGGGACAAACAAGCCAGGAATGACGGCAGACCTCGTGGCTATTGTCAATTGGCTTGCCGAGCAGACTGGAGCAGAGGTCGTAGGCAATGTCGTCGAAAGCAGAAATCTCGAGTTCCGCCCCAAGTATCGTCCGTCAACCAAGCAGATTACCCGCAAAGAGATCAAGATTGACCCGGGCTCGATGCTCGCCAGCTGCATGCTGCACTTTCAGACCATCCTCCCATTCCTCCTCTACATCGGAAGCGAAGACCCCGAGAACGGCAAGCCGATAGAGCTGAGACTCAAGGGCACAACATACTCGCCCGGCACACCCAGCTTCGAGTATATCGACCAGGTCTTCCTTCCGGCGCTCCGGGACTACTTTGGTGTCGAAATCATCTGCCAGCTCGTCAAGCGCGGATGGGACCGCATGACCCGCAAGTGCCTCCAAGAGGGAACGGTGCGCTTCAAGATTCGCCCGCGCAAGATCGGAACCACCCTTTCGCTTCGGCCCAACGCCAAGCTGTGCGATGATGAAGACGTGGCAGGATCCGTAGACAGTGTGCTGTCAAATGTTGACGTGACCATCATCACGCCTCCAGTGCTGCATGAACCGCTTCAGGAAAACCTCCAGGGGGACATCGAGGCCCGCTTTGGGAACATCGATGTCAACTTCAAGGTGGAAGAGAGCGGCCACGATGACCGAGTCTACGTGCTTCTCGTGGGCAGGTCTGAGCGTAGGCAGCTTGTGTGCCTCTCCTGTCAAACAATCACTAACTCTTTGACTTGTTAGACTGTGGTTGGGGTCGAGACTACCTGATGACCCAACCCCTGAAAGACACGACACTCCTTGCGCTGAGCAAGGAAATCTCGAGTCAGGTTTGCAAGGATCTGGAAGATGAGGGTGAGTAACAATGTCTGATCAGATACATACTCGGCAACTGTGAGCCCGTGTCTCGCATTGCCATCAACACCGCAACCGCTGGCACCAACGCTGACCCGTGAAACAGTGAATAGAGAACGTGCAGTCGACGTGCACCTGGAAGACCAGCTGGTCATCTACCAGTGTCTTGCCGAGGGTCGGACATGCTTCGATGCATTGACTGCCGGGGAAGCAATTAATCCCGACTCCTCCACGACTCAGCTTTCGAAGGCGGCTGCGCTCGCCCTGCTGCCGAATGCCAGTTTCGACGGCAAGACTTGCATCGGAGCAGGTGTGGTGGTTGGGCAATTCTAATATGGAGGGCGGACTCTCTGAGCACAAAAAGCATGACATGCTGATGCACAATCCAAAAAGGTGCCGACCTTTTGTCGTCGGGCTTTGACATTCACTGCTTCCTTCTTCCCAGGTTCTAATGAGCATTCGTCGTCGTACTTTGCAGCTTGTTTGTCCATCTATGGGACGTCAATGACCTTTCTTTGGCCAATCCTGCCTACTTGTGGCCACTTGGGCAGTCAATTCTTTACCGTGGTGAACAGACGGGTAAAGCACCAGCATCAGAGCCAGCGTAAAAGAAGCAATTAGGGCCAGACTGTTTTGATAGAGTTCAATTGATATTCTACTCATTGATTTCTATTTCACATCCAGGGCCCCCTCCACTGCCGCAGGGAGCCCTTTTGCTCTGGCACGAAAACGCATACAATTATCAATGAGATAATGGCCAGCGTGGGTAGGCCCACAGTGAGTACAATTTGCCAAGGATCCATTTGACCATGTGTGAAATTTCCTCTTCTGGTGATTGAGAAGATTGTTTGGTGGGTGCTCCTTTGGTAAGGCTTTGATCGTGGGAGGCTATTCCAAGTCGAGTTCTTGCCGTCTTTCTGCTTGAGGGTTCCATGGAGGGTTCCTTGTGCTCAAGAATTCAAGCGTCGGGACAATTCCTACCATGCGCTCGCTCACTGCTCTGAAGTGCACTCTTGTGTGACTCGGGAGCAAACCTTAAATGGGACTTGACAAGGTTCTGGCGAGTCGCTTTGCTGTGTCACTAATTGGACATCAGTCATCACCTTCTCCTTGGGTATTCCCTAGCTAGTGATTCCCGGCCGCACTCATCATTGATTTCGGAATCTAGTTGTGTGAGAATGATCTGATTTTGTTCCTGCTGCTTTTCTTGGCTTAATTTGATGAGGTTTGCTCAATTGCAGAGTCCCTGTCCTTACCCAAAAGTGTTGCCGGGAAATAGTTGCTGTGGAACCCACAAGGCCAGCGGGAGCTAAAGTCTAATTAGAAGTTGACGTTTCCATGACAGCTTGTTACATAGACTAGTTTGTCGGCTGGACTCCGGCTTGACACTTTGAATTGTCCTGCGGGCACGCCCACACTACCTTCCTTCAAAGCCATGATGATTGGACTGAACTGCATGTCTGCACCAGAGACTCAATGTCAGCTCTGTTGCAACGGTCACATCCAACCGGGGCCAAGTGGATACCGGGCTCCTTGAGCAGCCAAGGAGCATATCCAGTTTTCGAAGCCTAGAACGCGAGACCGAGGCTGGCCCCCGGGGGCAGATTCCAAGCTGAAAGAGCTTCAATCCTGCTAAGCTCTCTCGGCCCCTCCGTGTAAGGTGGGCGCGCAGGCCGGTTTTTTCTCCCCGAGTGGATGCCACGGCGGACGGGCCAGAGGGTGAGCCAGGACCGAGAATAGGGACACACAGAATAAGTGGGAACTGGACACAAGCGGAGAACACACAAAAACCAAAGACTTCACCGCAACCAACGCCGGGATGGTCTGGCGGGGCGCCCCCGGGGGAGAGACTAGACGGTTCTTTGCAATCTCAAGAGCAATCGAGCGGCTGCCCCCTTTGTGGGCGAGATCAGCCGAGATTCAACCAAAATAGGGGGCGGATTGTTTATGAGGACCGGCGCTCGAGGGAACGCTGCACCGGCCGGAGGCCAGCCAGTGCACCGACTCGCTTCCAGTCGATTGCGCGGTCGACAGCTGAGGCCGCCGCTCCTTGCCCTGCCGGGACTGGCGACCCCGGATCGGCGCCGGTGCCCCTGAGATTGGCGAAAGTCCAGGCGCTGCTCTTGATTTCCGACTGCGAAGCTTGGCCTTGCGAAGGGCGAGGTCGAGGGCGGTCGATGGCGGTCGAGGTCCGGCTTGAGCTGGGAATGAGCAGACCGGGGCCAATGTCGTTGGGGGGACATGAGCTCCATCTGTGGCCCTCTGGTGGTGGGATCTGGCGCCTATTCGCCAGTTTGGCGCGACCTCATGCATCTGCACGGGGATGAGATGGATGATTGCCATGCCAAGGCAGCGAGGTACGGAAAAGAGGGCTGCAGTCCGTGTACTGTCTCTCAAAGTGTCCGCATGAATGCTGTGGCACTTCAAAATCCAACGATGTTCAACGAGGTCGGTGATCGGGTCCAAAAATGACAGATGAAAAGTCGAAACATTGGCTAGATCCTGATAGGGCTGACTGCATGGTCGTTTTCAAAACAAAGTGCGACGTGTAAGTTGGTTGGTCGGGGGCGTGAGGGAATCCATGTCCAACGCAGCCCTTGTCCTCCCCCCGGCCCCGTCACGGTTCGTCCGATGCTGCCCAGGACCAGGTGGCCGCATTTCAGTTGGTTGAGCTGGGGCTACAGAGTCTGGGGCTAGATCGCGTGGGTGCGAAACATTACGTTTTGCTTTGGGTCGTTTGACGGGCATCAAACAATTGATTATGTGAGTTGGGGGGCCACAACATGGCCTAGTTGGGGGTCATGCCCCCCAACCGGCCATCCTATCTGACCCGGTCGAGATGCCAGCCAACCAAGCATAACTTCAACCTTTGACGGACCTCTGGTGGCCTCCGTCTGCTCGCGTCGAAATGTTCTTGCGGCCACGAGAGGGCTTTCCTTTGCGATTGCCCCCATAGGATGGCCACCCTTGAGCTGATCGCTGCAAAAGTGGAAACGCTTGGCAGACCTGCACGCAGGGCCGATGAGTCGCGCCTATCGCCATCCAGCCCAAGTATCCAAAACTCGACGCTCCCAAAAGGCGCGCGTCTATGTGCTTGGCAGCCAGCCCAGCCCATAGGCCTAGCCACATTGTTTGAGGGAGGACCGCCACGGTGGGTTTCTTGTAGTGAGTAGTATGCTCCGGCCCAGTTGGCTGAGTAGCCACTCTGTCTCCGTACGAGGCCTGAGGGCCCTCGTATCGAATATTTAATGTGGACGGAGGCAAGTCTCCCCCCACTTTTACATATTAAGGTGTAATTTTAGTAGCGCCAACGAAACAATCGACATCGACAAGCCGTTACCCCTGTGTCCTATTCCCCGGTGTGCGCCTTTTCAAAGACCTGCGTCCTGGTATAAAGGTTCAGAGCCTCTCCTACTCACCACATACTCTCTCTTCCTGGATACACTCGACCACTCGCAGCTCCACAGCCGACGCATATCACTCTTTATAACCTCCCGGTGGTACACTGTCCATACAGTCCTTCCCGCTCTTTAGCTGCCGTCATTCATTGAAGCTTATCAGCATTCTTTAATCCCATAATCCTTCAAGATGAAGTACTCATTCGCTTCCTGCCTCGCAGTCGCCGGCATGGCGTCGGCCCACTCCTGGCTTGAATGTACCGACCACGACAACACAGAGCTCCTGCCAAAGATGATTGCAGGCTCCAAGAAAATCCCCGCAGAGATCGTCGACCCTGTGTAAGTGCTTCTCCTTCTCCATGGTGCTGTGATCGGAGCAAAGAAATGAAAGAACCCCGTAGCTGACCAGCATACCAAACAGCTTCTTCCCTGAGCTGTGCCGCGGCTGGCCTCGCGCCAAGGCCAACCCAGGTGACTGGATCGACGAGTCCACCAACTTCTCATGGAACATCCCGGCCAAGACCTTCGAGGGCGACCGGTCGGCGTGCCACCCCTCGCAGCGCAGCCCTGGCCAGGAGGCCAACGCGCCGATGGCGACCGTCAGCCCCGGCGGCACCATCAAGCTGAGGTTCGGCGGTAACGGACACACGCGCGGTGCCACCGCCGGCCAGAACAACGACCCTGGCCAGGTCAGCGTGTACTGGGCCGGAGCCAAGGAGACCGAGATCAACACCATCGACGAGTTCACCGACGCCAACCGGATCGCCCAGGCCGGCTTCGCCGACGACTCCTTCTCCTACCCTGATGACAAGAGCATCATCAGCGCCGCCCAGGGCCTCGTTGACAAGGGCAACTGGATGGAGCTCACCATGCCCACCAACATGGAGGCCGGCAGGCACATGATGGTCTGGGTCTGGAGCTTCGACAACGCGCCCCAATGGAGCACATGCTTCGATGTGCAGATCGAGGCATAAAGGGGGCCTGAGGGCCTGAGGAGGAGCGATCATGAGCGATGCTAGAACTGGATGTGGGTCTTTAGACGGAGTCGGCGTTCTTCCAAAAACCTGGGACGGCCATACAGGACATTGCGTGTTTTTTATTCTGAGATTCTGTGCCATTGTTTTGCTTCTTGCTTCCTTGCTGTTCGCTGTTTGAGGCGCGGCGGGGGGTTGTTGGTCGATTCACTGCGTGTCCACTGAGGTGCGAGCTTTGGGTTCAGGAAATCGGGCACGTCCTGCTCGGGTTGTATTTCGTGGGTATTATTGTTCGCATAGCTGAAATACACCAACATTTGATAAAACTGAGCGTGTCGAGGCACAGAAAATCATTCTGGCTCGTAAACTATGAAGATGCCTCCTGCTCTGCGTTGCCTGGACATATTCCAGGTTTATCCTGGACGAGCGGGATGATGATAGACTTCTATCGTCGTTGCAGCCATCATGTGATGGCAAAAACAGCATTCACGAAATTGCCGTGGCTTACCTTGACTTACAAGACCCACGCTTCCGCAAGGTTTTCCGAGGTTTTGCTCTCGTGTAGGTACCCACTCGTACCACTCGGACTTGGTTGGAATTCCGGACACACACGCATTCGTCCCGCAGGCAGAATAGGCACGAATCTCACATCGACATTCTATGGCAGGTCAGCTTTCTTACTTGACAGATTTGCACGGTTGCAAAGTAGCGAGGTAGCCAATTCAACACTGGCTTCGATCGCACTTGCTATGACAAACGATGATCTTTGTAATTGTCAGCTATGCACATAATCATCTGCATACAATCTCCGCATCATGCGACGTACCACCTCAGTCGTCGTCCCTCTGAAATCCTTGACGGCCGCGACCAATCCTGTCTGCCAGACTCCCATTTCCTGCTGCGTTGTGAAGCTTGTGTGCAAACTCCCGGCCTCCATACTTGGATGCTTTTGCTCGGGCTTGGTCATCAGCCTCGCGGTCGGCCTGTTCCTTTTCCGCCAGCGCTGCGAGACGGGCTTCCCTGGCTCTGTCCAGGTCTGTGGCATCATTCTGCATGGCCGCAAGCTTTCTCGCTCTCTCTTCTTCATCGTCGCGGTTGTCGGGACGCTGTGCTCCTGCTCCGTTGAGGTTACGATGGGAGCGTTTCCGATTGGGAGATTGCCTCCTCTCCCTGCCTTCCCTGCGGTCCTCCGAGTCATACCGCCGTCGGTCCGAATATTCTCTCCTCGGGGCCTTTTCTCTGTCCTCTTCCCCAGAGTCGTAACGCCGCGGACCTCGAGACCCGTCTCGAGAGTCTGAACGACGGCTCTTGTGGCGTCTCCCACTGCCCGAATCATCATCATCCCGGCGCGTCGGTGGCGATCTGTCTCTCGAATCTGAACGCCTCCTCTTGTGACGTCTCTCAGAGTCTGAATCATCGTCATACCGCCGTGGACTGCGTGATCGTTCTCGTGAGTCTTCTCGTCGGCGCCTGTGACGCCGTTCGCGATCAGGGTCGTCATCGCGGTGACGGTGATGGGACCTGTGGCTGCGATGTCTGTGCTCCCTATGCTCCCTGTGCTTTGATTTGGGTTTCTCTTCTATAATGCCCCTCTCTGCTAGAAACTGCCGGCGCTTAGCAGGATCCTTAGCCATGGCCGAGTAAGCCTCTTGTTGCTGCCTCTTGATCGCCACGAGAGGATCTTCTCGGATCTTGGCAGCCGTGTCTCGCGCGGAGGCAATGATCGGAACAGGCCCGGGTGTTTCGCCAGTTGGTCCTGCCGTCTTCTCCACCTTTTTCATGTCGTCCCCTCGGAGGACGGAGTCGATGCGTCGCTTGCCGAGTAGGAATGCCTCGCTCGAGTATTCGTCGCGCCCGCCATCGTTTGGGCCTTGGTACATCCATTCAACACGGTCGACCTTCTTCTGTCCTCCCGCAGCCTCGAGCTGCTTCTGTGTCTCCTCAATCTGTCGCTCGCGCCTGATCTCCTCGAGTCGGGCTTCGGTGAGCTTCCGTTCCTGCAGTGCAGCCTGTTCGGCGTCGTAGACCCGCCGCTGGTTGGACATCAACTGGGGATGCCATGATTTCTTGAGGTTGAGGTCGTTGCCTCCCATTTTGACGAAAAAAGCGTGTGGCCTTGTGATGTAGTAGGTGGGTGGATGAAGGCGCTTTGTGGATGGCTGTAAAGTAGGGCAGGCGGAGAAGTTGGCAGGGACAAGAAAATGAAGGTGGCGGAAAAGTCAAGGCAGACAAAACAAGAGTGGGCCGTGCACCGCGTTACCTCCGGTGCCATCTAGCAGCAGCAGCAGGCGGTGATAAGGCCCCCAGCTAGCCGACCGCAAGCTTGCTTGCTCCCCTCAGCCTTACAATGTTGCACGGGCCCTCACTAAGCTGGAGTTAGCTGCTCTCATCCCCCCACAGAAGGCAGCATCCATTGTGTGAACGTCCATCGATCGTTTGCAACTTCATCCACATCCAGACTTCCTCACCAGCAGAACATTCACATTGCAATACCTACACTTTGACTCTCCACTTGACTGCTTTATCGCTACGCACTTTGCATCATCAGGACGCCTGCCAGGACCATCAACATGTCGGACGACGACTTCATGCAGGAGTCCGATGAGGAGTATGACTTCGAGTACGATGACGACGATGACAACGAGGATTCTGGGGATGTTGACATCGAAAACAAGTACTACAACGCCAAACAACAGAAAGTTACCGACCCCGAAGATGCAATCAAGGAGTTCCTGGAGGTACCAAGTCTGGAGCAGGAGAAGGGCGATTGGGGCTTCAAAGGCTTGAAACAGGCCATCAAGCTAGAGTTCAAGCTGCAGCGTTACGATGAGGTTTGTCACGGACGGCGCATGAGATCGCATCACGCTGACCATTTCTCAGGCCATCAAACACTATGCGGAGCTGCTCACCTACGTCAAGTCCGCCGTCACGCGGAACTACTCAGAGAAGTCTATCAACAACATGCTGGACTACATCGAGAAGAGCTCCGACGCCAAGGGAGCTGCACTGTGTATGGAGAAGTTCTACTCGCTTACTTTGGAGTGCTTTCAGACTACCAACAACGAGAGACTGTGGTTGAAGACCAACATCAAGCTCGCCAAGCTCTTGCTAGACCGCAGGGAGTACCCATCCGTCAACAAGAAGCTGAAGGAGCTCCACAATGCTTGCAAACGCGAGGACGGCAGCGAGGATTCCAGCAAGGGCACCTACCTGCTCGAGATCTACGCCCTCGAGATCCAAATGTACGCCGAGACCAAAAACAACAAGCAGCTCAAGCTTCTGTACCAGCGCGCTCTAAAGGTGCGCTCGGCCGTGCCCCATCCAAAAATCATGGGCATCATTCGGGAGTGCGGCGGCAAGATGCACATGAGCGAGGAGAATTGGAAGGACGCGCAGTCAGACTTCTTTGAGTCTTTCCGTAACTATGACGAGGCTGGAAGTCTGCAACGCATTCAGGTCCTCAAGTACCTGTTGCTCACAACCATGCTGATGAAGTCCGACATCAACCCCTTCGACAGCCAAGAGACGAAACCGTACAAGAACGATCCGCGCATCGCCGCAATGACGGAGCTGGTGGACGCATACCAGCGTGATGACATCCACAAGTACGAGAGTGTCCTCCAAAAGAACCAAGACCTGCTGGCCGACCCCTTCATCGCCGAGAACATCGACGAGGTGACGCGCAACATGCGCACCAAGGCTGTCCTCAAGCTCATTACGCCTTACACGCGAATGCGCCTCTCCTGGGTCGCCAAGCAGCTGCGCATCAGCGAGGCTGAGGTGCAGGACATAATGGGTTTCCTCATCATCGACGGCAAGATCAATGGCAAAATTGATCAGCAGACGGGCGTCCTAGAGATCAACAACGACCGCGACGCGGAGCGCATCGGCGCCATCCAGCACCTGTCCGAAGCGCTTGCGGAGCTGTACACGACCGTCTTCAAGGACGGCGACGGCTTCCGCACCTCGGACACGACCGTGGCTAACGATGCATCGGACCTGGGAGGTGGTTTCTTCGAGTCTGCAATGGGACCACGTCGCGAGGGAGGCAGAGCCACCGGCGGTGGCCCGAGGGCTCGAAGGGTCCCCAGGGACACGTTTGGCCCGACTTAGGCTGTCTTGTCTGAGTTCTTTCGGTGGGGTACGAGATGACCTGTTCATAAGCAGGCCTTCTTTAGGTGATTTGTCCTCAAACAAGATGGTCGGGGTCCAGAAAGCACTGCATTTGGTCGTCTTCCGTCGGGTAGTAGCATATCACAAAGGGAGCACGTTGTCATCACGGCTTTAGTTCCGACAGAATTCGAGCAGTTAACCTCCTGAAATAGAAAGCCACACATCAATACACCCCGGGACGTCGGCCCGCCTATGACATGCACAGTGACGGATGATTGGCGCCGCGCCGCACCGGGCGACGGGACTTTTACACCTGGCCTGCTTGGCCTGCGCATTGCCGTTATCAAATATCGAATGCAGGAACCTGCAAGGCCACACCCCATTGCAGCGCGCTCGCCCACCGCTCCTCACACACTTCACGC
The DNA here is from genome assembly GCF_026229845.1 of Diaporthe amygdali. Taxonomy (NCBI): domain Eukaryota; kingdom Fungi; phylum Ascomycota; class Sordariomycetes; order Diaporthales; family Diaporthaceae; genus Diaporthe; species Diaporthe amygdali. Next base: position 2,355,681 of record NW_026517022.1, on the reverse strand, counting down.
CCTTCCGACGAACGGAGGGAGCGCTGCTGCGACCGCAGGCTCGGCCTGCACGGCAAGTGCCAGCGGAGGAATTCCTAACAATCTAAATGCGACTCGTATCCCGTCCTGTGGCTGAGAGATGCGGGCAGGGGGGCTGCACGGTAAGAGGCTCGCATTCAACGCAAGAGTCCCTTCCCTTCTGCTGATCATCGTCTACTCGATGCGGATCAAATTACCCCGGTTGGTCGAGGGCCCAAGACCGAGTGCTGTTTTGGGAGCTGACGACGGCCCCAAAGGGGCACAATATACGGACGTCCCCATTGACCGACCTGGAAGCAGCACTGATCAACACCGCATGAGCATGATGGGAAATCTCCCGAGCGATTGACATATGCAGACCTACACACACGCAGGCGTGCGCGCACACACATACACACACACACGGATGAAATCCAACGCGAGAGTAGAACGCCAATGCTATGATTCCAGGAATTACATTACGTCCCGGCCCGAAGATCACAGTCGACCTGGCCATAATTACAAACTGCCTGCCTTGCCTTGCCCGCCTTACTGTCACCCCCCGTTTCCCAAAGGAGAAAAAGAAAAAGAGATAACCCCCGGTAAATAATTTTCCTCGCCCTAGAAGTACTCTGGAAAGACAGAAGAACGAAACCAGGACCAATAAAAAAAAGACATTGACCACGTCCGCCTTGCGCAGGAAAGGCAACGTCGTCTGAAAATGCATAGTCAATCACCGCTCGCCCCGTGGCCGTTCCCCCCGTTTGCTGCGCTCTCCGAGAACGACCCCCTGGTTTTTTGATCTTTGCAATGGGAAAGCGCCATGTTTCGCTTGTGTGTGCCGATTGAAACCCATGCCATACTGTCTGGGGCACTCACATCCTCCCTTCCTTCGTCTGCTGCCGTGCCGCTTCCTCTGCCTGCCGAATCCGTAGCTCAGCGTATCCCCCAACGCTGGATCCCATTCTAGAAGCCCCGCGTGTTCTCGTCTGGTCAACACCCATTTATCGGCGGCAGTGCTTGTGGCTCTTGACCCTCGACCGCCCGCTCTGTGATTGTCATTTTTCATTCTTCGCCTCCCCGTGGCCTGTACTGTCGTCGGATGAAGAATGACCCGCCTTGTGGTGGCCCTTTTTCTTCCCTGGCCGCTCGCACCTCTCGATCCAATCATCGTAGCCAGGTCTGTACTCTTCTGGCTGGAAATTAGGGTTGTTGTAGTGAGCGGTGTTGAAATGTGAATTCTTGAACGTGTTCGTCTGCAGTGGTTGCTCCTGCCAGGCATTTGCATCCATCGGCTCCTTGTACTGATACTCACTGAAACGGATCTCGTGGGTTGTTGACGGCCCAGGTATCGGCTGCGTCGATAGCGAAGTCTGCTGCGTTGATTGGGTCTGTGCCGGAGGAGTGGGTGATGAATCTGCGTATGGTGAAGAGAACCACGGCGACTGGGGACTGGATGGGTAGTCTAGCGAAGGCCCTGTTAACTGCCCCATGGAAGAGATCGGTCCGACTGCTCCAAAACCTGGTATCAAGGCTAAAGGATTCGCCAGGCTGAATGTGTCTTGAAACTGCGGGCCAACACTATCGTGATAGGTCGGCGTGTAGGCCATCCGGTTGACCTGCAGAGAAGTTGTCGTCGTCGGCTTGTATAATATGTCGTAATGACCTGGGCGGTAGAGAAGATGAATAAAAGGGCCCATGTTGTTGGGGTCCCCGTCAGGGAAGCGGTGGGTGTTGACCTGGCTACCCTGACTGCGATCGAGGTAGGCGATCTCGAGAGTGAACCCAGCGGGTTTCAGCAGGACCTCGACCAAAAGGACGACACCCAGCTCTTCGATCTCGCGCTGTGATGGCTCAATCACTGTCTGCGCGTAAGTCTCGGGATCAGCCTCGCACCATCCCGCGTATTGATCGCGGTTGCCCCTTAGCCACGCCCCTGCAAGCAGCCGAAGGTGGAACAATATGTTCATTGAGGATAAATCGTTAAACTTGGTGGTCAGAACGGCCATGGCTGTGTCATGGTCGTGTATGTTGTCGGATATCTGCTGGAGGAGCTCGAACGTATCTTCTACGAAGTCTACGAACAGATCAGGGTCGTAGTTGCCGCTATTTACGAGGTAGTCATTCAGTTGTGTAAGGCGCAGACGCTCCCCGTCGACAAGCTCCTGGCTACCCTGCTGAATGAGCAGTTCGAAGTAGCAGAAACCAATAGCTTTGAAAAGGTCAGCAACTGTACAAGTCGATGTCGCACAAGGGTGATGATGTCCACGGGAAGGATGCTGATGATGTGATCGCAGATGAATTTGACCCGGAATACTGCATTTGGAAAGGTCCTTGCGTGACAGGGCCAGGGGTTTTGAGGGGGGGGGGGGGGTTGCCGGAAGCTGATCTGGCGAGATTGGAAGAGCTCTAGCTTACCTCTCCACCCACAGTTGCCGTCTCCTTTGACGGGCCTGTAATGTGAGTATGTTTGGGGCAGAGCCTAGGGAGACCGTCAGCATTGGTACGACGCTGCCATGTGATTACTAGCACTGCGAGCTTTGCCACAGCGGGGACGCTAGGAGGGAGGCTCACCATTGTCTTGTCGACATAGATAGGGTCGGCCTTTGCGTACTGCTCTGTGATGGCAGTAATGCTAGTCCTGTCGCCGAGCAGTGGCCCCTGTGTGGATCCCAAGTAGTTAGCCGAGGAAGCTCCCCAGACCTGCAGAGTTGCAGGTTGCAGAGCTGCGGAGCTGCGCATCAAGAGCTGTCAAGGGCTGGGCGGGAAAAGAGAAGAAGAAGGGCGGAATGGAGAGGAAGCGATCGTACCTCAACCTCAGGCTCCCATGTCCTGGCTGCAGCCTCCTGAGCGGCAAAGTCGTCGGGCAGGCTTTGGTTCTGCTCCATCTTGACGTTGGATGTCGCACGGCTGATGGGAGAATAGCTTTGTTGCTGATGCTGCTGTTTGAGCGACGGTTGTTGCCGGTGGTCAAAGAGGCTGGGAGCTCCAGATTGTTGATGTTGATGTAGAGGAAGGGTGCTGTGGAAAGGGAACACGGGTAGCGGGGCAGGGCGGACGACGTTGACAGGGACCCCTGCTGCCCCGCCATGAGCATCATGGCATGAGCCGCCGGCTGGCCCAGGACCACTTGCAGGGGGCCCCGGCGCCCCAGCCTGAGGCCCAGGCCCAGCCAGGGACAGAGAAGCAAAGGGCACCTGTGGGTAAGTGCTGTACCCGGACGCCTGCACGCCCTCAAACCCGCCGCTCATCCCATCATCCTCAACGCCGACGGGCAGGTAGGCGGGATAGAAGGACGAGTACGGTGTCGGCTGCGGCTGGAACATGCCTATTCGAAATCCGAGCAGGGGCAACGCGAAGAAGGATCAGCTTCGGAGCAGACCAGACAGAACCAGACAGAAAAGACCAGAGCAGCCCAGTTAAGGACAGTCGAAGGCCAGGTCAATTAGATGGAGCAATCAGGCTTGTCAACCACTGTGTCTTGATTCTCTCTGTCGACCGTTGAACAAGTGTCTTGTGGCATGCAGCTGTCGTTGAACTACCGCCGGGACGACCGATCAGCGACTGGATGTTAGTCCCTCTGCAAGAGATGTCGTCAGTGTTTACTCTCTCACTCTCTCACACGTACAAGCGCACACGCAAGCACAAATGACAGAAGAGATGGCACGAAAAGGAGAGGGGAAAAAAAAAGCAAGTCACGACCAGAGGTGCGGACAGTGCAGCGCGACAGATGTATCATAACATTGGGTTGAACGTACGGCCGTTGAGCAAGACCTAGGGAAAACAGCCTCCGTGAAGCGGTTGTGATAGATCCCGACCCGGGAGAATTGTCAAGACGTAGAGATCCTCATGTGCGTGGTGTGACAGGAGAATGGTTGGAGCCGATCTCAGGAAGCAGTATGTTGAGAGATAGAGTTGCCTGTCAGACGGCGGGCCAGGCCAGGTCAAATTTGATAGAGTGAAAGGAAGAAAAAAACAGATAGATAGACAGATAGATAGATAGTTGGTGGTCAGGGCAGGAGTGTCGGCTTGCAAGTCGCTCGGCGCCACAACAATGGCGAGATAGAGGCAACCACACCCCAAGTGAGAGCAGCCGAGGCCGGAACGTTGTCGACGGACCGCGCGGCTTTGGTTCGAATGTCGGGGGCAAGGACGGTGTGCGAGGTCAGAGTGGTAGAGCAGGTCGGGCTCTGTTCGAAGGTGACACGGTGACGGTGATGGTGACGGTGGGGCCGAAGGATAAATACGGTGCTTATGTGTGCAGCAAAGCACACGAGTTTTGACAGCCTCTGTGGCCTGCTGGCTGTCTAAGTCGGTCCAAGGATCTCGGTAGTGCTGACTGTTGTGAGTCGTGAGGAGGGTCAAGGGACACCACAAAACCACGACCCCAGTAAGTACTCGAATTAGACGGAGCAGATACCTGCGAGCGGCACAGGCACACTGAAGATCCGATGCGGAACAGGTAAGGTGGGCACCAGAAGCTATGCAGGAGGGCAGGAGATTGTTGATATTGGGTCTAATTGAAGACTATGAGAGGCCACGGCCCAAAGAAATCCAAGTCCAGAAGAAATTTTGGGATTTGGGGTGGTTATACGAAGGAGTTGGGGGAGAGTGTGAGGAGCCAAGCGTCCTTGACTGCTTCACATCTCTTTTTTACCCCTCTTCCACATTGCCTGCTGCTGCAGCATGCAGAGACGGAGAGAGACATGGAGACAGAGAACGAACATCCCAACCCATCCCATCTCATCAAACCCCGAGCAACGCGACGACGCACTGACCCGCGGGAGTAGCCAGTGAATCGACAGGGAGCCTCCAGGTTGGGAGCGTCAATGACTGGAGGGATCAGCTGGCAAGGGGGCAGCAAGCTCTCTCTCTGGTCAGCGACGGGCTGGGCTGGATGGGCCGATGCTGGTGCTGGTGCTGGTTTGCTGGTACCGGGAAGGGAAGGGTGTCGATAGAGCAGTGTGCGTCTGGTGGTGTGTCTGTCTGGGTCTGGGTGATCGCCGCGGGCCAAGAAAGGAGCCCTGTCCATGGTGCGGTCTCGTCTGATGAGCATGCCCAGATGCCAGATGGCCGCTGCCCGCGGCAGCTCCACAGCCCTGAGCCAGAGGCCGAGCCTGCGTCCGATGCCTGTCCCGGGAATCTCTAGCGGAATTGACGAGGGACGCTCGGCTGGGGAACCCCTGGCTGAGCTTGCTGGCGTGTGGGAGCTCTCCTGGTCAGAGGTTGTCGGAGCGAGACGTCGACAGTAACCTTGGGACTGCTGGACGCCATGAGAATAGTGGACGGCGGCCGATAAATGGCCAGCCAATCTGGAACGCCAAAGCACTTTTCTCGGCCGTGTGTGAATGTGTTAATGTGTGTGAGTGCTTACTTATGCGTGAGTGACTATTTGTGTGTGTGTGAGTAGTGAGTGTGTGTGTGGATGCAGAGGACCAGTCGACTTGGCAGCTCGAGGAATGTTTCCTGGAGAGGGCTCTCTGGTGAGGGTGACGGCGACGGTGACAGTGATGGAGGTGGTAGTGGAGGAGGTAGTGGTGGTGATGAAAGGTGCCTCATAGCCAACTTCCTTTCTTCTCCCTGTCCGTCCTCTACCACTGCTGCTGCTGCTGCTACTACTACTACTACTGCTGCTACTACTACTACTACTGCCACTGCTCCTCCTGTTGCCATGGCTGGCTGGCTGGCTGGCTGGCTGGCTGGCTGGCTGGTCCAGCTTTCAGCTCGCAGACTGCTTCCCCCCCGCCGAGTGTGGTCGGCCCAGTCAATATCGAATCCCTTCCCCTACTTGGGCAGGTAGGGTAAGGCCTAGCTAGCCATGTCCAGCAATCTCGGCAACTCGACGACATTCCAAAAAGTCGAGCATTGCCTGGGTCGGCTAGTGCTCAGGTTAGCTGGTTAGTGGGCGATCCTTCCATCCACACGTGCAAGGTCCTTCTTTTCTTAGGCCCGGCTTAGAGGGGTGCCGCCAGAACGGGGGCAGGCAACGAACCTGGCAACTGGGCAGTCAGGCAGTCGCAGTCAGGCAGTCAGGGCAGTCTCTGGTCGTGATTGCTGCTGCTTCAGGTTTCAGAACCCACACCCCTCTGGCTTAGCCTCTGACCCTGCTGCCAGTGCCTGCGATCCCAGCACGATCCCCATGAAGTCCGCGTGTCCGCCTACTCCGCCCTTGTTTCTTCGTCACCTCCCATCATCGTGTTGCTTGACTTTGATTGAACCGTGGAAGCAGATGAAGAGACGCGAGGAATCTGGTTCCGTCATGATTCATTATGCGTAAGCTTCCTGGTTTATTCCCGCTTCGCCGCGCTCGGGGTTGAGGTCTCTGTCTGCCTGAGCGCCACTGTCACGGTCGCATTCATGCAACTCAATACCCCGTAACTCTGGTACAGATTGACGCGCCCACTCCAGTCCGGTCTTCTCCCCCGATTCAATCGCCAATTCACCCAAGCTCGATCGCCATTTCAGCCGTGCGCCACGGTTGCCCGTCTTGTCATCCTGGCTCCTGGCTCCTGGCTCCTGGCTCCTGGCTGGCGTCCATCGGCACGGAACGTCCATCTGTGCTCAGTGCTGGCGTGGCGCCAACCAAACCAGACTGCCAGACCGAGAGCCCAGACAAGACCACCTCGAATCCAATCCACGATTCAACGGTGCAATCCGCCCCGCAGGAGACCGAGACGAGAAACTCAAAGGGATCACGGACGATGGCGCGACAGTGCTTACCTAGGGTGCCTAGGTCCTCATGTGGGCCGGCCTTTGCCTACTTGCATGCGCACCACAGTAACCGTACAATACACCTGTGCACACAGACACAGCCGAATGGATATCTTCCACCTTGTCACCTTGCCTTGCCTGTATGGTAGATCCCGGGAAGCTCCCGCTCTTCCCGATACCAGACGTTTGAGCAGCTGCACAGCACCCAGCTACTCGTCTCATTAATACGCAGAGCTCTATGCTTGCAGTCTCGCGGCCCCGTCATGCACATCACATCACGGCGCAGGACAGCACAGCACAGCAGAGCAGCCACATACAGATATCATCTTGCAGAACGTGGGATCAAAAGCACCCCCAACTTATCGTTATCACCTCATAGAGAATAGTCACCAATGGTTTACGCCCGGGCACATCGACAGTATGCACGCTTTTCCGCCTCCACTGCGTTCCGGAGAACAACATCACCTATCCTGTATGCTGCAGTCGATTGTTCTCTGGTTCCTTGGTTCACCAGCCAAGACCACTTGCCGTATACCTAGCTGTATCGAATGCCACTATGCGGGCCCGGGCGAGACAGACCTTGGTAGGGCCTCGCCTCTCAGCCAATGCTGTAGGTCCGTCACTTTGATAAGCACAAAATTTCTCGCCAATGCAGGAGACAGCTATGGAGAGACATTGTCTGCTCGGGAGACCCCTGACAGATCGACTGCATTCGGTAGACTATTAAACGACAACCAGAAAGCCGCAATGCGATTTGACCTGGACAGTTCAAGGATAAGCTTCGCTGCAACTCGCTTCGCTGCTGCACGGTTTGCGATGCCACGGCTGGCGTCGGTCCAGCGATTTTTCCAGAGGAAAGGGGTGGGGGGCGTCTAGCAGCGGGAGACCCGAGGTCTTGACATGGCCTTGTGGCATCTCCCTCGTGTCTCCCAATGTATCCTGCACGGGTCGGACAAAAACACCAAGCCTTTCAGGCAAACAAATCCCACCAAACGCAAGCCACGCATAGATTTGAACAGCACACAGTAGAACAGGACTTCAGCCGGGCGGTGCTAGCCTGCCTCAGGGAGGGGGACGCAACGCCGGCACTGGTGGTTACACGAAGCCACCACGCCATCTCGTCATCTCTGAGATCTGACAGATGCACGCTGGGCGATTGCAAGAGGCCAGGAGGCTCTTTTGCGGCGGCTGGGTCGAAATTCACACCCGCTCGCTTCCGTGGTGTGTGGCCCAGCCGTGTGCGTGTACCCCGAGCGAGGTCATCAGGCTTGCGGGATGGAACTTCACGCATACACCTTGTGGCCTCGTGACACGATCTGACTTTGACAGGAGAGTTGCTTGACATGTCTCGGACTGCTACTGCGAGGCGCCACCTACACACACACACGCACACGCACACACTCTCTTCCATACACGCACACATACACATACAGAGGACACACAAGATTCTTGTGTTGATAAGCCGGCTGGCCTAGCCTGCCGCGCAAACCGTCGGAGCAAGTCTACGGTGCCCGCCAGATATTTGCATCCCTGGATCGGCCTCGGCAGGAACAGCCCCATCGCATCAGAACGGGTCTTATTCGTTTGGCTCGTATGTGACTTGTATGGTGCTGTGCATGTGCCTGGCGCAAGAACAGCCGGCAGCTCTGAGGAACAAGGCGACATGCCGAAGTGGACTAGCGACAGCAGGTTGGAGATATGCTGGCCTTGGGCCATGGGCGTTGCAAATTGGCCGGCTTCGTGAAACTGCCTCCGCTTCATACGAAGACAACCTCGTCTCTTGTTCCATCATTATGACGACCCGGCCTTGGCTAGCGCTCTACTGAGTGAGCCCAAGCAACCCCGGAGCTGGTCCAAATCAAACGCCCCCAGCTCCGGAGCACTGCGGAGGTAAAGGCAATGTGAAGATAGTTGCTAGGTGGTCCAACCTGCGCTAGCGGGGTGGATCGTTGCGGCTAACGACCTCGCTATTGCAACCATTATGCGAGATCAGAGAATTGGGCTGGCATGGTTGGTTGCTCCCGACGTGACTTGCTTGGCATCAGATCGACAAACTCGTTATTTTGTTCGAGAACGCACGATCCGTTGTCGGGTCCCTGGACTAGATGGTTGGGCTTGCACCTCCGTCTCCGAGCGATATTGAACCGCCTGCAATAGCAATTCCCGAAACTCACCCGCTGCACATGTCGGCATGAAAGTGTGGGGGCCATGACATTGATGGTTGCTCTGGACCACTACGAGAAAACAAATCACCACACCCGCTCGAGGGTGGGCCTGATTCAGGTCGGTTGATGCCACCGGCATCGAAGTCGCCTCGCGAAATACAACACTACAACCTGGTCATGACTAGCGAGCGACTGACCTGCCACGCTTGCAGCCATGGCGATGATGATGGTGGCTTTGGAGAAGGATCCGCGCCACGACACACCATCGTGGGCGGCAGGCAAGCTCGAGTTGCGATTTGACCTCCGCCACGCGATGGAACTAATACAGGGAGACGGAGATAACGACGCGACCTTACCTCGGCTGGTAAGCAGCCTCCGCCGTTGCGAAATCAACCAGCCCACGCGCAACATTGTAGCTTGCAGAAATAACAATCAGAATTCGCAAAGACAGCAGGATACTAAGAGCATATCAAATTACAGAAAGGAGACAACAAGTCACCCTGTCTGCCGCGCATAAAGTGCGCATGGCACGTAGTATCATGGCATCTGCCGGCTAGTCTCGATGCCTGTCAACCCTTCGGATCAGAGATCGCCCAAAGCCGTTTAACCGTCAGCACTCAACACCAACACCCGTGTTCATGATACATACATACTACTGTACAGCCCATGGAAGGACTGACAGTAAACGAATTAGAATGAGACAGCTGTTGATGCTCTGCATAGACTCGACTGGCAATGCAAGGTCATGGCCATTCACGTATCGTTAATTCGTCCTGGACATGCAGGCCAGCGTTAGTCCCGCAGTTGCGTTCCCACGATGCAGCACCCTCAGGCCCCATGTCCAATATCATGGGCGAGCCTCGTGGGATTTTCGCTCGTTCGGCGGTCCCGCGTGTTCCAACGGACGTGCCTCACAGAGTTCGCATCCCAATGTCGCGACCCAGCCTATCTACCCGTCCACCCTTTCGCTTCCCTCCCCTGATCTGACCCCGTCCCGATCCGTCCCTCCCTTCGTTGCCACTTTGAACAGTTGCAGTTTTACGAACCAGATGAGATGGTGGATGGGCTATGAGAAATCCTTCTGCTGCCAGCTCCTCGGCTCTCCCAATCCTTGGCCGTCATCGCACACCCATCTGACTGTCATACCCGACCACGCTGACCTTGTGTTCCCCTTCCTCCACCCTCACCCCCCACTATTTTCCGTCTGTTGTTTCTGCAAGTGCAAGACATCATGCAGCACGACCGTCGGTTCCTCTGGGGGCGACGCCATCTCATGTACGTAACCGTGGCCCACAGGTCACTGGCGCTGGCCTTCGGTCGCGCCGTCGTCAGGGGGGGGGGGGGGTTGAATCGGAAGCCTGGGCCTGGTCTGAGCTGTCACATATGCAATGTCTTTCAAGCTTTCTCGCTGTATTCTCAAGTCCTGTAGACTTTTGTGCAGATGAATGATTGGCATCAGTGTTTGGATTGTCCTTCTTGCACGGGGTAAGTCTTCGTATCTGATGGCGTAACATTTCCGACTAACAGCGCCGTCCCACAGCATTTTCAGCTCGGCACTGTACGCCATGACGCCTCACCCCTCGACATAATTCATGAGAGTTCACATTCCTCGAATTTACCCGCACTGCTCACCCCCTCCCTCACTCAGAGCCTCTCCCGCCGTCTTCAATTCTTCCGGCGTGGCACGCCCTCCCCAACGCCGCTATTCTATTCCAATACCAGGGACGCTCGGCCATACCTTGAAATACGAGAATTCTTCGTCCAAGGAGAGCAGTCGTTTTTTGACCTTTGGGAATGAAACCATTAGGGGAAGAGGGGGCTGTTGAAGCCGGGGTTAGCCTTGAGCATGTTGCGCGGATGACGGCTTGCCTATTTTGAAAAGCGACCGTCGCCGTCACGTCTCCCAGGCTTGTAGAAACAGTCCAACCACTTTGCGATTACGATTACGCCGAGGGTACGAGAGGTCGAAAGCTGTCCACGCCCCTGGATCCAGCATCACTCAACCAGTCAGGTGGCAGAACTGCTTTCCGTGTACACGGGATTGCCGTCGGGCCAGCAGGCCTGCCCACTCTGTGATACATTTGACTATGAGCTCTGAGAGTCAGATAAAACATGTCATACTGGACAGCAATTCGTGGCCGTTCACACAATGGCTATTGGGCTGCAAATGTGGCATTCGAATTCGGGTGAATTGTTACAGCGGGAAGGTAGCTGGACACAATCGTTTGGGACCACGTCCTTCTTTTCTTCCAGATCATTTCTGCCACGAGGCTTTGGCGCACCAACAACCGGCCCCGATCAGTGTGCGCAAATTAGTTTGCGGCTCTAGTCTACCGCAAGCGCGGACTGCCGAGGCGTTCAAAGACGGGGTGCGTCTAGACTGGTCTCGAGGGGCCTGTTGATGCGGCCAGACAACACAACATGCCAGGGAGCGTGCAGGGATGCGTAAAGGGAAGGGGGAAGGGCGGCCCTCGACTTGCTTGTTTGCTCGAGCTTCCGATGAGGGTTTGCAGACAAAGGTCCCTGGCATTGTTGCCTTATTGAAGGTGCGGCCGACGATAGAGAAGACGGACGGGGAGGAAGATGTTTGCGGATGCTGCAAAGAGGCGTCAAGGTCTCGGCTTCTTAGCCGTCCGCCAATGCATGACATACGCCATCTGCATGTCTTAAAGAGCCGCGAATTTGAATGGGAAACGCGAATTATATGCCCGCCGGGACCCTCGCCGGTGAAGGCCCTAGATCAAGGGGTCAGTCTCCGGCCCCACGGGAGTGCCACCGCCTAGTTCCTATTCAGCCGCCAAACGCGCAGGGGGCGGTTCTCGTGGCCGCATCGATCCTGGCCTCGGCTATCTAGTACCAGGTCGAAGAACGCGGCCAACTTCCGTCAAATAAGGAGGCCCAGGAGGCGAGCAAAAGATGAAGAAGGAAAATCGTGAAGGAGTTAAGCGTATTCAGGAGACCGGTGAAGAATCTGCTGCATACAATAGTTCTCCAGCGGTGCTCTCCTTCCTGTCTCAGGTGAGCCTGGCGTGCCTCGGAGTTGGCAGCAGCTTACTTCTGCACGCCCGAGTGCTCGAGCGCTGCATATTGCAGTCGCGTTCAAGATGGGGCTGTCGAGGCTGGGTGAGGATCACTGCTTGCGTACACGGGGCAGAAGCACACAGAAACCTGAGTGGCAACAGTCGTTGGCTGAAGGCCGTGACATCACTCCTGTTCGCAAGCAACTCCATTTACAAGACTCCGAAAAGGCTCTCGAATATTTGCGCTGTCGGCTTCCATCGAGCGACCACCAGATCGCAGACCCACGGTGACTGACGCATACTGGTGAGTGGTCGTCTCTGCCGTTCCCTGCTCGCCCCCAACGCTGCGGCCTCTCCCGTCCCGTGTTGCCCCACAAACCCGCAGATGGATTCTCGATTTGCGGGTCTCGCAAGGACAGGGTCTAATAGTCTTCGCGCCTTGCATCTCACCCACGAACCGTGGGCAGAGGGGAGCTTCGCCCGCGGCCAACAGAACAGGGCGAAAGGATTTGTTGTTTGCAATAATCCGCCAGTCTTGCCAGTCAATAGACTAAGACCGAGCAGCGCAGTGCAGTGCAGGGTCTGAGCGTGCAGATCTGCATGTCTGCAGCACATATTAGCCGCCACTCACACGCCCTGTCACCACCAGCCTCGTGGCTGCGCGGAAGCCTGTTGACGTCAGGGGGGAGGGGTGTGAAGTTTTTATATTCGACGATAACCTCCGGGGGGCGCGCGACACTATCGACTCTAGGCAGTCTATCAATCCTGCGACTGTCAAATTCGGCCTGCTCTCGCCCCTCCTCTCGTCGACGCCTTCCCCGCCGAGAGCGAGCGGGCTGACCACCATCGCTGCAGCTCTGTGCCGGTGCCGAGCCTTTGCCCCTTTCGGGGCGCCTTTCGGGGCCGCGGGACGGGGCTTCGAGGAGCGGGGACAGTACAAATGGATCGAACGGCACTCCCAGGGGGAGTGGCAGATATGCTTAGATCTGGGATCCACAGCTGCCATGCAGGATCGTCGAGCGGTCCCCGTTCGTGGATGGGGTGGAGGCATTCCCAATACATGTTCGCGCTTGCGCGTGCACACACACACCACACACACACACACACACACACACACACACCCATCCAGAAAGAGAGACATGCAAACACACATGCACGTATATGCACTCATAAAAACATACACACCCACGAAGAAAGAATTGAATGAATGGCCGTGCGTTGCACCCGCCACCATGGGCCGATCGAGCAGGGTGGCACGTTCGGCATCTTTCGATCAGACGCATGCCGGTTCAGGCTGTTTGACGGAACACCACCTCCGGCCCCTCGAGACCCTCCCGCCTCCGTAGCAAATAAGAAGCTGCTGTCACCAGAGAAAACCCATGCATGCGTGGGCCGTCGCCCGTTGGCCAGAACGTGCCGCAGAAGGAGGCAAGATGGCTGGCTTTGGCTTGTCGGGAAGTGATCAGCACCACCGCAGAAACAAGCCCCGAGACATAGGAAGGGGGGAGGGGGGCAATAAAGCGCGGGCAGGCCTGGCAGGGACATACGCGTATGATTGAAAATTTTACCGCGAGGCCGGTAACCAATCACCGGCGTGACAATAGCCCGACGGGCAGGGAGGGAAAGCCCTACGGGTTGCGCCCCCTACCCATTTGCTGACATGGCGCCATGGTCCATGGGGATTGGATGGGGCGTAACGTCGGAAGAGGGGCAGACAAGAGGCAGGGAGATAAGGGGCGTGTGAGATGTGATGGGATGGGCGGGTTGCGCATAATAATCTATTAGGCTGCAGCACCCGGGAGGTGTGCCCATCCCCCTGATTATTTCTTCCTCTTTCAGGACTTTCTATCACGGCCTGCCTGCGGCCGGGGAGTCAGGCCACCCCGATGGCTGTGATTTGGTGGGTCGCGGCTCACGCAGCTGCCACGTTGTGAGGAATGAGGGGTGAATGTGAGGTGTCGCATTTTGTGTGCGGTGTGCCAGTGTGCTTACTCTCTAATGACGTTCCCCGTAGTTCGGCCGACCAGCTCGACCGAGCTGTGATCCCGGCGTGCCGAGCTGTGGGTGTTAGGTGTTATGTGGCACTGGCGATGTCGCGGCTCGGCAGATCAAGGGTTGGTGAGAGGACGATCACGGCGTGCATATATGTGACCAAATGTGACTGAGGTTGATGCGGTGAGATGTGTTCACCTCCCTCGCTGTGCTGTTGAGACATGATTGGTCTTCGATCGGGGCGACAACCATGATGAGGGCCATGTGCCTCGGTCAATATGCTACTTTGCCGGGTATCTCGTCCCAAATGCTGACATGCAAACCACCTCGCAATGCTAGTAATCGTGTGGCATCCACAACATTTCGCCAAATCCTTCCCCGTGTCACACTCGCCATCATGTGACTGATCACGCACCGGCATCACGCACCTAATCACCATGACGTCCCTTCCCCTTCCTGGCGTGGCCTAGAGCTCGTCCCCCCTTGCCGCATCGACGTAGCCCTCCCGCTGCGCCACCGCGACGAGCTCGTCGGCCTCGTCCCGCCCGACCAGCTCCACCGCGCCCGCGCCCAGCTCCATCCCCTTCGCCAGCTCCTCCGCCCACGCCCGCGCCACCACCTCCGAGTCCAGCCCCGGGATCCCCGTGCCCCCGGCCGCGCGCAGCTCCTCCTCGACGCAGGTCACGCCCTTGCCCGCGAGCCCGCAGGCCACGAACCGCGCCCACGGGTTGTCCGCCTCCTGCTCGCGGGCCCGAGTGGTGGTGGTGGTCGTCGTCGTGCCGGCCGCGCGCGTGGTGGGCATGTCGAGGTTGAGCGCCGCGCCGAGGCTGCTGACGTGCCGGCGGAGGTGGATGCCCAGGGCCGAGATCTTGCGCACCTCTGCGTCGACGCCCCCGCCCTGCGCCGGCGTCTGCACCCACACGCCCGGGTCGTCGGTAGTGAACCCCCGTAGGCCAAAGAGGCGCTGGAGGAGCGAGATGGTGGTGCGCTCCAGCAGGCGCGAGTAGCAGCGCACGGTGAAGTGCTTGTGGCCCAGGGCACGCGTCGAGGACTTGATCACCATGACGGGCCACAGCACCACCTGACCTGGCCCGTGGTAGGTGGCCAGGCCGCCGCGGGGCGAGGTCAGCACGGACGGGTGGAAGATGTGCTCTGCGCTTGGCGGGTCGGTGGTGTTCTTCTCCTCGCTCGTCGGTACCACGCCGTGGGTGTGCAGTGACTGTGCGGCGGAGGAGCGGACGTAGAATGGAGCTTTGAGGCGGGATATCTCGGCTGGTGATAAAGACGAGGGAGTGGGTGATGATGAGGCTGTGGCTGTCTGGGCTTGTCGTCGGCCGAGTGTGTATGTGGGCTGTGGAGTGAAGGAGATGAGAGTTGGGCGAGGAGGTGTGAGGCCCCTGCTTGACGGTGATGATGATTCGGCATCCTGGAAGTCTAGCTGACGCCGTCGCAGCAACTCTTGTAAGGCCGCTGCTGTCTGATAGCTCGGGAAGATGCCCTGTGATGGTGAGCAGGGCAGGTGGATGTGGCGGAGGCGGACGGGAGGCATGGCGCTTCAAACTTTGTGAGAATGACAGTGGGTGAAGGACAAGGTGTAATATGGCATGCTATTGCATTGTCTATGGTGACAACATTGTGAAATTGTTGTCATCTAACCAGTCAGATCTTGGACCCGCCAAATCCGGCTTGAGTAAGACGGCAAAGTTCAGTACAGCGATTGAGAGAGAGAACTTGGTGAGTGACGTTTATCGATTACCTAAGCCATTCTGTCGCCTAACCCTGGTCCCCCTGAGGCTTCCCCTCCTGCCAACAACCCAGCCCCTGAAGTCACGATGTCCCAGGCTTCTACAGTGAGGAATCAGATGTGTGTCAGTACCAATTGTTGTGCTTCAGACTGGGTTCAAGAGAGCATACTTAACTTGTAATTGACAAGCCTCAATTGGCCACAAATAACTCTCAGATCCTTAACTACACAAAGTCGACCACACCAGATCTTCTAGACCATCACTGATCATGGCCTCCGAGAGCGAACGTTTCGCACTGGCGAGATCAGCTCTTGCCTCTGACCCCTCTCACTCAGCACCGATTTTATTTTCTTATGGCTCGCTTCTGTTAGACGAGGTCATCGCTGCCCTGCTGGACCGCGTACCCGACCACGAGCCCGCAAAAGCCCCAGGCTACCGTGTGTCCAAGCTCCCAGATCAGTCATACCCAGGCCTTGTGCATGACGAGTCATCCGAGGCTCCTGGTCGCATATAGTGAGAGACATGCTTCTTAAAGTTCCACTGGGTCCTTCAGCATCCATCACTAACATGTATCTACAGTTGTGGACTCAGCCCCAAAGAGTGGGCCATTTTGGACGCTTTCGAGAATCCGCTGTACGAGGTACAGGTGGTGACACTGAGGGATGGGCGCAAGGCGCTGGCATATGTGTGGACTGCCGATCTATTGTTAGGAGCGGCGGGCTGGACGACGGATTCCATGACCGGTACCACACTGGAGCGATACCTGAAGTGGACGAAAGCTTGGCGCAAGGAGTATGATGCGCAGGTGGAGGCATCTTGAGCACTGGTCATATCTGGAAGCGAATATGCGAGTTTGATTCTAGATTTATGCCAAGAGGAAGTCAGGACAAGAGGAAAAGAAAGAGCACATATCACACGATGATTCTTTAATACTGAGACTTGCAAACTATGGATCAATTACCTACCTAGGTAGTCTCCCTATCTCCCTAAGGCCGTATCCTAATACTCAAGAAATTGACCAGCCGAAACAGCTAATAACCAACAGCCACTAGGCCGCCGAACAATTGTGGCAAGCACGGTGAACTTTACACTGCCAGCAAGCGGGACCAACGAGGGGGTTAGGGACGCCACATTGGCAACAGAGCCACTCATTACGGGGAATCTTTTGGGGCTCGGAAGGAGTTTTCATCTCGCTCTTGGGCTCAGGTCTGGAAGTTGGGGTGAACCTGCGCTCCGTTCGGGGAGTTGGGACGAACCTACGCAAAGAGCTCCCCTTTCCTTCCTCCTGCTCGGCAAAAGTGTAAGCCAGCGGGGAGATGTTGTCTGGGCGAGCCGTGTTGGGGATGTCGAGGTCCGCAGCCTCGAAAGCATCTACGCCTTGAGATCGGTCCTCGTTGACGAAGAACTTCGAAATCTCAGCGTCCTTATCGTTGGAGGTGTTGTTGGCCATGTTCTTGAGTCTTCTCAAAATGTTGTGGGTTTGTCTGTAAAGCTTCCTGAACATGAACAGGTGTTTGTGTTGATATGGGTGGCCCAGACGGGGAGAAGATGGGAGGAGAGGGCAATATTTATATACGTCTGTACTTCTGTGATATTATTGTCACTTAGTCTAGACAAACCCTTTATTGTACTTCTACGAGGGGAAACAATGCATGAATGCCCGCACGGCAACGACCACTGCATGACAGGGCCCTCTTTGTAATTCTTTGGCTTGGGATGAATAGCTTTGTCCACAATTGTGTGGGAATATGTTCTGACAATTAGAGTAGCATAGAATTTTCAACTCGACACAAGGAAGCGTGACAGAGCGCGAGCCGTGACATGTGTTTCGTGGTTGATCAGAGGTCATTCCAGCACCACGCCATGGTCCCACACTCACTGCGTAATTTCTTCTAATAGAAAGACCTCTCTAATTTCAAAATTATTCTCCAGTCCCCGCGGTGTTACAACTGTTTTGGTCATGAGCTGTAAATATGGTCGTTCAAACTTGCGTTCCGAGACGCGGTGTAATTCCGAAGGCATAGGGTCCAATATCAGCATCTTGCTTACCTTCTGGAGTTCCTTTCTCGTTTTTCAGGTCCTTAGCTATTATTCATCGTTCTGTCACATGTATTATAATTTTCACTGCCCTATCTCAGGTCGTCTTGATCAAGATGTGATCTATACACAAGGAGTACTAGCCTTTGTCCTAAATCCACCCATTCTCCACCTGCCCAATGACCAATGCCTTTAAATCTGCGGAAGTGATGTTCTAGCCAGTCTTCCTTTCTCATGAGTCTCTCATAACATCAAGTTCCTGACTCAAAATTTCTGGGGTACTGTACCGAACTGAACAAACATATGGAGGTCGAGAATCTCGCCACCGGACTCAAACATCAATTAACATCGTGAGAACAGAGCCTGAGCACGTGCTATTCATCATCGGTCGATCACGACAATTGCTTCCACCAGTTCTTGACAAGATCAAGGCCATATCCCCTCTCCTTCCCAGCCCAATACCCCAAACCCGCTGCTACAGCCAGGACAACACCCGGCAACAGTTTCTTCAACACGCCCAATGCGACCATCTTCAGAAACATGTTCTGCCGCGCCGCAACCCGTGCCACATGGTCTTTCCTCTTGTTCGCGTGCGGGAAGGGCACATCCGGGACCGGCTTCCCTAGAAACTCGCACAGCGGGCCCCACCCATCCTCGACCTTGTACTCCAGCAGGCGGTCCTTGGGAGCAGCAGCCCTGACTTCTTCATAATGCCTGCGATAGCGATCTCTCGCCTTGCGCCTGATCTCACCCACATTTCTAGCCTCATAGTATCCCAGCATGATCTTACGGATCGTCAGCCCACCCTGGAGCCCCTTGAGCCGCCCGATAACGTCCATGATCAGGAACGCGCGCCAGCCCCACGTCGTGCTCCAGATAGCCTCGTCCATGCTGGCATACCACGACTCTACGTCCCGTTCGACGAGGATAACCTTGGCCTCCGGGTAGGCGTCCATCAGAGGCACCGCGAAGAAGGATGCAATATCAGTAGCGCCGTCATATCTACCAAAGACCTGGTCCCAGTCGGCGCGGGTGAAGGACGCACCCGTGTAGGTCGGCAGGCTGGGAAAGAAGGAGTCTGCTGCTTTCGACAAGACTGGCCAGTCGTTGGCATTCCCGACGTCCTTGACGCCGTGATGGATATTTTGGTACCCGAGGATTGAGAGTGCTTGGGCTATGGAGGAGGAGCCTGTCGTCTTGTGTGAGAACGGAGCTTGTGTGGGGTGGACATTAGTTGGGGAGCGTCATACCTGTCCTCGTCATTCCAAGCGAGAGAATCTGCATTGGCTTGACAAGCCGCGCCTCTGCGGACTTCGTGGCTAATGCTGTTGGTTGTGCCATCTTGGCGGAGAGTCCTGCGCTACTTTCACAGTCTTGGAGAGGCAAGACCATCACTGCCAAACATCGCCAATTGATAAGGTCCGAGACCCGGTATGGGACGGGACCCATGATCGTGACAATCTCATCACATCGATACCCTCGTGTCCCAAATCGCGTATCCACTGCCTCGGTGTTGGTGGCATGGATGACTGTCGTCGTGCTGGGTTGATGTGGACATTGTGTCCGGGGACGACCGCTGACAACGTGCCATCTGTGCAACGTCCTATTCGTTAGCAAGTTGTTCTCCCATATATGTGGGTAATACCGGTCAATGGTGGATGAACTGAGCTGTGTCAAAAGTGTCAACCGGCGTCCCCTGGGAGCAAATCCCAGCCTCGATGGTCCTTGTGTCTAACACGAGTCAGAGTGTCGGAGGACTATCTATCTTCTCTCACGACGAGTCATGCCTTCGAATTGGTGTTGTGGATAGCAGATGGACGGTCGCACGTGCGTGGGAGGAAACGATGAATCAATTGGACAATTGAAGGAGTGTGCTTGATCGCCTTGTATTTGTCTTCTAAAGGCCAGTGGAGCAATCGCATGGATTTTGGATAGCCCCTGCAACGGGTTCTACAATGGCACTTAGGCCATGAAGAGTTGGCGTCTCGCAATATCGATACTGCGAAGAAAATAGGAAAGTCGATGCCAAGAAAATACAAAGCAGAATCACATAGTCGTAAGTCTTGCCAGTAGAGCCTGGTAGAGAGTGTACTCGTGCATTGGCAGCATCACGGGCGACTTCACAGCTGCCTTCTGTATTTTACAAGACTTAGAGGGCAATCAAACCGTTGTGGGACTGTTGCCAGAGCTCACTTGCCAGCATGATTTCCATCCAGGCGTACCTGCCGTCGGTGACCTCCCGTAACATTTTGCTGGGCCTCTTTCTCCTTGTGAGTCGAACATGACCAACAACAAACCATCTCAAAAAACTAAAGCTTAACACCAGCTCATCGTCCGCTTCATCTTGATCAATGTGGTCTATAATCTCTTCTTTCATCCTTTATCGTCCTACCCAGGGCCGAAACTTTGGGCGACCTCTCGCCTTCCGTGGAATTACTTCAACTTCAGAGGCCGACTTGGCTGGCGCATACGCGACCTCCACCAACAATACGGCCCAGTCATCCGCATCGCCCCCAACGAGCTGTCATACACCACTTCCAGCGCCTGGAGGAAAATCTATGGCCAGCGCTCGCCCGAGTTCGAGAAGGCCGTTGATGGGCGCGGAATCGCGCCAGTCGAGATCAACGGCAAGAGGGCGCTCATGACCGAGACTTCAGAGGGCCACGCCAGGCTCAGGAAAGCCATTAACCCAGCCTTTAGTGAGAGAGCTTTGAGAGATCAGGAGAAGTACTTGCAGGCACACTCTACCACGCTTCTAACCCAGTTGTTCAAGAGCTGCAACGAGGGTCCGGTGGATATGGCGAAGTGGTACAATCTTCTCTCGTACGATGTTATTACCGGCAAGTTTATCATCCCATCCTCGCGTCTCTAGCTTCTTCTGACTTTGGGCTAGAGCTCGCTTTTGGTACGACCGCGAACTGTCTCAATCAGGCAGACCAGCCACATCTCCAGGTCCTCGGGAACCGGGCCAAGTCTGTCGTGTTCTTCCAATTCGCGCTACAATATGGGCTAATGTCCGTTTTGCAATTTCTGACTCCCAAGTACGCCCGCGAGGCCCGCCGCAAACATCTTGCCCTCTCGGCCGCTAAGGTCCAGGCACGTCTCCAGGCCAAGAATCCAGGAAAGGACTTCATGTACTACATCCTCGAGAACCAGGAGGAGAAGTTCTCCAGTCTGGATCTGACCCTGCTCGCAAGCACCTTCATCGTGGCCGGAAGCAACACGACCGCGGACACCATGACGGGCCTGACTTACCTGTTGCTGCGCAATCCCGACAAGATGGAGTGTCTGAAGAAAGAGATACGTTCCATGTTTCGTTCTAAGGATGAGATTACTATACAATCTACTGTGCATTGCAGATACCTCACCGCCTGCCTCGAGGAATCAATGCGCATGCGCCCAGCCCTGTGCTGCTCGCTGGCCCGCACAGTGCCAGACGACGGTGAGGTCATTGACGGCGAAATCGTTCCCGGCGGCACCGGCGTGGGTGTCCACATGCTGGCGGCTGCTCATTCGGAGCTCAACTTTAGACGACCCATGGAATTCATTCCGGAGAGGTGGCTGGAGCTCCCGCCTGGCTCGGAGTTTGCTAATGATGACAAAGGCGGGAGTCAGCCGTTTTCACACGGGCTGAGATCTTGTGCAGGAAAGGCGTGAGTTGAATATCGTTACCAATTGATTGGGCTTGGGCGGACTACTGATTCTTCTTCTGCATAGGCTTGCGTGGGCTGAGATGCGCATCACCATGGCCAAGCTCTTGTGGCATTTTGACTTTGAGCTGGCGAGCCCGGAGGAAGACTGGTGGAACAAGCAGCGTACCTACCTTATCTGGGAACGGCTTCCATTGATGGTCAACTTGAAACCGAGAGCGGTATAAATGTGGGCTTACTTGAATTATTCACATTCGGGTTCTGAAATCAGGGTCGTCGTGGAAGCAGGGCATCTCAATGAAAGCTGAAAGAAAACGAGACCTGAGTTCACAAACAAGGGCCGTGAGGAGTTCCCCTGAGGTGTGTTGAGCTTAGTGGGATTTTGGCGAGATACCTGCAGGAAATGGCTACTGAAATGGTACACACGACTGAAGAGCACCATCGAAAGCTCGTTTCCCCGGAGAAATTCTCGTGGGAAGCTCAAACATGAAGTCCTTGAGGACCTACCTCCATTCAGGTCTGCAGCGCCAGCAGCAGAACATCACTCCCCTAAGATATACCTGTGGATTGCAGCTGAACATTCTGTAACACTTGCTAAATGATCCAGAAGATGGAACAAAATACAAGAATTTGTACGCTGAAGGAAGCATGTAATCACATATTCAAGGGTCATCAAGCCCTGCACAGCCGTCCATTTCCAGTGACCACCCAATTTTCACTGCCAACTGCAACACCACAGTAGAACAGCCCTTCGGGGTCCCATTTTCTCTTCACAGACGATAGCCTGTCATAATTAGCCCCATAAAACACCTTCTGCCAGTTGGGCTGCCTGAAGTCCCCTTCGTTGATGTACGATCCCATTCCGGGCGTCGCTGCTTCGATAATAGGCTGCAAGACGTCAGTGATGAGGTCCAGCTCGCCAAATACGTCGTCCCACGGAGCCTCGAAGCTGAATGGCACCTCGAGAGATGCAGAGACGATTGCATCGCGCCACGCGGGGAGCACCGCGTTCTCGTTCTCACCGCCGAAGGGCCCTACGTTAGTGCCCACGCCGATGAAGATGCCGCCCTCTTCGACGATAGCGCGAGCCGCAGCCGAGAAGTTGGCCAGCTGGGGCCGCGAGATCAGCCGGCCACCGAAGTTGGCTGTGCCGACTTGGATCCAGCCGTCTGGCAAGGGGCCCCAGTAGGCGCTGTAGTAGTCGTAGTAGGTCGGGCTCTCGGTGTAGTTGACGCTGTGTCGCAGGCCTAGTGATCCCAGCGTTGAGAGGAACGGCTCCATGGCCTGCTCGAGCTGAGCCTGAGTCTTATTGTAGGCTGTCAGGGCGGAGATGCTGAGGTAGTCGGTCGTGAAGTAGTAGATCACCATTGTGCCGAAGTCGACTAGGTCCGGGAGGGCGGCATGGAATGCGTCCACGGCGCGGAAGATCTGGTCAGTTGAGTTGTTGTTGTCGGCCTTCTCGATGGACAGCTTGAGGCCGCTGACGATTGCTTCTGGGTAGGTCTTTACTGTCATAGAGACGACGACGCCGTAGTTTCCGGCGCCACCTCCGCTATGCAGGTGTCAGTGTTCTTCTCTCCAGCCATGCGCCGAAAGGTTTAGCGGACATACCTCAGAGCCCAGTAGAGCTCAGCATTTTCAGTCTTGGAAGCAGTGACAAGCTTGCCACTGGCAGTCACAACCTCAAATGACAGGGTCTGGTCGGCAGCGAGTCCAAAGTTTGTGCTCAAAGCAGAGTGCCCGCCGCCTTGTGTGTAGCCCCCAGCCACACCGACAGTAGGACATTCTCCCCCAACAGCGACACGGCCGAGGGCAGTAGCAGCCTGCAGCATCTCGTACCCCTGAACACCTGCCCCCAGCTTGAGAGCCGTGCCAGTGAAGCTCGCATCGTCCCATTCGACCGGCGTGATATCCTTAAGGTGGTGAGTCCAGACCGCCAGGGCCCCGGCGCCGGTGGAGCGGCCCAGGTAGTCGTGCCCAGTGTTCCGGATGACTAGGCGGACATTTTGTTTCCTGGCGAAGTTGACTGCGGCGGCAATGTGGTCGGCATCGGTGGCATTGACGGCATAGCGCACATACACGCCCAGCTCACACGGCCGCTCACGCGGAGTCCAGGGGTCGCAGCTCTGATTGGCGAAGAACGGGGCCATCACGCTCGAGCTGGAGTTGAGGCTGCAGACATTCTTTAGACTTGTGATATGGGGAAAGGGGAGCTTCTCAGTCGGCTTACTGGATGCCGGCGTACAGCCATTGGTCCCTGAGGTACGCACACTGCTCTTCGTCGTACTGAGGGTCATGACAAGGGGATCCAAGGGGGACTGTGGCAATGAGTCGTCCCCCGACTGTCGCGTTCAGGGACGACCACTCGGCGTCAGACGGCCAGCACGCGTCGCCAGGAAAGCACCTGCAGCTGGCGTCCGCTGTGCCATCTGGTTCGCGCAGATGCACCGATTTTATAGGCTTCTGTTCGTAGGCTGAGAATGTTGCAGCAGCATGGCCTAATAGCAGCGCCGAGGCAATAGAAATTGGCTGCATGCCGAATGCTCCAAATTTGTTTGGTCGGGAATTGGCAAACCAAGAATTGACGAGGTTGAAGTTCAGAATCGGTCTGTGCAATGGACTGGAGCACTCGATCTCCACGAAGCAGCCAAAGACGGTGTCTTCACCTGCTGTGGGTCTTGGACCATGTCCGCTGCATGGTCAGATCTGGTCGTAATACGACTGAAGTTTACCATGACATATCCGTTGGTTGGCATTGGCAGTAAAAGTTTAGTGGATCTAGAAAGCCACCGAAGCCACCGAAGCGTAAGCAATGAGGGGACTCAGTTGATGATCCCCGGCATCTGCATCTGTAAGTGCCGTTTTCCACCGCCAACATTTCCGCGTATTTCCGTACTCGAATCCACCGCTCTAGAAGGCCTGCGGATCATCAAGTCGATGAGCCTCAAGTACGTACCGACCAGTGTCATCAGAACAGGAAGATACAAGCAGACGCGGTGATGGCCTCCCGTTCACCACTCAACATCTCACTCTCTGTCAGAGCCCATGTGGCTTCCGATGATTCATATTGCTTCGTTTGTCTCCTCCCTTGCCTTTCCATATCCCTCCTGCGCAACAACATACCTGCACGGCCAGCACGAGTCCGGGGCTTCCACATCATCATATCTCTCATATCTCCCAGCCGGATATTTGTCTCGATACTTTGATGCTAATATTGTCGCCCATGACGAGAATTAAACTGCATCTCAGAAAAAGAATCCAAACACAGTCAAGACTGGCCACATTCATGGTAATACTGTATTTCATATATAGACAGACTAATAACACGGTACAGATAATTTTCACTCAGGTCAGGCGAAGCTAACGAGGCTAGCAGTAGTTAGTTGGCTGTACTTTCGCACAACTTCCTGACCCCGTCGCCGCCTCTAGACACCTTACATGTAAGGTTCCGCGAACCTAGTCGGCCACCACATGACCACCCTAAGGCATCCAGTGGCGCCCAAAACCTGATTCACACTTTGACCTGGGTTTATAAGTAAATTTATGTATATACAGTTGGGCCGGTAGTATAGTCGTGTACACCCGGGTTTTCCGCACTCCTGTGCTAAAGTCGCAGTGAGACCTTAAACCTTCTCTCTCTACCTAAAATCCAAGCACCCCGGGAGGACCTGGTTCAACTCCAGGCTGGCCTACAAAACCTGATTTTTTTTCCTTCCCTTTTTCCTCATCTCGTTCTTTTCCCTTTTTTTTTTTCAATGCTTCCTCTTTATTACAAGCTCGCACCCAACCAAGATACCCTGATCTATATGAGTGCAGCGTATCTCCACCTCGAAAAGTCTATACCTATGTATACTTTAGATGCTTAAATTCTACTCTCTGAATACAAGCCACTTATGATAGTATAGCACCAGCACACGCGGTAGCAAACACAGAGCTAGCTCTAGGAGAGGGCAGTCACATCTAGATAGAATTTATGACTCAGCAAATTATATCGTGTCACTGGTCAACTGAACCTGGTGAGACCTTACTCTCGTCTCCGTATACGGATCTCATCTGCTTCCTCTCAGGGTCCCTCCTCCGAATCTCCTGCACTTCCAACTCCGATAGCCAAGGTCTCAATACTTGATTCCCAGAAAAGGCAAGAGTCGACCCAGCGTGGAGCACCATGTAGTACCAGGTTCTGCAATTAAATACAGTATTTGTGGTCCGTCTCAGACATTCTGCGGGTGTGGGCCCAGGCCCGCGAAAAGAGGAGCGTGGTGATCAGCGGAAGGCTAGATAACCACGGCAGGGAGCTCTCGTATCATGCTGGGGCGATGATAAGGATGACTGAGGTCGGTATGGAATTCTCACATCGGCCGAAGCCAGGTGCAAAACCCATGGGTTGAGAAAATCTTGAGATGGCGGGCTCGTCATCGAACATGTCAGGCCCAGCATGAGACCCTCGAGCGGGAGTGATTGACGGTACAAGTTCCTTGGTTGAAAAAAGCTTATGAGTGCTGGGCATCTGTTCCTACCTTTGTCATGGATAAAGAAGCAATGAAACACACGAGGGCTAAAAAAAATGAAATCAATTTCGAAGCTATTCTTGATGCAGCTTCAAGACCAAGGAATTCTTCGAAGCATGCTTGTAATATCAACCGCGATGCTGCTGTGAGTACCCTGCCCTACCCACTAGCCAGAATGTACAAAATCCAACCAAACTCCTCTGAGGACCGTCTTGTTTGTTTTACTCAGGGACATCCCCGTACTCTAACGAAATGCCGGATGGTATCATAGATGTCTGGGTCGGGGCCCAGAAGTAGACAGTGGCTCGGGCGTGTCTTCATGCGTTGTGTGAAAAACGAAAATGCTGCTGCCAAAACAATGCTCCAGTCATGCCGGGTCCTTTACAACGCCGATTTACCCGGGCTGTCTAGAGCTGGTTTATCTGTCTTGGGTTGGGTCTGGTCCCCTCCCGTATCCTTCTTGGGTGTTTCGACGTGAGCCGGAGCCGAGTCGCCTGATGCCTCTGCTGCCACCACTGAGGTCGCCGAAGTATCGTCCTTGACCTCGGAAGATGACTGTTCGCTGTTCAAAACATCCTTGCTAAGGGCCGCTTTATGCTCCTGTTGGTCAGAAGGCGCCTGTTGAGCCGCATCTGAAGTGGACTGAGGCTCAGGTTCGGAGCGAGTTGGGTTCATCAATACGCGCCGCTCGCCGTCGTCGCCGTCCTCCTCATCTGATGTGGTGTCAGCACCATCGCGGCTACCAGATGCATCGTCGAGCTTCAGACCCGCTCCGACCTTGTCGGCCAAGTCCTCGACATCAGCCTGCAGCGCAGCCTCCCGCTCCTCTGCACTCCTTAGCTGCCTCTCTGCCTCCTTGTCACCGACGATCTCCCGCCACACCGCCTCCAGCTCACCTCCCCAGCCGAGCTCATTGGCAAGTTTTCGGACACCCGAGTCACAGTCGCCGAGGACCAAGACGTCGTCCGGCCGGGTTCCCATAGAACCGACACGCTCCAAGTTGAAAAGGACACGAGGCGTCTCATCCTTTGCCATTTCCGGCAGGCTGGCAAATGGCTGCACGGTGAGGCTCGTTCCCATGACCAGGACCAAGTCGCCGTATGACGGGACGTGCCTATTCTTGTGGAACTGCTCCGGAAGCTGTTCTCCAAAGAAGACAATGTCGGGCTTCACCAGGCCATCGCACTTCTTGTCCACACAGCGAGGCACCTGGCCTTGGAACACGTAGTCCTTCATCTTGTCGTCTGGAAATGTGGTCTTGCACTCAATGCACCTCTGGGTGGCGAAGCTGCCGTGGGCCTCCACAATCAGCTCTCCGGGAACCCCAGCCTGTCGCTCCAGACAGTCAATGTTCTGGGTAAAGAGCATTCGGAGGAGGTTCTTCTTGGCGAGAAGAGCGATGAATGCATGCGAGATGGTCGGGGAGTAGTTTCCAGGATATAACTCTTTCGCAAGGACGTAGAAGGGGTCGGGGTTCTTGCGAAAGTAGGAGATGTCGAAGACGGCTTCGGCGTAGGGGAGGTTGAGGCGAGCGAGGTTCGCGTACAGGCCAGTGTTAGGGGAGCGAAAGTCAGGAACTATACATCACGAGATCAGCACAGAGTCGCACAACAATGGCCAGGTTGGCTGTGCGACGAGGGCGAAACCCCCACTTACTTCCAGCGGCAGTTGAGATGCCAGCACCGGTCATGACCACGATCTTCTGCGCGTGGCCATCTTTGATCATCTGGGCGACGGCAGAGAGCGAGCGCTCGGACAAGGTGGTTGGAGGAACATCATCCTCAATGAGGCCGGACTGCTCTTGGCCCATCTTCCTTCGCGAAGGCTTCTGCCAGGAGCGGGGTCCTTTCTGTTGGTGACGATCGCGGCGCCGACGACCTATCTTGACGGTATTGAGGTGAAGGCCGGGGGTAGGAGGTGGCGAGTTGGGTGCGTGATGTGCTCAGCAATTCGAAGTTTGCTGGGCAGAGAAGGGTGAGTGTGGTGAAAATTATGAAGGTGGCAAAGGTGTTGGAGGGCTGTAGTGGAAGTTTGTAAGGTTGGTGGTTGAAGTTTGGTTTCACCCTCAGGCTTTCTTTTGACGTCAACTTGCGCTGAGGCAGGCAGAAACCAACCTCGGGTGACTGGCGGGGCAGCGGGGTTTTGGTAGGGCTTATCTTATCAGCAAGTTCCCCAGTGATGGTTGCAGGGTTCAGGGCTTGATGCTTAATGTCTAAGGCCAGAGCCGCAACGATCTCAGGGGGTACGGGAGCTAAACGTTCACGCCAGTGGCAGCAGTGTCACCACATCCCTGGTTAAGCCTAATTCCTTTCCTCACGACACTATCATTTATCATGTCTTCATGCTTCACATTTTGACAGTTCTCTTTGTCTGTTGATCACAAAACACACTTGCAGAGGTGACTTGTCGTCGTAGTATCTCATACGGTCTTGCAGCAAACTCACCGCTGTTCAGTGTCCTCACCGCAAAGCATCACACATGTTATTTTTAACAGGGTCTCCAAGCCCGTCCTTTGTTGAATTTGTCATTTGATGCAGCTTGTTTCTCCTATTTTGTGACATGTCTCTTTCTTTACTTTGCTGCTGCCCGGCTCGGGCCCGTCGCGGAACCGAACGATCGTCGGCCATTGCCATTCCACCATTCGGTTACTCTCACATCAACAATCCTCTGTCATTCGATGCCGGCCAGCCCTGAGGGATTCTTGCCACCACTCTGCCAGCAGCTGTCAAAGGAGGCTGAACTGCATGTCTACCTCCTTGGTGACACACACTTCCATCCATGCAGCAACTTTTGACCCAATTGTAATCTGTGGCCGCCACCCACCAGCTATAATTGACCATGTCCTTCAGCTCGCTTACTACGCAGTCATGTCTTCCAACGCTTCGTATTGGATACCAATCTACCCAGATTCAAACAGAAGTGGCATTAAGGATGTCAAGGCAGATATGACACTTCGCTCAGGTGGCTATGCCTTGAGGCTCTGCTCTGGGAAGCGAAGACGACGATTTCGGTGATGGCAGCCTTGCTTCGAGTCGGAATGATAAATGCATTGATTTTTCCTAAGTCACTTCATCATGTCTTTGATGTCCAACAAGGTTCATTATACTGATTCTATGCAGGCAGCTACTCGAAGCCATTCTCCTTTATTGTCGTGAAAGTCTGATTATTCTCTCTGTGGATATTCTCCTTGAAACCAAGTAAAATGCATCGGGATCGATACGAAAACACGAGAAGGCACCGTGACCAACATCATAGAGCCAACACGGGACATAACCATGGAAGAGACCGCTACGAGAACATCAGGAATGACCACAGAGCCCATCGCAACAAGCACATCAGAGGAACCCATGTGCAAAGTCGCGTCCACGACAGGAGAGGATACTATGAGCAGCCACAATATCAGCTGGACTCGAACTCTCAGCAACAGACTGCAGAATGCTGTACAGAACTCGGCTCCTCGAACATGTCAAGCACTAAACGCATCATTCTGCTGTGCTTTATCTACCTCGGCCTGCTCACGGCGGTCGCCTTCCAAGCCTGCATCCTCACCTACCAGATCAGTGCCGTGACAAAGACAGCGTCCCAAACGGATGACACCACGCCAGAATTCTCACTTTACAAGAACAGTTTGTTTGAAAGCTGCTCGGCCAACACTACGGCCAAGGTTGACTGTGCCCTCATTGAGGTCGACCTCACCAAAGACTCCCTCACATGGCCGTGGGTTGAGGACCACCGCATGGTGAAGCAAGACAACTACTTCATGTCCAGGACCGACTACCAAGTGTGGTCCGACCCGGAAGATGGACCACAAGTTGCGACCAAATACACATGGTGTGAGCTGGCAAGCTGCCTCGAAGGATTCAAGGTCATCCCATCGACCCCGAGGGACAGTGCTTATGGGTTCACGGCGATGAAGGCCTGGTCCTACCTCACCATGACTGCAATTTATGTTCTATGGGACATACGGAAGATACTGGTCCGCCCCGAAAAGTGCAAGGGGACAGGCACCATGAGCTGGCTCGAGTTGATCCTTCCCATCGCCTTTATCGGCTGGTGGTGGTGGGGCCTGGGTACTCTGGCGAGCGACCCAGACGGCGCCGAGCCCGTATCGCTGGACGAATGGATCGTGACGTGGAACCTGGTCGCCTCGTTGGACTTCCATCCCTGGCGCTGCTCTCACCCCGAGTCCAACGTCCGGAAGACCATAAAGTATGTCCTCCATTTTGTGCTGTTTGCCCAGTGGTGCGCTACCATCCATGCTTTCCGATTGCAGGATCGAGAAGTCTTTCAGCGGTACGACTGTCTCCCGTCCGCGATAGACACCGCCCCGGGCGTCTCGTCGTGCTCGGCGGAGGAGTTTTGCTCTAAGACATGGCTGTTCAGCAACCCGGACATGCTCAGTAACGACGACGAGACGGCTCTCAAGTTCTATAGGATACCTGCAATTATGGCCCTTGCCACCTACCCCTTGTCCCTCATCTGGCTCGCATCGAAACATCTCTTGGGGAAGTCGTACTGGACCCCTCAGAAGCTGCGGGAGTGGTTCGGGGAGAGTGGTGTAGATAGGATGTCGTCCATGATTCGACTCGGTTCAGCTCTGCTATTTGGGTACTTTGGAATATGCTACGCCATCCCTATCTTCACATCCCCAAACCTCAGCTTCGACTTCGACGCTCTTGGGGGCCCGGCCACGCTTGCATATGATTTGGGCTGCAGGGCTGTGCATGTCGGTGTTAGTCCGAGGATCTACTACCTCGACGTCGAATATGGGCGTGCTTTGAGGATCGCGAGGATGTGGTTCAATGCATGATTGAATTCTGGGAGGAGGCGTCAGGTAGGGCTGAGAGGTCAAATTGACTCGGTGAAATTGAGTTTCGAAGGGTCAGGGTAAGGTTGGATTGTAGTACACCATGAACGTATATTGATGACAAGGCTTGAACTTTAAAATCGTAGTAGCTAAGCAAAACTTAGTTTAGACCACATAGTTAGTTCAAACAAGAAGATATTGCGGGATTGACATAGTCGCACTGGACAATAGAATATTGTAGTGAGAATAGTGTTGTAACATAATCGATTTTCTCTGGACGGAAGTCAAAAACAACCTCCTAGCCATAAGCTTATATACTTGGTAATCCAGTCAATGAAGCTTCGTGATGTTATGAGACATCGCCTGAAGCCTCCTCAAAGAAGAAAAGAAAAACATTGAGCTCCGGTCACATTTTCTCGCAAATCCGGTCAACGACTTAGAAGCCGGCGTGAAGATCACGGCGGCGGACCTTGTGCGGGGTTGCGGCGCCGGTGAAGAGATTGGTAGCATTCCTGAGGACATTCGCAACACCCGTGATATCAGTAAGGGTGACTTCGACATCCTTCTTGGTCCATCCCAGCTCGGTCGGGAGACGCTCGTTCTCTGTTTTCACATTTGTTAGCAACCATCTTTTCTTGGTATAAAAGGGGACGAGGCGTACCGAAGAAGTAAGTGACGAGGTTCTTCTCGACGGTGGGATCCTGCAGAGTCCCAAAGACGATGAAGGGGGCAGCGACCTCGCCGAGGCTGAACTCCTCAGTCGTAGTCGTGAATGTGTAGTCGGGGTTGTAGGCCCTCGAGGTGACCTGCCGCGCCAGCTTGCTGTTGGCGATCTGCTTGGGCGTGAGGATGTCGGTGGTCCAGTAGGCGGTGGAGGTGTCGAAGATGGATTGGTTGAAGACGTGGTTGTTGCCGAAGAAGGCGTCTGAGCGGCTGTTGGTTGGAGTGTTAGTTGCGAGTCTTATATGCAGGTCCAAGATTGTTGATGTGCATACCTCAAGCTAGCGTCGTGTTCCAAAACATTGTGTCGGTTAAGATTATCACTGTGCAAGGTTAGGAGTTGTGCAATATCTTGAGGTAGTCGACGTGGCTTACAGCGTGAAGAATGTCGCGTTGGGCTCAGGGTTGGCGATAACGGCTTGGTCCCACATTATACCAGCCAGCTCAGCGTTGAAGCTGAGACCGGTACCCAAGGCATGGATCGCATTTTCGCGGGTGATGTTTCTGCCGTCACGGGGTAGAAAGCCGTGGTTCGCCAGAGTATTCATCATCGGGCAGGGACCACGAACTAGGTATGTGGTGTCAGTGTATCATCGTAGGAGAAGGCATTTTTCTCCCCCTGTACTCACAGTCATCGGCCCCGCCTGCTCTCCATTCTCCTTCTGGGAGATCGCCAGCCCCGTTTTGAGGCAAGGCTGAAGCCAAAAGGCAGAGTTGGGCAACCGAGAAAATTGAAAGCTTCATGGTGTTTACAATAGATTTTGCTCTTGATTATGCTAGTCAGAAGAAGAAGGCCCAATGTTTTACAGAGAACAAGATCTTCATCTTTCCACAGCCGGAGCAGGCGCCCTTCTTATATCCAACCTGCGGGATTCTCAACGGCCCTCAGGGGCTGTGTTCCTGTTCCTGGAGCAATCAAGCTAGAGCGCCATCCAGAAAGTGACGGGTCGCACAGATTCTGTGCTGTTCCCATAATAGGGGCAGCATTTTCTCGGCCTTTAGTGATACCTCGCCCCAATCATTATGGACGGCGCGCTCCAGATAGAAGATAGGGCCTTGTTCTCCGCAGCCCATCCCCGTCGACGATGCAGATCGTGACCTGCCCAGGTTGGGATGGCAGGCTGCAAGGCAGGCTGCGCGCAAGGCTCAGAGCCAATGAGAACGAGTGTGATTTTCGCTGACGCGTTGCAAAGGGACTATTCTGGAGGTGCCCACCGTCCGTCCGCAGTGATCGTCTGCAGCCGTTGCTAATCAATAGTAAACGTGTGGAACCGGGACCAATGCAAGGTCCACTGGGCCTTTCCGCGTGTTCGGCATCGAGTGCACTAAGGTGCCCCTTGCCGTATCCACATCTGTGTTTCCACTCCGTATTCGGCAGTGTAGCTGCGGCTCGACCCGTCTGACGAATGGAAGCCCTGATTATACGGTCAACGGCAGCGAGCCGTCCGTGCGAACGCATAATGGCTTGGAGAATAACCAGGATAGTCGCTCTCGGACTCTCTCTCGTATTATCTCGCATGCAAGCCTCCAGTCACAACGAACGCATCTTAAGGAACAGTGTTATATCTCTCTCCCCTCAACTAGTCAGTCAACATGATGCCATAACATACCCACCTAGTGCCGTCTCGTTTGTTGAGAACTGTTTTGTGCGAGTTTGCCCCTGCCCATGTTCGGGGAATTTTCGTCCTAGCTTGCAACCATTCCAGCTGCATTGTGGATCTTGGGAATATGCATATTTATTGCTAGTATCCAGCATTGTCGTCACTTCTTCCACGAACGCCTGACGAGATCGCTTCCTTGGTTGATGGATGCCCTTGTGGTTAACGGGAGTCTCACGAACACCATTAGTCTGTAAGCAACCCATGGGCATCAATGCTTCAATGACGGCATGTCAGCATTCTACACAGTTATGTCGTTCTATTATTTCACGAGCTGATCCTCGACTTTGGCCAACAAGTTCATCATCGCGGCTTGCCGGATCCGTGGCTTAGCTTGGCGATAAGATCGTCTGACTCGTCTGGACTGGCAGATCTCTGACCTGGACATTCATCCTCTTGATACAGGGGTCACCTATCTGGGACAGCCGGAGTGGACTCTGTTCACGTCGTTTAAATGACCCTTCCCTCATCGTTGAAGGACGAACGGCGCTCGCTACGGACAGCCAAAGAAGTCCGCATCCGAAATATCGAGCTACCCAGATCTTGCCGGGATATTCGTGGTGGTTTCGACCGTATTCGTGGGTTACTAGGCCACCAGGAGGTGAATGCTATACATCGGCACGATCAATGCTCGGGTGACATCCAGTCGTCTCTGGATGGGGCAGTGATTCTGGTCCGCTTCGATCCCGTCGAAACGCGTCGCCGTGGCGAAGCATTGAGTCTCGCCGATACCGTTCGTTTGTATGAGCCAGTACCAGCAATGAGAATCTCTGCAAGCTGATTCCATACTCACTTGTTGACCGTGGACCTTGTCTAAAACGAATATGTCATCGTCCTGACACTGAACCATTTGATCCCTTCTGAGGGCTTGATAATTCCCTACCCTCCGTAATACAGCTCACGGCGGGCCAGAGCCTTGTTTTGATGGCAGGATCAAGCAGAGGCTAGTAGAAACTGGAACAGGGCGTGACCAGGGCTTTCAGCTTCCGGCAGAGCCGATCGATGACAGGGAGTGAGCGGATGTTATCTCGCACGGTCTGATTATAGGTCAGTCTAGCCATCTTCTATATGGGATGGATCATGTTGTTTATAACTTCATGCAACAGCTGAATCGACTCCAGTGGGTCTTTATGGCCCCTGACGCGACAACGAACTGTCCCCATGAGCACGGAGCGCAAGACATAGTGTTGCCTTCCCACGCAGGATGACAGGTTGGCTCCCGCGATTTGTTGGTCTATAGCAACGTCATTTTGTGGCGAATGTCCTTCGCCGCGCCTTCCGAAGTGTCCTGTATTGCTTATCGATGTTGGGATATGGTCAAACCTGATCAGCCTGATTCTGAAGTGATCAACCAACGAGGCCCCGAACTCTATGCCATATAATCTGCCAGTGGGACCACCCGCCCTTGTTACCCGTTGGCTGCGCCAGAACCCTCTCGTCCACTTCGATCCAGTCGATACCGTCTGCCAATCACCTTCTCGATTTCTCACAGTAGTCTGAAAATGGTTGGTCGCGTAGGATATCTTTTACTGCGATGGCAGGGTTTCGGAATCTGGTGGGGTGTCCTGAGCGTCAGGGAATAGCTATACTCGCTGGGTCGAAGATCAGCTATCTCAACTGGTCGAATTGGAGATGGTATACCCTCGCTGTGTGTCTCCCATCTTGAAATTGTCGTGCCATTGTTCCCTCCCGCGGTACTGCGAATTCAGAGTTGCTTGTTTCTCGGTAGCTTCTCTCTTGTGATATTTGAACAACGAGATGCCGCTTTCGTATCTCTTCGATGTCCGCAGTCTCTCTGGCTTCTCTGACGAGTCCGGCCGGCTACGTCCTCTTTTTCCTGCGCCATACGCCTCTCGATGGGGCTGGGACAATCCGTCTGGCAGATGTCCATGCAAGCTATCTAAGAAGTCTTTTGGCGAGTCGTTTTGAAGTAGTTCAAAGATGTCCTCAGGTATTCGTGACTCGGAGTCCGTGTTTTCTCGCGCTTGGCTGATGACTGGTAAGGATGCATACGCCGCACGAGACGGCCGTTCACGCTGCGTGCGGTCCATCGCAGCTGGTCGTCGTTCGAGCGGGTGGTTTGGGTCGAAGCATCTGCGTCTTGGACTGAGAAATTGCCATATGGGAGTTAGGACAGTAAATATGACGGCGACGGCGAGACTTGGGAGGAATTTGACATACAGTACTACTGCTGCGAGTGTAGGTGGGCCCTTGCAACCTGGTCCCTGGTAACCTTCGCTAGCATGCTAGTCTCCACAATTTGGCAGATCGATCTGCAGTAGTATTTGCGGCCCGTGCCGCCTGAAACTTCCAGCGTTGAGATGCGTGGGACAATCTCCTGACTGATGATGGCCTGACCGGTATGATAGTCTTCTAAAGGACAGTTGCATGAAATGCATCATATTAGAGCACGCCATCGTTCCTAGATTTATCACGACTTATCTCCCGTACCTATGTCCTCAGACACATTCGTACCTGCGCCACATCTAGGATGTTGCGTGATCTCCAGCACCCGTTGCTCAGCACCAGGGACCCGACACCAGGGCCCATGCACGCAGTTGACAACAACCAGCTTCCAGTCTTTGACAAGAGTTTTCTTTCCGCTCCTGCATCAAAAGTAGGAGCTTTCAAGGAACTTCACAATTCAATCCTTGAGAATTGGTTGAAGGTCACCTCGAGCAGCCAGCTCGTATCAGGCTTGGAGCAAATACAATCGAGACAAGAACGAACATGCTTTCTCTCAGTACTGACAATCTGACTGTGGTAACTCCCATCGTATCCCCTTTTCTCTGAGTATTGAACTTGTTTCCATCCGACTGACAGACCAGGCTGCAGAATGTGCTTGTCATGACGTTAAAGACATATTTATTTACCCGGGGAAAAACTGGCAACGTCAAGTTGACAAAAGTTCTGCACTGGAACGTCTGTCCTACTGTAACACCTAAGCGTTCTACTGCCGACACTTCCTCCTTGTTAACCCAAGAGTTCTGCGAGGAATGCCGATTGTCATCATCGACACTGCGGCTCTGCCGAAGCACCGGCACGGCGAAGCCTAGTACCCAAACTAGGCCCTGACACTCGATCACGAAAGGGGAGCTGGAAGCCAACGGCTCATGTGGACAAAACTGATGGACTGACTCGCACTAGGAGCTGGGTGCATTGTTTAGGCGCCGCAAGCTGCTTGACCCCACAGCGTAGACGAACAGCCATGATGACGAATTCGCACCGAGAAAGCTGAAACGAAAATCTTATCCATTTGCCTCTGCCACAATTCTCTTTTCACGCTCTTCAACCTTGTCAAGGTCACGATTTTATTGGCAGGTATCGACGATGTCGGCAACACCGCTCGAGCAACTGGAATCGGCATGGACAACAGTAGTGGCGGGAGGGTCAAGCTGGCTCGGGTATCGCTACGAGATGGAGTCATGGCGAATTGGACATATTTCCCCGGGGCTAAGGGGGCATGACAGTCTACGAGAACATTTTGCTAGCATCAGATTACTTCATATCACAATTTATCACATGGCATATTCCAGTCAGAAAGAGGTCAGACCGGGGTTTCTATTCTGCTACATAGTATAGTAAGGTCAACTCGCCGATCTGATCGAAATTTAATTCAATGACGACGTCTTGGACGTCGTCGGTGGTCTACACGAGCCCGCCTCTGGGGACTTGGTCGTGCAGATCTATATCATAGATCTGGGTAAGGAGTCGTCAGACTGTGTGTGGACTCACCCTCTTTATCCTAGCTTTTCGTGTCCTAGCCCTAGCTGATCGCCTGCGGCGCCGTAGAGCCTTGCACTTTGACCACGACATTTGAGGAGGTATAGTCCGCTCAAAGTAGTCTCCTAGGTCAACCGTTGCTTCTGCGAAGCACTCGGGACATTCAGGGAACTGGAGGACCTCGAAACTAGTCACGTCCCAGATATTAGGGTCAGCCCTTAGCTGCTCCGCCACCCGCTCGAGGGCCTTGGTCCGGATCTCCTGGAGCCTCTCAACCGTTTGAAAGATCAGGTGGTGTCTGACGCATCTCAAGACACTTCTGGACTTCTTGGTATACCATTGATTTATGTCTACGCGAACCCACTGCGCATGGATTTGATCATGCCAGTACTTGCTAAGCTGAGCGAGCAAGCTGTAGGCTTCCAAGGTGGCGCCGTAATCTTGATTCAAGTTGAAAAGCGTCTCTATTCCCAGGACCGTCTCCATGCCACATTTTTTGCAGTGGTCTGTAAAGCTTGGTTGCTTGCAGGCACTCCGCATGCAAAATCGTCCTTCCCCATCAGAGCAGTCTGGGGGCCAACGGGGGTCAGTTTCGACTAACTG
Organism: Diaporthe amygdali; assembly: GCF_026229845.1. Classification (NCBI taxonomy): domain Eukaryota; kingdom Fungi; phylum Ascomycota; class Sordariomycetes; order Diaporthales; family Diaporthaceae; genus Diaporthe; species Diaporthe amygdali. The sequence goes on along the minus strand of NW_026517022.1, from coordinate 2,318,345 downwards.
GCTCTCGCGGGACATTGCGTCGAGGCTATGCCTGGCGTAACGATCGATGCTAGGGTCGTAATTATCTTGCTCATTCATCCTTTGGGCCCAAATAACCTCAATTCTTTGGTCATGGTCTGTCTCCGTACCCTCGTAGACAACTTCGTGCGACATAGGGTTGGTTTCTGGGTCCATAACGGCATACTTAACACGCAACTCCTCGCGAATCAAGTACTTCTTGGACAAGTCCCAAGGAAGCAGACGATGCTCGTACCTTATTTGACGACTCACCTCTGGGTCATCTCCCAACATGCGAAGCACAAATTGCGGGGTCAATGGCCCTGGACGCTGGAGGTTCAACTGTTGATTCTTATAATCTAAGATATCAAAGTGTTCCCTCCAAAGCTTATGCAGCGCCTTGTTATGAACAAGAGGGCAGAGGCCTCGGCGGGCAGTATAGACATAATAGAAATCATTCAACTGATTTTCAATATAATTAGAACACTTGAACCAAGCGTGGTCTGTTGTGTTGCACTCGAAGCAGGCCTGTAGGCGTCCATCATCCGTGTTGGGACACGGGCAGGCCTTAAGTGGGTGATCACCGCCGCAGTTGGGACAGAGCTTGGATCGGTGCGCAGAACGGTGCCTCGATCGCCTCGTTGGCAACCTTCCAGGGCAGATCTGCGGCTCGTCAATGTCTGCTTCACTGGGTTCAGGAGATGAATTAAATTTCTCCATATCACTACATCCGCCCCTCAAGTTAGGCACATAGGCTTGGAGTTTGGGCGTCTCTGTCTTCAGGTCAGCCATTCTGGTCCCCAAATCAGCCACGTCGGTGTTCAGGGCAATTTTCTTATCCTCGAGTGCCTCATTAGCGGCGGCATCCTGCGCCTGCTGACGCAGCATACGGGCCGGTAAAGATTGTTGGCACAGAACTACAGGCTCCCCAGTGTGGCTTTGGCACAGCTGTGAGTCCTGTGAGCGAAGACCGTCTGCTCGGTGCGGCGAGGCGTCGATCTGCTGTGGACTGTGTCTCGTAGACTTTTGCTGAACAGCCCTGTGGGCCGCAGCTCCCCGCGAAAGCGCATAGCCGCCAGACACTTGTGTGTTCTGTTGCGGCTGCGCAAGACTCATTTGGTCCACGCTCAGGGAAAGTTGTCCAGTATGTGGATCAACAAGGGTGAAACTGCCTAACCCCTGAAGGGCTGGCAGGTTCTCAAAGTTCATCGCGGTGCTGAGCTGCGGAACGCCTGGCGGCTCTGGTGAGCCCAGGGAAGCTTGTTCATTGTGTAGACTTGGAGGCTCGTGACCACCAAGGCTTTGTTGGACTTGTACGTCCTCGTGGCTCGCTGAGGCCGCAGCCCGCAGTGTGCCAGATAAATTGCCGCGTGCCGCGACTGTGTTATATGACCGGAGCAATGGGCGCTCCGGAAATGGGTCATCTGTGTGTCTTTGTGACATCTTGACTTCGTAAAACGAAAAGAAAATGAAGAAGAAAGCTCAAAATTCCAAAAGCCAGGAAGTGGTGGGTTTGTATCTGTCCCTGGCGCGTTGGGGTGGGGCAAGGGGCAGGGGGGGCTTTGCAGGGAGCAACGCGCTAAAGGCACTGTGAGCTCCAGACTGTCAGGGGTACCTGCAGTTTACTTGGCCGCCCTACATTGATTGTTTGCCTAGGTACCCTGGAGCTTGGGCTCATATGGAGCCCCGCCGGATCTGAGACTCTGCTTCACCCCATGAACTACACTTATTTTGTGAGTGATCAGTAATCCTCGTGCCGTTTGTATTTGAGAAATTGATGACAGCCATGTCAGTACAGGAGGAATTCCACGACCATTTTTAGTTCAGCGCACACCAAGGTGCATCGTGGGGTGAATCCACGTACCTGCATTAGCGTTCAGTGCAACGGGGCCCGCTTGGCCAACTTCATACATCATCGACCTCACTCCGCCACGAAATACCATGACAAGTTGGTGCGGTCCACCCAAGCACCGCGCATCTTTCTGTCTTGATGGTCAGGTACATGTAGAACTGTATCACGGGGTCCATTTATTCAAGTCTACTTTACGCCGCCATCCTCGAATCCTTGTAGCCACAATTCCTGAGAGAGCGGGAGGATTATCCACCTCAAAGTATCAAGAATCCACGCGTTACCCCAAGGACCTTTACCAACTGAGGCGCAACACTCCACGGAGCCTGATAAGTTTGGCGAGCCTTGAAGGGGAGACAACATCACAAGAGAAATCAAAGACGATCAGGTCGACCTGTCAAAGGAAATTCTCGAAGATGAGGGAACTGAGAACGACGATGAAAAGCCAATGTCTACTTAGCTTTTGTTATCCGAGCGGACACGCTCAGAGCTAGAGAGGAAAAGTGGCATTACGCCCCATTATTTAGTTTTTTCCTTAAATTGCTCTCGAGTTCTGCATTCCTCAATGCATGTAGGGGACTCATTGTCCATACATTAGGAGTCATTACTTTCTCTTTTAAGTCTGGATGACTGAGATCTTTCTGACGCTCTTCGCTTGTCAACAATGTCCCGAAGTGTTTGAAACAGCACTTTAGCCTGTCTGCCACCTTGCTAATGTGGAAGATTGTCCATGAGCAAGAGGTGTAGTGAGGCTGTAATGATGACCACGTACGCTCTCTTCTGGCAGGTTTGAACGGAAGAGGAATGAGCAAAGGGGAAGATTCAAATACTTCATCTGCAACAATTCCTATCATACCGAGTCTCATCAATACAAAGAGATAGCTTTCTCCTGTTTCATATATTGTTGTAAATAATACTACAACATATTTATTTATTTAATAAACATGTAAAATAATTATTTTATAAATAGACTACTTTATACATTTTATCAAAATGTTATAATTACAATTTTATAAACAGTCCGCTCCGAGGAAGGTCTTTTTCCATAAAGCAACATAGACACGCATACTGAAAGAAGATCAGGTATTGATGACCATGGACAGAAACATGGAAAGACAGGGTCTTCAAAACATATCCATGGAAATTACATGCATTTCTAAATAGATAGAACGAGTTCATGTCTCATCGAAAAAACAATCTAAAGCATGGCCGGAAAGTAATGTGCTAATCAAATCAGAGCAATGCCATGCTTCACTCTGCAGTGGCAGAATACCACAATGAGGCACCCGAAAATCGCAGATATTCACAAAAGTTACTTTTTTACAATGTCCTACAGTAGCTGATAACCATGGTTTGATGCTGTGGTTGCATTAGTTCACTGTCAATTATGCAGAGGTCGTGCTCTCGTTGCATATAGCCCGCATAAAAAGCTAGTTTTCGTTCAGATATTTCGTTGAAAATATCAACAATCTCTTTGTTCAAAGGCCCTTCATGACTGTGTAGAGAAGTGTCATGGCGAGACGTATCTACGTATTTTGGGACAAGGGGCATACACATCTACGAGCATATTTCAATGACTTCAGATCAGTTCATGTCACGGAAGATTCGTGTGAAGCCATGATTATCAGAAGACAATTGTATTGAGGTGTGCGTAAATTGACATACTACAGATCCAACAAATCCGCCTCGCGGATTTGCAAACTAGTAGAACAAAGTGATCAGTCGAGCTGTGGCGCGCCTTGCGGGTGATGAGAATTGTGTGCACCACGTCCCAGTTGAATCGCTACGCCGGCGTCCGCTCGACGTAGTTGGCCTTGCCGCCCATGACCTCCAGGAAGCAGTCCGGGCATTCGGGGAAGGACAGAACCTTGACAGTGGCCTGATCTTGTATTGAAGCACCGGACCTCAGCTTCTCGATCATCCGGTTGAGGGTGTTGAGGCGAATCTGGTTGAGATCTTCAACCTTGAACTCTTTGGCGGGGTGCTTCTTGCACCTCAGGATGCTCCACGGCTTGTTTCCAGATATGTCATCCGTAAAAACACGGTCCCATTGGCCGTGTATCAGATTGTGCCAGTGGATGCTGATTTGTCTCAGTGGCTCAAGATCGGACTCAGTGGCATTGCAGTGTTCTTTTAGGTATGTGAAAGTTTGCTGCCCGTCGGGCCTCCCCATGCCACAGCTGTTGCAGTGTTCCAGGCAGCTCTCAATCTTGCAGTCAGAAACCATGCATAATCTGCGCAGGAATTGAGGACAGTCTTGAGGCCAGTGGGCACCGCGTTCATTGCATTCCTGACACACTCCATCTAGAGACTCGATGCAGACATTGTGTTCGTCGGCGCCCATGATCCTCGTGTCCTTGGGGTGTACTCCGCAGTGCCACGGGCAATCCCCAACCGGTTGGTGTTTATTCTTATCTTCCAAGAAAAGTATGCAGGTCCGACAGGGCCGCGTGCATTTCCAGTATGGGTGACCAGGTCTCTCAGAGCACCAGCAGAGGTAGCGGCATCTGCCGTTAAGCCATTCCTTCAAGTGGTCGCCGTGGTTCATTCGCTCACCACACTGTGTGCAGGGTGAGAGGCACTCCTTGCAGGAATGGCCGACAAGACTGCAATTATTGCAGGGTCGGGGGTCTGTACCTGCCGCGTGATGCAGAAGCCTCCGACCTCCTGATGACAGGGACTTGGTGCCGGAAGGGGTTTTCGGCTGCATTAACTTGATTATGTCGTCAGTCTTAGTCATTGTGCCCTGGTAAACGACGTTTTCTGACATCGGGTTGGTGTTTGGATCCAGAACGACGCGCTTGAGGCGCTCTTCAACGTTTGTCAAGTCGGCCGTAGAAAGGTGCCAGGGAAGCTTGCGGCCCTGGTCCAGCTGCATTTTGATTTCGGTGCTACGAGATCCGTTCTTCCACATGCGCACCGTGAACTGTGGAGTCCATGGACCAGGCCGCTGCAGAGTCAAAGCCCGAGTCTTCCGATCACCGGACTGAAAATGGCATTGCCAGACGTGGTGTGCTTCCATGTTGTGCACAATGGGGCAGAGACCTTGTCGATCTGCAATGACGCTGTGGAACACCCTGTGCTGGTTGTACTTGTATTTCCTGCACCGGAACCACGCATGGTCTGTCGTGTTACACATGAAACAGGCCTGTAGTCTTCCATCCTCTGTATTGGGGTAAGGACAGTACTTTAAAGGATGGTCTTTGCCGCAGTTGGGACAGGGTTGTGGTGGTGGGGAGGGCTTTCCCTGGCTGCCCTGCCCCTTGCGCTTATCTATGCCATCGCGGCGGGGGGCCGGCGAGGATTCTGGGTGCGATGGGGTTCTCGAGTATGGTTCTGCTCGGTTATTTTTGTTCCTCCTCGATGACCGCTGGGGCCCAGGTACTTGCATGTGTTGGCGTTGTGGCTGGGCCGTATGGCTTGCGTTTCTCTGCATGTTGAAGTGCTGTGCGAAATGGCCACTACCTGCGATGGTGATGTCTAGAATGTACGAGGCTTGGTCAGTATTGCCTTAACCCGCATTGAAATCCTGGTATGCAAAGATGGCTAGGTTTGTGACACTTACTGCTTGGGTCGGCCTGTATGGCCTGCGTCGTGAGGTCTCGCATCTCATCACTGACATTGCCTTGTTGCGCCGGGGCCTGATGTTGGCCGCGCCGGTGTTTTCGAGACATCTCGCCGCAGGATCCTTGACGGCTGTTTGCGTTTGTCGTTTTTGCTTCTCGTGACCTGGCAAGTGTGGTGAGGATGTTAATGTTGATGGTGAAGTTCTGGTTGGCGGACGGAAATGGGATTTGACAAGTCCAAGGTCAAGACGCAGCTAGAGCAGAAGACAGTCCCTGGCGTATGGGTGCTGTAGGGGTCACTCTAGAACAACAAATCAGTTATTATTGGACTTCTAGGCTTCCGACGGATGTTGTGGACTGCAGTCGAGCCCTACGGCGTTGGTAAACGTGAACGATAGTGAACGTGTCTCCGGGGTTCAATGGTCACAAACGGACTTTGTAGTTTAATTTGAGCATGTGAAGACCACAAGAACAGCGCTCAATCAATGAACGATCTCGAGTCACAGTACTGGCAAGTGAAATGTGATGGGTGCAAAGAAAAGAAGAGTAAGACGATGTTTGGCTTCTGAGCTGGTCCTTCAATTCGGAGGGGTTGGCCAGGGGGTTGGAATCAGATTATCTCAATGATCTCAAGGTTGCCAAGTCGAGGACTAGGGCGAGCCCTAATGACGGGAGGCTCTCCCAGGAACCTGCTGAGCAGATGTGTCTGATCATCTCCCAGGATCTCTCCTGATCTGTCTGAGTCATTATCAAAGTAATTCTCATAGTAGACGCCAATTCGACGGTAAACCTTGTTGCCACTTTGAAGCAGGCTTCTGAGAGCAACTGGTTCAAGAACGATGCCGTGCGGGATCTTACGAAGCTGTGCAAGATCCTTGGCTTGTAGCCCTTGGAGTCGTGGAATGACCTGCAGGCAGAAATTGCTCGCTCGAGCTCGACGGTTGCTGTTTCGTGTCTTCGCATCGAAGACGGTACGAGCCATCATCAGGCGATCCAGCCGGAAGACAGGGCCTTTCAGAGTTAATGAGCCTCCGCTTAATGCTCCGTAAGGTGCTTCGGGACTCCTTAGGGAAATGCTGATCTTCAAGACTCTGAGTTCGAGTTCCCAAGTCGCAACGTGTATCTTATTTAGTAGACTGTCATCAATGTGGAGGATTGATGTTTTCACTGCACCCCGATGGCTTGCCCACGACCATGAAGGGGCGACGTAAGGCGATGATTGAGAACACTGTCCTTGGGTTATGCTCTTTATGCACTTGGGTGTCCATAAAAGCTGAAGAGTCAGAAGCGTGGAAGTGGTGTCAAGTTCTTCCCTGTATCTGTGGGGAAATAATGCGCCCATGGCAACAGGCTCGTCCATGAGACCAGCCGCATAATTTGCCCGGTCACTCTGCCCTAAAGGTCCAGCTGAGGGTAATGATATGGAGTGTAAGATAGGCGATGGAGGTCTCAGTCTCGGAAGATTGGCTAGATCTTGTCCCGATACTGGTTCTGGGCAACGAAAGTCTTCATCGCCACGCTCAAGCCTCAGCCTAGAGCCCGTAAGAATACCAGTACTCCATCCCATGTGGCTCTGGCAAAGAATTGAAGCAATGCCCGAAATTGCCGATAGTCGATCCTGCTCATTTGACAGGGTCCGGGCTGTGTAGTTCTCAATCAGAGTGCTCCAGAGCTTCAAGTTTCTCCAGACTTTGTCATTAGAGCCGTTAGGCTGGTACCAAATTCCCTTGCGAAAATCTCTCAAGGAGTCCCGCAGATGAGTATGGTGTTGTGGCCCATAGGATTTCGTCTGACACGACCATCTGACTATGCGAGAGCCGAAAGAGACCAAACGACGCGAAAGCAGTCCTTCTTGCAGAGTCCACGCTCGCGAGTCGATAGCCTCCATCCGGCTTCTTCGAGTGACAAGTTTCAGCCGGCCAGGCTTTTCCAGTACCCCGAGATCGACTGGGAAGTAGAACGGGCCAAGTATGTCGTCTTCGCTGGTATGCAATTCTGGTTTGTCACGTAGAAATCCCTCGCCGCACGATTTCGCCGTGGCTGCCGATATCGTGATGCAAGAGTTGCCATAATAATGCGCCATATTGGCGATCTCCTTGGCCAACTCGTCCTCATCGTCCTGCACAAGGCACAAGCTGTCCACCCAAAGGAGCCTGATTCGGAGTTCACTGGTCAAGTTTACGGCATCTTGAATGGTTTTTGGGAGCAGGCTGACTGGGACACCGGCCTCCATGTCGACCTGGTTTGCCAATGTAGTTTTGAAAGCCTGGTCTTGGCCCCAACAATAGGAGAGCGCAACGTACGGCTCAGTATCACCGTTCTCAATACCGAATGCACGTATGACCTTCACACTGGTATTTCCGTCAGGCAATTTCTCAATTAGAAGAAAACGATGCGGCCTGACGGCACTTGCCACAGACTGGCAATTTTCGTGGTGTGCCTTGCAATTTTGTAACCGCCGCTGAATTTGTCCTATCACATGATTTGACGATGTGTGTCCGTCGATCATCCTAGCCAAGGCATGGTTCGCGCTCGGGTCATCTATATTATTGTGGTCCAGTCAGCGATGCTGATGAAAAGCCTTGACAGGAGAACGAAACCATAGGAGCGAAGGTCAAGCAGGATCCGCATACCCCAGTCAGACATGACTTCGAATTTACCTGCAATCCATGTATAAGAGTCTGTCTCAACCTTGACTGTGCATCCAATTATGTCGTAGCTGTCTCTGCCATGGTAGCCAATGCTTGTCGGCGGCGAGTCGTCGTCGGCGATAACGATAACAGGGGTTCTCTCAAGATGCACACCCTCAAGTTCGAGGGTGATGGTCGTTCGTTTCATCTGTTGGGATGGAGTGCCGGATGAATCTAGTTGGGCCCAAAGCCAGATGAAAAATGGACAGCCAGAGGAAGCTGCTTCCATCACAGCATGTGGGCTGTGTCTCAAAGGCAATCGCCATTTTGTCGTCTGGGCCGCACTAAACAGTCTGCATCCCTCGGCGGTGAACACCTCCTGTTGGCAATGATGGCAGCTGTGCCTGATGGTGTCCTTGATTGCATCCATCTGTGTATCAGACATCGCATGGGATCGGATCCAGAAGGACGAAGACGGCGTTGACAGATCTTCTGCCTCAGGCTTTAGCTATGGAAACAGCGATGAATGCCTCATGATTATGCGGGGGTCGCTGACGTCTGCGCAAAAGACCGCAGCCAAACTGCAGGTCGTCACCTCTCTGGTAAATTTGAGCGAATGGGCTGCAGGTATGAGATACTAATGCGATTGGATTTGTAATTGGCTACTGACGCTAGGTCCCAAAGTCCTTCAGTACTTGGAGGCTGAAAGTACCCGAATGTTGAGGTGCGGGAGAGAGAAATTCCCAACCTCATTTATACAGCAGTGCCTCCCAGTATTTGATTGACATGGTGCCAAACTGATGTTCTGCTCTAGTGTAGTGGTGTGTCGGCAAATGGGAAGGATGTCTGGGAACCAGGTCCAGAAAGAAACAGCAAAGGGAGAAGCTTACGTCTATAACATCTATTAGGCACGAGGCCCTCATTTCTTGAGCCATACGCTCTCTTGCTAGGTCCAATCCATTAACGCCAATGAGGAGAGATGTCGAGACACACTCGAAGACTTTCATAGCGCGGGCTGGAGAAGATCATCATACCTATTGTTCGCAAATTTCTCCACGGCGTTCCTTGGCATGACAGGTACAGGAATCAACGCGGGCCAATTTGCAGTCGGTTCCAGATCTCTCTTGTATTCTTTGGAACAAATCGGTGAGCCCCCCCCCCCCCAAATTCTTGATGAGACCTCTCCCGCAGCAGCTCTTTCGTAGTGACGCCGGGGATCGATCAACTGCTTGCTTTTCCAGTTGCAAGCCGTACAGAGATACGGAGTCCAAAAATGAATGTAGGCAAGTGCTGGTAGGTTTGGGATTTTGTTCACGAGCACTTACACATTGAACGGGCCTGCACGGAGACGGCGGCTGCAAGCATGGGTCAAAATTGGGCATTGATTCCCAATCGGACCAGATCCCCATCGTGCGACTGGAAGCATGTAACTGTCAAGTCAAAGTAGGCAAGAACATTTTCATACGCAGCATAATTCTCTCATCTATTGCTTGAACTAGAGCTCAAATAACTAATAGATTTGGCAATGCTATGCTTCTATCTATACCACATTAGAGATTACTAATTCATATATTAAATTGTTGGTCTTTCATATGATTCGCTTCGAGGCTCTCATTATTAGAAGCACTTTGTGACACATTCTTCCTTAGCTCTGACCCCTCAAGAGACTGGTCACTCTGGGGGTCATCCAGAGCAGATCACCAAACCGCCAGCGTCGTGATCTCCTCTTGGTTCCGTCCTTCACCATCCATGACTCGAGCCCAGACGGGTGCTTTTCCAACAACCACTGATATCGAACTAACATTTCGTCCGCAAGTTAAGCCCACCCCTCGCCCACCTCGCAACGAGACAGAGAACGAATCCGACCAGTAAGGAGCAAGCTGCCCATAACTGTGGCCCCAAAAATGAGCCAGGACCTGAGCTTCGTATAGCCCCTCCAACTGGAGGCCCAGTCATGGACGCGACACTGATAATGGCAAAAGCCATGCCCATTCTTGTCCCGACCTTGTCCAGTCGGTCCGTGATGCTGGCAATGGTGGTCGGTATCAAGCACTGGAACGCCCCAGAAGTCGCCCCATAGACCGCAGTGAAGGCATAGTACCCGCCGATACTGTGAACAGCCAGCCAGCAGAACGAGACAATGACCCAGACGAACACGACGGGCATCAGCACGTTGAGCGGGCCGAAGCGGTCCGAGAACAGGGGCACGATGACGCGGAAGGGCAGCCCGGCGCCGTTGAGGACCATGACGAGCACGGAGGCGGCCGAGTACGACATGGCGAGGTCCTCGACGGCGAAGGACGCGATGTAGTAGAAGGTGTAGTAGTTGGCCCACATGATGAGCCACCAGCCCGAGAGGAAGGCGTCGAACACGGGCTCCCGGAACGCGGCCCAGTCGATGAGCGGCCCGGATTTGCGCGGCGGCAGGCGTGGACGCATGAAGCCTAGGCAGACGGCCAGCGCCGTCAGGTTGATGAAGGCCAGAACGCGCGAGGTCCAGCCGAAGCCCAGCTTGGGGATCAGCTGCCGGACCACCAGCGGGTAGATGATCCCACCGACCGAGTTGCCCGTCGTGACGAGCCCCATGGCCAGCCCGCGTCTCTTGTCAAAATACTTTGCGAGGTCAGCTTCTAGATCTAGAAGGAGGCGTTTCCCTCTTCAAGAGAGTCCGGGTTTGTCAACTCACGGTAGTCACAAGGGCCAGCGAAGGCGTAAAGAAAATACCGCCGCCAATGCCAGTGAGCACACCTTGCGTCAGCATGAGCTGCCAGTATGTCTTTGAGATGCTCATGAGGAACATGCCGAGGACTTGGAGAACGGCGCCGACGAAGAAGGTCGGCACAAAGAAGCCGGCGTCGAGGAGCCGGCCTGAAAAGACTCCGCTGACCATTGTCAGCCAGATCTGTAGGGAGCCGATCCAGGAGATAGTCGAGGGCGGCGTGTCGGGCATTGTCTGCTCATAGTACGTCTGAAAGCTCCCAAAGGAGTTGAGGTAACCCCATGTTACGAATATGGCGACCCTAGACGCAGCATATCAGTATCTTGAATGTCTGCATTTCAAAGTTTTCATCTAGCAGTGTGCAATAGCATACCATCCCTGCGTTCAAGGTCAGCAATTTGGGGTCACAATTCATTGGGCACAACTCAGGCACAACTCGAGCAGAACATCAGGCAAATTGTCTTCAATTCAGAGCTGCCTTGGTATCTTAAATTCCTAGGTATTGATAATTTGATTGTAAGACGTACACAAGCCACCTGGGTCCAGGCCTTGGCACCGCCATCGGGAGGAGGCGGTGGTTCAGGCCAGCCTCGCGTCGTGATACGCGAGGCGATGGTGGACAGGACATTGCTCGCCGTCCTCCTCAGGTCCTCTGAAGCACGGGCGGTCCTCTGCCTCCTCACGGACGGAGGAGCGGTCGAGTCTACATCGTCGTCGTCGTGGGAACCCTGCGTTGTGGCGTCGTGGTCGTCATAACCCACGGGGTACATACCAGGATCATTGTCTTGCAGCACACCGGCGTTGGGCCCGGCTGGGCCCCAGTGCTTTTCGTCGTGGTGGAACATGTCTGACAAGGTTAACTTGGAAGAAAGGTCTGCATGTAGGTTGTGCTGTGGTGGTATAGATAACCACTCTGGTCTGCCGTCTTTCTGTGCCTATGCCAATCCCAGGCGCAGGCATCGTGCGATACTTAAGGCGGTGCAAAAGTGGCTCTGAGGTTCACTCTCGACCTCGAAGGGCGCAAAATTCAGACCGGAGCTCCGTCGTCGGTGGGGCGGCCCACATGTCGCCGGTCCCGGACTGGTTGGGCGAGATAGCTCGGCCCCTGATGTGCCGGTACTGGGCTCCGGGAGACCGACAGCCGGGCCGGGCTGCGGTCCGTTCACCAGATTGTGACGCTGGACGGTTCGTGTTGGGCATCGTTCGGCAGAATTTTCAGTCATGTCCTGGGTGATCGGGCAGGTTATCTCTCAAAGAGGAGCATTACGGCGAACAGCACATGAGCGACTCGAGGCAGTGGCGGTGGCAGTGATCATGATGTTGGGAATCCTGTCGACCTCGATCAACTTGACTGGTGATCTGCCATGTGAAAGGCAGACAGACCCATTGTTTTTTTCAATGATGGTGGTTGGGCTGTCAGGCTGCAAAGACCCCCTGAAAGAGTTAGTGTCCTGGCCTGGCCTGAGCAGATGGGTGGAAAAAATACTTATGCTGTCTTATACACCACCAGGCCGCTGCCAGTCTTGTGGCGGGAGCGAGAGGCCAAGGCGGGAATCAATGGCTGGTTCTGGCTGACTAGTATGTGGACTATTGAGGCCAAGATGCAGGACGCAAGATGCAAGATGCTCGAGCCATCATCCATTTGCTTTTGAACTGTGTGTCTGTTTGTTTGTTTGTTTATTTGTCTGTCTGTCCTCCAGCCGCGGTGGTCTGTTTGTCTGGTAGTTAGTCTGAGAATGAATTTTGTCTGAACCTTCAGGTTCAACCAACCTTGTGTATATCAGGCTGACCGGTGTAATATCAATAGGTGGTAATCCCCTTTCATTACCCAGGGATTCATTGCAGAGTTGCATCGCAGATCAGGCTGAGCAGGAACCACGCCAGCTGCGACTGCTGAATATAGTGACTGGACACCCTCCTAGCGCTCCTTTCAAGGTTGTTTGCTGCCCTGGTGGGATTCCCCTGGTTAGGCCTAGCGCCATGTGGGGTGGACATCAACTCCAACCTTGGTACTGAACGTCTTCTCTTCCCTGGCCGGCCTCGTAACCCTTCGGCCACTCCTCAATCCAACCTCATCACACATGACATGACCCTGACCACATATTACTGCCAGCTCGTGACTGTCCGATTGTCTGATCCGCTGATCTCACCTGCTTTTCCAGATCTCGCTACCGGGAAGAGCAGTGACTGGGGTCGATCAGACGGCTGCTTTTTCTTGACTGCTACGCCGGCTTCTCGAAGATCGGTCCTCGCTTCTAGCCTGGCCGCATCAGATCCTGGCCCATCCCCAGGTCCACGACGGTCATTCTCCCTCGAACGCCCCTATCAACACCTCCATGGGACTAGCGAGCATCATCAGACTGAGACTGCAGAGTCTGAGAGCCCAGGGAAGAGAAGCGAGAGCCACGCGGGTATCGTGATGCCATCGGGTCCCCCGTAATGGCCTTGTCTTACCTGGCCAGCTGGCCCACCACAACGACGACTTACAAGCCACAGCGTTCACTAATTCTGGTCTGGATGCGCCTCCTTGGTTGCTTTTGCATGCCCGGCAAGCAGCTGTCAACTTGTTGACGGCCACTTGGACTCTAGCTGAGCGAACACCCAAGCCGTTCGTTCATCTGCGCAGCGCGTTTCCCGGGGTTTCCGATTAATCTATCTGGATCATCGGGATCCCAACTCGTGACGGCTTAAGACTCCCCTATGAACCGGGTTACTGCGTCGACCGTTATCGCCCGCCGTGCTACTCGGACCGCTGAGTGTCCTATGCTCGCTCCTCACCAATAACACCGGAACTTGTCGAAACACACCGACACGCGGCAAGCCTTGCAGCAGTCCTGCACTAGGCCGGCGGCAGCAAGCTCTCTCTCTCCCAGTCTTGGTGGCGCCCTTTGCCCCTGCGGCGCCATATGCAAGGCGGCAGAGAGTATGCACGCCTTCCACCATTCTGAGTCAACAATATGCGATTCTCCCTTAGTCTGTGGTAAGAGGCGTGCTGGTCATGATGTCTTTTTCTGCGGAACAGACCTCACGTCCTTGCCTGCGCTCGTCTTGGCTGATCTGGGTTGAGACACCATCCCATTCCCTGTCATTTCAGTTGACTTATGGCCCGCCCGATGCTACCTCACTCTGCCACGGCTCACATGGGACATGGACAAACTTTGTGGCAGCAAGGCTAGGGATAAGCACCGGCACGCCTTCTTTTCCCTTGCCGTCTCGAATATGTCAACTATGCTTTTCATCATCACTGTGTTGTTATATGCTCGAGGACAGTGTCTCGTGTGGCAGCACCGTTTCGGCTGATCTGCTGCGTGATTACAAGCCATCAGTTGGCTTTGGTGTCGTGGTCCTATAGCCCGTGTCACCGCATGGGACGAGCACTGCTGGGAGCCTGGCCGCATAACTCTCTTCTCGTCTACTTGCTTGTCCACGCAGAGTAATTTCTTAATCAACATCTCCTTCCACGGTAGTACCGCTTGTCTGGTCTGCTTCTTTGTCAGACCTCAGGTCGGGCCACTCCACCCGTTCGGTCGTCCGTTCGCTCGACCACGGCTGGCGTTCGCTGCATGACGGCCTTTAATATCAAGCTCTGATCTGAGTCGTCCACGCTCCAAGGCTTGCAACCTGTGTGTTTACGAGGCTTTTTAGTTCCTCGACCGCCGCCGCCACGCCAAATGAGCATCCGGAAGTGGCTCGTCTTGTTATTCGATCCCAGAGCTTGCCCTGTGCAACCCAATTGTGACAGCCCTTTCAAAGGCTAATTCTTGCTACTCGAGGACGACCGCCGGCCCACATCTGAGTAGAGCTCCTGTGCTCCTCCGCCCTCCCGAGGCTTAACCGTCCTGTTTGCTGCTGGCCCACTTTTGAAAATCACCATGGACGCAATCACACAAACATTCCCGGAGCTGTTGGCTAGGGATCTGGCAAGATCGCAGGATGTTTTCCGCACAAGGAGCTTGACCGCAGGGGCGCCGGCGACGTCCCTGACCTTGGAATGTCAGCCACCTCAGGTCCCGCAGCGCAATCCCGGTCGTGATGTTACAAGTACGTTGCACCGCGCAACTTCAGAGACCACCTTGTACTCTCCAAGAGAGTACGCTAGGGCCAGGGCCGAGAACGCCAGAAGACGACAAGAAAGACAGCAGGACGAGTGGCCTCTTAGAGGACCCGGGCCCCGATACAGCTCACTTCCAAGCCATCGGCAGGATCATATGTTCGTCGTCGAGGAGATCCGCATGAAGCAAGATAACACCAAGGACGTTACGAGGTTGTTCCTCAACGGCCTCGATGAGGACTGGGTCAGTGATTCGTCCGCAGACATCGAGGTTGGGACGTCGTCGCCATCAGTCCGAACCCGAAAGCAGTCCGTTACTACTGCGGCCACGTCGGTGGAAATCCGTTCGGTGCTTGGAGGAGCAGCAGAAGTATGCCTATCACCGACAAGCAGCCTGAGCAAGGGAGCCGCACGAGTTTCAGGGAAAAGCGGCAGGAGCTGGGTGGACCTGGATCCTGACATGTTGAAGACTTCGGGAGATTTGGACGAGGGCGCTGCATCTGGCGAAGCTGCTGAGTATTCAGACGGACCTCAAGCCCGGTCAGCAGCACAGGCGAACGAGAGGGGCCATACGGAACAGCTTTCTCATCTTAATGTTCCCAGAAGGAGATCGTCTCTCAGCCATCAAGTCACCACGGTTGTGATCGGAGAGGCTGCACATGTTCGCGTAGGCTGTGCCCCGCCCAAGCTCGACCTGGAGCCTGCCTCGAAACCACCAACACCACCCTCACCTCGCAAGTCGTCTCCTCCTCCCCCTCCATCGTACCAAAATCAGCACGACTGGGACACCAATGAGGCTGTCTCGTGCTCAATCGCTCCTACTAGCCGCCATCGACCAATTTACGAGCCTCAGTACGCCCTCACAGCGACGTCGAGCTATCAGTTGCGACCTCCTTCGCCGCTTCCTGACGAAGCTGCCGACGACGCGTTGGATGCGAATCAGCACTCGCAACAGCATCCAAACTTGCTTCACAAGCTTCGCAAGACACGAAGCCATTCGAGGATGCCCATCATCACTCAAGTTCAGTCCTGGCTGGACTCGAGTGCCGCCACCGCTCATCCTACCACGCCAACACACTTCACCAACTCACCTACAAGCACGGCACCAATCGGCAGTGTTCGCGTTGCTGCTGAAGTTCTCGAGAATCTGCGGATTAGCGTCGGCAATTTCCCCGACACAATGCTTCGAACGTCCTCTCTGACCGTGCAGACGATTCGTAGCTATTCGCGTAAACTCCGCCGCGGTGGAACCAGCAGTGGGGACCGTGGCTTCAGCCGTGACAGCGACGACTACGCGTTAACAGCTTTTGATGCACCCACCATGGATTCTGTACCTGGCTCTTTAGAGCGCAAGTCATCTTTTGGCAATCTCAAGTTCAAGAAGCTCTCTCTACGTGGCAAAAAGCTTCATCTCTCATCTCGCCAAGGATCTTCTCATACCTCGCCCTTCCTGAAGGAGGATGATGACTTCTGGCCGCCCGTGGACCACCACAACATCTCGATGCGGTCCAACACTCCTCCCTCTCGTAAGTCCTCCGATGTGAGTGCTTGCGTTGGTGCGCTCCGCAGCATCTTTCCCAACGGGACCGACTACCTCCTCGACGGCCTGTACGCCCACCTCATCGCCTACAACTACATAAATTCTCTCTGTGGCGCCATGCCTCATCTCCTAAGCAGCCCAGGCCACCCTGGTCTCCGTTCCCGGCCCTCAATGACCTTTCCCCCAGGCGTCACTAGTCGTGCGGACCTGGCGCTCCAGGACCGGGATGACGTGACCATCCGCGAGCTCCAGGACGACGTCGCCACCACCGCGTCGACCGCTGTGGTTCCCAAGAAGGCAGCCTCGCTCCTTGGCCTGGGTGCGACGCACATGGGCAAGCCAGTCAGGCCACGCCCCGGCACCCTAGCCGGCCGCAAGGACAAGCAGCGCAAGACCACGCCGCCTGCAGCGTCCTTCTCAGCATCGCTCGAGTCCGATTCCGCAATGCGCGACCTCCGCGACGCCATCGCCAGCAACATCAAGCGTCTGGTAGAGACGGTCAAGCAATGCTCGCCCACCACCGCTAGCAGAGACAGCGATGAAGACAGCGAGGACGCTGCCATCTTGGGCCAGAACGGCAGGGAGCTGGAGCCAGTTCTGCTGCGCGCGCTTTGCGAAGTTGTGCGCTGCTATGAAGAGCTATCTTAATTGCACTTACTACATCTCCTTGTGTCAAGTGCGGCCTTGTGGTTCGCCCTTGGCCGCTGCGACAGCCTGTACCACCACCATCATCATGGAAGCCGCTTCTCCGAAGGCGACACGAGCATATGACTTTCTTTCACGGCGGCTGTGATTCGGGAGGCTTTCTGTACCACCACGCTACGATGTTTATTCTGTGTTGTTTTCTTCGCGCGACACACTCACTCTGCTACGAGCCACACGTCTCGGTTTGGCCCTGGCTTTCAATTCCATCCCAACATCAGTCGTTCGCAGTTCATCCTCGCTTTCTTCGGCGGGTGGTGGATCGAACACCCAGGTCTCAACGACAGGCGCTCGACAGTAAACTCTCGTTGTGGCTGGCCCGCCTGCGCGGTGCGATCATGGATCCGTCGATCCTACATGTCATCGATCTCCTCACCACTCGCCTGGTAAGAAGCTTTCCACCGGGGAGATGCAATCCGACGAAATGGCAATGCTTGGATGGGATTGCCAGAAGTTCAAATCCGTCAACACTGCACAACTCAGCACCATTCTGCATTTTGATTCCAGATTCCTTCGGTCTCTTTTGTTCTTCTACGCATCTTCGGCCCTGGTTCCGACCATCACGTACACAGCATATTTAATTACACCTCGCACGCACATTTCCGCCTTGCACGCACACCAGAGACCGATTCAACAAACTATTATTATTTTATTCTTAGATCTTTTCGACCGCGGGTCACAGCATCTCTTACTGAATTGTGTACCAAGTACAAGGAAGCCGCCGTCTACTGTTCAACTAATGACTCTCGTTTATGCACCGTGGGCTTTGGTCTCACGGATGATAATGCTTTTGGTGGTGGGCTTGGTTCCCTTCAGAGTGCTCGGTCCTACTGCAAAAAGGAGCCATGGGGATTGATGGCATCTTGGACACTCGGGAGAGGCGGGAGGCTTGTGACTTGCGAGCTTCAGAGAGATGAGAGACGAAGGAGTTTGGTGGTAGGAGAGCTTCGGACTCTTGCGAGGCTGCTGTTGATGAGCGGCCATCCTGGGGAAGGAATGTTGATACTCCCTTGTGTCTGTCGAAAGGCGAGGCACCCAGTTAGAGAAACTCGTCGTCCGGAGGAACATTCCAGCCTTCAAGAGCCACGTACTCAATTACGGGGAAGGGTAACACTTGGGATACAAAATAGGGAGAAACGCAAGGTTGGTGGTGGTCGGATGGAACGGACGGTGGATCATCTGGTAAAGCTGCAACGTTTGCGAAGGATCGTACACATATTCATATCCCTCCATCTCCTATCCTTTTTTTCTCCCTTTCCCTGAGCTCAGGCTGTCGGGGTGCCTCGCCGAGGACCTGTAGGTTTCGACTTTTTTCTTTCACCTTGCGATTGCGTGGCAGATCTGCAAGGGGTGGAAGACGGGAAGAATGGCGATGGAAATTGAGAACGCCTTTTCCTTTCTCAGCTGGTGGGCATGTCTTTGTCTTGATAGATACCACAGAAAGCCAACCAGAATTCGAAGGCTCCGGCGAGGCACGTTTTGATGTCCAGATGCATTTGATCGGCCTCGGATTATAACCTTCTTGGGCCTCTTTGGAGCTCGCGATGTGCTTGTGGTTCGTGTACGTATGTGCTGGCAGCCTCTCGCCTTGTTCTGGCTGCCGTGTTGGCTTCAGCCTTGCTGCCAGCCTCTTACAGAAGGGATGAAACCCAGATGATCAGGCGAAAATGATATTGAAAGTAGTTAGTCCGCTTTATATTCTAACCTTATCAATTTACAGGACCTACCAGCGTCGTGCTACACCATATTCTACCTTAAGCTAAGCTCTCCCATGCAATGGTACTAAAATGATGAACCGCCTCCCATATGCGCGCTACAATCCCAATGAAATGCCTCACTTTGACGGTAATCACATTCATTCCTTACCGGTTCCTCAAAGCAACAACCTCCAGCTTGCCGAGGCGGGTATCAAACTGCACGCGGTAATCCAACGACCCATCGTCAGTCGACGAGCGCCTGAAGCCCCTCCCAGCCTCGCCCTTCTCCAGCGAGTCCTCGGAACTCTTGAGGCTGCTCAGGTCGCTGCTCTCCGGCCACGACTCGGTTGTCTCCCGCCGCCTCGCCCGCGAACGGTGGCCACCGCCGTTGTGGACCACCCGACCACCGCCACCACTACTCCTGCTGCTCTCGCTTGACCAAACGCTGCCGCTGTTGCGGTGGCGCGTGTGCCTGTCCTCAGGCGAGGGCGCGACGACCCGCCCGCCACTCCGCAGGCCCCTGACTTGCGCGTTGCTCAGCGCCAGCAGGCCGCCGCTGACGAGGAGCAGCACCAGGAGCACAAGGTTCCCCGCCTGGGTGGCGTTGCCGCTGCAGGCGGCGACAAGGTAGACGAGGACCTTGGCGATGGCCTCAAGGTAGCCCTCGGCGTGGGTCTTGGGCCGCAGCCAGACGGTGGTGGTGAGGGCCTGGAGGTCGGTCGAGAGCCCGCGGAGGATGACTGTCGTGACGGGGTTGATGTTGATGGTGTACTGCGTGATGTGGGCGACCTCGGGCGCGAAGGCTGGGGGCTGCGAGAAGGGCGGCGGGAGGATCTTCGGCTTGGGCCGAGAGCGCTGCTTGATCACGAAGATGTTTAGGATGCGGGATAGCATTAGGGCTCCCATCATGGCGAGTGCCCACCCTGTGCCGTGTTAGCGGAAACGTTTCGTCGGATGTTTGGTGATATGGCAGCGAAAGGGCTCTCACAGTCTCCTACGAGTATTATCAACACAATAGCCACGCAGGTAAGCAGTGGACTGGCCAGGTACAGCAGATGCGCCGTCCAGCCCAGGTCGGGCAGGTCGACCCTGCCGCCCCCACCCCAACCACCCGCATACACTGATGCCCTCTGGCCACCACGTCCGTTGCGGCCTGTCCGCCACGACCGTGACTTCACGGGAATCTCGCCCACGTCTAGCACGACCGTCTCGCCCTCCTTCGCGGTGCGCAAGACATAGTTCACTACAGCCTGGTTGACGATCTGATGGGAGACAGGCTTGCCGTCGGGACGGATCTCGACGGCGCTCAGGATCTTGGAATCACCGTGGGCGAGCTCATCGGCGGCCTGCTGGTAGTGCAGGCCCGGGGCGAGGAGGAGGCTGTCAAGCCAGGAGGACCCGCCGCGGAGAGAAGTTCGCTGGGCGATGGTGTTGAGGTCGGCGAGGACGAGGAGGCCTGCGGCGGAGAGGGAGAAGTTGTGGATCGGCGTGCTGGTCCACCCGTGAATAAGGGTGTGGGTGGCGTTGTTGTTGGTGGTGATGTAGGCCATGATGGTGGGTGGGATGGGTCCTCCCGAGCAGACCGTCCTCCCAGAAAGACCAGACCTACCACATATATCTACTGTATGTCTCCTATCTGTGTAAGAAAAGAGGTGGCAGTTGCTCTCAGGCGGGAATCTTTTCAGGAGATAAGGCTTATGGGTCTAGCACATGATGCGCGAGTAGTCTCTGACAGCAGAGAGACTCTCATCTTTGACGTGCTTGTGACATGGTTGAACCTGGTCGAAATCATGACCAACAGACGGCTGGAGCCGGCTGCCTTATGCGAAATGGGAGAGCTGAAGGGACGGAGGGTCGGGTGTGTTGGCTCAACCGAAAAGGATGTCTGATAGAGTCGGGAGGTGATGTCAAGCGACGAATGAGACGGCCAGCTTGGCAGCACATGATGGATCTGCCCAAAGACGGACTCACAAGCAGGCACACCTCTCCAGGCAGTGAGTGGATGGGTCAGACAGGGCGGCTAAGGCGGAAGAGGGAGAGAGTAGGTGAATCTCTGCATGTACGTGTACGACTCATTCCAGGCACATGGCAGCCCTGTACGACATTGAGTTCACAGCGTGACATATTGCAAGTTCGAGGCTCGTAGACTGCTGCTGCACTTTTGACATGTCCCCAAATACTGTCCAGTAGAAGGGAACTGGCAGCAGCCCAAGGAGCAGGGGAAGTCGCGGTGGAGCAGGGTGGGGTTCGAGACTTACACCACCTGCAGCTGCAAGCTACAGCTACAGCTACAGCTACAGCTGCCTCTGCCCGGCACCTGAAGCTGGAGTCGGAGCTTGGCTCTGCTTATTCAGCAGCGACGACATCGACCGGTCGAGCTCATCGCAGCAACTGACCGAGATTGACAATCGCGACCTGCCCCTCCTCCAGTCTCTCACTTTACTTCACTTGACTTCACTTCACCCGTTCACCCATATCAGCCCATGCATTAACAGCACACTTTTGAGCTGTAATCAGCCATCAATTCTACCATGTAACCTTTCTCTGCCCCAATCCCCCTGACTGAGCTCGTTCTTTGCAGAAAACCTGCGCGTGCCCGACGGTCATCGGTCACCAAGTGGACCACATCGAGAACGGCATCGAGAACCCTCCAAAAATGCGACCACGTCTTCTCCGGCGGTTCCTCCTCCGCCAGCTCAAGACACCCGACAAGTCCACCCGGACATTCACCCACAACTCGCCCGCCCTCTACAATGCCCGCCCGCAGCTCCCATTCCTCTCCATACCCTCCCGCTTCCAGCGCCAACAATGGCGCTACTTGACCACCGAGCGCAAGATCTGGCTGCGGCGCGAAGCCATTCTCACCGTCAAATACAGCGCATACTTTTGGGCAATCATGGCCTTCATCGCCAGCGCTGCTTTCGCCGTCCAGCAGGAGTTCCTGGAGCGCCAGTTCCCAACACCGCACGAGTGGTCCTTCCGCACAAGGCAGTTGAAGAGGGGCGCCGAGGCTGAGAAGAATAGGCCCGACGTCGTCATGGAGAACTGGGCATTGATCAGCCAGATGATGAAGGATGTCATCTCCCGCCTCGAGGACCCCAATTGCGACGGTAAGGGCCTCAAGGACATGGGATCAGAGAGCCCTCCCGGCACAAAGGACGTCTCCGCCATGCCCGAGGCTTGGAGGCGAGGCTACTACGAGGCGCTCCTGACATATGCGAGAGCATCCGAGCACGTTGACGGATGGGTGCTTGACAAGACTAGGAAGACTGTCTTCCCTCCTGATGTCGTCAGAGGCCCTTCCAATCCATTCCCCAAGCCCATACCTCCGGGAGCGAAGTCCGCCCCACGGGAAGAGGACTGTGTGCCAGCGGGCTTCCCCAGCCCAGATGAATGTTACCTGAAGTTGTTGTCCACCGAGGGTTTCACATCAAAACAACGCATGGATGCAGCGCTAGCGTACGCGAATTGGCTCGAGTACAAGGGCGTGCTGGGGCCTGCTGCTATCATGTATGACGACGCGGTAAACCTGGCCATCGAGGAAATTTACAGCCCCGGTACACCGCCGCTCATCGACCCCAAAACAGCGGTCTTGAGCGACAAGGCCGACCGCAAACCGTCTGCCAATCTCATCACTTCCTTGACAGCACTAGCCACTTTCAAGGCGCGCCATGAGGAGGTGTCCGCTGCCCTCCCCATCCTCATCTCCATACTCAAGGCACGACGATCATTATCCAGTGAGCCACCACAAAAGAGCCCCGATGAGCAACTCGCCGCTCTCTACGACACTCCCAAAAAGGACGGTCCCTTGCAGACAGTGCTCAACCTCTTCAAGCCCCCACCATACCCGCCACCACCATCTGATGGGACATCACCGCCCATCCGCGACAGCAAGGAGCTCTGCGAGGAGGCTGCACTGGACCTGCACATTGGTGAGATCATGTACGTTCTCAAGAACTCAGCCCGCGAAGACGGTCTGGCTTGGACACGTGAGGGCGTCGACCTCGCAGAAGAGGAGCTGCATAAGGTCCTACAAGACGACAAGGACAACCGAGAAGCTAAGAAGACATGCCGCGAATGTCTCGCCTCGGGCTTGGACAACTGGGCTGCTATGGTGAGCCGCATGGTCCAGGAGGAGGAGGCTGCCAAGGCAAACGGTCAGACCAAGTCGTCGGCGGGTTGGTTCGGCCTCTGGTCCGGCGGAAAGGTAGCCGAGGAGAACGGCGGGCGTTGGGCTGCTGAGGAGAAAGTGGTGATTGAGAGGACGGTGCGGGCGCAGCAGATCCTAGAGGACCTCGAGAAGCCGAATGCCGGCTTGATGACCTCGCTGCTGAGAGCTTAGAGAGACTCCTGGCAGGCGACATACAAAGAGGACTGGGTGCCTCCGCCCGGCTGGGCGGTTGAGTGGTACCGTACGAGGTGAGGCGAGGGAATTGCCTGTACAAAGGGAAAATGAGAACGAAACATCACTTATGGATGATGCCCGCTACATAATTTCACGGGCGAAAGGCCAGCATGTCTCTAGTGACAGTGAGCAGCAGAACTGCTATTGATACCATTCTGATTAAGTATCTGAACCATCGCAATGTCCCATGACTGATGATCGACCTAGTCTGCCTGCTGAAGCGCGCCGAAAACTACTCGAGGTAGTCGGATGAACATCGCTTCCGATGTCCATCGTAGACATTTGACTACGAGATTCAAATCCCCTCTCTGTCGCAAGGACTTACGCGCTTGTTGACCCCGAATGCTTAATCTTCTTCTTTGCGCTTGTCGACGACAAAGACATTGTCGGGGACAGCGGCATCCAGCTTGCCCTCCTTCCTCTTTCGATCCTCCCACTCCTCGCGGCTGATGATCTCCAGGGCACCCTCCTCCTCGTCCTCCTGGCGCGTTCGCATCTGAGCTCCAAACTCAGCCGGGCGGTCCTCCCACGCACCACCACCGCCGTCGCCCCAGGTAGGCGCCTCGTCAACCAGCTCGTCGGCATACGTGACCTCCACCTCAGGATTGACATAGCCCGCGCCTACACGGTCGACCTCGGCCAGCCAGGCGAGGAGGGCGTCTCTGGCCTTGATGAGGGTCAGCTCGGTGTAGTACTTCTCGCCGGAGCTGAAGATGTGGGTGCCGTAGTCAGTGGGGAGGACGGTCTTGTCGTTGCCGTCCGGGCCAGAGATGGGCGTGCCGACGGGCTCCTGGCAGGTGATGTAGAGGCGGGCTTTCTAACACACGGGGAACGCACGCATTAGTATCGGCCCACAGATCTTCAGCGCCGGTCACGAAGCAGGATCAAAACTCACCTCCCTCAGAAACTTCCTGAAGCCCCCATCCCGTACCGAGGCATCCTCAACGGCAGAGCCAAACATAGCCAGGCACCCGACCCTGCCTCCTCCGCCCCAGCGCGCCCAGTTCCGGTCCAGGAACCGCTCCACAGCGGCCGCGCCGTCGCCGACGCCGACGACCTGCAGGGCCGCGTCCTGGGCCACGAGCTCCGCGTTGCCGAGCACCTGGCCGAACACGCAGGCGACGTGCGCGCCCGCGCTCTCGTTCCCCGGGATGGCGTTCACCCGCGCGTCGCGGAACCGCCCCCAGTGCACGGCGCTGCGCATCGGCGCGCCCTGGGACCCGCGCGGCGTGAGGCCCCGCCCGCCCTCGGGCCACCACCAGAGCTCGCCCGTGTTGGCGAGGATGAGGCCGGGGCCGCTGCTGTCGTCCTGGCCTTGGTCCTGGCCCTGGGTGTTGTTATTGTTGTTGTTGTTGTTCTGGAGGAGCGCCCTGGCGATGCCCACCATGCTGCCCTTGTCCACGCCGCCCGGCCCGCCGATGACCCTGTGCGCGATGACTCCTAGCTCCTGCTCGCTCTCGCCGAAGATGACGACCACGCGCTTCTTGTCCTTGAGGCCTGAAGAGACGAAGATGGGGACGTGAGGGGGCTGCTTCTTCTTCTTGTCGTCGTCGTCGTCTGGGGTGGCAGCGTCCGTGGCGCCGAGGGGCAGGGCCAGCTTGGCCAGGCCCAGGGCCTCGAGGCGCGGGTGGATGAGCTGTGCCTGGACGGCAGTATTGAAGGCGAAACGCTGGCGGTCGTTGTGACGCGCGTTCTTGGAGATGAAGTACTTGAAGTAGTAGGTCGGGTTGGCAATGAGGCGGATCTCGTCCGACTTGGGCTCGACGAAGTAGCTGGGGCCTGGTTAGCTGGGACTCACGCTTTGGGTATTTGAAGTAACTTCTAAGTATCGTGTGGAACACACTCGTAGAAAAGGAATGAGAAGTCGACGAGCAGGGTCAGCGAGTGTGTAAGTTGTCGACTTACCCGAGTTTCTCCAAGTCAGTAGGGAAGACAGGGTCCTCTGGGAGACCAGACCAGCGTCGTCGAAACATCTTTGGATTTCTGGTGCAGCAGATTTCGCCGCAGGATTGGGAATTGATGATGTTGCGGGTGTCCGATATGGTAAGAAAGGAGAAGGCAAGGAAGGTGATGTGGCTGCCGCAAGAGGCAGAGAGCTTGCTATTGAGGATGTGAAAGGCGAGATCACAAAGCCAGGTCGACCGTACCAGATGTTGAGTTGTCAATGACAAGACAATGGGAAGGAAAGTCAACTAAGGCGTCTTATCCATTGGAGAAGTCTTCCTCAGCAGAGCGACAGCGTCAAGTTTGCGCCTCCGTTTGCAAATTAGAAGGCTTCTCGCAGAGAACTTGCAGCAGTTGCTCGCCCATGGAAGCTTGAAAGTCCGCCTCCAAACAAACAAGCACAGTAGAAGTTGCTAGAGAACAGGCTTGGATTGGGGATGTCTTTTTTATATTTTTGTACCTTAGGGCTTTTCTTTCGCCCGAACAGTTGTGATATACAAGGCCAGCTCATCTCAAGCCGCCACTGGTCTGTTCGCTTCGCCTACCATCACACAATGGCAGCTCTCCCGTCATTCACGGGTTGCCTATGATCTTACTGTCTCGCCGCGACCACAGGCGATTCGTTGGGAGCACAGCAAAGCTGGCGTCGTTTCCTGGACAATCCTCAAAGCCTGCCACCAGCATCACCTCCATCTACCAACTCGCCTTTTGCACACCAGGCAAAGAGCCCGCGATAGCCTGAAGCCGGAAGTTATACTGTAATCCCCCAACACGGTCAGCAATCAGCATCCTCAACATCCCTCCCAGCAACGACCCAAGTCCGCACGGGGCACCTTGATAACCCCCGTTCGCTGGGATGGGGCAGTGGCGTGCTTGCTTACCCTCGACATCTTGAAGTCGCTAAAGATACCCCGTCCCTTGCCGCCGAGTATGCACCGGTTGCGGATCTGCGTCGGGTTCGTGTAGCAGTGCATCTGCGTCAGCTGCAGCTGGGCCTCTGCGCGCACGCGCGGCGGGAGCGTCGTGTTGCGGATGATGTAGCGGAGGGCTTGCCTGTGTTGTTGATAAATTCAATCAGCCTCTGCTATTTTCCCTACTTCCTCATCTCACTTGCTCCTCTTCTCCTGTGCCTGCAGCAAACCCCTAGCAGCAGCAGCAGCAGCAGCAGCAGCAGTAAGCAGCGTGCGATTGTAATTGGACATACCTCTCCGCCTCGAACTTCTCGTACACCTTCCGCTTGGTGTGGTCGCGGATGACCTTGACGTTGACGAAGCAGCCCAGGTCGAGCTTCTTCGCCCGGAACATCGACATCTTGGGATGGGGCTGCGTGGGCGGGGAGCGGTCGTCGGTTGATGTTGGCGACCGACAAAATTGGTTGCGATGTGATGCGTCTAGCAATGATGCATGCTCCAAAAGTGGGTTACGTAAGCACCAGGGATCTGGCCGATCTCGTCTCTCCCACTTGTGCTTGTTCTATCCTCTCACCTTTGATTCGAGCATCGTGCCACTGTGTGCAGGCAAAGTCATCATTTAATAGACAGCGGCACATATCAGGATATAGAAACCTTTTTAAGCGATTTTCATCTACCGCTACAGAAACCAACTGAATAGACAATACCTAGAAAAGTAAATCATTCGAGTTGTACAAAGCTTGTACAAGCCGCTTTATACCCTTTTGGTTTTCCCAAAACGCCAGATGCCTGAAATAAGACTGCAATAGGGATGCCGCACCCCTTCCAAAACCTCACCCCTTCGTCCCCATGGTCTGTCGCCAGGTAGTGTCCGCAGAGGCCATCATATGCAGAAACCTGACCTGCCAACCCTGCAAACCTCTTGGGGGGGGAGGGTATCAACACAGGCGGACATGCCTCCCCGGGATCCCAGGACTTCAACTGTGATAGTATGTATCATGTGGACATCTAGTTTGGCCCATATACAGTCAGTCCTCCCACTGCCGAGATTCGTGCCTGGTACCTCGTCTTCTTTGACTCAATTCATCCCCCTATAGTGGGATTCCTTCGTACTCGGCGTAGCCCAATGCCAGGTTCATGTTCTCTGTAGGCCCGGAGTCAGTAAAATTTCAGTCGAAGAATCGGTGCATGAATGTAGACTTACGCAGACACTGCGTGGCAGCTCCCTTCAACAGGTTGTCAATCGTCGCGCAGACAACCACCCTCTTGCCCGAGCTGTGCACCGCGAACCCGCCAATCTCAACACCGTGCTTGCCGCTGATGGCCTTGACCAGGGGCGCCTCGCCCACCACCTTGACCAGCTTCTCGCCCGCGTACCTCTCCTGGTACAGCTGACGGATGTCCCGGGATGTCATGGTCTTGTTGAGCGGGATGTTGATGGTGTGGTGGATACCCTGGAACCAGACTGCCACGTGCGGGGTGAACGCTACGCTGTGGCCGAGCTGGGTGCTGATCTCCCTCTCGTGGATGTGGTCGGTCAGCGAGTACGGGATGAGGTTGTTGGTCAGGTTTTCGACGTCGTTCTTGGGCGAGGGCTTGGTGCCTGCCCCCGAGTATCCGGAAACACCAAAGACGGCTGGCTCACCGCCCAAGTGCTCGATCAGTGGTGCAAGGCCGAGCTGTGCTCCGGTGGCGTAGCAGCCGGGGTTGGAGATGTCGATCGCGTCGTGGATCCTTTGGCGGGGCACGAGCTCGGGAAGACCGTACGTCCATGAGTTATCGAAACGGTAGTCGGCGGAGAGGTCGACGATGACACTCTTGTGGCTGGACGACTTGCGGCCTTCGTGCACAGCCTCGACATAGGGCTTGCAGACACCGTTTGGCAGCGCCATGACCCAGCAGTCGATCTCGCCTGCCTTCTCCTTATCCCGCACGTCATCAGGGCTGAGGTTGACATAGGTGATCTGGGCCTTATCGTATCCTTCCAGTGGTGTTCCTGCAAGTTCACGAGACGAGACGTACGACAGCTCCATGTTGGGGTGAGAGTTCAGAAGCGAGATCAGTGCTTGGCCCGTGTATCCTCGAGCGCCGATCAACGCCACCTTTGCCGGTCCATCCCTTGTCTTGTTCCTCTTGCCCAATGGTGGGTTGGGATTGGTCGTCGTCGCAAATCCTCGGGCCTGGCCGGCCGTCTGGGTTTGCCACGAACGAGGTCTCGTCATCGTAGAGAAGCCCCGAGCTTGTCGCGGAGCCGATTGAGGCGCCGAGGTAGCACCAGCGTTGATGGCTGCGCGTGCCATCCGAGCTTCCAGGTTGGAGTCACCCAGCATGGCCCGGCCGTGCGTCTCAAAGTCCTTCATGACGTTGATAACTTCGTTGCCGTCCTCGATGCCGCACCAGAACATGACATCGCCGTTGACAGACAGACTTCCATCGGCCTTGCCCCAGAACCAGGTCAGGTTCTCGTCATGTTCCCTAACAGTCCAGACAAGCTTCGGGAAGTCCTTCCTGATGGCGGTGAAGAGGTTGTCGGCGATGTTGCTCAACCAGCCCGACTTGGTGATGGTGAGCGTGGCCAGGGTTGCAAGGGGACGAGATTCGCTTGGTGGCAGGACAACAGCCAAGGCCTTCATAGCTTCGTCGTAGTAAGCCTTGAATGGGTTCTCCTTCAGGAACTCTATATAGGTGTCAACAGTCTGTCGCGCGTTCGGGCCTTCCCTATCCCTGACGAGCACCTCCTTAAGCTTCTCAATATCGCTGAACTCCTGCAGGCTAGTGGAGGACAACAGCTTGTTGCCCCGGCGGATGAGGGTTCCGGCGCCAGAGTCGGTGAAGAGCTCCTTCTGGAGGTCCTGGGGGTGGATGATGGCGACAGATGACGACCGGGGCAGAGTGTCCAGCAGTTCCTTGATCTCCCTGATCTTGAGGCGAGTTCCGTACTTGCACCATGCCTGAGACATGTAGTACTCAAATTCCTCGTCCAGGTTGATGGCAGAGATCTTGCCGCCCTCTCCGTCGAAAAGACCACCCTTCTCCGACAGGTAGACCACCTTCAGGGGCTCCAGGGCGCGTGCAAGCTCGGCGGCTGCGACATCGGCGTTGACATTCAGGCATTGACCCTCAGGGGTATAGGCCAGAGACGTCAGGACAGGAAGGCAGCGGTGGTTGATGGCCTGCTCGATCAGGTCCTTGTTCACATTCGTGACCTTTCCGACGAGGTTCCACTTCTCCTTGTTGAGGTAGTCTGCCTCGAGCACGCCGTTGGTGATGGGGCGGACGTGGACTCCCATCTCCTCCAATCGGTTGGTGAGCTTCTGGTTCTCCTCGAGAAACAACTTGCGGGCCACCGCGAGGGTCTTCTCGTCCGTGATGCGGATACCCTCCTCGAACTGTGGCTCCACCCCTGCGTCCTCCAGCAACTTGTTGAGTTGTGGTCCTGCGCCGTGCACCACCACAGGGTAGAGGCCGACATGGTAGAGAAACGCCAGGCTGTTGCATAGCTCGTCAAGGCTGCGAATGCTGTCAATCTCGTGTCCCGAACAACGCCATAGGCCTACTCTGGGCGACTCACTAGTCGGTCAAAATAGCTCCTCCAACCTTGATCACTGCGAACCGCTGCGACGAGACGGATGTGAAGTGCGACAG
This sequence comes from Diaporthe amygdali, assembly GCF_026229845.1. Classification (NCBI taxonomy): domain Eukaryota; kingdom Fungi; phylum Ascomycota; class Sordariomycetes; order Diaporthales; family Diaporthaceae; genus Diaporthe; species Diaporthe amygdali. The sequence goes on along the minus strand of NW_026517022.1, from coordinate 2,288,689 downwards.
GTACTGCTGGACCTCCCTCTTGGACCCCACGCTGCTCAGCGTCTGGATGACTATCCCACGGGTGCTGAGGTCGGTGAGCTGCTTGGTTGAGGTGGACAGGGCGCGGCGAGAGCATTCGGCAAGTCGCGCGCTGGCGATCACGCGAGGGGCAGCGGTCTGGGGCTTGGGCAGTCGAGCGCATCGGCGGGCCCCGGCCCGGAAGGCCCTCACGGAGGTGGACAGCATGGTTCCTATGGGATGCTACTAGGGCAAAGGGTACTCGTGTTAGCTAGGGCGAAGGGACGGAGGCGTTTCGTGCTGGCAACGAGCTGGCGACAGGTCAATTGACTTCGTAGCAGGTTGCGGCAACGGGAGACAGAACGCAGCCAGACTCTCGGGGTCTAGGTATGTTTTTGGTGGGGGAGACGGGATCTGCAGCAGGACTTTTCCTTCTGGAGGTATGATAGTATCCGTGCAGTCGGTCGAGGTGGTCCAATCCACAGAAGGTGGCCTTGGGCTGTTGTCTAATGTTGCCGGAACCTGCGTAGCGAATTGCCATTGCCTTGTGCTGCCATGGTGGCCATATCAGGTTGGGGCGTAAAAGACTGGTTGTTGTTGACTCACGATATCTCCTGTTCTGACTCGAATGCGCAAACCACAAAGCCCAATTGAGAAGCAGGAAATTCCCTTCTCACCCAGTCAACATCGAAGGAGGAAATCAGTCAACTACGGAGTGGAGAGTGTCTAACACGGGAGGTAGGGGGGAAGAGGCAGTGAAAGAGAGTGTGAGGAGGAGGAGAGTTGGATGTATTGTATAATGCTGTGTGCTGGGTCGACTGGGGTGTGGTCTGGGTAAGCTCCGGCCCAGGTTCTCCACCACCCAAAAAAAGTTGCGTGGGGTGAGGAGGGGCGCAGAGGGAAAGCCAAGGAGGGATTTTTCCCACCAGGGGCCAGACGAACGCCGAAGCCGCTCCTTGTGCGCCCGAGTCTGCTGTGCGCTGCCAGCCTGCCCAGCCTCGCAACCGTTTCTGTCCTGCAGCTAGTGATTGGCTCAACCCACGCCTCCCCCGCGTCGACCCGGGTGAGTACATCCAGATTTCGGCATGTGCTCTATTTACAATACAGTAGTAGCCTTGCAGTGAGAGATTTTCATGCCGCCAACAGAGCGTGCAGGATCGTCAACACTTGCATAGAGCCAGCAAGCGAGTCGGTTCTGGACCGAGGTATAGTCATCACCATCGTCTACGAAGGCCTCCAGTCCTCCTCCTTCCCTCATTTCGGATCCAGGGCCACTCTATGGGGCACGGGTGAAAGAGCCCATCCTTGTACAAAGTTATCAGATGCCCCTCTTGATCCACCCTCTTCCCCTTGGCTCTCGCGAGCCTCCGTCCAGAGGGAGGACCCGGGTGACTTCTGCCCGAGGTCTTGGGCGCGCGAACATCTCTAATCAGATGCCCCAGTGTGGCCAGGCCCACTTCACGTAACTGACTTGAATGATTGGTGTCGTATATGCGAGGAACCCTCGGTGATGATGGACATGATGTGATGCGCGATGGATCCCGAGTTACGTGACATCCCATAGAGCCAGCCCCCGTCGGCCGGCCACTATTCCTGTCGGAGTGGATGTGTATATATTTGTAATGGAGCGGTCCATTTCTCTTGATTTTTTTTACTCAGCTATTCTGGAAAGGGTCTTGGCTGGTTTATGTCACTGCTACTGCTTTGCAATGTAATGTACCAGGGCGGAAATATCTCCAGCATGGCGCAGAGGTCTTTTCATCCTACTAAGGTACCTGGGATATAAGTAGGTAGGTACCTACCTCCATACTGACAAGACGTCTTGACTTACACGCGAAGGGTTCCACCGTCCTCTGCAGCTGTGTCGTCACTCGTTGAGCTCAAGCTCGTGTTCCTGTGCCGCAATCTGTGCACACAGCTCACAAGGATCCCAAATGTACGGGACAACATGATTAGTATATTACAGATCCCTTCTGTAGAATAACCTCCTATAGGATATTTCTTGTAGAATACCTCCTATGGGATAAGCTCCTATGGGATAACCTCCTACGGGAGAACCTCTCATCGGATGCCCTGCCGTGGAATAATCTTCCACAAGATAATCTCTTGCAAGATGACCTATCATAGGGAACTATTCTAATAGATAGTATTTACCTGGGCTGGTACTGTTCCTTCTGGACACTTTCTGATTACTCCCGATTATTGGGCTGACCTTTGGGATCCTTGCAGGCTGTACCGTTTGCCTATATTCACCACCGAGACTCTGTAGTACGGGAAGCCATTGTCACATGCGCAGGAGCAGTCTGAAGGTGTGTCGTGAGGGTCTCAATTAAGTGATTTGCAAAAAGTCATTTGCCATTCCATCATACATACAGTCCCGCGTTAAGTGCTTGCATCATTCCCAGCCTAGCAGCAACCTTCCAGGAAGGCTCAAAACCCAAGCCATGGCCTGGCGTGATGCCCGGGGCGAGAGCACGCAGCACGACTGCTCTTCCGTCGTTGGTCGTAACCGAGACGTGAATTTAGGTTCATCAAAAAAAGGACCGATCGAAACCAAAAGCTAGAAAACTCCACCCTTGCTAGGTACCTTGTGGCTCGCACGCCTGCCAGCCATTTCCACTCGTTGTCGTCCACATGAGGATGCGTCCCGAAGCCTGCGAGATCGACAGTGGTGTTAATCGATCATTGCTTAGTCGTATTCATAACGTGGTGGCGCCATGATGCCTTTCGTCTCCAGTCTTTGCCAGCCGTTTAGGTTTTGGTGACCACAACTGTGAGGACAAACATTAGCACAAGTTATCACCGGACAATAACAGCCAGTCTCATGGAGGGCTTATCACACGTACTCGGTATGATGATGATCAGGAGCAGGATGATAACACCCGCAATCAAGCACATGCGCATCTTCATGTCCTTCCACCACATCTGCTTCCGCACTCTGTTGGCACCACGGCGGAAGCCATGGGCCTGGTTGGCCAAGTTGTCGGTCTTGGTCTGCAGGTGATCCAAGTTCTCACCGCGTTCCCTGACCTTCTGGATGTTATCGTGCATGACATTGACGGTGTCGTCAATTTCCTGTAAAAGCGCTCAAACGTCAGCCACTGGCACGAACAGACGCATGATGACATCAATCTGCTCCAACGCTTGACTGAGCAGCCCAGATTGCGAATGGTTGACACCCAAGGCCAATTTTTGATGCCGTCGTAGGGCGAGGGTCCGTTTTGGCATGGGATCTGCGCAGGTTGTTGTTCGAGCGGTAGCTCCTTTCTTGGCATATTCTGGGCGGTCACAAAGCAGTGCTCTCGTCGCTTCGACTGTCTCTGACCGCCGCTTGAGCAGTTGCCGTGCGTGTCCAGCAGGATGTCATCGAAGTTTGCAGCTGTCATTCGTGTGTGGCGATTCGAAGCCACGATTTCTCGCTCGTGTTGCCGACAGTGTGATGACGACGATGCAGAGCGCTGACGTCGCTCCAATCCGGCCGCAGCGGCAACACGGCGACAGGTCTCAAGCGTTCGCAATCCGGGGCTCATGGCCAAGTGAACGGCAGAGATGTTGAGAGAAAAAAAAGAGACTTACCTGTTGCAGGGCCTGTGTCCTCCTGTCCTGGCCGCGTCCCTGTCGCGGGTCAGGGTCGTATGGGGAGTTGTTGTCAGCCATTGCGGCGGTTGTGCTTTTGCGAGAGGTGTGGAAGGTGTCGGATCAATCGGGTGGGAGGGTGTGATGGCTGTGATCACAGAAATCAAACTGCGCTTCGTTTGTCCGTGAGCTTTGATGGCGCGATGGGTAGGGGTATCGTAAAGGCAGATGCAGAGGTTCTGTTCGTAGGGGAGGAGAGGGAGGAAAGTGATGAGAACGGATAAGGGTTTGAAGTCGCAGACGGAGGCGGGAGGTTATGAACAGCTGAGACGCTTCGCTTTGGCTGCTGAGGCAGGACTCTGCAGGGTTCGTACCGAGTCGAAACAGGTCTGTCTGAGGGTGGGAATTGGGGCTGGCGTCACTGAAAGAAAGAACTAGTCAGCGCCACCACGCAAGCAACCCAAGCACCAGGATGGGCCGGCATGGATGGGGGTATAGAGCGGGATGAGCTATGCTGCTTTGGGCAGCTCTGGTTCCTGTGCTCCGTCCCTGCTGCTGGGGTGACGAGGCCTCAGAGGACCTGGGTGCCTGTTAGTGGCGCACGGCGTTCACGCATACAAGACACTATCATCCCACACAGCCATTGCTGGGAACAGCCCGTCCTGAAGCTGCTGCGCTCCACAGAACTGGCTCGAACATGCATTCCAGCCCTCTCTTTTCTTTCCCCAGGTTGCCCGGACACCAGGCCCAGATGTGTATGTATTTTTGAGAGGAAGTTTAGATACGAGCAGGTCATCATCGCAGACCGCCCCAATCTGCCGTCTCCCAAGGACCATTACGCAACCTCTGGCCCCCTCAGCCCTGCCTGGGAATGGCCACTCGGCGTCCAAGCCCTCCCAAGCCTTCCGTGACTTCCAGGCACACTCCAGCCAGACCAGGTTCACGAGGTGGCAGTGCAAATCTCCTCCCCCAGCTCCCTCGTCAACTCAACTGAATGAATGATCTCAACTGAGCCAACCGTGCCAACTCAACACAACCCAACCCGACCGCAATCAATCCAAATCACACCACACCATGTGAAAGAGCGGCAGGCGCGTCCATGGACCGCGTTATGTAAACCCCCAGGCATATCAGCCAAGCCCAATTACCTCGTCCCCTCCTTTCCCATTCGTTGCATCTCTGTTTCATCTATGTTCGCTCTGCTTGCCGCACCCTACTAGCTACCCCCGACGGGACCGCTTTGGCAGCACAGACCGCGACTGGACCCCTACTGTGTGTATGCAGGGACCAGAAGTTACTGGATACAGCATGCCTGTACGCCTGGGAACACCTGGGTAGTGTCCCTACGATACACACGCTCCGGACTGCCGGTGCTGCTGTGCCACGGGACCATCTCCTCTCCGTCTGATAATCCGCCACACCCGGCCGGAGCACGGCGATCCGGTCCAAGTAGTTACTGCGAAGACCGAGAACGACTTAGGCGCCGTCTTGTACTCTGCGTGCTCTAGAGATACGGCTATTTCTGAGAGAGTCGGTCCCTACAGTGAGTTGGTGTAGGCCAAAAGGGCACGATGTCAACACCCACAATGATTCCATCATTGCTATTTTAAAGGCGTCTGACAAATTCTAACAGAAAAGCAAACTGGACTGAGCATTCCCCTGAACAGGTCTCTCATCGTGGCCACCACACTGGATCGAACCTCCGTTGGAAGTACAACCTGCGGATGGGCTGTTATTGGACAACCTGCTATGGGACAACTTCCCATAGAGATGCCTCGTTGCAGGTAAATTCGTGGAAATACACAAAGCAGGGGACCAATCTACATTGCAAGTGCATGTGCACGTTAGCTGCCACCGTATGGCGGCAGAGATCAATTTGATACCCGTGGCCTGGACTATTGACAATACGCTGATATTCATTCGACATTCTCGCCACAGGGCAATGCCCTCCAGAGCAATGCGGACCCAGTAAAATTCTCAAGTCATTTCTTCGCGCGTCTGATTCACCCTGTCCCACACCGATCATCGTCACAGGCTTACTTCCTCCTGTCTCCTCCTGAACAGAATCTTGGTCTCCCCGTCAACGCCCCTCTCGGTCCCTCCCTTCACCACGTCGCCGGGCCTCTTGCCATCGGGCAACTTCCAGTCGTATTTCATCAGCAAGTGCACAAGCGCAATCTTTGCCTCGTTGGAGGCAAAGAAACGTCCGGGGCAAGCATGCTCTCCATGTCCAAAACCAAGATGGTCAGCCGTTGTGCTGACAAGCTGCCATCTGTTCTCCTGGCCAGGCTGATTGCGTAGGTCAAGGAACCGCCGCGGATTGTATTTCTCCGGGTCGGCATAGATGTCTGGGTTTTTGTACGCGTCCAGAGTCACCCAAGTGAAGGCTCCCTTCGGGATCACAGTGCCGTCAGAAAGCGTGACCGGAGCTTCGGCGATGCGTCGCATGGAGGCTATAAGCATCGCATCAGTAACTATCCGGCATAGAGTCAGCTGTATCTGAACTCACCAATGTCTCGGGTATGCAAGCGCTGCGACTCTTTCAACGCGCTGTCCAACAGCTTCAGTTTATAGAGGCTATTCTTCTTCCATGTTGTTTTCGTGCTTCCATCAGTATCAACTTCTGCTGCAGCATTCTGTTCCTCGAGAACACCGATCATTTCCTCACGCAAGTTGTCGATGAATTCATCATTGTGCGCCAAATCGAGGAGGGTGCCTGTGAGCAACTCGGTCGTCGTGTGGATGGCCACAACACTTAGAGCAAGTTGCGCACCAGCAAGCTTAGGCTCGAGGCCATTTCTCTCAAACGCATCATGGAACCACTAGCATGGAGACATAGAGGGTCAACAACGTGTAGGGACCCGAACACTTTGGGAGCTTGCTTACCTGAATGGTGTCTCCCGTCTTGGGCCGCGGCACACCCTTTGCATCTGCTATTCGATTTCTCTCCAGGCGCTTTTCAATTACCGGACTCAGGATCCTTTTAGCGTCTGCGAGATCTTGTCTGACCTTCTTCCACTCGGGGAGGAACCACACCGCTATGCGCCGGAGTGCGAATGGCGTACTACGCAAGACCCGCGCGGCGGCAAACGTGTCAAGTGTATAGGTCTTGGCCAGCTCTAGCCATTCCTCGTTACGGCAAAGCTCCTCTCCGACGAACAACCGTGACGAGAGCCGGGCCACGAGGTGGAGCACAAAGGTTTTCAGGGTCATGGACGTCCACTCTACAGCAGCGGATATCAGTGACTTTGATACGAGTAAAAAGGGGCCGGGGATGCACTCCTCTACCTTTGTTGTCGCCCAGCATCTCCTCTAGTGCTAAGGTGGCCTCGTCCGACAGGTCGTCGGTAATGAGATCTGCGAGAGTTTATCAGCCTGGCTGAGCGACTACACGCCATCCCACCTGTTTACAAGGGAGTCACGGACTCAAAGACTGGGTGATGTTCTGCCGGGTCACCTTCTGCAGGATGTCATTCTGGTGCGTCAATGAATCCATTCCGTCAAGGCCCGGATACCCCAAGAAGAATTCCTTTGCGGTCGAAATTTCAGCAAATATCCTAAGACGGCTGCCGTGCTATTTCGGAGCCCCAACTTACCGTCCCTATCGCCTTCTTGAAGCTCATCTGCTTGATGTTCTTGATCTCCTCTGCAAATCGGGCGGGGAGGAAGATCTTGATGCCGACGTCGGTGGCCATTTGATACGGCTGCGAGAACTAGATCATACAACCATCAAATTCAGATCCCTATTGATATAGTGGGTTTGTCGGGCGGTGATGCCTTCATACTTTTTGAACAGCCTCTGCGACGAGCTGAGTTCCCTGTTCCGTATACCTGCGCCTCGCCTTCTCGATCTTCATCCAGCCCTTCTCGTCGATACCGAAGGCTGGTATGCCTTCGTACAGGCGTGGCTCGCGCAGGTAGGCATACAGCACGAGGCCCAGGACTGCTGCGCCGGCTAAGACCTGGCTGTAAGTCGAAGACAGACCGGCGTGGGAGCCTAAATCAATCGCGTATTGCAACATGGCTGACTGTTTGATGAAGTGCAGATTCGTATATGTTGGTGTGCATTTGTGACAGTGCAACTGTCAAAAACACAGTTCTGGTTCGACTGCAGCGCAGGCGTGCTGCCTTATATGATCGTCCAGGAGATCAGCAAGCGCAAATATACACCAAGTCGGACGGAAGTCCCATCCAAAGCAACCCAACTTCATCCAACCCCCGCGCAGGTCAAAGTAGACCTCGGGGCGTACCACTACCGCCGAAGCCGACGGGCCCATGCCTGTCTCATGTATCACGATTGGGCGGCCTCGAGGTGGAGTTGCAGCGAACGACGCCCTCATATCGCGCATTTACACCAACCGCAGCTATATTCTCACCTCAGCACGCCGATGAGACTTTAACTCGAGCGAACTCTGGGGACTTTTATCAAGCTCCGCGGACTCTTATCAACTTCTGCCAAGAAGAGCAGACCGCACACACACAGTAGACAAAGAGCCATGGGATCCCTTGCAAGAACACACAGAGTTCAACCACCACAGCGGCCGCCTCCTTTTTTTTCCTCCCCGCCCCTATGCGAGGACGTGTATTCCCACCCAGGCCCCCATGATCGGTCCCCACAATCAGACGTCAGCGTTTGGCGCGTTGAGCCGCACGATGTGACGCCCAGCTGTGCCGTCTGTGCCGTTCGGCGCCGATGCATGAGGCCGAACCGGTATGAGGACAGGTGAGGAAAGGAAGGATGTTGTGCCGGTGATGAGTTGTTCCCCACTATATCCGGCACTTGTGTGGCGGGCGGGTCGATCCGAGGGGGCGTTTGTGGGGGAGGCTTGGGGAGGTGGGCCGCCCCGTGAAATGATGGTAATCATGTGCACCAAAAGCAGCAAGTGTGTGCAAGTGTGTGCAATACATATGTGCAACTCACATGAATTGTCGGAGATATCGCGTCCATGCCATAGACGCGGCGGCGACAGTTCTGGGTTGGAGGGTGGGAAGAACAGAGGGGTTAGAGTTTCTGTCAGCGATGCAGGCCTCGGTAACGCTACCCTCCTCTCCTTCTCGAAGCAAATCGGTGGAAGATTCCCTGTCACAGATTAACTGGACTTACCCTTTCTTGGCGCGGATTGGTCGGATGCAATAGTTCTGACCCAAAATCTCTGGTGAAGGTGGCATGAATGGGACACGACATCTCGATGACCAAGGGCGTGCATGCATGGTGACGGAATCAGGGCGGGGCGGAGGCAGAAGGTTGGAAATGGGATATTAGGGGAGTCAGGGTGAGAATCAAATCACCATGATCACATGTACTCAAAGATTGTCTAGCAACTTGTGACGGCCGTTACCGCGTGTCTGACGTCCAGCCAGGAGAAAGCGGGAGCCTGTGGTGAGTTACACTCGCCTAGGCACGCAGAGTCTCTCAAAATTTCCCACGATGGAGACGTGACAGCACACGAGAAATAAACTGGAGCGAGGAACCGGTATTTATCAAGTAGAACACCTCTTTATTTACCCATTCTCAGTCCGATCGGGTATCAAAAGCCATATATGCAAGCAGCCTGTAGAAGCCTCACTCTCCTGTAAGAACTGAATACACACCAGACACACACCCTGAATCCACCACCACCATAGCAATATCTCACCAGCCGTTTTTTTCGTCCTCATCAGGTCTTGATCACACATAGCCGTAGCATCATGGTCATCGTGGCAGTCATCATCATCAACATCATCATCATCGCAACCTTAGCCCAGACCCATTACCACCACCTCGCCTCTCACCTCGAAAGCTGTATCCTCTCGACCCTCTTGACATCGTCGGGCATTCTCGAGATGCACAGCTCCTGGCAGAACTGGCCCCACTCGCCGGACGTGCCGTCGCGCACGGCCTCCATCATGTCCTTGCCGTAGCGCTCGCGGTACGCGCGCTTGATGGCCGCCATGTGGTGGCGGTCCCAGTGGAAGCGCACCAGCCGCGACGTCAGCAGCTCGCGGCGCAGCCCGTCCTTCTTGGACGCCGTCAGCGCGTGATGCACCAGCAGCGCGTCGCGGACGGGCTTGTTGATGACGCCGTTGAGGATGTGCGCGAGGAGCTCGCCCTGATTTGATTGTGTTAGTCTCTGAAGTGAACCCAGCCTGTGGCTGGGAGAGAAGAAGAAATAGAAAGGAGAAAAAAAAAACTTACCACCAGGTTCCCGCTCTTCTTGAGCGCGTCCCTCGCAAAGTTGGCGCGGTACTCCTCATTGTAGACCCTCAGGATCTCGCGCAGGTGGCTGTCGCTGCGCATGACGACGATGGCGATCATGGCGCTCTCGCCGCCCTTGTCGGCCTTGACGGCGCGGTGGAGGGCGTGGACGTCGCTCTCGACGAGGTCGTGGTCGATGCGCAGCGGGTGGCCGTGGGAGTCGACCTCGTCCATGCGCTGCTCGTCCAGCACCATCAGCACGGCCTTCTTGAACTTGTCCTCCTTGAGCTCCTGCTTCATGCACCGCGTCAGGCTGTCGCCGTACTTCTTGTCGCTGAACGCGTCCTTGACGGCGCGGATCTCGTCGTTGGTGCGCCCCATCAGGCTCTCGATCAGCAGCTCCCGCCGCGTCTTGTCGCCCTGGTACCAGAAGCTGCTCCAGTACGCCTCCGACTCCCACCGCCCCAGCGCCGTCGCGTAGCACGCCTTCATCAGCGACGGGTCCTCGTCCTTGAGCCGCACGCGCACGTGCTTGGCCACGTTGACGCCCTTGCGCTCCGGGCCCGTCTTGACCAGCCGCTTGTACTCGGCCCGCAGGTCCATGATCTGCTCGTGCGTCATCCCCGGCAGGATCTCGATCAGCGGTTCCGTCTTGGGCGGCTTGCTGCCCTTGAGCGCGTCCGCCAGCCGCTGCGCGTCGTCCTCCGGGTCTGCGAACCGTGCCCGCCGCGACCGCCGCTTGCCCCCGCTGCGCTCGTCCTCCGAACCGATCGGCGAGATGTCCATGATCTGTGGGTCATTCGCGTGGTGGGTTGGGAGGAGCAGCGGTGAGGGCATCGGCGAGGCCTGCTGGTACGTTCCATGGTACGACTCCAGGAGCGGCGACGCGGGGGCAGCGGACACGGAGAGGTTTCCTGGGTTGTACGGCGTCGACACTGAGAGCGACGACATCCTGTTCACGGGCGGCTGTGGCGACGAGGACCGCTTCATGGCGCTCTTGCGGGGCGCCTCACCCGGCTCGACCGTGACGACGCTCGCCGACGAGCCGCGAGGGTCGACTGTGAGTGAGTCCCTATGGGAATGGGACTTTCTCTCCCTATGCCTGTCACGGTCACTGTCACCCCTCGAGTGCCCTGGCGCAGGGCTCCGGCTGCGCGCCCGGCTGGAGCTGCCGTGCCCAACGCCAAGGGCATCAGAGCTGTGCCTAGGATCCCGCGAATACGAGGACAGCCTCTCGTCCTTCTCGTACTCCCACTGCTGCGGCGGCTTGCCATAGTCATACGAGGGCGAGGGCGAGTGGCGCGGAGACACGGGGCGGACGTCCTTGGTGGGCGGCGAGTGCAGCTTGCCGTAGGCGAGGTCCTCCTCGAGCTTCTCCTTCTTCTGGGCGCGGCGGTCACGCGACCGCTCCCTGGACTTGTCGGAGATGGGGGCTGTCATGAAGTTGTAGGCGTCGGAGCTCTCGAGCTTCTTGGCATACTTCTGCGGCAGGAAGGCGTCCACCAGCCCAGAACGGTCGCGGTCGCGGTCCTTGTCACGCTCCCTGTCCGAGTCCGAGTGCCTATCCCTCGGGCTGTCCCTGCGGTATTCGTTGTCGTACCTCAGGTCGCCGTAGGACGTCCGCGCGCCATTCTCGTGGGCAGGACTCCTTGGGGTGCGATAATAGGCATCGTCGCTGGGTGAGGGGGGCGCATGGTAGGAGCGGCGCTCCTCATGTTCATATGTGCGTTCTCTTTCCCTCTCGGCGTAGGGGTCAGTCTCAATGACCAGAGGAGGGCCGCGGCTTCTGCTGCGGCTGCGTTCGCGTCGGCCCGGAGAACGCGACCGAGTTCTTCGGTGGTCCTCGACTTGCAGAGACATGAGCGCGTTGCCTCTCGTCTGGGTCTCGGTCCTGGTCTGAGCTTGCTTGAGCTTGAGCTTGAGCTATGGGCAAGCAGCAGGCAGCCTTGGCCTTGGGCAGAGGGTGAGCTGGGCTTTTTGAGTGTGATAAGTTATGGGTACGGAGGACCCGCACTGCGGGGTAGAGGAAGGGCCCAGGTGGCTGGGTCAGGAATGCAACGCGGGGTTGGGAGAGGAGATGAGGATCGTGAGAAATCCACGTTGGCGTAGCAATAGCAGAAGCAATCAACGACCAGCAATTGATCAGAGGGAGAGAGATGGCGTTGGGTAGAGTATTATATTGCAGATCGGACAGGGCGAGGTGAGAAATGCATCAGCTGCAGCAAAAGCTCGGCCTCGGGTCGATTGGGCTGGGCCAGAACTTGGGAGGAGGAGGGCTGAGCTTCTTCCTCAGCCCAGGCACAGGGCCTGTCTGTGGCTTGGACTCGGGGTGCCGCTGTCCTGCAGGAGAAGAAGAGATATGCGCCATGAAACGGGGGCCCCTCTGATCATCATTGCTCAGAGCCTCCCTTGCAGGACTTGGGGTGTTGGCGATCCTGGCGTTGTTGGAGCCGCTCATGGAGCTAATGTATGCCCCCCCCCCATGTGCCATTGCCAAGGCTCGGGGGCCCAGGGTTCGTGCGTTTTGTGTGTGTGTATGTCATGTGTGTTGTGTGTTGTGTGTTGTGTGTATACACAGTCCATCAGGTGTGTGTGTGTGTGTGTGTCTGTGTACTGTTGCTCATGTCCATCAGTTGCACTCATCCCATTGCCGTTGTAGTTGTTGCTGGCAAACACCGGCTGCGTGCGGTGCATCTTGCTGCCGTGCCCAGGTGATCGTCCCTGGGGTACAGTCCTGCTGGAGCCACAAGATCCCTCGTCACCAGTCCTTTCGGCGGCATCCCGCAGGAACAATGCCGTCCATACCATACCACCTCTCACTGTTACAACAATAAGTGACAGTGAGATTGAGAGATGAGATGGCTGGGCGGCTGGACCGCTGGACCGCCGGACGGCTAGCCCCAGCGCGCCACGCCTCATGCCATGCCCATGCTTCATGCTCATGCTCATGGTTAGCTGATCCTCTCGGCTGGGACCAACAGACAGCCCAGATCGAGCGCCTATCATCATCATTCAGCCCGTTCCCAACCGCAGCGCACATACCCAACAAATTAACCCAGCACAGTCATGTCATCAATCAGTACTCACTAGGTCTCTCAATCTGGATGTGGAGCCCATGCCTCTGTTCAGCTGACTTCTTCGCGCTGCAGAACTTTTGTCAGTCGGGCCCGCCATTCCCCATTCCCCATGCCCATGCACTGCTCACACATGCAATGCAGGCTTGGGATCCGCCCGGCATCCCCGCCCTGAGGCTCAGCCTTGCTGGCTTGCTGCTGCTGCTGCCGCCGCCGCTGCTGCTCGCCTCCCTCGTATGCAAGCCAGGAAAGCTTCTTTTGATACCCCTCTCTCGTCCTGCCCGGATCTCAGAGTTGCCCGCTCGGTTTCCCCACAATTTTGGGGGCAGTGAGGTTGCTCGGCTGTGGTATGTGGTAGTGTGGCATGCAGAATGCGGGCGAGGTCTTTCCCGGCGCGGCGGATGGCGTCGGGAATGGCCGATGAACCTCTTAGCACGGCAAAAAAGATGTCATGTCGCCGGGCCCCCGTGTTACCGGCACTGATTCGCTGTCAATGCACGCAGGGCACAGCGGCATGTGACACATTGCGCGACATGGTCGATGGATATCTGAACAAGAAAAGAAAAAGTGGACTTGCTTCGTGGGGTTTTTGACGACCGTATGTGGATATCCACGAGCGGGCGAGAGAGGCGAGTTTCTGAACGCGGGCGATGGCTCATGACTGTGGCTGATACGAGAGCTGCGAGATCCTCGTGTTGGTCAATAAGTTACCTATCCGTCAGTGGATCTGAACATCTGGCTGGTGGGTGATGAGCATGTCTCGTCAAGGAGGATGATGGGACACCCGTCTGGGTCGTGGAATATTCTTTATTGAATTATTTTTTTTCTTTTGTATCGAGGTCATTCGCGCGAACAGTTCGGAACTTGTGCACACACGCTGCGACCCCTTCCTCTTGTGGCCTCGCCACAACATCTCTGACTCGGCTCTGCAATCCCAGCTCAGTCTGTACCTTATGGGGAGTATGGCCGAGTCGCTTCCACGAACAAATCGGTCGAGAACGGCACCTTGTCGATGCCAAGTGGTAGGTGGCACATCGTGCGCTTCCATCGCACAGTATCATCCCTTGTTGGGTCCCCTCCAAGGGACACCACATTACACATCACCATTACCAACACCATCCAGAACCATCCAGAAACGCCCGCTATGCCCAAAAATAATGCAAGCCTTACTTCTCCCTCCGCTGATGACCCCTTCAGATCACCCACGGCTCAGCTCCACAATCGCTATCATCGTCATCGTCATCGTCGTCATGCTCCTCTTCTTGCTTCTCGTAAATCGTCTCGGGGATGTCCAGGCCCGGGGCCCGGACAGACGTGGCCCGAGCCGTCTCGACATCGTCCTGCAGGCGGATGGCTCCCTCATTTCTAAAGATACGGCGCACCCTAGCATGCAAAGTCAGCACCGTCCATTCTGACACCTTGACTGTAGGGGGAAGAAGGGTTCCAACTTACGTCCTCGATACCGGCCGCCACGTCTCCATCATGAGAACCACCAGCAGGAACGTCAACACCATCCCGATGACCAGCACGTCGGTGTGGTGGGCACCACAGGGGCGCGGCTGGTGAACCCTCATGGCCTTCGAGTCCTCTGCCGGTCCGGAATGCTTGATACGCAGCACACCTCCGTCCCTGTTCTTCGACGCGAGCCTCACTAATGAGCCGACCGACTTTGTCTTTCGCGGCGAGGGCTCAGACTCCGTCTCTGATTCTTCTGATGATGGTGGTGATGACTCCTGTGCCGACTGCAGCTTCGACAGCGCCTCCAGGAGGTCCGACGACAGTGGGCCTGCTGAGGAAAGGACCGCAGAGGCAAGCCGTGAGATCTCGGATGCCGTCGATGGGAGCGGCCGGTTGTCAAAGGCTGGCTCGGCCGCTCCGTCGATGACTGATTGACGGTCCAGGGGCTGCAGGATTTCTGTTCGTGACCCTTCTGCCCTCGCCGTTGTGATGGTTGCCGGCTGGTACCCCTTAGGTCCTGATGAAGGATCCGACACTGTCTCGTCTAGGGTCTTCACTAGGACGAGGTGAGGTAGTACTGGTGTTCCCATGGCGAGAGGCGCCGCCGCGCAGAGTGAGTAGAAGAGGTGGCTTGATCTCATGGTGAGCGATGATCTCTTTCCCTTGTGTGTTTGTTTGATCTGTATTCCTTTTCGCCTGGCGGGAGATTGACGCCTCGGTTTCTGTGATTTGTGAATGTGGATGAGTGGGTGGGTATATGTGTTTTGTTTTCGGCTGGCTGCTCCCTTTTCCCGATTTCCTGGAACGGTATATCTTATAAAAGAAAGGGCGGCGGCGAGGAGTTGTCAAGGATGTTCGCGAGCGCGTTTGTCTCAGACACTCCAATTTGCCGACTCGTGAAGCTGTCTCGGAATGGACCTGTGTCAAATATCTTTTGCTTGCCCACCCCGTTGAGGATTCCACCACGACCAAGTTATGCTCTGTTTGATCTGCACGGGGACGAATGATGCTTATATTCAAGGCCAAGCTTGTTGAGGCATTGACGTCCGGGGGCTCCCAGCGGCAATCTGAAGACAAGTGAAACCAGCGGGACTTGGGGGGTGATCTTGGGATGATTGACAAAACAAATGTTGAAACGAGCGATGAACTGGTGCGTGCTGATCGGTAATGGCCACCCCTCGGGAATTGCTGTGGTCAAGGAAGCACGACTTGGGATAAGTTTTATTTGAGTGAATCATAAAACTCGGCAAAAGAAACCAGATGGCCAAACTCAAAGAAAGTGGATGATGGATGGGACGAGGCGTATTTCATGTATGTGCGTATGTATGTACTGTGGATGTGAGTGGTCATGCGGGCGAGGAGAGAGCATGTATTAATATGCCCCGTTTTGGGAGGACGGTAATGAGCTTGTACAGGTAGTCTTGGGGGTGGTCCCTTGGGGAGGGGTGGCCCTTTACTTTGGCTAGAGGTGAGCTGATGAGGCTGAGCCCGGATCTGAGCAGAGCATGAGAAGGTGCCATGCAGTACCTAGGTACACTTTGGACTACGGGCACGAGCAGAGCATGGGCATTAGCATCATCAGCATGAGTGATTATCAGCCTCCCCCTAAAGGAGAACAATAAACCGAGAGCGAAGAGAGGCCAGCGCGGATCAGCGTGCGCAGTGGAGCCCGTGGATGCTTGACGCTGAGCTAAAGTTGTCCCGCGTTTTGTGCTCTGTTTGACCTCTTGGGCATCTGGTCTCTTTGGGTGAGAGAAAGGGGGGGATCTGTGCCAGGCTGCCAGTTGCTAAACACCCGCGGACCGGGGTGGACCCTCTAGAGTGTAACGCCGTGATGCCTTCCTCCAACCCACTGGCCCGCGACAAGGACCAGGGACCACTAATGTTCATAGCGATCCTGGAGCAACTTGGCGAACGGCGCACGTGCATTGAGCAGAGAGACACTGAGGAATCAGCTTGGCGCAAGTCCCAGCGGAACCTTACAAGGAGCGCTAGCTGGATCCCCTCCGCTGTTGCTGCTGGTCTGCTGTTGCTTCGCTGGCTGCTGTTTGCCGCCGCCCAAAGGACCTGCACGCATACCAGCACTGCAACTTTTTAGATTAACTGCAGCCCGACGGCTAAAACACTGCGCCGTAGCCATCGGCAACTGTAAGTCACTCACTCGGTCAGTCAAAAACCGCCCCGGCCAGAAGCGTATAATCCTCCGGCTGTCATTCATGCCATGATCACCCCCTAAAAAAATTGATGCCCTTCTCGACACAGGAGATGATGATCCAGCTGAGGCTCTGTTAGAATCCTGCAACGTTGCCCTAAGTCCAGTGTCCGTGTCCGCCTCTCTCACCGTGATTCGTCGCAGCGGACAGGTGGGCGGAGCTGCCTGGCTGACTGATTACTTTGATGACCATGGCCCACGAAGCCATACCGCGATGGGCGATGGGCGATGGATCGATTCATCATCCCTTAGGATGGGGGGACCCCGAACCTAACTTTATCTAATATAAGCCCAGCTAAGGGGCCCACCGCCCCGTGTCGGATGGCAACAATTGGCTGCGGCGGATAGTTTTAGAGTTCACCTTGCACGGTACGTTGCACTAGCTCCCGTGGCAGTCACCACAGTGACAACCAGATGGGCACGCCGTGAGCTGTCTGTGTCTGGCTGTGTAGGGCGATGTGACCGTGTCGCCATGGGATAAATCCAAAAAAGCAATTACTATAGCAGTTTATAGTATCGATTTTCGAAAGCTGGCAGCCACGGCATTCACCTCATCCAATAGGTGACTCACCATGTCTCTGGGCAGTGTGTCCGAACCTGTGCGCGCACCTGAGTCTATGACAACTTCTCTGTGACAAGCACTGCGTTGGCCAAGACGAGGCCTGGGCAGTCCTGTACCCCTCGAAAAGTTGAGGGATTTATTGTTGTGTGGTAGAGAAAGCATTCACACCTGCAGCAGCCGCCAGTGCACTGGTAGCAGCACTGTGGTCTTTGCGGCCCACCTCAACGGTCTCTTCCGGCAGAAATGGCCTCGGCCTCCGAGTCCACGGAGCCCTAGCGCAGCGGTTCTCTCGTCTCCATGGCACAAGGCACCCCGTCACCTCGGCCAAACCCTTGCGAATACACATCCATCTATTTACGGCTCGAGACCGGCCCCTAAAACTCTGTAGGAGGATTTGCGCCGGCAAAGTTCCGAGTCGATGTTCAGGATTGCTTGATCAATTCGTGTTGGGCAGCCCGTGTCTCTGGTCCCAGAAGCTTCATGGCTTCCAAGAAAGGGCGGCAAAGTGACAGGCGGGTCATGCTCAGGGGGTGTTTACATGACTTTTGGTCTTGCCCTCTCGGAGCCCAGACCGGTCCACTATATGCAGCCACACGTGGGAGCTGAGTAAGGCCTGAGAGGTCGTCGACTTGGTCTGCCCTGCGCAACTGGACTCAGATCGCCGGCCCTGGAATGTTTCCGCAATGCAATCTGGCGATAGTCAGCCACCGTGTCTCAACCTAGCTCACACCGCTGTAAAAGAGGGCAAAAAAGAAACAAAGCAGATCCCTACCAGGCAGAGGTATACGAGAATGTAAATGAAGACCACTCAAGCCACTATGACAATGTTGACCCGACGCCGACGCTCTAATAAAGCGATCGCCTGCCAATCAGTTATTTTTACCTGGGGACCAGCGCTACACAATAATACGGTTGGGCCGGTCCGGCTAGGAGGACATGCTAGGCTAAGCTTCAGCCTTAGCTTTGGGGTTGACTACTGGAATGTTGCGCAAAGATCCTTGTGGCGATCGTATCCAGACAGGGGCTCGGACAAATGCATCTACCATCGCACCATTTCTGGCAGGTAAGAGACAGTGGCTTGAAGTGGGCGGCGGTCGGGGTTGCTGAAGCATCGATGGACTCCCCCTCCTGTTTTGCCTAGGCCGGGGCCAGTCAAGCATCGAGACTGTGAGACGGACAGATCCAGGTCCAGATCCAGGTCCAGGTCCAGGTCCAGGTCCAGGTCAATCGATTTGAGGCCATCGTGAGAACCCTCGACGGGTTGCATTCGGTCAATGACTCGATTACCTTTTGGGAACTAGCCGACAGTGCCGTATTTCGAAATTGCCGGGCTATTTTTGAGTTTGACAGACAGGTCCGCCAGGCAGGCAGCCAGCCGTTGCTAGCAGCAATCCAGTGTTAGATTGCCTAGAGCTAAGTGGGATCGTCAAGATCGTGTGGTGCTGGCGGATGAGGTAGCATGGTGGCAGGGTTCTTTTGGTTGGTGGGCGCGCTCTCAGTTTTGCAGTGGATCCTGCTGAGATCGTTATGTGATAGCCTTTCCCCAGACGTTCAGACGATCTCCACTCCCCTGTGAGGCCAAGCTTTTCTCATCAAACTCGCCAACATGAGGCGAGGCAGGTTTTGACGAGAGGCTTGGCACGTCTCGCAGCGCCGTTGATGAGTTTGAGCATGAAGGGTCCATCCTCAGGGGGACACAGATCTGGCGCCGAACCTGGCTCCTCCAATCCCCATCTCCAATGTCCACCCTCCATCCCCTAGGCCACTTTTCAGCAGCTGCTAGGCCACTCGAATGCGAGCTGTTGAAAGCCTCTGCCCTGCCACTGCCCCTGGGCACGGCTGCATGCACCACGGGGCGGCCCGTGCACCCATCAAATCAAGCTCGAGGCCGAGCCAATGTGCCCATGTGCCCATCAGTGCCCATCTCCCCTTATCGTTATCGCCAGCTCAACGTCGCGTCCTGGGCGCGCGCTACCAGCCTACGTCAGTGCCGAGGGCAAGTCCAATTTTATCGAGAGCCCAAATGACACAATAACCTTTGACCAACGAGTAATTGTCGCCGCCTGTGGATGGAGAAAGGACGTTTAGCCGCATAGCCGCAATGGCTCCTCCTTCAGGCCTGCAGTTCTCGTCAAAGGCCTCCGACTACGATGACAAGATCGAGCGGCTGCCGCCTCTGGCGCGCTCCATAACCGCACCGACCGGCTTCCAACAATCCGCAGCGACAGCATCAGCATCAGCAGCAGCATCGTACCGTGGCCGTCCTGACCCGTCGCATCTTGCCCCCGAGGATGCCTTCCATGCCGCTTCGCCCCCGAGGAGATTAAATGGGTTCGAATCATCTGGCAACAGGGACCATATACCGCGCCATCTATATCGCAAGGACGGGGGTAGCAGGAGTCGCAGTCGGCGGAGGAGGAAGAGGCCATGGAAGAAATTGTTGTGGGTTAAGCAGTCGTGTAGGTTTTGAAACGACTCCTCCTGGACATTTTCGCCCCTGCCGTGTGATCCCAGAGCGGGAGAGCTGATGAATATCGACGGTGCAGATCCGGACAACTACACCGACCAAGGGACTTTCCTCGAAAACCTCCAGCGCAACCCTCGGCTGAAGCCATATGACTTCTGGCCTCTTGTCGCAGACTCTACCGTCATTGTGCAACATGTCTGCACAGTTTGTATATTTGTGGTATGCTTCGTTGGCATCCACCAACGGCGACTAAGTCCTGTGGCAGTAGTCGGCTGGGGATCTATTGCGACGTCGGTTGGCTGGTTCCTATGGGATTGGTGGGTGGGAAAGGAGGGCGAGAATGATGACATCGAGACCCTCCACAGGACAAGGAGCATCGGTCCTAAACACTACCGTCGCTCTTCACGACCTCAAACTGAAAAACGAAACTCTGTCGGAGGCAGTGGCAGCGGGAGCGCCAGTGGAGGGCAAGGGGAAGAAAACATCGCGGCCCCGCAGACTGTGTCCAGCATAGCTAGTAGCAGCGCGTCGACACTGCCATCGGCCGAAAGCTCCACCACGAACCTGCTCATGCCACCAGGTCAGGCGCCTCTCCCCAGCGCCAACATCAGCGCCACGAACCTCTTATCCGTGAAGCCTTATTCCACGTCTGCGAGCTCTCTGGTGTCCGGCGCCTCCCAGACTAGCACTCCGGGCACGGCCATGAACCATTCACGGTCCCGCCGGACATCTTCGCCCACTGACCCTGCCGGCCCACAGGTGAAGCATCGGCCCTCGTCACCACTCCGTGGTGGCCGGGCCCATCTGCGCATGAACACCATCAAGTCGGCAATTCTCATCTACTTCACCTTACTGGGCCTGTCCCCGATCCTCAAGTCCCTCACCCTCTCCACCTCCTCCGACAGCATCTGGGCCATGTCGTTCTGGCTACTGGCCATTAACATCTTTTTCTTCGACTACTCAGGCGCCTGGGTGGGCGTCAATAAATTCCCCGTGGCATCGCTGTCCACCAACGCCGCGCTGATGGCCTCCACCGTGCTAGCCAGCCGGCTGCCGTCAACTGGCCAGGTGTTCAGCCTGACGCTGTTCAGCATCGAGGTGTTCGGCCTTTTCCCCGTCTTCAGGCGCTACGCGCGCCACCGCAGCTGGCGGTACCACGTTGTCCTCACAGTGCTGCTTGTCCTCGGGGCCGGCGGCGGCGTGGGCATGATCCTCGGCGGCGCTGCCTGCGACGAGCCCCGCGCGTGCGAGACCCAGCCCTGGCCCTGGGCGAGCGCCCTCCTGGGCATGGTGGTCGGCTGCCTCATCGCCGCCGTCGCCATGGGTGGGTGCAGCTGGTGGCTGATCGGGCTGCAGAAGTACAAGAATGAGATCTACGGCCCCTGGGACCCTGCGCGGCCGATTATTATCAGCAGGAGACACTGGGATGATGATTGATAGGATACGATTATGTAATATCTATGGTTTGAATGAGATTTCTATTCATGCTCAAGGACCGCGTGCCTCGCGGTGTGGTGGTGATCATGGGCCATTTTCAAGGCACTGGAAGATTTCGAGGATGTGATGAATGCTATGGCCTCTGGGAACTACATGTCTCGTACCTAGGTATGACATCGACAGCTCCAAAGGGACTACCTTCAAAGTAGAGAAAGGACCGGGTCTCATTGGACAACGAGCACATATATTTCCGGCACGAGGGCAGGGAGATCTGAGGCATACGAATGATGCAACTGGCGATCAACTCAAGATCCGCAAGCTCGCAGGCAACTCGCCCCTCCCTGCGCGGAAAGACACCGCCTCGTGTGGTCCATGCCCGAGTTTGCTATGCGCGCCTCTCACAGTGACGACTCAAGTCCTGCGCCCCGTGCTGGCAGCCCTGTCCATGTGCGGCGGTTCTGTGCCAGAACTCGAACCGCAGCAATGCAATTAAGACAGGGCCAGTGGAGCCCGTCCCTAGAGGCTACAGTGCAGCCTAGCCAGAAATAGGCCAACCTCGTATTCGACCCCCTTTCCCCTTGCGAGCCTGTTCTCCGCGGCGTTCCCCTTGTGCTACTATCCTCGAGGCATATTATGAGGGCATGCACAGTGTTGGTGATCAGCACATCAGTAACGTTACTTCCTCATGTTGGTCTGTTAAGGACGAGTGTCTGGGGTGTCTGGTTTGTTGGCGTCGGCTGTTGAGACTCGACGGGATATGCTTAAGGTTTTGTAGATGCATCACAGAGGCTTCTGCCTGGCATTGTATGGCGAGCTGGATCTGGCAATTCCACCCAACCAAATCCCGGAGGCGTTCGCAGCTGGTTGTTTTCACATGCTCTCTGGAGCATCTGATTTGTGCAGACGGACCTCTTGAGCATTCTTGTGGTACTCCTTGCTGGAGATGTTCTTAGACAGCTCGTAGTGTCTTCATCTTGTCTTTGGATCTACATCGGCCTGACCGAGCATCAAGCGTTGTAAAGGCCTCCTCCACTGCATATTTCCCTGACACATCGTCACAATATACGAGTCTTAATGGTGAAGAAATTCGGGAGGCTATGGGGGCGAAAAACCAATCGACTGTCTGTCTGCCTTGGAGGCAGCCCTCTCTAGCCGTGCCATCTCCTTCGTATACTCAAATGCTTCAGGGTCGGTCGTGGCGCCTGGAGGGTCAGTGCTGGCTGTATGTCATGTATCTTGCTTTTGCTATACCACAGCATCTGGTGCTTGCCTCGCAGCTGCCGTCTCTACACAGCTCCATATTCACATCCCGCACCAACCTGTGACAAGCCCACATCGGTGGGATCGCCTCGCACACCGCAACTTACACGTTCCTTTTTCTGACTTGACTTGTGTGCAATCTTCAAGCACCACAGGCGCCCTGCCAACATTGATCCTGACGCTGACGCTGTCGACATTACGTCCTGATGCTGCTGCACGCTCTCTCCGCGAACCCCTCCTGAGCCCATGACCCAGAGTCTTGATGTCAGAACCGGCTCTGGGAGGGCATGGCCCTCAGTGGGCCTCCTCCCGTCCATCTGGTAGGCCCATCGAACGAGAAGATCGAAAGAGATCCTCGCTTCATCATCCAGCTCAACACCCAGATGGCACGCTGTTGACTTTCGCCGAGGGGCTCGAAGACCAGCCGAAGGCTCTTCGGTGCCTAAGACTTGTAGGTTTCAGGATAATTTTCAGTCTCTATCGACACAAACGACACCGCTGCCCCCAGAATCCTCATCGATTCCCATGTAACAAACCTCACCGCTATCGCACCACTCCAAGACCGACTAAATAAGCATCTTCGTCACACGAGGGTTGTTTGGCTTCCTAGGCGGAGGCAAGGTGGACATTCCTGAGGAATCGGTATGGGAGAGACGTTAAATCTACACATATGGCTGAGAACAAACCTGGACTGTGCTGGCCTGGAGGTCGTGAGCGGCGAAGGGAGGGAAGGTTGGTGATAGCCTCAGTGCGACCAGGGGACATCGAGGTAGCAGGCAGCAAATACCACGTATATACCCGCCGGCCATTCACCGTGTGTTAATAAGGGTGACGAAATCGGACTGCTTGCCAGCTGCCCCTGGAAAAAGGAGAGCGTAAGGCAGTGGTCAAGAAATCAAGATTCAAATTCAGAAAAAACAATACGGGCAGCTGTGGAGGGAGGGAAGCACACGTTCAACAGAAAAAAAGGGAGCGCAAAAAAAGAACTGGCTCAATCACCCCCATCAAAGCCAAATAGTTTCGCATCTACTCTCAGCATTTAACAGGACGTAAGCCTCAGTTGGCTGAACCTTTTGCCTCTTGGCTCAACCTTTTGCCATGCCTTTGATGATGAGCAGCAGTGTACACAGCATGTGCACACATCTATTTGTCTGTGGGATGTAGTAACCCAAATGTCTAGTCTTATGCATCTAGCTTTAGCCCCTCTAGCATATTATCGATTTTCCTGAGAAGGATCTGGTAGTTCATCGCATCTAGATCAAACTCATCATCGACGACTTCTCCCTCCAGAGTCCTAACACCACCAGCGCCGCCGCCACCACCACCTTCGTTGCCTGGAGAAGCGTCTTCAACAATGGCAGCCGCCACTTCTGGCGCGGCCCCGTTTGTGCCTGTTTCCTTGGTGGCCTCGAGCCTCTCTCCGTTGGCAGCGACGAGCCCCTCCACAGCCTCAGGCCGGATCTCACCCTCCTCGTCGAGCATCTCATCTAACCCGGCGTCCTCGAATCTCAGGCGGAAACGCTCCGAGAGGTAATACCGAATATCATCTAGTAGCTCAATCGTGTCAGTCTCCTGCCTCAGCTTCAGCCTCGACGCAGACTCCTGGATGAGCTCTGCGAACTCGGGCTCATCGATGTAGTCTTCCAGCCGGTACGCGAGGTAACGCGCGGCAAACTCTTCCAGCCGCTGCACCCGGAGGTCCCAAGCCGCATGAATAACATCGTACACATTGATTGGCTCGACCTCGACCTGCTCCTTGTGACCTTCGGAGTGGGTGCGGTCCACGAGGATGTTCCCCGTTGCGCTGCCGAGCGTGCTGATGGCCTGCGCCGCTTTGCTCTTGAGCCGGTCCATCAGCAGCATATCTGACGTGTAAAGCAGTTCCAAGGCGAGTTCCAGCGGGCAGTCGGATTTCTCCGTGTACATGAATGTCAGGATGATCTCAAGGACCTCTGGTGTACAGTCGACCTTGATGATGTGGAGATGCTCCGATTCCTGCGCCTCGAGGAACTCGCTTGAAAACATGGTTTCAAAATATGGTGACCTGATCAACATGGCCTTGTGCACGGGAAATACGGTTGACTTCCTGGACTTGCGGTTTGTATCCTTTGGGTTTGACGTTTCCGATGCGGGACCAATCGGGATGCCATTTGCCCCGATTGTCGCCGTCTCTTGTTCGTCGTCGCCTTCATCTTCATCGCCTCCATCTTCCTCGTCGGCCCGTAGTAAGCAGTCGGCAAAGATGGAATTGTCAACCTTCCACTTGATTTCGTTGACCTTCTTCGTATCCACGACCATCTTGTGCCGCACGACATGCTCCTGGAAAAAGCTCTCTACCTGTTCCTGTGCCCTATGGATCTCGTCCTGATACCTTTGCCTCGCCAGCCTTCGATCGTCCAGCGTCAATGCCGTCTCCCAGAAATTCTCGACCTCGAGCTGCTTGCTGATCTTGTCGATGCCTTTGAAAACCTCCTCTTCGGAGGTTGAGCTGCGAGGGTCAACCAATTCTCTGGGAAGTTCGCCAAGATAGAGGTACTGAGCTACAAGCTGGAAAGCCTCAACCGGCACTGCACTGGACAGTTTCCACTGTGTCGTCTCAGGAGCATCTGCCAATTTTGCTCTGAAATATGGTGTCCTTGCTGACAGCAAGAACTTGTGCAGGTGCAGGGATTCCGACCCAGATGTCAACGTAATATCTGCAGTCTTTGGTATTTGCCGTGTTAGCAAGGACGTTATGTGCGACGACCAAGGCTGCAGCGGATCGGTGGATTTTGAGTAATCATAAGACAGGAGCAGGTTTCTTATCCTGTCATTCAAAGCGTTGTACACGGCTCTTTCGCCCTGGAAAGTATTCCTCTCCGCGAGCGCACCTGCGCAGCCATCAGCAATTGTTTTAACTGCCTGTATATATCACAATCATAGAGTGACGTACCTGATTCCAATAGAAGCTGGACGAGCTCAAAGTGGCCGCAGAGGCTGGCGATGATGAGAGGAGTGTAGTCGAAAGCATCCTTGCCGTTGATATTAACACCGTTTGATATCAGCTCTTGACACGTCTTGAGATCTCCTTTCCTACATGCGCCCAGGAACTTGGTGAAGTCTGAAGTCAGATCGAGGGGGTTCTCATCGCGGAGGATCCCCTGCTCAATCAGTTTGTGCTCATCCTTGAGCTTTGCTTCGAGCTCATATTTCTTGAGCACTCCAGCCATGGTGCAGACCAGGAAAGCGAGAATAAAAATGCTAGATAGGTGCTGTACAAATTCAACAAGCACGCAAGCAGTCTTTATCCCACTCGCGGCACAAAGCCGCAAGATGCCATCGGAGTTAAGCGCAGCGGCTCCGGGTGGCGCATCTGCGAGTCGTCATGGGTCTTATCGATACTGCTGAGCGCCAGTGGGGTCCCAGGCCGAGACAGACAGGAGCTCCGTAGGGATTATGCACCTGGCACCCCAACCCCAATACCCCTGCAGACTGGTTGCCCAGGCAATTCCACCTTGTTGACATTTACTTTTTTGGACATGGGAGGTGTCCAAGCACCAGCACTACCACCTCACCTTGCCTCACCTCAATCCCACAATCCTCACATCCCCAAAACCTCCCTGGACTCCATCCAAGCCGACTCCATTTACCTCCAAAACAACATCCCCGACCTAGGTCGCCCGAGTCCTACTAACATCAGCAGGTACATCCATCACAGCTTGTTTTCTACTCGGATACATTTGTCTGTCCTTGCGTTTGCTTCTCGCTCAGCTTATGGATCGTTGCCAACCTGCCCATTGACAAAGGCTGCCCGGTTCCGCATTTCAAGATGTCATCGGACAGCATTGACAAGTATGAGGTCCTGGAGAAGATCGGTATGCCTCATTCATTGTCACAGCTCTGTCACTACTCTTTGTTGCAACACCCGAGTTGCTATCGATGAAACTTTGCTGACATCAATCCAACACAGGTCATGGCTCCTTTGGAATCATTCGGAAGGTCCGCAGAAAGGACGACAGCATGGTCCTCTGTCGCAAGGAGATCAGCTACCTGAAAATGTCTCAGAAGGAGAGGGAACAGCTCCACGCCGAATTCACCATCCTCTCTTCTCTTCGCCATCCGAACATCGTTGGATACTATAGCCGGGAGCATCTGAAGACGACACAAGACCTCCACATCTACATGGAGTACTGCGGTAATGGCGATCTCGGACGCGTAATTCGAGACCTCCAGGCCAAGAACCAATACGCAGAAGAGGCATTCGTCTGGAGCATCTTCTCGCAGCTTGTCACTGCCCTTTACCGATGTCACTACGGGGTCGACCCTCCAGAGGTTGGGAAAGATGTCATGGGACTGGGACCTTCTGCAAAGCCCAAGACTCCACCAGGTGGCATGACTATCTTGCACCGAGACCTGAAACCAGAAAACAGTAAGTGTCGGAGCATTGAGGGAGCCATAGCGTCATGCTGACTTTCTTTGTAGTCTTCCTCGGCGAAGACAATTCTGTCAAGCTCGGCGACTTCGGACTGTCCAAGGTGTTGACATCGCAACAATTCGCATCGACCTACGTTGGCACCCCGTTCTACATGTCTCCAGAGATATGTGCTGCTGAGAACTACACGCTCAAATCAGACGTCTGGTCACTGGGCTGCATCATCTACGAGCTTTGCACGAAGGAGCCTCCATTCAACGCCAAATCACACTACCAGTTGGTCCAGAAGATCAAGGAGGGCAAGGTCGCGCCGCTGCCTGGTGTGTACTCGGCGGAGCTTAGTGCTGTGATTAGAGACTGCTTAAAGGTCAACCCAGACCGAAGACCAGATACGGCAGCACTGCTCAACCTGCCAGTTGTACGGCTGATGCGGAAAGAGCGAGAGGTCGTTGAGATGAGCCGCGCACTCCACAAGAGGGAGACAGCTCTCTCTAAGAAAGAGGAATCGGTCAACCGACGGGCGCGTGACATTGAAAAGAGACTGCTCCGAATGGACTCTGAAAAGATGACAATGAGGCAGGAGATCGACTCATCTCTGCGGCGGGAATGGGAGGCGAGAGCCCGCTTAGAAATTGACCGTCTAGTCAATCTCGAGATCGAGCAGCTTCAGAGCAAGTACGAGGAAGAGGTGCAGGCACGTGTTCAGGCCGAGTTGCAACAGCACAAGAAGATGGTCACATTCACAAGTGAGCAACAACGAGTGGAGTTCAGCTCGTCAGCAACAAAGTCGGAATTCCCTTACTCGTCTATCGGCGCAAGCAGCAACGGGAGTGGCTTGACAGCAGACACAACAGACCTGTCAGAGATGGGCCCCGATACGCCAAAGGACGAATTGAAGAAGGCGGCAAGAACCCCCTTCGTTCGTGCTGCGACAATGTATGCTGGCAACCTCGGAACACCCATGGACGTGGACAACCTCTCGCCGTCACCTTGCGCAATCGCTTCTCTGTCCCTATCACCCCGGCGCAAGAACTCTGGAAAGGGCCCCTTCATTCACCAGCCTAACATTTTTGCGAGTGAAGAGTGGCGCAAAGTCCCCGAGATCCCTGACAACTTCGATACCGAGTCCGAGGACGAATCCGACGACACGCCGGCGTCTCCATCACCGACCCGCAAAGTCAAGAAGATTCAAAGCATATCGCGGCCGGCATTCCCTCACATGAAGACCGAGCCAACAGGAAACGTGCTCAAGAATAAGCCGTCCCTGCCAGCACCCATGAAGACCACCACTGGCCTGCCGCACATGGTCTCCAATCAGGAACTGCGTTCACCCGTCGGTCTCCGTGAGCGTGATTCACCCAACCGACAAGTCTCCAAAATACCCTCTTTTGCGAACCTGTCCGCAGCGAGCGGTAGCGACTCGTCTACTAGAGGTGGACTGTCTCGCAAGCAATCCGTTGTCGGTCAGCCCGGTAGCAGCGGTGGTCTCGTCAGCAAGATGGGCAATGTGCGTGGCCGAACGCTCGTCGAGCTTTCGCAGGCGCGTGCCGGCGGAAGGGCTCTCAACAGCAATGAGAATTTGAAGCCCGCTCCAATCTGGGATCCGGAGACCGTGGAGGAGATGCCGAGCCCCTTCCTGATCCGCAGCAAGCACATTCCCAAGCCCATTCCGGGACTGTGAAGAGGCTCAAGCCTGCTTCTCTGAGTTTCAGCGCAACTGTATAAAATGTCCTTTCGCCCACTTGGGTGCATGAACCATAATCAACATCCCGGTCAGAATATGGGATGCGCAATTTAAACGGCGAACATTCTGCAGCGGAGCACATATCTTAATCGCAGCCTCCATCATCAACAAGGTCGATGGCGAGCACAAGCACTCTGCATTTCCTTTGTCTTTTTTTCGTCGATCAGCATCGCGATGCAAGAATGAATGTCACGGTGTGGGGGAAGATACCAAACCACTCAGCGGCCCAGGATGCCGAGCAGAACAAACCGCATTTCATTTGTCAACGAGCATGGAAAAAAGGGGCCCTGGATTTTACGCATGTCTTTTGAGCAACGCTTGACGAGGTCAGCCAGCGTGGACTGGGCAGCGTCGACACGTGCTGGACTCGAGAACTCCAGCCTGACGTCACGGTGTACTCGCAATGTTCACACGTCGATATGGACGTATCCTTGGTATGACAAGGCACGGCCTGGCCGTCTTCGCAAATGACGCGGCTTGGCCTGCGAGGCTAATTGCTTTTCTTTTGAAGCTGTGCACAGGAAGAGGCCACATCTGTTGTTGACCGGCGTTAGAGGGAGGGGGCATCATGAGCGACTTATTTTTTCTTTTTGTTTTCATTCGTGTGTGCTGTCCTACATTGGATTTTGCACTCAGCTGGATGGACTTGGTATAGTCTCTGCCAGGCACGAGGAAGAATGGCAGTACATACAGCTACTGCAATGAGGCTAGCTAGCTCATGAGAAGAGAGAGCGGCCGCATTTGAAATTTGATTTTCGATATTATATGTGCATATCCATGGTTGATGTGACGGGACCAGTGATTCGTGCATGACGGGGGTAGGACCAGGGATCACACACACACCATACGCACCTCGTGCGGCACTTTATTGTAATAAAGTGCAGTACGTATATCCGGGCAATAAACGTCTCGTGTGCCAGTATCATATAGCTCCAAAGGCAACCCGGCCCGACATGGGCGACCACAGACGAGTCTGTGCATCCACATGCAATATCGCCAGCCTTTCCAGACCAGCCAGACAGAGACACGACGGTACGCCACAGCCTCGCGGGCCGAATGCTGCTCTGGAGCGAGCGAGGCAGGAGTTCAGCAGTATCAGATAGAAACAGGCCTGAAAAGAGGGCACTCGGCGAGCGGACTTTTGGGGGCCAGGCAAGAAGATGAAGACGAAGGTCCTTTTGCTCTCTAGGAAAGCAAAGAAAAAACAAAAAGGCCGCGGGTCCCGGACGAACGAAAGAGAAAAGCCTCGTGGCTGACACTCTTCTTCTTTTTCTTTTTTTCCCACATCGGTTGACGCCCCGCATCGGGAACGCGCAGGTAGAGGGAGTATGTTATTGTGGCTTGCTTTGGCAATTTATTCCCCGTGTTGAAAGGAAAAGGGGAGCCAGTTGCTGGCCACGCCATGGCTCAACGTCCCTACCTAAGTGTGGTTCTGAACCCCCTTGAGCGTTCTCCTTTTCCACGCTTCCTCTGCTCTTCCTCTTCCTTTTTCCCCTTTGCCGGCTGGCGTACTTGGTTTGATGCTTTTGCTTATTTAGCCTCCCGGGTCTCAAATCCCCGGCCCTGCATTCCGCCAGGGCCGCAAGCCACGCCCGCTGGACGGGAGCGCCATGCTGGGTAGAAGCTGTAGGTAAGGGCCTTGGATACAAGTTAGACATCGGCGTAGATCCCCTCATAAAGTCCGGTACGGTAAGATGGAACACGAGACCCGCGGCCTGTCTCTTTGTGAGACGGCCCAGAGGCCGGTGCACCTTCGAGACAGCTTCTTCGGCCTGGCGTCCAATCGCATCTCCTGCGTAGAGACTTGTTGGTGCCAAAGCACGAGCGTTGTTCGCCCCTCCGCCCGGGCAATTTTTCATTCTTGCCTCGTGGCAGTAGCATTCCGCTCTGTACATCATCGGTAGCAAGTTCCATGGTTTCGTCGAGCGTAAAAGTCCCCGTACCGAGAGTTTTGCCCTGCCAGCACTGCGTCCCCCCTGTAAGCTGTCACCTAGCCAGCCAGGGAGGCGTCTATACCAGATCCGATCTAAGATGCTAGGCTACATTTCCGAGCTGCCTTCCCGGTCTATTGCACATTAGAGTCAGGTTGGCGGATATGAGGCCAATATAGCGCCGCAGGAAGCTTGGGCTCGTGCCTCGAGGAGGTGCTTCTGGAAAAGCCGGTACGGGATTACATGGCTGCGGCCCCCCCTCCTCCAATTCTTACCAAGCTGTTGGACTGGATGACTAGTCATCGACCCTGGAACCCGGTCAACTAGCTTGCAGCAGCAGGAGCCTTGTCTGGTGGTCGATCTGCCGCTTGCGTGTGGGGCCTGGTCTCGTTGTGCCTAGACTACTGTGCAGGTGTGTGCAAAAAGACTTGCTGCTAGTCTGTTGGTTGTCTGTCTGACTGCGCGTCGTCACCAGGAAAAGGAAGACCAGTGCCCTGTACCAGCAAACTCCCTCATGACCTGGCATCCATCTCGCAGAGCGCCAAATCATGACTGCCACACCACAAAGCATTCGACGCTAGCCATTGGGTGACCCAGATCGCAAGATGAGCGGGACACGTCGACAAGCTCGAAAGCGCCAACGCGCCTCTCAAAGCCCACCCGATAGTCGCCGTTGGTGGGGCCGGTTTCGAGGCACTGCTGCCACGATAACGGGACCCAAGTTGATGGTGGTGGTGTTGGCAAAAAGTGTGATCATTTATTTATTGGGCTTGCGCAATGGGCGAACCCCAACCGAGACAGCCCTGCCGTCGAGGTGGAATCGAGTTCACCGCCACACCATACCACAGAGGGGCAAGCAGGCCGCGAAAACACTGTGGTTGGTACCTTTTTGATGTACTCCATAGACCCGTCCCACCAGCCTGCACGATGTCCACGCGGTGCTGCGGCGGCTGCAGTGTCCCCCGGGAATGACGATCACCAGTGCAGATTCAAAAAAAGCAAACGTGGGCTGTGCCGGCTGGCGTCCGGGACCCTACCTGCGGGGACGGCCCTTTCGGTCCAAAAATGGGCAATGGGCCGGCGACCAAAGCAATCGTTCCGTCCGACCGGCGGCAGACATTCGTCAGGTGCGTGGAAAAAGAAACAACTGCGTCTGACGGCAGCAGGGCCAGCAGAGGAGCTGAACACGCAGAACAAAAGTCCCAGAGCATCACTTTGGCAATCAAAGCGTCCATGCTCTGCTGCCGTTGTTAATTCGGTAGCGAAAGCCGCCATTACTCCATGTCTCGGAGGAAGACCCAGTAAAGAGAACGTGGGAAGGAAGAAGTAAAAGGATACATACACAGCAGTACGTCAGTGGTACATGACGATACCCCAAGGCGCAGCCGTGGGGGGCGCCAACTCGTCAGGTCGCAACGGTCGTCGGGGCTGCGAAAAAAGGGCTGCCTCGAGGGCACGCGATGTATCCACACTGTCGTCCATGATGATTATGGAAGGCTTTGCAAGCACAGAGCGGGGAGTTTGCTAGCTGTCCCGATCTGGCACGAGGCCCCCCGGCGCACTGCAACTCTGTAGACGAGAAAAGCACAAGAAGAACCTTATTCCAGCAGGACCCTGGCACTGCACGTTCTGGCGGTCAGTGCTTGAGTCGTACGTGTGGGTACCGGATCTGCCTGACAGCCGAGTCGATGCACGAAATGTACTGTGTACAAATCTGCAACGAAACGCATCGTCAGATTTCGACGGCAGTGAACCTGCTGACCATAGACTGGCAGACTGGATATGTCGTTTTCCTGTGTGGTCCGGGATTTGTAAGTGCGCCATCATGGATCTTTAGTGTTTCATCTTGCGATGATCAACGGCGGCGATAACGAATAGTGACCCT
The DNA here is from genome assembly GCF_026229845.1 of Diaporthe amygdali. NCBI lineage: Eukaryota > Fungi > Ascomycota > Sordariomycetes > Diaporthales > Diaporthaceae > Diaporthe > Diaporthe amygdali. Next base: position 2,256,500 of record NW_026517022.1, on the reverse strand, counting down.
GATATGGTACAAGAAAAGCAGAGCCTTCGGGCTTTGGAGAGAGATTGAAAGCAATAAAAGAGCACCGTCCTACCATGGAACGCGCCTTAGTGGCTGAATCTAATCCTCATCGAGCAACCAGCGCGCGTAAAAAGAAGCAGCATCCCGCTGTCGCTGTCAAATGGCGCTGTCACCATGTGGCTGGCCATCCAAATTTATGCCTGTGAAGATCATCGTCTCTCACAGCACGAGGTACATAAACATACAAACAGACAGCTGCCACTGCCCTGCAGTTCTCCCTTGTCCCGAGAGAAAACTCACCGGCGATACCGGTAGAATGATTGGCTTCGTCTAAACAATCCTGGAGGTGATCGGCAGAAGCGAGGTTGGCGACCCTGGTTCACATGGGCAAATCAATCCTCCAGATCCCATGTGGGGTGGGCGGCAGGGGATGTCCCTTGATTCAAGGTGTCACTCGTGGCTCCTGTACGGCCCGACATTCTTGATGAATCCGCCCCAGGCACATCCACGTCAAGACAGTACGCCCACTTCACTTCCCTCATTGCACAAGACAAGGCAAACAACGGTTGTGCCAAAATCAAGCACGAGGGGGCTATTGGAACCTGGCATCAATACACATGAGCCTGGATGATGATCCGGCGGGAGATCTCTGGTGGATGCTTGGCGAGCTCACTTTCTGACCACTGGTTCAGCCCTTGGCCCCCAAGGCCCCAAAGCCGTAGGCAGGTCCTTCATGCAGACAAAATGTGACCAAAGCATGCAGAGTTTGATTAGCTGGCTGTGAAGCAAAGGCTGACAGCCATACTCTGTCTGATGATCGTCGTTCAGGATCATTCAGGACAGTGAGTCGCTCGGCCTCGTCATTGGATCCATCCAACGTTGCAGTGTAGTCCGCTCGTCAGGAGGGAATCCGACGTGGAAACTGGGTCGGATGGGGATCCCACCAGCAGAGATCTGATGTGCTGACCGAAAGATTATGAGTGCGGGATTTTGCAAGGCTAACGCTGTCCTCGAGCCCACGGTGATCAATCTTGATGTCATCCGACATTCTTGACGGAAAGTGTGCGGTAGCGTTCTCCACGATTCCAACCGATGTCACGACGGGGTTGTCTCGGGGTGCTTCCTCACGAAGCCGCTGTACAGTCTGGCAGTCCGTACGTGTGCATCGAAAAGGATGAAGCACCTGCAGCTTCCCGATAAGACTCGACAAGGCGAACCGATCCACTGGGAACGCACTCATGACCTGCTTAATCCGGCTCGTGGGTCGCCGACTGGATGGATGCGCTTCCTGCGGTTGAAAATCACAAACCCAGCCAGTCATCGAACATGGAGACGTGGCCATGCCCCCACTCGTCGCCGCATCTCCCTCATTACTCGCCGTGGGATTACATGTAAGGTGTGCAGTACCCCTTCGATCTCCGGCCCTATCAGGCTCGTTACATTGCAGTCAGCTTTCCTGCGATGGTGGTAAGGGGTAGTCAGCTTCGCAGCTTGGGTCAATTTTGGGCAACAAGCGCTTGATATTTCTCGACGGAAAGGGCTAGAATCAAACAGGCCCGGTCCGGTTTCTAGAATTATAGGAGAAAGGGCAGGACGGGAGTGGATGTGAAAGCCTTGTGAGGCCCAGACCAAGACTCAGTCACAAAGGTCGATGCTCGAGGCAAGCCATCATGCCAACCTGATCAAATGTACGCTCATTTCCTCAATGTTCCTCGTTTGCCGTCAACGCTGGTGGGCTAAAATCAGGCGTTATATCAAGCATTGGACAGGAACGAGATGTCGTGATCGCCCACCTCACAAGTAGAATACACCCTTGGATAACCTGTCAACCTGTCCGGGCAAAGACTGGTAGGCTGAGTACAGGAATTTCGGCTCGGGAAGATCCATGCCTGGCATCCGGGTGATCTCCACCTGCGGTGCTATCAGTACTAGGAGGGTGGGTGGGATAGACGCATAATGTGTCTTGATATACCTGTGGAATCAACCCGTCACACGATCGACATCACGGACAGCGTGACGTTGTGGTCTGCGGTCGCTGAGCTGCGAACCTGGAGTATCCAAGCCGGTACGATAGAAGAAGGGGTACAAAAAAATTAAGACAGCAAAGTCGACTCGTCGACAGCGATGCCAGTGTGCCGGAACGGTTGACGCCCTGGGTTCGTGAGGACATGCGTGTCACAAGAGTCTGTGAATCCATTTAGGCAACTGATGAGCCATGCTGGAAGTGGTGGCCACAACGCATTAGTAGCCCCCACTGGCTGGCTACTGAGATGCATGTGTTGGGAGCCAATGACTTCCGCCTTCTACAGCCGACTTTGTACGAGCCTTGCATTGCTCTGCCGGTATCTCCCACAGCTGCAGGTCAGGATGCCCAGTGGGAGAGCCCCTGATGTCCGCGATTGGAAATAGCTGGTTCATGATCATTGCGCCTCATAACCTCGTCCACACATTTTAGGGTATTCGCTGTAGGCTGGACTGGTCGAACTGATTTGTTACTCCAATGTAGGCCAGCTTGTGGCAAGCCAGAACGCAGCTGAGCCGATAGTACGCTGCAACCGATGGCATACCGTGATGCATGCAATGATGCATGTTCGGAATCAAGGGACGGCATCCCACTTATAAACGGAAAGAGACTTGCGGGAGATGATCAACGGCACGCTGTGGTAGGCGCCCTTGGCATCCCACGCTGACAGACTCCAGCTTCTTACACTTCGCTTTCTCCCATTCCCAAAGCAGTGCGACAATCCACAACATCGGAGTAGTGTCCACAGCCGATTCAACAGGCAGGATTGCATAGGTGCCGCTTCCTAAGGCTGTTATCCACTGAAGTCTATGGCAGCACAGCGGTGTGGTGATCCTGTCATGTATCGCCAAACCCCGAAGACTCTCGGTAACTGAGACAGTGTGTCGTTGCAATAGGCTCAAAATACGCCCAAGACTTCTTCCCATAAAGTTACCCGTTGGCCACGCGTCATTCTAGGCCTCATATGGTATTTCACTCGTCCCCACAGACCACGCAGCTCTAAGACATTGGTCGTGGCGGCTGTGGCGAGTGCATCTCCAAGCCATCCGAGCGGCTTCCATTCATGACCTGGAGAGACGACTTCCTTTATTTGGTTCCTCGTCATATCGTGGGTCTTGTTTGGATTGGTGCGAAGACAATCGCGTCGGAAAAATCTAAACCGAAGACTTGAGAGAGTTCAGCCAAGTTGACATTGTGGGGGTTTCGATGCAGACCGATGAAGCCAACAGACCAGCCAACAGAACAGCCGAAGGATCAAATCAGGCCACAATGACGATTAGCCTGGGTAGCCCGACTTCAGGAGGCTGCAAATCGATCTGTCAGGCCCTTGGGTTGGAGCGATCGACAATGGCCCGCAGATCATCGTCAGGGATTTAAATGACAACCAATACGGACAGTCGTATGTCATCGTCAAATCGTTCGCGCCGTTGGTCTGCGCTCGCCAGAGGACACAAAACCAGACTGCGCTTCCAGTCGCTCCATGATGCTTCAACCTAATACGTGGTTACAAAGCAAAGGAGAACGCCGATTAAGTGACGTTTCCAGAATCGCTCCGCGGCCGCAACCATCACCGCTGCAAGAAGACAGATCTTCAGCAGGGGCTCCCTGACTGATCGCCAAAAAAGCCGGAGACCCGCTCGACAAGCTTCAGGGCTCATCCAAGTCGGCTGGCCTGTGCACCGATCCGACTGATCGTGGGATCAACTTGAAATGCTGAGAGCCATCCTTTGCCTGGATTTTCAAGGATTTCCAGGACATTTCCTTTGGGTCCAAGACGATGCCCTCAGCAATGAGTTCCTGAGACTGAGGCCCCGCAGCATTCACTAGGGACAAAGGAGTCATGCCGCCTGACATTGCCCTGTCGGCGAATGATCGGCGGTTCGCAGCTAGGAAACCAAGTGATGTTGCAGTGCCAAAAAAACTCCACAGCGCCTGGCTTTTTAAGGTCAACGGCGCTGGGAGTAAAGTTGCAGCCGTTGTAAGAACTGTGCTGTGATGAAATTAGTCGAGGGGCTGGGCGGGCCTGGGGAAACTTAGTTTCAAAGGCTCCAGCCGACACGTGCCCGGGACTGCCGGGAGAGGAGCTTGCGGAGAAATGCAGATTTTCTGGAAGCTCACAATTACGCACCGTTCCCATCTAGCCCATAACGATAGACTGACAGAGCAGCTCGCTGATGTTCCTGGATGAGTTCATTCCTAGTCTGTCCTTAGAGTTGGCCCCCCCCTGGACCTTCAAGGTTAATCCCTTTTAATTGGGCAGATTGAGATCTCGTGATCTTGATCTGAGTTTTTCCTCGGAAGGTTTCGACTTGAGATCGTGCCAATGTCGAGTCAAGAGTGTCTATTCTGGCAGCGTCAAATTTCCCAGGGCAGAGGATATGGTAGGATTAATTCTGCCGCGATTAGAGGCATGGCGCGTAGCTGAGAATGAATCTGGGAGAGGTTGACCCATCTCATCAGCCCAGTTGCCCCAGCAGGCCGAAAGGGGAAAGCCATCGTGGCCCATCCAAATCTCCAGTGACCATGTCGGGAATGATCGGCAGGTGGCCCATCATCATTTGCCTCGCAGAAAATGCGACCCGAGCCAACCTTGAGGGCTCTTGCCGGCGGGGCCATCCTAATTTCGTAAGAAAGAGGGCGGGAGCAGTCATTGATGATCAACCCCGTCTGTCAATTTCGAATACCAGCGGCACCACCGCTGGATGCAACTCGAGGGATATCGCCTCAATCTCAATTGTAATTCCACGCCTGAATGAGGCTAAACACAATCATACCGTACTCCAGAGTTGAAGCTGGGAGCAGGATGGTTTGCACATCGTGGTTCGTAATGTCGGCTCCTTAGACAGAAAAGCTAGAGAGTGACATTGGCCCAGCACAATGAGGTTTAGGCGGATCCGTGAAGAAGGTTGATCCCGTCGTATCGGAATGAAAAGTTCTGGATCTGGATGTTGAGGTCGCGTGGTGATTACATCGCTGACAGCAAGGCTGAAAACGTGCGTCTCGGCAGCAGAGGGATGGGATGATGGCCGGTGCGCACCTGACAGGAGGCCAATAGACGTTGGCGGAAAACTGGAATCCTGGAGCAGTGATCGACAAGTGAAGAGGCAGGGAGGGCGTTGAGACAAGGGCGTCATAACAGAATGTAAGGGTAGCGGGCGATCCAATTTCCGTAACAAACTGGGCTTCAGGACCGCAATGCATGGTGCCAAGTCTGAGAGGATGCCAAGGCTTCAGGACCTGTCGCAGCGAGGTCTGTGAGCTTGGGCTCGTCCTCAGCGACGCCGCTTTGGCGGCAGGTTGAAGAGACCCTGCACTGCATTTGAGCCTCAGGACGCCCGGAGACTGTTGCTTCCGCGCAGCACGTCGACCCTGCCAAGATCCACAACCGTAGCCGTTCGGTGACCCAACCATCGAGGATGACGACGCAGGCGGGTGCGGATGCACGATTTTGCCTCCTTTGGAATGACCGAGCCCTTAGTCACAAGCCACGGGTAGGCTAATCTGAAGTCCACGCCCCGGCCGGTTTTATTCACGGTCATTTGGCCCAGCGACAGCCGACCGGAGCATCTTGTCGTGCACAGACAAGGTGTCGACAGTTCAGTCGTTTGCTGGAAGGGGAGCCGTGAAAGCCCTCGACCACCGGTGGACGGCATCGGTTGTGAAAAGCAGAGCAGTCCATGGTTCGCACCCAATCAGGCCAATCCAATCTCGTCCCTCCTGACTGGTGGCTTCGGCGAGCCGCTAAGGTCTGATGAGATGCACACCTGCATTTAAGCGACGAGGGCTAAGGCGGCGCCACGGGATCGACGTCGAGTCGCATGTTTCCAGCTTGGTGCAAGGAGGCATTATATGTGCCGTACAATATAGGGCTCAAATCCTACCCAGGCCAAACCACATTCCGAAAGTACGAGTGAAGTACCTCTGAGACTTCCTCGGGCTGGGCAGAGGCTAGACGGGATCCTGGATGTTGCTCGAAAGCCCCCCAATGGTCACGGCACTTGGGTCAGGTCTTGATCTCCGCGATCCTACCGATCCGAGTCGATCTCGCGCGGCCCAATTGAGGAGGATCGTCTGGGGCGAAGACGGTCGACGACACAGAGATTGTCATGTAGTTGTTGTAGTGCAGCGCAACGCAGCGCAGCACAGTAGAAATGACGATGGTGGTGGTTTGCTGCAGGGCTTCCAGAATGCGACGTTGTTGTGAAGGATGCTTGGAGCGGGTGGGAGTTGCGCCGTTCCTATTACCCTGCACCCCTTCCTTCTCAGGACGGCTGGCGATGGCGCCGATGGCCTCTGCGGGAAGGTATGAGACACCCCACACCGAACCTTACAGCCACGGCAGTCACGACAGTCACGATGGATTTGCATTTGCATTTGCATTTGCATTTGGATTTGGGCAGGTACAGACCGTAGAGACATGGCCTGCATTGTACATGTACACATAGAAGCTCCTTGAACAGGAACCCTGGAAGACACGTTCTGACCCCCTTCGGTGACAAAACCATGCCCACCCTCACCTCTACTCTGCTTTGCCGATGTCTTGGCTCTTCTCGCCGATCATCACCAGCCCTTCACCGCAAGGTCACTTTGGAAACTGCTAGTGTGTCTGCGCGAGCGATGCGTGCATACTGTGCATGTCACTCACGTGCCAGGTGTCATGTTCACGGTTCGCATTTCACGTTCCTGTCGTGTCGAGTCGAGTCGAGTCGTGTTGTGTCAACCGAAGGCAATGGCCTTGCCCGTCACCGACGATGGGATGGCATGAGCATTGGCGCCATGTTTGCATGGCTGCATCTTCGGCATTGGGATGCATCGTGCCACTGTATCAACGCGTCTTGGACACAGCATTGGATGAAAGACGTCAGAGTCGATCGTCTGGCAACATTAAGCCTTACAGCCCACTCCCGCCTTGTCGTCCTCAGACCGTGCCTGTCCCAGAAGTGGCCATGACACCTCCAGCTTGGGGAACGGAAGCTTCGGAACACAAGGCCAATCTTATGCCTTCTGCGCTCCGCAACCCACCTGGAGGCGACTCGTCCACAGAAGACACCCTGTACGACCCCTACCCTCCACGATGACTTCTTCGTTTCCTCCTCGTCGATCGCGGGGCCCCAATTAAAGCATATTCGACCCGTGTTAAGGGGCAAGAGAAGGACACCCCGGGTGGTGCAGGCACCAAGACGACAGTCGCAACATGTCGGCTTAAACTTTTTCGACCTTCTTGTTACCCGTTGTTTCCCAAGTCTCGAAACCCCGGCCGGTCGTTTCTTGAGGAGAAAACATTAGCCTGGGTTAAGAGTGTTTGAGAATTGGAGGACCGCGTCTCATCACCCCCATGCGGGTCATCACGTACCAAGGTACAGTAATACGGAGATCAGAGCCTCAACCAAGTTTTCACCCATGTGGAAATCCACCCAAGTTCACTCAAGCTTAATTGTGCCCCGTGGAAACTACAGTGTTCTCTCACGTGGGACGCATCGGTCAACTCACGAACCCTGCTGCCAGACCACTACAGCACAACGGATGAATGATGAGGCCTTGTCTGAACTGCCTAAGAAGTCGCGCGCCCACTTGCACAGGACGACGCCCGCCAGGCGCGCTGTGTGACGGCGATGGCAGACTGTCCCTGTCGGGCGTCTAACTATTGCGGCAGTCGCGTGGGGTATGAGACCCTCAGCTCACGCATGGCGCATCGATAGGTCTCTCACCACTGGCTGAATGCATCGTGCAGCACATCCTTCACTCGCATCCCCGTGACGAAGTTGCATGTTGTTGTTTGCGGGCCAGGAGAATTTGTTGTCGATCTTTCGATCCACCAGCAAGAGATCCGACAATCCGTACCAAGCAAGCCCACGGTCTCAAGCCCTTGGCTTCGACGAGCCGGATGGCGGAATGTGGCTGGAAGACCTGCGTCTGGGAAGAGCAAGCAGTCCGCTAGGCAGAGACAGGGCTGATGTTCTGGAACGGCGACAGCGGTCATCCGAACACTGGTAGGAGTACGTCCACAGGTTTGAGATGACAGCTTTAGCAGGGCAGGACGGCATTGAGATGGCTGGTCAATCCGGTCGCAGCCCAAGCCCATACAGCACTGATGAAGCTTTTGGGGCCTCAAACACTATCAGGCAAAGGGACAATCCGGTCGCTGCTCGTCTCAAGTGTGTGGTGGATGGGACGGGATACCCCTGCCGTCCGAGCAAGGTTCCTCACAGACTGTCGTCGAACTTGGGACTACGGCAGCGAGACCACAACAGGCAAGGTGGCCCATGACAAAGCCTTGCATCCTACTCCTTCGGGCTAGCCTGAACGTTGAATTCGCTTGGCGGGCTGGATGGACGTGTTCGTCGCAACTCGGCACCTCTGCCAACCTGATTTTCGTGTCTTCACCACCCTCTCTCCTCCACCCCATCTGAGCCCACTACTATGGCACACTGCTCTCCATCAATGGAGTCAGCTTGGGATGATCCTACACTTTCCTAGGCACAGGAACAGGTCGGGTTGGCGGGCAGCCGTTTGGTTCCCAGTGTCCGGGAGCGGATCCAATGCAGATCCTTGCAAGTCATGTTCTTCAGACCGATCTTCTCTCCCAAAGCTCCAGGTACATCAGATACATGGGGTACATCATGGCCGACCCCCGGCAGCAACCATGACACTCGACCGCTTCGTCGGACCCTTGTCTGCAGACATGTTCCCCACCACCCTTGCCTGCGATCGTGGCAGCCAGGGGCTTTCGGCAGGGGGCTCTTGGACGGGTCCGCCATGCAAAAGCACCGCTAAGGATCACCCCGATCACGTCCCGAGTCAGAGGGAACTCGAGGGTACACCTCGTTTACGCACGAGTACCTGGGGCCAGCGTCTTGCTGAGAGTCCCCTCCGTCCAAGGTCTTGTCGTAACCTCACAGAACAAAGAGGGTGACCCACACATAATTTGTGACAGCTGCTATTGCGGCATCCGCGTCCAGGGATCAACGGTCATCGATTTACGCTTGATCGTCCCTGCCTCTCTACTTCGGGAGATCTCATTAGCATCCCTCTCTGCCCTTGAACCTGCCCTGCCATTCCCACATCGGGCTTGTCTTCGTCGTCACCTACATAAGATATCCACCACTCCCACATCCTGTCCTCGGCACTCGTCCTGCTCCTTTGACATCTCAACATAAACATACATCAGTCCCAGCCTCAATCTTCTCGCAGATCTGGTACTGTCGAACCAACCCATCTTACTTTGGATAATATTAGTTTTATTATTTCTTTGCTGCGGCCCGTACACACACACACACAACAGTCTCACTTCACCTCCGCGAGGGAAGCCTTTTAATCACAACAGAAATGGCAACAATGATGATGTCAAATCACTACGCCTCACAACCCAGTGCACACTACGCCTACGGACAACCTCAAGGGCCACCATCGCCCCCAATGGATGAGACATCGAAATGTTCCCTGCCCTCAATCTCCAACCTACTTGGTTTGGCCGATGGAGGGTCGCCGACTACCGAACACTCTCCGGCGTCGCAACAAGGTAAGAGGCACCGACGCGACCAGTTTCAACGGCCACTGACATACCGGCCAGCTTCATCACACAAGGCTGATGCGCGCCCTGATTCTTCGCACTACAATAATGTCGCTGCCCGCAGCGGTGCGCTCCCACCGACGCCGCCAATGTCTTCTGATGCTTCATTCGAAGGTTACCACTCACCGTCGACAAAGTCTGTGAGCCAACTATCAGCCGCCTCAAACTACTTTTACGACGCGGCACCTGCAATGGGACATGTGGAGTCTGAGGCTCACCGCCAACAACAAATGGCTCCCCGACTTCCAATCCAAGCGCCTTCCTACGCTCAGTCTGCCTTCGCAGCCTCATCCTACATGGGACCACCAGCGATGGCATCTTACTACCCAGCTATGCAACCCACACCACCACCACAGCCGCAGGTCTCTGGTCTCTACTACCAAAGGCCTCTGCCTCATGTAAGTATCTTGGCACTGAATCATAAAAAAAAAATGATTCCAAACTCACATTCTATTCAGGCATTCCCTCCCATGCCACTCAGCGTTGCGATGCCCTCAACCGGCTCGAACCCCTGGCAACACCACCACTACATTTCGCCATCTTCAGCGGCGTCTTTCCCTCAGTCCCAGGATCGCTACATCTGCCAGACCTGCAACAAGGCCTTCTCCAGGCCCAGCTCATTGCGCATCCACAGCCACTCTCACACCGGTGAGAAGCCCTTCAAGTGCCCTCACGCCGGCTGCGGCAAGGCCTTCAGCGTTCGCAGCAACATGAAGAGACACGAGCGCGGCTGCCACAACTTTGAGACCAGCAGCAATGGATCACCTCTGATGTCATAGAGAGAAGAGGAGACAGAGAGAGAGAGATAATGTCTCGTCACGACGACGACTTCGATTCACAAAAGCTTATTCCACTACGTACATTTAATTGGTGCGCCACATGTCTACGAAGGGTACTTTGAAAAAGATGGGATGATCAGACGGACGGATACCTCGCGGTATGCTCTTTTATGCGCAATACCTGGCACGGGATGGCTGAGTGGCACTGGGAGGCAACCTGGCATGATACCAAAGCAACAAACGGGCCAGAGGATTTTCTCTCGACCACCAGACGGCGAGGCTGGTGGCGGGGTTTGGAGCGGGCCCTTATTACTCCGCAACAAAACATTCTTTGGACTTTCCCACGGTACAGGCGTTGAGTCGGGGCTTATTTTCCGCGCCTTCGCGCTTGTTGGGAGCATTTTCACGGGCGCTTCACGGTCTATTGTTTTCAGGATCAGATGGGATAGGGTGGAGAGGTGTTTCTTCCCCCCAAGGCTGGTGGGCAAAACTGTTCCCACGCGAGAAGCACTCGCTTACACTATAACTTATTGTATATTTCCCTACTTTTGTGGTCTACGTCGATAGATCAGATTTGCTCATTTGGGAGCTGATGTACGATACTCTACCCACAGAGGAGGGAGAGGATTCAGATGTACGCTAGCTACACACTTTCTGACAAGCTGGCGAAGCTTAGAAGGGGGAAAAAGCCTAAAAATTGGCATTTCAACAAACACCTTGCTGGTTGCAAAACATGAGTTCTTCCCCCTAGCCTTTGGTGAATAGCCCTTCTTTTCTCGTCTCATGTTGCCACGAGTGAGCTCGCTGCTCCAGCAGCTTTGGCCGTGAGGTTAAGAGAGTTCGCCCACGAGTCGCAACCACTGCACAGATCATGTAACTCACGATTTCCAAAACTCTGTTTGACGGGTACACGCGCGCACACCACCACCACCACCATCCTGATAAACTTTCGAGCGGGACCCAGGCGGGCGGCGCCCCGTCCCTCGGACTCTGCCTCATGACGAGTGAGTGAGCGCGTTGGACCCAGGGCTGGAATCCGCGGTGATGGACACGGGGATGATCAAAGTGCCGATTTGACGGCCGATGGGGGGAGGGAGGGATAATTGCGCCCAGGACAGCGTGTGGATATGGGCCATGGGCGTGCGCGTGGGGTGGGGATTTCGCTGGCGAGCCGGGGAAGCCTGGCTCGGGTTCAGCCCTCTGGAAATCCCCCGGGCCTTCCTGTGCGTGTGTTTTTTTTGTGGTCTTTTTTGTTGTTCTTGGGAATTTGTCATTGATAGTACACAGTAGCGGGTTGGTCGTTAGGCAGCCCACACCCACTTACCATGGAGACCCCCCCCTCCCCCCAAAATCCACACCTCAACAACCAACAAAGTTTGTCACCGCTCCCCCAAATAAACAACGCCAACGTATCGTATGCCTGACCGACTGCCCGGTCTTTTGCGCTCTTCCCAACCCACCTTCCTGCCCGTCATGACCGTGAACTGCTGCTGGCCTGCCTCGTGGCCTGGTCCCCACAAGGAAATTGCCGCAGGGCCAAGCCTTCGGGATCGTCCTCCAAATCAAGCCAGCCCGGCGATCGGCGACTCAAGCAGAAGAGCTATATTAAAAATTAATGTTCCGGGTGCTTGTTGCTACCGTCACAGTGGCCGCCCATTGCACTGTCCCTCTCCCCCGTAACACGACCCCATGATACTCTCTTCCCCCCCAAAGCTGAGCGCGCGCATGAGAAGCCAGAGTGTGTATGTGCGCAATATAGGGCACCCCTTAGCCGACTATACTGTACTGACTTGTCGATGTGGTGTTTTAAAGTTTCCCTCCTGCTCGCTCCGTGTTTCTGGAAACCCCCATCATGCGCGCGAATTACCTACAAGCCGGCCCCCCTCTGGGGTTTTGAGTTTTACGTGTTCCCCCTTCTGGTCATGATCGCCCATGCGGCGGTGGACCTCGCCTGAAATGCTCCTGGGACTCGACTCGGCAGCGCACAGCGAGCAAACAACGGGGACCCTTTTCTTTGAGTCTTGCCCAAAACCCCACCGTCCCTAGGGCCCTATCTGGGTAGAACGGCTTCGGGACGCCTTCTTCAGCCTTCAGCCCTCTGCGTCGTCCTCCGACCCCACCACCCACACCCAGACGACGATCTTTGTTGTTGTCACTTGTCATAATCAAGGTTGGTTGACTCGCTCCAGCGCATCTGCGTACCCACCCGGGCCCCTCCTGGCCCCCCTCCAGGCTGCCTCGTGACTACACCGGGGGACCAGGACAGCCACTGGGCGACGATCCTGATTATGGAAAGCTGTCAAGTCTCAGCATGATTATGGTTTCGGAAGAGGGACCGCTGGCGAGTCGGCGTCAAATCCAGCGCCCGAAGGGGGCAGGGTCATTAGAGTTTCCGGCCACATGCCCGTTATTGCAAATCCTGCAGATCCAAGGCATTTGCGACTCTGGCCGGGACGGACGTGGATTTCTGCACACCGAAGTGGTATCGAGAGGGTCCGGAAGCAACGTGGCTCGCTGAGGCTACGCTAGCATCTCGACCGGGGGAAAACGAACGAACGAATAGACGAGGGAAGGGAAGCTCGAGCTCGATAGAGATCGTCGCAATCGACGGACCCTTGCGGCAATCTAAGGTTCCCACTAACTCCCCCCTCCGTGGGACCACGACCCGAGTCGGGGGGAATGGGGCTGCGGGCTGTCGTGAACTCCGACGGCTGCTTGCTGTCCAACTGCTTGCTGTGCCTGCTCCTGCGCCCCAGGTTTTCGGGCGGTGGTGGGCACTGGGAGGGTACAGAGAGAGAGCGGCCAGTCCACCATTTCCCCGAACACGACTCCAGCGCGCGTATCTGTAGATTCGGCGAAGCGGTGTGGCGCTGGTCTCGTGGTGTTACTGCTCACTGCGTACTGTGCGGCCACAGACTCAAGTGCGAAACCTTGTCTGGCCTGGGACAGTATGTATTCTTCCTGCTCTGTTCCCCATCTAGCCTGCAAGAAAGGGGGTCCTAATGCGACCAGCAGAATTTGCCCGGGACCCATTCTATCTTGGTGATGGTGACTTGGCTGGCGGCGACCTTGTCAGGGTCTGTCAAAGGCTTCCAGAACCCGGGCCAGATTAGGTTGACGTTGGCGACTCGAGTCGAGCCGAGTCAAAGAAAGTTAAGCCTCAGTTCGCGAGATGACCTCAATTACAGAGACATTATGCGGTTGCGGGCGCAGCAAGCCGATACGCTTTGATGAGATCGCGGTTGACGTCCCTTGCGGCCTCGATGCCGCCTGGGAGATGCCTGTCTGCGATCCGGGCCTTGCGACACGTCAGTTGCCCAGGGACGGGAGAGAAGGCGAAGGCGTCCTCGCATTGATGCTGCTACCAAGCCTAATCAATGTGTGGCCTTAGCAGCAGTCGCCATGGAGGAGCCCTCAATCTGATGGGCCCGGCGACGTCGTCAAGGACAAGTGACGCCGTTGGACGCCATGAGCCAGACGGCGTCGAATGCTGCAAGACGGCGTGTCGCTGTTGGCGCGAGTGGCGTCAAACGGTCGCTTGCACGTATCTGGTAGGGTAGTAGGGCATTAGTGCGGGCTGAGATTGGTTGCTAAAGATGACAAGGTCTCTCTACTACAGTAGTGCTCCGGTCGCCTGGTACGTACCGCGCAGTGCCTGTTGTTGCTGTGTAGGGAGCGCCCGTTACCGTTTTGGCCGTGCCATGTTGCAGTAGGTCCCCTGGAGGGAGAGTCCCTGTTCCTGCAGATCAGTGCCACATGCGAATGCGAAGTACCTCAGCCAGCGTGTGCAGCGCAGAAGAGTACTTGTGGCCTAGGTCACTTAGTACTGCCTAGATGCCAGCCAGCCAGCCAGCCACCTGGGCGTAAAAGGGCCTAGGTGCCCAGGAGTGCACGGCCTACAAGCTGCGCGGAATAGATGCAAGATACGGGCCCACGTACGTGCGTACGTGCATACGTGCAGCTGTATCATGGGCTCTTGGACGCTGCACCGCTGCATTGCGTAGTCTGCTGTAGGCAGCCATAGCAAGAGGCTAGACCGACAACACACAGCAGTCTGTGTGTTTTATGGTGTACGACACATAACACATACTTTACACACTTCTACAATTAATTCTATTGTGACTTGCACACGGGTGGCTGCACTAGGTTCCAATATATTGGAAATGGCCCTTGCCGTCTCCATATTTCCCATGTGCAGCAGGTCTAGAGCTGCATGCTCGCCGTCCAATCATCAAGCTAAGATCACCACTCGCATGTGGATCATCGCAGCAGAGCAGTGGCCCAGAAAACACCCAAAATCAACGTCAGCCCAACACAGCAGACTCACTAGGCCAATATTCCTACAGTAGCCTGTTATGATGCAGCAGTCTATCCCCTCGCCGTGCAGGAGGCAGGCTTGCAGCGGAAAACAACAAAATTCCCATTCATGACTACACCGTATTCGTCTAGTCTGGTGTTTCCCTTGTCATCACGCCACCTCTTGTCCCCGCTGGCATCTTATTTCGACTCAAGTATGGCTCTACGGTGAACCTTATCTCCAAACCTTCCAACTTCCTCGCGGCATTGGCACTGACACCTGACAGAGCCTCAAAAGCTAGCCTGGCCGGGTTGGTGGTGTCTGTGACGGTGTCGGTGTCGTTGTCGGCGGTCGGTGGTCGGTGGTCGGTGTGCGGGTGGTCTGAGCCCCTCCTCCATGTTTCATCTCAGCCCCATTGTTTCAACCAGAAGCGGCTACCTGAGTAAACCCATCAGACGAGGCCACAGGCAAGATTCAATGCTACCGCACAACGGCCGGGGGGTTCGCTCTGATGTGCGCTCGCCACCGCGAACGACAAGCAGAATTCAGATGAGACGACATGCATATCAGCCTACTCAGTCGCATAGCTGCATGAGCCATCTTCCGTCTGTTCTTGCCACAATACCGACTCGAACCGGCCTCAGCCATGGGGGGAAATTGTGCCCAGAGCAGCAGCAGCACGGCCAAGTTTGCGCTGCATTGATGGACTGTTCGGCTGCCTTGTCCTGAGTCGTCCCTCCCACCTCGCCCCCATCTGCACCGACAACGAGGGAGCTCCATGGCCCAGCAGGTGTCGTATACACCTACGAATTATCAGCCAGGGATGGGCTTCCGCCAACTTCTCGTTAACTTTGTATGGGGCTGCTGCACCACCAGCACCGGAGGAGGCCAAAGCGCTGCCCCGAACTGGAGCTCGGCAATTATACACCGCAGGGGCCCGCGGTTTGTCCACGCGGCTGGTGACAGGTGACGATGCTTCCCGGCTACTGCATGCCACAATCGCCTCGACGCTTGCTCTTGCACGAGGCCGTGGATGTCAGGGGGGCCAGGTCGAGCTCGGAGTTTCTCTTGTTCCAGCGTGCCTAAGCCGCGCGACAGACTTCGCACCAGCGCTCTGGTCTGAAAGATCAGATCATGTCAGTAGACTAATCACGGCTAGGCCATTCGAAATGGCACCCAACAGCCCGACGCTGTATCTCGGCGACGCTGTACCACTGAACTTTTAACTTGGCAGACTGGTTAAAGTATAAGTCTATAGGCTGGACCACAAGTCCCGAAGAGCAACCGACAGGCACGGAGGAGCCCATTGGAGCCTCGCGTGCACGGAAAGTGGGCAATTGCTGTAGTCTGTGCAGTTCTGCAGTGGTCTCGGCGAGGTCAGTGATTCCCGAAGCCACCTGTGTGATAGGACGGCCGTTAAAGCCCGCGCGAGCCGTCCCAGGTAAGAGATAGAGAGGACGTCGCCAACCTGTGCCAAGAACTAGACAGCATGCCACTGGGATTGAATACCGTGCACAGGCCAGGAAGATCGCCGCGAGCCGCCTGTTCGGTGTCCACCTAGGTAGTTCAGGCTACACCTTGTGGCCTTGGGATGTTTTAGCCTCTTCTTGGACTCCATGATGACTACTCCACGACCCAGCATTGGCCCTGACGGAGCCTGTCACAAGCAATCATGAGCCCCAGCCGTCGGCCCGGACTCAAATGAGTGAGAGAGGCCTGGCAGGACCAGGCGTGACGACGCTGGTTCGTAGGAGAGAGCGTGAAACACGGCTTTTGCTAGCAGGCTAAGCCTTGCCTTTCGTCCTGAAGGCGGTCGTGTTTCAGTTATGCTGGGCCTTGCAGATCCGACTGAGCCCTATGGCTGGGGTCTGGGGTGTCCAAAGGGTACATGTCTCTTGGAGGTAGTGACTTTGACGACGACCTGAGTAACTTCATATGCCGCTGTCTTATTGATGCGTTCTAAGGCTTGGAATCCGCCTCAAGTGCCCAGCGGTGCATTATCAAACACCACCGGAGTTCGGGATAGAGTCCCTGATCTGCATCGGTTGTGGGCATAAGCAGCGTTCATCCTGTGCAAGTGTCATCCGTACACTTGTTGCGATGGTTATCTGTCGTCCTGTCTCATGAAGCTGCCAAATCTCTCTATCTCTCAGCCTCCCCCCATCCTGCCTCGGGAGCTGCCGCAAGACCAACAACCTGGCGAGCGACATGACTGCCGCATTTCCATCCCATCTCATGCCTTGCCTTGACGCACGCGCCTTTGGTCATACCGCACGCTGGCGTCTGGCAGCCCTGCCCAATCTGAGACAGGACAGTGGGGCCAGCTGAGGCCAAGCTTTCGGGAGCAGCACTTAAGCTTACCTCGAAAGTCCCCCTTGCTACACGCACGAGGGTCGGCCAGGGTCACGACCTGCTTGCTGATGCGTGCCGCGGCCGCCACTCTCCACAGATTTTGCCCCCCATGGTGTTTCGTCGATGCGGAGGATATCAGGGATTTCCAAGGCAGGGTCACAGCAGAGGATGCCCTGTTGGGAATCAGTTCAGGATCACCAGGATCATCTGCAAATCTCGTTACCGAGGCAATCATGGCGCATCACGGATTCATTGTTTGCTACAGACGACCAGTTCAAATGGGTATGGTATGGTGGCATTGCAACAAGGCTGGCTGAAAATCCGTGCGAGCCTCGAGATATTGGGAGATCGAGCATATCACCATCTCACCTAGCCGGCACCTATCTCGAGGCATCGCTTCCCGGAAGTTAGCTTGCCTCACACCATCCCTCCAATCCTCAATCACCAAATGGTCATCGCATTATTTACGATTTTCATCCCATCGATTTGCCTTTCCCACCGTTGTGACCTGTCGAAGATGACAGTTTCCTCCCCGACATGACAGCTGCCTCCAGGGGACCGCCTCTCGGAACCCAGCTCATCCGGACGGTGGCCAAGCCCTGACAGATCCGAGACTCGTCTCCGCCGTCCTGGCCCTTGCCCACTGGCCGATCTGAGACCGTCTGCCGCTGTGGGGGGATACCATCTGTTCCGTACCTTTGTGTACTTTGTGGAACGGCACACAAACCACCCAGCAGATCCATCGCTGATGATGCTGAGCAAGCTGTAACAACAAAACCCTGGGTAGCACGTGCCTGGCTCCACCATGGGGGAGGATCGTCTGGACGGCTGACCGGCGGGGCGTCTGAAGATGACGTGGATCTACTTCTGGGCCAGCCCTTGGGACGCACCCAGCGGTGAGAGACCAGCAGCAGCAGCAACCCCAGGATGGGCGGTCATGATAAACGGCCACGGAGAGTTTTCTGGTAGAGGCCCCCATTCCTCCCACCCAGGGCCCCGACGATCAAAACACAACAACCCCCGTATTCGTGTTCCCCTAGGGGCTGAGGCTCAGCCGCCCCTGCGACGCCCGAGGAAATTCCCACCAGATTTAGAACATCTCGTTTCTGCGAAATCCACAGCGGGCTGTATTCCCACTGCGGCACGACCGCTGGCGGAATGTGGGAGATGATCTCATGGGCTGGCGAGTGCCCCTGGGTGCGCCGATGGGGGTTGTGGGCTCCTCTGATGTTTAAACACCTCCTGGGCGAGATGATGAGACGAGATTGCCCTCTCGTGACGGGGTTTCCGACCGAACTTTTTCGAGCTGGGCCCTCGTTCGTGTGGGACCCTTTGGGGGCGGGAGGACCACTATCCGTGTTCGCTTCTGCCTGGCCACGACATGGCGCTGTGATGACGGCTCGCGTGTGTTCGGATGCAAGTGCAAATCATGAACCCATGGGTACGATGCCCGCGAGGGTGTCGTTTGCGGTTGAGGCTGGTGGGCTGGACTGGGACTGAAGCTCTGGTCCTCGCCGAGCAGCAGCCTCGAGTGAGCTGTATCGCTCCGTTCGGTCTGAGGAGCAGAGCAGGTGAATCAATGCTATAGCGGGCAACAGGTGCTGAAAAATGTACATAGTGGATACAGTTGAGTCCTTGAGGACCATCCCATTGCTGTACCACGGACAGGATGAAGCTTCTGTCAACCACAACAACGTGAACGCCGAATACGAATAATGTGTTCTTTCATTATATATGATGACCACTGATCAAATTACGACAGATTGTAGTAAACAATGTCTTCTCTTCCCGCTTTCACATCGTTAGTCTGAAATTCTCGACCCAGCCTGAGCCTGTGCCTGTGGTTGAGCCATGTCCTCGGTATGTCCCCTTGTGCTGGTGGACAGACGCTGCTGAAGTAGATCATGCTGGCCACTGTGTAGCGAGAATCATAAGGAACAGTCGTCAGAGATCATCCTGAGGTGCGATATTGACAGACCGTGAGAAATGACTCGACTTGACCTGTAGTATGTGCGCGGTGGCATATTAAGAACATGTCGATGAGTCCGGTTCACCTACATGTCACCGGAGGGACCGTGAAATGCTACATATACATATTTTACAAATAATTCACGTAAGATAATCAGAGAAAGGTAATGAATAAGGGATTTTAGATTCACACAGAGCAAAACTTGCCGGGGCTCTCGAGCCTGGATGCGATCATTCTCTACGCCACCGCAAAAACTATCTCCGAGAGGCATAGGACCTGACTGATAGGCGTTCCACGGGCTGTTGTCATTGATACTGCTAGATCATTTACCGTGGATCGAAATCCAAGTAACTTCCATGTTATAACGCACTGTCAGAAAACTGATATCCAGATACAATGGCACAGCGCTTTATTCGGTTGACGCAGATGGTGACTGATGCCGACAGCCCGAGGTTTGTTGTTGTAAGGCGTTGTTCATGAGGATCACGAGGCAGATGAATTCCACTTATTTTAGTGCCAAGCACATGGGCGCAAGTCGCAATGGGCTCAAAGAGCGTGATCAGACATCGGCTCGTAGACAAGTAGGCCACACAAGATGAAGCAACCACAGGGTGGGCGAGGTGATCCCTTTCACCATATGCACGTAATACAACGAAGGGAGATAGGAATAAGGCTGAAGCGCGGGAGGCACAATTATTCATACATTATAGCCGAGTTTCGTGGCTCTGAGATAGCGATACGTCTGTCGTCTGTCGTCTATCCAGGCAGCGATCTAGATGGCTCTTGTTCGAACTACGATTTCACGGAAACTTGAAATCAGCTCTGCCTCCGCAGGGTTTTTCTGAACCGCTGGACGATCGCACACGTCATGTCATGAGCATCCCATCCAACCTCGTCACGGAGGTCCTCTCGTTCTTCCGTCTAAAGTACCTCGTCGCGGCCGCCTCCCGGACCCTGGTCTCGGCGTCGAGCTTCTCCTTGGCCTGGCGCGCCAGCTCCTTGATGAGGTGGCGCGTGCTCTTGGTGAAGATGTTGTACCACGAGGCGTGCGGCTTACACCTCCTGCGGTCGCACATGCCCGCCGTGGCCAGGGTCCACTCCCTGCCGTCCTCAGCCTCGGCGGCGGCAGCCTTCATCGCTTGGACCTGCTCCTCGGTCCAGCCGCCGCCCGTCGCGAGGCTGTTGTTCTTGTAGATGGCCTCGCCCTGCGCCGACTTGACGAAGACGCCGAACTCCTCCGGGCAGCCGACAAGGTCCAGCCGTGAGTCGTACCCGCACACGTCCTTCTCGAGGAGGCCCTCAGTGATGGCGGCCTTGCGCCGGTCGTTGGCCAGGTCGAGGAGCTGCTGCATCTTCTTGTTCAGCACGATCTCCTCGGCTAGCGCGTACCGGTCCGCGGCGGAGGCAGCAAGAAAGGATTGCTCCTCAGGCGTGAAGACGAGCGTTTGGTCGACCTTTGACGAGAACTCGCTGGGCACGGCTGTAGTTGTTTGTTAGCATGAAAACGTAAGATTGGCCCATCTGCCTAGAATGGGGCATATCCTCACCGAATGGCTTCTTCCCGAGATGCCATGGCTCCTCGCCATCGACAGACTTGTGCACCGCGGACACGTTCAACAAGCCCATAAACTTCTCCCTCGTAAGGTCCGCCTCCTTGGCCCTCAGACTCCGGTTCTCGGGCAATGACCGGACCAGCTGCTCCCACCAGCCCTCGGCGTGCTGATCACTGCAGAAGACACTGTAGTCCGCATCTCCGCGGATGTCGTCGTAAATCCTGGCCGGCCTCCAACATCCCTCCAGACTGCACGTCTTCTTGTACCTGGTGACGTTCACCCCCTGCCTATCTGTGCAGCCAGGACACACATAACGCTGGATCAGGGCCTCGCCGATCGTCTTATCGATGTTGACGCACTCGCCATGAAACCAGTCGTCACACATGTCGCAACTGATCATCCACCTGTGGTCGTCCGGTCCCCGGCAGATGCAGTAGGGGCCGTGGTCCGACTCCTCCTCATCGCTAGCTCCTGCCTCGCTGGATGCCAAAGTTCCTGCTATGGGTGATGAAGCTGAGGCCTGAGAGGCTGTGGTGGTGGATGTTGTTTTCTTGGCCCGTGACGAGGCTCCAGATTTGCTGCCGCCCCGCGACTTTCGACCGCCGCGGGTCCCACTGCCGATGGTCTTCCGGGCAGTTTTTTTGACCAGCTTTGCAGTGCCTTTCTTGCTGGTGGCTCTGGACACGGCCGCCAGCTTGGCATCGGGCTTTTCGTCTGCCGTGCCGTCTGCCTGGGATATTGAGGGCGGTTGGGATGAGCGTGGGCCAACGGAGCCTGCACTTGCAGTTTCTGGGATTTGTGACATCCGGGGGTTACTGTCAACCCCATAGCTGGTCTCCCTTTTGATGTCCATGTTCTGCGCCGCGCCAGGTTCAGCCTGATCGATGTCCATGGCCGATGCTGATGGGGGTGTAGTCTCTGGAGGGGGCTGAATGGTGAAGTGAGAGTTTGTGAACACAGCCATAAGGTGCAACTTATCGGCCCCCTCAGACTTATGTGGCCAATTTGGATTGTTCAAACGCGCCAGATTTGTGAGGCCAAGCAGAGATTAGTTGAAATGTGCTGAAAGTATGATGATGCACCAGGATGTGGATGGCATATTGTGATTTCATTAATTCATTCCATCCACGGCTTCATGGAGCATCGAGGGAGTGAGAGCTGATTGGCAGCTGGTCGACTCCACCCAGCGCGACTTGGAGAAATCGTGAATTGGCCCGAGCTCCTTGCAGCTTTTTGGATGATGCGCTTTTGACTTCGATCCCTGCTCTAGCGGCAGTGGTGTATTTCCTCTATTAGTGGCGTGAAACTTCAGCGACTGCTCTCTTGCTCCGAACCGCCCTTTACCTCCTCCTCGATCCCAACCCACCAACGAGCAAGATGTCGCGATCAGTGGCCCCATCCAGGGCATTGCTGAAGGCCTTCCAGGAAACACAAGTACCATCGCGACAATGCCGGCGATTCCTTTCCTCCTCGCCGGCCTCTTTTACTCGACGGCCAGCCCTCGCAAATACCCTCGACCAATCCTCGAGGCACCAGCCCTTGGTGCAAAGGCGATTCAAATACAAGTCAGTTGAGGAGGCTAGGAGCCGATATCAAATAGGAGTAGGCAAACAAACTTGGCGACAAGCCACTTCCCATGCGTAAAGCGCAACATCCGGAAGCTAATTCGAGTTCATTCGCAGCCCTTTTCCTTGAAGGCCCTCGTGCTGTTCGTTGCGACAGCGGGCGGTCTGACTTGGTACTTTGAACATGAGAAAGAGCGCATGCAGAAGAAGCGCATAGCAGAAGCAAACAAGACGGTTGGCAGGCCAAAGGTCGGCGGGTCGTTCAAGCTTGTGGACCAGGACGGCAAGCCCTTTACCGACCAGGACATGAAGGGCCGGTATTCCTTGGTAAGTAGATCCTCTGCGCCCGCCATACAAAATCAAGTGCATGCGCAAGAGTGGTGGCTGACTGGGCGTGTGCGCGCAATTGCAGGTCTACTTCGGGTTCACACACTGCCCGGACATCTGCCCCGAAGAGCTCGACAAGATGGCGGTGATGTTCGACCAGGTCGAAAAGGAGATTCCCGGTGGACTGAACGGGATCTTTGTGACATGCGACCCTGCGCGCGACGGTCCCCAGGAGCTCAAGACGTATCTGGCCGAGTTCCACCCCAAGTTTGTGGGTCTGACGGGCACATACGATGAGGTCAAGGCGATATGCAAGGCGTACAGGGTCTACTTCAGCACGCCCTCCAAGGTCCCGGCAGGAAAAGACTATCTGGTTGACCACAGCATATATTTCTATCTGATGGACCCGGAGGGCGACTTTGTCGAGGCACTGGGACGGCAACACTCACCTGATCAGGCAGCGAGTGTGATTCTAGGGCATATGAAGGAATGGAAGGGCGAGCTCAAAAAGCAGTGAAAGGCCGTGTGAGACGGCGGGGTCTCTCCACTCACCCAATGCCACCAGCCTATTTATTCTGTCCCCATTGTGGCGATCTGGAGGTTGCCAGAAATGGGCAAGGCTTGGATATTGTATGATACTTGTACACCAGTAAATTGGCACATGTACAATCAAATGCATCTGGGCCAGGTTTGATATATCCGAGGCATCATTAGTGGCAGCAGAGGGGGCCGACATGCGATGAGTGGTAACCAAGCTGTTTTGGAGAATAGAAAATGGTGGCTCGATGCTGCTTGAAGCATAGCTCGCAGACCAAGACGTGGTTCAATTGGAGAGATGTATGTTAGTGGTCGATCCCGCAATGCTTCTGGCAGAGTTGCAGCGCGGCTCTTCAATGTGCATCTTCGCTCCGAGCCATGTGACGCTAGGCCATGTGGAATTCCAAGGCAGCTTCGAATGCCTGTTTTTACTGCACAATGACTTCAATCTCAAACGATGAGGCGACCTCTCGTGGGCCATACACTGATACGCGTATAAGGCGCAGGCAGACGAGAGAGCTAGCCCGAGGCCAGTAGACTTGCGCCACAGTCTCAGTTGCCCTCCCTGCCTCCCTAGTAGCGGCTTTGGCACTGAGGGAGATAGAGGGACAGGGGAACCAAGTTACGTCACCGCCACGGCTCAGGCCCAGCAGTGACGACCAAGCCTCATCGTTCCTATCCAATTCAAGTTTGTTCTGTCTGTCTGTCTGCTGTTTGTCTGTCATTTCCATTGACAAGCGCAAGCGCAGAGGAAACCTAACCTTTGACACATGATAACGTTTTGACACCCCTGTCCCTGCCCATGTCCCTGGTCGCCGTCCCCAACCTCAACCTCGTCTAATTCCTCGTCAACCGCGCACTCCCCACGCGCACAAAGAAGCTTTCCATCGTGGTCTATCGACATCGACGTCGCCAGCTCAGATAACAGCGTCAAGCCTCTTGTAGCCGCGACTCCGACTCCACCTAAAATTGTCCCTTGTTCCTCTCCTGCCGCAGGCCTTAGAGACGAAAACCACACCGCAGCCGCTTATCTTCAAGGCCGCGAAGCTAAATCCTTATGCTACTCACCGCACATTATTTTCTAAACTCGTTCACCTAAGCTATAACTGCTGCGGCCGCAAGCAAATACAAACTACACACAGCGAACCACGAGCATATTTTTGTCTGCTGTACTTACTCATCGTCTTACGGCGCATCTGCATTTACAACAAATACTGCCACCAGCATGCCTTCCACGCCACTTCTCAACGCCCAAGGCCAGCCTATTAAGTCTGCCTTGAAAACCGAGGACGATGTCGCCCAAACGCCACCCTGTGGCCCCACAAAGGGTAAGATTCTCCCCAAACACAAATGCCTCTGCTCTCATATCTTCACTCATAGTCTTATCGGGCGCCTGCATCTGCGCCCAGCGCACGGCACAGCGCAGATTTTGTCCCACGTGTGTTTGTCCCGGTCTGTTGTAGTGCTATAGACTGGATGGCATCTCTCAAGTTTTGCCTATAAGTTCTGAAGACAATGGCCACCATGAGAGGGCCGAGTTGGGTCAACCTTGGCTCTCTCAGCGGATGGAAACCACGGGATCCCCCTTAAAAACTGTTTCTATTGAACTGCTGTTTGTCTCTATGGTCATATTGGCAATGCTCTTGCTAACAATACCCTCTTTAGCTGTCCAAATCGCAGAGCCTGAGCCCCTTCCTCAAGAGGAGCCGAGGCCAAGGAGGGAATTCGCTGCCAGTGTGAGCGGTAAACGCCTTAGTGGGCGGCCACCAATGCCAGCGACAAACTCATCTCGGGCATCCTTCGCCAGTCAGAGCAGCATTGAAACCTTGGATTTGAATGGAAGCCAGAGCGTTTCTTCCTTGCCGCAACTCCCAGAAGACGCCACAGCCCAGGGTGACTCACAGCCTCATGGTTCTCATCAGTTCACCAGTGGCTCTCAGAGGGTCGATCGCGCTTCTGAGAGGCTACTCGCTCAAGTTGCAGATTGGATTCAACGCGAGAAGGCCAAGCGGGAAACCAAGAAGCCTCGGAAGCACCACCACCATCACCTTCACTCGCGGCGGAGGCACAAGTCCCCACCCGAGGAGGCCCCGGCGTCTGAAGAACCGGAGATGAGCCCTGAAGCCGAGAACCTGCTGCAGAGGACAGCCTCTATCGACTCCAATTCCAGCGATGTATCGCTCGACCGGCTGCAGCGTATTCTCGATGATAGCATGGCCGCCCTGGGTATCAGTTCTGTACCGCACTATAGCACTAAACTGGGCCGGCGGCTCTCGCACCGCAAGAAGATCTCCTCTCGTTCCACTCTTCAGCTCGCTCGAGCATATTCCTCGGACACGGACTACGTGGATGGAGATGCCATCGTACCAAGTTGCGATGCTATACTTGACAACACCAAAACACTGAAGTACTGCCAAGGATCCACGGACGAGCAATCATCTATGACTGCAAAGCGAGAAGAAAAAGAGAGGCAAGCTTGGGCCACCTTCAAGAACGAGATCATCCGTCTTGCGCATACCCTTCGGCTCAAGGGCTGGAGGCGCGTCCGGTTGGACTCTGGCGACGACATTCAGGTTGAGCGTCTGAGTGGTGCCTTGACCAACGCAGTCTATGTTGTGACGCCGCCGGAGAATCTGCCATCCGGTGACTCGGAGGTGCCCAAGAAGAAGCCGCAAAAGCTGTTGTTGCGGATATACGGGCCCCAGGTTGAGAACCTGATCGATCGGGACACCGAGCTCAGCATCCTCAAGCGACTGGCCCGAAAGAGGATAGGACCCCGGATGTTGGGTACATTCACAAACGGTCGCTTCGAACAATTCTTCAACGCCGTGCCCTTGACGCCCTCGGAGATGCGGCAACCAGCGACATCCAGGCAGATCGCCAAGCGCATGCGTGAGCTCCACTCCGGTATCGACCTTCTTGATGAGGAGAAGGATGGTGGCCCGACACTGTTTAAGAACTGGGATAAATGGGTGGATAATGTTGGAAGGAGGACGCTCTTCCTCGACCAACTGGCTGACCAGGGTTCGCCATTTGGAGGCGTGGACTGCTGGAAACAAGCAGGTTTTGTGTGTGGTGTGGAATGGCCCAAGTTCAAGGCCATGGTGGATAAGTACCGGGACTTCCTCGTCCAGTCCTATGGACCTAAAGGCCTTCGTGAGAAGCTTGTCTTCGCCCACAACGACGTAAGTTTCCCCTCATCTTGAATGTTCGCAAGCCAACCAAGTAGTTCAGTTTGCTCACACACAAGTCTCCAGACACAATACGGCAACATCCTCCGCGTCTGCACAGACGACGAGAAATCTCCGCTCCTGCAGCCCGAGAACCAGCACAAACAGCTCATCGTCATCGACTTTGAGTACGCCTCAGCAAACCTGCCCGGCGCCGAGTTCGCAAACCACTTCACCGAGTGGGCGTACAACTACCACGACCCGCACACTTCGTACGCGTGCAACGCGGAGCGCTACCCCTCACTCGAGGAGCAGCAGCGCTTCATCAAGGCGTACGTCGAGCACCGGCCCAAGGTCGGGCCCTCCACGGCGGCCTCGGCCTCGTCCGACGCGGACATCACGCCCTCGGCGACGCCGCAGGTCCACCCGCAGACCCCGAGCAGCTCCGTCGTCGAGTTCATGCTGGACGCGCGCGCCCCGCCCGGCGGCTGGAAGGAGGAGGAGCGCCGCGCCGAGGGCGCCGCCGACCAGCGCGTCGCGGAGCTCATGGGGGAGACGCGCCTGTGGCGCGCCATGAACAGCGCCCAGTGGGTCGCGTGGGGCATTGTGCAGGCCAAGATCCCCGGGTACGTCGAGCCGCCCTGCGACGACAGCGGAGAGGTCGAGGGAGCGAGCGATACTGAGGCGCCGGCCTCGCCTGCCGCGTCCGATCCTGGCGCCGGCGGTAGCGCGGCCGGGGGTGAGGAAGAGGAGGGCTTTGATTATCTCTCGTACGCGCACGAGCGCGCGCTCTTCTTCTGGGGCGACTGTGTGCAGATGGGGCTGATCAAGCTGGAGGAGCTACCGGAGGGCCTGAGAAGCAGGGTCAAGATCATCGACCACTGAGACTGGGTCCTGGGTGCGATGTATCGTCGATTCGAGTGTGATGAGTGTGAGATGCGTCAAAGTCTATTGAACCTGGGCTGCTGGAGCCAGGCTTGGAAGTAGGCGAAATATCGAGACATCAGCGTTAAAATTGTATCGGCACGTTTTTGAGAAGTAGCCGCTCTTGCTGCGTGTTGAAATCACCACCCAACGAAATCAGAGACGAGACTTGGTTGCTCACGCAGTCAAGTCGCACAAGGCCGAGCTACTTCGGACGGTGACATGGCTCACGGGGGTATTCAATTCACTCATCGACTCCTCGAACGAGCACGTCTCGGATCAAAGACCTAGGTTCAATTACGGAGGTATATCACAAGACCATTCTTGTTCTCCTCTTTCCCTCCTTCACCCAGTTGCCCGAGGATGAGCCGAACCATGCGCGCACGCCATAAAAGTACACGCCAACGAGTAGACCGCCACATGACTAGGAAAATAAAAAATACAAGAGGACGGTTTTTTTTTAGATACAAATAGATTGGACAAAGTGAAACAAGAACAGGAGCGTTAGAGACAAGGAAATTTGGAGTCATCATCGTCATCATCATCATACTTGCCGCGAGGCTAAATAGTCCCTTCTTAGTCCAGCCGTGAGGCGCAGATCGATCTTAAAGAGAGAGACAGACCACCACCATCCATGGGAGAAGACAATAAGGGAATTTCTGCCATCGACAAACCAGCGTTTACACACACCCCTTTTACAACCGTGGCAAGCCTCCGATATAAGGACCGGGGTCGAGCACGGCTTCAGTAATGAGGCGCGGCCTCTGTGGCGTCGATCTCTTCGCTCGGGGTGCAAGAACCCCTGACAAGCTGCGGTGCTGTAATAACCCGCAGTTGAGTTGCTTGCTTTCTGGCATGGCACCCTCCTCCCGCAAAATAGAATGAAGCTTTTTTGTTTCCATGCGGCCGCGTGACCTCATTTTCTAACCATTTCATGTCGTCGTGAGACGAGTTATGTTTGCTGTGTTTGCTGTTGTCTTGACAGTCAACGCTCGGCCGAGCACACTGTACGACAGTATTCCAACTTCTTCATAAACTTCCAGTCGCCTGGCTGTGGTCTTCCTCGAACTTTGTGTCTTGCTCAACCCCCCTTGCGGAGTTTCAAGACCCATATGTCTTGCCCTTTTTTCTTCTTTCTCTGCGTGTCCTCTTTCTCGTGCCTTCCTTGTCTCGTCCGGCTCAATGTCTCTCCCTCCTGTGGCTATGGTGATGTCGATGTGATGATGAATGGCCATGTGAAGAATGTCCATGTGATGAATGTCCATGTCTGCTACTGCTCGAATGATGTCGGGACGAGCTTGGCTGGGAGCTTTCCAAAGCTCGCTCCATCTCCTGTACCCTCTGCCGGTAGCCTCGAACAATGTCTCGAATGTGGCGGATGCGGTCGAATTCAACCTCGAGGTCGTCGATTTGAGCCATGATTGAATGGAACCTCCGGATTTCGACGTCGCAATTGTCCATCAGGTTGCCGGCCTCGTCATACACGGCCATGGTGACGATCTGAGACTGCTCGGTCAGGTGGTCTAGTTGCTGGGAGATCTGCTGCATGAGGCGGTCGAAGTGCCGTCCCAGCTGCGCAAGAGAGCTGCTGTCTAGGATCAGAAGGCCCTGGGAGGAAGCACGGCTGGCTGCGCGTGAAGAGCTTGATCCGCCCGCAGCTGCTTCCCTCTGCGCGTGCTGAAGGACCGCAACCTCGTCGGCCGAAAGGCCCAGCTGACTGACAGGGACCGCTTGGGGGGCCTGCGACGAAGACGACATTATCCCGGTCGAGAGTTCAGGTGAGTCCGGAGGGCGGGGGACCGGGGGTCTGTCGCAGAAGCGGTCAAGAAGCTGCTGCTACGTGGGGACTCGGCGTGTGCTTCAACTCCCCGTGCGAGGAGGGGTCGTAGGCTCTGGTGAGGTCCCTCCAGGGGACTCAGGTTCGCAAAGCAGCACCTCAACCCTCCGTCAAGTCGCAATGCGACTGACTGATGGCTGGGTGCGTTTTGGACGTGTAGAACCACAGTGGTTGCGGTGCGACCGACTCGGAGGCAGACGGCAACAATCCCACAATCGGATTGCGGGGTACGGGGCACAGCGCCGAGTCGTCCCACAGGGGGAGGACAACGATAGCGACCTCAACTGAAGCGTCTGCGACTGCTTCGCGCACGGCTTCATTGTTCCGGAGCAGATGCGCTCATGGCAATGCTGTGAATGGTGTGAGACTGTCGTTGGCAAAGCGCACAGATTGACCGCAGGGTATACCAGACAAGATCTGTCGCGGGGCTGGCCGGGAATCACAAGTGATAGCCGGTACTGGAGGAGAGTGTATTATGGTGTGATACAGAGAGCGGGCGTATATAACGCGAGTAGAAGCCTGAGAATTACAGTCGACCTGCCGACTAAGCAAGATAAGGAGAGGGGGAGAAAAGATGCGCCACGGGGCCGATTGATGGTGGGCAGTCTGTAACGAGGGGGTTGTAGAAGCAGGCCGAGCCGAGTGAGAATCAGTCGGCGGAGGGTCTCCTCTTTGGCCAGGTGTGGTGGTGACACAGCGAGGTTGACGACGGAGGTGTGCACCCAAGCAGTAGACGGCCCAGAGTAGTGCGCGCCTGGTGGGAGGGCTTCCGAGACAAAGTGCCTGCTTGTGATGGAGCAAGACGTAACAGTGACCCCGGATACCCCGCGGCTTGTCTTGCACCAACTACCTGGATTTGCGCTCTCTTTGCGCGCCAACTTCTGCCTCGGCTGCGCGAGGACAGGGAGACAGAGACGGAAGACGAGCAGATGGTTGTTGAAGGCGTGCGCTTAGAGGCGCGAAAATGGCTCGCCGGTCTCTTTTGCTTGGCCGAGGCGCGACGGCTGAAGTGGGTGGGTATGCGACGGAGGCAGCGCCGAAGCTGACAAGGATGGGTGGTGTTCGCACGGCCCAGGGAACAAAAAAGCAAGAGCAAGAGCAGAAGCAGAGGCGAGCTGACTGACAGATGAGCTCTTTGGATGGGTCGATGATTGCGAGGGTGGGACGGGACGGGACAGGTCCAGATGGAAACGAGTGGGCGACTGGACAGAGCCTTGCCTTGGCTTATTGCGCTGGGCGTCAGTCGCAAAGGTGCGCTGTGGGTGTTGCGCGAGAGGGCGATTAAAGGTAGTAGAAATAGTCAAAGGGATTGTTGGGGCCAGACGGGTATTAGTGCGGTGTTCAAGACAGCCTCAGGCACGGATGGGTTCCCCGGATCGATATGCACAGAAGGAGGGTGTCGGTAATGATATTGTAATTGGTATGAAGGGCACGAGCGTAACGAGGAGATATTGAGAGGGCCAGGACCAGGGTCGAGGCCAGGGCAGGGGAGGGGCCGAAGGCGAAGAGAGCCAGCCTCCAAGCGCAAAAGCATATAAAGTCGGTGAGAAGACGGCTTGTGTGAGGAAGCAGATCGCAGAAGGCAGAAGGCAGAGGGCAGAGGGCAGAGGGCGGAGACGAGGCAGAGAAGACGCGAGGGAGGAGTGATATCCCGAGTGGACCGTCCAGACAAGTCCAGACAGAGGCAGACAGCCGGCAGACGGAGAGACGGACAGGTAGGTAAGCAGTCGCAGTCGCAGTCGCAGTCGCAGACAATCAGAAGTCAGATGAGGACGGTACGACGGGCAGGGTTTCAACAGGACAGGTGAACCATGATGGCGACTTGTGCTGGGCGGAAATGAGCTGACATGGACTTTGACATGGACATGGACATGCGAAGCGCGGAAGCGGCTTGTGGGCAGAGGAGGAGGAGCTTTGGGGTGTGCCTCTTGGTGCGCATTCCAAGGTTGAACGTACGTACGTACGTGTACGCAGAATCAGAATCAGAATCAGAATCAGAATCAGAATCAGATTGCTCGCGCCTACCAACTCTGTTTCCTTCTCCGTTTCTGTTTCCTGTGTCTCTCTCCGTTGGGTGGGTTGCTCCTGCAGCGAGAGCGAGAAACCGAACTTGGACCCGGAACGGCAGGAGAGGGGCACATCGGGGCACATGGGGCATGAGCACATGGGCATACTGTATCAGCAGGGGTGCCTATCAAAGTGCAGTACGTTCCTTCTCTCGCGCGGCGTTTCGCCCACTGGAAGGTGGAAGGTGGAAGGTGCTCCCTCCTTCCCAGCTTTCCCTTCACAGCCCTACCTGGATTGGCAGGCACAAGTAAGTACCCGTGTAGAGTCAGTCCCCTCACCAGTCAATCAGTCACTCTACCTATTGCTGGTTGCCTCCTTATCAAACCACCACCTGGTTAGGGAGATGAGATGATCTTGTCAGATCGAAGCGCCTTCGCCCCCTCCAACGCTGGACCAGTCTAATTTGATCCCCATCACACCCAACCCAGCCTATACAAAGCTATCACTCGATGTGTCCCCCAGTCCTTGGAGCCGCAGCACATTGATAGACGCCAGCTTGGTTGCGGTTGCGGTTCGCGAAACAACATTCTCGCCTGCCTCAGTACCCCAGGAGCGCCTCTCGAAACAACCCCGGGCCGATACTGCAGGCTGGATGCATGCACACGCTCAGGAATAACCGCCGGCGGCTGGCACTCTTCTCTGCTTGTCTGCACAGTGACCTGCAGCTCACCCACATCCAAAGGTCCCGTATCATGTACGGCACTGGAGACCACCTACATATCTAGTCAGGCACCCCCCTGGCAGCCCTAATGCATCTCCGGATTCTGGCCCCCAGAGCCTCACCTCATGCTCGTCAACACCACCATTGCCGTCCTCAGCGGGAAAATGGAATTACCCGCCTACACAATCCATCATCCACTGACCCATGGCCCAGAGAACAGCCGCCGCCGAGACGCAGCACTGATGTAGCCCCCCAAGCCAGCGCCTTGCTTGAGACGCGCGGCTATATGTTTTCCGTCCTACACACTATGCGAAGGACCACCAGGGAAGAGCTCCTGTGGGGCTCTGCCCTGAACTTCCCCGGCCGCCAGGGGCCTACCTGCAGCTGACAGCGACGATCCATGTGCGCCCCTGCAGCCCAGTCCAGCCCGGACGAACACCGCTCTCTTCCAGCGTCCTTCCCAGCACCGGTACATGACGTTAGCAGGTTCTGTAAGCATTGATCCAGGCCATCGCAGCATTCCCACCTCGGAGTATCTGGAAAACTGGCAACAGACCGAAAGGACAAGAAAAAGTCTAATGTGTGTGCGCGACCGCGACACCACACCGCTTGATGGAGTTCCGCGGGTCTCTTCCGCCATAGCACAGATCCGATGCCCTCACTCTTGCTTCGCGACCAGATTTTCAACAGATATCGGATTCCTCTTTCCCGTGTGGAGATTTAGTTTTTCTCACCTTTCTGTTACCGCGCTGCTGCTAATGCTGCGAGAGGGGTGCTGCCTGTTAATGCCACGAGCTTCCATCTCCAAGGCAGGCCCTGGAGCCCTTCCGGTTGGGCGGCACTTAGTCCTCGTCGATGCACTCACTTGCATGGAATGTGTGGTCTGATCTTGGAACATCCTTATGGAACATTCTCACCGCTTTCTGCCAACGGCCTCTCATCCCGACTCGGCACGCTGCTTTCTCGGGGCTCCTCTGCCGGGGCACAGCGGCCCGGGGCAAGTTTCCTTTTCAGAGCTCTCGTGGCATAGCCAGTGTTGCGTCTGGACATTCGAAACCACGCTGTCAAGGTTTGAATATCAGGAGACAGGCCTGGAAGCAAGGCGATCAGGGTTGACTCGAGATTTGGAGTCAATAGTTGGCAGACAGAAAGCATATCGCGTCAAGACTTCTGCATCCCATTGGCACCCACCCTGCCCTTCTCTTCTTTTTGTTCCGAAAGGTGTGCCAAGGTAGATCTATACTCCCCTCAGAAAAGCAATTTCAGGGACTGCGACGTGATTCTCAGCCTCAGGAATCGGCTTTCCCCTTGACACGAATGGAAAAGCCGGGGAACCAGTTTTGAATCATCCCTGCTCATATGTCTTCAGCCTAACTACCTAGTCTAGGTAGTCCATGTCCAAGCCGAGCATCCTTACCAACGGAAGCACCAGCCGTAGAAATTAAATCAACAGGCGGATCCGAATCACACCTCATTGTTACCCTGGTGAAGACATCAGAGTTGTAGTCATGCCGCAATGGGCTGGTTCAACGCCGTCGCGCCTTCTTTTGACTGCAACCTAAGAGGTGACGGTCTCGAGTTCTGTTGCCCAGTACGGCACGGCAGTGTTACTCAATAGCACGGAGGATCGTCCTTGGGAACCTGGGCCCTGATAACTCGGGCTCGGGGTTGCTCTGAATACTGCAGCGATGGAGAAGAGGCGTGAATAGTGTCGGTCTGTCTGCTAATTCAGGGTTGAGAACATCACTTGCGGCCTCGACTTCGGTTTCAGAACTCGTAGGATGCTATCTACCCGAGCTGATGAGCGGTCTAGATGATGGACTGTTGATCCTGTGCGCTATGTCGGCATTTGATATCTAGTATTCCTAGGTTCAGGCTATGCTGCCGGATCAGATGTGACCACGAAGAAAGACCAGGTGCCAGGGATGAGTTGCGGACTCGACTCGGTTGGGGAAGCGCGTCTCACGCCTCGCATGATCCGTTCTTTCCGTGCTCCTTGCAAAGAAGTGGTCGAATATCAGACACAGCCTGCTCCGATACATCTATGCCCGTAGAGTTCGGCGACCGACGCCTCGACCAGCCCGGTCGAGAATGCCCCAGCCTCCCACCGCCAGACTTTATCCAAACCTTCACGTGTCACACTAACCAATCACTCCATCCCGCCCGGCCACTTATGCTCCTTCAGCGCAAGCTCCACCGCGGCGCGGACATCGTCCACAACACGGTAAGGCGTCCTGGCCTTCCCCAGGCGCTCGAGCGGCGCCACCTCCTCCTTCCAGACCCCCGTGCGCACGAGGCACGACCTCCAGACCGGGCCCAACGCGGTCTTCTGCGCGACGCCTGTGCCCCTGCCGTGCGAGTTCCAGATGTGCGCGCCGCGGATGTCGCTCTCCGGGTTGTCGCCGACCATGTAGACGGCCTCGAGGGGCCCGTTGCCGAGGCGCAGGCGGTGCTGCTCGAGCGTGGCCCACGCGTGGGCGTACGTGGCGGCCCAGGGCTTGCCGAACTCGAACGTCTTGAGGTTCCCCGGCCGCCACCCGGGCGTCAGCTGCTGCCAGACGCGGCGCACCGCGGCGCGGAACGCGCCCTGGCCCAGCCGCGACAGGTGGTAGCCCGTGCTCCACTGCATGTCGACGTTGCTGAAGATGAGCGGCGGCTGGCCGTCGGCCTGCCAGCGCTCCCCGGCCGGCACGGACGGGTCGCCGTTCTTGCTGCTGTACGTGCCCAGGTAGCCCCTGTGCGACAGCAGCAGGTCCGTGATGAGCTGGATGTCGACGGCCCAGTCGCGCGGGTCGTTGAAGGTCAGTATGCCGTCGATCTTGAGGCAGTCCTCCAGCCTCACGGCCGGGTCGGCGCTGGGGTTGTAGATGGGTTTTGGGAGTGGCAGGATCTCCTGCTTGTCGTAGAACTCGCGCAGCGGGTCGAATGGGAAGATCTCAGGGCACGCCTTGAGAATGTCCCCCGGCGTGACCACCGACTCGAAGCCGTACCCGTTGGCGATGCGCCGCGCCTTGGAGGCGTCTGAGCCCAGGACGAGCACCGTCTCCTTCCCTGAGAACCTCTTGCTGCCGAGTGATTTCTCGAGATACCCCTCTAGTTCTGGGTGGCCCAGTTCCGCACCAGGGTCAAGAAGCTTCTGATAAGGGGTGTGGCTCTGCACAAAATTGGACACGTCAAGGTCCACGCCGAGCTTGTTCGTCAGGTCGGCCACCCGCTCGGCCTCAGACTTGCCTCCTCCGTTCGTCAAGAGGATAAACGGGATGTTATTCCGCTGGAGGAACTTGAGAGTCTCAGTTGCACCCGGAATCGGCTTAGAAGTATGCAAGAGCACACCATCGATGCTGAATCAGATGTCAGCGTCTCTCTGCACGAGCGATTTGACACGGTAGAACAGCCCAGGACTCACTCAAACGCAAACGCAAACGCCGGCGTCCCGTTGACGCTCTCCTCGCTGCTTAGCGAGGTCTGCGAGCTCGCCACGCTCTCGCCCGCCTCCGAGGACGCACTGCTGCCGCCGTACGTGCTGCTCCACCTCACGCCCGCCGCAGCACCAACACCCCGCGAGGGGGAGGGATGATATCGAGCTGTTCTGACCCGGGCTGCACGACCCGCCGCCGCCGCCGCCGGTGCTGCTGAGGATGAATAGCAGCAGCTCCTCCCCGCCCGGGCCGCCGTCTCGCCGGCGTGCCGGGCCAGCAGCGAGGACCGCAGCAGCAGCGGCAGCACCTTCGCCCTCGAGGACGCGCTCATCGTGGCCTCCGGAGCTCTGTTCCCCTCCCTGCCGGATTCCTGCCCTGTGCCGTTGCGTGTGATGTGCGTACAAACAGAGCAAGCGGATTTATTCAAGTAATGACCAATTTCCTTTTTTTTTTAAAACAAAACTTTAATACAAGACAAGAATGGGGCTGAGGGTGAGTACTGAGTAACCTGGTGTGTGAGTCGTAAGTAGATACATGCAGGACTATTCTATGCATGTTGAAACTGGACGCCCCCCGGCCGGCCGGCCAAGGAGCCCCTGCTGTGACGGAGCGGCAAGCTGCAGCAGGTGCGGTGTGAGTGGGGCGGGGCGCTTTTACTGTGCAACCTTGGGCATCTCAATTGATGACTCCACGCCGATCAGCAAGCACCATTTGTTTGCTTTTTGATATCGACACATGGCCGTCTTATCCCTCTGGACCTGTATCTGGCAAAGAGCCTCGCGTGTACACTCCACAGCGCACGTATGTAGTTCATCACATTAAGCCTCAATCATCACCTGCAAGGAATTACTGCCGCTGGCTTTGCACCAGCCGTGGGCTTTGGATTATTACTCTCGCTACTACAGGAATATAATTACAATACGCTCTTCTGGCCTTCAACCATATTCCCACTTCTATTATCCTTGCTCCATCGCGTCGCCTTCAGCTGTATGCGGCAGGTAGGTTGTGACATAATTGGACCGACGTCGTTCGATCCGGAATGTCGAGGGAGAAACATTGCGTCTGGTACAGGGAGTCGAGGATGACGAGCAATGTGTTCCCTCTCCTCACTTCGATCCGTGTGCCAGATTTGCGACCACACTCAAAGACCGGGACCGAACGATTTCAGCGGGTTTTGGTTTCTAGGAGAGCCTGGAGCCCCTTGGATCCCAACTTTTCGTAGTCTTGTCGTCTTCTCCGTCAAGATATTTTTCGACAGCCTCTGAATTCGACCGAGCATTGATGTCCCTGAAAGAAATGACCCCACACAAGAGCTCCTCCCAGTGCAGAATCTAACCTCCCCTACCCTGTCTCTTCTGTCTCAAAGGTCTGCGCCGCTACACCTTGTAGGACAGGCAGAAAATCTGTGCGGGTGTGTACAAAATGGTATCAGTCGCAGTCGGTTGTGTACACTGAATAACAACACATCGTCTCTGCCTCCAACGCAAATAAAACGAAATAAAAAGCTGGGTCGCCGCGTGCCGCCGATGCCAACGCTATGCAATGAAATGCCTCTGTTGTCCAATGCCTGTCTCTGAAATTCTCGGCGTAATCAAAAGATGTGACGGAACACACCTCAGCTGTAATCGTCCCCAGGCTGCAAACAAACCTCCCCCCCCCCCCAAACAACGCCTTTCTTTTATGGTCCGGTCATGCCCATGATTAGGTCCCGAACAGGCCGACGTCTTGTGATCAAGTATTCGAACGGCCGTCGGCAGCGGGAACAAGACAGTTACACAGTTCGCTAAGGCGCCGTGTAGCCTAGGCCCGACTGACTTGGCTCTGGCTGGCGCTCGTCCTGCTACGCGTCTCATCCTCTTCGAGCACGTCGCTGAGGCGGGTGGGGTGGTGATGGCGGGGCATGGTCTCCCAGCCAGGGGCAGCATAGCCAGTGCCTGTATAGTCAGGCTGGCCCGAGGTGTACGTCCCAGACCATTGAGAGGCCGAGGGAGGGTAGCTGACGCCATGCTGTGCCGAAGGAGTCTCATATTCTTCTGTCCAAGAGTCAGAGTCATCGTCTCCCGGCGTGCCAGGAGCACGGTAGGGGACTTTGTCTCCATGGGAGTCCCGGACAAAGTTGCCTTGCGCATCGATGACGTACTCACCTTCGCTATAGCCTGCCTCGGATCCTCCTTCGGCTGTGTATGGCCGCTCCTCTTCAATATCGTGTGGCTGTTCGTAGTAGCCTCCACCTGCGCCCGAGCTGGGCGCTGCTGGCGGGGGCGGCTTGGCCTGGGAGTACTGCTGAGGGTACTGCTGTGACGGAGGATCAGGCTGTTGCGCCTGACGCGAATCTCGGGTGCTGGGTCCCCGGCTGACACCTTGAG
Organism: Diaporthe amygdali; assembly: GCF_026229845.1. Classification (NCBI taxonomy): domain Eukaryota; kingdom Fungi; phylum Ascomycota; class Sordariomycetes; order Diaporthales; family Diaporthaceae; genus Diaporthe; species Diaporthe amygdali. The sequence goes on along the minus strand of NW_026517022.1, from coordinate 2,219,084 downwards.
TCATTGGCACCACCTGCACGCCTCCAACAATAGTAGGTAAGCCTTGCTGCAAGGAAAACGTGCGATCACGTTCCTCTTGCTCTCGCCGACCCAGTTCCTCCCAAGCTCGACGTGCCTCTTCTTTTGATATGAGTAGCTCCTTCTGCATCTCGTTGACACGCTTCTGGGTCTTGGAGTTGGCGCGCTCATTCTCGAGTGCTTCTTGGATGGCGGCTGCCTTGGAATGACGCTCGTCTTGCAGTGCCCTCTCAAGCGACGCTTTAGTCTCCTCGTGTCGCTCCAGCTCCGATCGAGTTTCGAAGAACCACCGCTGGAACTTTCGCTCCGAGCTTGCTCGGAGGCGCTGCAGCTCGACGACGGCATGGAACAGATTAGCGCCAGCCGCAGACAGATCACTAACTTGCCGCGATAATTGTGCTGACACAGGATCTCGATCGATTTCGTCCGCGTGTTGTTGCAGCTTCCGTATCCAGAACGAAGTCAGCCCCTCCCAATGAGCTGACAGTGCCTCCCACCGCTCGAATGCGTGTGGGAATGAGTTTCTCGGCTGGGTCTTGGTCGCTGTAGATGTATCACCAGGCTGCGCTGCTGGTGCGCTTGGCATCTGCCCACCAGCTCCACCGCTATCTGGCACACCGGAATATTGCTGTTGCTGTTGTGCGGCGGCGGCCGCGCGTGATTGACGATGCGATTGAGAGGGTTGGTGCGGTCTAAGTGCCGGTTGTTGCGCATGTGGCGCCGAGGGCTGTTGTTGCTGTCTGCGTTGCGTACCGCCAGCAGGGTCCAGCGTTTGTGTGGGTATGGAAGCGGAAGGATCACCTCCCTGAGCCATACCACCAGTTGGCCCAGCGCCAGCAGCGGGGGCCCTACGCTCTGCCATTCTTCTCTGTTGTTCTTCCACTTCTCTCGCCTCTTGTTCGGCGTGCTGCCGCTCCAACCGGTCACGTTCTGCACGCTGGCGCTCCTCTCTGGCCTGGCGCTCCCGCATGATCATCCTCGGGCCCTTGATTCCAGATGGCGAACCAGTCTGGGCCGGTGGGGCTGTCGGTCGCGAGGTCGAGGAAGAGAAACCGTTCGTGACGGCGGGCTGACCGCCGGCACCACGGAGATCGGCCATTGATGCGTTCTCTTCAATCAGGTCAGGGGTGAAAGGGTTGGGTTGTCTCAATGCCTCCTCGAGTGCCCAGAGAATGGCACTGTGGGTATGCTGGGAGATGTGCACAGCCGGGTGTGCGGCTTTTCGGTGGGTCCGATTTGAGGACGAACTTCTTGGAGGGATGAAGGATGGGGGGAGAGTTGTAGAAGCCTCTTCGAGGGGGTCGCTGAGCAGATCCTGGGAGAGCTGCCTCACGGGATGGCGGCGCTCTTTCTTTGCGGCTGGGTCAGGTGTACGTTTAGGGTCAGCTGTCGCAAAGAGTCCTCCGGGGCTGATACCAACCGAGACTGCTTCCAAGTGAACTCGTCTTGGAGGCGAGGCAGGTTGGTTCGGTGGTGGACTCGGTGTGCCGACAAAACGGGGAGTGCGGCGCAAGCCTCGATGCGACAGCGGTGTGGACGTGCCTGACCTGGAGCTATGCTCAGGAGAAATTGGGGTCTGCGATCGACGAAGAGTGCGCTGCTGGCGCTGCTGCGCTGGATCGGGGGATTCGTAACGTTCGTAACGGTCGTAAGAAGTGAATTGGCCTGGGTCGGTCACCTTTGCGGTCGCCGCTCCCTTATCACCAGACAGACCTGTAGTGGTAAACAAGGTGAACGATCACCACCCGGGCGAGTGGTGACGGGGAAAAGTCAAGTTTAGGGTTTGGTGTTCGGATGACGAAAGGCGGCCTAAGACAGCGAGGCGTTGGAGCGGTCAGTAGTCTGGTCCCAAGGTTCGAGGTCTCGGGGCCTGTGCAAGGCTCCCTCACGCCAGCAAGCTGGAGCTCGTGCAGAGCAAGAGACGGGCAGACTGGAATGGTGTGGGGGCGGTGGTTCCTGACTCACTTGGGAAAGTCAATTGCAGGCCGATTAAGCTGTTACGCGGTACACAGCAAGAAGAGAAAAGAATAGCCAGCAGAAAGGTCAATTGGGTCCAGAGAGCCGGTGTGGTTGTCGCAGTCGCAGTCGCAGGTGCAAGGGTGTGCCACGATCCGTCGCATTGGAAAATCGAGGGGGCTGGTGGTGGTGGTGGTGTTGGCGCGAGTATGGGACTCGCTCCTCTAGTGAGTGGTAGAACAGGCACACGCAGGATTAAGCAGGTGGCGGGCAGATCGGACGGGCTACTGTAAAAGGCCAAGTGACGGGTCCTCTGCAGGCCGCGGTAGCTTGGTGACGGTCAGACGGGATGAAGTGTCAAGCCAGGTGCACACGCACACACACACCCAAACGTATGAGTGAGTGCAAGCTTCACTCACCTGGTGGTGTGCAGTAAAGTGTTAGGTCGAGTTGTCACCAGGGTGTCGCGCCAGCGGAGATGTTGGCGCCCTCAACTTGGGAGCCAGGAAGAGAGAATGATGGAGTGCAACGATGTCCGAGCCCAACAGTGCCCAGTTGGCCCAGTTGTCCCAGTTGTGTCGCTGTTTCTGGTCCTGCTGATGCAGGTGCTGGCGCTGGTGCTGAACCTTGAATCTTGATGACAGCTCGGCCTCTGCCCAGCTTCCCACTCCTGCACCCTCTTGTACCCACCTCCACTCCGATGCCCGTCACGACCGGGAGTGCCGAGGAAAATAGCTGGTCGGGCGGTGAACAGGCTGGACTTGTCTTCCGGGTCATAGTCGCATGTCAAATCGTGTCAAGATCGTAGCCGTTGCGCCGAGCCACACAGAATTGGGTGAACAGAGTGGTGGGTCAGAAAATAGAATAAAAACACAACAAAGGAAGCTTGAAGTGAAGCTCGAGCTCCCTCCAGTCCGGGAATCCAGATCTGATCTGACAGAAGCTGATGTGATGATGCTCAGCTCGTCGGTCGTCTCCACGCGAATCCGACTCGCTCCTCGTTGCCAGGCAAAGATGTCGCAGCGGAGGAGAGCTGTCCCAGGGTGATGCGCACAGGCCCTTCTGATGACCGTGGAGCTTTACGAGGCTGGGCTCATTTCCTATCCGGTAGAGAGCTGTTGTTTTGTTTTGATCACCACTGCGGTCCCGTCTCAGAGCAGACAGGAAGCTGCTGGCGGTTGCTGACGTGCTGCTGATGTCGGATTTATTTTTTCTTCTTCTCTGCTCTTCCACGAGAGATCGGTGCAGAGGCGAGAGAAGTGGCTGACTGGCTGGATGCAGGGCAGGGCAGGGCAGGGCTCGGGAGGGAGTGGGAAGGACAGCGGACGGACGGGGTGTGTACCGTAATAAGAGAGTCTCTGGAACAGCCGAACAACCCCCTTCAGACAGACCAGCCTCACCTCATGCAGGTCTCGTGTCTCCCGGACTCTCTCGTGGGAAAAAGGAGCAAAGTTTCGTTTCATTCGAGCCCAGGTAGGGTGTTTCCTTACTACCAGGTCGCGCCGGAACAAGTCAAGAGATCTGGGGACATGCGGCACGGCGGCCTGTCCATGTCGTGTTATCAGCCCAAATGCGTGTGCCGCTCCTTCACTCCTCATAATCATCCTCCCCCTCCTCCCCTGCTCTGATATAGGTAGCTGGTGGTTTAGGTAGCCTCAGCGCCTTCAGCCGGGCCCTTCCTTCTCCTAGCTCTTGTACGATGCACGATGGTCCTTGCTCAATATTGGGGGCGTCCAGCATCCGCACCCGGAGCTATCCTCGCAAGCACGCCGTTGTTCCTGACTGGAAATGGGTGCCCGACCGAGCTTTTCAACACTCTAACTCCAGCTTGGCCCAGCTCGGTCTTAGATCAGCGCGCTCCCAGCCGTCTTATCCATGACTTCTCTTCTTATTGCCATGGATCCCGCCTTATTATCACAGACGAAAGGGTTAGGCGCCAGAGTTATTTTTCAGACGAACTCGTCATACTGATGGGCCACAGACCTTGAGGCTCAGGAACAGGACCAGAAAATCACCCATCAGCGCCATCTAATTTAGCTCGGCACGCTGTTCTAGTCTGTCAAAGAAGAGTCAGGCTCACGGCTTGTGGGGCCCATTTCTCCCTGTCATCAGCGGTCAGTCCAGGCCTGTATTATGTATCGTGATCTGCCACGCTGCCAAGTAACTATCTACAATGTGTAGCTGGTTGCACGGAGGCACAGGACCCCGTCGATCGCTAGACCGAAGCTTGCAACACGCGGAAAAATCTCTCGTAGCCCTGTGTGATGGGCATCTACGATGAAAAGCTAGTCGTCACGGGAGACACAAGGCTCCCTCGTCTGTGACTGACGATAGTCGCGGTTGCTCTCATCCCGTCCGTCCTCGACTCCCTCCTCCCTCGCCTGGCCCTCCCGTCCAGGCCGTCGTCCCACTGACCACCAGCGGTCCGACCTCCAACAGGAGTCAAGTTCGGGGTCACCGTCCCCTCTCGTCGATGCTGCCAAAGTCTTGTCACCCCACACTGGAGTGCTGCCCAATCCTTCTATGGACCTGGGAGAAAAAACGTCATACCGTCTTCTTGGGACCTTTGATGTCAGATTCGCGCCAGAACAAAGTAGCCACAACGGCGGTGTCTCCCCTGGAGTCTGCAAAGCCCCCATGCCCTGCCATGATGACCTGCCCTGCCCTGTCCCGCCATGTCCTGCCCTGCTATGTGCTGCCTTGCAAGGTGGCTTTGAAGATGATGATGTTGGGAGGCCGCTGACGATGCAGGAAATCATGGAATTCGGGCATGTATGCGTTGGCAGTACATGGGAAGGTGACGACAGGCCCTGCAAGGTGCAGGTCCCAATAGGCTGGATCGGAGGCAAGGGCATGCCAGACCGGTAACCCCTGGAAAGTTTAGCCACCTCCACCACGCCGAGGTGACCTGCATGCTTTGGAAAGGTGGTGTACTGTAGAGATGACTTGTCAAGGTGTGGCTTGATTCCGCCCTCCAGGCGTGTCCCCGGCCGTCCGTCTATTGTCACAAGCGTCCGCGGCGCAGCGGAAAGTGAGGCTGGCAGAAACCGACCTTCCTCCTAGGGCCAGGCCCCTCCTCGCGGTGGGCGCCAAGCCTTTGAGACATCGACTGGCACACCACAGACCCTTGCTTCGCAAGACCGGCAACTTAAAACCTTTCGAGGCGGCCGCCAGTACAGGAATGTCTCGGACGGGGCGGGCGGAAAACTTCAAGCCGACATTGTGTGCTTGGAGGATGGTCCTAACCCTGATGGGGGTCTTCCTCTAAGACAAGGGGGGAGGGCTGCAAGGGGTGTGTCACCACACTTCTTGGACATGAAATTTGCTAGAGCAGTCTGAAATTAGACACATTCAAGCTCGAATGGTATCCCTTGGAGCTGGACTATGGCGAGCCAAGCGGCAGCAGCAAATAGTGCTGATGGCTTCCTCTTTGACATGGGGTCTCTCAAGGTCTGTAAGTCGAGTAGTAATGGCTTACACGCCCGAGACAAAAAGTATGTCCATATCGACCATAATTTCTTGATCCATTAATTGTGGTACGGCATGAACTATTTGAAAATTAAAGCCTCTTTCTGGAGACTATACTTGAATAATAGCCGCGGATGGTTCTGATAGTCGGAGATATAGATCTGGAAGATGTGACTCCTCAGCCTTATTTGGTGCCTGGGCAGGTATCAAACGGAGTGGATCAGAATCTGACACTCGTGTGGATTGCAAATTGTGACACGTCATTGCCTCTGGCTGAAGGAAATTTACGATCGTTTGTCATTTCAGATTGGCGACGGTGTCACTCTGGAGTGTTATGCAAAGACTGTAAGCCAGGAGGCAATAGGGTGGAGCTTTCAAAGGAGGAGGGAGACAAGGGATATCGCTTCCACATGCCGCGGAACCTGCCGTCAGCAGTATGAGGCGTCATGTACGACGCTTATAAGATTAGGCACTTTACATAGCACAAATAATTACACAAAATTTGTATCCCAGCAATAGACAGAATTCCAGACCACGATCCCTCAAATTCGTTGTGATGAATAGAGCGGAAGGAGGATGGGAGGCAAGTCAGTAGCCAATGAGACATCCTGCCGTGCAGGGGTGACGGCCCGTGCGGCTGGTCGTCCGACACGGGAGCACGCAGCATTCCGCACGCGGTGCAACAGTCCGTACGCAATCAATCCCACGCGCGCCATCTACGAAACATGCCGATCTCCAGCTGCTCGTGCCAGTTGTGTCGTTGAAGATATGAAGACAGACAGAACGAGGAAGCCTTTCTCACGCCATTGCTGGTGGTCGCCCCCACGTCAACTCTGGGCAGAACGCGTTCTTGAAAGCCGACCCGCCCAAACTAGACATCTTCCGAACCGAGCCTGGACACTCTCGCGGCTATTTCTGATGCCCCTGCAACTGAGCATTGCTCGGTCCGAGTGTTGAAATGAGTCGTGGACTCGGCGGCTCATCTCGGCTGGATTGACGTACGGGTGGACGGACGGGCGGTCGCCCTTGGTGCCTCTCCCTCGGCATGTAACAACGCGACTGGAGCACAGCGAGACCTGGCTGTCTGTACGCTCATCACAGACAACCGAGATGCGTTTCTACGCGTCGTGTCCCCGAGCGGTCTTCACGGTCACACTGCCGTCGAGGAGCCAGGCCGTGCCCACCCTCTCGATGCCCGCCCGGACTCCCGACACCGATACGTACGATTCAGGGGCCGGTTCTGTGGGTTGGTTGAGGCACAACGGTCCACACTTCTTCAAGGCACTACAGACTCCACACGAGCACTAGCGCCGCAAATCTGCACCCTTGGCGCACTGCGCAAAACTTTCTGGAAATATAATCCCACCGGACACTCTTCCTCCAACGACCAAGGCGTCTTAACAGACGCCCGGCTAGCTCAATCGGTAGAGCGTGAGACTCTTAAGAACCTCACGATTCTGACAGAATATCTCAAGGTTGTGGGTTCGACCCCCACGTCGGGCTCAATTCCCGTCATGGTCACTTTTTTGTACCTCTTTCGGGTTCTCACGTACCTGCCGCGGCGGGTTTCCCAGGACTCTGATTTCAGATCGGGGGGATGGGAAACGGAAAGCAGACCGGGGACGGGACCATTTGTCATGTCTACTTGCTGACACAGTGTATGCTAATCCAGACGGTCACTGTCCACCCCTTGGCATTCTTTTTTGCAACTTGCATGATGCCCGAAACTGGAATTAGCACACCTTCTGTTAGTTCGCTCCCATTGGCTAGTGCCTAGGTTGTTGCACACAGATGAGCCCATTCTCTCCACCTCGTGTTCGCGGGGTTGCATCAACCTGCATCACCAGACACACCAACTCAATCGACCGTCCACGAATTGCGCTCAACAACGCAACTTCAGCATACGTCACATGGTATGGCCACCTAGGATAACTGGCCAGTCGTATGGTCTCCGATGTGCCTAAATCACGCCACCCACCCATCGATGTGGCATTACACTGGCCACCTTTAACCAACCCAGCCAGATTGAAAATGGCTCATGTCGCCTGCGTGGCCTCCAGTATGCCTAAATCACGCCACCCACCCATCAGTGTGGCATTACCTATTGGCCATCTTCAACCCGCCCAGCCAGATTGAAAATGGCTCGTATTGCGCCACGTATGAGTGGCACCATTCGGTCGCCAAGAAAGAGGTAGCCACCAAGGTGTTGCATCCAATCGTCCCGCATGATGCGCAAAGCCAGACGCTAAGGCAAACATGGCGATCCGGCGCACATAACTGGCCGCGTGATGAAACACTGCCCAGGTCCATGAGGGCCGGTAGGAGCCAGCCAGGCTGCCAGGCTCGCCAGGTAGTGTCGCATAGACCGCAGAGCCCGGAGGTGTGGATCGGCGCCTGATGCCTCTGTGCATTGTCCGGCTGCATGCTGGCCTGAGGCGCGGCCAAAGCGGCGAGGCGAGGGAGCCATCAAACTCCCTCGCGGACCTCAGCTACATTCCTCATTGTTGGCAGTCAAACGGCAGTCAAACAACATACAATCTTTCCTGAAATAGACACAGCCTTCATGCCTCAATCACCATATGAAACTCCTGTAGGCTGTCCATCCAAGAAGGAGAAGCTGCCAAAGGGCGTTTCAGTTCCTCACAACATTAGCAACGAGCTTCATCAATTACCACCAATCCCTCACTTTCCCATAAGTTCTATTCCGTCAGTCATGATTCTGTCGCAGCCACCCTTGCTCAAAATGGCTGAAAACAGGGAGCAGGCGCAGATCCAGAGCCAAAGGGCTAGGCGCCAATGCCACTTTACAATCGTTGGCAGGTAAGTGGCATCCATGGGGAATTTGCCAATGTTCCCTGCTAGCGCCAAACGCGGCCCCCCGCAGGCCTCCCTCCTCCTTCCGGGGCTATGAAAACGCGCGAATTTTCCATGCCATTGGTGCTGCGCCGTACTTGGTCATGTATGTGCTCCCCTCAACCCAATCAGAGAAGAGGGTCAAGGCGCTCGATGTGTTGGTGGTCAGGCCGCCATTTTTGCTCATTATTTGAAAAAGCAATGTTGGCAAGTTGATCCGCGTATGAGCATCTGGTTGGTTGCTGCCAGTCATGCGGCCACACAGTCTGGCCCAGTCTGGGATACGCAATCATTGGCGGCCTGTTTTGTGGCCGGCTGGATCTTCCGATGGCTACTTACATGCTGGCTACCTGCACGGCACTGCCGGCAATTGGAGAGCGTGACCAGATGGGGGACTACAACTAATTCTGTCAAAGGCGGCGCGTGCTGTGGCTGGGCCGTGGCCGCGAACTTCGGCTTGAGTACTCTGGATGGTGCTGGTCTTTGTCCATAATGACTGGGAACTGTAGACTCGGCAACACCGTTAAAAAATTCTTAACGGCTTCGTTGACTAAACCCCGTCGACCCTGACACATAAGGCAACGCAAAAATAGCGATGCTAACTCTTTTGGGCGTTGAGCCTCGCGCCTCGCGCCTTACATCACCTGGATGGCGCCTGGCAAATCTCAATGTTCGACTGACGCATCCGCCTTCCCCGTTGCACACGACTGCTGCTTCTCTACCTTTCCTTTGTTCCTTTTCCACCTTGTACCCTGTTGCTGCAGATCGCATTGGGGTTGCACATGTCTACCCGGATACCAGAGTCCGTGTGTAGTGGTTGCGTATTGAAAAAAGCGCACCCCTGAACTTGATGGGCTTAGGGGATAGTTATGTACCACCCCTGGGACGACAAGGGTTTTCGTGAATTTATTCTCGGAACCCAGGGTATGATCCTGCCAAGGCGTGAGCCCCTTTCGAAAGGGGCTGCACAAGGACCAGGAGATCCAATCGTTGTACCAGATCACCAAGCTACTGTTTCGCAATAGGGGATGTCATTGCGGCACAGATCGTGTTGCCAAATTGGTGACACAAGTATGTCGTTAGTTTCGAGCCACGCATGCATTCCGACCTGGTTAATTTCGGCCAGGCGTGATCTCCCAGACTAGTTAATCTCCCAGCCAGCTCTGCTTGGTGACAAATTAGGAGGACACACCCCTCTGCAGTTTTCCCTATCAGGCCTGTCCTGATCTCCCCCTGGGACTCGCACGATGCAGTCACCGCTGGATTAGGTGCTGAACACCACCTTCATGCAAGAAGCAAGCGAGGCATCACCGTGGTATTAGTAAAATAGTGCGAACAGCATGTGCATGTACTACACATCGTCGAAGCAAATTTAGCGAGCAGTCTGACCCTTTTGAATTTTGAGCGCAATTATATTTTGCCGCTTCCCAGACTCAAACCCCATGATTATCCACAGCAGCGATCCATTTCCATCACTTGACGCGATAGAAACCCATCAACCATGGCTAGCTCATTATCATTGTGCGCCGACGACAAAAGAAGGTGGTTACTGGGAGCCCTTCAAGAAGTCCAACAAATATTGAATTGCAGGCATGAACAGGATCTCCAAATCCGTCGTCTTGTCGAGTGTCTCCAAAAGGAACTCGACATAACCGAAGGCGAGTCCGAAGTCGTGGAGGTAGGAAGGCCCAACCTGTGGCAGAGATCCCATCCCCAGGGCCGTTAAAATTGACTTTTGTAACGCCGCACGCGGGTTTAGTCTAACGATTTGGAATCCGACTCTCTCAGCTACCCACACGATTCAAGAGTAGCTTCAACAAGTTTAGATTATCATAAGACAATTGATGTGGAAGAGTTGGGGGAGTGTCCTAAATGTCAGCACCTCGCAGGTAAGTATTTACAGGTTTCTTTAGCGAATTCACATTAATTTCTTCTAGATGACTGCGATTGTTATTATAGCGAAGATGAGATAGTGGATGATGTCGAAGAGCAGGAGGGGGAGCGTGCTGCATGTGGGCATCTGTTCTCTGGTAAGCATTCACAGGTTTTTCAACGAAGTTGTATTGATGGTCTCTAGCTCGGTGTGTTTGTAATCATGATGACGATGATGAGATAATCTCAAGGGACGGCGTCAACAATTTGCTCTCAGGACCAGCAGAGACTACGACCTCATCGCCCGCGCCATCGATGTCACAGATCAACGACTTGACATGCGGCCACTGCAAAGCCACGTTCCGCACTACACAGTGTTTGCGACAACATATCAAGACACACACCAGACCCTTCCGGTGCCGCATCGAGGGGTGCCACTTTAGTGCCTCGCAACCGAGTAGTCTCCGAAACCACATGAGAAGCAAATCCAGGGCAGACGAGAGGCACCTCATCGTGGCCCAGCAAGAGCGCATTAATTTGAGACCATTTTCCTGCACAAAGTCTCTCTGTACATACAAGACGTTCTACGCGCGACACCTGCCAAGGCATCAAGAAACATCAAGGTGTCCTCTATTGGCTTGGAGAGACGATCACGGTCTGGAGAAAAGGCCCGGTTCTCCTCCGGAACCGTCTCGTTCCATATAGACCTAACGAAGCTGATTCCCCCCAAGCCTTGCAAAAGGGCACCACGCCGAAGGCGCCAGCACAGTCAGAATTGTACAGTCTGCTTATACTTACGATTCCAATGTATTGTGATTGCATCCTCTGCGCCATATCCGTATCCATTGCATGCCGCTTGCAACATCGCCACATCTGCAGAATATAAGAGGATATGGCTGGTGCCCCTCTTCTCTGAGTGCCCATAAAGGTCTTTCACGACTTCAAGGTTCGTTCCCGCTCGAATCCTCAAGCTCAAGAGCGAGGATTGTGGCCAGCGCATGAGTGGGCAGCGCAGGACCCAGCAAAGCAGGCCGCCAATGAAAGCTCACAGACTAGGGTGATCTCAATACCTGGCCGCATCACTGTCCGCCCTCATCCAGTGCCCATCATCTGGATTGACTTGTCCGCCCTGCCATTTCTGGAAATGTGGAGTGCTAGAACAAGAAGAACTCAAAATGTGATCTATGAGGGTTCCCGAGCATCATTTCAACGCCGCAGCGGTCCGCTTCGTTCCACTCTGCGTACCTTCTTCGGTGCAGCCGATATGCCAATCCTTCGTGATTTTAGCCAGGTCCCTAGCCACGATTCGTTCGTCATGACTTAACAACATCATGCCAATCAATTTTCTAAGTTGGGCCTCCACAACACCTGTGGATTCGGTTGCTCCTAGTAACTCGCGTTGCCTGTCGACTTCCTTAAGCCATTCCTTCATGGCTTCAAGCTCGCGGCTTCCTTGTCTGCCTACCAGAGAAATGAACCATTCACCATGCCTCCCATGATAACGTGAAAATTGGTCTGGAATAACAAAGCATCGCATAACGTAAAGCATCACAACCCCCAAAGCAAAAACATCTGCTGGCAGTCCCCGCTGCTGTCCCATAAATTCAGGAGCGATGTACCACGGGGTGCCGCCACAACAAACCTCGCCGACTGGCCCGGCGAGACCGAAATCAATTAACACGGCTCCGTTCCCAGAAGCTGAGAAGGCCCCCGAGGCTTCCCAGGGCGCCGGGGTATAGAGGATATTACCCGGCTTGATGTCATTATGCACAATGCCTTGCCCGTCCAGGTATGCGAGAGCGCTGGACATATCCTTCAGTATACGCACAGCATCGGTCATCTCGCCACGGAAAAACCCCGGCGAGCTCTCTCCCTGTTGTGCGCACCAATGCGGGCTTTTGAGATCCATGGCTGGCTTGAGTTCCACATACAAGGACAGTATGCGCGAATCATAACCAAGAAGACCAGCAATGCAAGGCTGAAGAGTGATTAGCAACGCCAGTCTGCGCTTACAGGTGCAAGACACCCCGTCTACTCACGTGTTGCAGATTTCGATGTGCGCGGTATTCGCGCTGCCACGCCCTGGCGGCTGAGGTACTGGATGAAGACGACAGTATGATTTTGACTACCACAGCCTGGGGAGCAGAGCTGTGATTATGAAGAAGAGCTTTGAACGTGTGACTCGAACGAGTCTTGTGCGCCCACCCGTCAAGGCGCTCCAATGAGTATTCGGTGCTGCCCGTCACCTTGTCCACGACGTGAACATTCTGGTGTTCCCTGATATTTACACCGGGCCAAATGCCTTTTGCCTGCATATCCGGGGGGCGGACAGCACGATCTTTCGCAGAGGCAGCAGTCTCGCCTGATCTCGAGAGGGTCCAGGGCCATGTTTGGCCTCTGTATTTCTTTGCCTGCGACTGGACTTCCTCCGCCGATCTTTTAGCAGAGTGGGCAATGTCTTCTGTGCGAAGAGCGATTTCGCGCTGCCTCAGCTGTAAATCGACAGTAGATTTTCTGTCCGAAAGCCTCCAGGAAGCCGGGGTAACCTCAATCGTTAGCCCAGGTGCCACTTCGCACCCAGTGAGCGTATTTGGCCCCCCAGAGAGATACTCAAGTGATAAGGGAAGGTCCCCGGTGTTGTGCAGGACGATATTGTCAGATAATGGTATGTAGTAGAGATCGCAACTAATGCTGCGAATGTGCAGGGAAAAGCTGACCTCGCTCGGGCTCTGAGCAATGCCGATCACCTCAATTAGAGGCCTACCGCCTGCCTCTGCTGTGATGAACTTAGGGCTCATTGTCATGGCCTGCATCCCCGACGCCAGCTCCCCAAAAGCAGAATTGCCCTCGGCATGCTTGAGAATAAGCCGTGCCCCTGTGTCTCTCACGGTAGGCTGCAATTCCAGCTCATCAAGACTGAGTTTTGTGTGAGGGTCGTCAGGATCCTGAGCGAACTGCGAGTGGCTCGGCGTGTTGTCTGTGAGGATATCTACGGTGGATCGATATGCCTCCGCGGCCGGCCTCACGCCTGCTTGGAGGTAACGGTCGACTCCCGGGAGGGTCTGCTGGTATCTGGCGTAGCCAGCCGTGCCCTGCGCGAAAATGTCTGCGACAATTCTAGACGTCCGACCGGCTTGTCGGGCTCCTAAATGACATTGACTGCCGACTTCTCGGAAGGTTTGTTGGTATGTCAAGCGGCCCAATCTAACCTCCGCAGAATCAACTGAGGTGGTTCCAGCGTGATCGGCAGGTGGTTGTTTGTCTGGCTGGCTGTGTCGACGGTCTTGTCGGTGCTTGGAGCCGGAGTCCTTGTGCCAGGTTTCCCAGAAACTGTCATTATAGGGATTTGTCTTCTGAGTCCCTGTATCGACCATGTCGAAGCGAAGAGGGCAGTAACTTCGAGAACAAGGATGATTCTGACTTAGACTGGAAGCTGAGAGCATAGAAAACAGAGCGCCTGAAAACGGCCAGGAATCTTCGAAGTTGCTAAACGTGGCGATCAAGGGCGACGCTGGGGCTCCGGGCCCCGAACAAGTTTAGGTTTAACAATGTTTCCGGCCCCGCGAGAGAAAAAAGAGAGGGGGATAGAGATGTCTCGCGCCGCGCTTGGCGCGCGGGAACATCTTCGTCCAAGGGGCAACCTGGTCGATAGGGTGCCCACTTGCCGCCTCATTCTTCTCCACTTCGTCGCAAGTACCATATACAGCACTCAGGAATTAGCGGGGTCTGACTTCAACTCGCATTTCGCCTTGGATCCGCTTTGATCCAGGGATACGGGGCGGGAGGGACGGCGGCAGAAGTGTGCTACTCTGTTCCTTCCCATCAGGTTTGCCACATCAGATTCGTCACCCCGCCCGCCTGCTTCCATTTCATCGAGCCTGTGACATCGTTCACCTGAATCCTGTGCCGCCACCAGCCAAGCTGCGCTCATTGCGGTCCTTGATACGAGAACTGCGCCTGAGGCCCCGATTGATGCCATGGGCTGGTTCCTGAACTTTATTAGAGAACCGATTCTTGTTCCTGCGAGGCCTCGAGCTAATATTGCTACGCAAATCTTGCACCTCGGCCTCTGACGGTGTGTTGTTTGCAGGCGTGGCAGCTGAGTCGGAGGGTGCCGTGTGTTTGCAGTGTGTAGGTTTAGTTGTCGCTTCCGCCGCGGTTGGGAGTCCGACGCTGGACGTGATATCGGTATTTGGCTCGATCGGAGGCAGGAGCTCGGCAAAATAACGGACATACGAGTCGAAAGACTTGGAGTGGTATATGTGCATTGCGTGAGGCCAGCTCCCACATCTCTCGTCTATCAAGCGGGGGGAGCTTGCGAGGCGTCGGAATGTGTAAAACCAGATGTTCCACAGCTCTTGCTGCCTAGCATCCCTCCGCTCTGCGAGCAGTCGGGTAAAATCCTGTCTGTCCCGTGCCACCCGACTGAGCTCAAGTATGTCGCGGTGGAAGGCGTCAGCGTCTTGCATTGGAAGGGTTATGCAATTCCAATCTCGGGGCAGGGTAGTGAAGAGGTCTTCTGGTTTCATGTTGAACTTCCACGCCGGCCAACAGAGGTCGGGATGATCGAGGAAATAGTCCTGTGGAGGAGGTGGAAATAGATCTGAGGTATTCATTTGAGAACAATGGGCTGACTGCTTGATCTGGGGTGGGTGGCAAGGACGATATTGATGTAGCTTCATGGCTTCAGCAGGCGGCGCAAAAGTTGTTGAAGGAGTAGGGCAAGGACCCGGGCAGGCTAGATGCTGCAAAAGATCTGGTTGGTGTCGGGTCCATGACCACAGCCTGATTGGCTGCAGCTCGCCCCGCGCTTACCCTGCCCGCGCGTTGCGGCCCCCGAACCCTCCCTCCCATCTGAAATCTGCCCATCGTCTCCACGGTACAACAACTCGGCAGAACTTTGCCAATGTCACTAGAATCGCAGCAGAAGCGCATTCTAAAGCGCCTTGCGGGGCCTCTCTTCCCCGACCCGACACCCAAATGGACGGACATCGGCGACGATACGAGAAAAGAAATATTGAAGGAACTGCTAGCACGTCTGCGTGCATCGCAAAACACGGGAATCGCGGATATCATTGAAGGAAACCCAGACTTGGGTTGGGCTTGCTTGCAAGAGAAGGTGAGGTCTCTGCGATGGACTCAGAAAAAGAAGAGTAAGAGACCCCATCCAAGGCTTGGTAGCTCGGTTCTAACAAGCAACCCGATAGATACAGAACACCAAAACGAAAACGCGGAAAGCCAGGACCCCTCTGTGTAGATTTGTATCGAGGTCGCTTGTCTCCAGCCCCGCCATCCCCTCATACTCGACGATCACCGTTCCTTCCAGGCATTGCCTCCTACCACACTCGGACAATATGCGCGGGTGGGAAGCGCCTGATCCACCGGCGAGAGAACTGGCGCCCTGCGAGCTTCCATTCACTGCGAATCGCGCTGTCCTTCTCAACCGCCCGCAAGATGTCTCTCATCAGTGTCACGAAGTGCTTTGTTTTCGCGGCACGCCTGACCATCAAGTCCATGATGAACTTGGCAGGCCTCCCCCCCGAACATCTCGGAAGGAGCTGAGCACTGTCATGGCTGCTACTCATTGTCAACCGTCGGCCCACCATGCGACACGAGTAGCAAGACACGACCAGATATTCACCACCATCGTTAATCCCTGACAGCTTCAATGCACATGAGCATATAGCTATTCTCGTTGCGGATCGTTCCTGATACGGAACACAGGTACGGTGAGGCGCGCTGATGGGGGCCATGTCCCGCAAACACGGCACGAGCATGCTGCCATTGTCTCGCTTGCTCCCCCCCCCCCCCCGGCTTTGGTTTCCGGATAAAATCAAACCTAGAGGTCCATACCATCCCAGCAGCACCTCCATTCCAACCTTTCGGGTCTCAATGGCGCTCTTCATGGTGATCCCAAAGCCGCAGGAGGTCGCGAGACAGGTGCTGTCTCTCCGAAGCTCGGAGACCAGTTTCAGGGTGTTGCCGGCGGCCGACCGGTGGTGGACTGAGTCGATAAGAGGAAACTGTCAGGGTGCTGTGATAGGCAATAGTATGGCTGAGCTTGGCTTGATTGTGACGCTCTTGCCTGCATATCTTGACAAGGACCTCTAGATAACGTTCTCGCGGATACAGTTGACGATACGGATGCCCAGACAATGGATTAGGGATCAAAATCAAGTTTATGGATGTTCGCCTTAATCCTCGAGAGACAGACTTCTACTCATGGATGGTCATTTAAGGCAGGTAGTATGTTACCAGATAGAACCTTTATTCAACTTTTGCTTGAACTTCTTCATCAAATATCCACAGAGCCCAGCTTTAGTAGCACGCAGGGCTGTCGCAACAACTGCAAGAAGCAACGTAAACGCAGAACGCGAACAAAGAAACATTGCTGAGGAAGGAAATCGCCATACAGAACGCGCTGCAGATATGGAGAGGTATTGCCTACATTGCAGGATATGAGAAAGTATATATCTGAGGGCACAACTTCGGAATACTCTATGCATCAGGCTTGAAGCAGCCATTCCGTCTCTACGCTTGCTTTGTCTTCCTGTAGTTACCACATTAAGTTTCCTCATCCCCAGAGGATTCAGCTGTGGTATCTTTTGCTAGGCTCTTGCCACAAGTTGCTTGACTAGTCTGCAGTGCCTTGGTACGGATAGCACGTTAAGCTAGCGCATGCTCTTGCCGTTGCCACAGTCACAGTCATACTGTTTTTGTCTTCTTCAATATGATTTGTCCCAGACCACAACATAGCTGCCGTACTTCTTATGATAACCATTATCAGGAGCATGAATTGTATTGGATTGAAGCATGACCAGTATCAGGCACATCGACAACTGTAGTATGACCAGTAAAAGGGAGATAAGACGGACCAGAGCAACGGATGACTAGTCATACTGGCTTCTGAACAGGAGTATGACCAGTAACCAGGAAATTGGACCCTAGCGTGACCCGTGAGTAATAGGGAAATCGGGAAGATGGCTTAACATTGATAGTGGTTATACCAAGTCTGGTTCAACACTAGCTTCAACGTCGCCCACTACCGACTTCACAGCGCCCCTTGCCGACTCCACGTGGCTAGCCCTACCAATTATGTCCTCCAATCTAGACCCCCTGACTTCGCTGTTCCCCGTCGGGGACACGAACATACCCCCAGCCAAATGCCGCCCGCCAGGGCTATTCGTCGGTCGCAATAGGGCAGCCTTGACTTTTAAGAAGTCGACTTCTTTGGTCGCGATTAGACAAGGAAGCGAGAAACATAGATCAGAGAGTCAACGGCGCTTAATACAGCCCCGCATGGTGGAGATACACTCTCATTAGCTAGAAAATTCCAATGCTGCGTACTGTGTGGAAAAGTCTCTGAACGGACTCTTGCCTCGGCTCCTCAACTCCGAAGGCTGATTGGTCGATCGCCACGGCTTGCCAAGACACCTCAGCAGTCACCGGGGGCGGGCGGCCGGCGCCCCCGCAGCTCCCGGGGCGCTGGAGAAGAGGTCTTGGTTTCATGGAAGATTAGCGTGCATCTTCCATGGATCTGGCTGGTACGGGAAGGTGCGGGGTCTGCAGGGGCGCAATTGCAAAATGAAGATGAGCGGTCTTGTACTACAGTAATGGGAAAGGTGCTGAGCGCTAAATTCCCACCAATGGGCATAAGTGACCATTATCAGCGTCCTCTTGGGCGGCGCGGGGCGGCTCACGATCGGCTTAGCAAGCCCCAAGACCAAGCTTCCCCGCATCAGGCAGGAAGGGTGCACACGCCTCTTGGTACTGGTCGACATTGGGGCCCGAGCTTCCCGTCGCTCGGGGTCCATGATGCGATGCATTCGCCTCCTGGACAACGTATTCCTCTGCCGGATTGCGCACTGCGAGAGCTAGAGCCAGAGCCCGACTGTCCCCGATATCCGTCAAGTTCCTAGGGTCTCGGTGTGCCGAACATTGGCTGATTGATTTTGAATTTTGCGCATGTGAAATACCGACCAGCCGTTCTCTCAACAATTTCCCTACATCCTGATGCTTGAACTATACATAACAATCCTTCAATTCCAGACCTCTTCACAAAGTGAAAACCAGGAATCCCCGACAAAGGAGACGGGGTGTTGCCGTTTGGAAGCAGTAGGCCGATGCGAGTCCGAGTCTACCTTCATCGTATGGATCGGTGTCGACTGGCCACGATAATCATCCGACATATTCGAATCAGCCCTCCCTAAAATATATCAGAAGGCTATCGCGTCATACAACTGAGTGCTCTCACCCTGAGCCACCACAAGTTGGGCAATTGATTCCACCCGCAACTTTGCCCGAACCCTTACAACCTTCGCATGGTTCACGGTCATGGTCAACGCGCTCGTGTCGACTGGAAGCAAGCATTATCTGAGGAAGTGGAATTATCTTGATGGGATGACTGGTTCGATTTCTCTGGTAATGGCAAAAGAAGAATTCATGGTCGCAGGCTGGGCTGCAGCCAGCAGGGTTTTAAGCCTGTTTGGGTGCGCGATTATCGACCAAGCTAGCGCGCGCGTCACCGACGGATTAATATAATTCCGGCAATGACAACATTACCATCCCTTGCTTTGTGATGCTTTCCACTTGCTCTTGACACATCGTCAATCCAGAATGTCTTGGGAATGCTCGTGCTCTGCTCTTTTCAGGACGAGCGACGGCTTGAATCGCCATGTAGATGAATACAAGGTTAGCATCCTTCTGTAATGTTTAAACTCAGCTGACTCTTTCAAGACGCGAGAGAAGGATCTGGATGCTGAGAAGAAGAAATGCCGAACTCACTGGGTTCTCCCAGAGACTGATGCAAGTGAGGATGATGGTGGTCATAATAATATCATCCCAGCCGGAGCATGTCCGCGAGCCTGCCAAAATGGGAAGGTTTATGAACTGCGCAAACATCTAAAGCAACATTTTCAACGACGTGGGTATATGTTTCCCGAACAGCCTCTCGTACTGATTGGTTTGGTGCAGATGTCCAATGCCATGAAGTTTGCGTGTACTGCCACCAAGCTTTTGAGCAAGCCAGCAAATTCTTGAGACACATTACACCGATTAATTGCACCGATGAGCCTCTGGAGGTTGATCAGTCCAAGAATATCTATACTATCTCGAGACGCGATATAATAAGGCAAAAGGTCGACAGTGCCCTGTGCGAAGAAGAAATGAGGTCTAAGAAAAGGCTATCAAATATTGCAAATCTTGAGGCTAACCGCGGACGATCAAAGATGGCAAGATTAGGTGATAGCGACGCGATGGCACCTCAGCAAGATGCGCTGCCCGCTCCGAGAGAACTGGACATGCCCGGCGCGGCGGCCCCTCAGCAAGATGCGTTGCCCGCTCCGAGAGAACGGGACATGCCCGGCGCGGCGGCCCCTCAGCAAGATGCGCTGCCCGCTCCGAGAGAACGGGACGTGTCCGGCGCGGCGGCCCCTCAGCAAGATGCGCTGCCCGCTCCGAGAGAACTAGACATGCCCGGCGCGGCGGCCCCTCAGCAAGATGCGCTGCCCGCTCCGAGAGAACTGGACATGTCCGGCGCGGTGGCCCCTCGGCGAGATGCGCTGCCCCTTCCGAGAGGACCCGACACGCCCGACATGACTTTGGATTCGTACATGGACCGTTACGCTCCTGTTCACAGCGTGCTCAATATCCCGCTGCCACCTATCGACTTTACCAAAACTTTCGACCCTTTCAACGCTGTCATGTCTGACGACCGTCATGTTAACGAGTCACGGAACCTCCAATCATATTAATGCTCAGCGGATGTCGCTGTTGTCTGCTGGAAAGTCGCATTGATTCGGATTTTGGAGCTTTGGATAGCAGCGAGCTTGTCCTCTATAGTTTTCGTTCTCGGCAATTCCATTTTTACCCAGGGATTCGCAATGTCCTGTGTCGTAATCTCGCACTTGATCACATATGCTTGCTCCATCATACAAAGGGTTCGTGCATCAAGAATAATCCTGTTATAAGTTAGAACGTCACTAGGAATAAAGCGTGTTCTACTTACAACCCTCCGTCTTTGAAGTGTTTTTCTACTTTCTCACACCCTGTTTCTGCCAATAATTCTGGCGCAGGTGCCTCCCACAGCGATCGGCTCCCGCTCTTCAAAAAAGACAATTCGAGGAGATGCGATCCTCGTATGTAGTTGACCTGAGATCCCATGGGCAAGAAATGCACCACGAGAGCGTGCCGCTTATCTTCAGAACCACGCCTCCGCCACAAACTCACAGCCTTGCCAGGATACGCTTGATATCTCAAGAAATGCCCGATCACACATCCATCAGGAAAGACAGAATCGATGATGGATGTGATGCACTGGGACTTGTTAGGTGTGCTTCCATAGTCATGCAAACGTACTTACCTCATCGTCAAGGATATGTTGCCGGATGAAGTCCAGGCCATGCTCAGATGCCAAAGGGAAGCGCCGCCGCTCCAACTCTAGTATAGAGCGTCCTATTCCCGGGGCGTCTAGTTCCAGGAAGCCATCATCAGCAAGAGCACGCTCTGCCATTTGTGTAAATTCTGGCATTGCGGATGCTTGGTTGTGGCGGACGGTTATGGTGACAAAGGTGCAAGCCGTCCCCGCTTGAAGATTTTTGTTAGCTCAGCACAGTAACCGATAAGACTCCGCCCCACGGGTTCTGGATAAAAGATATTCCTTGCACTGCAATTTAGGCTGTATGGCGGCGGGTACTGCGCCCCTCTCACTAAGACAGGGAGCATGTGAGCCCCGCGCATTTTGAGTTTGATCCACGTCTACGATGCCGAGAATCTCGATTGTGAGATGAGCCAAATAACTCGACGCTCCATCTCTCAGGGAACCACGTGCCCGTCCATTTGTGTCCTAGCCGTGCCGCTGCCGACTTGGCTCCGCACCTCGGGAGCGGCCCAAATAGAGACCTCACATCCCAGAATAGCCCTCCATCGCTGGCAGGAACGCTGGCGCCAAAAATTTCCGTCTCGAATCGCCGATCTGTCCACGCTAGTTGGCACAAGTGGGTAATTGGCCCAGCCCAGGTTGGTCCACTGAGGGACGTTTCTCATGACGTCTCAGCAGTCTCCGCGGACGATGTCTGGCTTTGTGAGAGCCAGCTTTCGCATGACTTCACGAATCGTAGCGTGGAGGTGTTTCCGAAACAAACAGTGTCAATCACATTCTTGTCCAATTTTCGTGGCCCAGCCACACACGGGTGTCGTCCCCGTACCCGTGCCGCTGCGGGCACGGTCACAAGCAATTACGCGAAATGATAAGAGGCGCTTCAATCCTCACGGCCCTCCTTGGTCTAGCCATGCTGCTGTGATGCGACTTCTACTTCAAGGTGGTGGGTCTCGATACAGAGCAAGTTACTCTACTTCAACAATCCATCTAAAACGCTTCTGTGACCATACCAGCTTTATGGCAAAAACGCGAGGCCGAACGAGCACGAGGGAACGAATTTTCTTCATGGCAGGCTGCCGGCTTTGGGCCTATGTCGCAAGTCAGCAGTGAGGGGTAGAAGGTATACTTCGCAAAACAGCTAGAAGAGGCGATGGAAACACGACAATGCACAAATTGACCGGTGGATCAAAGAAGCTCGCAAACGGAAGGACCAGTTGACGTTGCACAACACAGTACCCACAAAGCGAAGACTGCAAATTATTCTCAATCCACGACTTAGTCGACCATCTATCTCGCTTCTCAACTATCCATGGTTATCATCGTCGAGATCGTCGACACAGCCGACAGCAGCTCTCGTTACGTTGCAGCCGTCTATGGTGTATATGAAGCTCGGAAAATGATCCTCCCACTTCTTGAGGGTGGCTATCTCTTCCTTATTACGATCCAACGTCCGTAGTGTGAATAACTTTTTATCGGGGACATTAATGGCGCTCTTGAAATCTTTCATCGTGGCAACCTCCTTCCCGTCGACGCGATCGACGAATGTGTGAAGCGAGAGCCCATGCATATCGGCAGGACTACTAGGCGTGGTAGCGGCGACGTAGACTTCTGAATCACACGTTCTTCTGAATCGGGCTCGAAGAGAGGGTCTGTGAATAACAGCCCCGCAGATGTAGACGAATTTTTTAATCTGCGTATGGTCGATGTGGACCGCAGGGACCAAAAAGTCAACCACTTTCCCGTCACGGAGAACCCGAACGGGGATACGGGCGTCCGTAAAGATGTACCGCAGGTCGAAGCTCTGTGTTACCCGCTCCTTGTTCAACTCTAGAATGATATCACCCTTGCGCAGCGGATGCAATTCGGGTTTGCCATCCAGCGCGGTGCATTGCAAAGATACAGTCTGATCCGGCAAGCTTCCCCAGAATGCATCGACAAGCGAAATGCTTTCGACGTCAAAGTCCTGGAATCGTATGTTACTGGGCTGGCCTGACTTGCATAGCTCGGAAACAACGTCCACTCGGCTGGCGGGGAGGAAGTAGTTTTGGCCAGCGGCGTGACTGGGCCAGACTTGCTGTAATCCAGCCACTGTTCCATCGTCATAGAGAATGACGCCGCTCTCTCTCCGAGAGTGGTGAAGTGAGGAGCACAGTCTCATGGTGGAAGGGAAGGTAAGGACCTGCACCTTGTTGGTAGAAAATGCGATCGCTAATTAGCTCAACATAGGTCAACCTTCTTCTCGGCATTATCGAAGCTTGCCAAGTAATCCCCATCGCCTTCTTTAAGGCGTCTTTCCGACAGGGAAGCCGGTTTGAGGTCTAGGCCCTGTGGAACATCAGCAGTGTTGTACTTGATGAAGGTGAAGTCGACCGCCTCGTGCATGAATATGATGTGCGCCCGTACTTCTGTTCCTGCTGAGAGCGTGATTTTGACTTGGTCGACCCATGACGAATTTCCGCGACGTGTGACAACAAGGCCATGCTCGAGGAGCAAGCCGGTCCTGATGAACTGCCCGGTGCCGCACCCGTCAACGTCCGCAGAGTGGAATAAATGCAAAGACACAATACCGTGGAAGATCTCGTTGACTTTTTTGCCAAAACAATTTTGGGGAAGAGTCGTTCTGATGCCCTATGCCACGATCCCGCCCGTGCCTGACCCGACCAGACCAGAGGGCTGGCCGGAGGCGTCGCCGGAGGGCACAGACATTTTCTTCTCGACCCAGTTACCTCCTTCCACAGGCTGCCTCCTCATCTCCACTGGCCATTCGGAATCCTGGGGTGGAAGGTAGGCCGTAGTGCGCACAGTCTTGCGGTCTCTGATTTGTCTGTGTATGGTACTAATATGTTGCCCTCCCCGTCCGAGGAATAGGAGCACTTTCAACAAGCTTCCCATGTCCGGTGTTGGGTGGCCGTTGATGGACTCAAGCAAATGATGAGGTTTGAATGCATCAAGACACCACCTATAGGGTAGTTTGCCCAGGAGGCCGTCACCCAGTTAATTGGGTGGAAGGTAGCGCCGAAGTGGCTTATGAGGTGATGTGCAGAGATGGCGTGGAGATCTTCGATACAGCAATTGACTGGGACTTCTCGATCCCGGCGCCAAATGCGGAAGCTGACCTTTCCGATCGATATGATTGTCCTCGTACATGCTCAGCCTCCACAGATTGACTTGCAGCTTTTGATCCACCTCCAGAAGTATATCGCCCGCTTCGATCTTGCCGTGCGCAGGGCTTCCCTCAAGTACTGCCTCTGCGACAATGGCGTTGGCCTTCTCTTGGCCCCGCATTTTATTGTCCCACTCAGCCGGCAGGCCGTATCGCTTGCTCTCGTGGAGTGCTTGTAGAGTCCATTTCACCTGGATGGTGCCTCGAGGAATGGTTCTCCCGGCAGCTAGGGTCTCTATGACCATCTGAGG
This sequence comes from Diaporthe amygdali, assembly GCF_026229845.1. NCBI lineage: Eukaryota > Fungi > Ascomycota > Sordariomycetes > Diaporthales > Diaporthaceae > Diaporthe > Diaporthe amygdali. The sequence goes on along the minus strand of NW_026517022.1, from coordinate 2,195,125 downwards.
ATAGTACGGGGGAAGGAGGAAGTTGAGACTGCTTTTTGGCTGCCCTGACATCATCAAGCCAACAGCCTCGCCTTCTATGTTTAGGCAAAGAAGCCACGGTATGGCGTCTGCACAAACATCAAATCAGCAAACCACATGCATTTGCGCCTCACTTCTGCCTCGTTTATGCAAGTCTCTAATGTCATTAATTTTTTTCCATAGTGTGCATGCTATACCACTATTAGCATTCTCAAAATCCACACATGAAATGCTCCTGGAAACTTCACTAAGATAGTTAAACTACAGCGTAGTGACACCGCAGTGACATCTAATTAGTGCTTATATTATAGTAGGGGCTACAGCTTGTAGGCCTTGTTCACACCATAACTACAGGTTGTAGGCCTTGTTCCCACCATAATCACAGGTTGTAGGATTTTCTACTACACACTTGATGCGGTCTGCCCTGTCCTGGTCATAAAAATTCAGGGGATGCAGCTACTGTTTGACATAGTTGTGGTACGGGCTCAGGAAATACAGCTGTGAAAATGTGAGAGAACTTGTTCAGTAGCAGGATGTATATAATAATTATATACAACCACTACATATCCTTCAGCCATTGAATTGAAAACACACACGCACACACGCACACACACACACGCACACACACCATCAATCAGCTCTACACTATGTCTTCCTCCCAACAGCCACTCTGCTACCGTTGGCAGGAGAAACTCAGAGGTTTTTACCAAGTTGTTTACCACTTCTCTTCTGAGATGAGAGGTATATCTAAACCTTGAATCATGTAATTTGAAAGCACCTAGGAACTGATAATTATCAGGTGGGCGTACAGCTTGGAAAGGCCACGTCGAAGCCGGAGGTTTAAGGTTCGATTCCCGATACTTTTACAACAACATGCATAATGCCAAGGAAGATGCGGCAGAGGTGGCTTGCAAATTTTTAGGAATCCAGTAAAGCATGAAGACAGGAAGTCAGTACAACGAGGTTGGAGAAATCAAAGTCGACCTCTAACAAGGAAGAGCCACACCCATGAGGTTTTGGACATGCAAGTTCATGAGCCACTCGTCAAAATTGGCAGGTTGGTAGAAGCATTCATGTAGCCGACCAATCTTATTTACCCTTGCCCGACCTAGCGCCCGTCCTTGGCAGGTGCCCACTAGATGCCACTTCGAACTACTCCGTGGGGTGCTTTCCTGTATGCTTGGAACTATCACCAATCAATTATGTATCGTTCACTCACCAGATGGTAGCAAATATGTCATTGCAACAACGGTCACCAGGGTCACAGGTATGCGTTGGACTCGCTGCAACTTATCTTCTGCACAAGGGACGGCGACACCATGTGGAAGGCCGTGACCAACCTCTGGGGCGGGAACCGACACCCGCCATCGCACACGTGGCCGCGCTCCACTCCACGCCATCGCTGGTGGCAAGCCTTACTGATTATCTCTCTTGAGAACTCTCCATGCCTTTATTAGCATACTCAAGTACCCAACATGTAGGCAGAACAGAGTCTGTGGTGCCGCCCTCTTTTGCAAGGCTGTCTGTCGTAGTGAAGTTGAGTGTTTGCTTGTCTGGAACACTCAAGCTTCGACCCTGGCTACATTCTGGCGTGATAGCTTGGACAGAGGGACAAGACTCTTCAGTGATGCTGGTCGCCGCGAGATTGACTTCAGGTTGCGAGAATAACAATGAATACAAAGCTACATATCCAGGCTGTAGGAAAAGGTCGAACAACACTTATCAGATTCCAGCACAGAAGATGAGCCTGCCCGAAGTTTACATGACGCCCCTTCCAAATTACTCTGTGAAATATTGATCGAACATTTGATCCAAATGGGGCGTCCTGGGCCTCTCTAGAGCATGGAGTTTGTATGTTAACCATTTGACCCCAAGCCAAACCGTGCAAAGAAAGCATTGAGGAAATGCTGAAACAGGCAGTTTCCCTTCTCCTGCAAAAGCCAACACCGCTATCGAAGTTGTGACAATGATGAAGCAAAATAATACCACCATGATCACTCCTCTGTGCTTCCAGAGATGCTGAATAAGGTGGAGACATGTGGCAGCAACAAGCACTCGCAGCAAAACAAGCGGCGCTGCTGTGAGGTCGTTCGAATCAGACTTCCATATACCCGCACCGAGTAGTCCACATTCAACAACGCCAATGATAAAACACAAAAGCTTTATTATTGGCACATCAATACCTATAGGCAGGTTCCAGTAGTACTGTCGTAGAATACTTTCAAGAAGAGGACAAAACACCTCGAAGAACTTACAAGTATATCAGCATAGAAACAACTAAGTATTTAGGGAACACCAAGACTTACCTCGATAAAGGTAGTTATGAAAATGCAGATAGCTCGCAGGGCTAGAAGAATATGAGAGGGATCAGGAAGGTGAAAGGACTCGGCGTTTTTGATGCTCAAGTGAAGCGCGATAGCAAGCGAGACGGTCGGCAACACAAAGATGAAAGGTAGTAAATAGGCGTGCTTCCATGCAAACCATGGCATTAAGGAGGGCTGGTTGGCCTGTGGACTCAGGCGAATGACGAACCAGACCAAGCCAGCTGCATTCGTAGAAGAAAAGGCACCCCACCCGTCAATAAGCTGGAAGAGACCATCCTGCGCCATACTGAGTGCTGGTAAGGTGTAGTTCGCAAGTAATGTGAATAAGGCAACCAGAATGAAAGGTTTCATGTTTGGACAGGTGTCGATACAATATATACTAAAATTTATTTCAGGTGCCATGCTTGGCAATACATGTACCTATACTTGCACGGTACAAAGACTTGACTCTTGACCACTAGTGTCCAGATCGATAGTCTGCTCTGCGCTGCATGGTAATCTGCAGAGTCGAAGCATGCCTGTTGTTCTCATGCAATTCTCAAGACACCTGGTACAGATGTCCCCTCCTTCTTCCCTTTTCTTTTTCTTTTCTTTTTCTTTACTCCGGCCATCCTCGCCCCACCACAGGCAAAAGACAATTGGCCAGAACTTCGTGTCATCCACCAGAGCCTGCAGCCTATAGTAGCCTTATTAAGAAACAGGGCCTACAAGCCGTAGTCTTGGTGGGAACAGGGCCTACAGGCCGTAGTCTTGGTGGGAACAGGGCCTACAGGCTGTAGTCTTGGTGGGAACAGGGCCTACAGGCCGTAGTCTTGGTGGGAGCAGGGCCTACAGGCCGTAGTCTTGGTGGGACAGGCTGTACCCCCTACCTTTCGTATTTCATATTGGCATCCAAAGTGTTTCGGTCCGTGGCTGGGATTAATGTCGCGACGAGGACGTCATCGCAAGTTGAGTGTTGCCCCGGCTTCCTCACATTTCTTTGTCACTTTTTATCCTTGGTGGAGAAGTCCTGAGTCATTCCAGTGCGATTATGCCACAAGCAGAGACACAGAGGCTCAAGAAACACTACACCTATTTATCAGACGGAACGCCGCATGCCAGTGATCCAATAAAACTTTCACCATCTGTTTATTCTCGATAACGTGTATTTAATTTCACAGACTTCACAATGATGGCCTGCTGTCGATACTCTTCACCTTCCCCATCCCGGACTGCTTCAACAATCTTCGATGATTTCGATGATGTGAGCAAGGCCACAAACATTACCGGAAGAGACGCTGATGCGACCCTTGAGGCTGCAGCAAGCAAGGAAGGTAAAATGTCTCACACGCTTTTTCCTGGCTGCTCCAGCTAACCACACTTAGTGAGCCCTGTATGCAAGCCTGTTTATCCCAGTGTTGAGACATCTGACGAGAACTGGGAGGACAGAGCAGGCTCTCCCGGGAGCTCGGGGAAGAAGCTATGTGACTCCGGGCTGGCGAGCCTGTGCCCTTCTTCGGAACAGGAGTCGCTTATGTTCAGCATGGGGGAGAGATCATCTGATTCTGAGGCGGAAGAACACAACCCCAGGTATCACCCGAGCCCGACAAAACACCAGGGTGCTTCTGACGCGACAATCACTCCTGAGGCGATGATGCCTCCTGAGTCAACGGCCCATTCATGCCGAACAGCCCCACCTAAAGCGGCGGCGGCCCCTCTTAGAATGACGCCCCCTCCCAAGGCGACGATCCGCGCTGAGGCTGAGGCGACGATCCCGTTGAACATTCCCTCTACGCAGTATATACCATATACTGCGCTAGTCGAGGAAATTCACCCTCCACGCATCGTGACCGTCGGTTCCGTCATCCGGCTGATCACGATTCGCGTAGATGTGGAATGGAAGTACTTCAGTCGTTTCTATAACCAATGTCTAACCTTGCTCGTCGAGCTGAAGGACGCGGACGACCAGTCAGACCGAAGCTCGGCGCTGAGATATCCTTCCGGCAATGATTTCGGTCAGGGCAAGGCGCTTCTTAAAAGCAAGCAGCCAAGCACATTTTCGGACGACTGGGGCAGGAGTATCTTGCGATTCTACTTCTACATTGATTCATTGCGAGTGGGCGAGCAAGGCAGCTACCGCTTTCACTACACTGCTATGATTCCTAGTGTTTTGGGTGAAGCACCGACCATGCAAGGGACGTGCTTTGTAACGGATGATTGTCCGGAGTTCAGTAAGTATCAACAAAACTGTTGCATGTTAGAACCGCAGCTAATTCCAGAGTCCAGCGTTCGATGAGATGGTATCCATTGAAGCGCATGCAGGCACCCTGCGTCGTTTCTGGAACGGGAGTTGCCAACAGATCGAAGTTATTACCAAGTGAGATCTGAGAGGATAAGGTTAGAGAGATCGAGGTATGGAAGGTAGGACGATAGATTATGAATTGACAAGGTTGCAACGCTCGTCACCGTGATGGATAATGTGTGAAGCCATTTCTGAAAAAATGCCTGCGCCCTGCATGCAGAACGCGTCCAGAGCTGTAAAGTTTCCATTGATGCCTACCGCGGTGTATTCTCCCTGCTCAGACTTATGTGTGCGATGATACTGGAGCTAGAATATTGATTGCGGACGATCACTGAGACACTTCCGCGTCACGTATGACAAGATCTTAGACAATAATAGACCATGAATGTCACCGCCGCCGTGATCTCCCTACTGCAGCACAGGAATCGTGGCCACCGAGCAACTCCCCTAATGCTAATCTCTCACATATACAAAGAAGCACAAAACCCGGCATGTCGTACCGCTCGGATCGAAGGCTCCCCCCTCCAAACATCAACATCGCGCTCTCGCCGGGGGCTGAGTTGTTGGCTACGGGCGTGTGTAGACCCGCGACCCTGAGGTTGAAGACAATGAATCTATCACAGCCAGCCGTCACAGATGACGATTCATGTGCAGGGCTCGCGGAATGCGTTTTGCAGCATGTGAAAATGCTTCAACGTCAAAACTCTCTGCGTTGGGTGATTCTAACATAATCCGCCCGTGCCTGCTTACATGCCTGCTGGGCCGCCTCCTTTTCTGGCTTACCACAATACCTAAACTTTCGGAATGTGACTGCCAAATTGAATCCTCCACCTTCCCCTCTGCTTCATGGTCTACCGTAGGAGAAGGAGGCGGATACGTAAAATAAGGAGGTTCACAGGGTTGGTTGGGCGGCGGCACACCAGACAAGCTTTTACCTCTTTGGTACATTTCCTGATCCTGAAAACGGTCAACCCGACCAGATTGGTCAAGCTCAGCTTCAAGATTCTGTGTCCAGGATCTGTTGTTGTCCTCAAGGACACTGTCGACACCCGGCTGAAGACGGGTTGCGAGTGAGCTGCTTCGGTCTCCATAACACATTAGTTGGCGCAGTTCGATTACTTTGGAAAAGACGCTTACATATGACCAATCTGGAACATGCAGGCGGCAAAGGTAGACTCTGCTAGGCGGCCTGCACGCAATCCACCACACTGTGTCTGGCAGGCCGCGGGAGGTAGGGTGATGCGTCTGACAGGACGGAAATGAAATTGGTTCTACCGCCTAAGCAAGGCCTTGGTAACCTTGTGGTTGGAAACTCAGATCCGAAGCAGCGTAGAGGACCTTGGTTCCGTATTGTCCTGTTAATGCTGTCGATGCTCTTACAGCGCTAAAACCCGTAAAGGAAAATGCGTGGCTCCTTCTTGACTCTTATGGAGCGTCCGGGGAACCCTCCCTCCTCGCGTGCCCTCGTCCTAGAGGCCCCTGCCGCCGACACCACAACATCGTCTGGATGATGCGTGACCGAGTGGACAGGAGAGCCTCGTTGATGCTGGAAGACGTTACAGTTAAGATTTCTGGACAGTGTGCCCAGACCAGAGAGTTGGAAGAAGCAACTGGCAGGTTGTTCAGACTTCACGTCAATGTCATATGGGCAGCGATCCAGATGAGAACATCAATGCTCCTAACGGTCCATCCCACTTGTCCATTACCTTATTTTTCTGAATACTGCCGGAATATGTATCTATTTTTCAATTTTTGGATAGACATTGTTTGCCCTGTCTCATCCTGTGCCATGAGGCGAAAAACTCACGAAATGGAGGCAAGAGGGCTGTCAAATCAGAAAATGCAGATAAAATTAGGGCATGTGATGTTCTTTCTCTCCTGTGTGTTTCCTCTGACGATCTACAGATGTATTGACATGCAACCTCTCAAGTTCTTGGTTCCGTTGGTCAATCGCTTTTCTGCACAACTTCATCCAGATCAGTCACCGCTGATCCACCATTGGAAGACTTTATTTCTCATCAGTGGCGCTTAGGAATATCGGTCTATTTCTACTTACGCCCGGGTTTTCAGGAGGAGGAGTAGAGGGAGGAGCCGAACCCTCTGATTTTCCCGACTCTGATGGCATGATTGACTGGGTGTGATTTGATAGGTTGCTAGCAGAAGGTATGGGGGGGTTTTTTTTGGCAGATGTTGGCGTGAATGAAAGGTTGTGACAGATGAAATCGTAATCTTGATGAGAGGCGAGTAAGGTTGTATATTAATAGAGAAAAGATTGATCAACGCCAACACATCCAAGTTCTCCCAGCTTTGACCATCATCAGATATATACCAGGAGATGCAAGCCGCAGTTTGGACGATGGCGCTTAGGCATGCCAGCAGGCCAAGCAACATAGGGGGGTGCTCGTTCTGGTCCGGAAGGACGTGTACATGCTTCATACTGCTGATATCACGACAGCCGGTGAGGCTTGCTCAAGATGCGTTGGATGTGATCGTATGCCGAGATGGGCAACATGACTTTGCTTCACCATGAAGGGGTGAGAGGCAGAGAATGTGCTCTCGGCCTAATTTGGAAGCATGTCATAAAACGTGCTCCTGGCCTGATCAGGAAAAGGACCGTAGAATAGACTCCGGTCTAATCAAGAAGGGCATCGTGAAACGTGCTCCTGGGCTTATTAGGACGAGTGAAGTACAGGGAGTCACCCTCTCCTGTGCGCAACGTGCCTGTCTGACTTTTTCTGTCGCTGGCAATGACCCCACGCGAGACAATGCTGGTCGCTGGTGATTGGGCGTTTGTTGAGTGCTCTTGTGATGGATGCCTGTCACATTCGTGGCCCCAAAGCGGCCACGGGGGCCGTTGTGCTTAACGCACTTGATGGAGGCGGGACCATGCGCCCCATCGAGATTGATGCATAGGTACAGCATGGTATGCTGTTACCTTTTCAAGGTGGTGCCATTTTGAATTGCCACCTGCACATCCGGAAGATGTTCGCAGTAGTGCCAATCTTGGCGAGGCCTCACCAGGCGCCACTTTCGACTTCCGTTAGCCGCCCGTCACCTACTACCTGTAAATGCTTCCGACTCCCCTCTGCAGTCGTCTGAGGGGGTATGTACCAAGCTGCTCGCGGTTCCCGGACACGATTCCCCGAATTGGCGGGGTGAATCTCTACCAATCTACTGCTCCTTCCCGTCCCACTTGCAACCCGCATGTGTACTTCGTCCGCACTATGAATCAAGCTAGGACGACTAGGGGTTTCGGCGAACTTTTTCTCGGAAACCAGGATAGAGTCCGGCCAAACGCGAGTCTAGCGCTTCTGCGCATTTCGCACCCCCGTGACCACTCCCGCGCAACCAACGCCAACGGCGCAACAAACGCACTTAATATCAAACTCGTACTCATACTCGCAGCCCCTCTATACTCTGGATCGATGTGGAGCCCAAGGGAGGCTTGAACGGCGTCAATGATCACTGTCGCTTTTCGGTGGGCCTCTGCAGTGTCGCACCGTGCAATTTCAACCGAATACGAGAAGAAAAGCACTACGGCATTTGGAATTCCGATGACGGCCTCCTGGTCTGCAGATCCATTCCTGCAGGTTCAGCAAGGACAGGGAACGGGAAGTGTGGATAGTAGGCACGTGGGTAGTGCGCGCTAGCAATCTTGGCTGGGGTAGGATTCTACGCCACGGTCAGGGCTACAGCTTGTAGGCCTTGTCCCCACCGTGACTACAGCTTGTAGGCCTTGTCCCCACCACTGCAGGGCTACAGCTTGTAGGCCTTGTCCCCACCATGACTACAGCTTGTAGACCTCGTCCCCACTACTGCAGGGCTACGGCTTGTAGGCCTTGTCCCCACCATGACTATAGCTTGTAGGCCTTGTCCCCTCCATGACTACAGCTTGTAGGCCTCGTCCCCACTACTGCAGGGCTACGGCTTATAGGCCTTGTCCCCACCATGACTATAGCTTGTAGGCCTTGTCCCCTCCATGACTACAGCTTATAGGCCTCGTCCCCACCATTGCAGGGCTACGGCTTGTAGGCCTTGTCCCCACCATGACTATAGCTTGTAGGCCTTGTCCCCTCCATGACTACAGCTTGTAGGCCTCGTCTTCACACCGCATATAGCCTGAAACGGCTACTGATTAATAATCTGTGGGCAGGTGTATCGGGAGAAATCGCCTTGATCTCGGTCACCTGGTTGACATTTCCTTTGCAAAAACCGACTGCAGACTCCATGATTCCTGACAAGCACTTGGTCATACATTTGCTTTTTCCCAATGGCTCACCCCTGTCGCCGCTATTGTTTCCAACATCTCTGTCATTTCCTCTCTTGCCCGGCTGATTCACGGCGCCTGGATTTATACAATGTATGAGATGTATCTCCGAATTGCTTGGGAAATTCTGATTGAAAATGAGGATCTGCTCTACCAGAGCCCGTACTAGATGTACCTAAGCGTAGAGGTCACAGCATATCAATTAAGGAGCAAGCCAGCTCACATGTCAGTAAGCACGGTCGACCGCCATGTACCTACACATACCTCAAATGAGGCCCCAAAAGCAGCTTCCACTCGTTAGACTATATAATCAGGCTTTTCTGGCTATCTGTCCTATATGCTCACCAAACGCTCAATGCCTTATGTTTCATGCCTGTGATCCAAAACTGAACGACTCAAGAGAATCAATGAAACTTATTCTTCTTGATCAGGATGCTGTTGACGCTAGGATCAACATCATTTCTCAGGCAATAGGGCCTATCCAAGGTCCCCTATCCTGCTGCGAAGCTGAATTTCAAAGCGCCACTACGATCCTCAAACACTACTTCGCCGCGCACCGCAAATCATACTTATGTCCTCGGCCTGGATGTTTGTTTACCCAATGTCACGAACGCGTGGTCGACCACTTGAGGAAACACCAACGAGATCCATCTGACGAACATGAATGTAGAGTCTGTGTGATGTTCTACTCGTCTAAGTCAGGTTTTCATCAGCATGAAAAATCTCTCCTCCACAGCATCATTAAGGACATAACCTTGAAAAGTGGGGTCAATTTCATGTCCGTCCTAGCGGACAAGTCAACCCAGCCTGCTCTAAATCAATCTACCAAGAAGAATCCGGACATTACTTTGCCCAATCAAACACAGCAAATTCCTTGTCACAGCGTGGTGGATTACGCGCAGAACACCCAGCACAGTCTACCTTGGGCGACCCACAACTCCCCAGCCTACTTCAATTGGTCATATGTAAGCGTCTTTTCCAAATTAGCCAAAATGCGCAAATTAACATGCCATGCAGGCCGGAGCAGCTAGCTCTCAACAAGGCCTCAGTCAAAACGTCAACAGTGCATCACTTGAGAACAACAGGTACTGGACACAAATCCCTGAGGCTGGGCTTAGTGTAGCTGACGGTTGGACTGCGGCACACAAGGCAAGCTCTGACCTCTTCACTGCATACCCCGATCCTGAAGAGCCAGGGCTTCTCAAAGTATCGTCTTTCGAGTACCCGACGCAAAGCAAGGGTCAATAGGTGGATGCACCAACACCAGCACATTCTACACTGTCAAAGGGGGAATGGTAGACCAAGAACTGGCCGAGGCCGAGAAAATGGCCAAGCAGAAAGATGAGGAACTGAACAAGGCACAGTATAATGTGATCATCTTGTACCAAAAGCATCAACACTGTGGCAATTTGGACCCTCTGGGGGCAGCTGGGCAGGCATATTGTCAGGCATATGAGACTTTCGTTCTGGCAAAAGAGGCGCACACGCAGGCATTGGCGGATCTTGCATCGAAGCAGCTTCGCAGACCGGGAGACGGGAGGTAATTAGATGTGTCCATCGTTCTCCCCGGATCACGGCTTAAATAGCAAGAAGTTCTTGTGCATTCCGCGGCCCATCGCATCTAATTATGTGTGAATGCTGACTGTGGCGAATTCGCGCCTTGAATGGTACTTTCGATGTGATGTGTATAATGGCATCCTCTGTATTGCATCATCAATCCGACCATGCAGCAGTCAGCTGTTGCCCTCAACTATCAGCATGGGGGTCACTGCAGCAGTCTCTTTTCACTCACGTGACCCCAGTCCTGCAAGTAGGACTTCTGTGGTACTACCCTAGAAATGGGCCGGGCCGCAGCGCGGCCAGCCGGCTGAGAGTCCGGTCCTCACTCTGATTGGCGGTTGAAGCGGCATCCACCTTAGGTATGTAGTGACAAGTGACAGTCTGCATAGGAATGGCTGAGAGGCAGGGTTGACAGAATGGCAAGACTCCAAGTACAGCTAGAGCCGGGGTACCTTACTGGCAGATGTATTTCACGGCCATTGAACAGCGGCCTAACCACCTCGCGAAGTAGAGCGGGGGCGGGAAAGTTGCTTCTGGATCCTCTCCTGCCTTCCAACACGCTTACCTGCCCTCTCCGCCCGACATCATCTGTACCCGTCTTCTCTTGGCCCTTTATGTCTTTGTTTCAGATAGAGCAACACGAAGCGCATTCCACCTGCAGCGGTAGCGATGGCAGAGTGAAATTTCAGTTTCGAAATATTTTACTTGATTACCTGGATTTCATTTCATCAGGGTGAGTGGGTCTGAAATTTCAAGCAGCCCACCCCCTGGGGCACCCCCCTGGCATGTCCCAGTACCCCTCGATCTATTACTCCTTAAGGTGCACAGATGCCATAATCTAACCCTAACCCAGAGATTACTCAATATGCTTATATATTATCTCAATTGAATACCTAAATAGGTTAGCGTTGAAGTCTCAACATTTTCACATCTGCTGACCACTACACTGCGAATTCGTAGGGGTTTCAAATCAACTCGATTGGACGCGTGGCGGGCAATCCCTAGGGGTCACTTAATTACATAACCCGGCACGTGACTTGTGATACGTGCCAACTGCGTTGGGCGCAGCCCAGGGACGGCCCTTCTATGTAGGTAAACAAAACAAAACGAACAAATTTTCCCTCCGTTGTCCGTCCCTCTGTTTTCCTCCTTCTTCTTTCTTAAGAGTGGGTGGGTGGGTGATTTTAAATGCAGTGCAAGCGTGGCCTATAGGCGGATAACAGGTGAGGAAGAGGGGAAAGACCAGGACAGACGCAGGCGGGGGACGCACTCCTTTTTGTCCGCCCGCTTCCGTGTACACAGATACTGCCAGAGATTTCTGAAAACCACCGTTTCGCTTCACCGGGGTCGGTGGATACCGAAATTCGCCATTGCTATGCAGCGGGCTGCGGCCAGGGGTACCAGCCCTGTGTGGAAAGCCCCTCCCTTCCTTGTCCATCATCTTGTCTCTCAAGTCTCCCATCGGGCCCAGCATTTCAGCCAGTACAGATCCAGAATAAGGGGATGAGGGGCGAAGAGAAGATGGGGACATGTGATGTTGGGCGGAGAGGTGTGAGGACGTGGAGCTGAACGCCAGCGGGGCTTTCTGGGCTGGGACCCATATGGCCCTTATCGATAGGTTTATCTTATCAGCCCACCGCCATACTGTAAATAGCTTCCAGGGCGCGCGCGCAGCTATGCTGCCCTCGCCTTTCTTTTCGCTAGGCGAACCTTAACAGAAATCAACATATTTCTACAGCCAAATCGAGCCTTTGTGCCGTGACGACGTAGGGACCGTCTCAAGAGGGCAAGTGCATGTGTGATAATGGCGGGAGAGGATTAAGTAGAGGGAGAAGAAATGGTGGTGGCTGGTTAGACGTGGAACCTGGCGGGCTGGGGTGCTCGGCGCGCTAAGAGGTCTCGGAGCCATCTGCCGCCCCGCCGGGCTTGGCCCTATCACACGCGTTCCCGCTCCACCATATGGGGCGGCTGGGCCGTTTTTGAACGGGCCGTAAAATACGACTGCCAGTTGCGACAAGGCCCCTGACCTGGCCTGCCTGGCCGGGCCTGGAGACTTGTTTGCTCCCCTCGTCCCCGGTCATGGCCCGAGGTAATTGCCGCTTCAACCGCCAATGACGGCGAAGGCCTCTCGGCCAGCCGGCTGGCTGCGGCGCGGCCTGGATATTGAATGCATATGGACGGTTGCCACACTCTGGTGAAAAAGCAACAGTACTGATCTGAACCTTCTCGAGGACACGGTCGTAGCCCAGGGCTTTTCCCGCTAGTGATCTTTGACAGAAAGCATCAGAGGTGCTGTGGCGTTTGCTCCGTCGCCCAAGATTGTGAGGCGGCACGGCGAGGCATCAAGACGGGGGCTCTCTGCCTCACCTCCGGGATGTTTTGGTGTGGTCTCCGGTTGGACAAAGTCACGAGGTCAGCTGCAGCTGGAGGAAGGCCTTTCGTACTTGCCAACCAGGCCAACTCGCTTGCTTGGAGCGGCTTGCTTGGAATGTCACGAAAACATGAAACGCCATTTTTTGAGGGGTATTGCGTCAGCCTGTGCGTGTGCCGGTCTATTTTCAACAACTGTCCTTCCACCGCAGTGGCAGTCCCCGTCCTCTCAAAGACAGCCTCTATCCTCCGGCTCTTGAGCCGTATCTCACATCCCCAAGGTGTTTGCTCATGTCCTGTTATAGGTGTGCCGATGCACTGTTGGACCCTCTCTTGGCACTTCTTTGTAACACATTCCAACTATAGGCTGGACACATTGTTCGAATGGTATGACACTCAACCATTTCCCGCATGTCACTGACCCAAAACGCCTGCAATGGCCCGTTGCCTATTCATTTTTTTTTTTAGCAGTGATTGAGTCAACGAAACAAGAAGTACTCACGCAAAATGTCTGTATAATAATTTGGCCCTGCATGTTATCCGATGCGATGTGATAATGGTAAGATTGATAGCAGCAAGGTATGAAAACAATGCTAAAGAGAAAAAGTGCTAGAGAGACCGGAAGGAACAGGCATGAAAGGGCTAGGACGGCATTTCAGCACGAGTGGGATGCTCTTTAAATAAAAAGGCATCGGCCAGCTTGTCTAACAGATTGATGGGATCAGGCTGCGGTGCACTCGTTACTCTAACGGTCCAATGTTGGCTGTCTGCAGGGGAGCAGTGTGACTTCGTGCCTCCTCTGCACTGGTGCCCATTTCTCATGCGTAAGTCATTTCTCGATAGTCAGGGTGGGAGGACAATGCAATTTGCGTGGCTGCTGCGGGATACGCGAGCATCTTAGAGAGACATGCCTTGGGCCCTGCGTGGAACCTGAACTTTCACGCACGGCACTCCTTGCAGAAATGATCTGTCACATCAGGATTTACCCCAGGCGAAGACCGAGCGTGCTCAAACAGGCACCAGGACCAGTTTGTCCTCAATGTATCCCCCTCACCGCGAGCGCACCTCGAGTGATCGCACCGGTGCCCCATGTACACACTATCACGGATCAGGACATCTTGTGGCGGCTCGGGCACACACTGTTGGAATGCCGGGCAGAGCGAGAGGAGAATGGATGGTAGTGCATATATTCTGCTGCTATCAGGAAAGTACTGGCGGACAACCCAATGAAGACACGACAAATTGAGTGTTTGATGATCGATATTATCGACAAAGCCCCCTAAATCGTAGGATCAACACAGACTGTGTGATTGGGAAACCTGCTAGTGTACATCCCCCAGGTAACTTGAGATGAGACGTAATCTATTTTGTTTTAGTAGCAGTTCCTCAGTGCTATAGCACCTGACTTACCAAAGTAGATGTACCTGTTCACTTCAATTCCCGAGGATGTCATTCTCGCCCACATTGTCCACCTCGCAGGAGCTGTTTCGTCTTTTACCATGACCTGGAAGAAGAATCTATATCGGCCGGGCGGCCCCGAGATAGCAATGTTGGTGAAAATGAAGTCGACAAAGTTTTTGCCCAATTGATCCTGGGTCTCGATAGGGAAAGCGACAGAATTGCCCGTAATTCCTGCATGCCTGTTTTCGAGCCACAGTCGTCCTACTTTTTCATTTTTATCAGGCATGTTATTGTACCCCCGTGGGACCCGTACATGCACGGGGCATAGAGCCACATCTGCAGGTGTTATCTCAGGTTTGAGCACAAAGGTGATATATTGTCCCCGGTTTCTCATTATGCCCTCCCACTGATCAAATAATTTTGTATCGGCGTGTTCCATTGCCTGTAGACAAGTGTAATCATCTGGGAACTCGGGTATTGATGCCGGCATGGCTGTCGCGGGAAGTGTTGGTGGAATTACTGCTCCGTCGGAGTTTGGAGATACCGTCAGACGCATGAAATCATCTTTGAACTCGGGTAGTGGTGCCGGCATGGCTGCCGCGGGAAGGGTTGATGGAATTACTGCTCCGTCGGAGTTTGGCGATACCGCCAGACGCATGAAATCATCTTTGAACTCGGGTATTGGTGCCGCCATGTCTGCTGCAATGTTTAGAAGGATTGATGGAATTACTGCTGGTTGAGAAGAATGATGGACAGTGCTTGTATGGAACTGGAATCGAAGAGCTATCATCAGAGAGTTCACGGGAAAGGACGTCCTTTCTACATTTCTATGCTGCCCAAATGGCATTGACCATGAGATCTGAATGAACTGCCACTTGCTTCTTCCAGCTCACCGACTACCTGCAAGATCTCTGGGCGCAGTGTGCTCAAGACTAAGTCTCTCCTGTCCGCCACGTCAGAGACTGTTGTGGTGTTTCGTGAGCAAGGGTCCTGAGATGGAGGGTTCTCCGGGATGTTGTGGGCAGACTGGGGTGTTTTCAGGACGCATGGGTCTCCGGGATGAGTCTCCAAGAGTGTAGGCAGGCCAACGGGATGATAACCATGCTCGCATGCTTCAATACCAGTGTCTCGTGTTGGTTCCGACTCCCACGTTCGTAATCCCGAGATTCAAGGGTCACTAACTAACCCGCAAATGGTGTGAACTGACCGTGGTATCTAGTGAGTACATATGGAGGGCAGCTTTCGTCGTAGCGTATCTTCTTCGAATTCCTCGGTGTGCAACACGAACTCTGCCTTCACTCCCGCCAACCATTTCCTCCGCAATTTGCTGCACCATGGAAATCACAGCGTCTCTCGCCCTGTGCGTCCTCACGGATGGCCAATCATATATTTTGGAGACCGTGGTCACTTCCAGCGAGACCGGAAACAATGATACCCAGTCAGAGATCACGATTGCGTCAAGGAGGTGCCTATGCTTTTCCCGCTACGATAACAGCCTTATCTGATGATTCTTTAGTCACATACATAAGTTTATCTGCTTCCATTCGAGGGACCATGATGCAAGTCCTGCAGGATGGACGCCGAATCCTTGTTTCTGGTATGACCGATGGACGCGGCCTGGATCTTTTCCCATCTTGTTCGCATTGGGACTCCGTATCTGGTGACGGGTGGTGCCACGAGCGGTCCCGCAGCTCTGACGGGAGCGCGATTTGCGGCGAGAATGGGGAAGGTCACTCGGAGACGTGGGTGCTCACTTTCTTTCTGTGGCAGCTCTAGCACATGGCCACCTCACGTCCAGGTATTGTTTTCATGGGATCTGCTTCAATATTACTCAATGACCCAAACATCTTCATTTCAATCTGAATTCGTGTCAGAACAGCGTATTAAATCCATCACGTTGCGTATTACACTCCACTAATGTCTCATCTTGGGACTATCTGCTCTCGTCTATTTGACCTTGACGAGGAAGCAGAGAAGACCAGGACTGTGAGGGTCACCCTTGCTCCACACGAAAACAGCCATTTACACCCTGCAGCGTGTTTCCCTTGGGAATGAATTCACACATACGTGGTTGATCTTCAGCTCGTGCCTCGCCTCCAAGGTATCAAGCTGGGGTAGGCGCGTGGCTGGAGGATGAAGTCCATTCTGGATCCGTGAATTCTCGCGACAGGCACTGTCTCACCGGCCTGTCGGAGCTTAGGCGTCCCAACAGCCATGGAAGAGTGTTCCAAGCAATCAGTTCCCGGCATATTAGAGGCACATTAGCAAACAGGAGAACCGGAAGCATGGATGGAGTAGTACAGTAGCATTCCTAAGGTAAGGGTTCAAGCCACGGCAGGGGTTATAGCTTGTAGGCCTTGTCCCCACCATGACTACAGCTTGTAGACCTTGTCCCCTCCATGACTGCAGCTTGTAGGCCTTGTCCCCTCCATGACTGCAGCTTGTAGGCCTTGTCCCCACCATGACTACAGCTTGTAGACCTTGTCCCCTCCATGACTACAGCTTGTAGGCCTTGTCCCCTCCATGACTACAGCTTGTAGGCCTTGTCCCCTCCATGACTGCAGCTTATAGGCCTTGTTTGTACGGCATTTGGCCTGAAACGGGCCTCTAAATTGACTCCTTGGTCGCTCGGTTGTTGTCCCCTTGCTCTGCATGCTTGTCCAACCGGTGCCCAGAGCCTGTAGTAGATCTACCTAAGCACCAAGGTCATAACATGAGAAGATTGAATGTATCCATGTAATCAATGTATCTCTCCGTCTGAAGGACATTGCGCCACCCTCCAACATGGCCACGCGATCAAAACTGGCGCCTTATTGGAACCATCGCCAAGGTTGTTTAAAAATCGGAAATGGTGCTCTACACTCGGTCATGCTATACGACTTTACACATCTAGCTCTTGCAGTGAGTAACGCGTTCCTGGCACACCAGAGCTTGCGGCCCTGCATTCTTGCATATGCAATGCAGGTGGCGCACTCCACGATCGAGTCTTGGTCTAACCGAACATGGGCCTGCTTTTCTTACGTTCCCCTGTCTTCACCCGAGACCGCAGCTTCGCCAACTGCTTAGCAAGCTCTGCGAAAATATTTTTGGTACGATACTATCATTCGCGTTTCTTTGTCAGCCACTATTAGATGAATCGCGCAATGGGCGCGAGTCCCTGCGAAAGGCCACGGCGGCACCGTTCGGTTTTCATCATTGTCACGACGTCTTACTTGGCGTGATTTTTCTCAGTCATGGACACAAGAGTCTTGTGCGTGAGATTGAAAATCGTCATACACGTGAGGTCGCCCAGGAAGGGAGCACGTGGTACACATTGATGGAATCGCAGTTTAGCTCTGGGCACGTGCCTTGTGGCTACGAGGTTCCATAGAAATGGCTTCATACTTGATGGCTCAGCCCCCCGGTGCACAGTCCAAACCTAGCCTCAATTCGTCTCAAGAACATCAATATGTATGCTTTTCCCTTCCCAGCGGAGGCGTATGTTGCCTTTACGCTGTTCCTCACATAAGTACTCCATTTCTTCGCTTGCTAAGCTCTAAAGTTAGCTGTCATTCTTACATGCGACAATTTGATCGGCACTTACAAAACTCTGGGCAAAAGGTCGTTGAGAAACACTTGCTGACTGCGAAGGCTGGCCTGGTATAGTCACAACCAGGGATTTGAACAGCATAGGTAAAGCGAAAACGCCCCTCTTTCAACACTCGCAATGAAGAAAAGAAGAAGGGGAATCGAAACACCTTCTTCCCACCATTGTTAAGCTCTAGAGAGGGTGGCCTGCTTCCAATACCAGTCCCATTCTGTAAACCTTCCACCCTTGTCATATCGTTTGAGTCCGCTAGCCCGACATTCAGATAGAGCTGAGTTTTGGAAAGACCGCTGAAAAAATCGCTGTCTACATCCAAATGAACAATCATTGGCTGGATATCGCAACCAACAGTTACGATAGTTGGAGGTGGTGTCTTCGCGAATAAAGCAAAATATGGCGGCTGCTCTGAATAAGGTGTAGGGATTTCCGACGTGCTTGACACCCCATATTGGCGAGATTCGTTGACGCCTGACGGAGAGGGGTTATTGATTTCCAACTTGATTGGGAGTGCCTGGGTTGGGCTGATGGTAGAGCATGGGGTTGTCGGTTCAGAATCATACAGCTCCTCTTTCGGGTCTGGTGAAGAGTCACACGGCTCCTCCTTCGGGCTTGTAGGAGAAGGCGTCACTGCGTTCCAGTCTGCGTCAGAATCAGGGGTAGAATGTGCCATCGTGCCTCTCTTCTTCTGGCAAAATGAATAGGTTAGATCTTGATAAACGTTACAAGTTGAAGGGCAAAAGACCTGGAAGTCTTATATACATCTCGCAACCACACTTTGAACCATTCAAATCCACTCTGATGATCTTTTTCTGACCCACACTCCTGAAAGCAGCTGAAAAAGCTGGGCTTGTGGTGTGGTGGATGAACAAGGATGAACAGACCCTGCTCATTGCCAACGGATCGTCTAAGTACTATGGCGGTAGGGGTAAAAATGCGCATTCCTGTTAGGTTATAACCCACATTTCTCAAGCTCTAGGCTTCACTCAATCGGCTCAACTTCGGAGACAATTTAAAGTAAGGGTCGCATCAGACACGATAATTCTTGTGCATTCCCTGTGCAGATTCATGCAGGCCTCATGTAGGTGCTACAGTGACCGCCGCCTGGCAAGGTTGTAGGGGCACAACAACGTGCGGATAGGATCACCAACATACTGGTGTGATAGGACTGCGGGAATCATGCCGGAGGGGAGGGGGGAGCTGCATGATGATTGCCTGTGAGACGGAGAAAAAGAAACGACGGGAACCAGCTTGGACTCACAGGGGGGCCAAAGTTACCCTGTCAGAACCGCCAGGCTCCAGCTCAGTGACACTAGGCCAGGCTATTTCGGGCAAGACTTGTGAGTCTCAGGACAACAGTGTGGATGGTCGGGACTCGTGCAAGTCGAATAGGGCAATGTGAAGCGAACGAGCTAATGCAGACGCAGTCGTGGAGACGATAGTCGCTGGCTGGGTTTCCCACCCTAGTAATGAGACCGATGCTTTCACCCACGCTCCTGCCCTCCTGAATCTCAACCGGTCTGCGACACAACCTGTCAGTATTTTCTAGCTCCAATGCAGAGATGAGGAAGGTGGGTGGCACCAGCTTGATCCCTTGTTCCCCATAACATGCTTCAGGCTAGGCACGACCAACAAGCAACATGCATACGCACCTCATGGACTCGTATTTCCTGGGGAAATGTGCTGCCTAGAACGATGGTGTATTTGGGAAAAGTCAGAATGTTGAAATGAGACCACAAGGCCGTCCCTGGAATTCAAGATGCCCCAAAGTGTTCTTTTTAGTGCTCAAACACTCGAAGGGCTGATGATACCTCGCACAACGCCCTAGTGAAACCCTTCTCGGCCTTTCGATCGACAATGCCAAACGAGGTAACAACATTGCTAAATATGGCTTCAAGCTGTCCATCGACAACATGTGGGGCCGTATTCGCGCCTGATCTTGTCTACGCAGCCTTATGTGCTATATTTAAACTTCTCTCTTACTGGCTTAAATATTATATCCTTTTCCATCATCCAAGCCAAACCTCTTTTGTTTTTCTTCTTGTGTTATGTGAGATTGTAAACTGCGTGGTGTCAGTCTTTTGGGGGGAAATTGTCTTATCTTTTGAGGCAGCCGTATTCAAAGGTGCCAACGCCGCACTCAACAACTCCGAGCAATCGAATGAGGCCAAAAAGGCAGCAATAAAAGCTAATCGAAAAGCCACATCGATTCCCGACACCCTTCAAGCCTTTCTAGGACTTCTCGATCAAAGTATAACAAGCTTTATAGCGTTTTCAAAAACAGGTTGCAACTGGCCTTTCGCATGCGGAGCTTCTGTTATAATGCTATGCCTCCCTCTTGTTCTCCAATTGAATTCAAAAAAGCTTGTTTCCAATGTTCTAGCACACCGGCGTCAGAAGGAGATTGAAATGTAAGCTTGTACGTTTCTAAAAGGCTTAGAAGACTACTGATGAATGGCAGCAGTGAAGAGAACCTCTTTCCAGCGTACGGTAACAGCTCGCGAACCCTGAGGCAATCGGATTGCCATCGTCGCTCCTGTGTCCTTCTCGCTTTCGGCTTGCTCATCCTTATTGCAAATCCCAGCGAGCCACAAACATTCCTACTCGTCCTTCCGTTAGTTCTTCACACAGATGAAAAGTTGGCCAAACTGTGGAAGGCTTTGGCCGATTCGGAATCAGCTTGGAGATTTCTAGAGGGCCAGTACCCATTGTTGGATCAAGGATTCAACCGAGAGACTACGTACAACTCAACATCACGCCTACAACCAGCATCCCAGGTGCTTGATATCACCCCTGAAAGGCAAGCGTCGGGCACAGCAAAGAAGCTGACCCAGCTGTATCGAATTTGGAAAGGGGGCTCTCAATATAAGTTCGAAGTGATGGGAACTTCTACAGGTATATCATGCTGGGGCAATCTCGAAAGGAATGAATTGCGAAGTAGAAAACTTTCTGGAATCGATGTGATGGTATGACGTGGAGTAGATGCGGATTAATCAGGTAGCATGATTCAATGACGTACAATCGGTATTCTTGAGGTAGCTCCCCAATAAACACAAATGCAGTAATTTCATTCAACGCACTAAGATAGATATACATGCGCCAGAGCTGTGATCAAAGACAGACCGTGGTAAGATAGGAAAACATTGAGGGCGCGTCCGACCGTCGCTCATCCTGCACATCAATCTACAGATATCTCAGGTCATCGGAAGTAAGAAACCGCAGTCCACCCTACATCCCTGCCGTAGCGTTCAATTTGCAGAACCTTCGTCACAACTGCTCGGATGGGGGCAGAGAAAGCTGAGCGTGTAGCTAGAGAATCATCAGACAAGGGTTTTCGTCGCAGCAAGGATATCACATGCACCTCCATGATGCAACTATCTGCTGCGCTGAGATCGTAATTTTTAAAGGGGTGTCGGTTCCCCGCGCTCGCTGACTTCGATCTCTATTTCGGTTGAGATGAATGATTTGCCATCCGGTAGCATACGGGTGGAAAGTATGTGCATATATATAGGGTTCTGAGACACGGGTGATAGGAGGAGCGACAAGACAAAATCTGCAAGATACTGAGATGTCGTGGTTGCCATGGTGCATAGATTGCAGCAGAGATGGTTGATGAAGAGGCGAGATTTTGGTGTAACACATCGAGGAAGCCGATCCAAGAGGCTTGGTTTTAACTAGCAGCGAAAGCTTTTTCTTTGCAATCCCCTGGCCTGTCGATTCTCGGGGTGACTTTCAACCTTGATGTCACCTGTTTCATCCTGTCCCGTCTTGTCAATAGGGGAGCAGTGATGTATTTCGGACTCCATCTCGAAGACCCCTGCGACCAAATCACCCCAGTCCATGAACGACAGCGAAGACTCCTTCCCATGCATGCCTTCGTATGACTCGTGGAGCCTTGCATGTGAAATGCAGATCTCGGATCAACATTGAATGCGTGGTGATCACAAGAAATTGCATCCCTCTCGCTCGGAAGGTTTCTCCCGATTCGTTACTCTCCGGTCCAACATTGCATATCTCAAAACCGCCACCATATGAAGCCTGTTCATGCACGCTTGAACTTCCTGTAGAGAGATTTGAACGTGATATCTCCAGCTGTGACGTGGGATTGGTCCTCTATCGCTCTTGGTGCATGTGATGCCTGATGTTGGTGGCACCCGGGGCACGTATCTCGCAGATTGACAGACCGCCTCGCCCCTCATGATCGCCGTGACTCGACTTGCGCCTGAGGAATGGACACCAGAGCGCGCAGTTCGGCACAGGTTGACGCTGCTCCCTGCAAATGGCCGCCATTAGAACGTCGTAATCTCGACCATTGCACAGATGGGCGCAGCCCAATACCCATCAGTGCCCAGGCGGGTCCGAGACCCCAGCCATGACTGCCTTCTAGCCCCATCATATCTAACTACTTCAATCTTTTTTTGATGCCCTCACACCTTCTCTGAAAACCTCTTGACATGATGAACGATTTTTTCAAGGAAACAGAGAAACTAGAAAACCGTGCAAAGGTTCTTCGCGAGGCTATGATCGAGAACCCGACCAACGCGGAACGCTCTGAAGATCCAATTCTCATTGATTCAGAGACCTTGGACGAGGCTGAAGCGCAAAATCTCCTCTCTGGAAAAGACCTGCTGGCGATGAGAGCCCACCAATGTAAGTAAAGTGACAGCTGGGGAAATTGACCATGAAACTCACATCAGTGAGCAGGGCATGCTCCGGATGATTTGCAAGAGTGTTTCGGACCATGCAAAATCTTTGCCCTCTACTTCTCATATGCTCGAATCATGGCACTCTTGCAGGGTGCTGGTTTCTCGACTGGTCTACGTATTGCAGTGGTCGAGGACAGCGGACAGAAAGCCCTGGGCATTTCCACCGCTATGGGGTTTGCTGTAGTATTGTCGGAATGGATTGCTAGCGAGTGGTGGGCGACGGGAAAGGCCAAACCAGCAAGCAATTCCGACCAGCATGAGAAGAGTTGCCATCATTGAAGGCAAGCGGGTTTCGGTCATTTCTCGGCTTGCGCATGGAACATCACCAAGGCAAACAAGTCTCAAAAGCTGGTTCCGTGACATTCCACGTCTTAGTCGCAGCTTGCATACTAATCTGGCAGGCAGGCAGGCAGGCCATCCCCCCAACGAGGGCGTCGGGCTTGGTCAGGCGGGGAGATTACACTTCGATCTAGTACATGGCCTCACCGGCTAAGGTCTTGGACTGTCTGTCGTCTCCTCCACCAAATTCGTATCGGTGTTGTTGCTTTTTCATGATGGTGTGGCAAACAGCCCCTGCAAACTTCCAGGTGCATTCACAGGTTGAAGTGAGTCGTTGAGATTTCGTGGCCGTCGGCCGCCCAAAGCCATGCAACGTAGATTGTCTGGTCACCTAACACTGGCCGGCACAATCGGCTGACTGGCTGAAGACCCCGAGGAACATTGGCCACTGCCCTGCCGCGTCTGCGCAGTCGGGGAGACATCGTCATTCTCGTGTGGTAGGTCCAGCTCGGCACAGGGATGTTCCAGACGCTCCCAGACACCCAACAATTGCAACTGTGACTGCGTACTGGGAAAAGCGCATCCCTGCCAGGTACCTCTACTTTTGTGAGGTTGCACAGTACCTTGTGAAATAAGAAACGGGACCAGGGTTTCCGAGAATATGTCCTCGGAAACCAGGATCCAGTCTAGACTATCTTGGCGTGACTCCTTGCAACGTGCACTTCCATCAGCATGACTCCACTGTTGTCTGGAACCATGATCGGCAGGAGTTGATTGGTCTGGTCACAATTCACCTCGCATTCAAGAGGTCCACATGGAGTAGACCCACTCACACCTGCTTCAGTGACGCTACGTCCCCTGCTGTACCACTGTGCATACGGTCCTCTGCAGTTTTCGGATGCTATCAGATAAAATGCCTGCAAATTCGTAACAGAGCGCCACAGCGATGTACTGCAACACCGCTGCCTTGTAAAAATCGTTGCCTGGTTGCCTTGGGCGAGCCGCCGCACCCATAGCGTACATGCCAGGACCGTTCTGCAGCCTTCAATTCTCAATGTGCACTTTTTCACGGATTCCGCTGCAATGTGCACATATAACGTGGTTGGTCAACGCAGGATGATTGTTACAATAGTAATTACTCAATATCATTCAAGCTCAGTCTAGACTGCGGTCATCCACATTGGCAAGCCTCAGAATGGTGTTCAGTGTACGAAAAAGATGGAAAGCCCTGCGGCGTGTATGAAGAGCACCCCTGTCGACGAAAGAAGGGAAAATGTAATGAGAAGACTCTCTGCCTCCAGTCTTTCCTAACTACTAATGAATGTTAGATGAATGTAGTACAACGCAGGTTCAAAAGGTAGCTTGGGAAAACCAAATTCGTCGCCCTTCTAAGAGCGAGCGGTCCTGGGGTAAAGTGATGGAGCACAGCAAGCCTCTTCTATTGCAGGATAAAGTGGATGAGGCTCTCAAGAGAGGAACGGTGATGCCACAAGGAGACTAGTCAGTCGTGAAGTGTAGGTTTAGGCGGTGAATGTGGATGTCGTGGATGAGACGAAGCGCCACAGGACCGGAGGAAAAAGAAGTCTGCCCCTGCTTGCCTTCGTCGTGGGCGTCGTGCTGGGCTGTCTCGCTCTTGTCGATTCGGAGAGATGCCTGGCGTTGTATGCATAGAGCGATACCAACAAGACAAACATGCGAGATTGAAGTCCGAATGTGCAACTTTAATAGTCCCAACGTAGTCCGATGGCAAGCAGGCAGGGAACGTGTCCGCCCAATCGTGTGCTACCCACACGGCGCGAGCGTTTTGGCCATCGGCCCGGCAAGGCATCTTATGGAGCACCCACTTCCCTCGGCGCACGTCCGAGGCTCGCACTTTTCTTCCCACTCTTCATTGCTCTTCCCAATAAGAAACTGTCTTCTACCCGTGCCGAAGTCGACAATCGCCTGAACCATACTCCATTCTATTGTCTGTCCAGCCATGGATCCCACGCAGATTATCGCATCCGCCAACCAGAAGATCGAGGAACTCGAAGGGGAGCTCAGGACAACAAGAAATGAGATCGAGGTAGGAAAATTGGAGGTTCAATCACTCAAGGACGAGATCGAGACGATGAAAGCGGACACCGGACATTCAGATGGAAGCCTCGCGGCAGAGCTCAAGAGCAATCTCGCGTCGGTCAGCCAGGAAAAAGAAGGGCTAAAGCAGGGGCTCGAGGCTGCGCAGGCACACATCCAGATACTGACCGGCCACAATCATGAGCTGATCAATTCCGCGCTGGTGGCTGAAGCGGACATTCGCGGGCGCGAAGAGCACATAAGGATCCTCCTCAAATTCATCGAATTCCTCGAGAAAGTGCCAGCAGGGATTTCTGCGTCCCTGGCTGCGGCCCGGAAGGCCGAGGAATGGTACCAAAATCAGCTGGCCGCCGAGAAAGGTTCCAACCGGCACTTGAGCTCAGAAGTCGAGAAACTCAGCGACGCCGTGAAAGGCCTCGAGGAGACCGTCAATTCGACGCGTGCTACGAACGAGGCTAAGGAGAGGGATATAGTGACGAGGGAGAAGATTATGGCGAATCAACTGTTGGAGGCCGACAAACAAAAGACAGCTCTTAAGCTCAACCTCGCCCACGCCCGCGGAAAGCTGGATTCTGTCGAGACTACGTCGGCGACCCTGGTTGCAGCGCACCAGTCGCTGGAACGGCAGCTCAGAGACGCTCAAAGTGGGCTACAAAAGATTGCACGGGCAAGGAAAAGGGCAACGGCCGAGGCCAGGGGCCAGTCCGCTGCCGCTGCCGCTGCCGCTGCCGCTGCCGCCGCCGCCGCCACGTCGAAGCAAGCGAACGAGGAGATCTCGCGACTGCAACGGATGTTGACGAGAAAAGAGGGTCAGATGGGGAAGCAAAAGGACATTATGGAGCGTCTGAAAGAAAGCATCAGAACCAACGAGGCGGAGTATAAAGAGACCCGGTCTATGGAGGGGTTCGAAAGCCTCAGTGCCTCCCTCAGCTTCTTCAAGGATAAAGACAACGAAAGCACCAAGATAATGACATCCATGCAGCGCCGGATCGATACCCTGCAGGACACAGAACGGGCCGGAAACTGGAAGCAAACCATCCGCTACCAGGAGGTCGAGATAATGCGGTCTCGCCTCCGCCAGGACGAGCTAAAGGCCAAGATCGAGCGGCTGCGGGCCCCGGCGAAAGCGCTCGATGAGTTTAGGCGGCAGCAAATGGAGGCGGTCAAGGTGCTCGAGCAGGAGAACAACCGGCTCCGGGGCCACAGCCTAGGCGAGATGCACGCCGTGATTGAGGCGATCGGGCGCAATAAGCAACTGCTCAGCATGCACATCCTGGATACCGTGTTCGACCTGCTCAGTAACATCCAAAGCGTACCGGCTGCTAATCAGACTGTTGACGAGATCTACAGCTTCCTGGCCTGCGTCGATAGCCACTGCCATGACTTTCTGAAACTTGCTATCGCCGACTGGCGCGAGGTCAAGGTTGTGATCAAGGATATTCGTAAGTTGTTGCCCAGGAGGGCCAACAAGGACAACCCGTCGGATGTGACCCGCATCGTTAAGGAGGTGGCGAGATTGAAAGTAGACGTCAGTCTGCTGGGAAACGGCCTCAAGAAGGAGTTTAAAAGGAGTGTGGTGAGAGAAGATGCCCGAAGGATGCTGGGCTTCTTGAAATTCGACGAATTTCTCATCAGTGGCTCCTTGAAAGTCAGAAAACCTGGCTTGCAGCTGGTCCAACGCCCCTTGCCGAGGAATCCGGGGTCCGCTCTGTCGACTGTAGCCCAGGTCATCATAGCTAGTCTATGCCTCTGGATCAGTGATATATTCTGCCTCTGGATGGGTGGCTGGTCGGCTATTATCTTTAGAGCATGTATATCTGTGGGTGTTTGTCGTTTGGTATTGATTTTGTCTTGGTGCGTGAGGCGATCCTGTAGACGAGGTGGACGCACCTAGGCTTGGGCGAGCAGGCTTCATTTACATGCCTTGGTGGCAAGTAGTCTGTTTGTAATTGGTGAAGTGTTGAAGCTGGGCTTGGGGAGTACTTTCTTCTTGGTCTTTGGCTTCCCCAACTACAAATCCTTATCTGCATCTGCTTTCCTACTCGCTGAAGACCAGGGGTTTGGTTTCGTGCACAGCCGTTGTCCTAATACTAGATCTTGGGCAGAGTAAAACCCCCTTTCAAGATGGAATCCTGCGGTTCCTCTGCCGGCGATTCCAATGTCATGGAGGACATTCGATCAACATTTTGATGGACCAAAGAACTGCGTTTGCGTGATACGGCTTAGCTTATCTGGCGTGATGAGGGGTTCTATGAGGAACCCCTCATCCGAATGCACTCGGATAAAAGGAATGCCGCGCCGCAGACATTCACAGTCAGAGGACCGTGACGATTCTAGAAAGACAATAATCAAACCTGCTCCACTTCTCTGAACATGCACCATACCATACGACAGTGATCACCGACGACCTTCCACAACCTTGCAACTATGTGTCTTGTTGTGTTCAAGCATTTTCGGTTTCACGTATTCCCATGCTGATCATTACACCCACGGACACCTCCCAGAGAGCGGATCTGAGCGAGACCCTCAGCAACATCCAAAAGTTGGCAGACCAGGTCTTATGCTATTGCGAAGATATGGATAGCGTGCCTGGCAGGTCAGACTTGATGCGATTACCTATACCTCTCCTACCTGATTGCGCACGAGAACTCGACAATCTACTCCACGACAACGAAATTATGGTTCGTACACAGCTGGACAACAGATCGACCAACGCTTACCAGAAATCAAAAGCAAACCGTTGTACACAGATGGGCTGATGACAGAAAGTTGGTAATCGATTTCGAAAAGAGATATTCTGGGCCACAAATAATATGGATTCAGAGCGGTGGCGTTTCAGCCAAAAAAGACCGGATTTCCTTCTTCGTGGTTCTACGGCGGCCGACTACACATGCCGAAGCCGCGACGTACGTACCACGGGAAGAACCAGTATCCGAAGGTGTAATCGAGAGACCTGTCGCCGAGAACCAATTCGTCAAGTCAACTTTCAAGTGTCAAGTTGGGGACATCGTCGTTCTCGAAGGAGGGGAAAGACTGAGGACTCGCAAGGAAGGCGATATTGATCCCCGCGATCTTTGTATGCTCACAACATTGCACAGCACCAGGCGGAAGGAGGACCTGGAAAGGGAGGGGAAAGAGCAGGAATGATATTCTCGGTTTTAGTGATACGCCACGTCTTCTTGCACAATCTCTTCGAGGTCAGTGATCTCGCGATCAACCCGAGGCTTGTAGCGTAGCGTGGTCTTGCCATGCACATGTGCACTGTCGGTACCTGGACGGGACGTCGGGAGTTTCGTGCGATTCTGGTGGTGTGAGGCGGTGGCAGCACCGGATGTGTCATGAGCTGCGGTTGCTCGCAGGGGACCTGTTCGATTTTCAGTACGATGCAGCTCAGGGCCCTGGACGTCTTCAGACCTCACCAGCTTCTGGGACATTCTGCGCCCGAGCCGCATCCCGTGGCATCATCCGATTAGCATTGCGATGTTGCAAGTCGCTTTCGGCCGACTGCGTCCCGCCATGGGTCTTGGATTTGAGCAGATCGTTGATCGAGACTCGTTTCCAAGGAGTCCCTGCCGAACGCATGGTGGACTTTTTACCCTGGCACAAGCTCTCAGCAAGACGGATTCCCTCCTTGCGACGGCGCTCGAAGAACCGCTCAGCCAGTTCGTAATATATCTGCGTGCTTTCATTGCGGGAGACGCCCTGCGCCGCGAGCGATCTGACGACAGCGTCGAACTCTGGAGCGGTCTTTGATACCTTCTTCTCCAATCTAGGGGTCGTCAGTATGGCGGGCGCAGAGGAAGTCTGGAAACCTACGTCGTGCGAGGAATATCATGGGGCAGGAGCAATGCTCCGAAACCGTCCAGCTTACCAGCGATTGCGTCGAGCCGTTCCCCTGCATACGCAGTTTCTTTACATACCGATCTCACTGTTTCCGCTTCCAGGCCAAGGCGGTTGCTGATGTATGTCATAAGAGGCTCCCTGTTATGACTTGTGAAATATTCAAGGAACGTTTTTCGAAGGTGGTGCAACTCGACGAAATAGACCTGCCTCATCGCCCTTTCCAGGGGCGTCCGCGGGTTGGGCAGCCCGCGTAACTTGTCATACAGCCGCGTTGCCACGTCTTCTTGCGGTTCCAGAGGGCTGTCCATCTCGTGTTGCATCCACATTTCGACATTGCCTTCGAAGATGTCATGTCGCCAGCCATTGGCATGAAGGGCATCCTGGATGACTTCTTGTAACTGAGGGGGCAGGTTGGTCCATTTGGCAAGAGGTTCGCGGAGAATGGCAGAGAAAGCCGCGAGGAACTAGTGACGTTAGATGATGGGATGAAGGCAGAAGTAGCCAGCGATAGCAGATACGCACCCCGGGTTCGATCAGGCGTTGTGTGCTGATGATGCCCGTCTCACGGCCTTGACAAGCGATCAGCAACGTGTTCGCGAATTCCTTGACGACGTGGACGTCCATTTTGCAGATTTGCTGGGAAAGAGAGCACCCGGTTCGCAACGTTCTGTCTGCGTTGCACCTTGTGTCGGGGTTCATCTTTCCTTGACTCAACTTGGAATTGGCTGCAGCGTGGCCTGTGGTGTGACCCCAGTCGATCAGCAGGCTAGGACACCCAGTGAACCCCTCAACTCGCACACCGTGCGAAGGGATAGGGGCTCAAGCACCCAGAGGGCCAGGGTGGGCCGTCCGGCCGTCAGGGTTCCTGCAAACTTATCCTCGAAGGTACCTGGTCATGCGGGGGCGCTAACATCGCGCACGGGGTCTGCGACCGGGGTTTCCGCGGAATTGGTTTTCGAAAACCGGGATCTTTTGGCAGACCCAGCGAAGAGAAAAGAAATCGAGGTTCGACTGACATACCAGGTCTGAAATCCATTGTGAGTGCACTGCATGGAGAATAAGTAGATCGAAGCGCCCGCTGCCTCATATCTCTGGGAGGGGCTTTTCGAATGACCACAACGCTTAGAGCACCCGCCCCTATCTTGCATGAGCTCGGGATGCAGCTGCCAAACCAGCCATCATGGCATTTGAATCTTCCATTGACGCCTCCTTGCCCTCCCCTCCTGAGAGCCTCCCCGACACTGAGCCGTGGGGCACTACATCCCCTGCCTTCCTCGCATTGCAACTTTTCAATGACACCTCCTTGCCCTCCCCTCCCAAGAGCCTCTCCGACACCGAGACGTGGGGCCCCACGTCCCCTGCCCTCCTCGATGTCCTCGACGACCCCTCCGAAGGCAGAAGGCAGTCAGATATCCCGGGGGAACCTCTGCGGGACGACTTGCTAGATGACTGCGCAGAATCTGATGATTTCGCAACCTTCGGGGCAGATCACGGTACTGTCGCATCGTAAGTTTTACTTTCACACGTTATGATCAACTACAGCTCAGGAACGAGCAGGTCACGTATGGGCGGGCAGGAGTCAGTTTTTCCGGGGCCAACGCACTTGAAGGTCGAAGGTCATGATGAGGAATCATTTTGGGCATTCGCTGTGAAAGACTTTTTCAAGCACAACAATGTCAATCCACAGGAACGCGATGTCCATACTGCGGTGTTCCGAGAGTTCTTTTCGATGAGAGACGACCTTCATCACCTCCACCTCCTTTTTGAGACGAAGTTGTTCTGTCAAATCTATAATGTGAGCAGCTGGTACCGTTCCCCTCCGAATTCGATCACTAAGCCTTTCTAGGAGTCAGGATTGGATGTTCGGACAAGGTTCAATCAGTACTTGACGAGATTAGGAGGGGCAATGGATGAGGGAGAAATGCCACGGTTTCCATCAGAGCCCGGCTGGTTGATGCGAAAAGAAGCGCACCCGCATTCTGGCGAAATGGAGGAACTCGGCCTCTGTGGCTACCTTCTTCATCTTGCCGGCGGCCATCCTACAGGGCTAGAGATCTCAGGGTACAATGATGACGATGTTGAAATGTTCGCTAATTTCTGTCAATTAGTGGACAAGGACTTTGGTCTACAACAGGAAATAGGTGCAGGTAGCTAGCCCGGATTGCCAGTCGATTCGTTATCCCTGTGAGAACCAAAATCTATTCAATCTGCCATGAAAAACGGTAGCCGGATTGTCTTGTGCATGGTAAAATGGTCCGCGACCAGAGGCGTCACTGATCCGCAAAAGGTTTTGCATCGCCTCCCGCCATTTGGCCCGAGAAACACGATGATGATGTTGGCGGGCTCATCATGGCCAGTCAGGTCGGGGGGCTCAGCACCATTCACCGATCCTTAGTCACATTCGGCAACACAAGAAATTTTCCCAGCGGTAGAGGCGCTGTAGGTGAAAAGATGGTGTCATATCACTATACCACAAAAACAGGGCATGAAACGTCGCGCTCTGTATAATCGTCTCACATTCAGCGCGTCAAGGTATGTTGCATGGGAGGGGGAAAATAGATCATTCTCCGCCGATTAGTAAGTAGACTGGTTGTAATGCAATGCGCACCTATGGTGGTAGGGGTAAGAATGCGCATTCCTGTCAGGTCCACGACCCATATTTCCCACGCTCTATGCTTCACCTAATTGGCTTAACTTCCTTGCCCACAATGCGCTGTGGGGCCTAACAAAAATAGAGATACCTGACAGGGGTGCGGCTTTCCAGTACGACCATGCGTCGGTCTACGTGAGCAAAACGCCTTTCAGGGGCCCGCCAATTTACTGAGACGGGACCTGTGCCTTGACCCACCAGTGTGCTGCCCTTGCTCCCATATGTAGTCAGGCAGCTAGGCTTCGCCGGTCCGCCAGTCCGCCCAGCTTTTTCGGCTGGGGCACAATGCGGTGCGACTTTGGTTTGCCACTAAGGTCTCCATGGTCTTGATCGTGCACTTTGTCTCCTTTGTCTTAACCGTCTGATCGACCGCCGCGGCCTCCGCCAGAGACCTTCTAATCCCCCAATCATGGCACCTCAATACGCGCCAAGCTAGCAAGTCTCTGCTTAATCCTACTCCATGCAGCCAGAGGGCATTATGCAGTGTGATTGCAACCACGCAAGCTGGGGTGTGCACTTCGCTCTTGCCCAATCCGTGGTCTTCACTGTCTCCGCTGTCTGCACTGTCTCCGTTGTCTGCACTGTCTCCTTTAGTCTGCTTTGTCTCCGACTGTTATCTCTCTTACTCCGCCGTCTGGCAGCATTTGGTTAGACATGGGCTGGACTCTCCAAGACACCGAGCGCCTTGACACGCTTCCTGGTTGGGCTGAGCTCGCGGGCGCTGAGAGGAGCACATGCTTGACCAAGTACTGCGCAGGACCAATTACATGGAGAGCTCATTTGGTTTCATACATGGTCCGGAAGAAGGGTGGGCGCCGTCCAAATCTCGAAAACACAGCCAGGAAGCTGGCACCACTCGTTTGTCGCTAGCAGGGGGCATTGGGCGGGTCCATGGGTGCCACTTACATGCCAGAGATTGTAAAGTGGCAAGGGCGCCCAGCCAAGAAAGAAGGTTCTGGACTTTGGATAGGCGCCTGCTCCCTGTTTTGAGCCATTTTGAGCAAGGGTGGCAACCCGCCATATTGACTAAACGGCGCGGTAACGGCGGCGGCGAATCCGGCGGTGCGACTTATACTCTTCAGTCAGCTCAAACTTGTCTCCTTCTCACAGGTAGAGCCGAGCAACAGGGGTTTCCCAGAGACGCGCATGTTGAGGCAGATCATATAACCGATGGAGTGGAGTTGAAGGCGGAATTCCTATTTGAGCCGTCCGAATCGAGAAACCTGCTCTCGACGGTACTTGCATCAAAGTCGCTCTGCAATCGAGTTAATGAAATCAGCGCTGGGGTGCTCAGGGCCCTAGGGTATCAAATTTCACCCCAGCGTGCCCAGGGTGGTCTGCCATATTGCAACCACACACTAAGACAGGAACTGGGGACCTGATAGCTGCGCGGTGAACCTGTGTAGAACGGCACGCGCGAGATTGTCTAATCAAATTACTCATGCTTGCCTCGATAGATAGAACTAGGGGTACGCAAACTGGAATCTGTTGGAACGGGCGAGGATCCATGTGCTAGATACAAATTTGCCTTGTTGCCTGGTCTCGCCTTGACCCATGGTGCATTTGAATCTCATCTCTGAGCCGCATTGTTGCATAATGCATACGGTTAGCCCTCTACCTTACCGGGAGCCAATTTAACAAACGCCAAAATCGCACACTTAGAGAGTCTCTGGTTCGCGAACTGAGATCAGCAAGCAAGCTGATCTACTCACAGCTATAATACGACTGGTGCTTCCGACTGTCGCTGCTCAGCAGCATTGTCAATCCACGCCCGAAGATATCCGTCCCACAAATTCCTATTGACCTCAATTTCAACCGACAGATGAGAATAACACCCGTCATAACTATGGACGACCACACTCCTAACCCGGAAACAATCCGGAAAACCTTGGAATGGATGAAGGAGTATTTCCTGGGAGGCGACGTCAACTGTGCAACGGATCAAATATCATATGGTGAAATGATGGTGTGGTGTCGAGATGAAGACCGCATGAGAATAGAGCTGCAGAAACTTCTCAGACATCACTACAGCTTTGGCTTTATGAGTTTCTTCCATATTAACCTCGCCCGACTTTCTTCTGCAGCTGGTAATCTGATACCAATCCTTTCATCTTTGATGTCTGCCCGCATCAATTCCTTAGTACAATCTTATTTTTGGATGTCGAACGCAAAGATATGGTTGTACGAATTCGTCTCGCAAATGGCTGTTATCCAGGCTCTTCTTTGCACCTTCGTGCCAAACCACCAGAACTACTGGATCTATTGTATAAACGAGCTTCATAGGTCTGTCACCGCAGTCAGTTATAGACTTCGTATTGTTGTTTCTTTCTGACCAATCTGGTAGGACTATCCCAGTCGATCTCTTGATCACAGCCCAAACTCGATTCTCCAATATGGTATCTCGTGGTGACCCGAATGCCATCATTGATTTTATCCAGTCACCAGAAATGCGCCACACTGCTGACAGTGTTACCCAAGGCCTCCAAGACATTGTGCAGGGCATGGAGGGGGATTCAAGACTTTCGGAAGGGGATGTCGAAGTGGTCTTCATCAAGCCTTTCAAAAAATGCTGTGCTCTCGTTTATCCGGATGGCAAACAGAGATCAACGATAGCGGACCAGTCACCACACCAGGAAGATCAAGAACACAAGGCAACAGTAGATTTCCAAATGAAGTCGGCCGCGCCAGATTTGCACTTTTCTGCAAGGGAAGGTTGGGACTGCGGTTGAGGATGAGAGGCTTCAGTACTCACAGCCAACCACACTTGGTGAAGTGACAACCTTGGAACGTTGCCACTCCACTGTCCACCGGACCATCCGCCCACCACCCTGATGGGCCATTCCTACCCTGGCGCCTACATGGTGCCAAATATTACTCGTTTGACTCCCCAAGGGCTTGTGTGAATGTGTTCTCCACGAGGACTAGGTTGACCACTGCCCGCAACCCCCCAATCCCATCAGGCAAAAAGGGTAGGATGATTGATACACGTTGTATTTTGAACTCCAATTTACTTATTGATAAAATCCAACCAGTCTGACTTCACAACAACTTGATTTCCTCACATTCTTTCAGTTCTCGCACAGTCATCCGAGCCGCAATCTCCGCAATAAAGTATGGCGTGCCCTCCCACATTACCACGTCCCGGATACGCAAAAGCTTATGCTGACCCGGAATATCGGAGGAAGGGCACAGAGGAAACCTCGATGGAGGTTCTTTACCCGTGAAAAAATGAATCCAGTTGAATTTATCGCAGAAGGCTGCGGCCATAACGCCATCGAGATCTTTCACCTCCGACCACGTCCAGGCCAACGGAGGGGAACGCACGGTGACATAACCACCCGGCATGGAGTTTTCATCCAAGGTCCATCCTCCAACTGGCTGGAGCCCAGAGGAAAGTGTTGGGGAGCTTGAGGGTTGGTGTGCCATCTTTGCTTGGGCTTTGGCAATAATCGCTTAAGTTTGTGGTTAAAATTAATGATGTTGCGAAGAAGGAAGTTGAGGAAGATAAGCTATAAACCTTCCACCTGCTCCTGTCTTATATCTCCTGTCGTTGTGGTAGGCAAACAGTGCCTCTATGCCAACTTTGCCACATCCGTACCAACTTTCTCCTCCCCTTTGCCAACTTTGCCACCTCTGTGCCAACTTTCTCCTCCCCTTTGCCAACTTTCTCCTCCTCGTTGCCAACTTTCTCCTGGTCTTTGCCAACTTTCTTATCTTAGTGTCAATTTGGCCGGTCCCTGGAATGGCCATCAGGCATACAATACCGCCTCGGTGCCAACTTGGCCTGCAATATGTTACCACTTTGGTGCCAGCTTTGCTACTTCAATGCCAATTTAGCCACCTTCGTGCTGACTACTGGCCGCAGGAAGGGGCCGTCACACTTGGCGCCAAGCCGACCCCATTGTCAATGGACATGCTATCGTGCTTCTCCCTTGCCCCGCTGTCGCCTTGAGGACTAGAAGAGTGAAGCATAGCAGCGTTCATTGTGTTTGATCTCGTGGTAAATGGGAAGCGGGCAGTCTTTGGGGTCTCAGCCTGATTGGATGTATTCGGGAGCTGGTGACACGGAGAATTTGGGTTGAAATTGGGTCGTGGGCCAAACGCGGCCATCCCCCTAATAACATTGCGAATGACGCAGTTTGCCCCGGTCTCGGCTGAGCAAGCTGAGTAAGCCGAGACAGCTGAGTAAGCCAAATTCTACGTCAACTTTACATATAATCAAGTTGTACGCAGCTGGCAATCTATCTATGTAAACATGTCGCATCCCCTTCTTACTAAGGCATCACTTATCCTGTCAAAGGTTTAGATTCTACAGCAAGCTGTACGTGACGGTCCCCCACTAGCGTTCTGCCTCGCCTCGCCTCGCTAACAACCGCGCTTGTAGGAAAATCGAGAGTGTCAGAGCTGACTTCCTCGACGTGATTGACATTGCCCTGGGACCCCGTCGCACCTTGACGGTAGAGGGATGAGCGGCAGCCTTACGGCTGAGCGAGCTTAGCCGCCCTCAGAAGGTTGCTTCGTTGTGCCACGTCCAGGCTCTGCGTTGTTGCCGAGTGGTTATGTCCCAGGTGACTCCTGTGAATTCAGTCCTGGGTGCACGTTCGGAGGCTGTGACGATCTGTGCCAGTCGGCACGCGAAGTGTTCGAAGTGTGACCGCTCTAAAAATCCGTTCTTTCTCCTCGCGTATTTGCGCGACGAAATGCTCGTTAGCCCTGGGGGCCGTGTCACGGGGCATAGGCAAGGGGCCGGGGGGCTGGGGGCCTGGGATGACGAACTTCACCCAACTAGCTTCCGTGGAAGTGAGGAGGTGTGTCTTCATTTGGATTGTCTAGACAATCGACGTGGCCTCGTAGCAGGCAGCCAGCCAACCGTGCGAGCTTACCGTCTCGGCTCCAACCGTGCATGTTCCCCCTTCTCACGTCCCTGATTCGACGCAAGCCACCATGCTACCATACCTCTTCGTACCCTCGTCCTTATCCGTTGTGCCGTGATTTCCCTAACTATTATAAATACTGGGTTTCTCGCCCCTGCTGCTCTCAGCCGTTCGTCCGTCCTTTCACATCAGTCACTCATCCCTTCCTCCAGCTCAAGCTGCCCCCGCCCTACCCGTCTGCGAAATGGATGATCTCTTGTCTACCCTCCTCCATCTAAAGTCGGTTCCGACATCCATAACGAAGACCCGCACGAGTGACAAGTCATGCGTAAGTAAGACAGTGGACCTAGGCAGGCATGAATGCTGAGACGAGATCAGTTCTCGGCAGCAGTACAGAACGTGTGGGCGAGAGATCCTGGGATTGCTGGCGAGCTTCTGGAAGAGCTCACGAAGCAGGGCAGGAGCAGATGGGCAACACTAGGCAAGGCCGCCGAACCCTGGGCATCTAGCGATGACCAGACGCCGGCCATTCCCTACGAGGCCACAGCCACAACCGATTACATCAACGTCGGGACTCAAACTGCAGCCGATGTTAACAATGCCGTGGAATCGAGAGCACGACGGAGGAGGCATGACGATCTCCTGTATCGCCCTTCGCATTCAGCATATAAACACACGGTGTCGAGACAAACACAGCGGAACGATGCAGACAATGAGCCGCCTACATCGCAACGTGAGCTTCCGTCCCTAAAGCCGCCTGATGTTGAGGACGTTTCCAACAGCTGTGGCATACGGTATGAGGCAGAGACATCACCATGCCCGTCAATCGTGGACTTTGTAGCCTGTGATGAGCGTACCGCCGCGCGGAAGTCCTCGCTTCCGTCGCTGGGCCTGGCACAACATTGGCCCCATCTTGTGGACAGGGACCTTAGGGACGGTGCCCAAGAACGAGGCGCAACGGAAACGTCCATGGCTACACCGGAATCCCCTGTCATGCTTGATACGTCATCGGAGTCCAAAAAGGACCTGATCATGGCACCGCGAGACAAGGCCACTGCAGCGCAATCGCCGGCTTTGGCCACTTGTCTGTTCCTAGTATCCGAAGACACGGTGAGGTGTATGATCTTTAACGCAGCTCGGGACATACATGACATGGAGATGTACGAAGGTCGACTAGGAGGCGAGCTCCACCGGGGCATCCTCAATTCCTTGAAGTGCGACCACAGCGATGAGGTGATTTCACGGCCGGCAGGGTCCATCTGGGCAGCCAGCCGCCCCATAGGCTGGTCTTTAACCATGTGGATGAATATACTAGATCAAGGACGAGCGTCGCACAAAAAGAGCGGAATCCTACGCAAGATCGAGTGGATGGGAGCCTCGGAATGGTTCGACTATCAGACCGAGCAGGCATTGAAGGCCCCTCCGCGAACGAAGCGAGGTATCCCAGTAAAGCGAGTTTCTACTGCGGTCTTGGATCGCATGCTTAACGAAGCACTTCACGATGACTCGGACACGCCCTCTGAACAGCACATAGATAGAAAGGCTCAGCAGCGCAAAACCTTCATCGACATATGCAACAGAGGGAAGAGGTTGCGCCAGATCGTTAAAGTCCTGGGCACAGGTGTTCTCTTCTACCGCCGTATTTGGTAAGTCATGAGTCGAAGTTGGCCGCAAGATAGCTAACTCTTTCTAAGGGACCTGATGAAAATAAGTCAGAATCAGGTAGAAGCTGTGGTCTCCCACATTTCTACGGACCCCTCGAAAGCTACCATCTTCGTCCTTCTCGGAGAGCAGGTCGAGCTTCTGGTTGGGAGTGGGCGGCCGAACACTGCTACATTTCTCGACGGGGTTGATGCGAATCAGCTCGTCAGCGCAGGCGACGCATCTTCCCTGCGCTTAGACTATGACGTACAGCAGAACCCTTTTCTTAAAGCTGTCTCGGAGTGCTAATAAAATTCTTAGTCCTCGACGTGTGGCGCTAATTTGAAACAACACATCGATCATTTAAAGTTGGGCCTGCATCAAGCCCTCGGCAAGCGAGAGCTCGGCCACGACGATACTATCACCTTGTCCGGAAAATCGATTCCAGGCGACTCTTTTAGCAGGCTGGATACAGGTCAGTGGTTTGACATCTGGCTACTGGAGGCTGCTCTTGAAATCCAGGACCGGCCCGCCTGGGTCAGACTGGGACCGTGCGTGTCTACGCACGAGGTGGTCCACGGCAAAGTCCAGCATGTTGAGGCGCCTTTCCGAAAATTGAAGAGCGAAGTTGAGTCCCTCAGGGGTAACGATAATAGCCAGCGGCCTCAGCATGGATTTATCTTTCTCTGCCCTTTAAGCGTCAATACCAACCACTTTACACTCCTTGAAATTAACGAGAGAGAGGGCATGATATATCATTACGACTCGTTGGCGAAGCGCTCGGGTAGGGCTGGACTCTCCAGAGATAACTTCATTCGAAAAGCGGTTCAGGCAAGTTAAGGTTCTTTCCCCATAGGACACGTGCTAAGCCCTGCCTCTAGGAGGGTTTGAAGAGCCTCGGCTTTAATTATGCAGAAGCGGTGAGCAGCCTGCTCACTATTAAGCACGGCGTACTACTAACCAGACTAGCCTACCCCGCAGCAGCAGGATTCCTCGAGCTGCGGCCCGATGGTTGTGCGTAATGCCTCGCAGCGGATGAACGGCCAGCCAGTTGGCGATTGGGACGATCGAGTAGATCCCACGAAACTGCGCGCGAGAATCGTTCGGGATCTCCACGCCTGCGTTTCCTACTGTGGCGTCGATCCAGACCTTCGACGATCGAAGAGATTGCGATGCGGTTAGGAGCCCAGCGGTTTCCGAGTCTTTGCTGTTGGAATTCTTATTCGCGCCCGCGGTTTTGGTAGCTCGAGCCTGGAGCCTTGCTTGGCCCATAGTCGAACCGACGGGGCGTAACAGCGACACAGGGGGAAGCTGTTGCGATCAAGTATTCGCAACGGAAGGCAAAAGCACACGGAACCGGTCCGTTTGTTGCTTAGGACAAAACACCTCACATAAAATAGCATATTAGGATGGAGTTTTAATGCGCCAACCAACAATTGTAAAGTGAGATGCCGCATGCGCCACTCCGGATATCCGCCGGATCTAATAATGGCTCAGCTTCGTTGAATTGCACAAACCCTACCGTGTGCATACTAGACAGGGGCGAGCGATATTTCCGCCCGAAGAGACGAAGCCGACGGGAACGGCGGTAAGCCGTGAGTCGCCCGCCGTACCCAGAAGCTCGTGCGCCGCCACACTCGCTGTTCGCACAACAGCCTCGAAAGAAGCAGCAGCGGTCTCCCGAATGACGGAGTTCGTCTCATGGCTGCGAGCTCAGATGTCGAAGTTTGTCGAGAACCCTAGCCCTCAGCCACCAGCCTTATATAGAATTAAAGAGTACGGCGACAAATGTCAGAGGCAATGCAGGCTGTAGGTATAATGTTGACGTTATAAACTTGGGCTATAGAGAGTCTGCCACACTCTTCTCCTGTTCCGTCGGCTTGACCCGTGTGTAACCCAGAGGCGCCAACTTTACAAATCCCTCCTTCGCCTCTTGTTGGTAAAGCTATTCTTAGTCCCACGGTCACATTTACCGACTACAATCCCCAGTTACAATCGAATTTAATTGATAGGGGAGGGTAGCATTTAGCTTGACACGCTGCTTGGAGCTATCACCCGAGGATTTGCTCGCCTGCCGGTGTCTCGTTCCCGGCCGCTTCCCGCTCTTCTTGCTCCCGGTTTGTCATGTGGCTAAGTAGCAATACAGCAATTTCCGTATACGCCCTCTCAACTGCGAAGTCCAGAGCCGTCATACCATACTCGCCTAGCTCGTGGGGGTCGGCCCCGTGCTTTAAAAGTAGCCGCGCGCATTCGATGTTGTTGTGTAGAATGGCAACGAAGAGTGGGGTATCGCCAAAGTCGTTCTTTTTATCAATGGAGCCTGAACAAGGTTCCCGCAACTCAGGACAGCCCTCCAGGAGGAGCCTCAGAAGCCTGCTGCCCTCTGTCAAGGACCCAGCCGGCCTGGTATCTCCCGCCAGAAGATGAAGTGCCGTATCTCCCATCCGGTCACACCGCAGTGGGTTGGTACCAGTACGCAGTAAAAGCTTCACAATATCTTCCTTACTGTCCTGGAACCGCTCTCTAGGCGTACGAAGGACGAAATGGAGTACCGTGTCACCCCCGCCCTGGGCGAGAGGAACATTAAAGTCAATATCGCTGCGAAATAGCAAGAGATGCAGCATTTCCAGGCCGCACAGGCATGCATCATATAAAACCCAGTTATGTGGCCTCATCAACGCGATACCTAGGTCGAGTAATAGCCGAACCCTCTGGGCATCCCTGGCTAGGATGGCACACGCCAGGGCAGCCGATTCTGCAGCCTTAGCCCTGCTATTGTTGGCAGAAGTTGAAGCAGAGCTGTAGTCCGAAGACCACGATGTTGTGGGCGAACCAGAGCTGAGAGTCGACGTCGGTGATAAAAGTGGGTCCATGGTAGAGCCCGAAGAGAGGAAAAGAGTCAATGTAGTAAAATTAAACGGTCTTACGAACTCAGAGCAAGACAGGAGTGGTGCTGCGTCAGTCCTCGAACCGAGCGTCCTAAGCCGTTCTTGTCTTGCCCGCCCAACGTCTCCGTCCCCATGCTCCTCTCAGCGCGTGGCTGGGAACGTACTATATAGGGAAGACCCTTCTGGTTCCAGATCTGTGAAATGGAAAAGGACGGAATGTATGAAGAACGCAAGTGAACGGTCTACAGACTCGTAATTCTTTGCCCCCAATTTCATTCACGCCTACCGTAAAGTGGGGCAGGTGGGGGGAATTGGTCACTGATACAATTTCCAGCCCTCCGTTAACTGGTTCGGGTATCCGGTTTCTGTGCTTTCTGCATCCCTGTATTCCCAAGCACCGCTTACTTACCAATCAGGATGACGCCGCTCTTGATGGAGATGTAGAGCGTCAAGAGAATTGCTGTACAAAAGCGTGCCCGCGAGTTGATGGGGGACTGTTGCCCCCTCTCCCCGGGAGTGGAACACCCCTATGCAGCCAGGCAAAAAGGAGCCCAGCGGTGCCTGGCGCGCGAACAGCTCGGGGCCGTTGGCAGCGCCTGCTCGCCCGCTCACCCGCTCATCCGGCTCGCCTGACTGGCTGGCGCGACGAGGGCCCTTCTACGAATCTCGTCAAGTCCCGCAATTCCTCTGCCGATTCTGATGGAGGATCACCCAAAACATACG
Source organism: Diaporthe amygdali (assembly GCF_026229845.1). Lineage (NCBI taxonomy): Eukaryota > Fungi > Ascomycota > Sordariomycetes > Diaporthales > Diaporthaceae > Diaporthe > Diaporthe amygdali. Next base: position 2,153,641 of record NW_026517022.1, on the reverse strand, counting down.
AAAGGAAGCATTGACTGAAGAGGGCTATGAGGCAGGTCGAGCCCCTGGCCCCTTCTGTGCCTGCCATGATAGCCTCCTCGACACTGAGCCTCTAGGACCCTCATGGTAGTCTTTCCCCTTGCCTCCTCGACCGAATTGATGATCTTTCCTGGGTGCCGCATGGCTGGCTGCTGCCCGTGAGCTGCCAGCAATGTGCTACACTTGGCGCCCTTTTTGGAGCGGTCATTCAGATCCCAACTCTGGCAGTCACCGGTGTAGCGTATATCACGACTCATTGAGAAGTATGTATTGGACCAATTCTGCCTGGCTCTAACATTTTCGGCACTTTTGATGTGTGTGTGATATGGTACAGCCGCCGCGTGAGCCTTATAAAAAGGGGCCGCCCCTCGTCGCGGCCTGACTTTCCTCTCCTTTTCCATTCGCAAACCTGCAAATCGTTCAGTACCTTAGATGCGGTCAATAATGCCAGAAGCTTGCGGCTCCAAAAGGGTGACGATTGCCTCAGGAGCCGGGAGCTATTATAGCTTCATGGGTGCTACTGCTTTCGACTTCTCAGCCAATTTCCACAGGCAAACAGGCGACGGCTCGTCGACCACGCGATGCACAGACCTTGTTGCTCCCGACCCCAACAACGAGGATAGCGACGATGAGTTCCCAGATTTCTGTTCAGACAAGTTTTTAGACCTAACACGACGCCGTTGCCAAGGGACGTCTGCTCCTGTCTCATTCTTTCGATCTGGATGTTGCTAACTTTGCAACAGAGCGTGCCACCATGGGCGCAGCGAAGACCACGAGACCGCGCTGTCCAAGCACTCTGAGGCGGTCATCGCGCATCAGGGCAGCACGCAGCAAAGAATGCATGATGTCAAGAGAGCTTCGCCGTTCGGCTCGAATAGCTGCCAAGGTAGCGCATTCAACTTCATGAGTGGTGGGCCTTTGCATCACGCGACTTCCTGGAAGCCTAAGCGTCTTGTCGCAAACTTTCCAGCATGTCAAAGGGTAACATTGCCTCATTTATAAAAGGGGTCTGGCCTATCGGGCCAGGGTGGTTCGCAGAAATGACAGAAGCCTAAAGGTCTGGTTGATGCTAGTTCGTCCCATCGTACCCCAGACAGAACAAATATGAACCCAGATTATGCAGAGAGTGAGCTGGTGATCACGTGCAACTTTGACAGGCCGCCTCACTATAGATCGAGATATCTTGCCCTCAAATAAAATAAAAAACAGAGAGAGAGGGTGGTCTGGCAGTCAGGCAGTGTGGACGGCCCCTTCTATTCTCACAGGGTGGGCGTCCTAGATTGGGACCTACTTCCCGGCCCGTGGCCTATGCAAAGCATCCATGTACAAGATGTTGAATACTGAATCAGCTATCTCCCATATTCAGACTGCATCTTTCTCGCCAACCATTGATGATGCAATTCGCACAGCCATTCCCTGCCCGTGGATAAACCACGCACCCATGGAAGGGCCCTCTATTATCCAGACACAATGAACAGGACTCTTGGCTGGGGAATCCAATAGTATAACAAATCATTGCCCATGCAGCCTCGGGGTCTGCAGCTTGTAAGCGTTCTACAATCCTCCGTAGCATTCCCATCGACCCGCTTACGAAGCGTTTGGCAATGGTCTCGTGGTATGCAGCGCGCTGGTCCTCGGAAACGATCCAGCCGGGCGTTTCGATTTCGTCTTGTAATATCGCCACAAAAAGATGCTCGCGCACAGGAGATGGTACCTGGGGGGGTATGATGTAGAATGAGTTGTCGGATATGATACCCCACTCGTGGCCCTTGATGATATCAGTACTAGCAAACACTACCACAGGTGAGACTCACACTTAAGTCTTGATATTCTTCTCCCATTCCAAACCTATCGGTGCTATTTATTCGTTCTGCAAAGGTGAGTTGAATTGGCTCCCAAGACGAAGGCCCGTGACACGAATACGCCAAATGAATTTCCCAATGTAGCAACATGAAGGGATTGACGTTGACTTGAAATGTTGGTGGATACGAGTGCCGTATTGAGGCTAAGGGCCGGGCGCTGACTGTGACTGGCGACATCATTGTAGAATAGTAGAGAAGTGATGTGGTAGGGTATTGCGTGCTTGAGTTGACTCCATCGAAGAGCCAGTTTAATTGACGTCTTGATAAGTTGCAAAAAGGCCAAAAGGGTTTGAATTCGTGAGTCATCACCTCGATGCCAGTGTCAGGAATCGTGTGGACTCCGCGATTGCGGCTGCAGTCGCATTTACCGCCTTGGAGATCATCGCAGGGAAACGAGTCTTTACCGTCTGGGGGCTCTGTATAGAGAAGAAGGAGGCGGATTGTTTTGTCTACATTGCCGTCGTAGAGATGTCGGACGCCCGTGCCGATGAGCACAGGATCATTCTTACCTGACGACCGAGCTTCGAGCCATTTACGCCCCCTAAAGACCCTCATCCAAGCACGTGCGTGCAATAAGCCTTCCCGGCTGGTTGGCCCTCTTCCGTTGTGGATGGCAATCCGCTGATTAGGAGTACAGTAGTCCCCAATGTGCATGACTAGTTCATTGGGTAGCTCTGGCGGGGCTTCAATGAGCGACTTTGTCTCCTCAAAATCGGCAATGGGTTGAGACATCTTAGTTTGAAGTGTAGATGTGATTTTGGGACGCTGTGGAAGAAACAAGTCGAAGTAATCGCGGCGAAGAAGAATATCATGAACTGACCAGTCATGCTTATACATGTACGGCATAGTAATAGGCTAAATCGAAGACTTGGAAAAGGGACAGCCACCTGAAAATCAGATACCTTCGGTCAGATATTCGCCATGCAGAACCAGCGGTACGCGAACGAGAACGGAATAGATCCCTACAGTACAGGGGCGAAGCCAAAACCTGAAAAGCGGGACAGCCGCCTATAAAGAAAGCCTTCACGTGAAGCTACCCTCGGTCCGTATCGAACCCCCCGTCAACCCCTCTAAAGCTCCTAAGGACCATACAGACACTCAATGCCAGATCCTTGCCGCTGAGCTGTTTTGACGTCTAAACTTCACCCTTTCTCGAAGACCGCCGCCGTGCAGAATTCCGATAAGAACGTCTTTCAAGGGTGGTAGTGTGCAATCTTTGCTATCATGACTACATGGACGTATAGGAGGCAAGCGGACGTCAGGGTGATGTGCGTGAGAGTGTCTCTTGAGAGCGAAGTTCACGGGAGTGCTGTCAAGTCGACCTGCGCGTTTGAAACCAGGATGCACAGGTTGCGGCTGTTTTGAGACAGCTAGCCTCTGGGATGGTGCAGATTTTCGCCACGGGCATTTCTTCGCCTTGGAGCCTCGAGTTGCAGTGTTCTCGGCTGGACGAAAGACCAGGCTCTTGTCGGTTGCAGGAAGTTGGGCTGCTACTATGATTTCCGGGAGGATTTTTTCGTCCATAGTATTCCGCGCCCTTGTTGACCTAATCTGGCGCGATTTCTTGACTGTTCGGGAGGGCATGTTTGAATCAATCAGTGAGGGTGAGTGAAAAGTTGACGTACGACGAGGCAGGGTAAGTGACGGACCGCCTTAAGTACTTACCATTTTCACTGGCATCTGCTGATCGCTCATAAGCTTTGATACTTTCATCTGCACTAGGTCAACAACGCTGGTACAACGGCTTGCTAAACCAACAATGTTCACAAATGCATGCGCAACGTCAACTTAGCGGCTGCAACAAAAGTGCGGACAAGGCGGCTAAATCACGAATCAAGATACGTTGCCTAAGCGCCGCCAGACGAAAGCCGACGTCGTGCACGGATCCTGTCATGGTGTTGGAGGGATCATGGAGGGAGCGTACTTTTAGGTACTCTGTACTTTGGTGAAATTAAGACGTGCAGGCGGTAACCTGCTCCCCATGATTCTATGTTTGGGTTTGGAGGATTCGCAGTAAACAGATTGGTAGTAAAGGTGGGGTGGAGTAGCGACGGGGACCAACATGGAGGGTATAGACGCGTAAGGTATATCAGATGTATCTAGACCTTGTGGAGGGGAAAGCCCTGTACATGTCATTTTGCATGCACGTACTTTTATCACATGTGGGGCCAAGTGACACTTCCAGTCCCAGCGGGTTGGTAACACAGCTCATTGGCTTGAGTACATTCACCCCCGTGGCGTGTCCAGACGTTTTCCTGGGCCGGCCTCCTTCCACCCCCCTCAGAGGATTTTCGAATGATGCAGGGTTGGTTAGACGAAAGGATTACCGCATTTATCAATAGTATCGGGGAGAACCCGATGAGCTTCCGGAGATGGGTACGGATGAATACGGTACGTCAGTCGTTCGTTCTTGAAAAACCTCAGTCTTGCCTGCACTCGTCATGAACACGGACACAGGAACCCTCATTTCGAGGTGCGAGCATCGAGGAGTCGGTGCCGGAGCACATTTACGGAGTCACTGCGGCCAGAGCTGCAGCGACAGAGGCTCGCCTTCTGGCGGGGGTAATCACAATTGTGCGACTGTGACCATCCATCTGTGACCCAGCTCGTTTATCAGCCATCGCGACCGTGCCAGATGCGCCAGACGTGCAGGCCCGATATGCCCGATATGTGCTAGGTATGCCTGCAGGGTGACCAACCGTCGCAATCTGCTTGACTCGGCAAGCATGTCATTGGTTGTTGGGGTGGTGAGGATGCGTGGGGTTTTATTTCAACTTGCTGGTCTAAATTGGGATACAGCGGCCTATTGATTGCTCTGAATAATCGTTGGGTGTGCGGTGCTCTCAACCGTTTGAAGCTAACAGCTCAAGTATATCGGCCTCAAGTCGGTCCTTCCTCCTCCAACCCGTGCTGTCATCGTTTGAAGCACGCCTGAACATTGCCGGCATGTCTTTCTAATCGATTTCACCGACCGACGACGTGACCTGTTTATGTTCTCTCACCCAGCACCGAGCTTGGTTCTCGCGTCCACCCGCGCCCCGTGGTTGCCGGAGTCTCCATACTTGCTGGATGGCAGAAGTTCGATGGCGACTTTCTTCTTGGCAGTTCGAGCACGGCCCACGTCCGGCAGATTGGAAATATTGTCACCCTTCTGAATGTACATGATGGAGGAGTCGGACAGTCCAGTCTGTATTCGGCAAGGGCCTTGTTCTATCGGTCCAGATTGCTTGATATGAGCCGACTTGACCTGTTTGGACTGCTATTCCTCCTGCTTAGATCCTATGGCAAGCATCACATGAACAGTGTAGATGCTGTAAGTCGTTGTTATAACATACCGTCACTTCATCTCCGCTAATGAGGTCTCGCGTCGCTCTGGCCAGTATGCGGTAAATGCCAGAAATCAGCCGTCCCTCAAGGTAGGCGGAAGGGTCCCTGCAAAGATGCCTGGCCTTTCGAGCCCAATTCCCCCGGTTTCGCGAATAGATCTGACAGACCGCTCCCGTAGCAGCTAGATCCTGTCTCTCTACATTAAAGACCATACCACATCCGTTTGCCGTATCATAGGTACCTGAAGGTGCTAATTCACCAGTCACCTCCCCAAGTATGTCGTGCCTCCTGAACGCGACCTTCCCGATAGGGCCTTGCACGTAAATGCCTTGCCCTTTGCTTCCACAATCGCGGATCCTCAAGTTTCGAGAGTTTCTGGGTAGCCTTTCATGACAGCAACATCCTGGCTTACTGCATTCCCAACAACCATCTCCTATCATTGGGTTGATGGGCCACTCCCTGTGCCAGCCATCTGGTGCCGGCGTGTTGACGAATTTGACCGGGTCGTATGTGCATTCTGCCAAGTCGAAGAGCGCTATTCGGTCCAGAGCCTGCTCCGGTTCGCTTTCACAGATGCTGGCGGATGTTGCGCCTTCCCACTTACATTCGGGGATATCTCGGCCATCCCATATTGCATCCATGAGCTTCTGCCCAACATCGAGTAGGTGCCTGCTGTAAGGGTCAGATTCAAGAAGACAACGCAGAGATGCGGCAGAAACTTCGTCAAGCACGACAAGATCTGCTAGCTTGATGAGGGATGGATACGCTGGTTCTGAAGGCAGAAGACAGAGCAGCCCGTACGGAAGTTGGCTGAGCCGGCGGCCGTCTTTCCTCCATGCCCTGTAGGACCTCTGTGCTGATTCATCCGGTTTGCCTACCAGGCCCATCTGGTTATGTACCTTGACCCAATCAGATACGTGCAGCCGGCCCTGATCACCGAAAGCCTTGCTCACTATCTTTGAAAACTCGACCTTGGCGTACAATTCCAGTATCTGCCGTAGGGAACCTCTCACACTGAGTTGGGTGAGGAAGCCCGCGATATCTTTGTACTGTCCGGAGCCTCTCATGTTGCGCAGCAGATCGATCTCCGTCAACTCCTGATTCCTCCAGCAATGGACTACATCAACAAGTGCTTTGATGCCTGAGCGGCCACACACAGCCAGTAGGATACGCAAGACAAGTGTATCGGTCACAGTAACCCCGAAGGTTTTGCAAAATGGGTCGTGCGAGACGATATAGTCCTGCCACTCTGCTGCTGACGCATTCTCCATCGGCTGCCAGTCCAGGTCTGTGGTGTCTGAAATGTTTTCAGAGGCCAAGATAGCGCCACCTGCCCGCCGGGGGTTGCGCTTGACGCTTGCGTGTACTGATTTGCAGGCGGGCTTCTGCCTCTTCTGGGGACGGTTGTGGGAGGTGTGGTTTGAGCTCGCCCGCGCAGTCGGCAGCTCAATAGGCTTTCGGTGCCCGGGAGTTGGCGCTTTCCGTTTGTCAGGATGTTTAATCAAGACATTCTGGAGGTTGAACAGGCCGCATTTGCGACAAGCTGTGGTTGGGTTAAGGACTGGCTCGCCTGGAAGGACGAAGTTGATGGCTATCGCGAAACAGATAGTCGAGTTCAGAACTGCATGGTACTGCCCAGGCGCGGTACACACCAAATCTCCGGGGCCAGCACGAATCACGTCGAATGCGATGCCTTCTTTCTTAAGTCTCTCCGGTGTGAAGATGACATCTAGGTGACGCAGCCACTGAGAACACCCCGTCTTTCTGGCCGATGGATATAGACGACTGACGAATTCCTCAAAGCGAGCGTCATGGCCCTTTTTAATAAGTATCCAGTCTTTAAATCCATAAAGGGTGAGATTGCACGATCGGAATGATGCATCTTCACAATGGAAGGCCGTACCGGAGCCCGCCTCGCCAGCATGCCAGTATATCGTATTCACGCCCGGTATATTGCCTAGAGTGAGAAGATGGCCCGGGTGAAGCAGATCGTTGAAACTTGCGGGGGCAAGTGGGGACCCGACGTAGTACGTCAGAGGCGTCAGAGGAGGTGAGGAGATTGTGTTATTGAGATAGTTGCAACTCGCCTCGGCTGGGTGCTCTGAGAAGTACGGGAACCTAAAGGGCGCATCTACTGACGAGAAGAGTTTTGAGGCGCCAGTCTTCCTGTCAGAACAGAGTCGGACACCGAGATGAGAATGATTGATGCCGTGCTTGATCGGATCTTTGACCATCCTCGAGACGGCACCGAGGTCAGTTCGCTCAAGACCGGAAAGGCTAATTTTCCCAGAGAATCCAGGACATTCGATGTACGCCCCGACATTTCCTACCATCAGATCTCCCATTTGTGCGGTAGATAGCGTGAGACTTGGCGGTGCTAGATGGGGCGAAGTCGGCATTCCCGTCACAGTTGTAGCACCTGATGTAGTGCGATGATGGGCGGCTGCGTGCGTTATACCGTGTGCGATGTCCATTGGAAAAGGTTGATCTTTCATGCCACAAAGCTCTGGATCGGCGACTTCCATCCTTTGAGCCGCCATTCCTCTAGATGTGGCTGACGAGGGGTGATCGTCGACGCCTACGGCTTTATTTCCCTGCGTCCTGCTTTCGGTGATACTGCTCTTTTGTGTCACATGTTGCTCCCGGCCCCGGTCGCGGCGCTTCATCTTGTCGTGAGATTCATTTTTGAGTTCCGTGAGGCTTTGCCAGAGTTCATCTAGGCCGAGCTGATCTACCAGGGATAGGGCAAGGCCGTGATCGGGCGACCACAGCTTTCCTGACTTCAGAAGATCGATCACGGCTGCGAGTTTTGCCTCGAACACCTCAAACTTTTCCTGAAACCCCATCCTGCGGACGTGTGAGGATTGAGGGTAATGTTGATAATGACAAGTGAGTCGAGAAGTGCCGCACGGGTCACAATGACAGTAACGTGTCGTTGTGGCCCGTGCGTCCCCCACACCTATCGTATAAACAGCAATATGCGCTGTCACATGGCTGCTGTTGGCTGGTGTCGGTCAGTTCACCTTGCTGCCTGGAAAACCGAAGGCGCACAGCCATGTTGGGGTTCGAACAACCTCACTAATTTGAAGCCTAAGGCATCAATCGTCTATAGTGGCATGCTGTGAGTCCATCCGTTTGCAATCGTTCGCACCAACCACAGGCCTGCACTGCGCTGCGCCTCTCCATACCACCTCGGCTGACCCACAACGCTAACTAACCACTAGATATTTGACAAAGCTGTCGCCCCGCTTAGGCACACCCGCCGCCCCTACCTACCACGACCCTTCCTATGCGACCGACTTTTCCACGACTATCATCCTGTAGTGCTGTAGGTTACAACAACTGCAGAGTACAAGTCTCACAATGGATCAGGCCGGCTCCGATCGCAAAGCTGTAAGTACATTAGAGTACCTACATTCCTGCCTCCGCCGCAATCTCTCTTGCCATATCCTTAGCTTAACCAGGGCGTCAGAACATTAACCTTTGCCTTCAGTTATCCCACGAGGAGCAAGTTGGTATCAGCTCCGAATCACCCGACAACGATATCCCTGTCGGCCACTTCCGTCCCCATAATTTCGACAATGACCACAGTTCTACTCACGACCATCCTTCCGATGATCCAGGCAATCGGGGCATAGATAATCAGATAGATTCTCGAAGCCACCTACACCGGGCTATACGGGCGCCTTCCAGGGCTCAGATGATCCGTGTAACTGACATCGCACTGCCCACACCCGAATCAGCAATCCAAAAGCTAGAGAAAAAGAAGCTGGACAGGCAGATGATAGGCGATTGCGAAAAGAAGGAATGCATCATCTGCTTAGAAGAGGTATATCTGGGAGGTGAGGTTACAGTTCTGCGTTGCAAACATTGGTTTCACCATGAGTGTGTGATGCCCTGGCTGAGAAACCATAATACATGCCCACTTTGTCGAGCGCCAACCGAACAAAATGGAAACGAAGACGAAGACAACGGCAATGGATACCAATCCAACAATCAACAGCAACGTCAACTTCCACGTGCTCGCACCACCTCTATGCGTGCTTTGTTTGGTACTGAACTATTGTTATCTATGAGTGGATTAGGCTCCTCTACGAACCCTGGCTTTCAGCACAACACGCGGGTTGTGTAAAGCTCTGAAGACAGAGAGTGACACTTCTTACCTCCTGCCTCCAAGAACCAGCCGCAAGATCCTCACCACGGGGGAGCAAGATGATGTACCCTCGACTATATTATTCAACCCGTCTACCGTGGTGAACACGATTACTTGGCGCTTTGTATTGCATACAAATGGGTGTTGAGATCGTGCGGCTTAGGCGAAGTAATCTGGCGTACCGTACAAGGGCCAGATCGGCGACAAACATGGAAAAAGTCTCAGCCACTTTGCTTCGGTGGGCCAGCATCTGTAGTAGTTCGTTTGATTCAAACCCAACCACGTCGGCTGCCTCTTGAACTTTGCGTGGACGGGTGGCCATTGATAGCTTCGTCCAAAGCGTCTGGCAGCTGGCTTATGTAGGCGACTGGCATCGTGACTTGCTTATCCTCGTCAGCGTCGGGAAGGTTGAGAGCATGTGGGTTTCGAATGCAGGACAGCAGATACATACTTTTGGAGCGGATTTGTGGGGTGCGGCGGCTGGGGGATACGTAGATAGTGCAGACAGTGATTCGGCGAAGCGGGGTCCACTTAGCGTCACCTTGCACTGTGCCTGCTGCGCAACATGCACTTAAAGTTGTCCTCAACCACGAACAGTTGCAAAGCCCGTAAACAAACGGGCTATCTCTTTGCCCGCCAAGGTGACGAGACATGTCCGCCAACCCTGAAGATGTTGAGGTTCTCGTCGATGCTATCAAAAACCGGCAAAAATTTCCCCGGCCCTGTGTGAAAGCATACGACAGGCTTGGCGAGACAGCCAGCGAAACGACGGAGCGCATTTTCTTTGACACCGGCGGTGTATCTGCCTGGGCAGCTTATGTGCTGACCAAGAGGGCTTCCGAATCCACTGCGCATGTTTCAGGGCGGTCTAGACGGCGGCAACTCCTCGCCAGGATCGAAGCATCAACAACCAACGCCCGCAGGGAACTCGCAACGCGCTTGGCGGCTGCTCTTGAACCTGACCGCGAACGGGTCGAGCAGCTCGTCAGGGTCGCACAGCAACAGCCAGACCGGGCGAGGCGGTCAGGGCGGCAGAGCAGGGACGGCAGTACAGCAACCCGACAGACGCCTGAAGACGGCAGCGAAGGTGACAGCCTACGGCCGCAAGGAGGTCAAGAAATCCAGGAGGGATCATCGCCGAGCAGGAACCAGATCGCACCGCCAGCTTTCGGCGCTCTCCCAATCTTCACAAAGGCCCCAGTTGCGGGGTGCAGGCGGCTCTTCCCCCCTTACCTGGCAGCATCGATCAAGAGGGATAACGATCATTTCGCTGTCGTCTCCATGTTACCTACAAGTACAGCACAGAGCTCGGAGTACCTTCTAAAGTTGGAGATCACAGAGGATACGGTTGGGTATATCGCGATGGAGCTGTTCGGGGCCCATCTGGAGGCAAAGGGTGGCTGGCGCTATGTGTATCTTATGGGCACAACTAGAGTTGCACCCCGCCCGGCACTGCTGCTCCAAGGCTGTCGCGACACAGCTGTGCCTAGATTGTTGGGTGCTCAAGTTGCTGATGCCGTTTTTTCTACACCAACACATCAAGCAGAACTTTTGGATGGTCATCCGTGTATAAAGTGCATTACGATGCTGGTCAGGGAGGCAGCCTTGGACAGCGCTGAGATTTGCCTATTACTACCCGCCAAGGAGGCTGAGGTATTCAGGAATCTACTCTTCGATTGATCGAGCCATGCGAACATGAATTCACAGACCATTGTTTCCAGCCCCTTAGACAGAGGGACATCGCGGAGCTTTTCTAATCACCGGCGACCCCAATCCCTCGTCGCAGGGCTCGGAAGCGACGGTCGTAGGGACATCTCAGTCACGCAAGAGGAAGAGGCACTCGCGTGCACACCTGCCGTCGACTTTGCGACGGGGACCTTGCACAAGCGCGGGGACCTATGAAGCCGCGTTGCTGCCTGCGAGGGCTCTTGGGCCGGCCACCGTAAAGGATAAGACTACGCTAGCTCCCCCGGTTGTGTAGTTGCCACGTTAAGGGAAAGCCGGTACAATGAGGCTCGGATCTTTGTTTGCTCTGCTCACGGATAAGCGCCCGATTATCCTGTTGGGGCTGAGCGGACCAATGAGGGGAGATGTATAGCGCCTTTGACCTTTGTGACCATGCGCCTCGCGAGCAGTCCTTGCTGCATGCCAGACGTTCTCGAAGCCGTTCCCGGAATGCGATTTTAGGTCCCACGGCGGGGAGTGATTTCGGGAATCGGATTTATTGTAGAGAACCTAATTCGATGTCTATTGGGGGGTATTTTGTTTCAACAAAGCTCTGAATAAATATCGCTAGTGCCGAGAGACGCACTCAGCTGTTCAGCCAAGTCCGACATTCTCTGAGATTTCATGTACGCCATGTCCTCCCGGTATCGTCGAATGATCCTCGAGGCGAATGAAACGCCCATATTTTATAACATGACCGCAGCGGGTGCTTCTTGGACGGTTCTGGCTGGCTTCTGCATCTTCCCAGGCACATTCACCTCGTTACAGCAAGCGGAATGGCTCCACGAGTCGGATGACGGCCGCAGGGTGCAGAGTGCAGTTCAGAATATACCCCTGATACCACTTGCCAGCTGCTGCTATCTGGTGGGAGTCGGTAGTCTGGGTTATCTCTGGTCGAGATTCCGGCTGAACTATGTATGGCTCCTTGCTCATATCTTCTTGTAAGTTAAATCAGTAACATGGCGGTACAGTCCAAAGTCTGACCAATGCAGCCCAGGCATCCTCAACGGTCTCAGCGGCCTGCTCACTATGCTGCTTAACATCTATAGCGCGCAACAAGGCCACTGGTCACCACCAGCGTGGGCGACACTATGCCTCGTTACAATTACTCTGACATTCACACTGGTTGTGTCTTGTTTGTACAAATACTGGCTTGCCCAGCTGAGGGACACACAGCCGTGAGAGTATTCGACTCCACATTTGCCCGGTCTTGAGGATAGCTAGATACAGAATGGATCAAGCCAATCATATATCCTACATCAAAGTCAAGATGGTGGTGTGCCAGGTATGCCGGTGCCAGGTATCGCATCCAGTCGAAGCAGAATGGTTACACTCGTGTCAAAACTGGACTCCCAATCCTGGCCGGTGACAAATCTGGTTATCTCGGCAATTGTGTCATTGGCTGCTATTGCGGCGAAGTCTTGGCTGATGCTGAACACGCATGAAATGTAAAAAGAAATTGGCTGGCGCCAAAGCTGGCTCTTGCCAGAAATGACATGACGGCATTGGTGGCTTTACTTGCAGCGGCCCCTGCCCCTTACAAGCATAAATACCGCGCCCTCTTTCAGGAAGCCAGCGTTTCTTTTTCTGCTGAGCATCCTCTTATCCTTTCAAACTATTGTGTGCGTACCCCTAAACGTTGACAAGATGTCCTGGTACCTTTCGCCGTCGGTGAAGATGGAGGGCACTCCTATATCTCGCACTATGTCCCCGGAAATACCACCATATCCTTCTCAACCTCCCCACGACGCCTCCACCGTGTTCGATTCTTCGTCACCGCCTTCACCTGCACCGCCGGCGGAGATGTTTCCCCTAGGGACAGATGAATCAGGTAGGTGCATAGTAGTGTCATATGGGTCCTGATACTAACTCTTCACCTAGATGCTTTACTGGACCTGGACTGGGCGGTGGAGGGTGTCATGTTGGAAGACAGCGTGCCTTTCTTCAGACTTCAAGTGGGCCCCGTGGCTATGGAGATTGCAGGCGCAGCTCAGTTGAGCGGCGTTGCCGTCAGACAAGTGTGCAGTGAATTGAAGGACTGGAATACATTCTTCGACGCTCAAACGTCTTCCCTCCAGCCGCTGCCATTTTGCCGACATGATCTCGTCCCTGGGGAGCTCCTGAATTTTACGCCTGAGTACATGATGCTTTGGAACAAGAAATGGATGGTCATTGGGTGGTTACACATCGTATTGAGCCAGGACGATGTCAAGGCTCAAAGCAATGTCCGTAGTTGTGTCTTAAAGGCTTTGGCAGCCTGGGATGGTGCAGAGATTGATGGTTCATGAGAAGATCGCAGCCGTATCCCAAATTTGCCGGATCGCATATAATGCGCAGGGACATCAAATAGTTGCAAATCCGTACCACGCAATTTTTTTAGCAATGGGCCGCAAAAGGGGCAGCGGCTTGCCTGTTACTCGCCTGTGGAGGAAAATGGTTATATACAGCTCGCAAAGAAGGTCGAATGCTTAAGTAGGTAGAGCATGACTTGGCGACGGCACTGCATGGCCCTGAAAATCCGGAACCTCGTGGCTTTTGTCCTACGGGCCACCATGGTCGTCGCACCGCGCCGTCGATGAACCGTCGGCTTATTGCCTGAGAAATGCCTGGAGCGGTATAGCTCCCTGATACCCGGACACTTAATATTGGAAGCGCAGAGGTTGATAAGATAGGCTGCTTAAGCGCTGTCACCCCCACAAAGGTCGATCCATTTGAAATACTATTGGACGCAATGAAAATGGTTCTTTGTTGGAGACTGCTAAGAACAGGGTTGAATTCTCCAACATTCACACTCGCCAACACCTTGTCTGCATCTAAATATATAACACTTTCGAGTTGGGGATATTTCTCAGAAATCCGCCTTCTACTAGGTTTATAAAAAAGGGAGAGGCTAGCGTCATACACAAGTGAAATTCAGTGTTGACCTTCCACTTGAATTCGCTTTCTTATTGCCCACTTGATATCGTAACGGCAACATGTTTTATTCTGACCTCGGTGCTTATTGCCCATCTGGTGGCGATTTTTACATCTGCCAGGATGGGGCTGCACAACAGTTTCTAGGTTGTTGCATTTCGAACCCTTGTATCAGCAGCGGCTCGTGCCCCCAGGACGACTTACGGGCACTGAGCTTCAATGCGACAGCCTATAATCAGACTGAACCACAAACCTGCTTCAACAAAACCGCGGCGAAATGGTATGCTTGTAGCCAGACCTTACCCCCCTTCCTTGGGTGTTGCTTGTCAAATGCGTGCAACACAGCCACCGGATGTCCAACTACAGACTTGACACCTGCAAGATTGCTGGATAGTAAGGAGTACGCCACTCTCTTTGCGACTACAGCAATAAGTATGTCAGTAAAATCATCATCGAGAATCCTCGCGACTTCGATAGCTGCATCGTCGACTGTCAATATCCCGCTGTCAACAAGCACCCAGAGCAGCCATACCGTCTTGACGCCGGGGGCCTGGGCAGGCATCAGCACTGCTTGTGCTGCTTTTGTGGCGTTGCTTGGCGCATTGCTCTGCGCCGCTGGTCGCAAGATGAGACACGTGCGTCGTATACCAGCGGTGTCACAAGGAAGTCGTACAGGCTCAGGGGATCAACGGAGGCCCCCCCAAAAGGATTCCAATGCGCAGCATCTAGGCCCTGATCATGAAGAGCTAGAGAGGCTGGTACACCACGACACTCTCAGCACACGCAACCCGTCAGCGGACTCGATTGACTTGGCCCTCCTTCCTCAACCCCAGCGGCCGTCGACTTACAAAGCGTACAGACCAAGCGCACAGAATTCTCGCGCAGAGTCCTCAACGCCTTTCAAATCCTCGAGATACAAGCCATACAGACCACGACACACAACGTCTCGCACAGGGCCTTCGAAGCATTTCACGGGAACTCTGAAAACCACACCTGATGTGCAGCCGACGGGTTCGTTGTCCGAGTTGGAATAATTTGTACTATGTGTGAGGCGGGCGAAATGATCAATTTAGTATTATCCTCAGAGCCGCAAAAGGCAGTCCACAAACTTTCAACTTTCCATTCTCAACTGAATACATTCTGTGTGATGACACCTCATATGTTGTTCAACCTTCTACTTTATCATCAATTTAATACCAAGCAAACGCTTTGAACCTCAGCGGCCATCGGCGTCTTCTGTGGAATGGGCTGTTCGCTTACGAGCGACAAGGGTGGAATCATCGCGGCGCCTAATGGCTTTATTTTGACGGACGATCTTGCTGCGGACTTCTTCATCATGCATACTCTCTAGCTTCGAGTGTCCAGCAACTTTGGCCCTCTCAGCGCCTGTCATAGCCCGTATGTCTTTCTTTCTACGTCGAGTCGGCTTTCGCCTTTCGACCACAACTATTTCTGGTGTCACGCGGCTTATTGTGATGGTACGAGGCTGCAGGGATCGAGCTGAGACTCTTGAGGAGAGATGGGGGGGATATGGTGTCGGCGGTCTCGGCGGTCTATAAGCTCGACGTCTTGCAGCTGGTGGATCTGGGAGTTGAAGCGGCAGAGGTCTGTTACGGCGCCGCTGTTTAGCCTTTGGAGCCTGGGGGGTATTGTGTTCCATATTGCTGAAGCAATGGCCCATGATATCGCTGTCCAGCAGCCTAATCCAGGTCAAGGTGAGAAATGAGACCCAAGATGAGCCCAAGAAGAGACAAACAAATGTCTATATACGCGTGTGTCTTGACTTGAGCGTGTCTCTGGGGAGGTTCCTTCAAACCCGATCGGTTATCTGGTTTACCGTTTCGAAGCTTGCCAACTTTCTTCTTAATCGTTCACAATCACCGAAAGCCCTTTCTCAGACTCAAATACCCGCGCCCGTCTTCTGTCAGGCTGTGCCTTTCTAGGTCCTGGATTTTGATGCCGCCCCATGAACCGACTTGCCGCCAAGTCCCTGTGCCCCCCTCCCACTCTGCCACTAGAGCTCCTTACGTGGCCGAATCTGTACGATCTCCTCCGCTGCTTCGGTTGCATGGGAAGGCGCGGAATCTCCTTGCGCGGCGTCTCGGGATCGGTCATCTCCTTGAAGTCGTAAGTAGTCTTAGTCTTGCTCCCTCGATCACTGCACGGGCTGGTGGGCTGGTAGTCTACTTCCCTGAAACTGATTGATGAATTGCTTTCACGAGCGGCCACCCTCGCGACACGACAGAAGTGACCACTACCACACGCTATCGCAATTATTAACAAAGCCTCAGTTGAAGATTTAAACATGTTACTTACCAATGAGAATGCTTTTACCAGGAGTCCGGTTTGATTCCTTACGTATGAGGGTTGTTAACAATGCAGGGTGCTCATCGGACGTTTTGTAATGCTCTTGCCAACGCGTCTCCCATCGCTTCTCCCATCGCTTCTGTCGCTGGAGATTTTTCGAAATTTCAGTCGGTTTTGGAACATTAATTCCACGCTTGAAAGAAGGCTCAGGGTAGATAATCCACACCATAAGGAGGGCCCAGGGGCATAGTCAGCAGGTACTAGAGATCTGATAAAGACGTGTGAATTCACCATGGATATGTTCTTTCTCCGTTCCCATTTGAGCGGCTCTGTATCTTCCTGCTGAGCCTCCTTCAGGTGCCCGGACGTCTGCTGGAGCGGCTGCATACCTCCGCGAGGACTGTCTTGCCGGTGGGGTGATCGTTCAGAATGATCCTCATGGATTAAAACTTCCATCTTTGATATGTCTTCGAAGAAGGCTTTTGCTTCCTGAACCTGAGAATTATGTTCCAGTTTCCAGACGATGTCCACTTTTCTGGTCTTATCGCAGTAGAGCTCAGGCTGGGCAGTGCTGTTCGCCTTGTCTTCCTCGTCTTGCTTTCGGCGCGATAGGATAGAGAGGGCAAATGGTAGTACGCCCGCGATTCCTGAGCCCTCTGCAACAAGAATGACAAGATCATACAATCCAGGGTGCAGTCCTCCCCCATATGGCCCCTCGATGCTGACATTAAACTCATGATGGCGCTCACGAAGACTTTTTAATGCCAATGAATGTGGCGATGGTATGGAAAAGGCAACCTCCTTGCTTGATCCGCGGGTTTCGGCTCGCCAAAAAGCCACCGGCGTTAGGATGCTTTGAAAGCGAAGTCGGAGGGGCAGGTCTGGAAATCGCAGGTAGAAATAGGTACCCGGTCGAGTTTGGATGCTGTGGCCAAGACGCAACCATATTGTGGCGGTATCATCGAGTACAAAAAATTCAGTGACCTGCGGCTTCCCCCGGTAAATCTTCCGGATCAAGCGAAGGCAAGCGGAGGTGGTAAAAAGCCCCCCGGCCACCATGCACAGGACGGAGGGAAACGACAAAAACGAGCCCGTGAGCAGCACGCTGTGGGCGCTAGAGATGCAGTCAGCGGAAAGAACTTCTGTATTCGAGAAAATACGGACCCAGTGGTTACCAAGATAGATAAAGATAAAACCAGATGGCTCAACCCAAAGGCAGCCGCTCCCATCCACCTCCGCACTGGCAACAGTGATAGTAGTATGGTAATTAGAAGAAGCACGGTCGCTACAGCTCCAGCGACTTTGCTTGGGCTGAGCACAAGAGACTGAAAGCCAAACCCGCAATGGAGTGCGCCTTGGGTGACCACGACGCGTCCCAGCCAGTGATGGATTAGTTGGTAGACGGGCAAGGATATACCGAGGAAGTCAGCTTGAGTGTTTGTGTGGCGGCTCAGGAAGAGCGGGACCATATTGATAATGGCAAGGTTGGGTAAACTCTTCTTGGGTCTGACGATAGCAAGTAAAGCGTTCACCCCAACAAGTGTGAAGATTATCATAGCATCCGCGATGGTGATAGTCAAAGCGCTCCATGGACTACGGTGGATAAAGACTCGGTGCCGAAAGCGGCGGCCTGCCCACCGTGTCGCAGCACTCAGTCTCCCGCGACCTTTCCAAAGCAAGAGTAGGACAGGGAGACCAAGAATTGCGACACCGTACCATAAGAAGGCCTCCATATTGGTTCATGAGATTCATCCCTCCACCTGGCTTGAGGAGGCCGACTGCCACTGTCTTATACAGTGCTTTTGTCTCTTTCGAGTTTCCTAGAAACGGCGCCTGGGGAGGGGCGTGTCTTGAATCGGGAGAACCAGACATGACACTTCACCAGAGAAATACAAATATCTCCAAGCCGAACTGGTCCACTGCTTTGAATGCAAGCCGTCGATAATCCCAATCGAATCGATTTCACAATCATCATAACAATTGCCGTACACACCGTAGCCATGGCGAGAGCTGATGAAGAGATAGCACAGCAGTGGGAGGGAAATCCTTTGAACAGCCCACGCCAGTTAAGGAGTGGCGCGAAGGCGGGCGAGAATCAGGCTGCGGGCAGCCCAAAAAAGCCAAAGAGTAACATGACGGGAGGCGGGCAGCCCGAAGGTGGGGCTGCTAGGGGGGTAAAGATCACCAGCGCAAAACAGCTTCCAGTGAATCCTCGAGCTCGCTCTACCTCGCCGGAGCCTGAGGATGGGGAGCCTCAGGAGAACATCCCGCCTCAGGAGAACATCCAGCCTCAGGAGAACATCCAGCCTCAGGAGAACATCCAGCCTCAGGAGAACATCCCGCCTCAGGAGAACATCCAGCCTCAGGAGAACATCCCGCCTCAGGAGAACATCCAGCCTCAGGAGAACATCCCGCCCCAGGAGAACATCCAGCATCAGGAGAATACCCGGCTTCAGGAAGGACCCGAAAATCCACCAGAGCAAGAGCAACAGAACGCCCAAGATCAGCTCCAGAACCAGGTCCAGAACCAGGTCCAAACCCAAGGAGATGCTATGTCTACAACTCCCTCGAACGGTATACCTGTCCAAAATTCATCATGGCAAGAGCAACAGAACGCCCAAGATCAGCTCCAAAACCAGAACCAAGGAGAGAAGCAAGATCCAAGAAATGAACAAGAGCGACTAGTTAGGTATCGAGAAAAGTTCAAGACAATGTTTCTAGATGAGGATTTCTGGAAAATGATCAAGGAAGACGTCGACGTCCGGGATTGGCTCCAACAAGAGGTTGCAAAAAGGAGCAGACCTGATTCGGCACCCCCTTTTGATTCTCAGCCCAACCGGGAAGAGAATCTTCAGTACGCGCCGCAACAGCCATCCGCGCCGCAACAGCCATCCGCGCCGCAGCAGCCATCCGCGCCTCAGCAGCCATCCGCGCCTCAGCAGCCATCCGCGCCTCAGCAGCCATCCGCGCCTCAGCAGCCGTCCATGCCCCAGCGGGGAGGACCACAGGGGCCTCTACAGCAGAGCAGGCTCAGGGAAATATGGTTTAAAGATCCAGAGACCTCACAGTACACCAGAGCGAGGATATATGCTAGGATGCGCCAGCGAGGTAGGATGGCCGTCGAGCTGCCTTCGCTCAATCCCGACTTCCCAGAGTGCCCGCGACGCTACAATGTGCCGTGTAAATTTTATAGTGTGACTTGGAATACGCTACCGAAACTCGCTGGAGCCGCAGGTTGGCAGAGATTAAAAGGGATCAAAGATGCGGGAGGTTGCTCCGGCATCTGGGAAGCGCACAGGCCTGATGTGACAGGTCTAATCAGCTCACCCGGATATGCGATCGAGCCCCAGGGCTTGCCTTTCCAAAACTTGGAGCTCCCGTTACCTGAAGCTGTCGAGTGGCATAGCAAGTCGGATGCACAGCATGTCTTTGGAGATTATAGCGAGCAGATGCAAATGTACAGGATCAAATCAGGCCAGGTGGACCCAAAGATACCACGTCCGGTCCATCACAGGGAATTTTTGCAAGCCCGTGCTATGGAGTACGATGGCGCGGAAGCAGGCTTACAAAACATTGAAAAACAGCGGGAAGAGGAAAAGGAGGAGATAAAGCGTATGCAAGCTTTGCTGGCGAAGGAGCGGATGGATGTGATGTGGATGGCTCAAAAGCAGGGCCAGGGAGCAGGGGGTGCAAGCGAGAGGCCAGGCCGAATACCGTTTCCTACCCCGCCCGCAGATGACTTTAGGAAGCGCTAGATCTTTTTTTCTGTGGCCAACAGGGAGGGTTAGGATTTGTTTTGAATGGCTTATACAACACTGTTGGTCTAGGGCTGGTACCTGGACGCTTTATAATTCTGAATCCTTTCAGCTTCATTGCATCTCTTCGTTCGGATCCGTACCCGGGTGTATGTCTATTCTTGCATGAAAGTATATAATGCCTTGAAGCCAACCAAGAATTGGGCATAGACACTCATTGGATTTTGTTACGATGCAACCTTGCCCCTGTTGCACGGCCGCGGGTCTGATCATCTTGCCGCCTATCGCCTCACATATGGATGGTCCCCGATGCTCATGCTGCCACCAGCTGGAGCGCTGCCGGCAACAAGCCCTATTCTGGTACGAGCAGTACCTGCAGGCCAGAGCCAGCCTCGACCGAATGATCCAAACGTCCACACAAAGGGTGAGAGGCACCATGTTGACCTTCTTAAATCCATCCTAATGAGTTTACCAGCAGCGTAATCAGCTGCGATCGCGAAGCCCCGCAACACCTGTGCCATGGTCAGGCACAAGCAGCAGGATGAACTCGGACGGCTAATGTTGCGTGCTACCAAAGTACCGAGAAGAAGATCGGGCCGCATGGAATTTTTCTGGGGTCGGCTTAATTCCGATATGCGAGTATTGGTATCTTGGATTTTGGGATAGCTTGAGTCGGATTTTCCGTTTCCTACTCCTTTCAATAACTTCCGTCATCATTTAAATGTAAATTTATATTGCTGTGCTGCCCACTTCAGAGTAGAACAGACCTGTCTTCATCATTCTGCCCCTCAACAAGATGGCTTCTCCAGTATCAAGCGCCTTCTCCTCCCCCATGTTGCTTTCGCCCGCCCTCCTGTCGCCCATGGAGACAGGATCAGACGCCAGTTCGGTTTTCCCCGATTATGAATCCACTGTCTTGGCCATGGCTATACTGAGCGGCGACACGGCCCAAGTAGAAACCATGGTCAATCTCGGCGCCAGGGTGTCGGCCGACCATCGCTGGACCTTGTATCAAGCGTGCCTGCAAGGGACAGATATGCTCAAAGCGTTACTGCGAAATGCTAGGAGCAGCTCGCGCCTAGATATATCCCCACACGGTGATTCTATTCTTCATCTTGCCCTTCGCACTCCAGCCCGTCGTTTTGGCACCGAGAAGGCCGAAGTGGTCGAACTCCTCTTGAACAACGGCGCAGATCCATTCCGACAGGACAGACTCGGAGAGACGGCGCTTCATATTCTCGCCGCGATGACAGCAGACGAGGAAATCGAGCTGCTCAGATCCTTGCTTGACAACCGTGGGCCTATGTCATACCTGGATCAACGGAACATATACGGGGATACAGCTCTCATCATCGCTGTGACAAGCTATAACATCGATGCTGCGAGGCTGCTTTTGGAAGTTGGGGCTGATCCCAATGTCAAAGGAGAATATGAAAATACTGCTTATCAGTACGCACATCAGCAGGGTAATACCGAGATGCTCGAGCTGCTGTACCAATTTGGTGCGGACAGTTCAGACTATATGGATTTATTGTAGTTGTCATTTTGAGATGTGGAAGTAGGTTACTCGAACGGTCCTTCGAAAGTTAGTTCCAATTCATGCGCTAGAATGATCTTAATCTTATTTTGATGTCTTCAATGTTACGGGCTGAACACAGGGAGATTTTTCAAAATTCATTGACGTAAAGTTCAATCACCCCGCTCTCTAATAGACTGTACCATAGACTCGATGAGTCTGCCCCATCGTCGCCTTTCTTCATCACCCTGTTCCTCATGGTGTCCCTGATCTTGCCTTTCTTGTATGAACAGCCATTCCAGTGTCTCATTTGGGCAGTGGGGGTTT
The DNA here is from genome assembly GCF_026229845.1 of Diaporthe amygdali. Taxonomy (NCBI): domain Eukaryota; kingdom Fungi; phylum Ascomycota; class Sordariomycetes; order Diaporthales; family Diaporthaceae; genus Diaporthe; species Diaporthe amygdali. The sequence continues at coordinate 2,131,738 of NW_026517022.1, read as the reverse complement.
TCCAACCTGCATTGTTCAAATTCGAACCGTATGACATATGCTGATAAAGATAAATCAAGTGTCAACGGAATGACCTGAATTTCTCGTGAGCCAGAATAGGGCAAAACTGCGGTAACACCATCTGCTACAAGTTGGTGCACGCTTTGAAACACACTATGATCTCTGGCTCCGAATGGAGCGAAACATTGCTCCACAACATCGCAAACATTCACGGTTATTTTCTTGCCGCGAATGCGAGCGTTGTGGCGTTCCCTGTCTAGATCATGATCTTGGAGGCAGTCTAAAGGGTTGGACGATACGTATTGGGAGTCTCCGATCCAATCCAAGGTCAGGAGGAAAACGTAAATCTCGTCGTCTTCCTCTCTATCTCGTAAACTGTGTCCTACCAGAACTGGGTGTCTGCCGACACCGACTACTTCGTCGAGCCAATCGGTTTTTCTGCAGACTGTCGCCCATCTGCAAGCATGTTTGAGAACCGCATTGTCTACAGGGATATTAATTCCTGCTAGATGTTGGTTCCAAATGTCGATAGGGGAAAGATAATCCGTGATTTGGTCCCACAATTCTTGCGGCGTTGTGACCTTGATGCGTCTAATTAAATTCCACTCGTCTGGCGTGTTCGCCATGATGAGACATTGATTGATACAAGGGCTAGGGGAACCGAAGAAACGATAAGGATAAAATAAGAGGAATCAGCTGTTCAAGAGCGTGGAATTGTAGGCAATTTAAGCAGGAGGGCAAGCGGCAAACCGTATTAAGAGTTCGAAAAGAGGAATACTGGAAAAGGGTTGGCTTGGGAAGAAGAATCGTACAAGGGTGGTAGATTGTATCCGGGGGAGGGAATTCAGGGGCCAGTAGATTTATCTTGGTAGATTGTATCCCCGGGGGGGAATTCAGGCCACGGGGGAGGGAATTGAGGCCAGTAGATTTATCTTGGTAGATTGTATCCGGGGGAGGGGATTCAGGCCAGTAGATTTATCTTGGTAGATTGTATCCCCGGGGGAGGGAATTCAGGCCAGTAGATTTATCTTGGTAGATTGTATCCCCGGGGGGGAATTCAGGCCAGTAGATTTATCTTGGTAGATTGTATCCCCGGGGGGGAATTCAGGCCAGTAGATTTATCTTGGTAGATTGTATCCCCGGGGGAGGGAATTCAGGCCAGTAGATTTATTTTGTATGGATTTTGGAGCAGTTCATTTTTTGATAGATTGTTAACCGAGGAGGGGAAAATGGAAATCCACCTCAAATATCCTGAAAACCAGAAACAAGAAATCATACAATACAATATCTGATATCGGTTGGATCACCTCATTCACCTCGCTGGGTGTCAGGAGATTCTGGAGTCCCTGAACTCCTTGAATATTCTGCAAGTAAGTCACAAAGAGCCTTGAGATCACTCTTGCTGGGACTCATCGATAGAGGACCAGACATCTTTTGGTCCTCATTTGGTGCCAGGGAACAGACAGAATAGGCGTTGACAGAATTCAAAGGTAGAGAAGTATCGATAGCGGGCACTTGAAGTCGGGCTGTGTGGGCGGTTGGCACTTGTGAGTCTGCCGGCTTGTCAAGCTGATGGACTAGCTTCCCAATAGGCTCATCATTGTCTGTGTCGACGAGGAGAACAGACTTCTGGCCGCGGCCAAGAAGGCCATAGACAAGCACCTCACCCTCTTTGATCCCTAACACACAACTTGTGCCCGTGTAGATCATGTCGTTCTCAATACCGGTACGGTTGCAGAATACCACAATGATCTCCTCAGTCTTGTCTGTTCGGAGGATGGGCTCAAGACGCTGAACCCCTGTATTTTAAAAATCAGTGTCCTGCGAGTTATTGTAGTGATAGTGAGGCGTACAATAGCTGATCGCCTCGAGGTCCGGTTCCTGGGGAAGGGATGTGTAGTTTCTCGGTCGTTGTTCAGTGAACCAAGCCATAGGGATTATGATGAGATTCGCTTGCGTATCCACGGCGTGAAAGGAAAATTCGAATGCGTGGAATGGTGCTTCGAATTTGTATGGGCTGCTCGTTATCAGTGTGCAGAATGGAAAGGTGGGAAGGTGAACTGACTTGATATCCATCGCTACACACGCACGGGTTAGCATGCTGTCCCCTTCTCGGAAACGAGGTTGACTTACAAATCCCTAGAGCTACTTTCCCAAGGCCAGGGATTTGGGAACCGAAGAAGCCAGGGCCTTCTGAGGCCCAATTATCATCAATCTCGTGCAGGAAACACTTGCGATAATTCCCGGCTGTCTCCCCTTTTTTGTCGATGACAACAGCTGAGTTATAGTACTCAGCCTTCCTCACCAATTGATTCGTCTTTTCTGGATACCCAGTGACCACGAAGCAGTTGTAGTTGACGGCGAAGGTGCGGGCCCAGAGAGCAGTGACACCTGAGCCTAAGTGCTCGGAGTGCCCGTATATTTGCTCCGAGGATGGAGGAGGGCACCCTGAAAACGCTAATTCGGGGAGCACGAGGAGATCAATGGTGGAGAGCATATTGGGATTCATCCGGGAGAGAATCGCGTCAGCACGGCTCATATTATAGTCGACATTGCCCGATGAGGGCTCGAATTGGAGGCATGCAATTCTCATACTGAGATGGTTTCGACCGACGTGGCCTTGAGGAATTGAGAGGATGGCACTCCGTCGTAAAGGGGTGGTGCCAATACACGTCGTTTTAAGAAACGGGCATCCCACAGGTGCATATCACGCCAAGCGAGGATGGGACAAAGAGGGCGCGCAACATAGTATATACACTAACGTCGCGGGTGAGAATAAATGTACCGATGTAGCCAAGTCGCGGAACGTGACCTCATGTACCTATATCGTACTACCTCTGGCACTGCAGATCATGACCAGGCTCGCGACGGGGCGGAACAGACCTCAAGACACCGGTCCAACGTTGCCCGTTCCTTCAGCTGTCCCAGGAAAGCGGCAAGACTTCGGTTGTCGAACGGACCTGGCCGCTCGTGTCAGGCTCCATCGGGAGAAAGGTGCTGCGCAGAATTTCCAACAATTGCGAGCGATAAAAAGTGAGCTCGCCTTCAACGGCCGAATCCATGAAGTGCCAAATGTAGTCATCGCTGCCCAACATGATGTTGGCTGACCACCGGCTGTCGCCTCGTTTTACTCCGATAACGTAAGAGTGCGGCCATAGAACTGGTAGCCAGTAACCTCGCGCTCCAAGAGAGAACAGCCTCGACTGCAGCCGGGGAATGTGGAAAATTCGGCCGGCCGGCACGAAGAGTAAAAGGTCTAAGCGCGGAACTCGAAGGATTCCCAGGTCTGCCCTGTAATGGTAATCGTAGCGCAGCGATTGCAGGATTGTTGGTGTGTCGTAGAGGCTGATCAGCGCTAGTTCATGCTGGCATGAGCTCTTTGTGACCAAACTCGCCCCAGCAAGCAAGATTTTAGCGCGGTCTAAGGCTGCATTATCCCGGAAAATTGAGTCGAACAGTTGAGACAGATCTAGACACATTATCGCAATGATAATGGTCTTTCATTTGTCCCATCGACCTGCTCCTGTCCCCATTTAAACAAATGCAAGTGATCGCGTACACGACTCCCTCCATTATCTGTTTTCAAGCATGCCACAGATCGGGTCGCTTGGAAAAAGGAGGACACAGGGCTGTGCACGCTTGAGCCGACCTTGGAGATGGCCTCGCGGCGTCTAGAGGTTAAATTTAGCAGACGGAATGAATGGCCACGACGATAAATAGTCGTGACCAGAGCGGCGCCGTGGCAGTTGCTTTACGGCATGCCTTTCAGCCTTCATTTTTACATCCACCTCCGTCCATCTGGTGCTCGTTCCTAATTATCTGCCCTGTCCGCCCTGCCAACCCTAAAACCCACAACCAGAAGCAGCGCCCGCTAGTGACCATTCGAGCACAATCCAATCCACTTGACGCCGGTACACCTGTGGTGTCATTCACGTTACTTGGGAAATTGCCACGATGACAGCAGCAGCTTCCATGAAAAAGTCCTGGCAGCAAAGGAAAAAGGGAATTATGAAGAAAGCCGATGAAGTGCGAATCAAGTTCAATGCCCGCGTTGCGGTGCTCATCGAAAAGGATGGTGTTTTGTACGCCTATAAGTCACACAAAGACTTCCCCGCCGCTCTTCCTGGCCGGCTCCTGGAGTGTAACACGGTCACCCCGGAGGATTACATGACCGTCAGACAGACGCAGCGCAGCAATACTGGAGCTGCACCTTCAACGCCTCGGTCCGACGACAGCTTATCAGCGGCGACCGGGACTGACGAGCCCATGACAGGCTTCACCCCTAGGCCCCTGACGCAGCCCATGCGTCGGAGCTATTTCGACAGTTTGGATGTAGAGGTTGACGATTGTCTGTTTGATTTGAGCATGTAGACGGGAAGAATTATCTAATACGTTTTTGGCTCATTTACTGTTATCTACAAATTGACTAAGCTGGTTTTCCATCTTTCCAATCCTATGCACGACGCTCTCCATTTCCGTGACCCTGTGAGTCAATCGCGCATGCACAAGATTACGCAGCAAGCAAGGGCAGTTGCTAATTTTCCGACGGGCCGATCCCGGGACCAAACTGTCAACCTCTACGCTGATAAGCGTGTCTCCAGAGAGAGCACGCACATGGAGACGACGTTCGAAGGGATGACCCCTGCGGATGCGATCCCAAATTGTTGCAGTACAAAACTCGGCCTGCCTCGACGGCCCGTCACCGTAGTATCCGACCTGGACATTCTTACTATGTAGCCTCCTTACCAGGTCAGCCAGTTCGGGACCTGGTGGCAAGCGGCACCGGATCAGAATTTCTACACTGGCTGGTGTTGAGAAGGATGGTAGCGCCTCTGCCACCTCAAGATAAAAGAGCGAGGCCTGAAGTTTCTCTCCGATCAGGGAGATCTGGGCTTCCTCAAATTCGCCCCCGCTATACTCAATGATAGCATCGATCTTACAACCTGGCCATTGAAGCTTGGCCTGGGCCACGCTGTCGTCCGTTGCCATGCTCATCCTCACAAGATTGCTCCGAAACTCATCGTGGCGGAACTGGAGCTTGCGCCCGAACTTGTACCCCTGTCGGGACCGTTTAGCGCAACGAATGTGTGGCACATGATAGATGCATTCTTCGATGGATGCCTCCTTGCAGAAAATCATAATAGCGAAGAACAGTCCGACCCCGCTGCTGATGATCAAGTCGAAGTTTTCCCAAAGTGGACATCGGATCTGAGCACGAAGAGTTTGTAAAAGCCGGCCAATTGCCGGTGCGTCGGCCGCTGTGCCTGTGAGGCGCAGAACCCGTATTCCCGCGGTATGAGGTTTCGTGCGGATTGTGGCGCTGTGTTGGTTGGCACATAATCGACATCGATTGGTTTGATCGTCTTGTTGGGCACAATAGTCACAGAGGCGATGGCGGCAGGGGAGGGTGATGTGGGTGTTATGTGCCAGGCATGACAGGCACACCTCCTCACGACACAGGCGCTCCAGCAGCGACCCCGGGGCGGTGGCAGCGAGCGATTTTTGGACTTTGGCCAGGGCTCTGCACAGTACATCTGCCGGCTCTTGTCCTCGGGTCTCACGCACGAGATGATTGAAGTCCTGCTGGACAGCTGCGGCGAAGGCGTGCCAGGTAGGTAGACGTTTGAGGCGGTCGAGAAATGGCCAGTAGGATTCCTCAAAAATGTCTTCTGGTTCGAAGGCTAAAAGATGTCAGCATGCTGGCAACATAACAAAACTGAGCCGTACCTGCGACGCCCGCGCGGAAGCTGTCTATCCCAAGCGCTGCAGCAACCAAGTAGCTTAATGGGTTCACCATCGCAGTCTCGGCAGTGTATTCGAAGATAACTTCTAGCTGTCGGGGAAGCTCGTCCGTAATCTTGAACATTCGCGATCCCTGAATTATATTGATCGGGTGGATATAGTTGTGCGAGAAGTGGACGCAGGCGTAACGTAGGACGGAAATGAGCTGGAGCCGTGGTAGAGCTGGGGGGCATGACGCAGTCCTGTTAGACACGGCGAGAGCCTCCCGACAGACCCCCTGCTCATCCTCGAGAGTTGACAAGACAGCTGTGATGCTACCAAAACAAGCCCTCCAGGTCGCCTCGGCCTGCTTGGTTGTCATCTCTCTCGCATAATTGCATGTGGCTAGGACCTCCGCCGTAATGCGGTTCTCGAGGTCACCGGGAAGACGCGCCAGTTTGTGACGGTAGATAATGATAGACGGCCGGAAACGAAGCCTCCTGTTACCATGTGCGGTGATGTGACGAACCCAAGAAGCGAGGAGCTGGATGATAGCCTCTAGACTGCCAAATTCAGCCTCAGAGAACACGACTGCTGCGCACATCGGTGCGAGAACAAGGGGATATAGCCGACCCGCGATGTCCGCTGGCGAGGCGAGACTGTCGGCCTTGAGCGGGTGCAGTGTTGTATTGGGCGACTTGGGACCCCCTTTGACCTTCGCCATGCCCTGCTGCCGATGTAGAGCACACTCTATTAGGATGGTGGAGACACCGACTGATACAAGATGCACGTAGTTGCCTCGAGAATGACCACCCACAAAAGAAGCCGGGGATTCACCCCTTACCAGCATCACCAAACGGTTTGCCATCCGGTGCAAAGCGTGATAAACATCTCTCTCTATCAGGAATGGGCCCTGGAGGCCGGCTGCGCCTCTGTTGAGGTCTAGCCAGCAAGTCTGGAATGTATCGGCGCTCATTTTTGCTCAAGCGATCTGAGAGACATTGCCCCGAGGAGAGGATCTTGTGTGATGTGAAGGTGAAGATAACAGGGTCAGAGAACACCAGGGACTTGTGATAAAGATGAGAAACCGTCGACGGGCCATGGGCGCCGCAGGTGACCAATGGTTCGACGGATTTTCAGCACATTAGCCAGCTGTCCCTGCTTCTGAATCGGAGAAATATTCGGTTGCTCCCATATGTGAAGAGCCAACCCCGAGTTCGAATATGTCCTGTCCCCTACGTGGTTGTCAATAAGGCCAAACATGCAATTCTTCATCGGCACAGCGCAGGTGCAAGTGAAGAATCTTTTCTTCGACTCGTCAAGCCGGGAGAAGATCGAGCGAGCTTGTGAACAGCTGGCAGCGGTCTTCGAGGACGGGTGTAACCCATTCGCGGATGACAATCGCATTCCGGTGGCTCTCTTCCCCGAAGAGCTAGCGATCGTGCTTAGAGAATCGATGGTATCGATGCAAGACCTGGTCAGCCCGCAGAACCCAAATTTGAAGCTTTACCCATCGAATGGGATCCGTTGCGTCCATGGTAGACAGCGGTTCGAGACGGCTATCCGTGTCAAGGGACCCGAGTATTGGTGGGGCATCCGGATCTATTGCATACCACGAGGGAGCGAAATCTGGCGATTGCTATATAATGAGGTTGATCAGTACTATTACCAGACGCAACCAACTGATGGTGAGGTCTTTTTAAAAGTCCGCCAGTACATGGAAGCGGGTGAGCCACAATGGGCTGCACGATCGAGGAAGAAGTTAAGCCCTTGCAAGCAGACAGCCCTCAAGGCGATCGAGGCGAAGGGGGAACTTCTCGAGAAGCTGGATCAACTTCGAAGATTTCCCGGCTTATGGGATGACTTCAATCTAGGGAATATAGAGAAGTATCTTGCGCTTCACATTATGGACGAGATCCTGCATCACCTGCAGCACATCTACGACTTCTGGGCACGGGTTACACTGTACGAGCCGCAGATCCAAGAGGCAACGAGCAGATGGACAGTGAAAACTTTGGAGCTGCGTGCGCCTGGCTGCAAGACCGATCGCGAAGCCGTACGGCAATTCATGGGGGCGGGGCTGCTCTTCGAACGCGTCTCGCAGCCTGCGAAACGGCAGAAGATCCAGCAAGAGATATTTTCGATGCCGAGGCTGATAATTCCAAGTTTCCGGACTTTTCGAGAGAATATGAACTGGCTGACGGTGGGCGTCCAAATTTTGAAGGATGAGATCATCGACAAGGCCGGGAAAAGAACAGTGCAACAGGCCATGCGGGACTGTTGGAAACCGCCCGAGCGGTGTCTGGTCGAGGTGGGGCGCGACGATTACATAGAGATCCCTGTTCCGCCGGTGTTCGAGCTCGCTTATCGCCAGGTCCTCGTCGCCGCTTTGAGAGGATTCCCTAACCTATCCAGTGTGTTCGCGCCTCGCCGGGAGAAGGGCCAGAAGAGGAGGACGGCGGGGATAGATGATGCACACCTAGCCGCATTCCTGCGGGGGGCACAGAAGCAAGGGTTCCAGTCGGCTAAAATCCGGACGGGGCTCCTCCGCACTCGGGGAGCAAATCCCAAGCAGGACTCAGTAGAGTCCCGGGGAGAGGATCCCGGTCATGTGGGTGCCCGGTTGGAGAGGCGCTGCGGCCGTCCATTTGCCAACACCTATGCTTTTCTTGAGTCTAGGCTCTTTATCACCAACTTGCTCACGCTAGACGAGAGCCCGATGGACTATCCCTCATCCCTTTTCGTGCAGCGCGACTTCTTGCGTTCCTTTTTTGGTGAGGATAGTGACATGGTACAACTAATAAGTCTAGTCCGTCAGCGTGCCGATGGCACTCGTGCAACAACAGCACGCAATACCGACCTTCGAACACAATCTCTCAACCTCACAAGCACTATTTCACCGCAAGTGACAGCTTCCCCCGTCGGAGCTTGCCCACCCGAAGTACGAAGTGCTGCAGCCAGCCGTCACTCACAGGCCATACAGACTGATGTAACTCCGCTTTCCCGAGAACTTCATCTTAGTGACACAGAAATGCCCTTAGCGTCCGAATCACCATGGAGTCCCACAGCCCCACACCATCCGAGCCAGGCTGTACCCCAGCCCCTAGACGTAAGGGTCTCTACATGGACTACCAACAGGTCAATGGAGTCACGGTCTATCTTCACCCCCAGATCCCTGGCAGCAGCTCTCGGGCCACCCCCCCTTCCAGATGCAGAAGCGCCCGAGCCGCTTCATTGGGCCCACCCACCCCACAGCCCCCATATTTCTGCGCTTAGCACGAGCACAGAGACGTCCTTCTCGTCCAGGTCAATCATTCTGCCGGAGCTGATGCGCACGACACCGCGGCCGGTACCAACTACATCGAACCGTGCCGCGAGGATATGGCGGCAACGGCCTTCTATCCAAAGCAGCAGTTCAACTACGAGCGAGGGCAATTCCCGGAGCATTTTTGGCCCCGACGACCTGATGTATGGCTGATTTGCACTCGATTGACATTGAATTTGGGGTAGACATCACAGTTTCTTGACATTTAGCTACGAATTCAGTCATTTAAACACACTTCTAAATACAAAAAATCAAATACTACAGCCACAGGAGGGTCCCTACAGTGTCCTCGTGATCGTGCCACTCTACCTCCTATGCCGCTTCCTCGTGATCACATCTTGATCCCCTCCTGCATCGCGCTTGCGCTTAGGGCGACCTCTAGTGATGCTGTCAAGAACTTCGCCGTTCTCTGAAACATTGTCCCCTCGAGGACTTTCCACCAGCTGGCCGGGCGCTCCCACGTCCGACAACAAGGGCTGTCGCTCATCAAGATTGAAGGTGGTGAGATCTGACATAGCTGAAAGAGGAACGGAGGACGAGTTTCGCCGACCAAGCAGATAGGGTGAGCCTGTCTGGCCGGGGGTATCGGCTGTAGTAGCTGTCTGTTGTGCTGAGAAGGGCGCGACACTGTTGTACACGTTGAGTGTGCGTGGACCGAGGACGAAGGTGATATTCCCATCCCCTTCCTGTGGAATGAAGAAGTCGATGGTTGCGAAGGGGAAGGGGTGGTCTGGTGGCATGTGCGCATGTGCGTCAAAAGTGACACGCCAGAGGGTGCCTGGTAAACCCTGTACAAATAGTTGCCTCTGGTCGAGCCCCTCGGTGCGGATGCGAGTCCATTTCCAGATTATACCGGAAGCGTCTGTAATTCCCTGGAAGCCGTTGGTCGGGTGGGAGACACAGATCAGGGTAACAGGTATACCCGTGCAGGGCCGTCCGTGGATGTCCTTGATGATACAGTTGAGGAAATGATGGCTGCTGGTCATGATGATAGAGTTTTGGACGAAAGACAAAATTGTTGTTCTGATGAGTGTGTCCTTGATACTGCTTCTCATGCACTTCCGACCTGTGAGACCTTATATGGTCGAATCTGGCGCCAATTTAGGGGTCTATTTGGATATCAACAAGCGCCGGGAGCTTGCCTCGCCAGGCCGCCTCTACATAGCTATTTTAAGAAGGGCCTGAAGAATTCTGAGTTTTCCGTGCTGTGGAAAAGGAAAGGTAAACGCGAAATCAGATTTCTACGGCGGAAGAGCTACACGGTTGGTTCTCTGAATCTTGTATTCTATTATTGACAGGGACAAGTGAGGATTCTTGTTGTGGTGGCCGTGCCCGGGCTACCAGTGAGCATGTACATGAGAGTACAAGGTACCGCTGCCCAATTGTACTGTTGTACTTGGGGCCCCTGTCAGCGCGTGATGCGCATGCCCATGGTTCCATCTTTAGCGCAGAAGCAAAAGTTGCATGCATGATATGTCACGTGCCTCCGGTGCAACGTCCAAGCAACGACATCCGAACCAACAGGTACAGCTGCGCCGAGTTCAGCACTCTAGATGGGCGACTCGTCGAATCGGCTGTATACTTTGATTTCCTCGTCATTGTCTGACCGTTGCTGCACCGCCCGCTTGTACCGTTGGAATTCGTTGATTATGGTCTCGGCAATCTCGCCGACCAACTTATCCCTCTGCTTGAGCGCATCGCTGTACTTGTCGGCCAGCTCTTCGCCCTCGCGCTTGTAGGCAGTCTCCGCGCCGATCTTGGTCTCGAGGGACTGGAGCTCGAGCTGTAGCTGTTTGTTTTTCAGCCGAAGCTGTTGGTTCTCTTGTTCCAGAAGCTGGGCATAGGTCTCAGGTGAGTAGACCGACAGGGTCTTCCGAGGACTGAGGGCGGATGGTGTTGGCGGTAGCACCTTAGCGGCACTGGCCGCCATGGCTTTGGACGACTTGCTCGACATTACGCATGGATGATGACATGTTGGCACGGAGGAATGCTGGGCTGGTGAACCCGGGGTTATGTACGGACTTGTCCAAATCTCCGCGATTTCGTGCCGACAAAGCGGGTTCGCCTTCCTCAATTTCGGGTTTTCTCTCTACAGGCTATCCTAATCCTTAGCCGGCGGCTTCGCACCGTATCCCGCATGCTCGGCGGGGTAGACCTCGATGTGTTTCATCCGTGAGGTGATCTCCACCGAGAAACTCTTCAGTTCCGCCCCGAGGGAACTGATGGTCTGCGAGACCTTCGCGACCTCCCTCTCGACTCTCGCCAGGTCCTTCCCGACATTTTCCAACCTGTTCTGTCTGGAAAGCTCCTGCTCGAACTGGTCGAATCTGCGTTCCTGGCGGGCAAGGCTCGACACCTCCCTCTCGAGGCTTCCAATCCTAAACAGAACAGCCTCGAGGGCGCTCCTGTGGGTCAGCGAGGTGTAATACACGTAGGGGTGGGCATGCGACGAACCCCTTGCAACACCTCTCATGCGAACGTCCCTCTAGGGTGGTAGTAGTTGTTGGTGGCGGTAGGTTACAGTCTGTTAGATCGCTTCCAAATTGGTACTCTGGTTCCGAATACATAGCCATTGTTGCTGCGCGTCTCGATTTGCCCCATACCAGCCAGGGGCTCTCTCCACAAGATAATTGAGTCCAGGCCTGGTTTATAACCACGCCATGAGTGTACCATGCACGGTTTCTCCGACTTCACCCTTGGGCGTATGCTCCCGAAATAGACCGGCGGCTACAAGACACCTCGCATCCCCCGGCGTGGGTCAACTCGCTCGGGATTTCTGCATCCTTCACCACTCACTACTTGTCAGGTACAAGATGATGATCAACACCTTGTGGATAGTTGTGGCACTCGTTGTGTGCGCAGTCGCCACTCCCTTTCCGAGGGTGTGCCTCGCGGAACCGCCGATTGGTCTCACAGCGGGCGGGCCGTTGTCATTCGAGTTGGTTGTCCCCGTATAAGATGCCGTTCTATAGCTGCTGACATCTGATAGCGTCCAAAACCCATTCAACGCCACCTGTGAGGCCGTTCTCGCGTACTCAGACCCCAACTTCCTTCCCACATCATTTGTATTCGAGCCAACCACCTGCTCGGGCGTGCAGGTGGCACAGCTGATTGTGCCCCCCGAGGCTCCCAACGGGAATGCAACTGTATCCTTGTAAGTCACCTGTGATCTCACTTCCGCATGCTATGCTCATCCCGGCCAAGCCGCTGTGAGGGCCAGCCATCCGAAGCATGCAACCATGCGGTCATCTCGAAAGGCCTCAACCGCTCCGAATCCATCACCAACGTGCATAATGGCGTGAGTGGTTGTGTCGAGCCTGTTCTCGTCGTAACGACCCTCTTAGAGACCATGACGAGCGGTAGCACTGCCGCCATACAGACCCTGATATCGTCTGTCCAGACGAGCACGACCAGGTTCCCTGGTAGCATGCCCACAAGCGAGTCCTCCCCAAGGAACCTCGCAAGTCCCTCAGGGACTACTCAGGAGCTGAGAAGCACAACCAACTCCGTATTCCCAGCGCCTACGACAAGCAGTCTCACCCCCGACGAACCCCTCACTAGCACGGAGTCACACTCATGGGCTGATCCAGCTTTCACCCCGGTTCAAAGGACATCTACATCGACCCAGACCACGGCCTCGTCTAAGGGCGGCCCAAACTTCACGGACGGGATCACCATACCTATATCAAGCGCCAACAGCACTCTTCGGCCTTTGTCCATGACTATTTTGACAAGCCTGAGCACGGTGACCCTTGTGTCGACCCTAACATCCCTGACAAGCGGCATGTGTGATCCAACAACAACAAATACCAAGTGTGGGCTGTAGGTTGATCTGAATGGCTCCCTTGATCAGGGTTGTTATTTTTATCCTACCCGTGGACAGAGCTGATCGTTTTTGCATTTGAGTCTTCAGGGGTGGGACTGTGGCTGTTCCTTTTTGGGCCAGGAACCATGGGCGAAGGATGGTGGTTGTTGGAGGCGGCTATTTTTTTCCCTTTTTTCTTTTTTGTAGAGATCCATGCGATTTGTGCTAAATTTGAACTTCATTTGTTTGGACGCCTAAGAATGCTTCCCTTGTGATATAAATAATATCCGTAGTAAGAGAGTCTTGCACCTCACTCATTTCGATTCTTCAATTGCCCCAGACATCACAAATTACTCTTACATACACCCAAACTCACACCATGGCATCTTCTCCGCAAATACAGAAACTCATGCAACTCCTGGAGCAGGAGACAGAGGCCCACAGGTTCACAAAAAGTCTTCTTCTCCAGAGCCAGACCTGTCAGCAGTCTTGGGAGCGCGCATTTCGTATTGCCCAAGCAGAGATACAATGCAACCAGATCAAGCTCTCGGCCCTGGAGACCAGAGTCCAGCAGCTGACTACTGAGAATGGGCGGCTTAACATGGTGGTGGGTCATTTGGTAAGGACTCCGACGCTTCAAGCAACACATTTGATTGTGCTAATACGAAAAGGCTCCCGGCAGACTCCATACGTCCGCCTCGTCCGAGAATATCAACCACGGAGAAATAAACCAGCCCCACGCCCAAGACCTATCCCTGGACGACCCATCCTCGAACCCCGGCCAATCCAAAGGTCCCAACTCAGGCGAAACATCCCCGGGAGACCAAGCTTGCTCATCCCCCGAAATGACGAGAAGACAGTCTCTCCCTTCTGGAACACTAGAGGGCGAAAGGAGGCCGCACAGGCAAGAACCGTTGCCGGTCACCAAAGGCGCTCGCCACCACCCGCCTAGTCGCTCTTTTTGAGAAGCTCATCCATCAAGTTGTGTTCTCGTGCCCTGAAGGGTCGTTGCCTCTGTTGCTCTGCTCACTCTCTCGCTCTTGTTCTTGCTCTGTTAACGCGTTGTTACTTGGTCTTATCATTGGAGTGGTACGTGCGTTTGGTCGAATTTGGAAATTTTGCGGTGTGACGATCTGGGGAATTTGGGAAGTAGTTGTGCTTCGGGTAGATAGTTTGAATTGATCACGGTTTATTGCGTATTACGTACAATTCCTGACGCTGGTGTCCGCCAGTGGAGCGAAGCTGGTGGGACATCCACAGGTATATCGGCTTTGTTGATATACTTCGACGTAAATTCGAGCACTATAGTCCGCTCTCCTCACGAGCGTCGTACGTCGGCTGCGGAATCCATTATTACATTGAGTCTATCTGGATCATGTTCACATATTGTGGACGTGCGAGCCACATTCAAAGGTGTTCCTTGGGGCATATCACCAACCTGCGGGTGTGCTTCACTTTGCGAACAGCGGGTGCTACCCCGGATATGATGCGTCCTTAGAGGCCCACGGGTTGATGGTTGGCTTCTGCCACTTGTCGACATGTGCAATACATGATGTGCGAGGACGGCTTTCCAACATGCAAGGTCCCTGGATGATGGGTCACTCTTCCAACGAACACATATAAAGACGTCAGCAGTACCTGCGATAACTCCGCTCGATTTGCTCGCTTCCTCATCATCTGGCCAGCTAGAGAGGCATTCAATCTTGCCTTTCGGTCTTTGCTCATAACGAGCCTCATTCAGCATGCCTGCCCTTATTGTCTCTCCAATAACAATGGATCCGCGTTGGCGCAACTCAATGAAGTTAGAACTCTTTATTTTCGCTCAAGAGACACGCAGGCCCCCGATCACAAAACTTTCGCAGGCTATGGCTGTCTCGGCGCAGCAGGACTTGGAGCGCCAGGAAAAAGGACCCGCTAGTGATTGATTGTCTGTAGGTGGTGGAGGGCGAAAGTACTGCGGCGGGGGAAGAAGGTCGGCGATGGAAAATCTGTTGGTGATGGGGGCGGAGTTGTGTAGTTGGGCCTCGAGCCACATACCAACCGATAAGCGATGCGAGAATCCTGCAGGAACGCCCATAAGGGATGGTCGTGATAGGAATGGTGTGTTGATGATCAGCCTTGAACTACTGTACAGAGAATTATGGTGGTTGGTCTCTTTGACAAGCGACCTGCGGGGAAGCCGATGATGGACGGTCTGTTGGTGACGACGTTGAGTTCTGCTGCATAATTGTGGGTTTTTGCAGCCGATTAGCGGACTAGGATGTGGGGATAACGAGCTAGCCGCGGATACCAGCTGGTGTACGTTTAATTGACATGCAGTTGCTGTGTCTAGGAAGAGAACCAGGAAATCGAAAATGTCAAAGCGACGACATGGTACCCTGTGCCCGCCAGCGCTATTTCAGATATCACATGCCCAAGCGAGGTCGCGCCAGGATACCCTTGTTTCAGTCATTACTGGTCACAACACCTGCAGTAAAATCAGACCACTCGAGGCGGCACTTGCGCGTGTTGGACGTGTAGAGAACATGATCTAGTGATAGCAATCATTAATTGCCCACATCAGTTAGGTCCCAAGGATTGACCTCGGTCTCGTTGCCTTGTCCCGACCCATGATCTACTGTCTTCGGCGGCTCTAGCATGCTGACCCCGTGTCCGAGGGTCCCGCCGATCCGGGATGGACGGGGACTATCCTCATCATCCCCTCTCTCCCCGGCGGCATGGTGGGCTGGAGATGTGGGTCATCCGAGACATAGGGAGACCACAATACGTATTTGCCCATGTTTCGAGGTGCATCGCTCTGCATTTCACTACTAAATATAATGGATTGGCAGTTCGGGCTGATGCAGTCGAGTGCGATAGTGGCCGACGCAGGTCGCGAAGCTACTCGCAAGGGGACAATATGGCATGGAATCATCAAATTTGCCACCTGATAACGTAAATATTGTAAATGAAACCATTCGTTACACGACTGAATTTACGAACCCTGCTCCCCCTTCACTCTTCTTTCCCACGCCGAATCGTCTTCCCTCTTGCGCTTCCGCTTGCTGTGAGAACTCGCCGTCCGTGATGCGATTGCCGCCGAGATGTCGGAATGAGCAACTGCGCAGTGCAGGACCCAACCGTCTCGATCCTGAATAGGCTCCCCTGGTGTCCCAAGCTTCTCGCATTCTGGGCACGGAAACGGCAGTGAGTGCAAATGGCTTTTAGTGAAGTGGTCAGCCACTTTGGAGAAAAATTTGTCACAAGCAAGGCACCGAGCCAATTCGTGTGCCTGTTGTCCAAAAACGACCTCCGTCTTGCCATGTACGGCAATGCAATGAAGCTGCCAATCCTTGCGATCGACTATGAGGGGCACATGAGCCTCCCCTTGCCGAGAGCAAGCCGGGCAGGAGAATGGTGCGTCGAACACATCAGAGTGTTGTCTCAGGTAGTGATTTCCCTCGTTTGAAATTTCATGCTCACAAAAGAGGCACTTGAACAATGTTGTTGGTGGCGTCGGAGCATGGTCGGGTCCGCCGTGGGACAGCGCCACATGGCTACACCATTCGGACAAGTTATTAATCGCAGGAGGCTCATCTCCCTGGCGACGGCATTCTGGGCATAGCAGCGGTGTCTGGAAGTCCGAGTGGTGGCAACGCGACGTGTGTATTGACAGTCCCTGTTTCGATTGGAAGCTGCTCTCCGGACAGAGTAGACACTTGATGGCCACCATCGGTCTTCGTTTGGGTGCATTCTCCAATCCATGGTAACACTCAATATGAGCCACCCAGTCGTTCCAGCCATCAATAGTACAGATTTCATCGCAACTAGGACAGGAGAATGGCTCATCCCACACCTCTCTGTGCACCTTTTCATAGTGTTCGCGCAGTGCTGACAGATCTTTGGACGGCTTGGCATTCTGGCACAGGAGGCATCGCGCCGTCCAGAGGTGACCGAGATGTGCAGAGGGGATTTCCGGGGACTTCCGCACAGGGTGGCCGAACTCCGTGCCTGCGGAATCCGACCTGGGAGGCGAGGCCTGGCGAGTTATGGTGACTGCTTGGTACGCAACCAGTTTCTCGACGTACAACGCGATGTCGTTGGGAGATAAAGGCTCATTTCGGACCACCAGCGATGCAACTGCGTTGGCAAGCGGTGTCGTGTCTCCGTACCAGGCTTTGCGGCGTGAAGGGTTCTCTTGTGGCTTCATTAGATCCATCGCTGACACACCCGATGTCCTCAGCTCATTCGCGTCCTCGAAAAACCTTTGTCGCCTGTCCTCAACAAGGAGGGCTGATAATTTTCTGATGATGGTACCTCGGCGCACCTTATCGCCCTGCTCCCGACAAATGCGAAGGTCGTCGCGTGTACGCTCCCATTCGTCGATGTCGCTCTGCGTTACATAAATTGGAGCCTGCGCATCACGGTCTAGAGATGAATTGCGAAGCAAGTTGTACAGCTCGGTGTCGGCCTCGGCGTTCTGGTCAAAAATCGGCATGAGGTTTTCTCGGATCTGCCTCGGCTGATAACTTCTCTCGAATATGGATGTGCCCTGAGATATAATGTAGTTGCGAAGTGCGGACGTGAGCACGCCTTTCCTAGTATGTTAGAATCAACCACCCTATCGGAAAGCCGTGGGCTTACCGTTCAACCTGTTTCCTGCGCCAACCCGCGTCGAGTACGGGCGAATTGGTTTAACGTACCCGGCGACAAATATTGTCTGGGTCCAAATCCTCCAATAGGTGTTGTAACTGATAGGCCATATAGGCTGCTCCAGTATATCGTGTCTCCACTTGATTTTGAGGCGTTTCTGGTTGTCGAACTTGGGCCGGGACAGTAGCGTCTGTAGAGAATCCACAGGCGGGTCGAAGGCATTATCTGCGATAGCACGGGCAATCACAAGGGTAACTATACAGAGCGGACCCCTCTGCATCGTGATAGGTATATCCATACTTGGTTTATGAGTCAGTTCTTCTCGTACCAAATTCGGATTGTAACAGCACAAAACGTACACGTCTGCTTGGTCTCTCCTCACAACGTTTTTTTGCTGCTTGTTTTGTTTCAGTGTGAAGGTGACAACGGGCCGCCGTTCACCAGTACACGGATCAAGTACTAAATGCAGAGCGACTCGCTTGTATTTAAGATTCACAAGCATGCCTGGGCGTGAGCCAACGATGCCGCCAGCGAGGACCATAGAGTGGAAGGCGACCCGCGTGACAGGATTGCAGGGGATGTCAGCAGCCCGCAGCCAAACCGTCTTGATCACAACAACGATGTCTTCTGCTGTTGCCTCCTTTTTGACAAAAGTCTGCTCACGCGTAAGATTCAGTTCCTCGGCTTTGGCCTTGATCCACTGATGCACTGGTTATGAACTGATCGAGTAAACGTGAAGCATTATGACAGGACTTACACTTGTCACCTCGTAAATAGGTCCAAATTTGACATCCACATGCAAGCCGTCACGGACACTTAAAGACCATTGCGACCTGTTATGGGGCTCTTCCTTCCGTTTCCTGGCAAGCAGGGTGTCGTTAAACTCAGCAACTAGGTCTCGCCAGTACCCAATTACCGTCGTAGCGCTTGTCACGCTCTGCGTCGTCTTGTACTCCTCTGGCCCAAGACTTGCCTGCTTGCGTTTCCGCGCCGTCACGTATATTTTGATAAACTTTTTGCAGAGTTTGACCGCTTCAGCCTGCCGAGGACCTGCTTGGCATAGGTCGAGAAAGATTTGCTCGGGATCTCTCTTCACTTTCTGCCAGATACTACTTACCGGGTTAGTTGCGAGAATTGCGAGTTTCGATGGGGTAACCTACGAGCACCATTGTTCCCTGATCCTCGCTCTCTTATCAATAGTATCTTGACAGACTCGTACAAGGGAGTCGAAGTCATCCTCGGGCTCCTGCAAGGTATTTTCAATCGTATCATCGTCAATGTCGAGGAAGATGCCTGAGAAATGAGGAGGTGACATGTTTGATCAGAGACTGCTGTTTCAAGCAACCAAAGGAAGACAAGCGAAAATGAGATGCGCACTACGAATGACTTTATTAAAAGGGCAGGCGGCGGTCTTACATACACGATACTGACATCGCCCCCTTGTCGCTCCGTCGACCCCTTTTTGACCTCCAACACAAAACACCACGTGCTGAAAAATCGCATCTCGCTCGGTTCTTGCCCGTCGTCCACTTGAGAACGTCGATTACGGCAGGGGGGGGTTTTAGATTCGTCGAGTCGCTGGATGAGATCCCCTCTAGGAATTGAGAGCACCAACAGAAGGGCACTGTGCACCACATACCCTACTTTGTATTGGTACATGTCAGCGCACTTATCTCAGATATCCGCTAGCCACCATACTCCGTTTCCCATTTTCAAGAACTTGGAAATCAGCAAACAGTACCTTTTCTCGACCTTTGGACTGCCCATTTCTTATATTTCAGACTTCTCATACTCTACTTGCTCGTGAAATTGACAAAAACCTATCTCAAGGTTGTGGGTTCGACCCCCACGTCGGGCTCAATTCCCGGCGATAATCGCCTCATCTTTTGCTCTTTTTGCTGGTGATGATGCCAGTGATGGGGTTGAGTGCCTCCAAGAGTCCTGGATGTTTCAGAGGTGCTGTTGGACTTTGTACTCCATGGCAAACTCTCTGTTTTGGGTGATGCTGAAGTCCTGAGGCCTTCACGGGATATATCACAAGAACAAGCAGCCACTGCTACTGCGAATCTTCATGTCAGACATGGATCCTAAAGTCGAGCTGTCTTCGTATGCTGCGTGTCATTCACATGTATATGTATTTTCCCATTGATGTGTTGGACTTCGAAACTGCTGATGAGTTTACGGGCAGGTTTCCGGGTAGCTGGAGAGGTCCCCAGGCATTTTCCAAAGTTGAACTCCACCACAGCGCTTCATGGCGTCTCACTCGAGCAATTTAGTACGAGGATTTTTGTACCTTTTTCGGGCTCTTGTGTCAGCGAAGGCGCCCCCTAATCAGGTCTCCCAAGACTTTGATCCCGGGTCGGCGGGATGAGAGGCGACTGACGATGATGTTGACTCTCTCACACGGTGTTTAATATACAACATACTGTCTACCCTAACTGCAACATCTATATTATCACCACTTGGCCGTCCACGAATAAATTTCTATACTTGGGTTCTCGTGTGACCCTCTATCGGATTTCCCAAGATGTCAATCCCGGATTGGGGAGATAGAAAACAGGAAACAGTTTAGAGAAAGGACTGATAATAATATCTACCTCTTAATATATCATGTGAAGGCTTCAGCATTTTATGCACCTAGGGGAAGTAAAACAAAAATGCTGAGATAAACAAGGCGCTCAAGTCACCGCTGACTTTATTACGTTCATGATATAGCAAATGAGCGTAATAAAGGTTATTAGGCAGCTCTTCGAATTTCTACTCACCTCCTTAGTAACGATGCCGCCCAAGAAAGATGCAAGGAAGACGAGCGACCGCTCCTTAGGCCTGTTTCTTTCCAGTTCTCATACTAGACTCTTTCCCAAAACAAAAAGGTTAGTTTGATTTGTCGGCTCTCTGGAGTATTTTGTGATCTGTATGTTATGGCCCCAAGTCGAAATTCGAGCTTCTTTACACACTGCTTATAGGAAATCATAGGGCCAAAACACAGGCTCTTCGATTTCGCTTAGGGCTCTAGGCATAACTTCCGTTTCACTACCGTTATGAATGTTCTCAGATTTCCTGCCACTATAGGACGATCTCCTCTTAAAACGTCAGCAGCATTCTTTAGTGCTCCCTTCCCTTTGCTTCTTGCTCGGCGTCGCTTCACTCTGCAAACTCAAGCCTGGATGAGTCCAGGTCCTGATTGGGTGGCCTTGCAAGCCATGGATGAATACTATGCTGGACATTCAAGTGCCAATTCATATTATGTTCTTTTTGAGCTGCTGTGTCTGTAGATTGAGTGTAAGACCTACATGTGTACTTCACGATGGGCCTTGTGGGGTACCCAAACAACTGAAAAGCCAGATAATGGCAGGCGCTACCAACACACCGTGTTCAGTCTTTCGCGCTATGCCCACATAGACGGGGTTCGGCTTGCGCCCGGGCAGGATTCCTGTTGAATAGCACCAAGTCTAGTCGATACTAAGTAACCTGGTCTACTTATTTAGAGCTCCAATAGTACATCACCAATGGTGTTCTGATTTGCTACAAAATGTGAATATTCGTGGTGAATACGCACTGTTCACTTCTTCATCTTCCTCTGCACAGAGCACTCCGTTGATGAGTGTAAATAGCTTGGAATGCCAGACAAAGGTACCCTCTCTGTTCAAAACCAGTCCCCATCAGCAACTAGTAGCAGCAGTACCGCCACATGCAGAACACGGGTTTTGTAAGTGGTATATGCGCCTTCATCAACCATGTATGTTCCGTACCCAAAAAACATCCCGCTGTTATATACTGAGATTATCGATAAACAGCGTAAATACGGCTTTATTATATAAGCGGTTGAAAAAAAGAAGTAGTTAACGTGGTCCAGACATAGAGTTGGTGTTTTCCTCTTGGAAAAAAAAAGAAGGATCTGTGGTTGAGCCGCTGATTCAGGAAGGAGCAGTTCGGGTGGGAGAGAGAATCATATACGGCTTCTCAAATTCGCGTCCAGAAGGTACTGAGGATGACGGCGCCTGGCCATCCACCTGGCGCGGGCAGGGGAGACTACTTGATCACAGGCCCTCGAAATGGCGGAAGCACCTCCCGGCCCAGCACTGAGATACCCCCGTCGTACTCGGACCTATTCCCACGCCCTTCGCCCCCGTGCAATATGGACCCCCTCGTCGAAGCAATGTGGCACAACCAGGTTATCAGCGACTTGCCTCGCCTGCCAGACGACATGCTGAGGGCAGTGATCCAGAACCTGGACAGCTGTGGTGTCGAGTGCCTTCGACGCGTCTCACGCAAATTCATCCCTTTGTGCGATGAAGAAATCCTCACACGGCCGCACACATTCCAGCCAAGGTGGAAACTCAAGGATCGTGGCGGACCGTCTGCGTGGCCACGGTTCGAAGTCTTCAGTGGCCCGTGGAGGGAAAGCGCGGCAGGTGAACGGCAGCGGCTCCTGCAGCTTCTTGCCAGGGACTGTTACTGTGAGGGCTGCCGTGATGCCCGGGCGGCTTCCGATTGGGACCGGCGGGTCGAGCAGCTCATCAGGTATCTCTACTGTTATTCTTGTGAAGCCGAACACCCAGCATGCCTGTTTTCCGCGCAGCAGAGGCATTCAACAACGAGACGCCGCCGATGTATCGCGCACGAGGGTTACATTCGCTTATGCCAACACGACGAGGGCATCGTCCGTTGGTCCGAAATCTCACGCATCAGACAGCGTTTGAAGGAGGGTGTCGAAAACAAGAGAGATTTCGAAATATGTTGTGAGGATATCAGTCACGTTGTGCCATGTGCTCATACCGGTACGCAGAGGTCAGGTCAGAGAATCTTCGATCCCGATTGCGACGATTATCATTGCATCGAGCGGCCCAGCCCGAAACTCTCGGTTAACGGCTCCAAGATTTGGCTGTATTGGACAGCCCACTTGCCCGTTGAGTCGAATGGCCGACCGCTGACTGCTGTCGGTCTGCGCCATGGTATAGCCGAGATCCGAGAGAGCTGCGGACGCTTCCTATATCCTGCCATCACATTCACAAGGGATGTGCCAGAGATGCGCTGTTTTGACCCGAACGACTGCGACTGTGTGTTACTCGAGGGACATAAGAACGTTGAATGGCGATCCAGCTCTTCACTGATTTCGGACAGGGTATGTCGACTGAATACTTCAAGGCGGTTGTATCCTTTGTGCCAGTCGTCGTCATTGTGGTCCGCTGCCTCTTTGGTTGACGGCATCCGGCGACTACTTCTCACGCACAAGTCGGATTTCAGAAGGAAATGCGGTTCGTCACCAAAGAGACATAGGGCGCGTCTTGACTTTGATTTTTCCTCTGGTCCCGGTCGCTCCAATGTTCAATGTTGGCCATGCCATGCCGGCGACTCATGCCTCATCTTCGACTACACCCGGGTCCTGACTATCGGGTGCGAGGGAGCCATTGGTGTACAGTGGTATCAAGCTCTAGATCCAGATTCATACAGCCTGATGGAGGATGAGGAGGGCTTCGAAATGTACTGGTGCCGTCAGAGCGAATGCCGGAATTACTATGGACGCGTCCCTGGCTTCTCAAGGATCATTCGCGGGGCAGAGTACCATAGGTCGAAGAAGAAGGAGGAGGAGGAGGAGGGGGAGGAGGAGGAGGAGGGGGAGGAGGAGGGGGAGGAGGAGATGACCCCAGAGGTCAGAAATATGTATATGTAATGGGTTTTGCCGTCCCCCCCCCCCTAAGTCATCTTTCTTTTTAAGAAAAAATTAAGAAATTCACGCCATGCCCTCCTGCCGAAAGTAGGACCAAAGCTTTGCGCACCCGTCTTTTGTATGCATATAACTGCCACGTAGCCCTCCACGAGTGGAGCATACAATACCATCCCCATCTGGCAGATATCCTGGAGTTTTTGACGCCGGGGAGGGTGCCAACCTGGCAAAGCCTGTCTTTATCTATCCCGTGGTCCGAAGACGCTCCTGAGGGCGATGGCCGGGTCGTTTCCTATATCGAAGCGGCCCGACTCCGTCAACGGGGAGCTGTTCAACCTCAGCAACGCCCTCTCCCAGCCTGTGACCCTTATGAAGCTGAATATATGATCGAGTAATTTTAACCTTCTAAGTATACTGCGACTGTTCGATCTTCTCTATGCAGCAGTTGGAGAAGACCGGAAGCCAACAGCCCGACGCAGTCAGACGCCACTTCACCAGTAATTGACAGGTACCAAAGCACAGTTATACAACATGCGGCATGCATATATAGTGAGTCACCATCGGTCATTGTGGCTCGTCTCCCAATAACTCTGCTTCAGTCAATCCAGGTCAAGATCGACCGTAGTTGCGCTGGTCAAAACCACCGAGGCCGCAATCGCAGCCCCAGTGGTGCGTTCAGTTTCATGCCAACATCCCAATCTCTTGCCTTTCGTTTGCCGGTTCGACAGCGAGTTTATGTTACGGTGAATGAGGGAATTTGCTGTCGCATGCACGATAGCTAAACCCAAAGTCGAACAAGCCCACCCACTGGTCTCGAATTTTACCAGAAATAAATAATGTTAAAGGGTAGATATTGTGACGACACTTGGGCTTTACGGCACGTGGGCTCGGGATTTGCACCAGATTGTGCACGCTGTTCCTCATGCAACCTGCAGCTTGCAGCATACAACAACCAATGGCTGCAGACCTGCTGCGCCTCTGACATGCAGCCTGGCTCCGCAGTAGCAGGGACTGATATGCGCTGCGAGAGGGTCTCCAAGACCACGTCAAATGGCCAGCTTCTCATCAAAATTGTGAAAGATACCTGTGCACGCAAGCAATTATTGATATGTCCTTGTGTTCCCAGACTTAGTTGCAATATATAGTAGGGCTCATCTGCTCAATTCCAGCGTGCAGAATGAGGTTCCCCAGCATCAAATCAGTCAAGTCAACCAGATCAGCCAGTTCCGTGAGCTCTGATGCATCCACATTGCCGCCTGACCGACCGGTCATATCGGGCGGCCTCACCGTGCTCCATCCTACGGGTGACGATGGAAAAGCTCTCGTTGAGTGAGTATAGAGTCCCTAGCGTCTGGCCGTACCGGTACTACTAACATATCTTCGAAAGCATCATCACAGTCCATGGGCTCTCGGGTCATCCTCAAAACACATGGACCAACTTTGACACGCAACATTACTGGCCGAGGGAATCTCTTCCTGTGGATGTTCCTATGGCACGTATAATGGCTTTTGGATATAGTACCACTGTGTCACCGTTTAACAAGAGTACTGCAATCGTGTCAGATGTTGCCAAGCAGCTTATCAGCCATTTGATCAACAAGAGAAGAAGTCGTGATGTGAGAAATTCACCTCGAACGGTGATGCCGCAAAGCTAACGACCAACTCCAGCAAAAACAGCGACCCATCGTTTTCGTCGCCCACTCACTTGGTGGCATCGTGGTCAAAGAGGTGACAAGCATATGGGATCCGCCCCAATCAGGAACTCGAGTGCTTGAGGACGTACTAACATGTCTCTTCGTGCCAGTTCCTCCATGTTGCATCGAACACTGGCCATGAAGATCTCGCCAGCTGCGTCTGCGGCATCCTCTTCCTCGGTACCCCCCACAAGGGCAGTCATCTTGCCAGCTTTATGGGTGTGATAAGCGATGTGGTGAAATCACTCATCGGCGGCTCTGCGGATGCTATAATAGAGGATCTGTCCAGCAATAGCCGGCATCTTCTAGAGCTCGATCAGCTTTTGAGGTTCAAGCTGGCCAGAATCGACATATACAGCTTCTACGAGCTATTACCCCTGAAGCCGCTGAGCAGACCCGTGAGTATTACAGCGAGAGAGCTCAGTGTAACCAAGTGAGATGGCTGACATATCACAGGTTGTCGAGAGACACTCGGCACTGCTCAACATTCCAAGTGAGCTCGAACAAATCGGCCTTGAGGCAGACCACCGGCAAATGTGTAGGCCGCCGGATCGCAATCACTTCATCTACGAAACGATCGCGCAGCGCATTCTCAGCATTATGAATAGACAAATACACAAAGGTGTGCTGAAAAATCCTGATCTTCTCCTGATCCCCGACTGACGTGGAAGTTCAGCGCAATACGCAAGCGACCTAGTGGAGATGGTCAACAACTTCGCCTCCAAGCACATGGATCATATCGCCGTGCTGACGAAACAGATGCACGAATGTCAAGTAGGTTCCGAGCTGACACCGATGATCGTCGCCCTCCAGCATACAGTCAGCCTGCACGTCAGCCATAGCAAAGGGCCCGAAGAAGTCCCTACCTCCGGCTTTGAGGAGGTTCTGAAGTCCCTGCCAGTCCACGAGGTCAAGAGCTTCGTCGACGGAATACAGAGGCTCATGGAGCGGGCCAAGTCGCTTCAGGACTTGATACTCATGACAGAACGTGAGAACGCGAGAAAGAGAGCTGAGGCTCGCATGGAAGCTGAGCGCCAGGCGAGTGAGCAACGCATTCGGGAGCTTCTGGCGGAAAATGCTCGTCTGAAAGGCATGGCAACGGAAAAAGAACAGGTTTCCCTGGCCGCTGCACGTTCACAGATGCAGCTGCCAGGCGCGGAGTTCGGAAGAATGATGAGCTCTAGCCGTAAGACGACGCAACGTCTTGCTTCTGGGAGGGACAAATCTCCCCTAGATTTCTCAGGATTTGGGGCCGGTGAATTGCTTGGTACCCCAGATCCTGTCATGGACGCTTCGAAAATAACCAGCGAGCTTTGGGAACCTATGAAAAGAACTGTCAAGGCCAGAAAAAGTCACACCATAGATCGAACGCGAGAAGCAGCACCCCCAGTAATCAGTCGCGCGAAGCGCCAAATGCCGGAAATTCAAGGATCAAAAAGGAAACGGAGCTCTGAAGAAGAGTCAGATCCCGGGAACAGGAGATACTTGGACCGTGTCGGCTGTCCGGACCCCCTGAACGAGGCCGCTGACGATGGCCTGGATTTCCAGGAGGCCTGCTCACCACCTCTTAGGTCACAATGTGCAGTAGAAGCCTTTCCATTTGGATCCCACCCTAGAGCAGGCCCGAGCATGGTCGGTGCAGCAAGAGAACACCCCGGCCATACCGGACACGCCTCCACAGAGCTCGAAGCTGGACATGACACTCCTCCCCACAGCAGTGGTACAATCAGAAGCTACACAGACTTGGGCATTGTGTCAGTGGAGGCACTAGGGGCACATACTGAGCTCAGTTTCGGCGACAATGGGCCACAGGCCGGCATAGACCTCGCTGGCAATGTCGAGCAAGAGTCTGAGCCCAAACAAGGCGTCCAGCAACCTGCCGCATCGACGATGACCGCCCAAGAGGCCAAACTCATCCAAAATCGGGAACATATGCAGGGAGTGGTCGAGAAATTGAGCCTTATGCTACAGGTTGGACAGCATGTCATGGGCACGCACGATGACGATGCGGTGTTGACGGCCGAGCCTTGATGATGGGCCACTTGCCTCCTGAAATCAAGTAGATGCTTATTTTGACTCTTTCGCCTGACTGTGAATGTGTACCGGGGCTACAGCTCTTACCGCATGCCTACAGGGTCATCACAGCCACATAACTACGCGGCGCTCGACGGTCATTGCAGTGTGAACGCAGGCCATCAATGTGATACGACAATGAAAGCTCGTGACGCCTTTTATAACGGCCAATGGCAGTCTATGCCCAGAGCTGGGGGATATGGCCCTCACGGTTACCAACATATGCTCGAGAGGTAACACTGCTGCTTTTTGAGACGTCGATGAGAGGACTGGAGAATACAAGATCATAAACACGCCAATTGTCTCATGTGCTGAGTAAGGCATACTCTATTGCTTGATTGATCTGGGAGCGTAGTAGGGCTAGATGCTAGGATAGATTCCACATCAGTCTTACAAACAGGGGACGTGTGGCCCCGGTCCTGAGATTGCACTCCAGCAAACTTTCATTAGCATGAGAGGGCCCAATTTTGAGCCCTTTGACCATTGGCCATTTCTTGCGCTGGGAATTCGGCGGGCTCGCCTCTATTGCTCTTCACAGAGGACAACGGGCATGTCCGGGGTGCTCAGCTCATATGTACATGGCGAGACACCGATGAGGTCGTCAAGTAGCAGCCCGGGACTTTGTTGAGGGTTTCGGACACTGCATGCTTACCATGCTTTTGACTGTCAGCCCCAGATGCGATGCACAGCCAGCCCGTATCGCCCCAGGCCTGGGCGCCGGATCGCTGCACCCAGCTTTTTTCAGAGCTTGGCGATCATAGAAAGCTGCCCTTTGTGTGAGCATTGTCGCTTGGAAAAAAGACATCTCCGCTGAACGACCTGACCGCGATCGTCGTCCCGAACGCGATGTGCCACGGCAGAGCACACCAAGTCGCACAGACTTGGGCGACCCCTGCCCCTCGGTTCCTCGTGGCACGTGCAGGAGAGAATCCTGGTGAGGATTCGGAACGCCAGGCCGACGGAGGTCACATTGGGGGCAGCAGCGACTGGCCGCATGTCGGCGACTTGTAACCACGCGCGGCAACGGGCAACTACACGATGTGCACGGGGCCGGTCGTGCTGTGACACGTGAGATATATCGAACGGTGGGCGAGAGCATACAGCCACGACCTGAGGTGCAGCTCCCAGAGCGCTGGCCAAGCAACTGGGCTGATTGCTGACGGCTGGGGGGTTTCGTTCTGGCCTGGACGCCACTGTTGTGTGCTGTGCTCGAGGCGCGCCTTGGCTCGCCAGGGTGGTCTTTGATATCCAGGGTGTATATAGGATGAGCGGCGACCCCCTAGTCCGCGCATGTCGAATGCGTCAACACGCCTCTCCGAAGAGTCTTACTGCAGATGTGAGGCCGCCTTGCGACGCGGCGACATGTGAGAGATCAGTTGTATGAGAAGACCGATGAGCCTCTCTGAGCGTCTCCCCGCCCCATCATGAGCTTCATCTCGCAGGTTTGGGAATGCGGGCCCTGGTAGAGTAGGTGCTTTCCACGACACCGCGCAGGCGCCTTTCGCAGCCCTCATGACCGTGCCTGAGGCCACATGACAGCTCCCTGGCCTCGGCTGGGTGGAGGAGGAGGCTGTCGGTGAGCTTGGCCCTGGTCTGGGCTGCCGTTGCAGCTGGAGTGGCGCCGGCTGTCGTGATGGGTTAGCGCGGGCATCTACCCCGCAAAACGCTTATTCAAGCGGAGTCAAGGTGGTAGAGAAAAGAAAAAAAGGCCAGGGGAGACAAAATAGGGGTCTTGTTCATAGTGACCAGAGGGAGCGGCCCATGCGAACCCGTGGCCGCTGAATATGGCTCAATGGCTAGGTGGCTAGGTACAGGGGAGAAGGGTGCTTGTAGGGTGGGTAATCGGGGATTTGAACGGTCTGTCGATCTTCAGTTGATCTTTGAGGATTGGAGGAAGAATTGAGCGGCTTTTTTTGCAGGGGCAGAGCAGTGCACCATGGGGTGAGGCTTGATGTTTGTTGTTTCGCCCGAGTTGTCCCTGTATGTACATTTCATGGCGTAGGTGCGTTACGGTCCGTTACCTAGGCACAGGCACAGGCACAGGCACAGGCACAGGACAGCACACAGGTGCGACCGACGTGGAATGCGGAGACCTAGATAGATAGGTAGCCTACATATCTACACAGTAGGCAGAGATGGGAGTCTGCAGACAGGTGGGCCCGCGGGTGTCGTTGACTGAGAAATAAATGCCACGAGAGTCGCAATCTCCCCTGAATTGGGAGGAGATGTTGAGACCTCCTTAAGTGAAGCACACTAAAGAAGCGTAATGTGGTTGTTAGGTCGACTTAGGCACAGGCTAATAGCCAGACTGCTAGACCATCACTCGGCAAGAGGGTATATGACGGCCTCACCTGCGATAGCTTACCTGAATAATGTGCAGGCTCCCTACGACAACACACGACAACACATAGGGCACTGATCGGTGGTTTTTCTGGAGCTCGGGCGGCGTTGATTCCTAAGATCGGCTCCAAGGTGACATGCCAGAGCTCCTCCGCCGTATCGTTGCTGTAACGGAAACAGCAAGCCAAGGATGGAGCTCTCTGAGATGGTAACGGCACTGCATGGGCCTACAGCGCGTACCATAGTAGAGGTCGACGAGCCATACGGGAAAGGGAAGGCGTCCTTGCCAAGTCAGGCAGGAACGGGCGGGCAGCACGAATAAGAGACTGATCCACGGCTCCGTTCCTGATGCCAGGGCCTAGCCCTCCCTTTTTGTTATTTGCAACGGCCACCATCGAACCCCAGGCAACGCTCGTCCCTCCCTGTCTTAGGAGTATGGCGTGGCATGGCATGGCATGGCATGGGATGGGATGATCTGAAATGACATGTGAGAAGGAGAGGGGACAATTGCAGTTTGACTTTTGCTCTGGAAGCATGCAAACATCGTGCTGCAGCACGAACAGACAGCGACAGCCAAGCAGGTCCGCAGACAGGTCTGGGAACTGATGGAGGAGGATGGAGACAGCGGGGATGGAATGGAGGGGGGGCTGGACCCATCGGCGGAGCTGAGGGCGGATCTACCAGGTTCGGTGGAGGCTTGATCATCTTACTGTCTACTATGTACAGTAGGTAGACTAGGTAGAGACTGCCCACCAGACTGTCTGGTGGTACTGTAGAGTAGTACACCCATACTGTACGGTACTGTACGGGTATGGGTACGGTACATGGGGACGACACGGTACGGCACGGAAGGGGGACTGGACGGCTGCATAGTACGCAGCTACGCAGAGCTGGCCGGGTCGGGGCTAATAAAGGGAAGGAGCTGGTGCTGAAATTGGCAGCCAAAATTGGAAAGAGACAGATGACTGAAGAGGTCCAGAGTCCTCCCCGTTTGCCCAACTAACACTGTCTTGTAGGAACAAGCAAGCCCGAGGAAACGAATCGTGTGTAGATCTATCCCGTCCCGTCGACACATAGCCGCTCGACTTTCTCTTCCTGTTCACTTCCGAAGTCATCAGTCCCAGCCCCAAGGCCCAGGCACAGTCCCAACCTCCGTTCGTTCACTCTCGTATCCAGCAGCCATCTTTAGACAGCCTCCTTCCGCACTCGCCTCCAGCACCCTCTTCTCTTTGCGATTACTTCCACATTTCGCTCCGCATTGCGTCGCGTCGCATCGCATCGCATCGCCTTGCCTCGCCACGCCTCACCTAACTACTACACCTCATCCGGCACCCTCCCGCCCGACCTACGGTTCACCTGACTTGCATGATACTCTTGTACCCTTCGTCACTCATCAGCAGCCCACACA
This sequence comes from Diaporthe amygdali, assembly GCF_026229845.1. Taxonomy (NCBI): domain Eukaryota; kingdom Fungi; phylum Ascomycota; class Sordariomycetes; order Diaporthales; family Diaporthaceae; genus Diaporthe; species Diaporthe amygdali. The sequence goes on along the minus strand of NW_026517022.1, from coordinate 2,101,072 downwards.
CATAAACACGTTACACTCATTCTCTGTCTACTGGGAGACATACGTTCGAACCTAATAACTGCACTATCGTTCCGAAAGTTGTTCAGCCGAGAGCGAAACCACGGTTCAGCCGTCTCAGCCCAGCGAACCAGCAATTATTAGTGGTGGAGCGAGCAATCAAAAGGACACCCGCCCTCCAAAAACTCAAGACGTCATCCGCACTGCACTGCGCTCTCGCCTGGCGAGGCACACCAGCATAGACGCGTACTACAAATCTTTCCGGAGCTGCCGCCACGGATCGGTTTATCCACCTGAATTCCAAGACAACAAGCACCTGGCCGCTGTCCCAACCAAGGCGCATTCTTCCATTTACGAACTGCCGTCAGCCGTTCTCATCATTACGTGTGCCAGAGAGTTTGAGCGCCGTTGCGGCACCCTTGCCATCGTCTACGGTCGCAACAAACGCTGTTCGCTTGGTCACGTTACACTGCATCATCCGAGGGAGAAGGCCACGAAGCGAACAGAGGCAGAGCGACGAATTGTCTAGCTATCACGAGCACCCGTTCCTGCGGGCACGGACAAGCACATCCGAACACGACCCCTCGATTGCAGCCCGCTTGCCACCACAAAGCCCTGCCGTTGGATCCGGAGTCAAGCGCTGACTATCGTCCGACCCGATCCCAGTTCCGCACTCGATTCGAGGAGCCGTCCCTGGACTTCGCATCTTGGACTGAATATAGGCCGTGAACTTTTGGTATGCCGCTAGCGTAAGCAGTGACGGAAACAAGAAGAGCCAAGGGATTTGCGAGTCCAAGACACTGTTCGATACCAACGGGAGTGACAGACGGGGAAACTGACTCTGGCGCATGTGTGGAATCATCTGTGCTGAGTGAGTTACTTTGAAGACCAGGCCAGACACACCTTGACTGGGCATCTGAACGTTTTTGTGCACACACGGGCACACGACCCCTGACTGGTCCTTCCAAGGTTGACTGGAGAAACCACGCGCATCAACCCACTCCCCCTATTCGAGCCGCCCAAAAAATGGCTGCTACCCAACCGGATTCCCGAGGTGAGTAACGAAACCCTGCCCAGAGACAGCGATCTGCCCTCAACCTGCCCCTCGCAAAAGGAGCACCAAATCTGGCACCTCCCCGGTATCTTTTTCATTTTTAACTACAAGCCCCTTTTTGGGCTCATGGTTGTGTGGGTTCCTTGGCCGTAAGCTTTCGCGCGCAATCTGGGCGCGGCTGCAGAACGGAGCTCCCACCCAAGTCCCCTTAAACCAACTGGCTGAACCCCCGCTGTATCATGCAAGGAGATTGCTGTTTCATCGTCCCTATCAAAATCGTCATTTGCATGCAACCTGCCGCTTCCCCGATCAATTGACAGCCACCTCCGCTAACTGTCTCCTGTTGGGTTCATAGATCAACCGTCTCCCGGCCTGACCCTCAGCCTGGCTTCGAACAATCCATTTCGCAACCGAGCTGGGTCGCCCTTGCCCAAAAGTCCTTCCTCCCCTTTTGACGATCCCGCCCCTCAACCACAATCATCGTCGTCGCGGCCTCTTTCCAACAACCCTTTTCTTGATCCAACAAAGAATCAGAATCAAAGCCAGAATCAGATATTGATCCCAGATCTCGACACGCCGACAGACAAAATGGCTGACAAGAATCGCCCTGCGTCCCCTACAATTGAGGACATGTTTGTACGTGTTTCCCCAAAAGCCGTTTCTCCTCACTTTGGTGAAACATACAATAGCGTCAATGCCGTCGCCGTCGCCCACGGTGCATCCCTTTTGACATTGCGTCATTGTCAACATCATCTTGCCCTTTGCTGCATCACTAACACGATTTCGCTGCTTGCAGGCTGGCATCACAATTGATACCAAGGACACCAAGGACACCAAGGACACCAAGGACAAGAAACCGGATCCACCCCAGCGACCGCCTCCCATGAACCGTCCAGGCGGCCCGAAGGGCGAGAACATGCCCCCTCCTGGCCGACGTGGACCTCCTCCAAACCACAGGCCCTCGCGATCTCAAGAAGAGGCGCTGCGAGCCCGTAGACAACGTTCTACTGGTGATGGGCCCAACTCCCCTCCTCGACGTGTGGGACCGGGATCTGGCCGAGGAAGACGGAACTCCGAGTCCTCGGTTTCCGAGAAGCCTGTCCTGACTGAAGAGGAGAAGAAGGCACGCGAGAAGAGGCGCCGAGAACGGGAGGAGCGCAAGCGCCGTGAGGGTCGCGACAGGCCACCGAGGTCTCACAGAGACATGGACCTCATCGACAAGCTTGATGCAACCAGCATCTACGGCACTGGCCGTAAGCCCACATGAGCCTCCCCGCATCAATCATTTTCCATCCATGCTAATTTCATCGACAGTTTTCCACCACGCTGGTCCCTACGACGCTGTCATTGCGTCTCGCAACAAAGCCGCCAGCGGCCGCGCGCCGATGGCTGCTTTCGCCAAGGACTCAGCCAACATGTCAATCGGCGGCTCTGGCCCGCTTCAATCTCGCGCCGACCATTCCACCTTCATGGGAAATGGGACCGAGGAGGCCTTCACCGACTATGCCACCAGCATCTCTGGCGCCCCACCGAAGAACAATATGGCCCTGTTTGACCCCCACCGTCGCGCATCAGTCATCCACGGCGACGAGACCGTGGGTCTAGGGACCTCGACCTTCCTTGAGGGAACCCCGGCTGCTAGGGCCGCCGTGCAAAAGGCAGAGCAGGAGTCTGCTATGCAGAACCAGGAAAATGGGCTGGCGCGGAAGAAATCACTGGCCCAGCGCATCCGAGGCATAAACCGACCTCCAAGGGGCGAGTTTGGGCCGTCTGGTCGCTTGACAAACCCTGATGGCGTCTATCGCGACCACGCTACCTCCGCCAGCATGTCTAGTGGTCGCAACGAGACGAACCCGTTCTTTGCCGAGTACGAGCCGAGCAAGGATGGTGAGGAGCAGATCACGGTGCGCAAGATGAGCCAAGCTGGACCAGGCTCTCCGTCCTCCCCACCACTGCCAGGCACTCTTGAGAGACGCTCCACAACCGATGGACACGAGCAGCAGCCTAAGAAGGGCGGCGGCGGCCTGCTTACCCGAATGAAGAGCTTGAAGGGAGGCCCCCGATCTCGTCCCGTTGACAGGGACACCGCAGCCTAGGCGGATCATACTTCAGGGACAAGCACGAGCATACGTCATTCTTCCAGTCCTCTACGCCTTTTCGGAACGGCTGGAGCTCATTCATACCGACGGCTGCCAGGAAAATCACATTCAGACGAGACAGTGGGGTTCTAGACGAGATTGAGGCTTTGCAACACGGCAGAGGCACCCTATGGCGTTTTCTTCGTTCCGCACGGAGGCACATTGCGATTGGAAACGAGTGAATGGTGGATGATCGTTACCATTCTTGTAAATTTATTTCACGGCTATCGGTTTGGGGTAGGCGTTCACGGAAACTCACAAGCCCTGCCGCTCTGTCTGCGCGTGGATACCTACCATGATACCGCATGCAGACGCGTTCAACGGCTGTCGAGACCAGGTTTCAACGGGACGATTTCGGCTTTTCCCGCCGTTCCGATACGAAGAGAGAAACGAATCCCCCGAGATGCGATAATAAAATGTTCAGGAGCAGGTTAGCTGGCAGACATGACACATGGCAAAACCAACCACGGGAGCTTGCGTCAAAATGGAAACTTTTATTTAGTAGGCAGGATTGGGTGCAAGATTCGATCCAAGTCAGGCGTGTGGAATATTTGCTCTTAGTTGCGAATCGTTACGGCTGATAGACAGCAGCGGTCAGTCGGGCATTTTCCTAAGCAGATTGAATAAAGCTCATTCCTTAAATCTCGCCATCGATCTAGTGAGGTGCACAGATAGATTGATATCCGGAGCGGGCGTCATCCAGGGGTGATGGATGTGTGCGCAAGGTTCCATCCCCACCTCTCAGATTCAGGTGGAATCACGATCGTCCATTTAAAAGTACGCAGCAGCTTGGAGATAACACGCGCTATCGGTTCAAAGATACAGTACACATAGATCAAATTGGCCATACACCAGTGTCCCGTTGCCTGTGAAGTGCTGCCCATCGTGTGTCAGCGGCCCCTAAAAGGGCTTGCTTCTGTGACGCATTATCAGCTAAGCACCGTGCCCACACCTAGTCGTGTTAATGATGCACGCGATGGCCAGAACCTTTCCAGTAATGATTTCCTACATTCCATTACTTTGGTCGCAACAACCCAAAGACATGTGGCTCGCCATGACCGACTGATATGCAACAAAGGGAAGCCCCGCGCCCGTTCTGAATATTCATGATTGAGAAATCAACAAAGCTGCCTCGTATCGGGAAGAATTGACCAACCGAATGACTTGACCTCGCGAACATCACGTCTGATCCGCACATGCACACGAAAGAAAATGCGCGACCTCTACCGCGCCATGCACCGCGGTCTGACTGGCCGTCATCACCCCTCTGACTCGTGGCCCTAAGACATACACCTCTTTGCAAGCGTGAAGCAAGCTGCGTGCCCAGACAGAACTTGGAAGCAGCGCCACTTGGAAACAGGCAGGCAGCCAGGCACAACGGCGATGGACGAGGCCCCGCCGCCATTGCCGTCCCAGGCCAGCTCCCACTTCCCGCTCGAGCCCGTCTCAGGCGCGACGCTGTTCGAGCAGGAGGTGAGGCGCAGGGACGCGCTGGCCAGGTGCGGCACCTGCCTGACCGGGTGCCGCGAGCTGGACGACGAGGTCTTGCTGGGCGGGTTCGAGAGGGGCTGTGTGGTCGGCGTCAGCGCCGAGGAAGAGGAGGTTGGCTTGTTGGTGAGTGTCATGGAGCCTGGTGCTCGACTTCCTATGCGGCAGCGGAGCGTGGTGCTGACGGTACGTGCCAGATTGGGCTCCAGACTGTTGCGAGGTTGTTTGTCGCGAGTCTGGGGACCGGGCAAAGTCAGGAGCCGAGGGCTATGATCATCACGACGCTCTCTGTCGACGCGCTGTTACCTCTGTTGAGGGACACGTTCAAGGCGCAGCTTGTGGCGCAGAAACAGGACCCTGGGAAGGGGAATGAGCTGCTTAAGCGTTTCCTGGAGAGGATTTCCATATCCCGCATCTTTGACGTCTCCGGGTTGTGGGAAGCTGTTAGAGAGCTGGATAGCCTGGCTCCTCAGGACGAGGCACATCAGGAACCTCCTAGTAGTCAACAGGCCGTCGAAGATGAGGTGACTACTGGCCCACGGGCTGTGTCTACAGAGGGGAGGGATGTACAGGAGGGACTAAGCCTATCAGGATTGTCGTCAAGTCCACTATCGGATCCTCCCAGCAGCCTACCAGATGAGCTAGAGTTTGAGGAGGCAGTGCCTAGGACAACACCACCTGGCAAGAGAACTGAGATTGCAGATAGCGAGGACGAGGGTGACCTGTCGTCTCCTGTAAGCCTTCCAAAAGCATCACCGGAGCCAGAAACAGTTCCACAGACTGTGTCAGAGGAGGAGATATCCAAAGAGGAGTCCAGCACCAAGCAGCCCAGCATCGACCAACCCGGAAACCAGAAAGATTCACGACATCCTGACATAATATTGGTAACACACATGTCCACACTTCTGTCCGCCCTCTTCCGCCAACGCGAGAAAGACACAGCCCACCAGATGCTCCAGCTCCTCTCCTCTCACCTACGCTACCTCGCACGCTCACCCGACCACGGCGGCCCGCTCATTATGACCCTTAACTCGACCACAAACTCGACAGAAGGCACAGCCGCTCCCAACACAAAGCCTAATCCAGGACAAGGCAGGCCGTCCCCACAGCCTCCTCCCCCGACCGAGGCGCCGAATACGAGGAGCTCGAACCGGCCGCTGGACCCCACGCTCCGCTCGATCTTCAACCCTCCGCCGCTGCCTACCACCGGCCTGGGCTACGCGCACGACACCCCGCTCGCGCGGCGCAACAAGCCGTCCTTCGGGCTCATCTTCACACAGCTGCTAGACATACACCTGCTGTGCACGCGCGTGCCGAAGACGCGCGCCGACGCCGAGGCGCTGTTTGCGCCGCCGAGCCAGGCGGCCGCCCTCACTGGCGCGGTCGACTACGGCTGGGTCGTGGAGGTTTTGCTTGACGAGGTGGGCGTTTGGGATAGTGAGGGAGGGCGGCGGGGCGCGAGGAGGGCGTCGAGGGAGCAGCGATGGGGTGCTGTGGGTGTGAGGAGGGATGGGAATGGAGTGAGGGTTGTGGATGCCTTTGGGAGCGCAAGGAAGCCCGCGCCGGAGATTGTGCTTGCTGCTGGGTTTGGGGGGAGGAGAGTGTGAGGCAGGCGGTCATGGTGCGGCCTTCGCGAACTCCTGGAGTGATGGAACCATGTTTGAGCATTCATGTTCAGTGGTCCAACAGCCAGACAGCTGTTCGTTACCACTGTGTACATCTACGGGGTCTCGCGATATGCCTGTTTGTCTTGCTCGCAGAGACCAGGCTAGGACCACCACTATTCAGGCCGTATTGTACACCATTCGCAGCGTATACCACCCCTGAACATCGCTTCCGAACGTTATCGAATATACGCTCATACAAGTCACATATCATATTATGATGTCCTCGGCGCTGTCAAAAAATCAAGAATTCTGCAGCCTAGTCTTAATTTCCCGATCAGTACGAAGCTTTAGCGGCCGATCAACCGTGAGTCTGACGACAGTGGATACAGCGCCGAGTGCCCTTCAGGAGAATCGAGTCATGGCAGTTCCACAGCATACCAAGCCTCTGTATCGGACGAACCACACCTCTACAGGGGGTTGCCGATCACTGATTGGAATTGACTTTCGGACCGAGGCAACTTGTGGCAGGTGGCGGCTTGTGCTCCCATGAAGTTTCCGTGCTACTGAGGCCAGTGCTACTGAGTCGAGAAGAGGGGCGAAGGATTTGGTGCTGTCGTAGGAACCCTCATTGGAGTCGTCAAATACAACCACGGCCATGTCTCCAAGAAAGAACAGGGGCACACGTCGGGAGCTAGTCTTTTGCTAGGCGCTGGATTTCCCAATGACAATCGCGAGTGAGGCTCCACACCAAGGGACTCGATGATAATGCTCGTGCGATGCAGAACCTGAAAGCATCACCAAGAACAGTCCTCCGTTCTATGCAGAGAGAATAGAAAACAATAATGGCCGCGACTCAAACCATCGACGTGCCCCACCTGGGCGGCATCAAGGCCGGGTACGCCATCGCGGGCACCGGGCAGATCGACCCGGCCAAGCCAACGTGCGTCCTCATCAACGCCATGTGCATGACGGTGGCCCTGTACCGGGACCAGTTCGATGACGAGCGCCTCGCCGCCGCCGTCAACCTGCTCGCCATCGAGCCCCTGGGCCACGGCGCCACCAGCTGCCCCTCCGAGCACTTCACCTACTGGGACACGGCCATCATGGCGCTGCAGGTGCTGGACAAGCTGGGCGTCGAGAAGGCGTACGCGCTGGGGACGAGCCAAGGTGGCTGGATGGTCACGCGCATGGCGCTGCTGGCGCCCGAGAGGGTACGAGGCCTGTCCCTTGGGGATGCTTGAGCATTCTCGAGAGTATCTTTTCTGGGCTTGATGCTGAGTAAATCTGTAGATACAAGGCCTGCTCGTGCTAGGCACGTCAATGGACTACGAGTCCTCGTACTCGAGGTCCAAGGGGTGCTGGGATCCAGCCACGATGCTGTCGCCGTTCCTCGAGAAGTGGTCGAGCCCAATCGCGGACTTTGTCGTCGACGACGTCTGGTGCGGCATGGTCGGCAGCGTCGGGTTCGGCGACCACGGCACGCCCGAGAAGGCGGCATTCTGGACCAAGACGCTGCAGGAGGTCTACCGCGGCGACGAGGGCCGCAAGAAGGCTAAGATGGCTTTGCTGAATCTGCTGTCGAGGGACGGCCTCCTACTCAGGCTGAAGGATATCAAGTGCCCGGTGCACTGGCTGCAGGTATGTCGCTCTTTCTAGCTGACTTGTGATGCTTGGAGATGGTGGCTGACGTTTATGTGTGGCAATAGGGCACTAAGGATATTCCCTATGGCACGACGGTTCCGGCTGAGCATATCAAGCTGTTCACGTCTGCGCCAAAGGCGGAGTTGACTTTCATCCCTGACGGTGGCCACTATCTCAACGCGACGAATCCGGTCGAGGTGGCTGATGCTTTGATCAACATGATCACTGCCGGGAAATAGTCAGAAGACTGTCAATCCCATACCTTTGACTAGCCACGTCAAACTGTCTGGAAGAAGAAAAACCTCTTACTCATGCTTGAACCGTCATGGCTTGAATACATGCCTTGCTTGTTAGTTGATCGATCTGGTTAAGTACGAGAAATGTGATACTCCTTTTTTGCGAATTCCCTTCATTGACCTGTTGGTTTTGCGAGACCAATTGGCTAGGGAGGATTGGATATGACGGCCGTGTTTGGAACATGCACGTCTTCACTGAATGGATTCTCTAGTGGCGCATCCCGGCACTGTGAGCAGACATCTGGCCGGTAGCAGTGAGAATATTTGGGCACAAATCGATTATAGCAATCCAAAATTCCTTGCGAATTGCCGAGATATGTCCAACTACTTCATATGAGGCGGACTAGTTGAAATATCCGTAGAGTAGCCCCTCTCTCCCGACTGGCGCCTCGACGGATCCGAACTCGACTCATCCACCACGACGGTCGTCACGATATCCATCTGGATCCCGCCCTCGGCCTGGGACTGCTGCGAAGGCAGCGACGGCTGACTGCTGTTGCGATCGCCCAGCCTCCACCAGCCCTTGTCCTTCTTGGAGTGCCACGACTGCCTCTTCCACTTGTCCTGGCCACCTTGAACGATTACTATGTTGCCGAGGTTGCGCCCCTCGGGCGTCCGCATGAATGTGAATTGGTCGAGGCCTGTGTTACGGATGTCTTCCTTGTCGCTGAAGACGATAATGTAGGACCAGAGAATAGCATCGAGGAGGCCGGTGACGGCGAGCAGTGCCCCGGCGGCGCCCATGAATAAGGGAATCCGCTCGAGGGTTGGGATCAGAGACCCCAGGATGAGTGGTGTTCCCGTGACTGTGTATATGCACGGATAAACTAGAAAGGCGGGATGGTGGCCGGATGGGCGCAAAGGTGTACTGTCGTCGACCCATGCCCGAGAGCTTGAAGTCACTGAGTCGGGCCGGCGAGGCATGAATCGTGACGATCGATTCTCACGCCAGAGGCGGTAAAAGATGATGGAGTAGAGAAAGCATGTTCCAGACATTGCTGTGAATCCCCATACATAAATGGACAGCCTCCAAAGTCGATGTTCCTCAGCAATCCAGCACTGCATCGGTCAATGTTAGTGGAAGAGACTTGCGAAAACTCGACCATGCTTCAGAGAAACTCACCCATAAAACCTGCCTCTTGTAGTATTCGTTCACATTGAAGAAGATGAGCCCCAGGCTAGAGAGGAATGTGGAAAGGACCCAGACCGTCGCGCAAGTCAAGACGACGACCCGAGTAGACGGTTTGTGGCCGCGGATGATACCGAGATAGCTGAAAATGGAGATCGTGAAGAGAAACCCACTGGTTGTCAGACAGCCGAAGCTAACGATCCAGCCTTGGACGTGGCAGGTCGCTGATCCGACTTCTATCATATCGTTGTGGAGCCAGACTGCATTATTCACATATGCTGCAGCCAGCCACATGTCGGAGAAGAGAAGGTTGTAGATTAAAAGTAGGAGCGGGTTTGGCGGCTTCTGGCGGCGCGATATTATACTCTGCACTGTTTCTCTCCTCGTAAGTGGCTCTTGGGGTGCCGATGCTGGTGCCGATGTTGTTGCGGCAGCGTCGCCATTTTGCTTTTGCCTTGTTTGGAAGTACTGCGCTTCGGAAAGCCCGAGGCTCAAGTCGACTTGAGCTTCACTGGTCGAGTTCGTGGCTCGATGAGGTTGTATGTCCTGGGTCCGGGCATCATTGATTTTCCACATTATCAGCCGGTAGGTTATGTGGAAGAAGAGCAGGCTGGTTGTCACTAGGGAGAGCGTCCCCAGGATAAGCATCGCGGTCTGGCATCGTCGGTAGAGTGCTGGCAAGGGCGTTATCGAGTCGGTGAAATTCAGGTCCTCCATCGTCGTTCGCTTCCGGAACGTCAAGCATAGCAAGACGAATCGGCATACAAAGACATCCTCAGAGTCGAATCACTCAGGGTGAGGAGTATGATTTGGAAGGCAGAAAGCCATTTCCGACCGGCCTCTGTATTGGAAGAAAAGGCAACACATTTACCACCGACTTCTTTACTCTTGGCTCCCCTATGGCTCCCCATATCTGACGTTTTTGACGACACACACAATTACTGTAGTATCGTAATAAAAGGGGCCTGGCAGGTATCATCCACTTGGATCCATGCCATTAACCAGGTGCGTTGCGTGTTCCCTGGGGGCTGTCATCATGGCCATGCTCGCGAACTGGAGACGCGACGTTTATTTCATGCTGGGTCCCGAATTCAACGGAGCACTTGCAGAATCTGGAAAGGCTTGGGCATGTCCCAAGCGAGCCGGAGACCAGACGCAGAAGCGGACGTCTCTCTCTGCGCTTCAGTTTTGCTTTACCAAAGCAATAGTCCTGAGTCCATAGGACGCGCCCCCCTGAGCAGAGTGGGAAACATCCTAGGTTCAGGGGGAAGAACCCCGTCCCCACAACCCAACGGGGACAGCCGTCAATGCTCGCTTAAAGACCACGAGGAGTGCACCTGACTCGTTTGGCGAGAGCCGGAGATGTCGTCAAATCTTTTTCGACGGGGCCAGAGGACTTATTCCTAAACGGCTGGCATTCAGGACGCTTCTCTAGCCTCACTATCGAGACCAAACTTGATTAAGAGACCTTTCGATTTTGCAAGTTCTCGGGTCCTCGTTGAGCAGAGAGTAGAGAGGAGGTGTAAACAGGTCCCATTGAGCCGCGAGAAGTACCTAGTCTAGTAGATCTCATCAGGGGCGTTGTTCGCCGAGCTTCCCAGAGGAAGATCAACGGTAATCAGGAATCAAGATTGTGCTGATACGCACGGGTGACTAGACCCACATCTCCAGTTGCCGAGAAGGGCCTTTCGTTTGACAGGAGTGCTGATCCCAGCCCTGATCAAATGCCGTGGTGTTGGCCAGTTAGGTTAGCGAGCTGGTGAACGGTCGAGCAGGCCCAGAAGGTCCAGAATACGACGAGGCCTGTCGAGCGCGGAAGATTTCAAGAATTCGACCAGGATGATGAAGCGCGTCACTCCAACGCTGCTTTTTCATCTTCTCATGTCTCTGCTGGAGAAACATGTGTCTACTCCACCGCGTTGGTGGAGCAAGATAGATGGATGCTCTTGTGAAAACTTGCAAGGTGAGCGAGCACTGCTCACCGCACCGCTCTAATTCCGCGCAGGAGGGGAACCAGGGTCAGGGTCACTGAAGACAGCCACTGCCAAAACAGGCATGTCTTGCAAGGTTTTGTGGGCACACTTTCTGCCAGACTTCAACCCTTTGAGTAACCCAATTCAATTAAATCCATCATTTTCTCTCCTACAGACGGAGCAGAACCACATCCTGTTGGTCATGTTTCGAAATGTCTCCCGTCTTCTTCACAAGTGGTCAGGCCTAAGTTTTCGATTTACAGTGACTTGAAATGGTCGATGATCGACCTTCAGGACCTAGCTCACCAACCTCGCCGTTGACATAGCTTCGCCAAAGCATGGAAGAGCGACGAGTTCTCCTATGAGCTTACCCCCGTGACCCAGCCAGCCTCGCAATAGTAGTCTTCTGGCGCCGCAAGAAGTGAAATATAAGTATGTCCGAGGAAGTCGTCTCGTACAAGTTTTTGCGGAAAAAGAACATACGCTTCCCCCTTCCAAGGAAAAGACTGTCACAAAGCTATTCAGGAAAAGGGCTGAGGCCCGCTTGTCAACACTGCCACTGCTTTGCCAGCTTCTATATCAAGCTGGCCAGCATCAACAGCCTCATGGGAGCAAATCTTTCACACCTCGATCTGTATTGGGGTCTTTGACTAGTACTCTGCGCCGCGCCTCATCAGTTGCTGGGCGCTGCAGCCTCATTGCATCATGTTGAGCTGCAAAGATCGAAGTGATCAGGAGTGCAGCTCAATAATCATGCAGCACGAGCCAGACAAAGGAGAGATCGCCTCGAGGGGGCCAATGAATATTGAGCCTGTCCAGCTGATGTGGCACACGAAGCTGTACGAGCCCGCTGTTGCACAAGCCCGCTTATGGTAGAACAACGCAAAATGAGACACCCAATATACCAGCTGCGAATCACAAAAGTTGACCAGCTTGGGGTCCAGTCCAGAACAGCCACATCCAGTAAGTCTTGATGCAGGAGTGCCTGCAGCTTCGCATCCGCCCAGCGACTGGCAGTCCGAAGCGGCGTGCAGATCAGGCTTTGTACAGCACCGGTCAAGAACCCCCAGGCTGTGCAATTCTAGGTAGCCTTTCAAAACCTGCGTTCTACCCACTCCGTTTCATTCTGCAACTTAGCTTGATATTGAAGTTTTGTTTTCAGCTGGTTTTATTCGATACCGCGAAGGGAGGAACCCATTAAAGGCAATCATGGACAAAGTTCAAGAAGCCGTGCAACCTCGGGACACGGTCTCGCCTGTGATTCCAAACATTTGCTATGATAGTTGTAGTAAGTTTGATACCGGAGCACACAAAGTGTTGATTGACACGCCGCTAATTCGAAGATAGACAATGCCTACATAGAGGCACAGTCGCGTGGAGAGGCCCCGTCCCTCTGTGATCAGGACAGTGCTTTCACTAATTACTACGAGGGCTGCATTGCATGTATGGACCAAAATGCTACCCAAATACAGGATAGTACACGACAGGCCCTTGATTCATTCTTCTCTGAATATATCGACTACTGCGAGGCCTTCCAGTCATCATGGTTGACATGGTATACCACGGTGGAGTCGAAAACGATATTCATGTTGCCTGCCACAGGCTCATCAACGTCCCAATTCACAGTCTGGTACGAAAGCAGCACTATCACCTCCACCCTGCCCGCGTATTTCATACACTTCTCAGCCCAGTCTTTGATATCCACGTACATCCCTCCCGCGGTTTTCAGCGAGCTTGCGGCGTCAGTGGCCTCCGCTGCCTCAATGGCCTCCGTCACTGGCGATGCCACTAGTCTTGTGTATTCAGTCCTTGAGGATACGTCTCGTCCGCCGTGGTTCTCTTCCGCTGTCCCATCGACATACGCGGCACAGATGAGTACGTTGGAGGCGAGCTTGAACGAATTGTTGGTCACGTCTGGGTCGACGCCAAGCACCTCGGCAGCCACCTCAACACAGAGAACGACGCCCACGGGTAGGTACCTTGCCTCTGCAATTTGACTACACCGATTTTCCACGGCGACATCTGTCACATGACTAACCTCGTCGCTTCCTAGGCTCGGGAAGCAAAGCCTGGATAGCTGGCGCAGTGGTGGGTTCGGTAGCTGGCGCGGCCCTGATACTGCTTGGCTTCTTTTTGTTTCTGAGACATAAGAGAAGAGCTATGACTGCCGATAAAAAGCCAGGTCTCCAAGGTGATGACAAAACATATATGACAGGCTGGAAGCCTGAGCTGCACTCCGACCCCGTGCCGCAGCCTCCGCGTGTCTATGAGATGGACGCTTCGCAGAACATCTCAGAGATGGAAGTCCACGAGATACCGCAGGAACTACATGTCGATCAGGTCAGAAAGACGCCAGAAAAGCCTACCTGAGAAAGGGAGGGATAATATCGATTATACCGAGCGTTGCTGTCCGGGTTGAACCAACAGGGGGTGTCTAAAGACCCAAGAACGGCATGCATAGAGTAGCGTGCCGGTCCAGGTCTTGCGATCCTTCCCGTTACACCTATAAGCACGTTGTTGGGGGGAAGCAGCAAAAAAATCTCGGCGCTGCTCAGCTGGGAGTAATGATAGATGAGCTGCGGCGTCGTTCGCTGGTCACGCGTGTGGACCACAGCGGCCCCCCCCCCCCTTTGACGAAGGGCATGACACGAAGGCAGAGGCGCCCCAAAGGACAAAACCTATTGACGCATGAAGAATGGGAGCATAAGGGAGACCGCCAGAAGGCTGTTCTCCATCATCGATACCTATTAAGAAAGCTCTCACAAGCACGAGGAGCAGAGCAGCTGGAAGCAATGCAAATTCCGATGTGACCGTGCACTAGATGCAATTTGAACTACTTATGGACATGGAGACTCATAGCCGCAGGCAGGTAGGCCTGCTGACAGTTACGGAACCAACACGCCCCCTAACCTCGCCGTCATACAGTCCGCTGTAGTCTGCCCCTTTCACCGGGACATCCATTAATGGCATGACGATAGCCTAAGCCCCGATCCAGTACGGGTTTTGCCTCTTGTTGTTGCCGTTGGCGGCAGCAAACTTCACATTCTCATTACCCACCACGGACTTGAGAACAGTCTGCGTGTTGATGCCCTGTACGGCGCCGTCGCCGCCCTGCATGATGCTCGCGAAGTTGTTGGAGACCAGCTGGATGCCGCTGGAGAAACCTTGCTCGTCGAACTCACAGTGGCCGCCGTTGGGGGTATTGTCAACAGTCTGCAGCGCGCCGACCTGCTGGGCGTTGAGGCCGGCGCCGGTGGCCAGCTGCTCATAGGCAGTAATGGCCTGGGGGATGGCATCCTGCAGGGTGGTGAGCTCCTGCTGTGTGCTCTGGAAGTGGATCTTGGTGGTTCCGGCGACGGCAGCCGAGTTGTTGAAGTCAACCTGGGGCGGGAGCGCGCCGCACATCAGGAGCACACCTGTGCCGGCGAAGTTGGCCATGTGCGCGGGGACGAAGAAGCCGGAGAGGGTGAGGGAGCCGCCGGACACGCCTGTCATGAAGACATTGGAGGAGTTGAACGCCACCATCTGCGGGAGCACCTGCTGCATGAGGTCGTTGACGGCCTGGGAGTGGGCGACGCCGTCCACACGCGACAGGCCCTGAGGCTGGCCCTGGGACTGGCCCCAAAGGAGTTGCTCTGAGAGAATTGTGAGCTTTGAGTCCCGAGGAACGAGGAAGGGAGAGTTCACGTACCAGAGGGAGCGAGGACGACGACTCCCATGAGTCCTTGCTGGACGGCTTGGTTAGGGAAATCGAAGAAAGACTGGCCACCGTCTCCGTGGAGGAGGACGTTGATGCCATTTGCTCCTTGAGCACCGGGCTGTTGGGTGGCTCCCTGGACGCCGGATGCGGTCGTGAACTGGTCTGCCGGAGCGGAGATCTTGAACCGGAGGTCAAGGCCACTAGCATATCTCGTCAGCTTACTGTCTCATGATGTCCATTTCTCCCATAATGCTCTTACTTGACTGTTGCAGTCATGTCCAGGATTGTAGAGCCATCTGTCGCTTGGGAAATACCCTGAGGGATGGCGGCCGCCTGCTGCTGAGGCGTCTGCTGGGTCGCGCCGCCGCCATTACGATTGCCTCCTTTCCTTCCACGTGTCTGTGGCACCGCCTGCACATCCCCGAAGATGGTCAGGAGGGCCACGAGAGCGAAACGAATGGTCAACATTCTGCTGAGGATACCAGTCCACAGGAAATAAAAGAAATTAACGAACAGAAGCGAAAGGGAGAAAGAGAAAGAGAACTAGATCCGGAAACGAAGGCGGCCCCAGTTAGTTCCCAATGACAAGATTGAACAAGCAAAGGACAAGACGAATCTTATCCGGTGAAAACATGCAGGTGCTTGCCATTAAGAGTAAAGAAGCCTCGAAAAGAGGAAACCTAAGCGGCTCTCTGCCCACTCTCATGGCTGCCGTGTCTCTGGACGATCCATCGTTCTTGGCGTTCCAGGCGTGTCCAGGGCTGTTTTGTTGTTCTGCGTATGGGGGCGCTGGCTGGCTGTGCAGGCAGCTGTTTGCTGGTGCCCGCCCCGGAGAAAGTCCATCATCAGACCGCTTGTGTATGAGAAGTTGGGCTGGACAAGATGGGATGATGTCGTTGAGGCTCCGTTTTGGTGTAACAAGCGCTCTGGGGGCTGATCCTGGCCTGCCACTCGGCTTGTGCCAGCGTTTCTTGGCGGTTGTTTTGGAAAATCATCTGCGCTTTGGCTCCGGGGGCTAAACTCATGTACCCATGTACTCCTTGCAGTAAGGGGTTGTTTTGGAGGCCGGTTCGACGTCAGTTCTCCTGTCAACCTAATTGCAGTGGACATGATGGTTTGAGAGATGGGATCCAGGCCAAGATTGAGATGATTTGACCTTAAAAGTAAGCTTCTTTCTCTCCACTGTGAGCCACCTAATTCTTGATATAATTCTTGCAGAGGTGGACTCTCATGAAAACAAATCGAAAACTCACATTCTTACTCGTCTACCTAGTCAGGGCCAAGCAGCATTGTACCTGTCGATCACACCACAAGGCAACGTGTTTCACAAGGCCGAATGTCGGGCGTGTGTGAGATTAACCGCTAGAAGCTTGTCTACTGTAAATAAGCAAGCCATTGTAGATCCTTTCCTGGCATATTATAGATGCACATCTATAAGGCAACTCGCAGAAGATGCCCTGCCTGCCTGCCTGCCTGCCTGCAGCAAACTGCTCAATGAGTGCTTTTGTGTCAAGTATGGTTGGCACCAAGTTGTGCAGTGCAGGGTCTCTTTCCGCACACGAAAAGGCTCTGCCGGCAGCTGCAAGATGCTGGCATCCGGAAACTCAATTCACGGACACTGCCAAGGAAGGCAAATTCGTAAGCAAACATGAGGCTCTGCCAATTGCCAAATTAGGAAACTTATCAGCAGCTCGGAGCGCCTGATTCGCTCCTCAAAGTCTCACCACACTACTCAGTGATGTGGCTGCATCAGCAGCAAACGCCATCCCACCTTAGTCACACTGATGAACGCAGCTCCAACGTCTATTGTTTACTCTCATCTATTGTTGGCTGTCCAGTATCAGGAGGCTTCCATGTGAGCGCAAAGCCAAGCCTGGCTATTAGAACTACAGGACGGAAATCCAGACGGAGCAAAAGACTCTGCTGCGAACCGTCTACAGCTTTGGACCTTTCTTGGTCCTCGAAGCTTTCTCCTGGTCCCTCAGCAATCTGCGTAGGATCTTACCGCTTGGGCTCTTGGGAACCACGTCAAGAAATTCGATCCCGCCCTTAATCCACTTGTACGATGCCTTGTGCTCCTCCACATGCTTCAGAATAGCCTTCACGACCTCATCTTCAGGCTTGTCTGCAAAGGCAGGTGCCTTGACCACAAATGCCTTAGGAACCTCGCCGGCGGAGTCGTCCGGTACTTGGATCACAGCGCAGTCGGCTACGGCTGGATGGGAGAGAAGATGTGCCTCGAGTTCGGCTGGGGCGACTTGGTGGCCTAATGGGTGGAGCTCTGTTAGTTTCAAAAACATTTCCAGCGGAGCGGAAAATTTCCATACCTTTCACCTTGATCAGCTCCTTGATTCTGTCGACAATTACGATGTGCTCGTTTCCGAGAGGAGACAGCGTCACGACCGCCTCGTCACCGGTGCGCACCCATCTTCCATCCTCGTCGAACACGAAAGTCTCAGTTGTCGCTTTCTGGTTGTTCAGGTAGCCAATGGTCGCTGACGGAGACTGTACCCAGAGCTCGCCAGGTGTGTCGTAGCCCTTGACTTCCGTGCCGTCTAGGCCAAAGATCTTGGCTCTTGTCGCTGGGAGGAGGGAGCCGGATGACTTGTTCAGAATATCGTCTTCACTGTTCGATGTCACAATAGTCGCGGTTTCAGTCATACCTGAGGAACTTGTGTCAGTTCCGAGTCAGAGGGCAGACAGAGAAGGGCGCTCTTACCGTAACCTTGAGCCACGCGCCATTTCGGCCAGATCTTGTTCATGTCTTGAACTGTCTCTTCTCCTAATGGCGCCGCACCGGAGAAGACGACCCTGACACTGTCAAGGTTGTACTTCTTACACTCTTCCGGTACCCTGGTCATGCGTATCACTATTGGCGGTACCTGATGATCGGGTCGTGTCAGTTGACTGGCAAAACGTGGATTCAAAAGGATTCCCGAGTGAGCTTACTAAGAAAAGATGGTTGATCTTGAATCTCTCAATGGCCGATAGATACGTCGGCATCTCGAATTTGGGCAATACAACAACTTCGTCCCCTCTGTAGATGCAATTATGTGCGATAACGACCAGGGCGTAAATGTGGCTCATCGGCAGAAGCCCAAGAACCGTCTGGGTGGAGATCCCGAGCTTCTTTCTGGAGACGGACTCGTAGGCCACGTGCTGCATTGCGTTCGCAATAACGTTTCGATGTGACACCATGACAGCTTTTGGCAGCCCCGACGTCCCGCTGGAGTAAGACAGGAATGCCGGCTGCCGTTCTCCTTGGCCCTTCGTCCACTGCAGCGCGTCGAGTGGGGACAGTTTGGCGCCTTCTGCGATGAGGTCCTCCACCGTCACAAAGCCGTCTGCCTTCTCGAAGCCCGCCATGCCCATCAGCCATATCTTATCCTTCGGAATGCCAGCCGCCTTAGCCGCCTCAAGGCCAATCTGCAGCTGAGGTCCACCGACAAAAAGGGCCTTCGCGCCGGAGGACTTGAGTTGATGGGTCAATTCGGGGGTCGAGTAGGCTGCGTTTGCCGGGGTGACGATTCCATTGAGTCGGTGTATTGCCCATGATATTGTTACTTTTCATTCGGTATTGGGCGTTAACAATTTTGCAATTTCTAAATCGGGGTGCAGCTCTGAGACATGCTGTTTTCGAGGACTCCGCAGTCATGTCCCAAGAGGAGGTCTGCCAGATCGGGAAGTTTTTCACTTACAGTAATCAATCTAATGAAGAAGGGCATCAGTAATTGCTTGGTGGCAGGTAACACAACGGGTAGATCCTTACCGTATTAACCGAGAATATACAAGCCACTTTGTCCCATTCAGTCTCTTCGTTCGGCAGCCACCCAAGCCGCTTCCCGATTGCTCGGGCCAGAAAGTCCTGGCGCTCAATGAACGTTTTCCAATCAAATGTCTTTCCTGTCAGGCCGCAGGTGAACGGGTTCTTGCTTTTGGCGAGCGGGTAGCGTGCATATTTGTCCGTGGTTATAAACTCTGCTATCGGGATGCTGTCTGGAGGGTCTGGCAGGTCGTTAGAGGGAGTCCCGGCTTCAAGGGTCCTTTCCCACTTACCGAAGGCCAGCTTTGGCACCCAGCTCGGCGGTACGAAAACCATCTTGACTCGTCACTTCGCCTTTGGAGGAACCAGCTCGCTCGAGGTATAACCTAAATTTGATTGGAGCTCGACGAGCGGAAAGGGGAGGGCGAAACACGGCAGGTTCTGGAGGAGAAGAGAAGAGAGGAGAACTTCACGGGAATAATTCACCGACTCGAGACGATGACCTCGGTGACGCAGCGCGCTAATTATCAGAGATAGGCACAAAGAGCACTTGACCTCGGGACTTTGCAAATCGACTCCACCCTGGGTAGAGAGCTCGGGATTTAGAGCGCACGACATCATCGCCCAGCGGCAGCGGCAGCGTCTCGGCGATTCCCCCGCACTCAACCCTGTTCCCGGCCCCATTCTCTCCACGATCAGACACTCCACTCCCCCTGAGTCTGGTGTGGGTGGGTGCGACGCGGTGCGCTGCCGAGAGAGGCTTCGTCTACATCCGGTATCTCCGCCTTTCAACGTCAACTGTCTTTGCAGTGCTGCCAGCTTGCCCAGCTACAAGCAATGGTTCCCACAAGTGATACATTTGGAAGCGCGAGACATCACCAGCACCCATGATTGGGATCTGAATCTACAGTCATGAAAATGCCATCTTTGCATTTTGAGCATTCCGGTCTTCTCGAGAACCTCCAGATCTGAACCGTGGTCCAGTGCTCCAGTGCATCGACTCCCGGCCTCCCGTGACCTGCCCAGCAATCGCGAACCTTGATCTTGGCCCATTTTACTGTCGAACTTTGGCACGATCTTTCTAATTGCGGTTCTCCTGGTCTTCTAACTCACGAGATCTTCTTTAGTGTGGTCGCAAGAATTTCCGAGTTGCAAAACACAGAAGGCTTCCTCTTCCGGCTGGCTGGCTCACATTGCGTCCCATCGCCTTGTCCCACAATGCCCCATACTCTCCCGTCTGGTCATTACAGGCTGCTGTAAAGATATGCTGTCGTGTTCTTCCAGATTAGCCGTCTTTTTCTCTTCGCAAATCACCATGAGTATCAGTCACAGACCGTATCTACTTGCTCCCCAAACAACGGTCCCGTATCGACGGTGTGACGCATCTGTGATGGCCTATGAGACGAGCAAGCGATCATAGTTGCTTGTTTGCATTTTCCAGACGTTTTAATTGCTCATAGCTGCAGAAATATGCGCTCAAAACAGATAATGATCAAGACATATATAAAGTGCGACCTCCTGGTCAAGGCTCAACTTTGAAAGGGGCCTTGGTGTGCGTGGATGTTGGCTTGCCCTCAAATCTCAACCTTTACAATGTTTTCTCTTTCAAAGAGATCAGAATTATAAACAGAATTCATCGATGCCGACTGAAAGATTAGGATGACAAGAGTCCTTCTGAACGCAGGCCCTCTACCCAGCTCTGAATGCTAACGCCCTTCTTTCTCTTAGAGAGAGGCAGAGAGAGAGAGAGAGAGAGCCCGTGAATAGCATCGTCCAGTGACCAAACATCCGAGACGCTAATTGCGCCACGTGTTCAAGTATTCAGCGTTTGTCTACTTCTCATATCGTGACTTATCGGGCGCCTCACAAGTGCTCATCATGACTTCTGTTCATCTCAAATCTGTCAAACGCTCCGTTCTTTCCCGCTGAGGCAGAAAGCACGTGAATGAAATCGCCCAATTACCAACCACCTGGGCACCTAAAGGATAATTGCCACATGTTCAGCCGATTTGTGTCGTTGCTCCTCGTGTCATGCCCTCCTGGGGGCTTCACAGATGCTCGTCCTGCCTATATTTCGCTCGTCCCAGGTCTCGTTTGCCCCGTCCCTCAACCACCACATCGTTACTTCCTTCAGGTCAAAGATGACTGTGAATAGCATCGACCAGTGACGCTGAAGGGTGCCAGGTGCAACGTGTTCTTTTTGACTCTGTCTGTCTCTCTGTTTTTGCAATTGCACACCCAGCTCTCCTTCGTCCCATCTTGCTCGTCCCATCTCTGAATACAGACAACGCTCTTGCTTCTAAAGAAAAGCTCTCTGAGCAATATTCCCCAGTGACCAACCAGTAAAGACGCTAGCGCTAACGGGATTGTGCCCTCTGAGGAGTTGCACTGTCTGGAAGCTGCTGCCAACAGCTCCAGCCCCCAGTTCTCCCATCTGAACATGCCCACACACAGAGTACATCTATCAGACACCCTTCATAAGTCCTTTCCCTAGTTGATCCGGTGGAGAGATACATATAGTGGTCCGTGTGTCGTGTTCACGCTAGCGTAATCCGGGCCCCTGCCCCTTACGCCTTCCTTCACCTTGGGAAGGCACGCCTCATCGTTGGAAAGAGCAGCAAAGCAACTTCTCAACCTTCTTTGGCAGGCACAGGGAATCACTGCACCCAGTGACGCATTACTTCTCTTCCAGTCTTGTCTGGAAGTCAAGCAGCTCATAATCTTCTCAACCTACCTCCTTCAACACTCCCCGGGGAATATCTCCGTAGTCGCACCTCCTTCCCAGCAGCCCACACAGCACTCTCATTGCACACCGTTTGACAACATTCAGAGAGTACCTTCGTTATCCCACCACTCTCAGCACATTCAGAGGAGCACTTCGTCCGATATCACTTGACTACAGTGGGAAGCCACTCAACTCACCTTGCCGCCGGCAAAGTTTTCAAGTCTTGACCTCTCGACAAGCGATATCACTTACCTTCCCTTTCTTCCTCCTTGTTTGGTGCCAACAGACACTTGAGGGCATCACCTTACCGGTCGCATTCACGTTCCCCCAGTTCCCCATCCTCGAGACATCTTCAAGATCAAGCCCGACCAAGATCATTCCCGACCGAGACCATCCCTGATCACTGGCCCTGCCTTCTATTCCTGAACATCGTCAAATCCGTGAGTGCATCTTGAACCCTGTTTTGCTGGTCCACTTCCAAACGGAAGCCTCCCCAGCCGTTTTCCCCAAACCTCACAACACTCTTCACATATACAAGATTCCCAATCGGCATCCGTCGCACCTTCCTTTGAGCCTCACGGCATTCTTCAAGTACAAGATCTCAACCGACAAACCTTTCGTAGCTTCGCTTGAGTCTACCGGCGTTGTTCACGTACAAGTTTTCCCACCGACGGGTCCTTAACATCCTCCCCTGAACCTAACGACATTCTTCACGTACAGCGTCCCGGCGGATCACAACCTCGCGGCTGCAATTGAACCTACGGGTGTTCTTCACGTACAAAGTTCTCGACCAAGACTCCCTTCACAGACCCATTTGAACCTCACGCCACTTATCACGCAACCGCACCACCAAGTCTACAAGGTCGCACTTGCACCTCATACCTACGTGGACTCGGTAGGACTTACCCACACGCCCCGGGGAAACTCCATTCTTTACAAAGACCGCCCATCGAACCTGCCTATTTGGTGAGTACCTTTATATTTACTACTACCTTCTTTCTTTCATGTTGTATCATTTGGCCACACCTTGAGCACTTGAATATTTGCTGCTGCTGCCCTTTCTGTTTCGTTTGTTGTTTGATATCCCCCAGAATGTCATACCCAAACCTTCACAAGTCTGTGCAAGACTACCTTGCGGTCTGCGTGGACTCCTCTCCAATGTTACAAACCTCAGAATGTTCCGTTTGCTTCGTGTCCATGATTGACCCGACTCCTGCACATTTAAAAACTTCATTCATGAAGTATCACGCATGGCAGATTTGGACGCACAAAAGATCACTCTCACTGAACATTTCTGGTACCTTTGTCGTTATCTTGAGCACTATTAATCAGGCACAAACCTTCCACCTTCCTTCCTCTGCTCTCCAGTCTCTGTTACCTTCTCTCTAGGCTTCATCAGGGTTGGGTCAACTCTTCTGCACAGCCTTGTGTCTAGGAAAAAGACACTGTTCAATTCTTGACCGATTCTGCTTCCACTTTCTTCTCACTGCATCAAGACACACATGCCAAGTGTCTCTGTGCATTTCATCATATCCTCGATTACTTATGCCTATGGCCTTGTACTATTGAACTTGAGAACAAAGTTTTGAGACAACAGATTCTCTCTTACTTCAACTGCCCCTTGTCATTGTTTCCATCGCTCAACTAACAAGTCCTGGGATATCGATCTTCAATCGAGCACCTACTAATACATATATATCAAAATTCCAGAATTCACAGATATCCGCACAAACCATGTCTTCTCAGGTCAGGATTAATAAGTTCTTTCCGAGCTCCAAGGTCACCAGGTCTAGCGTGGCGGCACTTTCCGCTGCGGCGCCTTTGACTGCGGCGCCTTCAGCTACGGCTCCTTCGGCTACGACGACTTCGGTTACGACACGTGCTTCTCGAAAGCGTGCGGCATCCCAGGCATCCCAGGCATTCCAGTCTGAGCCAGCCCAGAAGCGTTCACGAGCCAGCGACGATGTCATAGGAGATGATCCGGCATCTGCCCTCTCGACTGACGAAGTTGCTAAAACCGAGCCAGATTTTCCTGATGGCCCACCAACTGTCTGGGCGATGACACGGTCAGGCCTCTGTGACTCGCAGAAGCTCTACAGGTCACACAATGCCGGCGCCTACACGAAAGACAAGAAGCTCTTCTCTTTGTACATCAACAAGTACTCCGAGCCTCGAGACTTCCTCGGCCGTACCAAGCTGATCACCTGCGCGTAAGTATTCCTCACTGGCTTCATAGCGTTGCTTGTGCTGACTCCTACACAGCGGCGGTGGTCGTGAGCAGCAGGACGGGAAGGGTCCTTGGGTTCGCAACAACACTAAGCCGACCATGGTCGAGTCCTGGGAGGCTGCAGTGGACACTCCGGTTGTCATCATCATAGGTGGGTCTCACATATCTTTCCTTGGCATGAATCATACTAATTCAATGGTATCTAGGCAAAGATCACCCTGACTTTGCGAACCTCATCTTGCCGAAGGATGTGCGTGATCATGGAGCCTTTGTGGAGCTGGCCACGTTCATGGTTACGAAGATTTGGAAAGAGATGGTGAAGCCTGAGAGTGTTCGGGAGCCTTACCAAGTCTGGAAAGTCATGCTTCAGACCATGGACCCTGCTTCGAAGCCATGGTATTGGAAGGACGACAACCAACATGACGCCACTCTCGAGAATTCTCTCGATGAAGAGAACAATGCCAATGACAGCGACGACACCCAAGAGACTACTAATGTCCTTGAGGAGACGTCATGCACTAGCTGCGGAAAAGTAGGCCCAAAGATCTTCGACAACGCGCCTTGGGTCTGTCTGGAGGATGGATGCAAAGAGTTTTTCCAGGTCGCCGGCAACATGTTGAGTCAAATTGGTGATGACAACAAGGAGCTGCGGTACTCAAAGGACTTCATCAACCACATCACCACTTATGAGAATCTTCTGAACATTCCCACCATGTTTCAGCCACTTCCAGAGGCTTTGATTGAGGGTGGGGAGAATTACGGCACGGAGAAGGCTCTTCGTGGAGGCATGACGTGCCCCAAGTGCCGATGCTGCACCTCCCGAAAGTACTGGGACAGATTGGCGTGTTGTAACTGTGGCTTTGAGTACAACGCAGCCCCTCTCCCATACCCCTTGAACAAAGTCGAGGAGGAGAACAAGGCACACACACTCAAGCTTCAAGCCAAGAACGCCGGCCTGCGTGAAGATGGTGTGACCATCAAGCAGAATGAAGATTATGTGGACCTATTCGTCGAGAACGATGAAGACGGCATGTCCACTCGATTCATCTACATGATCAAGAATGCTCGTTGGGAACTGATTGGAAGCTTTGTGGTTGAGCGGCCCAGTGATGCTGCAAAGAAAGCCTCAGGCGGTGCCAATGAGCTTTACACAGGCATTGAGGCTGCGGGCAGTAACATGCATTTTCAGCGAAACCCTGCTCGCTGTCCAGGAAGTAAGTCCCATACAAAGACCAAATTTCCCACTCAAATGTCTTTACTGACAATGTACAGGCACTAGCGAGACTCTGACCCGCCATTTTCAGTCCAACTTTGTGAGTTGTTCAAATTGTAGATACTATTGTATATCATACTAACGATATCAAGGGAGCTCTTTATGACTTTGGCGTCAAGAACATCGCCACAAAGCCGTTCAATGATGCTCCTGATGTAGTCCTGCAGTCACTTGTTTATCTGAAGCATTTTGGAGAGAAAGCACTGAAGAGCTCTCAGCTCATGGTTACCAGAAAAGACTATCGGCCCATTGCGGGCTCCACTATTCACACGCCACAGAAGCCCTTCAACGAGTTGCTAGCTCTGGCATACCGCGAGACTGACAAGATCAATGTAAGTTGGCTACAGTGATCCTCCTAGGTGAAAATTCAGCGCTAATGTAGCAACAAAGTGGCATGATGATGGTGAGGACCAGTTGACGGGCGTGATAAGCACGGCCTCTTTCGGATCACCCGGAAGGATGGCACTACGGTTCAAGAAGGGCGAGACTATTCTCGAAGTGCAGCTGCGACACGGAGACGTTGCCACCATGTGTGACACCCGCCTCCAAGCTCTCACTGATGTAGGTTGCCCATCCAATAGGTTTGAATGGTTGATGTCTCTGCTAACGGAAAGCGAAGCACACTGTGATCCCCGAGGGCATCCGTCGATATGCAATGACTAGCCGCACCATCAATTTCGACCACTACAGACAGCCGAAGCAGAAGGCTAAGCTGGTTCAGAGAGGCCTGACCATTGAGAAGATGGAGGAGGCAGCACAGTTTCCGGACCGCGCTATGAGTTTCGCATACAACGGCACAACTTTGGGAAGCCAGCAGGAGGATGCTGCTTAGAAGTGGACGCACAGCAATCCCTGTCTGCGCTCCATCACGCAGACACACCTTTTGCCATCAGCGGAGTTCCGGCCAAAAGTGGTGAGATGGATCTAAGGAATCGGCCAGCACAAAACGACTCGTCACATTGAGTGGCTTGTTTATTTGGGAGGTTTGTAAAATACGGAAACCAAAAATATGGGGATTTTGGGGCAGCAATTTGTCTCGGACACGGAGGCGGTCATCTTGAGACTTGAGGGCCTTTGGTTTCGGGATTTTGCGGATTTATCAGCTGAAATTCGCTACATTCAGCTCTTTTCTCGGCGGAGAAGTTGAGATGATCTGGGTTGCTCCATGGTGGTGTGATGGCAGGTCTTCGGCGTCCTAGATGCTCTGGATCTGCTGTGTCTTTAGCTGGGTAAGTGGGCATATTGACATTTGGCTGCCATGGTTTGGTCCTTTGGGATCAAAGCATGATAGTTCTCACAGGTAGCTCAAGGACAGCATTGAGATCAGTGGGGGATATTCTTAGCTTTCATAGGAGCCCCATAAGAAAAAGGAAAGCACATTTTTGGAGCCAACTACATGCATACCACGGCACAGCCTTGCTGAACCTCGGTGGACTGTCTTGACCTCTTGCTTTGCTATTGTCTCAAGTTAAGTAGCTATTTACCATGCCCCCTTTCCTGAGACTAGGAGCACTGTACTTCCCAGCTGCCTACGCAGATCCTCCTTCTCCACATCATGGGTATCCTCAACCTCTCCCCACTTGCCCGTCTGCCAATCCACCTCTAGGCTGGCCGCCTTGGCCGCCTCCTCGATGCCAAACGTCCTCTTACTACTCTTACTTGTCCCAGATACATCCCTCACAGCACGCCCGGCACTACCTTCGCTCCACTCTACCACCAGCCTTGCCGCGCCCAACAAGCTCTTGCCGGCGAGAGCCGCCCTCTCCAACCCAGCCAGGTCCCAGGCTTCCAGGCCCATCACCCATCCCTGGATGACCTCCCTCACGCCAGGCTTCTGCTGTCTGGGCATTAGCAGCCCCTCATCTAGCACGGGCTCGATCTCCACGCCGGGCCAGACGTGCGTGCTCAAGTACCCAATGACCTCGCCGGCCGTGCGCTCCTGCAGCTCCCGCAGGGGCGTCTCTTCCGGTGAGAGGGGCTCGGCCGGCGGCGCCCAACACAGCAGCGAGTCGGTGTCGAGGTAGCGCAGGAGGGTGTCGGCCACGGCGGTACGGATCGGGGCGAAGCCGCCCGATGACGATGACGGTGAGCCCGCGTGTTTGGCATCATCCTCAGCGATGTCCAGCGCGCGGCACACGAGCGACGTCAGCGGGATCAGGTGGTTCTTGGTCGCCTGCTGGGCTGAGGTGAGAAGGTCCCACTCCAGCGCGAGGGCGTGCGCCAGGTACGGTTTCGAGAGCGGCACGTTGACGATGGCCTTGGTCGTTGGGTGGCGCAGGGGCCGTGAGTCGAGGTAGATTTGGTAGGCGCCTGGAGAAGCAGCAAGCTCGTTAGCAATTCATGTCTGCGAAAGACAAAAGATGGCTTAGGGGATGTTAGGTGGATCTGCGCACCATCGACCTCTTTGACGTGGACGTCCTGCCAGAAGCGCTTCTTCAGCGGCGACTTCCCGGAGTTCTTGCCGCTGCTGGCGTCCCGGATCTCCTTTGCGTTCTTGAGCAGCTCGGCCTGCTTCCTCCTCCTCTCGACCTTGGCGTAGGGGTGTTCTGCGGCCGGCTGTGGGGGCTCCGGTGGAGGGCCGGTCGCGCAGAAGGGGGCAACGTTGGCTGGGTCGGCGGATGAGGAGTGGAGGGCCCTGCTGGCGATGGGGCGGGCTGCTACATAGCTGGATCGGCTGCAGACGAAGAGCCGCGGGATCGCCTGGCTGGCGAGCCTTGTGGGTGGCTTCATGTTGGGGGATATAGGTGGTGGATTGTGGTGGTCGAGGACCTTGATGATGCGATGAGACTCGGAGCTGTGGACTAGACACCGGGAGGTGGGACATTTTTCCAACGCCTTACAGGGGTAGCAGATCTGGGGCCGATCTGCAGGGGTCCTCGCTAAATGCCCGATTGGCTGGCCCCGCCAAATTGAAGGCATACCACATGCAGTCAACGCCTGCTTGAAACTTCAATCTACATCTCACGGAGCCTATTCCGCATTACATCTCCAATTTTACTATGCGTGTGTCTCTCAAGCGACTGGTCCAGGTAGATCTACCAGCATTAAGCAAGGACGAAGCCCGCCAGCTGCACTCAGAGCTTCTCAAGGAACAGGTGATCATGTCGTGGCTTACAGGCATTAGCTACACTTGGAGACTATCCAGCAGCACGAGACCTACAGCTGGGTCATTCTGTTTTATTTAACGTGGTGAGGCAGCTCTTGATTCCGGCTTCTGACGAGGTCAAGCAATGATTTGGATCACCGGCCCAAAAGTACGAAAGGCCTCGCTTCAATCTATCGTCAAGGGAATGACTTTGAGTAGGCCACACATATCAACAGGACTGTTTTCAACTCGTACTGCACTCATTCGCTCCCAAGGTAGCGTGACGTATTGAATGGGAGGTCTCCTTACGAGGCTTTGCTTAAATGGGCACTTTTGAGAGGCAGAGAGGATGACTCGTACGTCTTGCAACAATGTTTGATCTCAAGCTTCAACAATTGACCGTCATAGGCATTTACTGTCTACGGGATCTCAATCTAGTACACGCCAATGATCTCTCCGACAACGCTCCTGAAGATTCCGTTCGGGTCAAAATCCTCTCTCACGGCCTTGAATCTTGCAATGTGCTGTCGTGGTGTCAGCAAAGTCTGATGAGCTTTCGAAATGTACAGTACGCAACACTTACGTCTTGGTCCAGGTTCTTGACGGCCTGTGTAAGAACCTCCCTGGTGTTCTTTGTCCAGTGAGGCCTGCAGGGGAACTCGTTGATGAGTGTCTGCGACAGATTGTGATCTGCGGATGGTCAGTCTTCATTTGCCCACACATCCGAAGGGCCAACAATATCTCACAAAATGGCTCGTTGAAACGCAGGTGGTCACCGATGTTCGGCCTGAACGAGGGGAAGTCGAACATGATAGCCCCCCTGCTCCAGTCGGCCCCATCTGAAGTGCCGGTGGTCACCTGTCCGAGAAGGTCGAAATGCGGCTTGCCGAACTTGATGTTGATGCTGAGACAAAGCCCTTGCGTCAGTTCTTGAGTCGTGTTCCAAGAGTCCCCAGGTCCTGCTTACCCGCTTCGATACGTCGCAGTCATAACAATCAACTTCTCGTTCCACTGCGCGTCGAACAGCTCCCTCACCCTCTTCAGCATCTTGTTGGCAAGGGTAACGGGGAATGCCAACTCCAACGTGTAGCCACGGAGGTCGTAGTCCCACTCTGCCTTCTGATCCGGATATAGGCCGCCAATAAGGACGTCATCTAAGACATATTAGAATCTGCAGCAATTTTTTTGAGGAGTTACATAGAGGCTCCTGTGAGGAGAGAGATAATGAAAGAAAACCTGGACAGAATTCCACGCACAATTATAGCCTGTCACGGGCCAGGTTGTGATCTCCTCATTGGTGTCCTTCGTGTGGAAGTTAGGCTTCTCCCAGATACCAAAAAAGATTTCCTCGGCAAGCATGTTAGATGTCGCGAGGGCCTTTCCGGTGTTCAGGATGGAGATGGCAGCGGCGGCTTCGACTGCAGTCACGGAGAAGGTGGACTGGAGGCCGTTTTGGTTTGTGTCGTTTGGGCCGATGACATCGTAGTATCTCTGGTGAAACTTTCTCTTGTATGGCCCTGTGTTCTGTCAGCACTGCTCGCTGCTGAGTCTAAGGTCGTCCTTCTGGGGGTCCACGCAGGAACAGATGGAGCCCCTTAACGGAGGGAAGTACCTACACCACTTTCGGGTTGTCAGAACTATATCTCAACTAAAAGAAGGGGATGATTGACTTACCCAGAGATTTGCTGTCAGGTAGGGTGCTATCAGCGCTTCGATATCGCCATTGAGGACGTCGGCCTCATCGAGCCTTCACCTCGTCAGCCCACACACTCGCGGAAAGGTTGGTACAACCGCGACACTTACGTGTTCTGATTCGCATAGAGCACAGTCTCGGGGTAAATCTTCATCTTCAGCCTCGCGATGATGCCCAAAAGCCCCAACGAGGTCGACGCCGCAAGCCACTCGTCATTGGACTCGTCCCTCTCAACGGTCCTGATCTTGCCGGTGCCATCAATAATGTCTATCGACAACACGCCGCCCACCACCACGGCGTCCTCCCTCAGCGATGTTCGGTGGGCGCCCATGGCCACGCTACCGCCGAGGGAGATGTTCCAGTTGACAAGGCCGGTACCGATGTTGGCGCCACGTGCGTGGAGGTAGTCGGCGAGCTCGAAGAAAGTCACACCGCCCTCGACGACCACGGTGCCTGATTCGGCGCCCTCTGGGAGGTCGAAGTCGGAGATGTTGTTCACAAACTCTGTTCGGATGATCTCAGTTGGCAGGTCGGCACATTGTGTGTCATACCCTTCAAGTTTCTCTGTTAGCTTTCTACGTGGCTGGATTGTGTGACGTGTGGCTTCATGGCTTCATGCATCAATGCTTCACTTGAGACTCTTCCAACTTGGAGCTAGGCCATCCATCGAGGAAACCACAAGGAAGTATAATGATCCTCGGGTACGACTTACACATATGCCCCTTGCCTCCTGCACGAACCTGTGTACCTGAGGCAGCAGCGGCCTGGACGAGGGATACCACTATGAAAGTTCCCGGTCAGCCTCTTTCCGGAAGGTTTCTGAGTGGGTGATCCACCCAGATGTCTCAAACTCACTCTCGTCCACGCTCGTGGCGTTATGCACTGCCGTGACATTGTAGCAGGTGGGAAAGCCAGGGCCATCGAAGGAATCATATTCTATAGCCCTGACACCGCCCGCGAGAGCGAGTGCCACAGTGACGAGATTGTTCGAGGACCTCATTGCAGCGGCTGTCGAGCGACGGTTGGGTGCCCTCAGCACCTCAAGAGCCCGGTGCAAGCTGGGGACAGGTCCCAAGAAATAGTCGGGCCCGCGGGCATGGACATGACATTTTTCTCCATCGTCCCCAAGCAGCAGCAGCGTGACCTCGGGGCGAACAGCCCTCCTTCCCTATGTTTGCCAACGTGCCCGCGCTGGTGTCACATCAACCCACCCTCCCGCGTGACGAGCAGCCGCCCGCGGACGCCGCACCTGTCTTGCATCGCGGGTCCCTGACCTGCGCCTCGCAGCTGCACCCGGTGTGGCCCTCTCATGAGGAGTGCGGAGATGCCAAGGCGACCCCCTGACAGCGACAGGGAGAGGCCTGTGAGATGTCAGGACGGATTTGAGTTGCCTAATGCGGACGCGCTCGGGGTTGTCATTGGGCGGCTGTCTGGAACTTGGTACTGGGCCCCCTGACGAACCCAACGATTTCTTCTGATGTGAGGAGATGCGTGCCTGAATTTTTGGCGACCATGTGATTTGGGGCGGTTGTCGATCTGGTTCTCGTTGTTCCGAGGAACCCATAGGACGATGTAATCACAAGTATAGCCAGAAAAGGAATCTAGTATAGATGTACTATTTTTGACGAGACTCCTAGCTTTCCGAGAAATTGTGTTGCTCAACGTGCACACAATCATGCCGTACAATAGGCTCTATCTTTGCGGATGTAGCTTGTTTGCAATTCCTTTTAAGAAACCTCTGAAGCCTGGTCCTCGAATTTGCACATACGGTGTTCAGGTCTAAATCAACAGGACAGTCAAGCCCATGGATGAAAGGGGCTTGAGGAGCAAATACACATCCACCGTTGTCATTTTGAGCACTGCTGCGTCACAAGGTGACATGCCAAGAACTTCAAGCTCTGTGGAGCCATCAGTTCGAAAGAGCAGCAGAATATGACAGGTGGAGGAGTTGAAAACATAAGAATGAGATCGGCGGACGAGCTGGGAGAAGAGGGGTTTGGTACCACCAATGGTAACATCTCCGCAGCAAGCATCTTGCAAGGTGGACATGGATCTAGCTCCTGGCGATTCAGTCAACTCATACAAAGTTGGGGAAGTTTGCCAGGGCTTCATGCCCAACCAAGCAAAATGCATTATAGTCATGATTTGGCCAAGCCAATATAGAAACGGACTAAGTGACCATACTCTCTGGGTCTCCTACCCGCGGCCTCCCGCTCAAACCGCCGTTTCTACTACCAAAGCGACGATGACAACTTCACCGCTAATCCAGTCAGAGCTTTCGGAGTTAGGCCTCCATTTACGATGTATTGACATGGGTGTCTGTCAGATAGGGATTATAGGTTTACCGAAAGGTGCCAGACATAACATAGTGCAAAATCATCTGACACCCAGTTGCACGTGTGCTAATAATGAACACTAGTGATTGAAGACTTGATCAGATCTTCCCAACACGGAATAAAGCATCAATAAGTACAAGGTTCCAGATGATATGAAAACTACAAAGATATATCTTGCGTGCACGTACTACTAGGTCCGGGTATCGTGGAGGCCGGGAAAGGCAGGTGAGCTAAGTCCTGGAGTGGTGTTCTAAAAGACAGTTTTGAGTCACTCGCATATCCAATCTTTCATGTAAAGAAGTGGACCAATGCCATTCCTCAGTTCAACGAGACTGTTGAGAGCTGGTACTGAGTGAGAGCTCTGATGTGTGACTTGCGCTTGCTACAGCTTCTCCTAAACTACTTGAGACCACTATCACTTTCAGACTTCTGAGGGTGGTCATCCTTCTGGGGCTGTTGGCGCATTTGGCAAAACATCTAAGCCCTCACTAGTCATGTGGTATTTGGGACTATTGTTCAAGACTAGTTACAGGCTCGTATAGCTCATGGAAAGAGGAATCAGTTCTGGCCTTGACATAGGGACTCGCAGGACCTATAACATCAACACTGAACCCGAGTTTATCAAGCGTAGCGAAGAGTGACCTGAGTCCAGCGCGAGTGGGAGTGAGAATTCCAGGGCGAGGAGTAATATGAGGAACACCGCCGAGGGTCATCGGATCTTTCTTCCATGGCTGCTCCTCTTCGTTTAACTGGCTACTTGAGTGTATAGCGTTTTCGCCTTACTTTGATGAGCCATGAGTGCGGAATTGCATGGCAAAGCATTATGAAGAAGGGAAATCCGCAAGTCTTCTCTCAACTGTTAAACTTTTCCTCCTGGATATTGGTATTCCCATTTCTTTTCTTGGAAACTGGGATTGGGCTGATACCCCCTATGTGCACGACGCACATTCAATGTGGCATTTCAGAATGCAGCAGATTAGTGATGTCTTTTTCTCATCGTTGATTCGGTTGATCTTACACATCTATGGGGTCGGAGATGAGTTACGGCTGTGAATATGGAAACTGGAGATCGATGATGGTGTATAATTTTTGACATTGCATGTGATGTCTTCGATGTGGCGATGTGTGGTGACCGTTTTTTGGTTTCCTGTTGGCACGAAGTTCTTGTGTTGTTTAGGTGACCATGTGATGACTTTGGAGTGTGAGCCGTGATCTCTTGTGTACCAAGCAGCACTGTGAACATGTCGCGTTGTGGATGGAATGGAGAAACAGCCCTGGCTCTCCACCCAGATCAGGATGTCTGTGAGAGTCTAAAATCAAATATCATTACAAAGTCTGAACAAATCATGTCGTAATATTTGTATCTATCTGCGTTCCACCGTACTAGCATTACAGGCTTGGTCTAGTGTTGCTAGTCGTTCAGGGGTTCCGACAGCCTGGATCTGCTTGTCTTTCTTTCATTCTCTCAGATCTGCATATTTCTGATCTTTTTCACAAATGGACTCGATCTTTGTGACTTCCCACCTAGGTACATTGGCGTTGATGTGTGCTTAGGCCCAAGTCGGCTCTGCGCAGAGGTTCAGACAAGCGCATGAGCCGCAGTTTCACAGGATGGTAATCCTTTGCATATGAAAATGCTTTGGTACATGGCAAGGGGATGAGGATATTGAGCAGGTCACAAGCCTCTCGCGCTTTCGTGGATCACGCGGTAATCTTCCCAGCGCGAGGCAGTAGTTGCAACCATTGTCGCTCGTATCGTGATTGCAGCTGTCCTCGCTCATTTGACTTTTCACCTGGTCCTGAGTCCATTTCAGGCGCAACAGCCATACTCGACTCCGACTGGACGCTTTCAGAGACATCATATTTCACCGGGATGGACCCAAATGCTGATGGTATCTCACTTGGAGCGCCTGTCAAGATGTCAGCGTTTTGTCTCGATAGCAAGGAAACGCGTCGACGTAAGCATGGACTGACAAGATGGCTTTCCGTCTGGGATCTATAACTGGACAAACCGATTGGCACCGCCCCGTACTCCCACGTCACCGTCAGCCTTGAGGCTGATGTGGACTTCGGTGATAGGAGACAAATCACCCCATGAACGGCCGATGCTGACCACAACCCAGCAGAAGCACATCCTCGGTTAGCTGAGATACCATGCTCAGAGAAAGTCGTGAGAATTTGAGGGGTCATACTCCCGCTGAGTTAGATTCCCTGGGACGGGGGAATTGGAAGTCGAGATTCCGGCAAATGACACACAGCACCCTGGACTTAATCAATGACCAATTCGATCAGGGCCAGCCGATCATCCGATTACCATCGAGAATTGGGCCCAGGGTTGCTCCCTCCGGTGATGACTGAAGGATATTTTCAATGTTCGGCCAAAGGATGTGAGTGGTAGGCAGGTTTGGGCTCTTCGTCGGTCTCTTGTGAAGTGGAAGCGATAATTAATAGCAAAGAAAGAGGGCAGCCGTCGGCTCTGGGGCGGAACC
Organism: Diaporthe amygdali; assembly: GCF_026229845.1. NCBI lineage: Eukaryota > Fungi > Ascomycota > Sordariomycetes > Diaporthales > Diaporthaceae > Diaporthe > Diaporthe amygdali. The sequence goes on along the minus strand of NW_026517022.1, from coordinate 2,066,458 downwards.
GTCAAGCGAGCGGAATCATGCAAAGATGGCGCTGGCACGTTGTCGCACATGCAGGCTTGCAGCTCAGGTCGCACAAGAATCCGGTTCTTACGTTGGCGAGGCGCGAGAACACGCTGAACACCGATGCCATCTATCTGTAAATTGTCAGATTTCATGGAATGCACTGGATGGTGTTGCCAAGACTCTATCGCATTGAAAGGCGTTCTTGAGGCGTTGGTGTTGCAGGGTCTTGCTTTTCTTTTCAGAATGTTGATCACGATGTTTCGATGACTGCGTCGGAAGGACAGAATGACTGTCTTCCAACAGTTAAAGTGCAAAAGGCTCAGACATCTCATTCAAATGACCAGGATGAAAGGAGATTCAGACTCGTATTTTTCTTGTGAAGAACCGGCTTGCAGCACAGGCAGAATTACAGGGCATTGGTGCTGCTGTACCAAATTTTAATTCGACAACCGTTTATTCAAGGACCTTCAACGGTGCAGAGCATTACTGTATCAGGGCTGATGTTACTTTAGCCGCGGTGTGCGCTCCGCTTTACGAGAGCTGAGTCTGGCGTGGCGAGCGAGCCAATGGTCAGCTGACAAAACTCGTATTTCGGAGGACCGAAGGAAGGAAGGCAGAACAGAGCCACTCGTCCTACACTAGAGTTAGCCAGCAATTCTACGCTCATTTTCTCTATATATCAATCTTAACTTCTGGGATTGGATATAATAATAGCTCGATCCTTCTTCAGTAAAGTTGAGGAGCATACTTAATCAACACTTCGTCCTGGTCAACAATACACCTCTTGATCTACCGCGTCTTAATCTCAGTCAATTCCTTACTCTGTCACAATAACGAGCGACTAGTGGAGTCCTTGCAATATCAAAAACGTAATCATTCTACAACAACGCCTCAGGAACCGCAATAATGTACACCAACATCATCATAAGCGCGCTGGCCCTGGCCACCACCATCACAGCAAACCCCACCGCAGTTCGGCAGACCACTGCGGTCAACCCCTTCCCCATCACGCTGGGCTGGCTGGCCTACGGGCATGGGCACGAGATCGTGGCGTGGACGCCGACCCATACGACGATGGGAGACGCGTGCAACCCGAACACGAACGCGACGCGCACCACCGTCGTGCAGGCCGACAACAGCGGGTTCCCCTCGAACCCGCTGTGCGGCCACGAGTTCGCACTTGAGGGCGTGACGGGCCTCTCACTGCTGTGCGCTGACAGCGCAGAGAACGGCGAGGCCGCGTCGCAGGTCACGGCCGTGGCCACCAACGGCGAGCAGACGCACGAGTGCACCGACCTGCCGCTCACCATCTACGGCACGTCGTGCGGCGTGGGCTCTTCCATCTGGCAGAACTATGCCTGTCAGTAAGGGCGAGAAGTTTGGAAAGGCTAGGTCCTGGTACTAGAGGGACCTTTGATGCCGAGAAGACGTATAGGTATTTTTAATGATGGTTGGGTGACGGAAAATTGGCATTTCAGTCTTGGGTGCATCAGGCTCTATCATAACTAAAGCAGCCGCCCTCGAACGGCGATATTTTCGATTGAAGATATAGGATATCCCCAGCGTTTGTTCGACTTATTTAGAAGAAGAAAAATTCTCTACAAAATTCTCATCATCGATGTGTCACTACCTACTGTTACGAGTCTCTATCGACAATTCATCTCAGTCGGGCTGGCGCTCACGCTTTTTAATTCCTCTTAACCCGAGAGCACTCTAGCAACAGGCTATTCTTGGGCTAGCTCGCGCGTCCCGGAAATGGAACACAGGCGGCATATAGCTCTTTTTCCCCCATGCAGCTGTTTGGCGAAGGAACCAATGGTGTCATCCCCGGCAAAACGAGTGAGTGCTTCGTACATCTGCATGTTCCCAAAGATCCGTTTGTCGGAGACAAAATCGCTGGCCAGTCGATCTCTCTCTATGGCCCACATTCACCGACATGACCTACCTAGGAAACCCAAATAAGGACTTGTAGTAGATTGCTCGGTATTGACCATGATGGCACTGCTTCTCGACCAGACGGCCCTCCTTGGGCAGGAAATAGTCTATCTCTTCTCTCATTCCAGACTTGACATTCGTCATGCTTGATGTTCAGCCCTGAAGCTGCCAGCGTTCTAGCATTCGACGTTCCTCAAAGAACTAGCGGCTCCGTTCAGAGTACATTATCAAGCTGATCAATCCATGCCATCATAATGATATTGACATCCAGAAACCTGCTCAGCCCTACTTGGTATACGACGCTCGACAACAGGTTCCATCAATTCCAAGTCCAGGTATTGGATGAACTCTCTTGAGCCAACACGACATTCCGGAATCATGGTAAGTTTCGAGATCTACACAGCCAGCGTAGTGGAATGCAGTGAACTAAATTCATCTATGCTACGCTGAAGCCGATCCCGTATTCTGTCTGTTCCTCAAGATCACGCGTTAATGCAACCACAGGACGTAGTACGCAGGGCAGAAGCTGCAATGATCATTTTATAGTCGCATATATATATAATTTAGATCATACCAATCGCGAAGACTTCAGCTTCTTGAGACTCAAGGCCTCCCATTTTCATCCTCGATTCGTTCAGACCGGCCAGGCCTATATGCTTTGAGCAGTGCCATTCCGCGCCTCGAGGCTGAGCAGGCTGGGATACGAGACCACGCGAGTTGATGAAACGCTCTTGCTCGTGGCTTTAATTTAGGCTTATCTCGATGAACTTAGATAGTTCGAGGCAAACTATCGGCTCGCTATCAAAGCAGTGTCCAATTCCATGCTTCCATATAAAAAAAGAGAAACGCCGGCCCGGGAATTGGCGTCGAGATCGCCATGTATTGTGTGGCTTTGCAGAAGCGTGACAACCAACTACATACATCGTTGTCTTCCAGATGTAGTTGAATGCTTTCCTGGGTCTAGAGGTCAGCGTCTGGATACGGTGCAAGTCAGGCGACTGCTGTAAAGACCGTTGATTCGCATAACCTTCAAACATCAGCTGCTGAGACCAGATCGTGGAGCGGTAACTCTATTTTGGCTTTTAACGGCATTTGCACCTTCAAGCTTGTTTGCGCCGAATCGGAAATATGTTAAAAAGACCGACGGATGTGCAGCAAGGTCGCTTGTACCGTCGTGTGCCCGACAAGAATTATGGAAGACGATGCAAAGTTTGAAATAAATCGTGTCGAAACTTAGTTCAAGTACCACATGGCCCAAGCAAGAAGAAATTCAAAAGCCTTGAGGCTCCAGACCGGTCGATGCACAATTCCGAATGCCCTGCCAAGAATAGAGATATAGTGGCCAGCTAATCCGAAGCTTTGAAACCACGTCGTCTTATTTCTAGTGCTGGAACCGGGAGCTAAGATATGGTTGGGAATGCCAGCTCGCGGATCGGCCGGGACTGCGAAGCAAGAAAACCCTGTTAAAGGCAAGCCTGTTTACGAAAGAGGTATATGACACAGGGCGCAACGTGCGCGAGCCATTCCATTTGTAGGCGAAGCTTACCTGTAGCCTGTCTCTTCTTTTTTTGACAGTATCATCAGCCTCATAGTCTAGACTTCTTCGTTTCATTTTTGGCAATTGCCCAGCCTTTTCCCGACCCCCTAGCTTCTCTCCAGTTGGCTCCCTCCAGGCGGTCTTCCCGGGCGTCAATCAACTTGTGGCAGTGTAGTCGACTCGACGACAACAGCTCTGGTACTATTCAAAGGATGCGTGGCCGATATATAAAGCTTCACGATGCTGTTCTCTGAAACCGCTCCCTTTATGTTCCGAATTCAACCTTCGCTGCATTTATATACTATTAATCTCGTACTTCAACTTTCGTTCTCTTAACAGCCCAGTAGTCAGACACGTTTAGGATACCTTCATCATGCGATTCTCCGGTTTCATTCTTCTTGCATGCGGTGCTTCCACTCTTGCCCAACAACTAACCGCTGGCAGTAGGTGTCCCATATCCCAAAGATTCTTGACCGTCCGTCTGACATGAATAGCCCAATGCCAGTCTCCCAGCCAATGCATCACAGGGATATGCAATTCCTGTAAGCCCTCAAAGGTCCCGGCGTCAGTCTATCTTACTAAAAGCTTTCACAGCAACTGGTAAATGTGCTAGAGGCTCTATCGGTGGCAAGTAGCCCTCATACTCGAAGCGCTGCAGAACCCGGACTGACGCTTTGTGACCAGATGGTTGTCGCACCGGCTACGACTGCGCTTCCAACCGCTGCACGAGTATGCTCTTCTTTGCCTCCTCGGCCAGTGATTAGACTAATTAGAGAACAGGTGGCAAGTGTGTCTCTTGCCAGAACGGTAAGGGGGTTGGCATTGCTCCTGGAAGTAAGTTATCTTCAGTCAGAATTGCAGAGGGAAGACACTGACAAGTCCACAGCTGCCTGCCCTGGTATCGCAGACAGCGATCAGTGTTGCAGCAGTCATTGCCGTGGTGAGTGGAAACTTGAGAAGAGAGCCCCAATCTTCGCTGACAAAACAGCAGTGGACGCGACGGCTCAGGGAGGATTCAGATGCCAGTCCAACACGCCACCTTGAGCAGAGAATGCCCGGGTGAGAAATCAGGTCTCCTAGCGAGCATCCAATGGCTCATCTGTGCCTCCACCAGTGGGGAGCAGTCTACTCGCCACACACAAGGCACTATTAATGTATTTAGTCAAAAGTTCTCTTAGAGTATCAGACGATCAGTGAAGGTGGTTGAGAGCAATGTCGATTAGTGAAATATGCCAATGTCTATACATTTACCTAAGTGACCAGTTTCCATTGTCTCCTCATGTTTTCGGGAGAAGGTCGACCCGTCATGTTACCCGTGAGCCGCGTTGGATCTGATAAACCTCTCACAACATTTGAGTTCCCCAATTAGAGTGTAATAGCATGTTCAGGTGATTTTTCATGTTATGAAAGACTCTTTAGGTCTGGTACGTTCCATTAAGACCAATCGGTCAGCTGTCGTTTCTACAGGGTCTCAAATAATCAAGAGGTATGCGCGCGATCCCCTTAAACCAGGCCGCAAAGCTGTCGCATATGTAACACCACCCAAGCCAGGCTGTCTTCATGCTTGATCAATGACGCATCCTCTTCCATTTCATCTGCCACCTCATTCATCTCTCATCTCTGCCTCGTACGTGTACTCAAAGTGGCAAGTTCTCAAAGACCGGTGCCTTCTCGCAATCCAGAAATCTCAACGAACATCAATCAGATGACAAGAGTCGATCCTCAGTAGTTATGGCCTACTGGTTGATCAAAGGTCCTTCATGACCGTTAATGGGTGAGTACGGGGTTTTTCGTGGTGATTTTCAATAGCTGAAGGAGATGAGGTCGTCGCCGAAGTCGATGCTACCCTTGTCAGAAGACGATTTGGGCGCAGCCGACTGTTCGATGGTGTTGTTCTGATCAGAAGCTTTATCGCTAACCGCAGCGGCGGTGTTCAGTGACTGCGAAGCAGTAGCCTCCTTGTTGTCCTCATCTGGGTTCTTGGCTGTCGCAGCTTTCTTGAGCGCATAGGAGCCGTCCTTAGGAGTAGGGGAAGCCGCAATCTTTTCGCCGATAACAAGATTGCTGTCTCCTTTTGGAGTAGCACGAGCCATTAGGCTTTCAGCCCCTTCAGCGATGGGCTCCTGCTGGTGACTTGGGCGGACAGTAGTGTTGGATTCCCCCGCCTTCTTGGAAAGGATCTCGTCCCAGGCTTTCAATTCACCACTACGACCTGTGTCAGTAACGAAAAATGAGAAAACGGAAGGTTGATTGGCTTGCTACTTACGTCCATTCCTGCGAAGTGGCATCCTTGGGCAAAGTAGGTGGGTTAGGCGCGGTCGTCCGAATCTGCTTCTTTGGCTCTGCCTTTCTGGGCTCTGCCTTCTTGCGAGGCTCTGTCTTCTTGTATCTCGCAGCATCTCGGGCGGTGTAATTGACGTTAGGTCGTGATTTATCTTGGGCCTTGATTTGAGCGAGCGCATTGAAAGTCTGGCGCTGCCTCTTAGTGATCGCCTGGGCGATGCTGGTTTTGGCAATCCATTAGCCATTCGTCAGAAGCTTGAGAAGTCGGGTACAAATTTGGAAGTGTCACCCAAAAAGAGTGACTTACTTAGGCTTCTGCTCCGCGGGCTTGGAGGTCTTCGGTGGGGCGCTGTTGAGATCATTAGCTGTTGATTTTCAAGTCGCGGAGTCTTTGGTGCGCTGGATCGGAGAAAGGGTAATGGGTAGAGGGTCGCCGAGGAACATTTGACATAACGGCCACTTAGCCATTGGGTGGACATGATACCACGTCACACAAATGTGCTTGGGAGGGGGGAGAAATGGTAACCGTCGTTTTTGGTGAAGCCTTTCGAGACGTGCTTGACAAAGAAAGGGCGGACACGAAGGGAGACGCGATGCTTCCAGGTCGAGTGTAGGACGGGGGTAAACTTACTGTTTTGCTGCGACAAACTTCTCAACATTCTTCTTGAGGGCGCATGGCTCTGGCACCGCGTCCCGTCGGATCTCAGTACCCTCGTGGGCACTGGGAAAGGTTCGGTAGCTGTCGCCGAGCTTGTCGGCGATGCCCTCTGCGACGAGGTTACGGATCTCGTCGGCGGCAGGAGGGGCGAGAAACCCCAGCCTCTGGAGGCCCAGAAGCTGCTGTTTGGTTGTCAGAGACTTCCCGTTTGCTGGGAACGGCAAAGATGAGTAGATAGTTAGTTGACTTACGGTCTCGAGACCCTTCTGCAGGTCTGACGCCTGCTTGCGCTCCTTCTCGACGTTGGCTGCCATCTTTGTGGCTTTGTTGTCGAGGTCGCGAATGTCAGAAATTCGCGGTCGGTCCCAAAATTATTTGAGGTGAGTTTTGTGGTGCTGCCTGGGGAAGGAAGGCCCAGCGGCGAGGCGCAAGGTCTGTGCCCCAAGGTCCACCCCTTTCGTCCCAAGTCAATTGGAAGAAAGGGGGGGGTCAGGCAGTACTAGGAGGGGCGCAGTACTTCAAGTGCTGGGTAGGTGGTAGATGTTTGGAGGTAGAGTCTACAGGAGGCCTTCTTGGTTGATTGCCGACCAAGGATTCCTGAAGAGTTCGTGAAGGTGGTGAGAGGGGAGAGAAGTGTTGATAGCCGGGCTGTGAGAACTGTTTTATACTACCCGGCCTGCAAGATCCGCCTGCTTCCGCCAGAGTCCCCAGTGGAAGTTCGCGATACCAAATGCTGCTCGCGGTCCCAACGAGGCTAGCTAGCTCAAAGACTTACCAGAGCATCTTTGTCTAAAAACACCTCTTCAAGGACTCATAAAATCCCCTAATGATTGGATAAATAACAGTGTAACATACAATACTAGGTTCTAACAGAATGACCATTTCAGTGGTCTCCATAGGCCGTTTGTCTTGGCCAGGAGCTTTCTTCGCGATGAACTCAACGCGATTTCCATGCTCTGCTCAGAGAATAATAAAGATATGGAACATCTTTTGACCATCTTCATGAATCATCTCAACCTCCCTCCGGGCCTATGCTTTTCGTTCCCTTTGAACAATGCGCCATAGCACTTCGACTAATAGTCAAAGGACTTTCTGAAACTATGTCCTTGTATACTGAGAGTGAAAATGCTATTGGAAAATACATAGAGTGTCTGGTGATACAAAAAGATGGTAGATGGGGAGGTTGCAGCGTGACTTTTGCTTTCAAAGGCCCTGCATGTCTATCTCCTCGAAAGCATGGCCATGCCTCATCCTTGTTTGGATGACCTCAGTCGCTTCTCAAAAAGTCCTGGGGAGTCTTTTGTGTCTCGACGAGATTTATCTTTTCTTCATTTGAAACCTCACTCAAGACAAAAGCGTATCCTCGTTTTATGTGGATGAACCTTGGAGTTGGACTGTTGTCATCAATTTGTTTGGAACTACATGAAGCCTCACATCTATTGATTGAAGGACTAGACTCGAGAAAGAAAACCGTGTTGGATCTGGTAAAGAGAGCTAGCCTCTGAAGACTTGTACTGCACTTCTAGATTCATCTAGCATACAGATTACCAGGGACTGAGAAGGGCTGCTTTTGATGTCAAAGGTTTCTAGTGTGGTGTGGATCTCTCACAGCGGCATCAAGTGTGTAAGATGCAGAAACGGTAGGGCAAGTAGTGCTATAGGATCTGGGGACTGCCTGCGGGCGCCCCACATTTAGGGACATGAGAACTGTACGGTCATGCCGAAAACGGCGAGAAACGTTGAATGGACGCGGCTCCGTTAGGAGAAGGGGAGCTCGTCTACCACGAGCATGTGCAGGCTTCGAGTTTGGGTAGCATCCTGTCTTTAGCTAGCATTATGAGTCGGCAGTCGCGAAGCGTAATGGGAGCAGAATTTGTCTCAAATGTCACTTTGGTCCTATGTAGGCATTAAAGGGTCAACCATCCCCGCGCGCCATGTGTTCAAAGTCAAATCATCATCTCATCCGCCAGCCCCTAACCTCCGTGAACTGGAGCACTCAGACTCCATCAGTTTCCCCAGATTAGTTCCGCCAATGTCAACCTGAAATCAGGCCTCGAACTCGTCCTTGGCGACCTTGTCAAAGTCTTCATCCTTTCCCAGCTCATCAGAGTCATCGTCGCCGTTGGGAGTCGCGGGCTCCTGCATCTTGCCCTTTCCACCCTTCTTGGCGCTGTTGGTGCCGACCTTGCCGGGGGTGCGCTTAGTGACACCAGTGGGCTTCTTCGGGGTGCTGGGGGTCTTGGGGCCGTCCTTCCAGCCCATCTTGATGGAAAGCAGGCGGAAGCGCTCCTTCGCTGACTTCGTATTGATGCCAAGCTCCTTAGCAACGGCATCGAACTGTTGATAGTGAAGTTAGCACTGGTTGTGGCTCCCAAATGTGTAGCCACTTTGGGTTGAAAGGGAAGTCTTACGTCAATGTCAGGCTTGGTCTGGATGTTTCGCATAAGTAAGGCGAGAAAGCTGGTCTGGGCCTCGTTGAGGGTAACAGACTCCTTGGAAGTAGCCATGATGACGATTGTTGCTGATGAGGCTGTCACAGTGAGACAAGTTAGCTATCAGCTCCTGTTTTATGCTTTGGAGTGGGCCAGAGGGAGATGATTGGAAGGCATTCGAAAGGTGATGATGCACCTACAAATGTGAGATTGGTTAGGACGTGGATGTGTGGTGGGATATGGAATGAGCCACGCGCTGAACAAGGAGCTCGTGCTGGTCAAGGGCGCGTGGGCGTTCAAGACCAGTAGCAAGTGCTACCAAATTCCTTGGGAATGGCTAAACTTACATGAGCTTTCAAGGTTTGCAGAGAATGGAATACGATTGTGTATCGCAACGTTGAGGCTCAACAGTTGCTGATCGAAGGCAATGGATTTGTTGCAAGGTGGGGTGTCAGAACGAACAGTAAAGTTGCGATGGAGACGGCACAGGGCGACAGAAATGTTGGTTGATATTGGGAATCGGCGCTAGTAAAAGACGTCTGAAGAACAGCTCTGTGGTTGCCAGTTCACAGGCACCTACTACTTGAGTAGGTGCTAGCTTTGGTATTTGACCGCCTAAATCCTGAACAATAGCTGCGTGTCTACTCGTTGCATCAAGCTTACTCCCAGTTTGACTCCTCCCGGATGTAAACGGTTCTATTCGATGGTCCAGTCGAGATACACGTCGCAAAGCTGCAACCCAAGCTGTGCTGCCCCATCCACCAGGCAGCTTGTTCCAGAAAAGTCGTAATCCAAATGCATCGAATTCTCATCCCCTAAAACGCCGTTCTAGCCCGTCCTCGAGAGGATCAGAGCTCAGACTTGCCATCAGCGGACGTGCTTGCATCTGCCTTATCTCCCAAGGCGGGCAGCCTTTCTTTCAGGAAGGCCTCCACATCATCAAGCTCCTCCAGTGAGGCAGAGTGAGCCAGGCCCCTGTCGTAAAGTCAGCTAAGCTCACGAGCATTTTCATCAAGCCTTTGTTGCTTACTCGTAGACCTTCCGTGTCACGTTCAGCCCAATAGTGTTGAGCACCGAATAGCTCAACATGTTCAACTCGGGTCTCACAAGGGGGTCAGAGTCGCCGTGGCACATCAGGATCGGAGTGTTGTCATTCATCTTGGGGCCTGCAGCCAGCACCTCGCGGAAGGTCTTGCTGAGAAGCAGCCAGCTGGAAAGCCCCACGATGCCTGCGAGCTTGACCTTGGCGGTCAGGCCCGTGTAGATGGACATGGCACCGCCTTGGCTGAAGCCACCCAGCACGATGCGGTCTGACGGGATTCCGGCGTCAATCTCGGACTGGACCAGGGACAGCAGGTAGTCTGCCGAGGTGTGGATGCCCTCGGCGTCCTCATTCTCGCGCATCGACTCGACGCTACCGTCGAGCACCTTCTGTGGCACCTGTCAGCCGTGAACCCTCAAAGGCTTGCCTGGATGGGCCACTAACGATATCGAACCAACCTGGCATCCTGAAGCCTCCCTGTGGATAAGATTAGCCCATGTTCATGTGCGAGATTGACTAGTCGGAGTACCTACATTGCATGTGATGGGAATCGTGGGCGCATGCGGCAGGATGAACTTGACCTCGTCAAGACGTTGCCGACGCCGCCAGTTCTCTACGGCAGAGGCCCAGCCGTGACCTGTATCACCTAGACCATGGGCAAAGATGACAGTGGCCGTATGCTTGGCAGCAGCGGGGAATATGAGTGGTTGGCTATATCGGAGAGCCATTTTTGACAAAGTTTGTATCGTTGGCAGAGCGTACGAGATAGACTTTTGTCTTGGGATGCCGATCAAGCTGAGGCCTGGCGCTTGTGATGCCTTAATCGTGTACCTTTTTGTGGAGCCACAGCAAACGAAGAGGTGAGGTTGCGCTTCGCGACCCCTGACGCCTATGCAGGGCCGGCATGAACACGCGTGGGTCTTGGGTACTGCTCGCAAACGGGCCGGGGTGGGGGGTCGTCCAGCTTTCCGTGATTCCTCCCACCAGTTTTTGTAAGCAAGCCCGGAAACTCCACTAGAGATTACCTAAACATCTCAACCTCAGACCATGTATATAACGAGGGAACTCTTTCGAGGCCTACCCTTCTTGGGTGTCCTCATCAAGAGCCTCTTCTGGCCATATATACGTCTCAATGGCTAATCAAGGACCTCTCAGGTTCGTCGTTGTGGTAGGATCGATTGTTGTCGCCTTGGCGGCCGCATTTTACGCCTCATTGCTTCCCGAGCTCCCGGTGCCATCGCAAGTAGCAAAGGCTGCCACGGCTCTGTCGAATCTGAGCTCCAGAATCAAGTCTTCCACCACCAATGTGACAATGGCTTCCAGACCGCCAGTCTATTTCTTCAGCCATGGAGGGGTACGTCGTGAAACCCTGTACCTCTCGTCAGTACTGAAGCCAACACTGAAATCAGCCAGATGTCATGTACAACACTGAGCATGCCGTTTATCCAGTGCTTCAGAACATTGGGAAGGAAATCACCCAGAAGGTCAAGCCAAAGGCTGTCGTCGTCTTCAGCGCTCATTGGCAAGCGAAACCTGATCTCGTCCAGGTCAACAATGCGGTGGAGAACGACCTGATTTACGAGTTGGTTGAACCCAAGAAGCTGTCGAACCATTTCAACGAACCGAAACGGCTGACTCAACACCAGTTTCTACGGATTCCCCGATTACATGTACGAAGCAAAATACCCTAGCAAGGGTGACCCAGAATTGGCAAGTCATATCCTAGACTTGCTCTCGTCAGCGGGCATCAAGTCCGAAGGCGTCAAACGAGGACTGGACCATGGAGTTTGGGCCGGGTTCCATGTCGGTGAGTGTGAATGGGACTTGGAAGATAGATTAGGCAACGTGCCTTGACGCTGACGCGCATCAGCATTCGACCCGGTCGAGAACCCTCTCAACGTCCCCTTGGTCCAAGTATCTCTCTTCAAATCCGAGGATCCAGACCAGCACTACCGCCTCGGGCAAGCCGTCGCTTCCCTTCGAGACGAAGGTGTCGTCATCATCGGCGCAGGCATGTCTGTACACAATCTCAGAGACATGTGGGATGTCATGACTTCGGACGACCCAGCCCGTCCGCTGCCTTACGCTGTTTCTTTCGATAACGCGTTGAAAGATGCTGCGGAGGCGCCCGTGGAGCAAAGGCAGATGCTGCTGGCCGCGGTGTGCGGCCGTCCTGACGCTAAGCAAGCGCACCCGTGGATGGATCATCTCATGCCTGTGCATGTGGTTGCTGGTGCTGCTGGCCTGGACGTTGGGCAACAAATCTGGACCTTGCAGGAAGGAAACTTTGCCTGGGCGCAATATCGTTTCGGGCAGGTATCTGATGGGGGCTCTTAGCTTGTGCCGAACTGAGTCCGCTCATGGAACTACAGCCTGTTGTCCGCACTAGACTGATCACTTGACTCTAGATAATTCACAGTGAAATTCCACATGAATGTCCAAAATTCAGGGAGAAATGGATATAGATTAAGCCCACTTGCAACACTACGACCTACATCAATCCAGTCTTCCAGTCTCACCGTGGGGCAGGCATCTTCTCAATTCCCAATCCATGCTTCCTCTGCTCACTATCACTTGAGCTATCAATGGAGCCTTTCATCACCCTGACATCCTCAATGAATTAACGAGAATCTTCATCTGGACCAAATGGAGCTGCCGCTTGCGGATATCGATTCCGCCATAATTACGTCTATGGAGAGGATGATAAGCGAGGTCCGAAAGGAGAACGAAGAGCTCCGACTGAAGCTTGCGAGGCTGAAAGGCAACAAGCCTCATACCCGTACCCTTCAGGAGTTGCCTGTCGAAATATTGCTCATGATCGCGGGTCATCTTGAGGACACGGATGAACTCCGTGCCTTTATGCAGACATCCCAAAAGCTTCATTGCGTATGGTATGCACTAGTCCTTCTCTGCTATAGGGCCCTCATCTGCCTTTCCGTGGGCTTCTTTCGCCAGCTGCTAACGGCTGTACACAGGCATGAAAACAAGGTGCAATTTATCACGAGGATGTTGGGAATGGTACCTGACGTGCTGGAAGAGGCAGCTTCCGCCACTCGCTTCCTTACCACACAGATGGACGACGGCAGCTTTTGGGAAATGGACAGCAACTACTGGGTAGTTGACGGCAGCATCGGGGTTCCATTATTTCCCGCTCATATCTGTATCGCCACGAAAGGTGCCTTGTCCTTTGTAGGCAACAAAAATCCATGCCATCCAAACAGCTGCACCTTCCAGGATGCCATGAGGTTGGAGAGGACGCACCCTTTTGTGCGTAGGCTGGCGGATATCTACATCGAACAGTGCGCGGCGTCGAACCCAGCGCTGTCGGCGACCCTCAGCTCGCGCCCCGTCACGTCACAAGAGCGGGCGCGGATAGAGAGAGCCTTCTACCGCTTCGAGACCTTTCGCCGGGCGTTTGCACCATTCGAAGGACATGGACACTGCCAGATTCCCGATTCGTTCACAGATGACTGGCTCCAGAACCCTATCCCCTACCTCGTCCAAGACTTCAAGCAGAGTTTCGACGCGGTGGAGCTCATCCAACTGCACTGCATCTACGGTTTCCTCAAGAGGCTGGTCACGCCGGCGATCAACGACCTGATTTGGCACAGTTGTCATCTTTCCGAAATGAATCTCGTCGAGGACTGGGCCACCGATCATCGAGTGGCACCTCTGATCTTCCGAGGCCTGCAATTCGTGTATGAAATGTGGGCCGCTTTTAGGAACCGGCGCATGTCTGTCTTGTCCTGTTGTATCCGCATAATGGGTCCCTTGAGTTTTCAGCCCTATCTAGGAGCAATGTACGACACCGCTTTCTACGACGTCCTATACGCGGAACTTCATACGAAGCACAATGCCAGCGTCCAGGATATCAAGAGCAGAATCGCCATCCACGACAGAGACACGAGCCCTCGTGACGCCTGCCTTGCAGTCGCATCCTCCATCCAGGCGATGGGTCAGCAGGACTTGGTGACCTTACGTGAGGAGATGGACAGCGTTGCACCGCACAGGAGGTGGGGATTCGTCATGTGGGATCACTCACGGCTGGAGCTGATGGGCTTCTTCAAGCAGCAGCATGACGCGCCACCTGGTTCGGGGATCGGCCCCGCGAAATATATCCTGTCTTCAACAGCGTTTACCCTTGGTCAGCATCGTCTTGCCAACCTCCCGTATTTCGACCGACAACCTTGGTGGGAGAGGGCTCCCGGCCCGTTTCCCCATGGACCTAGGCTATATGATACATGGTATCCTCTAGCTATGCCCCAGAACCTGGGTGTTGTAGAGCAGGTAGATCAGGAATGAAGTCAATGGATACTAGAAAGACGTCAAATATATACCTGAGACGAAATGCAAGGATGGCCACATAGTTGAGATTAGACCACGAGTCCCGATATCACTGGGACAGGTTCTTAGATGGTGGTATTTAGCCTCCGAATTAGACAGTTTCAAAAGAGGCCATGGATTTGCTTTGTTTACAAAGATATTTGAATGTATTTTGACCCAGCCGCCGATTCTAATGCGGTAATTGAGATATCCCAACACCTTTCCTCTATGTGTGCCCATCCTGGTCAGTTAAAACACCGTGACGCGAATGCCCTTGCTTCCAGCCTTGACCATAGGTATGAACATATCATGATCATACAGCACGTCGTCTTCCGTAGTCTCGAACAAAGTCATGCGTGGAAGGACCCGGATGGCCAAAGCCGCAACGGCAAAGTGGATCTCGCAAAGTGCCAGGCTGGTCGATCGCTGATTAGCATTCCTTGTATCATTGCAATATGCTGAGACTTGGACAGGGACGGTTGCTTCAACTCACTTCATTGCTAGACACTTCCTTGAACCCTTGGAGAAGGCCATCTGCCCTCTATCGACTTCCTTACGACGGTGATTCTCCTCGTCGAGCCATCGCTCAGGTATGAACTCGTCAGAATTGGGGAAGACCGTCTCATCATGGTGCGTAATGAAGGTCGACATGCCCACGGCATAGCCTCGCGGGATGACATGCTCGACGGGCTTCTTGTTCCACTCCCCGCGATAGATCAGGTCCTCCTCCGTAGCGACCCGCGCGGTGCGGGCGGCTACGCCGTACGAAAGACGCAGGCCCTCCTGGATCACGGCGCCTAGATATGGCAGCTTCTCCATGTCAGGAAAACTCGGCAGTTCCCGCGGAGAATTGGTGATGCCGAACTGCTCGAGTTCCGCCATCAGCTTCGCCAGCAGGTGTGGCTTGGTCAACAGGTGGTACGTGATGACAGCCAGAGCCGACGCGGTTGTCTCGGTCCCGGCGCCAACGACGGCGAAGCACTCGGCCGCGAGCCTCTTAGTCCCCTTCTCAGTGGACTCCAGCTCCTCCTCCAGCAATAAGGATCCGAAAATGGTTGGCCGCTTGTCGGACCGGATCAGCCCGGCTTCGACGTTCGCTTTGGTCTGGTTGATGCTTGCTGGGAGATCGATCTGCATCGTCCTGACGAAGAGACCCACGTCCTCAGGAAGGTAGTCGACGAACAAGGTCGCGAGCTGGTCGAGGCTCTTCAGGAAGGGGAAGAACCTGAAGAAATGTGAGGTTTGGAGGGCAGCTTCTGTCGGGTCCTTGAAGTTGGGATACCATCCCTCCTGTTCCAGGAATCCAAAGCTCTGGCCGAAAGCGTAGGCTGTGATGGATGATTTAGACTGTGTAAAGCTGACACCCCCTAGGATGACGGTACAATTTTTTATTTATTTATCAGAGAGCATCACTTACAAGATATGATATCCGCCGTGAAGCAGCTGTACGCCGTCTTGACGTCAAACGGCTTACTCTGCCTCAGCAGCTTGTCACAGAGCATCTGAACGTGCTCCTTGATCTCGTCCTCCAGCTTCGCGACATTGCCGCGCGAGAAGAACCTGGCCACAGGGGCGCGCCGGGCTCTGTGGAGGTCGTGATCGATAGTCCCGAATTCAGACAAATTGATTCTACACACGAGTGAGCCAGGGGCCACATGTTCAGCATGACCAGCTGAGAGGAATCGCTTACACTGTTCCACCGACCTGATGCTTCGGCTTGTCGCGCTTGCGGCCGCCGATCGCGTATATCTCATCGCTGAAGTTGATATCGTTGCAGTGGATCTCGTATGGGTTGATGCGGACGAGAGGTCCGTATTTCTTGTGCATCTCCTTGATCTCGCTGGTATACCGCCCGAACTTGATCACATCGTAGTAGAACTCGGGCAGGTACGTCGCTGCGGCCAGCTTCGGGCCTGGGATGTGGCTCAGAGGGTGGAAGGGAGAAACATTGTAGAGAGCCTTGAGAAGCTGGTAGGCCAGCCAAGACAAAATCAACCAGACCACATTCTGGATAGTCAGGATGTTGGATGGAGACCATACTCCAGCATCTGAAAACCCAGGAGTGGACATGATTGCAATCTCACGATGGCTTCAGAATTCCGACCAAAGCCACGAATGCTTCAGACCTCCGAATGTTTTTTCAAAGCCATTCTGAATCCTTCCTTTTAAATTTACGGTCGAGAACCTCGGCTGCGCAAGGAATGTATGCGGGATTCAGAATAGAGAGTCCACCATTGGTGTGTTCCTACCCACAACCCCATAGTTAATGCTAGCGCAGACGAGCCAGACAGTGCAACGTCATGCGATAATGCTGTGAAGTCAAAGAGCCGCAAGGTTTCTGAACGATCTGCGGGGGGGCTAAGCTCGACTTTAGGTCTCGAATGAGGGGGTTCCCGTTTCTCGTGTGACATCTTAAATCGATTTGGTCATTTGGTGGCATTTTCAGGCCTCTGATCATTCCTGGTGAGATGCACTTGTCCATACATGAGCATGCAACAGGGAACATATTCCTGTCTCCATCTGCAGATTCTCTAGCACGAAACAGTCGTTTCCAGGCTTCCCAGTCGCAATTCTATGGCATCTAGAGATCGATGGTGTGGCGTGTGCAAAAGCTTTGCACGACGTGCCTTATTTGGGCAAGTATCGGCTCCTAAACACATTGCTGATAGTACTACCGATTGTGTTTCCTCCCTGCATCTTGCTCGCCAACGCTTCCTCCAAGGCTGACTGAGTCACTGAGGCATCTATGACGGGACAGTTAGCATCAGGTAGGTGGGGTTTACTTGGAGGAGACATACCATCCAGGTCACTAAAACTGCTGCCCATGCTCGGCGTGCCGTCGCTTCCCTCTCTGGAATATCCCTTTTGCTTCAACTCCGTCGTCCTTCGTGGAGAAAGCGGCCCTGAGGGCTGTCTGCGGCCGCTAGAAGACGGCTTGGACATGAAAGCCGCCGAACTCTCCGACGAATCCGAGTTCGACGATTTCTGAAGCATACACTCCGTCTCTTTTCCTTTTCCCTTTCCCTGACCGCTATGATCAGGTCCAGTGACATTTTGCAATCGCCTTGCGGCATTAGAAGCAAAGTCACGAGGATCTCCTCGTAATGTGGCGCTGGGGTCCGTATACTGACCGCTGCCGTCGCCACTGCTGCCGCCAGCTTCGACGGACGTGGAAGCCTTTGCCCTGTAAGGCAAGAAGGCAGGCTCCGCTTCATCGTCATCGTCATCATCAGCGAATGCAGATCCAATGCCATCCTGGTCCTGTTGCTTTTGTTGAAAGCGGGGAGGCCGCCGGATAATCCGCGATTGTGCGGGACTAGAGGATGCCGAAGATGTCGGAGAGGGCGAGTCGGCCGGGCCGGGGGAGGGCGGATCCATGGCTTGCGGCGCAGCAGATGCCATACCGGATGGATTCGCTGCTGAGCTCGTCACAGTGGGTAGAGAAGGCAGACGTTGTCTGTTTTGTGAGCGCGGAGAAGTCGGTATTGCTCCCGGTTTCAGTCTCAGCGATCCAGCTGTGCTACCTGCACTGCCAACTTGTGCTGTTGTGCCTGAAGAAGAGTTTCGTGATGCCTGAGGCCGACCAATGGCGCCAGCTGCTGAAGTCCCGATCTTGGGCGTATCAGGGGCAGTGCCGTCATTCTTCGGCATAGGCGAGTCCTTGCGGATGGAAAGAGACGAGGGAGCTCTCGTATGGCCGTATGCTCCTTGAGAAGAGCCAGTCCTCCTCATGGCCTCGAGGGCAGCGTTTGAGTCAGAGCCAGGAATGGGCGATGGCGCAGCTGAGCTTCTAGCTGCAGCCGTGGCCTTGCGCATCTGGGCTCGGACTTGTGAGGCATGGCGTTCGGTGAGGTATGTGACTTGTTGGAGGAGGAAGTCTACGGTGACTTCAAACCTAGCAGCTCTTGGGGAGCACAAAAGCATGTTAGACAGATTGTCAAAGACATAATATGGGAACATTCATGGACTTTGGCCTGGTAGATCCAAAAACTTACAATTCAACCCCTGAGTTGAGTCCAGGTTAGCAAACAAATAATTCAAGGCATTACCGTCAAGGCAGGCAGGAAGGCTCACAGTCAATCTCGGTCTTTGCGACCCCTGAGAGTATTCTCCACAAGGATTCGTCTTTCGAAGCATCCCATTTTACCTGATGAATTTGAATGGTGGTTAGTACGGTGATGGAAGATGCCGGCACAGGCTCGGGTCACTCACGGGTGGCGGATCGACAAAGTCACCTCGGGGGAAGGGCAGCCGGATGTAGACAGTGTAGGTCGGCTCACCATCCATCACAGCCGAAAGTTTGTGCAGGCTGTTTGCAGCAGAGATGGACTAGAAGTTGACAATGATGAGACGGGACGAGAAGATATGAGATGGGTGCCACAAAGATGGGAGTTGAGCAGCAGCCTGTACTCTGATGAAAGGAAGTTGGCTCGGCCGGTGGTGTATAAGTCAGGCAGTGAGAGAGAGCATTCGGTACAGCCAGTACTCAGCCAAGTCAGTACGTGCAATACAGTACGTACGGTACAACACGGTCGCCGATCCACACGCTATTCTGGGCCGCGGCTATCCTATCGATAAGGTCAGCCGACAGGGAACAGCTCAGTCGGTGTGAACCCCTGCCTGCTGCCAGGCCAGGCAGGGGCCCCTGCTGGCAGCCATCTGTTGCTGGGCAGAGCAGACGCCAAAGGCAGAATTTCAATCGCGTCGCATCCTCGAGTCCAAACTTGAGTCGCAACCGAGGAATTCATCCAACCCTCCACATCGCTCCAGGCACCTTCTCCCAGCTGGACAGGCAGCAGTGATTCCTATTGTAAACCAATTCATCTGCGTTTGCTATTCGCAATTACACTGAGACCAGTCTCGCCTAACTCGACCGGACTCGTAGAGTGTGCAGCAGCCCAGCATGGCTCCTCTCATCCTACACAATGTCCCCGACGAGGAGCAGTACATCGGCGAGGATGGAGTTCAGAGACCTTACGCAATGATATGGCCACAGTACGTCTCTGACAACCTCAACCCTCACTGTTTAACACCGTGGCAGCTGACAACATTCCCAGACAAGACGGCAATCCCACCAATGTTCGAGCACGACGTGGAGCTCCCGAGACAGGAGCCTTTGGCAAGTCGACGCGACGCTCAAGATCAAAGACAGCCACGCCAGCAAGACGCGAAGACCCAACAATACAATCAGCCGGCAAAGTCTTCGCCGCCTTCTTCGAGCAGCAGTCCTCACAAGGCGGAGAGCAGGCAGAGGAGCCGTCCTCAGCAACACCACGACAACGACGAGCCTCCAACGTCCAGCCCCTCATCCCCCCATCGACCTCAACCAAAGACCTCGCAGACGACGCCGCAGCGACAGCCGCGCCCGCGACGGCCCGCAACATTCCCAACGTGCCCACCGAGGTCATCCTCCGCGGCTTCAAGCACACCGACCAGCAGTACGCGGCCATCAACCACTACGAGCAGATCGCGGGCCGCATCTGCGAGGACTACCCTCGCGACCCGCCCTTCGAGATCCGGCGGTACAAGTCCGAGCTGCGCGACCCGGCCTTCTCGCGGCGGCGCGGTCTGACGGCGGAGGAGCGCGCCAAGGTGAACCGGGCGGACGGCGGCTCGCACTGGGTCAAGGTGACGTTCGAGTCGAGCCAGGCGGCCGAGGCGGCGCTGTTCTCGAGCCCCCAGGCCATCCTGGGCCACCTGGTCTACGCGGAGCCGTACCGCGGGCTGCCGCCCTTGCGCGACGAGCCCGTCCCCGACGCCACGACCGCGGCGCTGGGCGACGAGGTTCCCGCGGGCTGGAGGCGCCCGGGCCACGGCGGCAACAGGACGGCGGGCGAGCTGCGGAGCACCTTCCCCGGAGGCGGGCTGCCGGGCGAGGTCGTCGCGGCCGACGACGCAATGGACATGGACATGTCGCCGCCGCAGTCGCAGGCCAGCAGCCGTACCGTCGAGAGTGGCACCGTCAACGGCTCGTCGTTGACATCCAACAACACGCTGACGGCGCAGGATCAGCTTCAGGTGGCAGCAGCGGCACCAGCCGCCCCCGAGAACAGCGTGTATTGTAGGAGGATACCGACTGCGCGGAAGGTGGTGCTCCTGCCGGCCGAGCAGGCGCTTCTGCCGCAGCAGTCGTACGCCCAGAGGCTGCTGACTCGCATCCCCTTCATCAAGTGGTTCAGCGGGTCTATGATCGGGAACGAGGTGCCGCGGACGCAGGAGGGCGAGTTCGACTGGGTTAATGCGTCACTGTACTGGAAGCTCATCTGCTGGCTGGACCTGGTGTTCCGGCTGTTTGGTGGGGAGATCGTTTCCCCTGACAAGGATGATTGAGAGTATGGGATAGGGATGACAATAGGAAATGGAATGACAGCCTGTTGGCCCTGACGAAAGGAAGAGTGACTTGAGCTCATTGCTTCTCGTGAGGAGCAACTCTATAACATGGAAAAATCCTACGAACAATGGCGCGAGGCACATCTCAATCTCAGGAACAGTCACTGAGGATGTCAGTCGGTCTATTTGCAGAGTCGGAAGGTGGTTGGTGGTTTGGATCATAATGCATATAGCGTCTTTGGGCATAGGCGTTCCTGCGAGGGCTGGCGTGTGGAGTGTGCGTGGGTAAAACAGAAAAGAACAGGCTTATACAACTTCTTATGTATGGCGTACCTATCTGAAAAAAGCCAATGAAGAGGTTACCACGAGAGGACAGACGCCCTGTAATTTCACCACAAGAACCACCCAAAACACCAATGCTTCTATACCAAACAAACCGTGACGCCTAGCTTGTTAACATAAATGAACGACTGGTACCGCCGGCCTCAATCCCAAAAAGAAGGGCATCACGAATCTATTCCATCCCATTGTCTGCAGCGTTCCACCTCCGTTCCCTCTCGTCTGGGTCCGACGCGGCGGAGGAGATCCTCTTGCTCCCCCATGGATGCTCGTCCTCGTCACCGTTGATGGACAGGGACAAATCGGAGTGCGAGGGCATGCGAAACCCGTCGGCAGATGCGGACCTCCCGCCGTTGCGTATCGTCGCGGGGGATGGTGGCCCGTCGTCGTCGCTGGTGACGGCGGAGCCGGCGCCCTCGCCGTGGAACTGGTCATCGGAAGCGGTGCCGCCCATGACGTCCTCCGGGTTGACCCTCACCGGTTGCGGCGAGAAAGGCCGCGTCATCCTGGGCCTGCCGTTGCTGGCAAAGTCGGCCGAGAAGATGCTGATGTTGTCGGTGTCGGGCACCGCCCGGAACTCGGGGCTGCTGACGGCGCCGGCCAAGCTCTGGTAAGGATCGGACACGACACCCAGGCTGTCTGCCCTCTCATGGCCCTTCCGGCCGCCGACGTTGCCAACCATCGCCCTCGTCAGCCCCATGCCCGACTCGGAGGCCGTGTCGGCGAGGATGCTCTTGGGCGGCAGGATGCTGAACAGCTTGCTCGCGTCGGCGTCGGCATCGGCGGGGGCGGGCTCGGCGGCGAAGAGGTCGGTGCCCTTCTCCAGGAGCTCGTCCAGCCCGCCGCCGGACCAGCCCTTGCGGGCTAGGGACTCGAAGATGTCGACCTCGGCCCGGACGAGGCTACAGCTCGACTCCAGGATCTTGACGCTCGTGTCCTGGCTCTCGCGCAGCAGCGTGCGGCTGTGCTCGCCGTGAAGGCACGTCAGGCCGTCCAGCTTGGTGGTCAGCTCGACCAGGTGGCCGCGGAACTTGGACACGTCCCTGGGCCCGCGCTGCCGGTGCAGCTTCATGCCCTCCTTCTCGAGGCGGCGGATCTCCTGCGACTGGCGCTTGACCGCCGCCAGGTACGAGGCCTCCTCGTCCTCGACGTCCCGCCGCCACTTGTCCAGCTCGTGCAGTAGTGGCACCTCGAAGCTCCTGTACACGGTCTCGGATAGGATGTGCTCGTGGTTGGCGATAAGGTGGTGCACGCCTGCCGCCGCCAGCAGGCTGTCCGCGGTGCACCCGCCGCTGGAGGTCACGGAGGCGGTCGGGGCGTTGCCCAGGAGTACGGAGTCGGAGGTGGCCTCCTTCAGCCGGGCGCATGACTCCAGGGCGGAGCCAAAGGAGGAGGCGGCATTAGATAGGGCGGCGAGGGCTAATCGGTATGCCTTTGCGGTAGATAGCAGATCGGCGTAGGACCTCTGGCTTGCGGCGAGGTCGGCCTTGGTGAGGACGGCTTGCTGTGCCGGGGGCGGGGGCGGCAGCGGCAGGTTGAAGCTCGAGATGTTCATGGCTGCCGAGGGCGGGTTCGCGGTTGACGCGTACGAGTAGGTGGGCGAGGCGGGCACTGGAGGGAGCTGTGACGGCGATGGCGACGGTGGCCGATTGGCGACGTGCTGTTGCTGGACAGTCGTCATGGCTGGCGAGGCGAGATGTTCGCAGCAGAGAGAAGAGTGCTGATAGAGGAGGGGCGTGCGTCTCGAGACAAACTTTTTTGTTTACTTTTCGGTATTGGACCGTCTGATACGATATCCGCTGCAGATTACCCGCATGTGCAGCAGCAGGTTCGGTTCGTCCGCAGTTTGGAGCACTCTGACGCCTGAGCACCGTCAGCACACGAGATGGGTGTAGTGGCGCTTGGCTGCTGCGGTCGCCTGTGTGGAGTTGCTGGCACCTGCGGGTGTCTGACAGGATGGCGACAGAGCTCAGGAGCTCCAAGGGGCCCAGACGGAGTGGAGCTGTCTCCTGATAGCGTTGTAACAACTCAGCAATAGGGTCGGGGAGTGGAGCAAGTCGAGAACCAGGGGATCACGTATGTGTATAAGTCAGTAGAGAAAGAAGGGAAGACTAGGTATGAGAGTTACATGATGAACAGAATGAAACTCGGTTCGTAGGAATGGGGACAGCATGTCATAACAAATTTGATAACACAGAAGGATGCCGTCGACGACCCAAAAAAAGGCTGCTCAGGTGGCCTTGAAATGTTGACCCAGGTGACGTCTCTGTTTACACCACACTGCAACCAATCCCACGGTACCCATAGCAGGTACCTACAGTACCACAGTATCTTCCAAGCACCGAGGGCATGAACGGTCCCATCCAACACCACGGTCCCCACCGTCTTGATCGACACGACCCTACGGTAGACTAGCCTTACCTAGCTTGGCTGCCGCGATCAGCGACGAGACCTGCTGTGGCACGGGCAGGCCTGGCAGGTTGGCAGGATGGCACCGGGCTGCAGGTGGTCTGAGCCCCGAGCCTCAGCGGGCTGTCGCCGCACCTGCAGCTGTGCGGTGAGCTGTCTTTTTTTTCAATTCGATGCTCTTCTCCAGTGCTTGGGATCCACGGTGGATGTGACATCGAGATTTCTCGAATCCAGGCGAAAAACATCTCTCATGATTCCTATCATCTGGAAAGTTCTTAAGGTCGATGTTGATCTGATGGGTTCAGCTTATCCAAGATCTCACAACAAGGTCGATCCAGATCGCGGCCCACTGCGTCTGGGGATGTACTCCAGCGGGTTCATAGCTAGCAGTGATCAAGGCTGGTTGGCGGTGCACTGCGACGAGTAGATCTCTTGTATGAACATGTTATTTAGTATTATGTAAAATGCATCCATCTCCCGTACATGTGTACGTGTATGTGACAGAAACGCTAGTATCCCCTTTATGGGCATTATATACCTGGAACACGCCATCATCCATTCCCAGTCCTGTCCAGCCAGTCTCGACAGCGAGCTTTTTCCTGCTCTGGTATCTCCCATCCCATGTCATGCCTCATCATAATTATAGTAGTACAGTAGGTTAAAACGAGAAAGAAAGAAAAACCAAGAGAGAAAGCTGGTGTCTCGTCTCGTGCCCAGTCGTGGTTCGCTCTCATCACCCTTGGCTCAAGGTGCTTGCTTCTCCTTTCACCCCCTCAAGAGGGCCCTCACAGGGCATAGTTCTCCGCATGCAGGTAAATCTCCTCCAGCATGGGGTCACCCCATATCTCCGCCTGGAGCCTCGCCACGGTGGTCGCGACGCCCACACGCATGCTCGGCGGCCCACACACGAAGACCGCCGTCCTTCTCCCCAGTATTCCACGCCCGTCACTCCCGCCCGTTGCCCACTCTTTGAGCATGTAACCGAGGTCCGGCCGCCCATATTCAACGCTCCAGCCCCCGTCGATCTCGTGAGGCACCGGAAATGCGAACCGCATCAAGTTCTTCTGGAACTCGGTCGGCGTCTCGGGGAACCCGAACTCGAACCCAGACGGCGGGCCAAAGGTGCTGGTCGGTCGAGGTCGGTTCAGCCCACCCACGTCGGTGCGGAGGTGTGCTAGTTCGGGCACATCAGGGGCCCGAGGGATGTCTGACGATGGCTGTGGCGACTCGGGGTGTGACCCGCTTTGTGGAGGTTCGAGGAGCTGGCTGAATCGCTTATTACCCGGCGAATTCGGCGGCGCATAGTTGAAAAACGGGCCGTCCGCCTTGGGCTTTAAGGGAGGGAAGTGGAAGTCTTTCTGTTTGCCCTTGTCATCAGGCAACTCAGACGCACCATCCTTTGCGTCTCTTGCGTCTGCGTTGTCCTCGTCGCCCTCGTTGCCCTCGAGGCGGCGCAAGGCATCGTCTGTGTACGATTGTCGATTTTTCGGCGGATTCGGTGGTGGAGGCGGGATGTTGTGTGGCTGCAGATATTTTTGTTGAGGCAGCGCGGTGAACCGATCCTGCTGCTCTGCTCTCAGTTCGGCCTCCCTATTCGGATCGCCTTGTGAGACATCCGCAATCAGTGCTGAGTTGCGCTTCGAGGCAATGCCCGCGACGAAGCCGTCCAGCCTGTCATGGAACATGTTGGATATGGGCCGGGGCGCGCGAGCACTCGCGCCAACCTGGCCGCCATGCGAACTTCTGGTCGCTGCTGTCACGAAGAACTTGCAGGTGACACTTTCTGGCGGCGCAGCCTCGCGGCAGATGCGCAATTCCTCGCGAAACCAGTCCATGGCCTCGAGCCGCTTCAAAGACCATACCACGACAATCTTCTTGGTGATGGCCTTGCCGTCTCGCATCCGCTTGATCAAGTTGAGCAATTGCGACATCAGCGACGTGATGCCGCTTCCTCCGGCAATCAGGATACAGGTATCAAACGCCGCGAGATCTCGGCGCATGCCTCCGTACGGCCCATCCAGAAAAGCCCGGTATGTATGGAACGGCCCCTTCTCTATCGCAGTTTCGAGTACCTTTTTCGTAAAACCACCGTAGGGTCGGAACACCAACACGCAATCCCGATACTGTTCGCCGTACTCTGAAGGGAAATCCTCGCTGCACAGCGACGTGACCGTAAATGGGTGATTCTCGAGCAATGATATGCCCGGCATACGGAGGTAAAAGTACTGTCCCGGTGACCACCTAGACTGGGTTGGGATCGTGATCTTGATCGTGTTCTCCGTCATAATCTGGATAGCTGCCTCGTCCCCTACCATAAATGCCATTCTCCATGGCTTGGTCCAGTTCAGCTTGGAAAGTCGCCAGATGTTGCAAATCACAAGGATAGCAATAGACGCGTATAGGTAGTCCCAAGACATCAGGAAGTTCTTCGTATGCCAGAACAAGAGGCCGATATAGACATACCCGACGGGAGCATGAAGAATCGAGAACAATTCGTACAAATGTCGCCGCAGTACCGGCAGAGAGAGCACACACAGCCAGCAGAGAGGAACAAAGCAGGCTATGCCGCTGCCGTAAATAATACCGCTTCCCGGAGGAAACAACTTGTTAAACACCGTCATTCCACCGTCCTCCCACACCGGTTGGATGAAGAATGGGACCATGTGGACCAGAGATAGGAACAAGCACAAGTAGCCTGCCCATCGGTGGAATACGTTGAGCCGATCGGCGGCAATGCCTGTGATGAGACTCAGGATGTTTGCCTTCATGCTCGTGGCAATGATCCATGGGGTCATGGCCTGCGCAATCATGCCGGCTCGGATGGCGAGCGGTGGTGAACCGTATCGAATGCTGGCCCAGTATAGTGGCTGCTGGAGGAAGCAGTATAAGGAGACAAATACCAAAGCAACGAAGCCGACCGTCAACACCGATAGAGATGAGAATGTGAATGTGTGTTTGCGCCATCTAATGTCCGGGATCGGTCGGTAGAAAGTCCATCGAAAGAGGGCCAGAGTGTCGTTGACAAAGCCAATGGAAGACATGTGGGATTTGGGACGAAAGGCTGTCTCGGCTTTCTCCTCCTCGGGGAAGAAGTGTCGCGCCGGGACCGGTTGCCCGCTGAGTTGTCCACCAGTCTGCGTAGATGTTTGACCCCATTCAGCCTCCGCACTGTAGAGGTTCTGATAGTACTGCTCGACTTCCTGCTTGTAAATGGCTTGCCTGATCTTGTCTTGCCACCAATGCCACACTCGGACAATCACAACTGACATCATCAGCGCGACTGAGAAATACGTCCACCCTAAACCATATTTTCCAGCCTTGGTCCAAGGATCAACCGTGTCCGCTTGCACCAAGCCTGGGGGACTTGTCGGTGTCAGTGGGATGTTGATCCGCTTGATAAGGTCTCCTATAGTCCGTGTCGCAGACGATGTTGCGCCACGGAGGGCGGGCGGTATCTGCGAAGCCATAGTCGCCACGTTGAGTACAGTCCAGCTGTATGAGAAGGCGCCGTTGTGCGTGTGATGCGACTACGCGCAGTGACGTCGAATTGTTGACATGGACCTTTCGACGAGTGGTAGTCTGTCCTCGGAGTTGTTGGTGTGTAGTATTTGGTCACGATATAGAGAGAAGAAATGTATCCATACACGCGAATGCCACATGGATGTTCGCACGAGGATGAAAGCAATGGGACCAGGCTGGAGAATATGACAGACCGGAAGCCGAAATGCCGGAGTTCTCACTCAGGTATGCCACTGTGAAAGACAGGAAGGTAAGAATCTGTCGCAGTGTAAGGAGACTAGACGATGGCCAGATCCAGGGTGACACAAAAGGATCCGGCAGTCACTTGCGGGAGGGTCACCGATATATGACAGTTGAACGTGCCTGGGCGTCAAGGGGTAGCGGCGTGCGTAGCGCGTGGTTGATCGGATTTGAGATAGTACCGTCTGCGATCCTTACACGAGGGGCTAGACTGATATCAAGTAGGTGTCTGGCAAGATGAGTTGCAGTTTAATAGCCGCCGGGCGCGGAGCTACTTTGGGGATGAGATGTTGGCGTGCCGTAGCGTAGTCGTGGTAGATCTCGCAAAAGGATCCGAAATGTCAACCCACGCGGGCCGATGTCTTGAAAAGGCAGGGTATGCCTGGAGGGAGTGAGCTCAGAGTCGGACGACAAGACGTGAAGGGCTAAGGAGGCCCAGCGGTAGACCAGACTTTAATATTGGCTGGCCGTTCTTTCTGGCCTGTTCCCCGCCAATGCAGGTCACACTCGACGGGCCATGCGTGGGGAAGAACAGGGCAGGCGAGCCAGAGTAAAGAGCTGTCTACCGAACTTTGGTGGACTGGATGTGAAGAGTATTCGTGAGTGCGGCGATTCGTACCCCCTGTTCAACACCCCCTGCTTCTCACACGTACCTCAAAGTCTTGTCCCAACCAAGACTTTCCTACATCTCTAGTAATTAAGAATCCCCAAATCAAATTTAAAGGGCCGGCTGGGGCGAGGAGCGACGGTGCCGGTAGGCGCCGCCGAGTCCCAGAGGTCCAACCCGTTCAGACTGTATCAAAAAAATTAAGAAGATGCGGTTTTTGAAGTAGCTGTGATGATTTTAAGGTACTTGAGTTTTTCGTTGATGTACTTAAGATTCTCGCTTGAGCTTTAGCGACGGGGACTAGTTCTGATTCGGAGTTAAAACCCGTGGCACGGACCAAGTAACGCGCCGTGCCACACAGGGGGTGTTGAACAGGGGGTACGAATCACCGCACTCAGTATTCGTAGAGGATGTCGTAGGTGTGGACCCTGGGAGTGGGCAAGCATCGATCAATTCGGCAGGGAAGTGCATGCAGGTATTGTGGTCCTCGATGCAAGCGGGCCGGGCAGCGCACTATCACACAGATGTTGATGGCCCAGTACGGAAGCTTGTTGTCTGCCGTGCTTTTATCCAGGCGACGGAAAGGACCAATTGTTCCTGTTGCTGACCAGTGAAGTCAAGGGATGCGATCACACTCGCTTCTGGTCGCTGGATGGTGCGACAGACATCCGGTTCGGATAGATATGTCGAGGAAGACGAGGAAGACAGTGCTCTCTCGCTCGGGGGACACAAATCCTGTTGACTGGCACACAGGTGAGTCCCAGCGGTCCACACGAACAAGGAAGTCCCGTAACAGTGGTCTCTCGGTGTGTACGCGGCCGCCGGACTGCGTATGTATTACGTGGATCTCTGGCAACACCGTGCCCGGTAAAAGACGAAGATATCCTCAGTCGAACGAGAGCGGAGGGAGAGATGTTTGCCCGGTGGGGGTTGCGAGAACCAATAGGGCCAATTAGCCCAGCACAGGAGCAGAGTTGGCTTCAGTCTTGTCGCCCGCAAAGCATTCATGACCCCTCTCTGCGGTCAGTGATTCGCCGTCGGTGACAATGGGAGGGAGATGATATCTGGGCCAGGTGAGGAGAGGTGGTGCTTGGCCCTTTGGGCGCTGCGGTGGGACGAGTCGCAACTGCAACCAACCCCACCCACCATGCCCATTGTGCATCTCAGGCATTCTAGCCCATCTCGGTACGGCAGGTCCAGGGCTTTCTTGGTCGTATTTGGGGGCCCCGGGGCCCGAGGAGGGTTAGGCGGGATGGGTGGGATGCAATCTCAAAGTGACTTGGTGGTGATGGCGGACAAGCAATTGGATCAATGGCAGTCGAGCGCATCGGAACTTAAATGCGGGCGGCTATGTGTGTTGGCTGATTGGCCCTTGGCGCTGCAGAGTGGACCAACATCCTCTGTATCCGTCAGTGATCCGTGTGCCCAAAGCCCAGGTCCCCTGTAGCTTCTTGGCCCTCACATCCATCTCGATTCGACATGAGTCGCATCTGCAGTGCTGGGGGACTTGACGATGACGCCTGTGTCCAGCTTCGTCCGCGTCTCCTGTACAATGCATCTCCCAGCCGGTCATGGCATGACCGTGGCCATATGTCGAACGACGGAAACGAGAGCGCGCGCGTGCTTGAGTCTTGACTTATTTTCTCTTGACGTCTTGGAGTTGCTCCATCTTCACCGCTGCTGGAGGATACTGTAGTCAATGGCATGCAGAGGTACTTGAGGGCCATGCGAGGTGATCAGCATGCAAAGGCAAGCACCTCAGCGACTGACCGACATCTTTGTCCCCTCCCAGTCGCAGGTGCCAGGCCCGTCACAGTCACATTGATCTTGCGCCTGAGTGGGTAGGCCAGCACCGACAGACTGGATCACTGCCGCTGTTCTGGGTCCTCACTGAAGCTTCACATATGATTCCATTCGGCTTCCCTGATAGGCAGGCCGGACATCCAGACTTCTCGCCACCCACCCTGACTTGTCTCGATCACCTGGGACCTAGCAAGAGCTTCTCTCCCCCCATATCACACAGAACGTCCTCCCGCTGCTTCCCACAGGCCAATCTAGCCCTGTGATTAGGTTTCAGCCCGTGCCGCTCGGAATCATCCGTGACGACGATCCCCGTTCCCGCGGTCAACTTCACCTCTCCATTGCTAACACGCAGTAAGGAGGCGTGACTTGCACATGGTGTTGGATCGCCAGTCACAAAATTGTCAATCTCGGAACTTTTGATGCAGGATGCAGAATGCCAGATAAACAGTAGATCGAATATACTGTATTTAGCCCATCGATGGAGGCGTACGTAAGGGGGCTGACTCTTCAATCTTCCTTAGCCAGTTGTGGAGCTGTCCGTGTAAATATGCCCCGAATCCTATCCAGAAACCATTAAAATGATACTATTATCATCCAGCACAACCGGCCAGACACCCAATGAAATTTTGTAGAAGAAGGCGATCTGTCTTCCTGATAACCACGGCAGTCGCAGAAGGAAACATGCAGTGTCACCACATCACCAGAGAGCTCACATCAGCACTAATGCGTCGCCCTTGTGCCATCTCTGCGAGCACCTTTCCGGTTCCCAGACTGAGGGATATTCCCCACGGACCGTGACCTGCAGCCAGGAACACGCCGCCCTCGCCGTCAGGGCGTGTTGTGATGCCTTCCTCCAGGTGCTCATCGTCGATCCTTGAGATGATAGGGGTTCCGTAGGGCGTGACTGGCCGGAAACAGAGCCCCTCCCTCACGACCTCGAGGTCGTCAGCATCTGCGCCCTCAGGTCCGAGTAGCTTGGCTGCTACCTTCTTGAGCTCGTTGATCGCGTCACGCGAGATCGGTTTCTCCGTGGCCAGGTTCGGCAGCGGCATTTCGGCCGAGTTTAGCCCGGCAACGTAAATCTGCCCTCCGACCCGTGAGAATATCTCGGGCGAGAAACCTGTCTTGCTCGTCGCGTACAGGGCGTGACATCCCCTCTTCTCCATCTCCGCTGTCCATCGTGGCGACTTCAGTACCAACGAATGGCCTGCCAGGCTCGAGATGGGCAATCTGCTCTGCGATTTTGAGAATAGCTGTCCAGGATCTGGAGTCAGCCTGTGAAGGATTTTGCAACGGAATTGTACTCGACCAAAGTGAGACGGAAAATTGCCGGCTTGGGGCCTGTTCTTGGAGCTGCAACCCTAAAAGGCGAACAGGCAGCTGATGCAGGTTGCGAGACGACAAGTAAGGATAGAATCATGTTGAATGAGAGATGGGGGTAGTCTCCGGGGGCTGACCTCTTTGAATACTTTCGGTGACCACGCTCCCGCCGTGATGATCAGTCTGGTGCAGGGAACATCGGTCTCTGTGGATGATTGCGTTTCGGCAATCCTGATGCTGGACAGTTCGTCCCGGATATCCTTCATGACGGCGATGGCCTTGGCGGGCTGGCAGAGTTGAACGCCACTGGCGAGACATTGGTCGAGCAGGAAGTGACACAGCTGTAGCGGATCGACCTGGGCCGTTGTCCTGTCATCCCCAATCGGCTTCACTGCGTCGCCATCCTCGCGGCGCAGCCAAGGTGGCAGTACGCCACCGTTTTCAGAGTCGTCACTCGCACAACCGCCGGCGGCGTTGGCCCTGCTTGATCCATAGCGTAGCCAGTCCTCTCCCCTCTGAGATTTCCTCCCACGGGTCTGGGAGGCGGCGGTGTAGCTGAGAGAGGTGCTCCTGGAGTAACCCCACTTGGAGGCGCCGTCGTGACGCTCTGCGAGCCTCTTGTGCTCGTCAAAGCTCAGTGCTGCCAGGGAGGCGACGCCTGTGCCGAACCAGTCCCTTGCTAAGAAACCACCTGCATATCCGGATGCCGAAGCGAAGAGCTCTGGGGAGGAATCGACAAGGTGAATGGTGTTCCCAGGTTGATACTTTGAGAGATAGTATGCCGTGGATACTCCGATAATACCAGCGCCGAGGATGACGGTGTCGGCCATTTCAAAAATCCGGTTGTTGGTGGGAACTTGGTCACATCAGAGGTTGAACTATGAGGACCGTTGAGGAAGCTGCTGGGGGCGAGACCAACAGCAAGGCCGGGCCGCCTGAGGAGACGGCGCATGCGGCTGCGTGTGCGTGCTTGGGCTGCTGATTGGGCTAGCTGCCAGGCAGAGCAGGCCGACTGCGCGTGTCTGCTGTCATTTATCAATTTCCCATGGATGACTGTTCGGCGGCGGATGGGAAGAGAAAGGCGAGCCGAGCGAGTGGTTGCGATGAGTAACAGCGACAGCGGCGGTTGAGATCTCGCCACGCGGCGGGGTGTAGCGGCATATTACTGCACGGCGCCCTCTTCCACAGTCCAGTCCAGTCTGTAGCACGACCTTGCACATGGCAGCGATCTGCGCGAAGCTATACCACTCCCTTGCCCGCCTGCATCAAGATGTGCTCCCCAGTGGATGCAAGGCCCGAGAGTTGCTCATCCGAGGGCAGTGCTTGTCTGCCCGGGGCCCTGGACTGGGCTGAGCACAACAGCTGCAGGCCTCCCACTGCAGCTGGGAGAGACTCCAGTCGAGTACCATTCCGTCCAACTTCTTGGCTTGCGCTGCTGGTCCTTGAACCTTCCCAGGGTTAATTTCGTCAAGCAGCATCCATACGATCTCAATGTTGGTTTACATGGATTCGAGGTGACTTGAATCAGAGTCCAATGCCTCGCGCTCGGGGGGGAGGGATGCCGACTACATGCAGCAGATCCTGCGAAGGTCTAGGCCTGTATGCACAAATTGTCACATCCCGAAGTCGACCCGAGGATGTACACCCGTCGCGTACAAAAGGGCCTCTGTCCTTCCGCCGTGAGGGTAGATGTGATAGCAAAGCCTCTTATATGGGAAAGCCTCATCAAGAACAACCTACTCCGGCTTGGAGAGGCGCGGTGGCGGTACGATTCGGATATTTTGGCCCAAAGCACATCACCACACTCTGCAGTTGGCACGACTTCGTCCCCTCTGTTCTCGAGGAGACACCCCAGAACGGCTGCTGCATACATTAACCGGGGAAGCACGGCTTCACGGGAACAAAGTTCGAACGAGTGAGGCTGTCGACCGCCGAAAGGGGTTATCAGGCTTGAGCGGGCTGCTACCACCCGACCTGCGAGGCGACAGAAACAAATCTCCGAGCTCGGGCACCGTTCAGTCAACGTTGTCTGCTCGTGGATGTAAGGCATCAAGCTGCCTACGCTCCTAATTGCCAGTCGTCTACAGATCGCCCTGCTTCATCTCCGTCGCCGATTCATCAACCCTAGTGATTCCGAGCCTGACTTCTCGGCCCAGAACAGGAGTCAGAGCATATACATAGTTGACCCTACGCGGCGACAGTCAAGGCCAGGGACCAAAGTCATCAAAAGCATCAGAGACCGGGCCCGAAGTATTGCTGGATATACGTACCAACGGCCGGTGGATAATATGCCCGAGGTCAGGCTAAGTGGCCGCGCCGTGCAACGAAGTTCTGCCGGCGCAAGGCAACGAGAGCTATCCACGCACAGGATGCGGCTTGCCGCATTCGAAGCTTGGCATGAATTCTTCACACAGACAGTATCAAGTCGAAGACAAACAGCAATCCGTGCTCAGTGGGAAAGCTGACACAGCGTCACATCTCACTGAGCATCACGCTGCCTCCAACTACTAAAACAAGAGGCGAATATCAGAAGGTAGCGATACGGAAGGGCAGAACGACTGTTTAGACTTACTTTGGCTTTATCAGTCTATGCCAGTCATCGCCTTTCCTCTCTCCAGAGTTCGATGCTTTGGTGTTGAACATAGGTGACGGTACAGGCTCTGCTAAGAAGGGGTCCAGGCACATTGCCTCTTCGGTATTCCTGATCCACTTACTTCAGATTCAAAGCGCTACATTGCTGCTGAGCCTGACGCTCGGACTTGGTTTTATAGCTGCATTCTACGGGACCAAAATGTGTACTGCAGAGGAGGCCAAAGCCACCTATCAGCACAACAGGCGAATGTATCAGTCTTCCCGGCCTAAACGATCAACAGATGGCACACAGATCCAACCGGCACATTGGAATGTCACACGTGCACATTTCCCAGAAACATTTGCCAGTACGTTGCCAATCATGCAAGACTACAGATACACGACTGTTCTATTTGGTAATTGCCCACGTTGATTCTCTGAAAGTCTACTCTGCTCGATTTAGCAAATTAGGCTGAGACATATGTTATAAATTGTTTGGTTAATCATTCAGTCCTAAAAATATGATCTTTTCCAACTGGCACTAGGCTACCAGAGCTCGGATCAGGCAGTCAAGGAAATGGATATAAAATTTCTATAGCCTCCGGATCCGAATTTTACCCTCCTCGGTAACACACATGTCAGTTTTCTGAAGGACATGATAAGAGTGAAGCTGCACAAAAGTACTCAGAGCCTTGGTCTTTTCTATGATTCCTTCGATCAATTCGCACTCGCCATATAGCATCTGCGAATTCCAGATCATATCGTCGTCGTCCCAAAGACTGGCAGGATTACGGTAGCACAGCCAGACCTCGATACTCCTGACATGATGCCTGCGCCTGGCTTCTTCCACCTGCTCTTGGAGAGATTCGAAAGTCTCTTTCATGTGCCCCTCAGTAAGGTGGGCGAGGAACTTGTCGGAACGTGGTTGCCCTGCCTTCGGCGACCCTTCGAAGGAGAGGACGATGCCGACAGCCATGCCTCCTAACAATGGTCCTGTTCGGAGACCGCTGCCGAATTCTTGGTCAGCGAGGGCTTCGTCGGGCCTGACCTCCTTCATGTTGTTACCCATATTGTGGCTTTCTCTCCGAGGGAGTTACAGTGCCGGAAGAATATTTTTAGCTCTTGGTGTCGGTCTGGTATTGGCGGACTTGGGCGAGTTTCAAAACCTGACGGGTCGTGATGACCACAGAAACTCTCTTCAAATAGAGCATGAAAAAGCTCTTGTATTTATACAATGCATATTGGCAGACAATAACATTGATTGTCCAATGACTCAATGGATTGTTCTCATCACAATTCGTCCTTTGTCACATCTCCCAGTAGTTTGGCAGTCAGGACGACCCACCGGAATTTACTGTCAAAGGCAGAGTACAAGGACGTTTAGCTGGCTCAGAAGTCAGGTGGCTCCATACCATACACCCCCACTGGGAATCCCTTCTTTCTCGAAAGAGTTCATACCACGCTAAAACCCCCAAAGTCTGGGGACGAGAGCGATGCTGGGCGTGTGTGTCACTCATCGATGGTCCGCCTACCCTCACTCACTCGCCAATTCACGCGCAAATGTGAGACTCGCTTCAGAAGTATCGAGCTAATCTGCAAGGATCGATGGCTGGATGGACAAATAATCAGTTTGGTATGAATCGTAGCGAGTCCGCCGTGAATTGCGCTGAACACAGTGAGACAGATGACCTTTCAACTGGTATAGGATCCGAATTGTGAAATAGTCAAATGTAGGTTTAAACTAGAGAAACTGTATATACTTATTTTAGGGGTTTGGGCTCCTCTTTCACTGGGTTCTGCTTTGGTCGACCCTGATGAAATTGAGTTGACTCCCCCACCTACGCTCAGTGTCGGCTGGAATTCCTGTTGGTCTAAAGATATGAGAACTTTGGATCTTCCTATCATTGTACAAGTCATAGGGGGCTGGCATAGTCCTGAACCTTTTCACGAATATCCAGCTGGCTTCCCAGGTGTTTCCAATTTTACCAAAGATTGCGAAACGCGTGGCACGTCTGGTGCTCACATACCAGCTGCTTGAGCCAGCCACAGGAAGAAAAGCCAATGCCAGACTGCATACGCTACAAAGACAATGGAACCTCAATGATTGATATCTCACAGGAAAATCTCATTTAGAGATTATAGAGTTTGAAATGCTATCAAGGTCCCGAATTGCTAGCATAAGGGTTGGTTTGGCGAGACACCCACATTGTCGATGGCGGCTAATCGCCGCGAGGTATAGTATGATCTACGAGGGCGATGTGGCTATATTCAAAACCGATTTGAGTAAGTGACACCTGAAGGCTTCCTTGGATGCATAAATGAGTGGAAAGTTTCAGGGTTGTATTTCTCATGGCCACATCTGATTGCATAATAGCTCAACACCTCGCTTGCGAGAGGACTGGAGATCGAATCTACATCATGTTAAGTTGCTTAAACAGGAGCAATGAGAGTACGATATCATCCTCGACCTCTAGGCGCGGGGCCGAGCCCCCCAACTCGTACTATCCGGCCGTTCGTACGCACCGCGTCACGGGCCTCAGGGCGCTGAACGTCGACGCAAGCTCCGTGGGGCGTTTCGTGGAGCTACAAGGCCGAGTCCGACATGCTGCTTGACTTCCTTTTGCACCACCCATTCTGTGGGTGATCACTACGTCCGCTGGAAATGCACCGTCGGGAGCGTGGCTATGTCGGATTACAGGTACAGGCAAACTTTGGCAGTAAGGTTTGTTGTCGTGTGAAATTTCAAGTCACGTATGTGCCGTCTGTCGAGTCATCTCCGGACGCTATTGGGAGACAGCAAGGGGACCTGGATGGATAATCTTTGGGAAGAACGTAAGTATTTCATCATTGTCACTCAGCGAGCTGCTAACCTAGTGCGTGCTAATGGGAGAAAGCGGTCAACGAATGCCGAACCGGGAGGCGAAGGGCGATCTGAGAAAGATCAGAGGCTGAAAAGAGGAAGCCAAGCTGGGTACAGGGCGGACGGCCTCGAGGCGACAGCGAAAGATCATCCGGCGGAGTAGAAGACTGCTACGGTACTTCACCGCGTCTGTCGCGGTTGAAATTCTTGCTGCCATGTCCCCACTCATCGTGGAAAGCGCTATCGCATGTTTGTCCTCTGGGAACAATGGTGGAAGTTTGCTTGATAAGGTTGCAATTGGCGTGGGACACATGCTATCGCGGTCGTATTGGTATAGCCTAGATTGAGGCTCCCATGCCTGGCGGATTGACGATCTCCGCTAAACAAGACACTCCCATTTTGTCAGGGGTAGGGCAGGTGTCTTGGATGGGCATCCCAGGACGCAGACACGCCAAGTAAACGATTAAAATGATGCAGCAAGGCGAGCAAAACACAACGTTATAATCACCAAAACAGCTTGTCAAGTGACTATCAGGGTTGCTCGGCCCCCACACTAGACAGCCAGGAGAGAGAGCGTACCCGCAGAACTTGACGAACTCTTCACAAAATGAAACCCCTATTCGACGTTCATAGGAACCCTCATTTCCAGCAAGCGCGGCCTGAAATTCACTAACGAGTATTACGCCAAGTCCCACGGTCCTCTCGGGCGAGGACGCCGCCCAGGGTTCCCCCTTATTCTCGGCTCCCAACGGCCGCAATGTTGGCATCGCGCCATACCGTCAGCAACATCGAGCCACCCGGAGATTTAAGATAGTGTGTAAGAGAGAGAGGGGCAAATTTCCCAACTCAGCTCCTCCGTCATGACCGCCTACCGCGATTATCTCTCTGTCCATATTGTTGTCGGCCCGACTATACGCTTTTCTTTCTCGAACGTGTGTGTATGGCAGACAAAGAATGAACGAATGGTATGAATCGCGTCGAGGTCACAGTTCCACGGCCCGCACCAAAAAAGAATACTTGGATTGCCGCCAAGTGGAGGCTAGGCGGCTCGCTCGCCAAGCCCACGGACAGAAGACACATGACGAAGGCGGCTGAGTAACAGCGGCCCGGTGGACCGACCTCACGCCTTGTCCTGCATGCAAAAGCAGGCAGCGAGAGCAGTAGGTGCTTGACGTATTTGGACACAATCACGACAGAAGCGAGAGAAAAGGAAGTAAAAGTTGTGATGAACTTCAAAGAGAAGTGATATTACAGGGACAACCAACGTGTTGTGCCCTGATGGATATATACGAGGCTGCGTACAGCGTGACTATGTACAGGCGAATGCTTCTTTCTATTTCCTCTAGGGCCTTCCACTTCATGGCCGAAATAAACCATAACTCCAAGCGCAATGCATTTGGGGGATATCTGCAAATGACTGTGATGACATCTCCTCAGTATTTGTGAGACTGAAGATTTGTCCCTTCCTCACTCAAGTAGTTGTCGCTTCAACCTCCTCGATGCTCTCCCCTCGGCCAGATGGCCAGATGTGTGTGTGAAATGCAAAATATAGACAGAGAACGCAGCAAGGCTGTAAACCACCAAAAAAAAGGACACCAAAAAATATCCACCAAAATGATTGGTGTTAGGTACCAATCATAGAGATGTCAAGAAGAAGAGAATCCGCGTCGATCAAGCCGTAAATCGTGAACCATGGCATCGTGACTGTTGTTCCTGTTCCCAAGTTGGGAACAGAGACTTGTGCACGAATTTACCAGGTAAAACTTTCCTCGAAAAAGTCGACGACGGTGCCTTCATCTTGCACCTGGCGCACGCCGGATCTGACATCGTCAGCCAGCGCGCCAGGCCCACAGACGGTGACAGCCATGGCGCCCATTTGCTCGTGAACCTCCTTGCGAATCAGGAGTGGGACGTTGGGCCGGCCGGGGAACATCTGCACGGTTGTGCTGGCGGATACAATCTCTTTGCTGTTCTTTGGTCTTGTGATGAAGAGCTTGATGGTCAAAATCTCCTTACGATTTGGCATCCTAAGCACTTCGTCCATCCACGGTCTGATCCATTCGAGTGATTCGTAGTCACGAACGATCCAGATGAGTGTGATGCGACGAGTGGCAACGCTGCCATTGTTGAAGCCCTCAATGAGTGGTCTGAGGTAGCTGAGCTGATGTGTGATACCAGTCGCACCAGCAACCAGGACGGCATGTCCGTAGCTGTCCAAGTCGTGGTGACCACCGTAGGGGCCCTCGAAGGCGGCCCGCATCTTGATTGCGCGGCTGCCGGCTTCAGCGGCCCTGTTGTAGAGGTCTCGGGTGAAGCCGGTCTGAGCGCCGATGACGAATGAAACCGATGTTGTCGTGTTCCTCCTCAGAATCATAGGCTCCTTCTCATCCAAAGGCAACTCCTCCGCGTGGTGTTCGATCCATGCAATGGAGAAGGGGTGGTTCTCCCAAGGCTTGATTCCCGCAAATCGGATGTAGGCGTGTGAGCCAGGCTTGATCTCGACGTGGCGAGGTAGGTGCATGGTGACGCGGGTGCAATCGCCTGGCATTGGCTCGACGATGGCCTCAGTGAATCCCCGGTGGGACCAGTTGCAGAAAGTGAGGCGGATCATCCGGGCCAGACGGTCGAACATCCAGATGGCGAAGATTGCAATGACCCAAGGGAGCTGGGGAAGACCGGTGGGAATTTCGGTGGGCGTCAGGCAGTGGATCAGCGTGCAGACAAATGTGATGAAGGCGAGCATGATGTGGGTGTTGAGGAAGGTCTCGTAGAAGGCGTGGCGGATGGGTGAGAAAGACAGGATCAGTAGGATGAGCATTGCCCAGGTACCTGCAGTTCCAGATGCAATGAATGGGTCGTACAGGACGCGATCCATCAGACCGGACATTCCAGTAGCGGCCATTTGCACAATGATCCAAGCCAGGAAGTGGATGAGAATCTCGATGACTGAAAGGCGACCGAGCCATCGGTGGAAGAGGTTGTAGGTGTCGAAGCTGATCTTGAGCCATGAGATCATGGGGTTGTTACGGCCGGCAAAAATAATCAGAGGGACCATGTTGACCGCGCCGAGAGTTCCTGATCGTCCTCGAATCTCCGCGCACAGCGAGTACTTGTTTTCGTTGGACCAGTTCAGGTAGAACATGTAGACCAGATTGCTGACGGTGTAGATGAAGAGGAGGATGAAATGCAGCCTCGAGGGCAGGGTGCCCATGTTCATGGCCTTGGAGAGTCGGATCTCTCGGTTGTGTCGCTTGCCCCATAGTGGTGCATAGATGAAGTCCTTCTTGAAGCTGGGCATCCAATGGGACTGAGCATACTTCCAATAAGTTTGTCTATCGCCCTGGACTGACATTGCCGAGACCTGGCGGATGTGGCCCCAGACGACCTGAAATATCCTGACGGCCAAGATCGTGAAACCGAAGATGCCCAGTGTCCACCACAGCATGTCCACAAAGACCAGGTTGTTAACCTGGTTGACACCGTTAAGGCCATGGGCGTATGGCGAGATGGTTGACATGGGGTCGCCGGCACTGGCAGTTGCTGAGGCTTCCTCTGTTGCCCGAGGGAAAAGGGCGGGAGTGGGGGTCATGTGTGCTGCGGCGGCGGCGAACCTGCGCCGATGGAATTCCATCTTTGTTAGAGGTTGGGGTGGAATAGGGAAGATGGTATTCGGATTTGTTTATGAGGGAGAGATTCAAGCCTCGTCCGTCTCGTTCTCAAAGCAAACGGGGTACTGCTCCGAATCTATAACAAGACCAGAGCTGAGACGTCCCTGCCTAGAGCCTCCCGAGTCAAGAGTGGCTATTGTCTATAAGACGGAGTGGCAGACAATAGCATTATGAATGGGGACAGGAGAAGGCACAATAGGTTGGTGACGGTCCTTTGTGGCGATTGTCTCATACGAGGTCGACGAGACAATATCGGCAGTCAGGCCACTGGGACAAAGAGTCGAGTCACCCTTTGTGAGTACCGGAGTAAGCAAAACAGAGCAGTCGGATCGGAAGTTGAGGCCGTGGTAGGCTGGTCGCAGCGGCCGCGGGATATGGGTTGCTGAGATGCCAAGGCCGTCGAGGTCGATGAGAGGCTAGGTGGTCCGGGCCGGCGGATAAGTTGGTTGATTGCCTGGCAGTTGCAGGGTGTGGCAGAAATGACCGTGATTGCTCAAATCAGCGCGGAGACCGATATTGAGTCGATATGAATATTTCCAAGATTGTCTTGGAAAGTGGTTCGCCTGTGGAAGTGGGCCTGACCGTGGCGTGACGCTGTAGATGAATAGCGGGCGACGCTGTAGACAATCGGCGGTTTTTCAGACAGGCGCGCTCGGCAGTCGCGAGACGCAGTTCCTCCTTCCACAATAAATAGGGGCGGGTTCGAATGAGCGAGTGTTTATCACCACCACCGGAGGAGTGGATGGCTGATTGATGTCGATGACGTGACGTCGAATGAATGTAACCGTCGCAAACGACGAGCAAGGTGAGGCAGTGAGAGCTGCGTGGTGGCGGTTGACGGGTGTGAGTCGTGTGGTTGAGTGAGCAAAAGGTGTGCCGGTTGTCAAATGAGTAGCAATTGGCAGCAGGGCGAAGAAGATTCGGATGGCCGTCCAAGACAAGGGGCAAGTTATCCACCGTCCAGCGAAGATCAACAGAGCTCAGGCCAAGTCCTGCTTTTTTTGGGTTGAAGAAGGGAGGGGGGGTTGGTCGAAGATGATCCAGATCAACAGACCAAATGAGAGTGTGTATGCGTGTAGAAGATTTGACGTGCCACCAATGATATCGCTTCGCAATACGGGACACAGCAGAGCACACACGAGAATCGAACTGACCAGAGGTCCACAGAATCAAAAGCGAAAAGAGAGGCTTGCGAGGGAGGCGCAAGGAAGACGAGGGGATCGTCGTGGATTAAGAACAAGAATAGATGAACAAGCTGGGAGCCCAGGGGTACCAACAGGTGGGCAGTTTTCCACTCGGCGTCAGCCGAGATGCACTCAAAGTCAGTAGACCAGACCGGTAGCCATTGCTGCACCCAGCAATGTACCGTATGGGCCAGATTGGACCAAGATGGGCCAAAATGGACCAAGATGGGCCATGCGGGCCCTGCCAGTGGACAAGGAAAAAGGACGGCGGCGTCAAGGGAGAC
This sequence comes from Diaporthe amygdali, assembly GCF_026229845.1. Classification (NCBI taxonomy): domain Eukaryota; kingdom Fungi; phylum Ascomycota; class Sordariomycetes; order Diaporthales; family Diaporthaceae; genus Diaporthe; species Diaporthe amygdali. The sequence continues at coordinate 2,025,111 of NW_026517022.1, read as the reverse complement.
GAGATGGAAGAGGCAAGGAGTGGTCCGTACCCATGTCTGTCGGTGGAGCCCCGACGGTGAGTGAACCTGTCCTGCCAGGCCTGCGCATGTTAGCGCAGCTGCGGACGCTGGCTGTGTAACGGGGGGATACGGGAGGGAGACTGGGAGACAGGCGGGTTGTACGCGGTGTGCTGCGTTTGTGCCTGTTTCCTGCACAGACAATGTGCCCCTTGTCCCTGTGCTGCGAGCCCCTCTCCCCTCTCTGGATCCTATGGAGCTCTATACAAGAGAGTCTCCGCAGGACCTCGGGACTTTTTCTGACACGGTAGCAGACAGTCGAGAACCTATGGATTCAGCTGGACTGAGGCCTACGACGAACCCTTCGAAGCTATCGCAAGCACACATCTCTACGAATCGTTAAGCAGCAAATGCATCGACGGGTCGATCAATGCCACCTAGTAGGGATGCCGACGTTGGACAGGCCCTGACGAGCCGCAATGCATTGGCTGGCATTGCTTGTCAATCGAACGCGGCAGCTCGACGGCGACTCAGCAGAGCCAATCATCGCGACCAGCCCCTGGCCCAGGGTCAGGGATCTGAGGTTACCTTGCAGGAAAAAGGGGGCCGCCAAAGGAAACCTCAAACATTTATCACCAGGCCTGCCAGCGCGGGATCACCAAGCACTAGAACAGAACAGCGCTGACAGACAGGAAACAAACGCGACGAAACATATGATCTCTCGACTTGTTTACCACCGCCGATCTGCAGAGATGGGATGGAAACATCTGGAAACAACACCACCTTGTGTCATCTCCCCGCACTCACCTCAACCTCACCGAATCCTTGGGACTCGGCGCAGAGCCCCTTGATGTCCCCAGACTGGGACTGGGCAGGATGATACGCGGGCAATCAATCCGCACAAGCCTTCAGGATGGTAGCAGACGCTTATCATCAGCCGACGGTGTTGTGACTCTGCCGTCCAGGTAAGCAGGAGGCGTCGCGATGGCACAACCGGGCTTGATGAAGGACAGTCGCGCCCCGTCTGTATTTCTCCGTCTGGCTCGAACATGACATTATTCCGGCCGACCTCTCCCTGCCCTGCCATATCCTGCCATGCCCTGCCCTGCTTACGTGCCATCCTTTTGCAGTCCGTCGGCCCCTTTGTGCAGGACCTCAGACCAAGCGAGATGGCCCTGGACGGCCCAAGGCGCTTGGTGCTCCCTCGCCGCGGTCCTTTTCGGGAGGAAGCCGCCCAGGCCAGCGGGTTAGGAGATGGGCCAGCTCTCGGCAAGCTCGGAATACGAAGGCAGGAAGAAGCAACCAAGATCCAACACCGCAGGACAAGACATCCTCCCCATGTTGTGAGGTCTTGACAGGCGCCTTGGCCCTTTTTTGGCTCCGTCCAGCCGCATCAAGAACTCAATCTTTCCATTGCCACGTTCTTGCGTCCCCTCGAGCCATGCCCTGCGCGGGATGGAGGCTCCGCACAGCAGGGTGTGAGCAGTCTGTCAAACGCAGTCAAGCTCGCAGAACCCCACTTCGTATATTCAGGTTGATTGTTTCTCATAATCTCAGGACTGCCTCAATTTAATCTCGCTCAGAGCCTCCTGCGGGCCCAGCCAACTAGCCAGCCCCTCCCGGCCCCGAACCCTGCAAAAAAGCCCCTTGGCAGGGCGGGCCAGGCTGCCAGGCCACGGGGGGCCTGCTCGCGATAAGGCCCTGACTGCCATGCGAGAGCAAATCTTGAAAAAAAAAAGGAAATGGATGAGAGCCCCCGGGCTATCTGCCAGACAGGGAACGTCAACGCGTCCTCGGCCAATGGTCGACAATGCCAGCTCGCTGCTGGACCCGAGATGCTGGCTCATGAGCCTCGCCTTGACAGAGAGATCTTATGATTAAGCGACGAGATCTCACGTTTCGTGCCTTGGCACTCCCACGTTGTTATTTTGTCTCTCCCCAACTCCCTGTCGATGATCATTTCACCGCTCCAGTCAAAGCTCGGATGCTACCGAGGCCTGGCGGCAGATCACATAGCCGCCCGCCTTCATCGCGCTCAATCTGTGCAACAGGACCCTTCACAATCTCCTTTACACCTGGGCAATTTACCAGCAGCCTGGTTTAGCAGCTGTTGCCCAGCTGGACCGAGGCACCTGCAAATTTGATGCTGCCCATGGTGTTCACGTCAATTTCTTTTATAGCTCGCAAAATCCCCGAGATTTGCTAGGCATTGAATAGCATGAGAACCGATGGGAGATGTGTCTAGGCAAGGGAACTCATTCTATATGATCTTACAGACTAACCCACGGTGAAGAAGAAAATGTTGCCTTACAATGATGATGACTCTAGGGAGCAGGATGTAAGGTCAAGTCATCCACAACAACCTCTGAAATCCCGGGCGAACTGTTGTGACAGATGCGGCTGGGCTGAAAGAATAGTCAAGTAGCCTGTAGCGTGTCACACCTAGCTTGCTGAAGTGAGACACTGTACTTGAGGCACTCGAGGTCTTCTTCACCACTCTGGAAACCCTAACCCTGTCTGGAGAAGCTCTCAAGGGGGAGTCTGGGCACACACTACAGATTATCTCAGACCAGCAGATGAGTACGAAGGGAAGATACGTACTGAGATAACAGCTCAGGGTTTGACCCTGACAATCCCCCCCTGAGAATACCAAGCTCGCAGAGTTCCCAACCTCAAAGCTTTACGCGTCAGGGTTAGGGCCAGCGAGACGTCATTCCGAAATTTGCTAGGCGATAGCAAGCAACCGGAGAGCCAACCGTCCAGACGGAACGCGCAGAGCCCTCCCCAAGACAGCCATTGACGAGCATCAAGATGGGCGCGAACTCGTCCAAACCGTCCGGCACCCAGCCGCCACATGTGTGGAAGGGGTAAGCCCCTTCAGCCTGCCCTCTCGCCCGACCCGTGTTCGGCTATGCAGTAACTGACGGCGGCGACCGGGTGTGATTTGCAGGTCATCGCCAGCTAGTGTATCAAACGAGATGGTCGAGTCGCTGCAATCGAGCTCAGAGGTGCGTTGCTCCCCACGAGGAAGACCTCCTTTCTCCTCCCAGCTTGCCTCCCAACCTGCCCCCCAACCTGCCCAGCCGTGTGCCAGACAGTCCAGATTGACCGGGGAACCAAAACCACCACCAACAGACCGACACGTCCCGCGCCCAACTAGCCGAGCTCCAAGTACAGGCCCGCGTCGCCGCGGAGCTGCGCAAGCTGCAGCAGCAGGAGGACGCGCGGCTCAGGGAGCTGACCGACAAGCTGGCGTCGGCGCCGACCGACGACAAGCCGTCGTCTACAACCCGCCACGAGGTGTCGAAGGAGGTGCAGGCGCTGCGGTCGAAGCTGGAGCAGAGGAAGGGCGTGCGCGAGGCGCCAGAGGCCGTCGAGGCGGCGCGCGGCGACGTCGTGCGCTGCCTGCGCGAGCACGACCGCCGGCCGCTGGACTGCTGGAGGGAGGTCGAGCGGTTCAAGGAGGAGGTGCGCCGGCTGGAGAAGGGCTGGGTTGAGAAGGTCATCTCGTGAGGGGGGGTGGAAAAGGCTACTTGCGGTTTTTCACATAGGGTGACGGGCGAATGTCGATGAGATAGAATATGCATCCAGGGCAGCGTGTATGATATGAGAGCTTTCCCTGACGCCTCTGCGGGAGAGAATAGAATCCGGCCCCGGGCCCAGGAACGACAATGGAAATTTGAGCAAAGCTGAAAGAGGTGTTGGTATTATGGTATTTGTTCTAGCGAGTCCAGGCCCGGAGTCTCATCAGCCTCGCTCTCTTGCTGTTTCTGTTGCTGTTCTTTGATCTTCCTAGCCTCCTCCGCCCTCTTCAAGCCCTCAAGCCTCTTCCTCTCCCTCCTGACCTCGGCGTCCTCCCAGTCGCCGCCGCCTTCTCCTTTCCTCCCCTTCCGCTTCTCCCCGGCCGTGGCCTCCTTCAGGTACGTCCTGAAGCGAGCAATCCGCCTCGTGTTCTCGGCAAACCTCTCGTTGGCGATCTTAACCAGAGCCCGGAGGTACTCCACAGACACGGTGCAGTGCTTGATCCCGTTCGTCTCCCGCCCGATCAGGCTCTCCAGACCCAGCCCCATTGAGCGGATCGCCACGATGGGTGTCGCTGATGCTGCGTCATATGTAGAGGAAGAGGCCGTTGGCGATGGGATGAGGTTGATGGCTCCGCTCTCACGGAAGCCAGCCTGTAGGCCACAGCGGAGTATGAGCTGGGCGTGTTGAGGCGACGCCGTGAGGACGTGTAAGATCTGGGAAGAAGTCAGTTGTAAGCATCCACTAGACAGACGTAGGACCGAGAAACGAATTCAAAGCATCCAAGGAAAGGACGAGGGGAACCATACCATAGGCTCAAACTTGAAATGGATCAACCTGCTCTCTCCCATCTCCTCCGCCGAACTACCATCCTTCCCGTCAAAGATGGGCTCCTCCATGCCCAGCAGCGCAGCCACGATATTGGGCTCGCTGTCCAGCTTGCCGTGCGACTCGACAGGCTCATGCGAGACAAACAGCCACCTGCCCCCGCCGCCCTTGCCGCCCACGCCCGCGACAGTCTCTGCCGAGGCTGACGGCGTGTCCTTATTACTACCACCATCGCCACCGCCAGACCTCACGCCACCACCCACAGTCGCACCATCCTCCACGTCCTCCCCGTCCCCTTCACCATCCACGACCGCCAGCGGGTGGCCCGGCAGCTGGTGGCTCTCGTCCGCGGCCGCGGGGCCGCCCCTGCCCGCCCTCCGGCCCTCGAGGAACACGCTGACCCGCCCGGCGCAGCTGCTGGTGGTGACGAGCCCGGCGAGCCCGTTGATCTCGTCGATCAGGTCCCTGATGCCCGCGTCGACCGTGCCCTTGGGGCTGAGGTCCGTGTACTCGTCGTCCGGGACCGCGAGCTGCGCCAGGATGGCCGCCTTGCGGCGGGCGAAGGACGGCGGTATGGGTGGTTCTGTTGGTGGTGGTGCCGCTGGGGATGCTGCTGGTGGTGCTGATGCTGACACGGTGACATGTGGAGTTGAGGGCGTGGGTTCTGTTTGAGCAGGCACCGGCTCTGGCTGTTGCTGGCCCCGAGGTGGCTGATGCATGATGGCGACGGGTGCTGTGTTGTCCTCGGTCTTCCTCTGAAAAGGAGACTGCTGCGTGGCAAGGGACGTTGAAAGGTTGTTTGACGGGTTGACAGCTGCATTTACGGAAGCTCCCGAGAGTACGAACGATGACGCTTCCTCCCTTTTAAGTTTCGGGCCTTAGAGCATGGCCGATCTATCGTCAAATTTTCTTTTCACAGTCTCGGGGGGTTTAGCTGAGGGGTGTCACGTGGGAATGATTTTCTCCCAAAGGGTCCCAAAGGGTGCTGAGTAAACGCCTCAAACGATTTGTATTCCTCTTTGGTGATCATATCACATGCCATTATTACTAGATACCAGATGTACGGTGTAATAAGGAGGGGTCCGTCATCGTACATTCGCGTTCGCCCTGCAGGGCGGGCGAGGGTGCTGTCCTGGGCTCAAAATGGTGCTTGCATTGTTCTCTTACTCATGAGGCGACACGCCTTCGGCCAGGTTCTGGGGTCGCTGGGACCGGATGATGTCAGGGTCCACAACCCCGTCTGTTCACAATCAAATGCTCATTGGGATGCATCAACACTATTGGACCCAGCGGTATAGAGTTTCCAAGTCCTTGTTTGACAGCATGGGGGTCTCAACGGTTCATTCTCGATGCCCAATATCGATCGAGTTGCTGGCGAACCACATTTCGCCCAGCCATTCGGCATCGCACTCGTAGGACCTGCTGAGCACACCACATCCGGCCGGCCTACCCCATCCACGGTCGCATATCACATTTGAAGTCCGCCAATAGTCTCGTCTATCAGAATTAGCAATCTTCGATCGAGGTCTGCCCGATCTTAGGGGGGTATTTGAGGTTGTGATTTCGCTACCATATAACGAGCTATATTGAACCGTGGTCACTCGACCAAGCAGCTCAGCTTCGTCTATCTCAGAGTCTCGGGCCATATCCTTCTTTTCCCCAGCAAGTCAACCAGACACAGAAAGTCCATCCCACATCTCGTCGCCTGCCAGAAACCCAGGCCCATCCACGTTGCATGAATGACGCCCGGACATCAAAAATATGTTCCCTGACCGTGAGAACCATCCCAGTGTAGCTGCCCTCTCGTCTCTTCTCCCATCTCGTCCCAGGAGGTTGTGTCGAAAGTCTTCCCATTGCCAGAAAGTATCCTCCGCTCCTAGAACGCCCGGTATAGCCTCTGTCCACTTGGACAACAAAAAGAGACCCATCGGGGCTCGGCCTTCCTCTTGTCTTATCCCTTCCCTTCCTTTCCTGACTCCGTTTTGTGACCTTCGTCTCTACATGACATTCGATTTGTCCAGCCGTGGCATGGTCAATACATGATTCTCTATTCGCTTTGCCTCCTGGTCTGGAATAATGAGGAGGGTCTCTTCGAATAGGCAAGATAACAAAAGCAGCAGTAGCTTCCAAAGTGTTGTAAGTGTAGTGTCATGGGGTATTTGGGGGTTGAGTTTCGACTCCAGTCACAGGCGCATGGACTTGTATACACATGCCGCCCGTGTCCGTTGGTGTCAATTGTGATGTGATGATTGTTTGGGGGGGATCGCATGATGCTGCATTCTTCTGCTCGGCTGAGACTCCTTGCCTCGTGTGCTCACCCGAGAGCAGAGGAGCAAAAGCCAGTTGTGTCGTGCTCATTGATCGTGAGGCAGTCATTAAAAAGGCGAAAGTGATGAGAAACAGGGGGTAGTGCGCTAGTATGGGAGCGCAGCTCACGTCGCCATGGTGTTGGCGGTGCCACCGACTTGACGCTTGACCTGTTCGCGAGCCCAGCGAGCTGTCTCGATAGTGCGAGATTGGAACTCGCGGTTGGCCCGAGTCTCTTTGATCATGGTAGCGACCCAGTCCTGGCGGAAGGCCTCGACCAGCTCTCCATTGGGGTACGCGTCCGCAAGATCGCCGATAACGCCCATGGACGCCCGCATCAGAGCCTCGCTGCGGTTCATGTCGTTGGCGATGATGTTCAACAGCTGGAAGATTGAGGCAACATGTTCTTGGAGTATTTGAGCTGCGAAATCAGGGTCAGCACTAGCCTGGGGTGGTCAAGGAATGTAAAATCACTTACTCTTCGAGCTGGTCTTCATAGCACCAATAATACCGCCCCAAGCATCCATAATGCCCTCCCGCAGAGAGATGACATAGTCGTACATCTCGTAGCTGCCCTCGGGACTGGCAGTAACAGTCGCTGCTTGTTGAAGGACTTGAGCTACGACAGACAAATACTTCTCGAAATGGCCGCCAATGGCACTTGCGATGTCGCCAAAGCATTGCAGAATAGCGGGCTTGAATTGATTGGACAGAGCCGTTGATCTCAGGTTGTTGAGCAGGTAGTTCATGAAGCTGTCGCAGTATGGTGCGCTCTGCTCTCCCATCGATCGGGTGATGTCGCTCACAAGACCGATAGCCATGGAGCACAAGCTTGGCTCTTCCTGGTTGCCCAGCGCGTTGTAAAGGAATGGCGTGAAGGCATCCATGTACTTGACGAAGTCCTCCTCCATGGCGTTAGAAAGCGCGCTGATGGCCGCGAAGGCAGCCTCGGGCACACTGGACTTGGCACCGGCAGAGCTCAGGATCTGGAGGAGGATCTGCATGATCCGGTCACCCTGAGGGACAATCTCCTTGTCCAGGCGCTGAACGATTGCCTGGAGCACGGAGCAAAGACTTGTCTGCATGTCCTCGAGAGTGATCTTGTCCTCGACGCTGACGACCTGGGTCTGCATGGGAATCGTGTTCTCCAGGCGCTCAAGGATGACGGTGGAGAGCTGTGCAACTGACTGCACAGAGTCCTGAGCTGCGTTCTGAACGAAGATGTTGAGAACTTCGTAGGTCGCCGTACGGACCGTGTTGTCGCAATCCGGTCGGGCAGTGACGGTCAGAAGGGACTGGATGCTGTCGTTGAAGTGTCCAGTGAGGGGGTTGCTCTGTGTGCCAGGCTCGCCGGCGAAGCGCTCAGCCAGGTTCATGAGCGCCCAGCAACATGAAGGAGCCATCTTGGGGTTGGTCTGCAGACCGGAGAAGAGAGATCGAATCAGAGGGTCCAGGTGCGTGGCGGGATCGATGGCCTCTGAGCACGCCTCAGTAATGCGGCCGAGAGCATAAGCTGTCGAGTCCCGAACATGCACAGATGAGTCCTCCATCATCTGAATAAGAATCTGCAGGGCAGACTTCACTATTGGCTCAAGCACCTTCTCATCAGGTCCCTCCATGATGGCGCCAAAAGCAGAAACTGCAGCATCTCGGTTGTGCCAGTCATCTGAGCGCAGGTTGCCCTCCACAAATGCGATCACGGGTGGGATAATGGTTGCCTGCACTGCTTGAGCGTAAAGCTGCAGGCACTGATAAGCAGCACGAGAAATGTTGTACTCATCATCAGCTGCATCCTCATCCTGCTTTGTGAGCAGGTTTAGCAGGACTGGCACCACCTCGTTAGTCGCGACGCGAGCGAAGTTGTAAAAAGGTCGCATTTGATCCGAGCTGTCGACCTGGGAGGATATCAGTTTCGACACAATTCCTACCGAACATGGGGGATTCCTAGCTTACCTGTGCGTTATCATCCTCAATTGCAATCTCCTCCTCGCAGACGGTGCTCCAGAACTCCACGGCAAGCTTGGCGACATCCTCATCCTCGCTCTTCATGCCGAGGATGGTCAGACCAAATAGCGCCTTCTCCATGTAGAAACGCATCTTGTCGTAGTAGAGGGCCATAATCCGGTTAAGACAGCCAAAGGCACCCTGCTGTATCCGGTTGTCCGAGGCTTGGGTGGCCTCGCACACTACCTGCATGATGTAATTCCGTTCGCCCTCGTGCTTAAAGTTGTTCTCGACGAACTCAAGAGAATCACCCAGAGCGGTAATAGCGGCCAGCCGAATCTCGCTGTTCGTCTCCTCCTTCCGAGCACCCTGCACGACGGCGGTCAAGATGGCGTTCGAGTGACCGACCAGAGCGGCTCGCAGATCGGCATCTTGGCTCTCGCAAATGAAACCGATGGTTGTCAGGGAGGCTTGCTTCTGGTGTGGGTTGCCCTCGCTAACGCTCCGGACCAGCACGCCCATGAGATCCGCCCACTGGTTACGGGGGAGCTCGATGGCTGCGATGGAGGCAACGACCTGGGCAGCGGCCTGGCCGGCCTGGGAGTTACTGGACGACAATGTCTGGACGGCCAGATCCTTGACGCGTGTCTTTGTCTCATCGTCGGTTTGCTGGAGCCATTTTTGTTGTAATGTTGCTTGTCGTGCGAATTCTCTAGCAGTGAATGCGTTCTTCAAGGCGATACCGGCGGCGGCTCGAATGGGGCCTTCTGCGTTCTCATCTGCCAATGCTTGTACGAGGGTTGCGAGGTAGAGTGACTAAGTGAGGGGCATATGGTTAGTGACGGTTGTCACCGAAGCGCACACAGACGCGGTGGGGTGGGGGGTTTAGAGGGCGGTTTTTCTCACAAAATTGTTCTCGGCGGCCTGGGTAAGCTGTTGCTCGGCAGCATTTCGAAGGTTCGCGTCTGTGAGGTAGTCAGTAGGGCTGTCGTCTGTGGGCGCATCGCATCGTGACGCGACGGGACGGGACGTGGTGTGTGCACAGCCTGAGCGAGGTGGACAGGCAGCCGGGAGGACTCACCGGGAGAGAGCGAGTTCAAAAGCACCTCGTTGATCTGAGGAGCCCCTTCCGCCATGATTGCGGGTTTTCAAGAGGTTGATTTGTGTGTAGGACGGATTGCAGAGGGGTGTAGAGGTCGGTGTGGGTTGCCTGGGGGGAAGAAAAACATGAGTTTGTTGGTCGTAATAATTTGTTAGTGGTAGCGGGGAGGTTGAGGGTGCGGCTCGCATCACATTCACAGGCTTATTTCCTCGACTGGATGTAGGCTAGCAGGTGTGTACACAGTAGGTGCTGGACCGGGTATGTGGGAAAGGCAAGGTTCCTGAATCGAAACTTCGGCCGATCAACCCCTCCGCCTGGAGCTTGCACCGCACATTACGTACCGGAGACTTGGTCCAAACAACGACTATTTGATGCCCAAACGGCTCAGCTCTGCGCTGCAGACAGACCAGGGAAACGGGGGCTGAATCACGCTTTCTTCTGGCCCTCCTCACCGTGCTGGAGATGTTCCAGGCTGCACGAGCCTTGTCAAGCTGGCTGCTGATTGCTTTGGAGGGTTACAAAGGAGCGTGGGAGGTGGAGGGTCCAGCAAGGGCAGGCCGTCCTTCTACTTTTAAGTCTCGTCTGTCCGCGTAGTGCTGTGGGTTTTAAAGTCGCGTCCAAAACCGATCGTCGAGGACTCTAGGAGAAGCAGTTCAAGTAGCCGCCAGACAAGTTGGATTCTTTCTTTTCGTCAGAGAGGGGCGAATTGTGCGAAAAGGTGGGAGTCGAGGAGGAATGCGGAATTTGGCGGTGTTGACATCGTTCTGCGGTTGCCGTCTGCAGCCTTGGATCCAAGGGCCCGCTTGTAGAGTTAGCGCCCTTGTCCCTCTCGTGCCTCCTGCGTTTTTCATTCGCTCACCCGCGTCCCACATGCAGGATATGCAGGGTATGCAGGGTGCTCTCCTCGCCTAAGTCCCCCAAGCAGCCAGAAGCCAGCAGCCAAGCAGCCACACCTGCTGTCAGGGTTAGGTATCTTCTCTGAAGGATTGCTCCCATGCGCACTAGCAGACTGCAGGCAGAGAGGCTTCGGGGCTTCCCCTCTGCTACCTAGGCTATCTACGGCACTGTAGCTATCTCGCTAGGTAGAATTCATGTGCCGCATGGAAGAGACGAGAATCACCCAGCCCCCTGAGAGATGCATCTGATTTGCTGTGTTAATAAGCGAGCATCTTGGATATCTGCAAGGTTATTGGGGCCGGTCCTGGTCCTGGTCCTAGTTGCCCGCCCCAGATATCTGAGTGAGCCTGACGATAATGACTTATGCGTTTCTTTCGACACGCATCAGGATGGGGCCATCAAGAAGTATGCTCTATTCAAAGACAGAGCGCAAGAATACAACATGCCGACAGAGTTGCTCACGAAGGAACTGATATCGTTGTTTCAGATCACTGAAATACGCAAGCCGGCGTGAGAGCACTTCCAAAAACGGGAAATGCTTAGTCTCCTTACCTCCTCGGCCAGAGATGTCGGTGTCCGTTTCAAGCATCAGCGACGAATGTAGACGACTTATGTAGACGACTTCAAACAGCCATGTTTCACCGATTGATATTCCCATAACAGTTGTCTTAGTTTCAGTCCAATATCATCGCATTCAACTTTTCCTAGTCCCTATAATTATGCATCTCACCTTGCCCTAAATACTATCTACAAGTATGCTGACATCTTTCGATACGCCCGATATCAACCTTCCTTATTCTGGATGGTGATATGATGAGAGGGGGTCATGTTCCAACCAGATGCAAACTTTTTTATGCCAAACATTCCTCGGTGCTATCAAAAAGCGAGCTCAAATTCTCCTCACGTCAATAGTTTCCGTTGGTCTGGCAGAGATGGATGGACCCATCTACATCTCATCCGCAGCAGACTCCAGGCGGTTGATAATGTCCGCTCCATTAGCCTTGCCATTGCCCTCGATTTGCTTGTCGCTCAGGTTCCTCAAGATAGGACTGCTGGGACGAGACAAAACGAACTATAGAGACGAGGGGGGATCGTGTCAGCCAGAGACCAAATCCAATTCATCAGAGACGGGGCTTAAACAGTCTGAGAACTTTCAACGGCAAGGGGCTGGGGCTTGGGCTTGGGCTTGGGTTGGGACCGCTCTGGAGGTCACTCACGTTACTAGCCGCGCTCAGCAGCGCCATCAGCGAGCTCTGTACGACATCCTCGTGGATGCCCACACCCCACACCTTGGTCTGGGTTGACCCGGAAGCCGTGCATTCTATGTACGTCGCAGCCTTGACGTCGCGGCCCTTGCCAACGGCGTGCTCCTTGTAGTCGTTCACGTCAATGTCTACACCGACGCTGCGCAGGGCATCCGACAGGGACGACAGCGGGCCGTTACCCCGGCCGCGCAGCTTGTATTCCTTGCCGTCGACGGAGAGGACACCCTCAAACACACGGGGCAGGGACATGGTGTCGGGCGTCTTGCCTGGCTCGGGAGGCGCAGGGCTACGCGACCGGTCGGGCGAGATGCTGTAATCCACGATTGTGAATCGAGGGTTGTCGCGCAGGAAGTATGTCTTCTCGAACAGCTCCGTAATCTCAACGGGCAGGAGCTCGCGGCTGCGGTCCTCGGCCGCCTTCTGCACGACTCGGCTGAAGTCGACCTGGAGACCGCGAGGCAGGTCGAGGTGCAGGTGTTGTTGGATGATCCACGCGGCGCCGCCCTTGCCACTCTGCGAGTTGACACGGATGACGGCCTGGTAGTCGCGACCGATGTCCTTGGGATCCAGGGGCAGGTAAGGAACCTGCCAGCGGTCGTCGTACTCGGCACCAGCCTTGTCCCGGGCCTGGAAACCCTTCTTGATGGCGTCCTGGTGAGAGCCACTGAAAGCGCAGACGACCAAGGAACCGCCATATGGAGCGCGAGGATGTACAGGGATCTTGTTGCACACCTCAACCGTCCTAATAACTTGCTGCAAGTCGGAAAAGTCAATTTTTGGATTGACGCCTTGCGTATAGAGATTCAGGGCCAGGGTGACCAGGTCCACGTTGCCAGTGCGCTCTCCGTTTCCGAACAGACAGCCTTCCACTCGGTCCGCACCAGCCATCTGTGCCAATTCCGCCGCGGCGACCGCACAACCGCGGTCATTGTGAGGGTGAAGAGATACACAGACTGTCTCGCGCTGTGTGATATTTCTGCAGAAATACTCGATCTGGTCGGCGTAGACATTGGGCGTAGACATCTCGACCGTGGCAGGCAGGTTGAAGATGATTGGATTCTTCTCGGTGGGCTCCCACTCGCTCTTGACCGCCTCGCAGATCTTGACCGCAAAGTCCAATCCAGTATCACTGAACGTCTCGGGACTGAACTCGAATGCCCAGTCGGTGCCCTGTTGCGAGGGGTCGTCCTTGGTGAGCTGGCGGACCAGACGGGTGCACTTTTTGGCCAGCTCGAGACTCTCCTCCTCGGTGAAGCCGAAGACTATGCGCCGGAAGCACTCGCTTGTGGCGAGATAAATGTGTACTATAGCCTTCTTGGCGCCCTTCAGAGACTCGACCGTTCTGCGAATGAGGTCCTCACGGCAGGGCGACAGGACTTGCAGGTAGACATCGTCGGGCACGGCGCCAGGGGTCTCAATCAGGCGGCGAGTGAAGTCGAAGTCGGTTTGCGAGGCGGAAGGGAAGGAGACTTCGATCTCCTTGTAACCCAGGTCGCACAGCATCTTGAAATAGTCCCATTTCTCATCGCCGTTCTGGAAAGGCCATTGCTTAGCGAGGAGCACCAATTGGGCATGCCAGAATCCGAGAACGTACCATTGGGTCTACCAGACTTTGGTTCCCGTCTCTGAGATCCGTTGCCAGCCATCTAGGAGCCTTGTCGATGGTCTTGGAGGGCCATTGTCGGTTTGGCAGGTTGACTGTTGGGAACGACCTGTATTTCTTGGAGGGGTCTTTGAGCCTGCAGCGACAAAGCGTACGAGACAATGCTTAGCTAGCCGTTCGTGTTCAAGAACAAGAGAATACGACATGCTCAATCATGCGACGAGGACTTACATAGGCATTTTGACGTGCCGAGTGAGGATGGTGCCTCGTTCTTGCTTCTGGTGACAATTTGGGACGGCAGAAAGTGAGGGGCACTTTTCACTTTTTTGGAGGGGCCGAGTTGGGGGAGTGAGAGTCTTGATTTGGACTGTCTCTCTAGAAGCTGCCCTAGTAATGACCGCTTGGCAATTGGCAGGCTAGAGTATGGTGTGTGGAAGCTTTCTCTGTAGTACCAAGAAACTTGGTAGTTTAAATATGGCAGAGTAAGGGGAAGTTTGAGTCAACAATTGAGTCACCTCTGCGATGAAAGAACATCATCGCGATGCTGCTGCTACAACCCTGCCCGATGTCGTCCAATTTTCTGGGGTAGACCAATGCTACGCACCGCTGCGACAGGGGTCTCGCTGACATCGACCTCCCGCAAAAGACTGTGCGCCAGTGCGCGTGAGCCTGGGCCTGGGCTTGCGCGAGTTCGGCGTCTTTCTTTTTCGTGAGGATGAAGCAGGGAAATAATCCTTGGCAAGATGTTCTCGAGCCGTTTTAACAGCCCGCACAGATGTGATGTGACGCTACTTCTAGAGCATACACACCAACTCGTCCCTTCCTGTAGGATATATGTCCGAGTCCATGGGATCGATGGCCCTTCTTGAAAGTCTGAACGCCCCAGTTCCCAAATTCCTCAAGTACACCAATCCCCTCGAAGTGTGACCAATTCTCGCAGGCCCCATCCTCTTACAAGTCACATGGCTTTTGAAGTTGTACGTGGGGAAGCCCTCAACTGTCTAATAGCAATGCACTGATCCACTTACTACGTAAAGGGCGGCCAGTCTAAGGCAAAGACATATTCAGCCCTCCACATCTTTCCGCTGGAAGCCGAGCGTTCGTTGTCGGCCGGGCCGGTGTACAAAATGCCCCCTTATCGGAACACACTTTACCGCGGGAAGTAGCAGTTGGACCAACACAATCGGTTGGAGCACTTTGCTTGTTGCCACCACTTGCAGCGCAGGTCTCTCTCGTGAGCGCAGCATATGGGCGCAACTGTCATTATCTTGTGATTGCTCAAGCTATCTTTCCGTGCATGTGTGCCTCCGTTCATTCATTGCTCCACCGACCCAATTCAGATTGGGATTTAAAGACATTACCTGGGTTTTTATTGCTCGCTTAGTCGCCCTTTTCCCCGATGCTTTTCTCAGAATCAGTCTGCCTACAAGCCTCCCATAGTCTTTTAAAAGTGGTATACCGAAAAATTTTGATCTGACCGCGGAATGGGTCAGTACCCGTACATTCCTGCACCTGTGCCAACCCAACCGTGCACGGTCGGTGCTCCATCGATGTAGAACTGCAATTCATTCTCATATCCGTCGTTGCCAGGCATGGCCGTGCCTGGCTGCCCGTAGTAGCCAGCTTGGTTTGCAGCGAGGCTGGGATCGTATGCCTGGCCTGCGCCTGCTGCTGCCATGTTTGCTCCTTGGTGGGAATCAAATGCCTCGAGAAGAAGTCCCAGGCCGTCGGTCGCGGGCCGATCTCCAAGCTGCTGCTGCGGCATCCCGGCCATGGCTTGCGCTGCCTGCGTCTGCTGGGACATCCGCATGCTCGGGTCGATGTACATCATCGGCGTGGGCACCTGGGGTGGCGCTTGCATGACAGCGTTGTTGGGTGTTTCGCCGTTTCGGCCTTGCTGGCTGCCACCATCCTGGGTGGCTGTTTGGTTCGTCCCGGTGCCGTTTCTGGAAGGAGGCCGCGCCGGTGCTGCTTGTAGAGCCTCAGGTACAGGATCACGCTGGGTGGGCGTTAGCAGGTCAGATTCGCAAGTGACAGTCAAACAGGGGGCTGCAACGTTTTCTAGAAGTTGGGTGACACGCACGCTGTCGTCCATGCTTCCCTCTATGCCAGGTATGGCACCCTTATTATCACGATAGAACTTCTCCAGGTTTTCGAGCCATCGAGCAGCTAATGGCCACACCTGGGATGCTTCCGTGAGAATCTGCATAGCCCGTTGGAGCATGATAGGTCCATCGCGACTGATCATGGGATCCGGACAGACTAGGTCGATGTTAGCTAAATTGCAACCCTCTCGATGTCAATGCTAGGCCTGACGGGGCATACCATTGGGGTATTTGCACAGATATGTAGCCATGTGGCCACAGCTGAAAACGCAGAACAACTGCAACAAATTAGCCGGGGCAACAAATAGATTGCGCCTGTATCGGAATTACGCACCGCCATCTGAGCGCCGAGGCTGTCGTCAGCCGCCCTCTCCATGAATTGCGTCTCTATCTGCTCATACAAGAGCTTCACATTCTTGAAGAGTTCTAGTGACATGTTGGACCAAAAAGTCTGCATCTGAGGTTCCAACTGATCAAGATTTATCATCCTGCGTCCTGGTTAGAATAAGTCAACCCAATAATAGATGCTGTTGGCCGACGTACTCGCTCAAATAAGCCTTTCGCAAAACAATGTTGCACAATCGGGTTGAGTTGGTGATGCTCAGGTATGCCTGCGATAAAAGATTAACACACTGCCCATTCAACGACATCGTGCAGCTTACCAGGTCTTGTCCCCCAGCCTTGTAGCCCTTAAGCAGGACAGGGCTCCACATATGCTCGTGTGGTAGATTGCTTTCCCACTCGTGAAGCTTGGCGACTAGCTCTGCATACTCGCTCGTGTCTTCCCAGGGTCGGGAGCTCCTATCATACTTGACCGCCCTGCGGGAGACCCGGCCCCAGAAGTAGTGCGTCTGGATCAACGTTGCGAAGAGGGATCGCCTTGGGTCGGATATTAACTTGGGATTCCCAAGTGCAGGAGGCGTGTCCTCGAGGGCTGCCCGAGATGGTGGTTCCTGGCCCCTGGCAAAGTCCTCCTCGCTACATGGAAGAAGAGCTGTGATGTCATTGGCGGCGAGAGAGACAGGAGACTCGGGGCCAGAATGGAGATTGTCTTGGCCTAGAAGATGGTTGGTAAGATGAAGCTCAATAGGCATGAAGATGGGACGGCTCACTGTGTAGCATCCATAGCGTCCGACGTGCCGACTCAGCAGCGATGACCATTTCCTTCGATGGGTTCTGAAGCGCATACGTCTCTTCTCGGTGCAGCCGCATCAAGGCGGCCATCCGCATGGCAATGCCCATGTTGATCTTGATGATAGTTAGCGATGCCAACCTCTCCCCCAAAACTTGTGTGTAAGTATTAGTAACATACGTAGCTCTTGTTTTTCATCCCACTGCCTTGTTGGGCGATGCTGAGCAGGTAGAAAGCCTGACACCTCTCCAGGCTGGGCACTTGGTAGAGCTCGGACAACGCCACCGCTGTTGCCCTGTCCATAAAGGTCTCGGCAGCCTTCATACCGCCCCCGTACCGTTCCACAAGAGATGGGGTGAAGCGCGCTGATATGCTCAGGATACTAAGCAAGAGGAAAACGCTGATGGATCGAGAGTCGGTCCGCAAGCGCTCGGGAAAGGCTTGCTTGGGGATGAAACCCAGCTGGAAGTAATTCCGAGTGAACTGGTTGACGGCCTCGATGGTGTCGGGCAGCGTGGGCAGGTAGTCCCACTCGTCGACGCCCTTGATGCTCTTCAGCGACGCGGGCGAGGGGATGACGGGCGCGTCGAGGATATCACGACGCATCTTGGCCGAGTCCCTCTTTTGGGCCTTGTCGGCCCGCATGCGCGGGTGACGGTATTCGCGGTCATTGTCGGGTTGGCCACGCACGGGGAATATGCTGATGGACAGCCACTCATCAGTACGAGGAGCAATATCAAAGTGTGGCGTGCGGCTCTTCGGCCGGCACGGTGCCGAGCAAGCAGTTTCGGTATTGTATGAGATGGCAGTGGAGGGATGATGACATACCAGTCTGCGGCACTGAGGCCAGCCTCCTTACAGGCTATGCATGGTGGCTTCGCTTTCTCGTGCAGGCATTTACTTCTCATGCGGCGACATCTACAGGAGGAGAGGGCTAGAGTCAGCACAGGCACGCAACGACGGGCGACAGTCGCGGCAAGGCAAAGGCAGGGCAAGGCAAGGCAAGGCAAGGCAAGGCAAGGCAAGGCAAGGTAAGGCGCGTGTGTTCGTGGCGTTGACCCACCTCCGGCAAGCAATTGGGGAGCGTCGCTTGATGACGGGCGCAGGCCCAGACGAAGGCGCGGGCGCCGAGGTGGCGGCAGGCGATGGCAGGCTCAGGTCGGTGCCCACAGTCTGTATGGGTTTCGTGTCTGTGAAATCCATGGGGAGCTGTTCCTCACGACTCGAAGTCGGAATGGATCTTGGTCGAGGTCGAGTTGCTGTTGCTGTCGCGGCGGCAGGCAGTTTGGCAGTCGCCACAAGACCTCGGGAAGGGAAAAAACGGGCTAGAGGGATGGCTCGGTAAGCAGACAGGCACGACAGGGCAGGCTGGCGGGCTGGCAGGGCGGGCCCTCTGGCACAGGGCGGGCAGATGGGCGGGCAGGGCGGAGGTGGACCTCTGGGCTGTGGGCTGGTCTGGCTTCCAAGCTTGTCTGGGGCCTTGTCTGGCTGTGGACTGTGGAGCCTGGCGAGCACTAACGTCGATCTGGCTGACGGCTTGTTGTGAATCTCCCGTTGGGGCTAGAACTGGGCGGAAGCGAGACGACGACAGGCTGACAGGGTATCCGCAGACGCAGCAAGTGAGACTTCCAAGGTTGGCTCGATGGAAAGCTTGTCACCTTGTCGCAGCTTGTCAGCTTGTCAGAGGGGTCTGAAAAGGTCTGGAATTTCACCCATCGCACCCTCCCCGAGGAGATGAGTTGGATTGGATGTCTCGGAAGCGACGCTGCCCGCTTGCCCGCTGCCCGCTTTGCCCTTGCCCGCGCTGCCCAACAACATTAAGCACTCAATTCGTCTGGTGGCGGCGGCCTTCGTCCCTAGCTCGGCACCTCTTTGGGCTGCCACCTGCTTGGCTGCTGAGATGAGATAAACTGATAACCTTCCCCTCCTCCTCACAAATCACAAAACCCCCATCTCTCCCATCGGCCTTCTTAGCGGGACCTCCCCCCAAAACTTCCAGGGTCCGAGGCACCCATCTATCTGGGGAGAGCGAGCCCACCATACACGTACATACACATCATACAACCTAGTCTATAGCCTACAACTCAAGTCGTCAACGACCTTACCCGCGTGTACCGTGCCAAACTGTCTGCCTGTCTGTCTGCCTGTGTGCTGCTGCTGTCTGCCGTCTCCTGTCTGCTGTCTGCTATCTATCTGCCCAGGCAGGCTGTATTACCTCACTCCTCAACCGGAGGACAAATTCCCCCCTCAATGCCCTGCCCTTCCCTCTGGAGCAAACACCCCGCACTGAAACAGTTCCCGAGACCGCATGCCGGAGGTGCAAGCTCCAATCTGGCAGACCTCCAGGCTCCATATCGGTCACCAAATACCCAACGGCACAACTGCCGAGCCCATCATTGCCTAAAACTGTTTCGTCCTCATCGAAGCCCAACAGCCTCGCCATGGGCTCGGTGGACGCAGTCGTCCCGTCCAGAATCCTCCGGTCTACAAAGGCTGTCCACCTTCAGACCATCACAGAAAAAATATAAAGAAAAGAATTTGAACGAAACTTCATCTTGTGTTACCGTTCTCCTGTTCACCGACACGCGATCCACTTCCAAGCTCCTCAAGCTCGGTTCCAACCGTATAAGACATACCATCCTTGCCACCACTGCCAGGTTGTGTCAACATTACGAGATATCGCGGCACTGCTGGGACCAACCAGCTTGTTCCGTCCGCCTGGCCACAGGAATATCGCCCGTCCCAGACAATCACAGTCCCTCTATCCCAGGTCCAGGTCCATGTCCAGGTTCAGGAATGTCCCGAGGAGCCTTTCTCCCACTATCCGCCTCCACGTCCACGTCCGCTTGTCCTAGGTCCCACCATCCACATTCAGCCAACCATCCATACTCCACTGTCTGAATCCTACTGTGAAGATACCACTGGCCTGACCTGAGCTGGTCTGACTTGAACTGGTCTGACTTGAACTGGCCTGACCTGGACTGGCCTGATTTTGAAGTGCCTGTGTGGTATCGTGCTGCCTCCTGTTACCGGGACCTGGCTGCCTCGTGCCGAAGGCGCACACACATACGCACACCACACACCACATCCGCTGCCCTAGCCATCCATGCGCCATGAGGCGACCCCGGATGGAGGAGATGGAGGGTGGGAAGGGCCAAGTCATTGCCCTCCGCTGTGCTCAGCCTGCTGCCAGCTGTCTGTCAGCTCTCGTTTCCAGACCGACTATCTGATGTCTGTCGGCACGTGGTTGCATCGGATCCCCAAGCGCTGCCCGGCTCGCAAGCCCAACGGCCCGGGCAGCCATGCCTCGCCCTGCTCGCCCGGACTCGTGTGTGCGAAGGTGTGCTCTCCATCCCTTGGCACCCGCAGAGGTCACCAATACCCGGCCGTCTCACATTGTCTCCAAGGAGCCCGTTGTCACATGAGGCCGTGACTAGACCGCGGACATGACTCTCTTGCTCGCTGCTCTTCCGCCTCCTATGCTATGCTTTCACAGCTAATGCTGGTTACAGTTTCCGATATTTCAAGGTCACATCCATGAAACAAAGACCGCGATTTGCTCTTTACTAGGGGAAGTACATGATTCATCCACTGCCTTTTGACAAGCTTCGAGAACTTTTCCACGGCCTTCTCCCGTGCAGTGCAACACTTCCCTGGATGGATCATCGTTGGGCCAGCGCAACACTGCATCGAAAAGATTGGGCCACCCTGCAGCACGCCTTCACCAACATGGTTAGCCTCCTGTCAACCACGGGGAATCCACGCCTTGGAAATGCGGCCCCAAACTTAATGGGGGAAAACTGAAGGAAATCTCTACAACAAGCTTGCTCGAGGACCGGACTGCGGATCCGCGAACCTCTGCGTCCTGGTGCCCTTACAGGCTCTGATCGCAGATTGCAGAATGCAGGAGGCAAGCTCGGCAGTCCGTCCGCTGCACCAGTGTGAGGGGCTTTTGTGTCAACGGCAGGGAACTCTCAAGTGAGGCCCTCCCCCTTGCCTGGCGCCACTGCCCAAGTCTGTTTGCTACTATTGTATTATGGCGGACCCAGGTGACGAACTTGCCGCTGTCAGGAGGAGATAACTGCCCAACAGGAGGCAAGCCAAGTCAAAGCTGACCGCTTCATGGCTTTGTGACGACCAAGTCAGATATCTCCCCACACCTCCCTCTTGTCGTGAGCACTATGGACCTGCGACTTTTCATAGGCCTTCCACGTCGGCGTCAAGTAGTACGCTGATGATGAGTCAAAACACCTTCACTCGGCCACTGGTCCCGCTTATTGAGTTGTACGTTCAGCTGCATAATCACTGGGTCGAGCCTTCCGCGAGTAAGGTCAGCAAGTCCAGTTTTCTTACGACATGAATCAGTAGATAATACTCATAGGCATCCCTCGAGTTCAATATGCCTTCTTCTATCCAGAGTCTGGATCCATGGTTGTTGTTCCCTATCCTCTTCTCGCCCCATCAACCCGAGGTCAAGATGTTGCTGCAAACTGGCCCGACGAACGACCTCAAGGTCGCCCTGGGCGCCACTCTTGTCTTGCTCTTGATCTGGTTGTCCTCCACTATCTACTACCGCAAACGGCTCTCATATCCGCTGCCCCCTGGGCCACCGGGAAAGTTCCTAGTTGGGAACCTGGGCAGTCTTAGCGACCACCCGGAGCTGGACTACGAACGATGGGGGAAGGAGTACAGTAAGTTCCCGAGGAACATACTCGGCCACTCAGCAAAGTATGCCTGGATAGCCGGCTGAGACCTCTTTAGATTCCGATGTTGTTCATGTTACTGTCCTAGGACAGCACATGATATGCCTCAACAGTGTCAAGGCGGCTACAGACCTCCTCGACCGCCGTGGGGCCAACTACTGTGACAGGCCTCGCTTCACTCTGTTCGAAGTGTGGGTAGAAACGAGCCACCGAGTTCATGATCAGGACATAGTACTAATGACCATGGATAGGATGGGCTGGGGCCTGACGCTTACCTTTCTCCGCTGGGGTCCGCAGTTTAAACTTCACCGACGCCTCTTCCAGCACACCTTCACACAGTCCGCCGTCAAGACCTTTCGGCCGATGCAAACCCACGAAGCCCGCAAAGCCGTACGCTCCCTTCTCGCTAGTCCCCAGGAATGGCGCGACACTGCCCTCCTTCTTACCACTAGCGTCATTTTCCGCATCGCCTACGGCCAGGAGATCAAAGACAAGGACTCGCCCTACACGGCCATGGCTCACGCCGCTAACAAAGTAACCACCAACGGCGGGATAGCAGGCTCTTCGGTCGTGGACCTGTTCCCACCAGCGAGGTACTTTCTGCCTTCGAGTCTCTCTGCCCCGTTGCGGCATGCTAGGGAAAGCAGAGGTGCCATCAAGACGATTCACGAGGTTCCATGGGCGGACAGTATGCGCGACATTGAGGCCGGAAATGCCTCCCCCTCATTCATGAAGTTACACTGGGAGCGTTTCGTCGCCAATCAGAAGGCCGGCATCTGGCAGGAGACCACCGTCGCTGACCTCAAGGGCGCAACCGCCGCGGTGTTCATCGCCGGCGGGAACAGCACCTGGGGCACTGTGCTCAGCGCCATGCTGTTCCTCACTAAATACCCTGACGTTCAACAGCGCGTCAAGCAGGAAATCGACGACGTGGTCGGCGCTGGCTGCCTACCGACGTTCGACGATAGGCCAAAACTCGAATATTTCAACCGCTTCATGAACGAGGTCATGCGCGCCCTGCCGCTGAACCCGCTGGTCATCCCCCACCAGAGCATCAAGGACGACGTCTACAACGGCATGCTCATCCCCGGGGGCTCCGTCATGTTCGCCAACACTAAGGCGATGTGCTCCGACCCCACCACCTACCGCGATCCGGAGAAGTTCGACCCAGATCGCTACGAACGGGGCGAACCCTACCCTGTCGGCAACTTCGGCTTCGGGAGGCGGAAGTGCCCCGGCAACCACCTCGCCACCGCGACCGTCTTCATCTTCATCGCGACGATGCTGGCGACGTTCGACCTGGACAAGGTTATAGGGCCAGACGGAAAGATGATTGAGCCTGAGGCTACGCTGACGGTGGGGCTCGGTGGCCACCCGGCGCCCTTTGAGTTGCAGTTACGAGTGAGGAGTGAAGAGAGGGCGAGGCTGCTCAGAGAGGAGGACAACATGGGCATGAGACCGGAGGAAAAGTGATTTTTGTTTTTCTTTTTCTGTCTTTTTACTATAACGACAACTGATGACTTACGACTTGCATATCCACTCGCATGACCTTGCATGCTTGCATTCATGATACCGCATTTAGACCTAGACCATGGAGATTGGGGGATGAGGATAGGAAATGGGAGCATGGGAATGGGGATGGGGATGGCATCTTTCCCTTTCAATAGACATAGAAACAAACTCGCAGGGCTTTTGCAAAATCAACGGAGTATTGGGGATTGTATTGGATTTCATGCTATGGTGGTTGGATTCTATGTATTCGTCGATCAATCTATCTATGTGATTTACCCAAAGAGCCTCCCTCACCTACACCTGTGCATATTCTTCTCCACGTCACGACGTAAAGTCATGATCATGATGAAAAAAAATCAACCTTGGCAGGTTCTCCTCGCTTGCGAGGGTGAACCACTCTTCTTTCCGAAGGCAGTCTTTGTGTGCAGTGACCGACTTCTCCTCAAATGCCCGAAGGCGAGGAAGGAAATCAGGAAAGGAGATACGAGGAAATCGAAGGATTCGCTGGGTCTATAAATACTTGAGGGTTGTCTGCTAAATGAAGCTTGCTTGCTCTAGTGGATGAGCCGGCGTGTTGACGATGCCGGCACTTGGGGAACCTTAATGGCCTGCTGCATAGTTCGGCTTGGACTATGTGACAGCATGACCACTTTTAATGCTAACCAAGATCAAGCAGGTAATCACTAATTCATGTGGGCTGATTTGTGGGATACGCTTGGTATGCCATGGATATTTCCCCAAGGATAAAAGGCGGAAAGATGCAGAGTTACACGCACACACCATCACACATGCAGACACACAGGTGTCATGAAAAAAAGCAAGAAAAATGGTTTCATTGCTAAACATGGACACCTATACCATGCGGTCTAGAGCTCATGAATTGCACCGCAAGTATACCCTCCCCATCCTGCCGAACCGTATCCTCAACGCCGTCCATATGCAAAAAAGACTTCAGGATGTGTTTGCCCAACAACAGGCTGCTGACATGATACCTAGTTGTGCCGTGCGGCCGCGGCAGCGAATTGCTCAGCCTGTATTTTCTCGAGCTCCTCCATAGACAAACCGCTCTGGTCGAACTTGTTGAGTTTCTTCTCTCGCCCCTGGTTTGTATCACGTCAGCGACATGTGGATAACCTCCGCGACTGCCGTAGGTTGTGGGGCAATCCATACCTTCTGTTGTTCCTTGTGCTCCGAGGCGGCCTCGATGACTGCTGACACGTACTCGGAGAAACCGAGCTGTTCTAGGGCCTTGGTGATGTGGTCGCATGCGATGGTCTTCTTTGCCTCCTTCTCTGAGATCTCGTTGGCCTCGGACGAGACAAGCGTAATGAACTCGACACAGCACTCGATCAACAGGTCCCGGGCCTCCTTTGCGAACGCCACGCCGTTAGCGGGCGGGAGAATCTCTGTGACTATCTTCTGGACCGTGGCTGTCATCACTAGTCAGCATGGAACGATGCAACGGGTGAGAAAGAGGTAATAAGCTGGAGACGGCAGCCAACATGTCTTAGTGCAAGGCTGGACCTCGCTCAGAAATGTCGAGGCAACGTCTCCAGATTGTATCCGAATATCTTCCCCCATCGAAAGCGAAATTGTCGTCACTCACCCTTTGGAAGCGACAGGTCGTCATTTGCTAGACCACATGTTAGCATTGCTGCAGCAAAGATGCCATGGGGGCAACCCGCACTAATGACTGAGTAGAAAAAATCCATCTTGAAGGGCTAGGCAACGATATGATGGATATACGGAGCCGAGGTTATCAAAAAGGAGTATTGTGCAAATAGGTTCAAAAAAAATGCAGTCCCCGAAAATGGGCCATATCGTTGACAGAGGTTCGCTGTGATGAAGCGACCATGGGAACTGTGACGCCATATTTCACTTGAGCAGCGCGTCGATTCACTTGAACCGACAAAGCCGTTGCAGAATGGTTCAGTCTGAACATGGCCCGTATCTGCAGCTCACGGCTGGCCCTCCAAAAGTCTCGCATTCGACCAAATTCGTACAGCGCGTGGGTGGCCTGGCACACAATGAAACTCACCTCCAAACTCGTGATCAGACATGGTGAAAGAGTGGCGCCGCTTGGTGAGTTGCAGTGAGATGAGATGCGAGCGGATGCAGAATGCGGCCTTTCCTCCTTTTGGATGGCCACGTGGAAAATGGATAATATGGAAAAATCGACGGTCTTTCAAACTATGTTATGCTCTTCATCATTACGAGTCTGGTGGTTGCGACATGCTGGAGCGAGATCGTGCTGATTTGTTCCTTTTTGGAAGGCGAGGCCCCCCGTCCCGCCAGCCAGAAGGAGCTGCCTCAGGTCGGCCTTTAAGTACTTTGAGTCGCGTACTTTACGCTTCCAGCACAGGGAAACGTCTCAGTTGGGGGCCGCTTGCCGCTTTGGCAACAAATGTGGCTCAACCTATCGGCAGCCTGACTTATCGCTCCCGGTCTAGCCGCTTTGGGTACTAAGCGGGCAGGCCTTTCACAAAGCCCAGCTCAGCAAACTCGAAGATTTTTGACGATAAAAACGCGACCTGTTCGCAATCTCCTACTTTTTGCTCCTGCAACGCTCGACACAATCTCTGCATTGTCGCACAAAACATCCTCGACGTCCTTGCTGCTGATTTCAGCAAGATCCAACGTCGGCATGGGTTGAATCAGAGAGTCTTCATGTCTGTCTAAACAGACGCGCAAAAGGTTTGTGGTTTCCAACCAGTGTCTCCCCTCCTCCACCAACACAACAATATGATGAACTCGTTGTCGCCCCAGGCATACTTAACCATGGTGATTGACTCGTCCTAAGCCAAACGGACTATCTCTGATGCATTCTTTTCACGCTCATTCTTCGCCGCATACACTCTCCGAGACTGGCATCGACTAACAGCGCTGATAGGTTTGTTCTCAAATTTCCTCCATACTCGCGACGACCACCCAACAACACATCTGCCATGATGTCCAAAAAATGTAGTACTATCAAATGCCGATCACGACATGACGGAAACAATTCAATACCTGAGCAACAAGCATCTTAGTCAGCGCTTGCAGAACAGGAACACGGCAGAGGATGCTGACTCCTTCCGCGTAGTCACTACACGGCCTGTTGGCGCCGTTGCAAACAACAAGAAGCTGAGGACGTTCAAGGTGGGTCACGATTCTTTCCTTGTTAAAAATTCCGATTATCATCGGAGGAGCCTATGATTACAAAAATCATTCCATGCTAAAACTGAATCACCCGTGTGGAAAAAAATGTACTGCTTTTCATCTTTCGAATGAGGCTCCTCTATGCATCTAGATATTCTTTTGCAGTCTATTGCCTGAATCATCTGCTGACATACTGAAACAGTGAACTCTATCAGTCACGATACGAAGCCAGCTCCGGGCCATTCCATCTGCGCATGGTTAGCATTCATAAATGTCGAGGCGGAGTCTGGTGGGCTCACTGTAAAAGTCTGCCGCTCAAGTCGAGCGTGCCATCCAGCGCAAGCTTGGCAATCACATTTCCAGGACCCTCGGGTGGGTTGAGCTTGCCCTCTTCGAACGCAGATACGAAGCTGGCGTGGTCCTTGTCGTCCATGAATCCCCTGCCTTGCTCACGCAAGAGCTTCTGCATGCCCGTATCTGTCCTTCCGGGGCTGACGGAGATGGAGACAATGTCCTTTTCTTCAGCCGCCAAGTGCTGGACGAGAGAGTGCAGGGCAGCTTTAGAAGAGCCGTATGGGCCCCAAGCCTTGTAGCCCTTGGTTGCGGCACCTGACGAGGTGAAGATGATGCGGCCCTTGGTCTGCCTCAGCTGGGGGATGACAGCCTGGACAAGCGCAAGAGGGCTGAAGAAGTTGATGTCATAGATGGTCTTCCACTCATCGACTGCAGAGTCGGCAATGGGCTTGATGGGCTCAAGTGCTCCGTGATTGATGACGATTCCGTCGACCTTCCCACCCAGCTTCACAGCAAGGTCTGTGACTTTCGTAGCATTCTGTCATAGACTCGTCAATCAATAATTCATTTGATACTCATCTTATCTCTTAATCTCTCACCTCAAACTGCGTCAAATCGGCGGCCAAGTATTCGACTTGGGATGGGTACTGCTTCTTGAGAGCCTCAAGCTCTGTCTCAGTTCGTGCCACCAACACCACCTTGTGCGAGTTCTGCAAGAGGTACTGTGAAATTGCTAGACCGATGCCTCGGCCAGCGCCAGTCACGATGATTGTCTTTGCCGCCATTTTCGCTTCTGCTGTGGTTATTGAGAGCAATGTACAGGCGGGCAATTTGGCTGGCCAGCTCTTGATATCACTCACACAAGCAGATTTTGATGTCACTGGCGGGGCGGCAAGTCGATGGCTTATATAATCAAAAGCCAGTGGCCCCTTGAATCAAGAGCAGGACATCCACCCGCAATGTTGGTCGACTTCCATGCTAAACGGTCTGAGATCTGAGTACCTAGGTGGTCACAAAGTGAGGCTGGGTCGCTTCTTGCTGTGCTGACGTCTTGCCCAGAATCGACGGCTTTTCCATCAAAAGCTTCTGCGCTCATCCTGCTGACGGCAAATTCGTCATAGTACCTCAAGGTGGTTGACAAAGTTCAATGGAAATCTGAATGACTTTTGCGTCTTTGATCAAGTGAGTCCACTCCCTTTATGCAAGTGTGATGGGCCTGGATTCCGGCAGTGGGAGTATGGCCTTAGTCTTATGTCGCGTCGATCACGGAGGATCAAGCCAGGGCTATGGATTGAGGCTCGACTCGTGTGAGCAATCTTGCAATCTGAAGACAATTTCTGGCAGGGACGGTGGCCCAGTTTGAATCAATTCCTTAAATCTAGTGGTTTTGGGGCTCAAGAAGGTGGCTTGAACAACGGCAACTCAGTCTGGGACACGTCTGACGCAGATCGGGGAAGGCACAGCAGATATGATGGCCGTGATTGCACCGGCATCTTGGCTGGAGATTAATGATTGGAGACCTTGAGATAGCTCTCGCGGAGAAATCTGAAATCCACAGAGGTTCAAAGAGGCTATGATACTATTGCCAGCCTTGCCCGCGGGCGTCTTTCTTGTGGCAGATATTTTAAATTTTTTCTTGCATATTTACAGACAAACTGAAATTTACACCAGTATTCACCACTCTAGGACAATACTATCCCACATGAATCCCCTCCAAGTAGTGTTCCTAGTGACCTCGAACGTGATAGTATTCCAGCCTGCACTCAACACCCCGGCGTCAAATGGAAACTCAAAATGCCTCCACTCACCAGCCACCGTTGCGGATCGGTACAGGCCCGGGTCGTTCAGAAGCTTCGGAGTCCCGCTCGTCAGGTTGCCGATGATCTGATCATTAGCAAAGATGTTGGAGCTCGCCCCAGTGCTATAACTGGCAAGGGATACAATAAGCGTCGCCTGGTCCGACCCAGCCGACGCGCTGGCGTTGGCCGGGACCTCGAAGCGGATGGTCCAGTTGCCGAGCCACGTCTGCCCGAAGCACCAGTCCTCCGTCTCCGAGGACCCAACGGTGTACGTGAGGCTGGCCGGGCACGAGGCGACGAGGGCGTGCTGGTAGGGCGCGCCGCCGTTGTTGAACCCGTACGCGTAGCGGTCAAAGTCGCCCACCTGGAAGAGCTTTGTCTTGTTGGAGACCAGCCAGTCCAGGGCGCCCAGGCTCGTCTCCTCATCCGCCACCACCTCGACGCCGTTGCGCAGGAACGACGTCGTCACGTCCGCGATCTCGCTGCCGTTCGACCACGCCTGCAGCCCGTAGGTGGCGGCGCGCACGTCCTCGAAGGCAAAGCCGCCCTCGGCGTCCGCGTACCCGGTGTAGTAGTAGTCGCCGCCCATGTCGAGGGCCGTCTTGTTGGGCTCGTTGTCGCCCAGGAACACGGCCGCGCCGGCGGCGGGCCGCCCGTCCGAGAGCACGAGGCGCCCGCTGACGCTGCCGCGGCGGTGGTACGCCTCGTCGTCGAACCAGGCGTACGGCCACGCGGCGAACTCGTCCTGCGCGCGCGCCTCGGCGTCCGCGGCGTCGCCGCCGTTCAGATACCACAGCCAGGGGCCCCACACCTTGCCCGCGGGGAACACGTCCGAGCTGCTGACCTGGAAGTGCGTGCCGTGGATCATGTTCAGCTGCACGGCGTCGCCCGTCGCGCTCTCGCGGTGCACCATCAGCTCCTGCTTCAGGTGGTCCCCGTTGTAGTAGTCCTTGCCGGCGTTGATGTACCAGCTGCCGAAGCCCTCGCCGTATACGCCGTACGCCGTCTGCTCGCGCACGAACGCCGAGAAGTCGTACTTGGTGATGTAGCCGCTGCCGTCTGGCCGCAGCCACGTCTCGTCCTGCACCTTGAGCTCGGGCAGGTAGTCGGACAGCGGCGGCAGGGGCTCGTCGCGTCGGCTGGTGCGCCCGCGCGGGAACGTCGTGTTGTCGAGCCGCCAGAGCGTGCGGAACTCGCCCAGCACGGGTACCGCGCGGTTCACAAAGTACTGGTACGCCCCGGCCAGCCCGGTGTGAATCACCCAGTGCATGTCTCCCTCGATGGCGGTGAAGGATACATCGATCCAGGGGCCGGACTCGTCCGTTCCGGATGAGGCGATGGAGGCGGATGTCCAGTTAAGGTTGGATGCCGCACCGTCTATCGATATTTGGTCAGCGCCTATCCATTTTCCACGTCGGCGGCGGCGGCTAAGTTTCCTAGTAATTAGAACTTACTATATGACACGTAATGGCCCACAGCATCTCCAACAAGATCGCGCTCCTTGTAGAACAGCTTCACACCGTAGGTGCGCTGCTGCGTCAGGTTCCACAGCTCATTGCCGATGACCCATGTCTCGTTGTTGACCTGGGAGAGGAACGGCCCAGTTGCGCGCTCCACGACCGGGTGCGCCTTCACAAGAGCGCCTGCGAGGAGCAAGACCGCGTAGGAGAGTAAGCCCGTCATGACGGAGGAAAGGCGAGCCAGGGCGTCGGAGGCATGTGAGCAACCAGCCGGCCCTCATCCCAGAAGCGGGATACTCGGGAAGCTTTATAAGATATCATGACGCCGTCGCGGGGCTTACTTCGCGCCTTGATGATGCGTGAGGCGTGCAACAACGGCGAATTGGTCCCGAGATCTGAAAGGGGCGAGGTTCGGGCCATTAATCCCACGAGATATGCGAGGAGAAAAGTCTTGGCACCCACCGTTGACGAGCAGGGCTGGCTGGCTGGCAGGGTAATTGACTAGCTCACTACGCAAGCAGTTGTTTATTCCCGATCCAGTTTGGGTACTCCGACGTCGTGTTTCTTGGATCTCTAGTTGCCTTTTGGGCGGCCGTATTGCCCAGGTGTCTACAGGCCCTTGGCTCTAGATACTCGGCTCAAGATTGTACGGGAACATCACTTGGGTAAAGAAAAAATTGATTCGCTGGCTCTATCATTCGAAAACAAGAGGAGTTTTGAGAAACTCGGGGTATAAGGGGATAAGACATTACATAGGCGACAAGTATTCAGTCAAGAAACTCCCATCTCTTTGCTCAATGCCCATTTTCCGCTGCCTCAATCGCCGATGCAGATGCAACGCTTTTGACAAAAATTGGTAACCAAGAAAAAAAAAAGGTAAAAAAGAGCAAAAAGAGAACAAAACGTAAGCCCTTAGGAGCCACAGGTCCAACAGAGCTCTCATGCCGTCGTTGGCGGGCGACTCTCGTTCCTCAGCGCGCTTGGTCCTTGAAAACCTGGCTGCGGCCGCACCTCGTCTAGCTCTACACCTTCTTGTTGTTGTTCTTTGGCCTTGCGCCGGCGTTCCTTGATTCTCAAGTTTGCCAATCGCTGGTCCCCTTCGTTGTGCCTCTTTTTGAAGTGGTAATACGTCGGTGGCCGTGGACGGCACAGCACAACGACCCAGTTCGTGAACCAATTGCCTTGGGTAAATGCCCTGTATCGATCCTTCTTGAGAAACTTGTGACTGTTGAGAAACTCGCGTGTTGTCTCCCCGCGTGCCATGAGGAACATGTGATAGCCCATGAGCGCAGCTGGGTAAAGGAAGGCGATAAAGCCATATATCACCATGGCGAATGGCACGGCATCATGGTTGATCGCTTGGGCGAACGTTACACCCTCAATGTTCATGTATACCAGGATCTGGGCTAGAGAAGCCCCGATCAGATACATTGATAGCAAGGTGGCCGAGGAAACGAACGTGAAGAAGTAGCGGTAATTGCGTCGACCCACGCAGTTGTTGAGCCAGACACAGTGGTGGTCTGCTGTCTCAATACAATTGTCGCACATCCGACAGTGGTGAGTGCGAGGGGGCCGCCAGATTTGGCAAGTTTTGCAGTACTTGGTCGGCACTTCCATGGCAGCTGTCGACGACTCAGCCGACTTGATCAACGTCCAGTCAGTGCTTGGAGGTGCCAGCCTCAAAGGATCTTCGTTGATATCAGGGGGTGGGTTCTGGTGTAGATTGCGAGGCAATATCTATTCCTCAAGTCAGTTTACTTCCGGGTTTGAAGAAGATCAGGTGGGGGATTACTTACACCAGGATCCGACGTTGAAGCGTGGAGGAAAGAGGATATACAAATAAAAGCCAAGTAGGCAAAAATGAGTGGGACAGCCGGTGAAATATCGTGCCAAAGGTCATGTGCGGAAAAGACGAAGAACAGAATGCAAGGAATTACGACAAAAGCTCCCGTGGCAATATTGACGGGCCGCGCTTTGGTGTTCTGCAATCTGCCGCCCATGCAGAAGACAGTATTCCCAAGGAAATACTCCCAGTTGCGACCCATGTCCTGCCTACCAGCCTTTGGAGCAACAGCCGTGTTTGGCCTCGGATCGGTAGCTCCGTCACCAAAGCGTGGGGATGAGGCGACGGACTCGAGTTTCTCGCCGCCTTGCATGTTGCGATTCGACGCATTCTCTCCCTGATTGCTTCTCCCAGGTAATAAGAAGCTGGACCTAAACGACCGAGGAGTCAAAGGGGAGGCCTGGCCAGAGTTCTTGTAGCTTTTGTCCAGGTTCACAGCCAAGCCTTTATTCTCTGCCGTCTCCCTTTGCTTGTTCAGAGGACGAACGCTGTCGGAAACACTGCCTTGAGGATAGTGACCGTTCGCACTGGTGTTCGCCGTGGCGCGGTCAAAAGTCTCGGGAGCTGTTACTTCGGTTCCGCGTGACGGAGGGGGGTGCTCGTCTCCGGTATATCGGCGCGCCGATGTCGACTGGGACTGTATACTATGGCGTACGACGTTGGCCCCGATAGTTGTGGCACCGGCCTCCTGTGACAATGTCTCGGCGGTCTCAGGTGGACGGCTCATGGTTGAGGGCCTCGCCACGCCTCGTTGCGCCTGCAGCTTCTGGGAGCTCATGGGGCGAAAGAAGGAGTGCGAAGAGACAGACGGGACATGGCTCCGGCCTGCTGCGCTGGCAGGTCGTCCTCCAGTTGCAACAGAGCTTGAGCCGATGCTGGCAGCCACGCTGCCTCTTTTGCCAGAGAGCCCGCGGCGCAAGGGCGTCGGTTGCGGCCAGGCGCCGGGAGCCCTTTGCGAGGAGATCTGCGACCTGACAGTACCGCTCTGCGAGGTGGCCATGCTCTGCCTATTTGGGTTTTGCGCCTCGATCTCCCGTCCATCTTCGGTTCCAATATCGGTCATTCTCGAGGATATTATGCTGGGCGGGCCGGTCGCCCTGCCTGGATACTGAGGGAAGCTGGGCTCGTCGTCGCCGGTGCTGGCAGCCCCAGCCGGGGTGTTCGACCTCGAGCCCTCCTGAGATGCCATGGCGCCGAATGAGCCCTTGTGGGTGGTCTTTTGATCTCGGTGTGATCTCGTGGTCGCGGGCGGATTGGGTGAGTCGCAGGATCAGCGGTCGGCTATATCATAGTTTCCACAGGTTGACCACGAGGCATCAAAGGGGCGTAGAGGAGAAGGAAAGTTCAATTCTGGTTGACAGGTGCCTTGGCTCTATGCTAAGGTTGGTTCGGAACGTGGAGAGTTGGGGTGGCGTGCAGGGCACCTCCTGGGCTGGCGAGCACGGAAATTTGCAGCGATCTGGTTGACCGTGGGGATTCAATGGGATGCGGCGACCAGAATAGGAATAAGAACAGGGACGGGGACAGGAGCAGGAGTTGAGATTTCGGCAGGAGGCGGGAAGAGAGCGAAATTAGATTAGGGATGCGTGGGTTGGGATTGCGGTATCAAAGGAGTGGCAGCGCAAGGCAAGGCAGAAAATGAGTGACAGGAGTTGGCGAAGAGGTTGGCGGCGAAAAAGGGAGGGTGTGACACGGTACGGGCGGGTGAGCACGACGAGACGAAGGAGAGGAGGCCTGAGCAAGAGGAGAGAGTCTGAGCAGAGTCCGAGATGCTTTTTCAGGTTCCCTCGCGAACGGACGCGGCATCCTCCCTCACTCCAGTCTCGGTCCAGTCTCCAGTCTCCAGCAGTCCCCAGTCTCCAGTCACAAAGTCACATAGTCAGCCCTGTCCAGGCCAGCCTGTCTGTCCCACCTGCAATGGCCATGCAGCAGCAGCGGCAGCGGCAGCAGTGGCAGCACACACCAGCATTCAAAGCGACATAGCACCGACGCAAGGCACCCGTGGCACCATCATCTTGATAGTACCGAGACTACCTAACCCCCTTATCTACCACCCTACAGTACAGAGGTGCCCTAGGACCACTGCCCAGGCATGCTAGGGATTGGCTGGATTTAGGCTGGACAGATGCGACGTGCACATCTTGGAGATCAGACCTTAGCAGCAAAACGGTATTGATATCAGCGTAGCCTCTTGCGGCTTAGGCCCCGACTCTACCTGCCTAGCTGGACCAAGGTAGACCTGGTAGGCTATGCCACGGGAGATTACGGTGCTGCCGCTGTGCCCGCCAGTTGTCTGCCAGCCAGACGGTCCCGTTCCAGGTGAGGTGGTTCTGTGGTTCTGCCCCACCGCCCCCACAGGCTTATGTCAGCCTCGTTGGAGCACCGCTGCATTGGCCAATGCAGAGTATTCCGGCTGGCGGCCGACCAATCACGCCCCGTTCGTCATAATCCGGCCTGCTGGGCGACAAGCTCCATTCTGCCACACCCGAATTGAATCATACGAGACCTCCATCATCGAAAGTTGTTAGACGACCCCAATCTTTTGCCGCAACGACCGCCTCCACCACGACCATCTCACCAGCCAGACCCGTCGTCACCGTTACCGAAACCCTCATCAGCAGCCATGGCTTCCAGAGTTGCCTTGCGTTCTTTCTCCACCACCGCTCGCCGGCTGCAAAGCGAGCATGTCCTGAAGCAGGAGACCAAGCGAAACCCCGAGCTTATGGTGCGTTGAGCCCAGCCGCTGCGGCGATCCACGAAGACGGCGACGCATTCGTCTATACTGTCCTTAAGGCGCAGCTACAGCCGAGAATCCGGATAAGAGCTGACATTGGCTTCCCGTTAGATCCTTGGTGCGGTCATGGTCGCTGCTTTCGGAGGCGCTGGTCTCTACTTTGGTACGTCTTGATGGCCATTACACACATCGGCAGCAGTCGGGAATTGTGCAGGCAGCCATGAGATACTGAGACAGATCTGGGACAGGACGCTCACCCACCTCCTCCACCTCCGAGCAGAAGGTGCCCCACGCCGGCAACCCCTGGGAGACCGGCGGCACGGGCAAGTACCAGTACTACCCAGGCGGCGACAGGTCCGCCGAGCCCAAGGACGCACCTAGCGCTGTCAACACCGTCGTCGTTCCCAACGTCAACTTGCCAAAGGTACGGACCCCATCAGCACGTTCAGGAGGATGAGCGGGCCGGCTGCTGTCATGGACAGGGAGCCCACGCAGTGAGCCAAAACACAAGAAGCTGACACACGGACTACAGGAGCTGCACGAGAAGTACAACAAGTGGGGCAAGGACGGTTACTAGATGGGTTATTCAAACTGTGGGAAGACGAAGAGCACGAGCAGCTCCCGCATCATGGGTAGCGTTGTGTAGATAGACGGTCACCAATGGAGACGATTCCACCGCCAACCCTCATTCTGTCCAGCTGCGCGCATCTCCAGAACTATGTGCCAGGTCACAGCAAGAGTCTTACTTAGTGGCTCGAAGCCACGCTAAGGCAATGCGCAGTTTCATGATGCAGTGTGTATGGGGAGCAACTTGCGACATTTTGAGAGTCCATGATCATGTGACAACATGGCAGTGAATTGTCAATGCAGTCAGCCCAAATGATGGATCTTGGCTTCTGGACCATTTCGTTTGAATCACTAAAACGTGGTTTGGCGTCCATAAACTCCTGGCATTATTATATACACCATTTTACGGGTATCTACTTTGCCTCCCGGTGTTGAAGGCTTGATGCCTTCCAGATTACAATTGTTTCTCGCAATTTCTGTCCCGTGTCTCGAGACCCATCCCCATGTATTGAGGGGCAACTCATTCTCCCACCTCACTCATAGCAGTACAAATGGGGAGCGCCTACCCCATGTAGTACTACAACTGACAATAGGAAAAAAATATGAACCATGGATGAAGGCCATTTACAATCCTGCCAATAGCGCAGCACCGCCGACAGCACCCAGGATAGCAGCAGTGGGTACGGCGGCGAACACGCCGGCGCCATTCCCGGTCATGCCGCCGGCCGTGAGGGTAGTTGTGGGCGTGATGCCCGAGGTGAACGGCGCTTCCTGCACGGCCGTCGCTCCTGAGAAGGCAGGTGTTTGGGTTGTGGCGCTTGGGTTTGGCGTGGCGCCTGGCATCATGGGGTTGAGGACGCTGAATGAGGGAGAAGAGAGAATGTCAGCGAAGTGGTTGTGGTACAAATGAAAAGGGGTTGAGGAGAGGAGCCCTTACTTGTCTATGACGTGGATGACTCCGTTCGACACGATGATGTCGGCTGTAGTGACCATGGCCGAGTTGACAAAGACCTTGCCGTTCTCCATGCGGACGTTGAGACTGGCGCCCTGCAGGGTCTCGAACATCATAGGCGTGCTAGTCATAGCCTGCCTCCTCATGGGCATCCCTTCCATCCCTGCCATTCCGGGCATGGCCATGGTCGTCCCCGACGTGCTGCTGCCCATCAGGAGATTGGTGCTGAACATGGCCATTTCGCCGCCGTGGAGGACGTGGTAGCTCAAGATAGTAGACAAGTCTGTCGTGGAGGCGCCCTCAGCCGCTGATCCAATCGCCTCAAATGCTTTGTTCGAAGGTGCGAAGATGGTCACATCCGACAGGCCGTCCACGGCTGTCACCATGTTGGTCTTTGTGAGTGCGCCGGCAAGAGACGTCAGTCCCATGTCGACGGCCGTGACGGACGGGGACATCGGGATGGTGAGAACTTTGTCGACTGGGAGTATGTCAGCAACCATTCCAACCTATGAAAACAAAGAGGCGAGGCTTGAGGAGAGGCCACGAGGCATTTTCTGGCGAGATAAAACGATATGGTTCGAACAAGAATAGCCACCGCCAAGCTCGCCGAGGAGAAACATAGAAGAAACATGGACCATTTCGAAGTCACTTACTGACGTGCACGACACCACCGTCAAAGGTGATATCAGCCTTGGTGACGCTGCTCATCTGCTTGAAGCCAGAGAAGATCATGGCCATGTTGTCCATCTTGAGCAACTCAACCTTCTGGTTGCCGTTGACCATAGCGAACGGCATACCCATGAGGGTGCTGACGAACTGTGGCGTCTCGGTGAAGGCTGAGGACATCATAACACCAGGCATGACGTGGTACTGAAGAAGCGCTGTGACCATGTTCATGTCGCTTGTGAGCATGGGCATGGCCTTCATGGCCTGCTCAAAGGCGTCGTTGGACGGCGCCAGGACCGTGATGTTGCTGGCGGTCGTCAACGCCTGCGTGAACTGCGGCATGCCGGCCAAAATGGCTACGCTCTGTTAGTCTGTTGTTCTATCACATGGTCATACCGACCTCCGGGCTTGCGTCTTAGTCTTACAGTTCAAGGTGCTCAGCGTATTGTTGTTGGCGGCAAGCACGTTGGCCAGCGGCTCGGCCGTTGCGACACCGGCCGCAAACGCGGTGGTCAACACCTGTGAGAAACGCATGTTCGCGGAAGACGACTGGGGACGGTACCGGACCTGTGAGAAGAAGATGAGCGAGAGAGGCTATCGCGCTCGAGCTCTGCCTTCACCTCACGACGGACTCCCGAGTATCATATATGCCGCCATCTCTCTCCACGGTCCCAGCCCGCAGCCATCCCGGGGCCTAATCATGACACCCTCAACACAGCCCCTCATGCCCACAAGTTTCCAGCCTGAAGTCTACGACCTTGACAAGGCCCGGGTAGCGAAGCTGCCGTTGGACACCCCAGGCATCTAGACTACCCCATTCGACCAGCTGATCTCAGTGCAGCTGAGCCTGAGAAGCGAACACGACTCGTCTCACGCAGGACCCCCTTGCCCACGATTTGGATCCAGTAGCTATCAAACCTCATCCTCCTCCCGGGTGCCAGTGGGCACAGTCGTGAGGCCAATGAGTGATCGACAACGCTTGTGATTTAAGCTTGAATGCTTGACAGGGCGGGCGGGCCTGCAGGTCGCCAATGGGGTGTTGGGACGAGGGTAAAACGGCCGCTTCATCTGGAAAGTAAAGCTAGCACTCGGAAGATCTGCCCGAGGGGAGGAGCTTGGGCTTCCGGGGGGATGCCGTGAGCTTGGCGGGCTCAGCGAGATCCAAACATGTTCGAAACAGAGGCGGGGAAAATACGTTGGACGTTAAGCTTTCTGGAATGATAAATACACGTATACAGCTATGTTGTCACCCCCTCTTGTGTAGGTGGGGAGCAGAACCATGAGCTTCAATGCTGCAGATGGGCTGCGGATCGAAGACCCGGACGATGTGTCACTTGCTCATGCTATAGTCACTGCATATTAAGAAATCTACAACTCCGATGTGGTCAAGATCGAAGGCTGATCCGATAGGATGGTGTAGGATGGCCTCTGAGGCCACCTCCAAACTCTCATGCAGAACCTTGGCACAAGGCCATGACAGCTCCGGGAAGGATCCATTCCGGTCGAGGCCAAGACGAATGATAATCAGTGCATCAAAAGGTACCGACGGAAGAACCTAAACAGCTACTCCTACAGCGGATATACAGCAGAGAATGTAATATATACCGGTGACTGCAAAAAAGGACCTGCCGTGGTTCGAACACGGGACCCCAAGATAGTTGCTGATTTGCAATCTTATGCTCTACCGCTGAGCTACAGGTCCCTGGAAGAAGTTTCCAGGTCTCCTGGACGAAGTGGCGGCCAGAAATGCTGATATAAGTACTCGAGTATCTTGTTGCGGAGGCGGAGCATATAGGGGGCGGGGCGTATTGGGCCCGCGAGGGCGGCCCAACTAGTGCCCTCCGCACGGACCATTACCGCACGGACCAACTCCACCCACTGGCTCGGCACTCGGCTGCACACTGCAAATATTTCCCAATTGGATGTAGGACGTTCATCGCACTGCTACTAATATGATTGTTCTCTCTGTCTCCCAGACCCTGCACTCCTGCGTCAGATGCAGTGAAGTCGATTATGCTTGGCTCGACGATGGAATTTTCATCCACGAATTTGGCAACGTTGCAATGCACTGGCCTTCCAGTGTCTGATTGTCTCGTGGAAGCCAGCTCCTCTACAGCCCACAGGGGATCGCAGATATTCGGGCACGGTTTGACCAGTACAGTACATAGTAATCCATCTTTCAGTATAACCTCCTATGGGACATTTGGGCAGCCTCTCATATGTCAACCTCTTGTTGACTGTTGGATAACCTCCTATGGGATAACCTCCTATACGGTAACCTCCCATAGGATAACCCCTTGTGGAGTAACCTCTTATATAATAACTTCTTGTTAACTATAGGATAATTTTCTATAGGATAAGCTCTTGCTGGCTATCATATTAACTTGTGTGGGATAAACATGTGTGGGATAAACTTGTGTGGGCTAAACTTGTGTGGGACAGCCTCCCATTGGATAACCCCTTATAGAATAACTTCTTGTTGACTATGGGATAGTCTTCTATAGAATAAGCTCTTGCTGGCTATTGGATAAACTCCTGTGGGATAACGTCCTGTGGGATAACGTCCTGTAGAATAACCTCATGTGGAAAAACCTGTCATAGGATAACCTGTCATAGGATAACCGGTCACGGGATAACCTGTCATGGGATAACCTCCTGTGGACTAAGGTATAGCGTCCTAGGAGATATATCTGATGAAATAATTTACGGAATAATCTGCTCTGGGACAGTGTTTACCCAAACAGGTTCTGGCCCCTTCTGATCCCTTTCCGAGCACTCTTCTGTACCTGGCCCACCTTTGGGATCCCTGCGAGTCGTAGATTTCGGGACTTGCCCGCTTCATACCTACCATTGTTCAGGGGCCATACCCGACTTGATGCGTGTGCAAATCTGTGTGACATCCAAGAGGAGACTGTAAGTCTTGGATTCAAGAGACATGAAATGTTTCTATCTCAGTCGCAGCTTTGCCCAGCCGATAAGAAGTGTCAAGCCTTCTGCCACGGGAAGCTCTGGAACAGACCTGGGGATGCCAGCAGTATTAGTCATTGTCGCGTCTATTCTCCCAGTCGAAGCGCCAGCCGCGCCCCTCCACACAGAGCACAGTGCCAGGCCGTGCGCCCCACACGTACCCCAAGTGAGGCATCTGGTGTGGGTGGTACCACCCGTCAGACCCCAATGGCGCAATCCACGCCAAATTATGCATCTTTTTTTTCATGCCCTCCCGATAACCGCGCAGCCGATCGGTGCGGCTCTGCTGCAGCTGATGGGGCTCCCGAGACCCGTCCGCAGCCGCCGGGAGGCTCCACCGCCGACGTCCTCTCCTTCCCGCCACCCGTGCTTGCCTTGTGGCCTCGCCCAATCCTCCCGGCATCACGACATCGCCGACCCATCCGCCCTAGTCGATGGCGACATCCACGCACGCACGCTTTCCGCTCCCGCAACCCTAGGGTTTCGAGCCCAGCCCGCCCTCCTTCGTGTGTGAGGAGGAGAGCCCCGAGCAGCGGCGCCACGAGGCAGACAGCCTGGCGGCTGGGCTGCCTGTCCGCTTGACGGCCTTGAGTCACAGGAATTGTCGATGTCGCAATGGAATGGGGCTTTTTTTGGCAGGTAGATATAAAATTTTGCTTTTGTCTTGTTCTGTTTGACTACTCTATATATATATATCTATGAGCCATCGCTCTCGCGATGCCATGGCACAAGAGACATGGCATGGGAATCAACATTTATGCCCTCCAAACGCCAGACCATGTATGGGTCACCCACTATTTTCCCCCAGACTCCCAAACGCAAATCACTGCAGGAAAACACACACAAATAAGCCAGTGCTATGCTCGTTGAAATCATCAAAGTCGTTGTCCGGGCGAAGAGAGAAATCACCCATTCAGACGAAGGTGTTCCGGTCTTGCTATGACGAGACTTGAACGGCGGGCGAGGCTGCGGCCTGCCGCCCAGAGTTCTTCTGGAAGGCCTGGGCCAGCTCCTCCTCCTTGCGCTTGCGCTCGAGTTCCTCGAGGTACTGGGTGTAGCGGGACTTCTTGTTGTGGATGCCGCACT
Source organism: Diaporthe amygdali (assembly GCF_026229845.1). Lineage (NCBI taxonomy): Eukaryota > Fungi > Ascomycota > Sordariomycetes > Diaporthales > Diaporthaceae > Diaporthe > Diaporthe amygdali. Next base: position 1,984,688 of record NW_026517022.1, on the reverse strand, counting down.
CGGTCTTGTTCTGGCCCTTCCACCGGCCGGCCCGCTCGTCCTCGCCCGCCTTGACGGGGGACGTCGAGTGCCAGTCGCCGACAGACTTGTACCCCTGGTCCAGGAGCGCGTTGTAGGGCACGTCGTTCTCCTTGACGTACTGCTGCACCTGGTCGAAGCTCCAGTTCACCATGGGGTTGATCTTGACCACGCCCCGCTCGTCGTCGACCTCGATCACGGGGATCTGGTCGCGCTGCCCGCCCTGCGACCGCCGCCGGCCCGTCAGGATGGCGGCGACGTTGAGCTCCGTGTACGACCGCTGCTGCGGCTCCACCTTGGCGTACCAGTCGTACATCTCGGAAGCAACCTCCCACAGCTTCTCGCCGTATGTGGCCTCGAACTCCTCCACCGTGTCGCAGCCGTCTGGCTTGAAGATGTGGAGCTTGACGTTGGGGTACTTCGCCCGCACCCGGTCAATGAGCTCGTGGGTCTCCTTGAAGTGGTACAGTGTGTCGAGGAAGATCATGTCGACGTTCTGGGAGCTGGGGTTCTCCTTTTGCAACTTGGACAGCATGTCCAGCGTGACGAGCCCCGTGAGGCCGAATGCCGTTGATTGGTAGAGGTTGGGGAAGAGGACCTTGACGAAGCGTAGGATGTCCATGGGGTGCATGTTCTCCAGCTGGCTGTTCAGCCACTTCAGGTGGTAGGGTGTGAAGGTCACGGCTGGCAGCGTCATTGTGGATGATGTTGCGGATGCGTAGCCGGACTCAACGTCTTCGGTTGATGACGATGATGATTGTGTGTCGGATTTCGTGTCGAGGGCGCTCAAGCGAGGCGAGGAGCCCAGAGAGGACACGGATGAATCTGAGTGGGAGTAGTTGCCCATGTTGAGAGCCGTCTGGTCTTTCGATTCCACGAATCTCTGACAAAGAAGAGGAGTCTCTGAAAAATCGTATATGGGGGGTTGTGGAGTTAACACAGGCCTGGGGCACACAGGTCCTGGCAGCGCAGCAGCAGCAAGTGTTGGTGTGGCAGCTCAAGAGGATATGATGATATAGAGGGGTTGGGTATTTGTTTTTGGTGTGGGATGAGCTCGCAAGTGACTGGAACAGAGGAAGAATACAGGAGCAGTTGGCTTCTAAAATGGTTTTCGGTCACTTAGGTTCCGCACGAGACAAGAGCAGGATGAGATCAGATCAGGATGAGAAATCACTGCTCAGCACATCTAGTTGCGGAATTACGCTTGCTCTAATATTGGGCCGTGGTCTTGGTGGGAGGAGCAGCGCGCCCTGGCGGGAGAGACAGGGCAGGGCAGGCCAGGCAGACTTAGACACAACGTTCCAGCATGAATAATGGGGAAACCCCCGGGCGGCCGGGAGCAGCGACAGAAGGCGCTGGATCCAAGTACAAAGCTGTTACAGGACATGGCGCGAATCGTGTCTGCCGCGCAGTACTGTGAGGGGCGTGGGTGAGTGAAGCAGGCCGAGCGATGGCGCAATCCGGCCAGGACAGGCTGAGGCAGGCGATGATGGCAGGGCGATGCGATGTGTGTTGATGAAGGCCATCGATGGTGCAATCCGCGCTATTCCTTTCGTGATCAGGGTCCTGGCGCTGATTGGCCCGAGAATCAAAATCTGCCACGGTACCTCGCAGTGACAAGCGACCAGTGCTTGGGTTGAAAGGGGGTTCCTCTGGGAAAAGGCGTGGCAAGTGGGCTGGCCGGGTTGTTTTGCAGCTGTGACAAGTCCGGGGCCGCGGATGGCATTACTTAACCAGATCTGCATCTGCCGCGAGAACTCGCCCAGCAGATCTGGGGAACTACCCGTCCTGATGCAGAGGCATGTCGTCTCTCGACAAGTACACTTTTGGTTTCCCCAGAGTTTTCCTCAGAGGTCTTTTTCGCGGGAGACTGGGGGGGGCGGAAGGCTGGATTTGGTCTGGTCGGCTTAGACGGGACGCGGCACCATTTGCTCTGTCAGTCAGTCTGGGCTGGAGCCCATGCGCCCATCGTATTGGTCCTGCCGGGCTCCACCAGATACGGTTTCGGCCACATGTACCTCAGTATTCCATCGCCATCCCTGCTCTTCCGAACAAGCGCGCTGGCACTGTCCTCAACCCGTTCCCCCCCTCCCTCTCTTAGACACACCTCTCACACCCTTCGTTGCCTCATCCGATTGGAAATCCTCGAGTGTTTTGTCAGCAGCTCGATTAGTAGTGCCAGGTAGTACTGCGTCCGCCCTTTTGCAAAGACTGACTGACACAGCTAGTAATACCACAACACAACCATCCATTCCATTGAGTGACAGCTGCTGGGATGACGCATCTTGCGGTGCTGTTCCTGGATCGAGTCCTACCGAGTAGTAGTGGTGCTGAGTGACAGTCTATTGACGATGAATGAGCACGACAAACGTCATGTCTTCGACGTCATCAGGGAAGATCGACTCTAAACCACTTCTCCTTCCCCGGATTCCTCCCGCTTCTATCTATGATTCCAGTCAAAACTAAATTAACAGGATCAATAGCGAGCACGCGATCGCACAACCGCCAAGCCGGGTGTACATTCCTAATACCAGTCTGCTGTTCCTCTGTGTAACTGTGCCAGCCTGTCAGCTCCAGAGTTTGTGTGTGTGTGTGTGTGCGCATATCTTCAGCCTGTGAGTCAAGAGGCTGCTCTATGCATGGATGCACGGCTTGCAGGGGCGGTTGCGAACAAGAGCTTCGTCTTGACGACACTGATATGAGCGGGAGCGGTCAGCTTGTCTATCTCTCGAGCCCCCCCAGCTGCTTGTTCGAGATGGTGATGGTGTGTCGGCTAATCATTGAGGCGGTCGTAGTTTTTGCTCAAATAGGAGCAACGGGATTGTTCGACTCGAAATGCCATGCAACACAGAGTGTCTGCCCAGGCGCCTTCTCAAATTTGTCATGTTTACCTGATAAAGGGTTTCGATATTGCCCATCCTGCCCTAAATGGTGACATCGGCAGCAGCTCACCCACTGTCTTGCTCTTTCATCTTGGTGAAGCCTCACAGGCAGTGTTGCCAGGACCATGGCTGATGGCAACGCGCATGGCGGCTTTACTTACATCCGCCTCTTGGCCGTCTCCTCCGTTCTGAGCTCTTCTCCGTCCCGTCCGGTTTCTGCCGAGGTCGGGCAGACTTGGGGGAGCAGGTCCCCGTGGCCCGAGCTCCCCAATTGGCGTTTTCGCCAGCAGAGCTCCGGCCAGCTTCGAAACGTAGAACCCGATTAAGATCTTTTTGAGGTATTTGTTTTTGGCTAGATTGGAAGACAAGGCTGACAGCTGTTCTCCTCCTGACTTTGTTGAATTTCCCCGATTTTCCTTCCTTTTCTTTAGCGAAAATGCTTTCTTCAGCTGCACGAACATCGTGTGCCTCCGGCTCGGCCATGCGCTGGCTGGCTAGGCCGAGGGGTAATGGCATGAGGGCCATGAGCACATGCTTCTCAAGCTCCGCAACCTCGCACTCCGTGCCTGTGGTTGGCCGCCAGCGGCGAACCGACGAGCCTACCTTCTCCTCCTCTCCTCGCGCCGCACCTACGTCACTTACCTCTACGAGACACTTCCACGCCTCATCCACAAGAATGGCTGCTGCCACCAGAACCGAGAGCGATGCCTTTGGCGAGATCCAGGTCCCCGCCGACAAGTACTGGGGCGCCCAGACCGAGCGATCCCTCGAGAACTTCCGCATCAACCAGCCTCAGGACCGCATGCCCCCGCCCGTCATCAAGGCCTTTGGTATTCTGAAGGGTGCTGCCGCCAAGGTGAACGTGCGATATGGCCTGGGTATGTCCGGCCTCTGAACGGAGGACCAGCTTCGACCTCACGCTTACAATGCGCCTATGTAGACCCCAAGATCAGCGAGGCCATCCAGCAGGCCGCCAAAGAAGTCGCCGACCTGAAGCTGATCGACCACTTCCCCCTGGTCGTCTGGCAGACCGGCTCCGGTACCCAGTCCAACATGAACGCCAACGAGGTCATCTCCAACCGAGCCATCGAGATCCTCGGTGGCAAGATGGGCTCCAAGAAGCCAGTCCACCCTAACGACCATGTCAACCGCTCCGCCAGCTCCAACGACACTTTCCCTACCGTCATGCACATCGCCGCCGTGCTCGAGCTCGAGGGCGAACTTATCCCGAGCCTGAAGAGCCTGAGGGAAGCCCTGCAGAAGAAGGTCGACGAGTTCGAGGCCAAGAATATCATCAAGATTGGACGTACACACTTGCAGGATGCCACCCCCCTGACGCTGGCCCAGGAGTTCTCGGGCTACGTCGCACAGCTCGACTACGGTATCAAGAGGGTTGAGTCCAGCCTGCCGGAGCTGCGCCAGCTGGCCCAGGGCGGCACGGCCGTTGGCACTGGCATCAACACGTTCGAGGGCTTCGCCGAGGCAATTGCCGAGGAGGTGTCCAAGGCGACGGGCACCCACTTCGAGACGGCGCCAAACAAGTTTGAGTCCCTGGCAGCTCACGATGCTATCGTGCAGGCGCACGGCTCCCTCAACACGGTGGCTGCGTCGCTGAACAAGATCGCCCAGGACATCAGGTACTTGGGCAGCGGTCCTCGCTGTGGTCTCGGAGAGCTCATCCTTCCCGAGAATGAGCCCGGCTCCAGCATCATGCCCGGAAAGGTCAACCCCACCCAGTGTGAGGCTCTCACGATGGTCTGCGCGCAGGTCATGGGCAACAACGTTGCCTGCACGATTGGCGGCATGAACGGGCAGTTCGAGCTCAACGTCTACAAGCCTCTGGTCATCCGCAACCTGCTGCACAGCACCCGTCTGCTGGCAGACGGCATGCGGTCGTTTGAGAAGAACCTGGTCGCGGGTCTGCAGGCCAACGAGGAGAAGATTGGCAGCATCATGAAGGAATCGTAAGTCCAGCTGCCCCGGACATACTGCCGAGGATTACACGATGGGTAGCTAACATTACGTGTGCATCAAGCCTCATGCTTGTCACCTGCCTCAACCCCAAGATTGGCTACGACATGGCCAGCAAGGTCGCCAAGAACGCGCACAAGAAGGGCCTCACCCTGAAGCAATCTGCGCTGGAGCTCCAGGCATTGACCGAGGAGGAGTTCGACACCCTCGTGAAGCCTGAGCTCATGGTCGGGCCGAGCCCATACAAGGGCTAAGCGCATTGCCTGTGATGATGACCTGTAAAATGCCTAGTTTGAATTGACTGCGTGTGTGCACAACACACACAACATGCTGTCACAGACCCTATATCCCAAGCAAATCGGTCCTCTATACCTGAGTATTCACGTAGCGATAAAAGTCAGCTCTGGAGCAAGAAAGGGGAAATAAAAATTCAAATAAATAAAGGGGTTAAGTGTACTATGCTGTATGTGGCGTGTAGAGTATCAAATAGAGAAAATGCGAGACAAGAGAGCGCAGTACGACGTAACGAAGACACTAGCGAATGTCAACGGTAATGTTGCATATGTCTGGGTCCGCGATTCAGCCCTACACCAGCTGACAGGCTCATTCTTGCCTGATATCGTTGTGGCCCTCCTGACGATCAATACAAATCCTGGCCTTCAGTGCTCGGAGTAGAAGCTCCCCCCCAATGACGGCCCCCCTCTGAGAGCCAGGCGTGGCTGCGGACCCCCACCCCGGCAAGGGGGTTCCCTGAGGGCCTGCCTCTACTGGCAGGTGGCCGCGCTGCAGCCCGCCCCAGCTAAGGTACGGCATGTCTCCGAACCTTGGAAAATAGGGAAAGCCAATTCCTGAAGTGTATTGCCTCGACCCCTCTCTGCCCTCTTCTTCCAAGGTCATAGCCCATGGTCCACGGTCCACGGTCCACCGCCCACTCCAGCCAGAAACAAGAGCCAAAGCCAAAAGCCAAAAAGCCAGAGCCGGTGCCCGAGAGTCAGTCCGTCAGTGAGCGAGTGAGCGGCCCTGGAGAAAAGGCTCTTCAATACCACCGCCAACCCTGTGCATTCTTGTATTATTATTGTACATATCCATCCGTGTAGTCGATAGCCCACATAGGCCCCCTCACCCACGTTATTGACATCGTTATCCAACTATTACATCTTTAGTAAAGAATCACTCATCAAGCGTGTTGGCAGGGAGACACACCACTGCACGCTGCCCGCCGCACCGCTGCCCACTGCCCGCCCAACATGACGACTAACGACAGCCCCTCCAAACCCGTCTCGGTCCGGCCCCGGCTCGACTCCTCCAAGAGGAGCAGCTCATACCTGCAGGAATTCCAGCAGTACCGTCCTCCCAACAAGCCCGAGAGCAGCTTTGGCATCGACACCGTTGTCGAGGATGCCTCTGCCGCGAGCAGGACTCCCGCTGTCACTGCTGCTGCCGCCGCTGCCGTGAGCACCAGCGCCAATGCCAATGCCAATGCCAATGCCAATACGCCCTCGCCTCCTCCCGCCTACCGAGGCGTCCCATCGCCTGACAACCCGCCCAAGGTCGTCGAGAGCGGCCTGAACCACGACCTGTCGCATCCCAACTGCGCACCACCACCCGGCGCCTCCTCGCAGAAGCTGGTCGCCACGCTGTTCTACAAGACCAAGAACCAGCGCATCTCCAACAATGCCATCCCCTCGCCCCAGGCGCCGGCGTCGCCAACGCAACAGCACAAGGGACAGCCGTCCGCGCCGCACTCCGAAGGCTCCGACATCCCCGCCAACATGGCGCCGACCACCGACCCCGAGTCCTTCCCCCTCGAGCCGCCCGCCGCAGAGCCCGAGCCCCTCGACCACCTGTACGGCTCGTACGTGTCGCCGCTGTGCGTCACCTCCTTCCTGCACCTCATGTCGGGCTTCCCGCTGCCGCCCGGGTCCGAGAACATGACCTCGGCGCACCGCTGCCTCGACAACAGCGAGCACCCGCTCGTGGTGGAGCTGACGCTGTCGCCGGCCCCGGCCCCGAGCTACCTGGAGCTGGCGGACCTGCGCAAGCACGAGCTCATCTACCGCTTCGAGCGCGAGTGGAACGTCGACGTGGCCCTGCAGCGCGACCTGCTGTGGCGGCGGCACCCGCGGCTGGTCGTCTTCGACATGGACAGCACCCTCATCACGCAGGAGGTCATCGACCTGCTGGCCGCCACGATCAAGGACCCGCCCGACCTGGCCGCCCGCGTCGCCGACATCACGCACCGCGCCATGCTGGGCGAGCTGCAGTTCGAGAGCGCCTTCCGCGAGCGCGTCGCCCTGCTCAAGGGCCTCCCCGAGACCATCTTCGAGGAGCTGCGCGCCGTGCTGGACGTGACGCCCGGCGTGCGGCCGCTGGTGCGCGCGCTCAAGAGGCTCGGCGTGCGGACCGCCGTGCTGAGCGGCGGCTTCCAGCCGCTGACGGCGTGGCTGGCGTCGGAGCTGGGCATCGACCACGCGCACGCCAACGAGGTCGTCATCGAGGGCGGCAGGCTGACGGGCGAGGTCGCGGGCGTCATCGTCGGGCGCGAGCGCAAGGCCGAGCTGCTGGCGCAGATCGCGGCCGCCGAGGGCATCGACCTCAGCCAGGTGGTCGCCGTCGGCGACGGCGCCAACGACCTCAAGATGATGGCCACCGCCGGCCTGGGCGTCGCCTGGAACGCCAAGCCCCGCGTGCAGATGGAAGCCGGCGCGCGGCTCAACGGCGACAGCCTGCTGGATTTGCTGTACCTGTTTGGCTTCACGAGGGAGGAGATCGAGATGTTGTCTGCATAGTTTAGCTTTTGATATCCAGGTTGGGAAGTGACAAGGGCGGGTAGAGGTGGTTTTTGGGGGCTTGGGGAGGGGGGGGGGGGTTTGACGGATGCTTCACTTCTGGACCCGGCACGGTAGACTGTCCAGATGGGGACGACTTTCACAGGCTGGGCCCGGATGGTCACTTTGGCAAATAGGAGAAATCCAAAGGCTTTTTACTCAAGGTGTATGCGATGTTCCCTGAATCGTGATTGCGCTCTTGAGAACCTAGGAGAATCGAAAGGGATGATCATCTTTGCATCTCTGTGAAAAGCTGTTCCAAACACTGATCGGCATATCCTGTTTTGCCAAAGTACTTTTCCCCGTGTCGTGTCCTTCCCTGTCCAAAAAGACCCCCCAGCTTCAAGCCGGCTTCCGCCTGGCAAACCAAAAGCAGTTCCATGGTCCCACGCCGACTTATTCTGCTTAAGCTGCACGCAAAGATTACTGTTCCCGCTAAACCTCGGTCTCGGGTTTCTCCTCTGCCACTTCCTTCGTTGATTCCTGCGCCAGAGCCTGCGCCTGAGCCTGAGCCTGCGCCTCCGTGTCAGCCGTCTCCGCGGGTTCGCCGGTCTGGGTTGTCTCGCCAGTCTCCACGGTCTGGCCGCTCAAGCCAGTCTCGTCGGGCTGGGCCGGCTGGACTGGATGGGCCACCTCTTCGAGCTGGGTGGTCTGGGCCGGCTCGGCTGTTGCGGTGTCAGGAAGACCTGTAGGAAGAGATGGTGGTGGTGGTGCATCATCTTCGGCCTGCTGGTTCAGACTCGTCGACAAAGAACCCAGGATGTCGAAGCTCCCGTCTTCGGTCGCCACGTCTTCAGTTCCTACGTCCTCAGTACCCACGTTCTCAATGCCTACATGCTCAGTTGCCACGTCATCGGCTCGCGTGTCATCGGCCCCAACAATGTCCTTGACCTCAGCATCCTTGTCGCCCCTGTCTTCGGCTCCCACGTTTGCAGCTCCCGCGTCCTCAATAATTACGTCTTCAACACTTACAGCACCTACACCCTCTGCGCCTGTGTCCTTGGAATCGATGTCCTCGGCCTTGATATCGTCAGCTCCTACGCCTCCGATTACCTCCTCAACTGGAACTTGTTCGACTGAGGGTGGCGAGGGTGCAGGTGCAGGGACTGGCGCAATTATCGGAGACGGTGGCGCCGGCTCAGTGACTGCAGGAATTTGTTGGTCTGAAGTTTCAGGCGCCTGACCTGGCATCGGTTCCTCACTGGATGGTAGCGGGACGTCTTCCTTCGGAGGTGCGATTGGAAGTTCTTGGGTCTGCAGGGGTGCCTCGACTACTGGTGGCGGTTCGATGACTGCTGGTGGCTCGACTACAGGCGGTGGTTCAATGACGGGTGCCGATTCGACTGCGACGGGTTGGACGACTGGTTGATCAGGAATCGGTTCCGGGGCTATCATTTCGGATTCGGTGGTGGTGGAGGTGATGCCTTCCATTCCGGTAGTCTCTGTAGGAGCTGTTTCTGCGGGCACTGGAGCGGCCGGTTCTGCAGGCTGATTGTCAACGGGATTTTCTCTAAAGAACGCCTGCGAGAGCAGAATCTCTTGCTGCGGCTCTGGCACTGATGGCTGAAGGCCGAGGGTGGACTCACCCGGCACCTCAGAGAGACCAGTGTCTGCGTTCACCGGCGCGGCTGTTGTTGCGATTGGCGACAAATGTGGTGATGGATCCGTTGGCGACCGGAGGGTCACGTTCTTCAGCGGGCTCCCCTCAAGATGCGTAGATTCGGTAACCAATGGAGGCGGTACGAGGTTCGCGCCAGGCTGTGGCGCGTCTGTCGTCACCGTAACAGGCGGAGCATCTACCGCAGAGTCCGAGGGTGTGTATGAAGGCGCGTCTTTCATCTCCTGATCTTCTCCCTCTGCGGCAGGTGTCCCACTCTCATCGCCATCGCCCTCATCATCATCGCCGGATCCCTCATCTCCATCCTCATCATCAAGCGCACTAGACTCGTTCATCTCGATGTCACCGCCATTCCGTGAGCCGTCCTCGGCCTCGATCTTAACGCCCTGCGAGATTGTTAGACACACTTGATCTGACTTCAAGAAGCGCATACTCACATCTGGACCAACGTTATCGGGTTTGAGCTCGGTAGTACCATCCTGTTGGGGAATCGGTCGAGAAGGTGTAGCCAGTGGCAGTCTTCCCCGTCCTCTCCCGGCACGGCCGCCGCGGCCACGGCCTTTCTTCTTCTGAGGGATCGGCGGCTTTCTTCTCATCGGGGTTGCCGCAGATAATGCTGCCTCACCAGTCGCCTCGGGCGCAGGAACAACACTTGTGGAAATGATCTCTCCATCGACGGCCTGTCCATCGGGGATGATCACTTCCTGCGTGTATGGGTTCCCTGCAGCATCAACCCTCTTGACCGTGGCTTTCGTAACCATAGGGCCTGTGACTTGTGTCCCGAGCTGCCTGGACGGCCGCGTAATAGTGCCCTTTTGCCTCGGGGCCAGGTGATTGATACCTGCATCCTCAGCGCTACGGTCTAGCCGTACCCATTTCTTGACCTTATAACTGTAGCCCTCGCTCGCCGCCGACTCTTTCTTCTCCTGTTTGTCACCAGGTATACCGTCGGCGTCGGCGTCATCTTCCTCGGGAAGGGGTCGTTTTCTGTACAGCTTGCCGGAGCGCGCCAGCCTTAGGAGTTCTTGGTTGTGGGGTGTCAGCAGCGGTGTATCTCTAGGCATCCCATGCGGTAGCTCCTGGGCCCAGCGATCGTGCTTCTTGTTCTCTTCTCGTTCGGGAGGGGGAGCGATTGTGACCATTTGCTGGCGCCATTGTCGGACAGGTAGACCTTGTAAATCTTCGTCAGCTGTGATTCGGGTATGCGATTCGCAGTTTCTGCAGCATTTGCGACATCCCTCCGAGTGGCCGCCCCGCCACCTCAACCCTCGGGTACAGGAACACTCAAGGTAGTCCAGGCCGATCAAGTCCTGGTAATCTTCGATTGACCTGGAGCCTTCCATTGTTCGTGCGATAGCAGACGATATGCCGATTCGAGCAACTGATATCCAAATAAACGGTGGGAAGCGCCTTTCATACCTTCAAAATCATCGTGCTCTGCAAAGCCACTTCGATTTCCGCGCCTGGTGTTAGTGGCCGTTGTCCTGTACTGTGGGTTGCGCCATTGCTATCAGCACCTCTGCGGACCAGATCTAGTGTTGAGATGGGTCGGGAACCAATATGTGACTCACTCCAGGTGCCATATTCGCAAGGCTTGGACAATGATGGCGGTCGAGGCTGCGTGTGGGAGTATATACGCCGCGGCGTCGCAGAGAGCAACGTCTCGTTCGCGGAAGGCCCTCGGGTGTTAATTGAATAGCAGATGAGATGGACGAGGCTTTTCACGGCTGCGAATTATCAAGCCACAAAGGCGCTGAGAAGGAAGCGGTGGTGATAATCTCGATGCTGCTAATACGACATGGGAATCGAGTCGAGCAATGGTCCGTCGTCGCGATGGGAGCGCTGGGTGACGCGCCAGTCGAGGCTGGTTCCAAGGCTCGAATCGAAGTACAGGTACCCAGGTAGCCGCGGGCGCCCGGCCACTTTAGTACTGGTCAAGGGGACCGACCAGCCACTAGAGGGTTGGACCCTGGCAATCCAACCACGATTGTGTGCTGGGCCTACAACAGCTTCACGGTATGCCCTTTGATATCATCAACCTTGGTGGTCGGAACTGATGTTCCTCATCCTGCTCCTGCTAATCGATTTCATTCATTTCAGCGCTATTTAATCTGTCAGATTCTCATTACTGCACCCGGCGGGAGACCATCTGCCTACCTTCGACAGCTCATGACCCTCCACCGTCACAGGTCACTCGCTCATCACTGCCGCGCCTGGGGCAGTTTCTGTCCTGCCCTTCAGCTTTCAACTTAGTCTGGTCTACTCGGGCCACCCCATACGGGCATTGTGGGTCCATTTTGGTCATCATGGGTGAAGCTTGGGATGAACTCGCCGCCTTGCGAACCCGTCGGGGAGAATGCGCCGAGGAAGTGGCCAGGATAAAAGCCAAATGCGCCCAGGACCATCCCCAGCACAAGCACGTTCTGGAATGTCGCGAGTGCTATCCCAAGGTTATCGACCGCATGCGCAGCTGGTATCTGGACACCAAGAATCAAGAGTGGTTCTCCGGGCGCGAGGTTTTTCTAGCCGAACTCAGGGCCTTGTTTGCCGCAGCGCTGGATCATGCGGTTGGCTTGGAGGAGATCGATGCGCGCATCGACGCGGAGCGGCGCAAATGGTATCAGGAACAGATCAAGGCTTCGCCTAGTATCCGGAAAAGCCTGGAGGAGTTGACGGATCACAGGGAGGTGCTTGCGAAAGTCGGAAGTGGTGCGCCGTTCGAGGATCTCATGGAAGCGATGCAGGCCGCCCTTGATGGTTCCAGCAGCAGAGAGGATGCCAAGAAGAGCCTGGATCGCCTGATGGTGGCCAAGTCACCAGAGGAAAGGTACCAGCTTTACAAGGAGACATTCTTCCAGGGCTCATCGGACGAGCACGTTTCTGAAAAGACACAGCTATATGCCGACAGACTCCAGACTGGTGCGACAATGGATGAGATCGTGAACAAGATCTCCTTGGACCGCCGCTCCAGCATAGGGGCATCGGATCAGAAGGAGAGAAACCGCAAGCGGATAGACGAGCTCCGCAGAGCCAGGGCCGCACACGAGCTGCAAAAGTCCAAGAAGGCGAGCGGTCGCAAGGACAGCTCACAAAAGCCGCAGCCTCCGAGCGAAATGTACGACCAACCTCCGTGCAGCGTCTGCCGGAGAGATGTGGACACCAGGAGCTTCATTCCCTGCAACGCATGTGTAGTCATGGTGGACGCAGGCATCCGGTCAAGGACTACGGTCTACTGCTCGCCTGCTTGCAGGGATAGTGATCGAGGCGAAGTGAGTCCAGATTTCCCTACCCTCATATCCGTATATTTGTTCGGGTGAAATGGATGTTGCACAAGGCGAGGGACTGGGAAGCGACAAGATTCGCTGCCAGAACTTTGAATTACAGCCGAGCTTAGAGGGCCTCTGTCATTTCTTGCGAAATTTCTTATTCATCCAGAACGATTTGTCTCTAGCCTTGCGAATGTTCACCTTTGCATCATTCTGGGTCTGATAATTGCTAACGGGAAACAGGAACTCCACTTGGAAGAAAGTCACGCATGCGCAAGCGGTAATTATTGCACACAGATTACCGATGAGGACATTGATATGGACATGGATAGCAAGTGGCTTCTTCTGTGCCGGGAATGCACCCATCTCCACAAAGTTGAATCGATATTCTGCTCCATGCGATGTGCAGATGTCAATTTCAGGCGTCATCGAGAAGAAGTGCACATACCAGGCCGGATGCGAAGATCGATTCAGGTCAATAGGGACATCGATGACATCGTTTTTGATGGAGAGGACAGGTCCAGGTATCATGCGAGGGACATCAAGTCGCACGTGGTGCCATTAGATGATATGTTGGAGGATTTCGCGCAGAGGAACGGGGTCGACATACATTAAGGGCAACTTATCGTCATTGCATGCTGGACCCCATTTCATGTATCGCGTGACGTGGAGTATCATTCGTGTTGGATATGTACACCTCGGTCAATAAGTACTGAATGGGGGTGGGGCCAAGACAGCTTCAGGTTGTAGACCTGAAGACACGAGATCAAGGCTAGAGTGCATCTGAACGCCTCTCGCACTTACTTGTAGTCAAAAATACATAAGATACCCATGCACGCAGTTTCCTTCTCAAAGGGCTCGCTCTCCGCAGGGACTTCTGCAAGCTCTATCGAGTCTTCCTATGTGTCTTCTGTTCATAGTCGAGGCCATATAATCTCTTCAGGATGTGTGACAACGATAACCTCGTGCGAGAATTGAGAGGTAGACAGTCATGAATTAGTGCTGAGAGTTTCATGAAGCATGAGAATAATGTTGTGGGCATAAACATTGCCGTCTTCGTTCTAGAATTATTGCTTGGTAAGTAGTAAAGCCCTCCACACAGGACAGCGTATGCTCATGTCCAAACTGGCCTCAAAGATCCCGCGTCTTCAAGACAACGGCACGCATCGTCAGATCGACTGTATGTGTCTTGCTGGTACTCGACTTTTCGCAAAGTGAGCATGTACAGAGACTGGTGTATCCATGATATACGAAACAGTGAGTACGTTCATTACTGGCGCGGTGCTGAGTTCCATGCATTAGAGCCGAGTATGAAGAGGCCGGCGAGCGTAGAAAGATATTTACCCTCGCATATCTCAACGGTCAAGATCTTTGGATGAGTTTATTTGTATCAACAGTCCAATAGTAATTATTTTTTACTATAACGTCACTTCGATTTCAAATAGACTGATAGCTCCGAATAGAAGAAAGTAAAAGAATTCAGAGCGACAATTTACCAGAGACATGTCGCACACAATATGCCCAGATAAAAAGATGTCAACGAAAACAATGTCTGGGTCTTTATTTTTGGAAAAGGCAATCGCACGGAGACTATTCATTACCAAAACTGTGACACGGGATATTTAATGGACAACATGGCAGATCCTAATAACTCACAGAAACTCGGAATTTGCTCGATTGTTACACAAGCAAATGCCGACTGTTTCAAAACAGCCCTGACCATCTTGAGGGCTCATGGAAATGACATCTTATAATGATTGTTTGTGTCCACTTACTTATCTGTTGCTGATCGTGTTCTGTCATCCAGAACTGCGCCGTTCGTTCTTTGACGCCTGTTGCCAGAAAACAAACCCGAGCTTGAGTGAAGGCGCTAGAGAAGGCGAGATTGACATAGTTCGGGACACTGCCCACAAGTAATTGTTCGGTTTCTCCGTCTGCTCGGCCATGTTTCTCGGCCGAAGGAGATACGGTAAGATAGAACTGCACCAACTGTGATTCAGCAGCTACAGTTCAGGTTTGAGCAGATAAGCATGTTACGGATTTAACAGAATCAATACTTCAATGCACAACAGAGTGACAGGGAACAGACTCCGTCCCAAATTTGTAGGATCTTGAGGATTGGAAAACCTGCGGGACGTAAAAGAATCGAAGCCTGTGAAAAGTGGTACTGTGACTGTGGCAGATGAAGTTGAAGGAGGGCACTAATAGAGCTGTCATAGAACGGGCTACTGCAGCAGTTGGGGCCTACTGTACCTACCCGGCAACGCCGAGCCCGACCCTTTTCAATGCGAGCGGCCTCGGGCCAAAAAGTGTTGCATCATAGGCCGCGCCGGCCTCAGATTTCAAATAGCTCAGAAAATCTCCTTCCCTCCGCCCCCCATCTGTCCCCATGCACAATCCCTAGCACTCCCGCCATGTCGCTATCATCGGCGCTCAAGGGCGATTCGCCCCAGCAAGTGCGGTCGTTGGTGAGTCCCTCGTGGTTCCGGTCCCGGGTCGCGCAGGCGGGTGCAAGACACACGCGGCCTCGCTTCAAAAACAGTGATATTGACCACTTTTCTTGCCAGTACCGCCAACTCCTCCGGCAGAGCGAGCAATTCGCATCCTACAATTTCAGAGAATACGCGAAGAGGCGGACACGGGACGCGTTCCGTGAGAATAAGGCGGTCGATGATCAGAGGAAGATACAGGAGCTGGTACAGAAGGGCCTGAAGGAGCTGCAGATGATGAAGGTGCGACCATGTCTCATACTTCCACCAAGAGAAGACAGATGGAAGCGTGGCTGTCGTGCCACTCATTGCTCAAGAGGATGAAGAGGCTAATAATATGGCAGCGACAAACGGTGGTTGGCCATTTCTTCGAACTGGACCGATTAGTGGTGGAGGGCGGGATTTCGGTATGCTGGCTTCTCCTAGGAGCATCGTGTCGGACTCCAAGCTGACCTCATTCAGGGCAAACAGAAAGGGAACAAGGGCGGCATCGTGCGACAGAAGGATCAAGGGTATGTTGACGCCTATATTTCGATGTTGAGGCCACAAACTGCTGTGTGATAGCTACTGACATGCTGCTCCTTCAACAGTTGGAACTGAGCAGCTTCACACATTGGTGGCTGCGTTGTGGCATGTGCCCTACGAGCGAGAGGCACTTGAAGGCTATTTTACGTTGACGGTTTGGACATGGTCGGTCTACGGCGTTTCCAGGCTAGGAGAAAGGCCTTTGTACATCAACATTGCCTTGTACAACAGGAGCTCAGCGGCAAGAGCAGGGACGGAGAATATCAAAAGGACAGGGA
Source organism: Diaporthe amygdali (assembly GCF_026229845.1). Lineage (NCBI taxonomy): Eukaryota > Fungi > Ascomycota > Sordariomycetes > Diaporthales > Diaporthaceae > Diaporthe > Diaporthe amygdali. The sequence goes on along the minus strand of NW_026517022.1, from coordinate 1,968,813 downwards.
AGAAAGCGACAGACCCAGCCCGACGATGCTCGCATCTTGGGCAGGCTGTGGTCCGCGACTGGCATGCTGGCTAGGTCAATCTCTGGTCACCGGCGCCGTGTGTCGCTCATTGTCGATTATCTGCACTCCTCACTTACACAAATGATACCATGAACGCTCTGAACTTGTAGAAGTGTTCTGAATCTGAATGCTCATTCCAAAAATCATCATGGTGACAGTGAAACCTGCTGAATATGCTGTTTAGGCGTAGTATTCAACTACCGAGGTGATGTTTCTTAGCTCTGCCGCCCGCCACTTTTCTTAGGCCCTGCAATCGCTCTTCTGTCGCGTTCCGCTCGTGTGCCCCCCAGCCATTTCGCCTTCCTCCTGAGCACACAAGTCAAAATGGTACGTTCCTATTCATATCTTATGCTGTCGCTACAGCGCGTTCACCGGACTAATCCACTTTCTGTAGGCCGACAAGCTCCGTACCCAACAAGAGCTCGAGCGCCTCCAGGCCAAGTACATCGGCACCGGGCACCCGGACACGACGAGCTGGGAGTGGAAGACCAACATCCACCGCGACACGAAGGCCAGCGTCGTCGGGCACACCCCCTTGCTCTCCTACATGGCACTCGCCCAGAACGAGCCCATGGCGAAGGTCAGGGCGCAGCTCATCCGGCAGATGGTCCAGCCCGTTGGACCCCCGCCACCGAGGGAGGACGAGATGGTCCTGCCCGCCGCGGACAACGGAGGCTCATGAAGAGTCAGATGGGGCTATTACGACCGCAGAACCAAACTCGAGTGACGTCTCAGCCGTGGGACAGATCCACTTGACAACGAGCGCACGCCGACCCCGACGTCACGCAGAGCAAACTCGGAGGGAACAACAGGCTTGCCATTACGGTGCCAGAGGGAAAGGAACCGCTGCTAAAGATCATTGTGGGCATGGATGGACAGACAATTCAGAATAGCAATGGCTGCGCCTCAGGGGGTATCAATTCTTGTCCATTCCAGGCATAGCCGCGCAGCTGGAGATGGACCGTCCAGGGTTTTCGTCCACCAAGGACGTTGACCTACAAATAGCAAATACAGATGAGCGAGAGACGCGTTGCCTGTCTTTCCACGCTTCAATCTTCCTCGTCGTCGTCCGCTTCTTCGACTTGCCTCCGCCGGCCCGATCTTCTCCTGCTCGGGCCTTCGCCGTTGTCCTTAGCAACATCCCCATTGTCGGCATTCGAGGCTCCCCCGTTCACAGCATCGCCATTCTCTGCAGGCGCCTTCTTGTCTGGGATTTGCAGACTATTTTGCAGCTTGGACTCAAGCTCGTCGTCGTCTTGCTCGCCCCAGACTTCCCTCACCACCCCTGCCACAACCTCATCGCTCACCTCCACCTTGCCTCGTGGTCCCACGTACCATGTCGTAGCCTCCTGCTCGTCGCCGTGTTGCCTGGCCTCCTTGTCGATGTTCTTGATCAGATAGCCTTGCCTCTGCAGCCTTGCCAGAGTGTCTTCTGTCTTCGTGCTATGGAAGGAGTTGGTCTCCGCGTTGAGGCGCCGCAGGTAGCGCTTCAGTTTGGAGTCGCTCATCTCGCCGCCGTTGATGCGGATCAGCGAGATGAGCAACGTGTAGAAGGCGACGTACGCGGCCTCATCTTCCGCACTCAGGAATTTTGACGGTGCGATAATCTTCGGGGTTTTGTATGCGTCGGGAAGTACGGAGACAAGGACGTAGCTGTTGGAATTCGAGGACTTGGTCTTGGATTTCGCAGCTGTAGGAGGGTCGTTTAGCAGTGCGTGCAAGTGAAAAGATGTTCTTCGACGTACCTTTACGCTTCTCCTCTTTGGTTAACTTATCTCTAACGGGAAGTTCGACCATCTCCATGCCAAAGACTGCGCGGAGTGTCTTCTGTGCGCCGTCAAACACTCTCCTAAATGATCGACTTTGGTCGCCCAGGACTGTTTTTACTGTCAGATCACAACCCAATTGCTTCTGGCACAGTAAATTCCTTAATTGGCACACCTTTCTCCTTGATGCCATCCCTCCGTATTGGTGCTCGAGAGAAATCGCAGGCCATGGCATATCTGACAAGCTTTTTGATTAACTGGCCGTCCGCCGACTCTGCCTGCTCCTCGTCCTCTCCCTCATCAGCTTCCTCGGCATCTTCATCATCGACATCGCTCTCTGGCTCGGCGAGGCGCTGGCGCTGTCTAGGCCTCTGTTCCTCTTCCGTATCGTCGGCGACCTTGAAGGAAGCTGCGTTAGCCTAGCGATATCAAGGACGCGCCGAAGAGGTACGACTCACTTGGCGCAACCTTCTTGATGTAGAGGGCATGACTGTAGTGGACGTGGTAGTTGCTATCAACCTACCACAAATCGAAAGGGGAAAGACAAAAATAGAGGGAAGTTACAAAATGCAATGGAGTACAAGATCATGTGTGCATACAGCGAAACCCAGCTTCCTTGTAAAGCGACGCGACTGGGCAATGAATTAAGACGCGTCTGCGGGCCGAGGCAGTGCTGTAGTCTGTAGTCAATTACCCGTCTAGGTACTGTGCAGCACTGAAGTACCTAAGCACAGTGGTGAGATGCCTGCCGGAGATCGTGTAAGTCGAGAGCTCTCAATAAATTTTTGGACTCGAACCCACCAGCTTTTCCGGCACTGCGCGCCACCCACCACCCTCTGTCTCGTCTTGAGACCTTTCGTCGGGTTCCATTTTGACTTCATGTTCTCTTCCTCGGCATTGGGTGGCTCGATCTGTCTCAGATGCCAAATCCGCGCCGTTTCCCGTCGAGCACCTCCGCTGCTCGCCGCGGCGCAGATCCGCGGTAGACGACGACAATATGCGTCCGACTCAACGAACTCTCGGCCGGGAGACGCCAGGCCTGCAGCGGAAATAAGAGAGCAGGGTCGCGAAAGGGAACAGAGGCTTGACGGATCTCGTCAGCCTCACCCGGATGAGACCTCCAATTCTAGCGTCACTGAGAAAAGCTTGTCCGACACATACGCTTCGATTGTTAAGGATGCTCTTGACCTACCTGACGGGACTGAAACTGGAAGCCACATCCTTAGCGATATCGAGAGAACCTCCGAGCAGCATCAGGACTCACGAGCCAATACCGACCTCCTAGAAAGGACACTCAAAAGCGAGTCCGAATACAGAACAAGAGACAGGAAGGATCAAGGGGAATTGTTCTTCGGCGAATCCCGGCAGCAAAACCTCTCCATGAAGACTAGGACCCTGGCAAAGCGGAAATGTCCTCATTGTCGAAAAGTTTTCCAGACGGCGGCAAGCTGTGAGGCTCACCTCAGGCAGGGCTGTGCGTCAATCAAACAAAGGGACCTCAAATGTTCAAAATGCGGGGATACCTTTGCCACGAAGCAGCTGTTGCATCGCCATACGGCGAAACGCCTGTGCCCTGCAGAGGTGGGACCCGAGGAGCTGGCTGCGAACCAGGAAGCCCAGAAGATGGAGGACGTCCTCGAGCAGGCTGCGGCGAAATTCTCTAGAAATTCAAACCACACAACCTCTAGCAGAGGAAAGCCCGCTTTAGCCGAAGATTGGAGCCTTCCTCGACGTCAGGAGCCTGTGGAGGAATATCATCAGACTGCTGCAGCTGATCATGGGCCCAGCACGTCTGCTGGACAAGATCACAACGCGGACATGGAAGCTGCCCTTCAACCCGACCCTGCAACAACCAACAAGGAGCGTGGCCCAGCGGTGACAAAGGCTGCCATTCAAGAGGAGCCTGCTATAGATCAGTACAAGGGAGACGAGCAGTCGACAGAGGAGGGCTCGGATGATTTCCAGAACCGCAAAATCGTGCGTATCACTAGGGGTCGGAAGAGAGAACATAGAAGGGGTCGCATGATGTTGATAGAGGATGCCTCGAGACTTGGCATTGAGACACTTGGTAAGGAAGCTGAGGTAATTGTCCTGAGGGATGGTCGGCAATGGGAAAGAAGGGCGTCTCCTCTCGAAGCCAGCTCGGGGGAAATAGTGGATGCCGGCATGAAGTTCGAGGATTTTCTGGATGAACAGGGCATCGTCAGTCTGGATGACGTTGTGCAAAACATCCATGGACTGAAACCGAAACGCCAGATCGTTTCTGGGCGGGAGTTCAAGTCCTTGTTCAATACGCTGTTGAGTGGTTTTACGGCTCTCCAGCTCGAGAAGTATGTGTTCTGGTATCGTGAACAGCCAATTTTGAAAGCGATCAAAGATGAGGTCTTTAGCGAGACCTCCGGCGGAGCACAAGTAATGCCAGAGGACATACTCGACAAACATCGGCAATATACCTGGATGACAGAGCAGACACCTTGGATTCCTGCCGTGGACGGTGCTGTAGAAGAGGCACAATATCCCTTGACAGGATACATAATGAAGTCGATGCCGCCAAAGCAGAGACTGGTCATCCAGCTCATGCGGGAATGTTGGGACCTATCAATGCAGGAGCTCCTGGATGGTAATGGCCGCGTTGATATCCAAGTGCGCGATCTGGAATTCAAACTCCTTACTCGTAAGTATAGAACCGTCAGAACAATTCTCGGGTGCGCAGCTGACAATGCATGTTTCAGTCGGCAATCAGCGCTGGCTGAAGCGCATATCGCACATTTTCTTGAAGGAGGGACAGCACATCGAAGTTAGGCGTTCCAGCAACCTCGTTCGCATACAAGCTCCCAAAGCCGTTGCTGAGACCTGTGTGCATGCGCTTGATGAGACACTAAAGAAGGCCAAGACAAAGTCCTTCAATCTGGATCAGGTTCCCTTGCAACAACGCCTTGATGCTGGAATATTTGAAGAACTCGGGAGAATCACGAACTCGGTCGTCGAATATGACCGCCTGAAAGAAGTGGTAAGCAGAATTATCAGCCATCATCCCCCCCCCCCCGAAATGGATAACTGACAGTTGAGTCCAGATTCACGTTACCTGGATCGACATCAGGGATGAAAAATCCCAGACCACACTCGAGAATTCAGGAGAAGTCGTTTTCCGCCTACTTCTGACCGCTCATACACCCGTCAGAACATCGAACAGCCTCACAGTCTACCCTGATGATGTTGAAGGTGGAGGCAGGGTTGTCGAGGACCACAGCAACAAGGAGAAGTTGCCATGGATGGACCGGCGTAGGGAGTGGGCTCGGCTTTGTCTACCGCTCACACCAAAGCAGCCTCGCGCAGCGACATCGTGGTCGCTAACGACTGATGTGCTGAAATTCAAAATTCAGCCTGCGGGGGAAGATCTCGTTCTGCCGACTTCAGAATTCCAGGAAAAGATCGACGCATTCTACCAGACTGTGAAACCGATAGGACTACCCAGATCAGAAAAGGAACAGTCGGAAGAGCAGTCGGAAGAACAGGCACAGGAGCAGGCACAGGAGCAGGCACAGGAACAAGAACAAGCACAAGAACAGGAACAAGAACAAGCACAAGAACAGCGTTCGAAGCAAGATTCAGAGTTGGAAGCTGTTAAAGCCACTCCATCTGGATGGAAACCATTCAAAATCACGACTCACGCAGCGTTCGGGCATGTTCTGCACCTCAATGAACCCAAGCTGGCTCAGAAGATCGCTCGACCAAGTATCTCAACCAGTCTGGCCAGCTGGCCGAGAACATTCGTCCCTCTGATACCCCCGGTGGCTCAAATGGACCTACCTGGATGGGTCCCATACGACGGAATCAAGGACAGGCCATCCACCATTCTCATGCGCTTCACTCCGTACTCTGAGGAAGCTGAATACTCGGACCATCCCACCATCTACACCAACAAAGCACCCCCATTGGAGCTGCGCCTCCTCGCCAACGACCACGACGTCGTAGCAATCCAGTCCCTCCGCGCCATGAACGAGACCAGCATCTCCGACATTCTCCTCCCCGGCGAGCACGTCGACATCCGCACGACGCAGCGCCAGTACGCCGAGCTCCCTGCAGAGAACATCGACGCCACCGCGGGCATGGAGCCCCTGCAGGAGTTCCTCCACAACTCGCGCCTGGAGCCCGCCAAGGGCCAGCTTGTGACGCCCCCGCGGCTGCACAACTTGGGGCTGCCGCGGTGGCTGATAGCGCCGCGGCCGCAACGGCCGCTCCCTTACTCGGCCGAGGGCAACGAGCTGCGCCGGGCGTCGTACGTGTTCGCGGGGCTCGAGGTGCACCGCGCGCTGGAGACGACGTACGACGGGTGGAAGCTCGTGTACACGAGCATCGAGGCGGGCCAGGGCGGCGGGCGCCGCGCCGAGCTAAGCCTCGAGGCCGTGCCGGGCTACGACAGGGACCTGCGCAGGACCAGGGGGGCCATCAACGCCACGTTCTTCCTGCGGTCCATGTACCAGCTCGCGAGGGGCCAGGCAGGACACCTCGTGCGGAGGCCCAGCGACGAGGAGCAGGTCAGGACGACCATCTCGTGGGTTCGGTGACGGGATTTCGATGGAGACAGATAGCCTGGCTGCTGGCCATGGATCGCGGACCGCGATGTTATATGTAGATACTTTGTAGACGATGAGGTGGCAATGGAATGAAAATCCCCATTCAGCTGAGCGCTCAGGGTCCAAGCCTTGCAGCACGTATGAGGCAGGCTATCGGGGCTGCTCCTCACCCGGGAAAACCACTGGGACTGTGCACGGAGACGACATCTTCAAAGCAGTACGCAAAGACATTCGGGGGCGGGAGAGCAAAAAGGGCAGAACGGCAAGTCAGTGGCAGACAGTCCCTATCAAATCGCGTTCTGGGTCGAGGCCGACCTCAGCGGTCATGTTGCTTCAGGAAGCGAAACAGGACCCAATCAGCCAGCCAGCGAGGACGACGGCAGCACGGGGGACGATTGCGGCAGAGCGTAGACTACATGCAATAAACTTTTCAGACAATGCACCAGTAGTACTCATATAGTCACAAACATATCACGATAGTTGAATCGGTCAAAATCTGAAGTACTCAAGGGAATTCCTGATTACTGCGACCCTAAATCACGTCTAAGACTCTATCTCGACCCAAGGCATGAGATGGTTTTACTCGCAGAAATCGCCTGACCATCTCTCATGTCCATACGATCAGTTGCAGAGAACTCGCGAAGATCTCATAGCAACGACCAAATCCGGAGCGACGCTTTTTTGAGGTGTGGATAGGTGGTGTATTGACGAGCTTGTGTGACCTCAAGCTCTTCAAGAGAATGCCAGAACCGGGGGCAGTTTATTTCTTACCAGCCTTGGCAGCGGACTTGGTGACCTTGCCAGAGCCAGCGGCAGCCTTCTCGACGGCCTTGATGACACCGACAGCGACGGTTTGACGCATGTCACGGACGGCGAAACGACCCAGGGGAGGGTAGTCGGTGAAAGCCTCAACACACATGGGCTTGGAGGGAACCATCTTGACGATGGCGGCGTCACCAGACTTGATGAACTTGGGGTTGGCCTCAACAGACTTGCCGGTACGACGGTCAATCTTCTCGAGGATCTCAGAGAACTTGCAGGCGATGTGGGCAGTGTGGCAATCGAGGACGGGTGCGTAACCAGCACCGACCTGGCCAGGGTGGTTGAGGACGATGACCTGGGCGGTGAAAGAAGCGGCGCCCAGAGGGGGGTCGTTCTTGGAGTCACCAGCGACGTTTCCACGGCGAATCTCCTTGACGGAAACGTTCTTCACGTTGAAACCAACGTTGTCACCGGGAACACCCTCAGTGAGCTGCTCGTGGTGCATCTCCACGGACTTGACCTCAGTGGTGACGTTGGCGGGGGCGAAGGTAACGACCATACCGGGCTTGATGATACCAGTCTCGATACGGCCGACGGGCACTGTTCCAATACCACCAATCTTGTAGACATCCTGGAGGGGCAGACGCAGGGGCTTGTCTGTGGGACGCTTGGGGGGCTCAATGGCGTCGATGGCCTCGAGGAGGGTCTTGCCAGTGGCCTCACCACCCTTGCCCTCCTTCTTCCAGCCCTTGTACCAGGGGCAGTTGGTGGAGGCAGTCAACATGTTGTCGCCGTTGAAGCCGGAGATGGGGACGAAGGCAACGGTCTTGGGGTTGTAGCCGACCTTCTTGATGAAGGAGGAGGTCTCCTTGATGATCTCCTGGTAACGGTCCTCGGACCACTTGGTGGTGTCCATCTTGTTGATGGCGACGATGAGCTGCTTGACACCCAGAGTGTAGGCGAGCAAAGCGTGCTCACGAGTCTGGCCATCCTTGGAGATACCAGCCTCGAACTCACCAGTACCGGCAGCAATGATGAGAATAGCGCAGTCGGCCTGGGAGGTACCAGTGATCATGTTCTTGATGAAATCACGGTGACCGGGAGCGTCTGAAGAGCAAGAGCGTTAGCGGATGTCCAACATAGTACCGATTTTCCGCCAGGCTCAGTTCCCTCGAGGAAAGCTTGCCATTTGCGGATGGGTGAGCGCGTATCATAGAACATACCAATGACGGTGACATAGTACTTGGGAGTCTCGAACTTCCAGAGGGCAATGTCGATGGTGATACCACGCTCACGCTCGGCCTTGAGCTTGTCAAGAACCCAGGCGTACTTGAAGGAACCCTTTCCGAGCTCAGCGGCTGTGAAGATGGTAAGTCAGCATGATGCAAGATCTCTTGTAGTAGGAGGATGAGGTGGTAGTGGTGGTGGTATGTAGTGATGTAGTGTGTGCAGGGTTTTCGGGTGGGAGATAAGCTCGCTGATAAGCGCACCCCGCACCCGCACTGAAAATGGAAAATCCAGAGCGAGGGGTGAAAATGCGCCCCCAGGTGTGATGACGCTGTGGGAACGGGCGCACGCCCAGGATTTATGAAGTCGAGCATGTGAAGGGGCATGCAGAATGTGTTGCGATTGTAGAGGTTGATGTTTACTAACCTTCCTTCTCGAACTTCTCGATGGTACGCTTGTCGATACCGCCGCACTGGTAGATCAAGTGACCAGTGGTGGTCGACTTGCCAGAGTCGACGTGGCCGATGACCACGACGTTGATGTGAGTCTTGTCCTGTAGAGATTGTCAGCACCATGTATCGCAATGCCTGGGCATGTTTGATGATGCGAGCGACTGCGACTGCTGCCGCCATCGCTGTTTGTTGCTGCTAGGCGGGAGGGGCTTCTTGTGGGCGGTGACACTTACTTCCTTACCCATCTTGACGGATGTGGATTTGTTTTTTTGAGATGATTGTACTCGCGGAAACTGCTGAGGAGTCAGATGCAGGCCTTGATGAAGGAAGAAAGGAGGTATTCATACGTTTGCAGGATGGATCGCGGACAGGATCTCGGTGTGCAGACGAGGAAGAAAAGAAGTTCAGAAGAGAATTTGAAAGCGGCTGGGAGACTAGAGTTTTGTACTGGGGCCAGATTTTCGAGGGCCAACACGCACGGACCAGGCTGCACGCTGGTGCCCCACTAGCTCCGTCTTTCACTAACAGCTCGACAGTCACCCACTCACCTGCCTGCGAGCCCAGTGAAATCTGAATTCTTCTGTTGCTGTTGCTGTTGCTGTTGCTGTCTTCACACAGGAATCAGCTACGGCATTCTTTCAGATGCCCATTACACGCCGTGCTGAGCCAGGGACATCTGGATGCCGTCATTGAGTCACCCGGTCAGGCCGTCTACAGTATTTGTCCGCATTACAGCTGGGTCTACGTATGCTTATGTGCCTTATCCACCAATACACTCGGCGCAAGAGGATGCCTATGTGTTCAGGCATCCGCATCATGGGAGTGTGCATGGCAAACCGGATGAAATAGAGGAAAGCATGACCTGGAGCCCTGCCGCCACATGCAAATTGATGCTGTTGCTTGACAGGCTTGGATGCTCTTTCCCTATCGCAATGTGGAGGGAGGTACGCTTGTCGTTCTTGACTGAATATTGCAAGAAGCTACCAACGAATGAGCTGGTGCGCAAATTTTTTGATTTGCGAACTCTGCGTTGCGTTGCCATGCCAGCAATCGCCTCCCCTAGCTGCCTGCGAAGCATCTGTGGGGACTGTAAGTTGCGCATCACTTGAAACGCTACCTGGCTGCTGTTATGGATCGACCTCAGATGCCGCCGTCTCCTTGGCCCATTTTTGGGACACCAAGCTGCCTTACCGCCGCCCAATTCTACCCCTCCATGCATCAGCTTCCAAGGCACAGCCAGTCGTCAGTGGCCACACAGTCTAATGTCGGCATGAGTCAAACGGACGAAGGATTTTTTTTCTGGCCCTCGAAATGCGACTGCCTCTGACGGCGTGAGATGCGGTCTTTTATCTGCCGTTAGGAATTCGTCCATCCTGTTGTGAGGCAGTGAGGTCGAGTAAGAGCCCTCTTGCGAGCCTCGAACAACGCATTGCCCAGGCGAGGCCCGCTAAACGCGGGGTAAGGAGCTACGACGTCGCCACTGAAAAAGTTTTTGGCGGGTCTAGAGTTGCCCCTCGAAAGGTTTTGCAGACAAGAGAATAGCTTGCTCGCATGAAGTAAGGGGCGCCAGGGGGGCAATAGCTCCGGAGGTATGGACGGTAACGCCCATTGAAATCCGCTATGCAGCTTGCCGTCTCCAGCTGCGGGACGACGATGACTTCAGGACGCCGCGTAAGGGGCAACGTTTACGTAGCGCACAGCATTGTTATAGACAGACAATCTTCTGTCTTTCGAACTGAGAGCATTATGTCATTGAGTCCACAGTCCGAATCCTTGATCGTCAGGTTCCAGGACTGACCAGCCCGACAGTCCAGCCCAGTCTAATCCTTTGATGGACAGACCTAGATGCTATCGTATAGCAGTCCAGGCAGTGGTCAGCAGCCCCTCAGCCTTGCATGCCATCGGCTCTCTCACGTTGCGATGGAAGGATGGCACCCTCGCATCCAACGCACGAGTAATATTTCGTCTTATCTATTGTACAGGATCAACGGATGCACGCGCGACTTCTGCTGCACAGCAAAGATCATCTCGGTGGCAAGCTCCCAGGCACAGTCGATTGGTGAACTACGCCTCTAGCTTGAACTGGAGTTGCAACAGCGAGGGTCGCGTGCAGCTGACCAGCCCTGCCAGCGTAATCATGGTCCCGTTCACCTACTTTTGAGAACCGGTACTGAGCTTCCGGGGCCCCTGCGAGCTACAGCGGGCTGCTCCAAAATTCCCTGGACTCATGTGTGAAAGCTGCCTTTTTGAGAGAAGCAGTTTCACAAGGGCTGATACGGCAAAAGGGTGTCAAGATGAGGCTTTGTCATGAACGACGGACTTCCTACCACCCTGCTCCGGTCGATTTATTTAACTCATCATGTCATGTAACATATGTTTATTAGGCATTCTCCTGCGGAATTCACTCAACATACAGCAGGCTTGCCCTTGAAATGTCCCAGATATCAAAGTCCTGGTTGGGAACGAGCTCGCACGCCGTATATCCTATTGCATTAAGGTTTTCATTCGACACAATTTAAACACCTGCCTGGCTCTACTTGCTCCCTACCCTCGATCATCTTGTGTTAGAAGCTTTTAGCTCTCCGCAAGAATTAGCAAATTGGCAAAAGGAACAGGCGAGATTCAAGAGCAATGATCAAAATCAAGCAGCGTGAAATATTTTGGCCGGCCACTATGTAAACAGACCAACCGCCGGCCCACTCGTTCATCCCTCGTGGTATTATGTCCAATTGTGACCTCAAAACACCGAAACGCCAAACGTTGATATCGTAACACTCCCGTTCGAAACGCGCTCAGCTTTCAATCTCCAGCATCTGCTTCAGCGCTGCCTCAGAAGCCCTCCACCACCTGCCTCTCTCCTCCAGATCATCCTCAACACCACCTAGTGCCTTCTCCTTCCTCCTGCGCGCCTCCTTCGCCGCCGCTAGGCTGTTCTGCCTCTTCACTTCTAGGGGCTGCAGCTCGGCCTGTAGTCTCTCCATCTCCTTCCGCTTGCGCGGTACCTGCGCACGCAATTGCTCCAGCTGCCTCTCCAGCTCGTGCTTCTGTAGCTTCTTCTCGGCGACCAGCTCCAGCGTCTTGGCCAGGGGCAGGTTCAGGCTCGGGTTCTCCCCAGGCTGCAGCTGCTCACGCAACTCCGCGATCCTTTCCTCCAGCCCGGCGATCCTGTCAGGCAACTCCCGCAGCGTGGCTGTCTCCGTCTGCACACCCTCGTACTTCCTGCTCAGCTCTCGTCCCTTCCTCTCCAGCTCCTCGACCGTGTCGGCGACCTCCATCTTCAGGGCCTTGAGCTGCCCCTTTGCTGCGGCATTCTGCTTCTCCAGCTCCACATTCTCCTGCGGCGTGACGATGAGGGGCGGCTCCCCGACGATGGCGCGGATGAACTTCTCCTTGGTCACCTGCTCCACATACGAGAACCGCAGCTTCGCAAACAGTTCCTTGTAGTGCGCCAGGTCGGCCTCCAGGCTGGCCGGTGTCGCGTCCACGGACGAGCTGGACACGTCGGACGTGCGGGTGCTGTTAGCGTCCTGGCCTGCTTGTGGCAGGGCTGAGGATATAGGCTCGCTGAGTTTTATGATGGAGATCTCGTGTTTTGACTGTAGATCCTCAAGATCCCGAAGGACCTTCTCGGCCTTCTTGGCTGCCATGATGCGTTCTGCCCGGCTCTCGCTGGCTGGCCCGGCTGTCAACTAGGGAGGGTCAGGTTGTTGACTTTGGCGTCGTGAAGTGACAAGATAGAATCGCCCGTTATGTTGTGACAGAGTGTTCAATTGTGTATCAATATCACGGAGTGTAGCGGCTATTAAATCCAATAGTTTCTTGTAGTCGACAACTCTTACCCCGTAAATTGTCTGTCGTTTTGCTGCTGCTGATACTATGTATCTTTGTAATGAGTGAGATTTCGCGGGACCCTAAGGGCGCGACCAGTTTATTTACATTGACCAAACAGGCCTAGCGCGATCTGAACTAAAGTAGCCCGTCCCGAACGATGTCGGCAAGATCCACGCCATCAGTCTCACTTTCCACAGGCGCGCAACCGTTCGACTCACAACCCAATTTTGCTGCATGCTCTTCTGGACAAAATCGCATTCTCCATTGCGCTTTGCTCACTATGGGAAACGACGACTTCCTCACCGACGAACATGTCGCTGATCTACTGGCAAAGGAAGCCAAGGACTGCTCCTTGAAATACTCCACAATGGGGATGGAAGCCTACACCTCATCGCCCTCCAGCTCCAGGTTCGCAAGACTCGACATCCTCGCACCTTCACCTCGCGGCCGCTGATGCATCGCCTCTAGACCGGCCAACAAGGCCAAGCCCAACACACGATTCTTGCGCAACATCATCAAAGGCACCGAACACCACAACAAGACGCTCACAGCAAAGGAGCTCGCAGATTCGCAAGCGCGGTTAAAAGAGCTTGCTGATACAGAAGAAGAGAAGCGCCGCAAGTACAAGCCTACTGCCACCGAGATCCGCGGCCGCCAACTTGGGAACATTGCAGCCCTGCTACAAGGGCAACCCGCCCAGAAGAGGAAACGTGCCGCCCCGACCGAGGAAGACATCACAGATTTACAAAAAGCTCGGGCTGCGGAGGATGCGCGGCGCCTCGCTGACACCGCGGCGGCTCGAAAACGGAACCGTGGCAAGGATGGTAGGCGAAGGAGGTCATTGGAGAGGTATGACGCGCGCAAGGGCCAGGACGGTAATGGAAAGGATCGGGCCAGGCGAGCAAATACGTCTTCTGGAGATGAGGATCGGGGTGTAGACGATCGGAAGCGGAGGCATCGTTCTCGGTCTCCTCAGAGCAGCTCAAGAAAGCATCGCTATCGATCACCTTTAAGGAGCAAAGAGAGAGAAAGAAGTGCACGGAGGACGTCCAATCGACGAGATGACTCTACGGACCCAGCAGATAAATCGTCACGGCGTGCGGACAACGAGGAGGAGGACGCAGACTCAGATCCACTCGAAGACTTGATCGGTCCAGCACCTCCCCCGAAGATGCCTCGAGGTCGCGGTGCGCTCCGCGGGGTCGCAGGCATGGATAGCAGATTCTCCTCCGACTATGACCCCAAGTCTGACGTACAGATGGAAACCGAGGACGGCCGCGACGACTGGGATGACGCCCTGGAAGCTTTGAGGGATAGGGCCCGTTATAGGCAGCAGGGTGCGGATAGGTTGCGCGAAGCCGGCTTTAACGAGGATCAGATCAAGAAGTGGGAGAAGGGCGATGAGAAGAGCATTGACGATGTGCAATGGACAAAAGCGGGCGAGAAGCGGGAGTGGGATCGCGGCAAAGACGACGACCAGACGATCGACGATTGACGCGCATACGAGGAGTTGGTGGTTGAATACACGGGTGATATAATTTACCTGATCTTCAAGAAGTGCAAATCTAATTTAGAGAAAGCTCCGCGTGGCTCAAATTCGGTGCCGCCTGTCCTCCCTTCTCATGAGCATAATGGGCATAACCAAGGTATGGGGCACTGCATCCGGCACTGTTCTATACTGTTTTTCGTGTGGCATTTGATCTTTTTGGATATTACAGTAGAGCATTCAGGTTCGCTGCTTACTCACTTGTCGGGAAACTTAGCAACTAAGACGCCTTCCAGTAAGAATGCATCTAATGTCCAGGCAAGGACGAGGACTGGCTATGTTCAAACCGCAGAAAGGGCCTCGAAATTCCAAGAACGTAATTTGAGGAATAAAGAATCGCATTCTGCCTTCGAGACTGCTATGCTGCACTCACATGCTACACCGAAACCGGCGGGTCTGGACTTGCGCCAAACAGGCCTTGGTGCATATTTTAGCGCATGACGTCGCGCACCCGTCAGAAGTGATTTTGGAGAAAAGGATGGAAAACCGCGACTCCACGCGCCAGCGCAGCAGCAAGGAACCCACCCGCGTACAGCATCGGACCTTCCAAAAGAGAATTCTTTTATCTTGCTGCGACAACCATCCCAACGCAGGATTTGCGCTCTGCTAACACAGATCCTCGGCCTCGCACCACCCACAACGACAGTCACCCGGCCAGCATTGCAGCGCCCCAGAAACAGTCAAGATGGTGTACGTGCGCCAGGAGAAGCTTCCTGGCCTCAAGGAGTACAAGTACTCAGGCGTGGACCACTCGCTCGTGTCCAAGTACATCCTCAAGCCCTTCTACACAAATGTGGTCATCAAGTGCTTCCCCATGTGGATGGCGCCCAACCTGATCACCCTCACGGGCTTCAGTTTCGTCGTCGCCAACTTCTGCACGCTGCTATGGTACAACCCGACCCTCGACCAGGACTGCCCGATCTGGGTATACTACAGCTGGGCGATCGGCCTGTTCCTGTACCAGACTTTTGATGCTGTGGACGGCTCTCAGGCGTGAGTATCTCCGGTGGCTTTAGCGGCATTGCTGCAAGGGCCTGAGGACTGACGTGGCTTCTTCAATATAGACGTCGGACACGACAAAGCGGCCCGCTCGGAGAGCTTTTCGACCATGGCGTTGATGCGGTGAACACCTCATTGGAAGTTCTTCTGTTCGCTGGCAGCCAGAACATGGGCCAAGGATGGACGACAGTCGCGATACTGTTCTGCTGTACGTCACGAGCTGCAAGATCCCGGGGTTCCCTTTTGCGCGGGAATGCGCCCCAAGACATGGCTGTGCATTTTGGCTGACTTGTTGTCGTTATAGCACTCCTGACCTTCTATGTCCAAACCTGGGATGAGTACCACACCAAGACTCTGACCCTGGGCATCGTCAGTGGCCCTGTCGAGGGCATCCTTATCATCTGCGTCATCTACGCGGCGACCGGCTACCTCGGTGGCGGACACATCTGGACATACTCGGCGCTGGACACCATCGGCGTTCCTCGACTACCCTACATCCCAGAGTTCGCCTACAACATGTCTTTCTCGCACTGGTACATGGTTCAAGGCTTTGTGGTGCTCTGCCTCAACACCGTCGAGTCGTGCCGCAACGTCATCAAGGCGAGACGCGCCCGCGGTGACCGCAGCCGCTACGCGCTGGTCGGCCTGGTGCCTTTCTTCGTCACCTGGGCTCTGATCATCGCGTATTTGCTTCTGCAGCCCAACATTCTGCACTGCCACTTAGTCCCCTTCGCCATGTTCTGCGGCATTGTCAACGCCTACTCGGTCGGCCAGATGATCACAGCCCACCTTGTGAAGCTGGAATTTCCCTACACCAACGTCCTGGTGTTGCCTCTGGCCTACGGCGTTTTCGACTCGCTCGGCCCTTGGTTGCAGTATGAGTTTGGGCGCTCATGGCTCGGCTGGCCCAGCGCGCTCGGTGACGGCGTGTACCAGGTAGCATACATGTTCCTCATGCTGGGTGTGTCTATTGGTGTGTACGGGTCCTTTGTCGTCGATGTCATTGTTACTATCTGTGACTACCTCGACATCTGGTGCCTGACTATCAAGCACCCGCACGTGGAACCCCAGACGAACGGAAAGAAGTCTCAGTGAGTATTGCGTCGAGGTAGCGATGGTTGAGGGTCGGATTTGGAGGCATGGCCGGCTTGACTCTGCTACAGATCGTGGCCTGTGGGTGACATGATCATGAGGAAATGTTAGTTCTCGGTCAGTGTCTACGGACTAAGACCTGCTGATTGTCAGCGAAGGAACGGTTATGTTTTATATACGAGATATCATGACTTGTGGGGGGCCAGGAACACACTTCTCGCTTTAGAGACGGAAATGGTCGGTGGAATTGTTGGCGTAAGGATCACGAAAACGGGGGGATTGGACGATCTTTGGTTCTGCTGCATAGGCTTGTGGATTACCTGGTTTTTTGTCAAGCGGATTTCTGAATTATGATACCACTTAATACGAGACAAATGCCGGATTTATTTAAAATCACGCCCGTGGCCTCACAGCCTTTCCCGCGGTCCGTTCGACAATCAGTCGCCTCTCGCAACATTTCGTGCAAAGCGTCACACTTTCAGTCATCGCTCGTTCATTCAAGTATCCGGTCTATCACGACAACGGAAGAAAAAGGCATCGCTTCCCTAAGTAGAGTAAAGAAAAAGGAATTACGGCCAAAAGAATTTTCCCCCAGCCCGTATCGGAATTCCCTGAAGAATATGCCCAAATAAAATGCTCCCAAAACAAGTATCTCAAGTTTCAATGTCCATATCAACCAAGCCTGTCCCCTTTGTTCCGCACTTTCCTCCATATCCACGTGCCAGGTCTAGGTATGCAAGCCAAGCCCTGTGTTTTCCGTTCCCATGCTTTCCATCCTGGCGAAGTGGTCGCCCGTGTACGTCATACTCTTATTGAAGCATTTGGGACAGCCCGATGAGACAACGACCGAGACCGGTGCCCTGAGGACAACGCTGGCCGTGTAAATACGCCGTAAGGCATCCTTTCAAGAATCCAAGCGCCTGCACGCCCACCGTAACCGCGGCGGAATCGGAATCACCCAGACCGCGCGGCCAACGCCCCCCTCATTATCGCAACCTCGAATTCCTTACAATTCTGACGGTGTTGCAATCCGCGAGCAGCCCTGGCACCTCAAAGCAGCTCGTCGCTCCCGGACGCAACGCTCTCCTCGATCGCCTCGAGGATGGCCTTCTCCTCGAACACCGGCCCCTGCCCGTCACACTTGGCCTGATGCTTCAGCCGGTTGCTGATGTCCGCGATGTCCACCAGCCCCCGCTTGTACAACTCATGGCCGATGATGTAGTCCCATGTCGCGCCGGCCGCGTAGAGCCGCTCGCCGCTATCGCTGGTGACGATTCGGTGGCTGGGTGTCTTGTTCGGGTGTTGAGACAGGACATTCGTGTAGAAGTCGGTTGGGTTGTACTGCAGAGGTCCAGTCGTCACCGACGCGCTGCCATGGCCAGGCGAGTGGCCGCCGTTAAGCGAGGACGTCGCTTTCAGAATCTCGTTCTCCGTGCTCATCTTTTGGAGGTCCCGCTTCAGCTTCTCGTTCTCGGATGCGGTCTCGTGCTGTGCAGCTTCCAGAGAGGCGAGCTTCGCCTCGAGGTCCTTGACATGCCGCTCTTTCCGCTCCCTGAAGGCACGCTGACTACACCAGATAACAAGTCAGCACACAAGTCATGTGCAAGATATCAGGAAAAAAAGCAGAGGCACAAAGAAAATTTGTCTGACGTCCTGAGGGGCAAGACCCAAGACAAATCGGCTCCTGCGGTGCGATCTTGTTGCGGCGGCACTTACGCAGCACGGTTTTGGGCTTTGCGCCGTGACTGGGCCGGCGTGAGGTCATCTTCCTCTGCTGAGTTCGAGCCTTGACGGCCAGCATCTAGATCAGCGGCTGGCTCCGGCTTGGTGCTCAGAGACAGGGCATCGGCCTGTGATGGTTTGACTGCAGCGGCGGCAGCGCCATTTATCCCCCGGTGATTGTGGGACTGGCCATTGTGAACGACAGGGTGTTGATTCGGCGGTGTAGGAGGCCCGGGGAATGCAGGCGGCGGGTTGAACTGGGCTGCATATTGATCGAAATTCTGGAACTGTTCGCTGGGGTAGTGGTCGAAGGCATCCTGAGTAAGAGATGTGTAAGCCATGTGAAGCAGTGAGGTGAGGCGCTAGTAATGTGGGCTGCAGAGGGGAGGTTCGGGACAGGTCAAGGAAAAGCGGATTCGAAAGAGCCGCATCATGTACAAGTACATGAAAGACGACGAGAGACTGCTGGTGGGACTCACTGGTGGCGACGTGGTGTTGAAGTCCTCAGAGCCAGCCGAGTTGGAATGTGAAGGCGTCAGAGGGGGGATGTTGATGGGGAACTGGTGATAGGGTGCCTGGGCGCCCGCGAAGTAGGCAGCCTGCGAGTAGTCCATGTTTGCCCACGAAAGAAGGTCTCCAAGACGCGGCGACCGTCTAGCTTTGTCTCTCTTGGTATACAATCGGTGGTTTGAGGAGTTTTCAGAGACCGTCTTTGACGAGAGTGAGCAGGTCCTGCTGGATAGTGTTGCGTCGTTCAGCTCGTCAGAAGCAGTCCGAATTACGGCTAGATCTCCGGGGTAGTCTGCAGGTGGTGGGGAGGGATCATTTATGCGCTGGGCATTTGACTTAGATATACTCCACCGCCCCGGCAGAGGGAAACATGCCTATGGGCTAGTCTAGCTCCTGGGGCACGTCGGCACCCTGGAAACTAGGAGAAACCGCCATCCAACCTTAAAACCTGCCCTGTACCTGGCCTTGTGCGGGACCATGCGCTCGTGGATTCACGGTTGTCCTCCGAGCCTCGAGGGATTGCTGGCCCTTGTTTCGCGGGTGTCAAGCAAGCTCACGCAGGGCGTCCGCCAATTTCCAGAAACTAACACGGACTCGGCGGAGCAATGCTTGGAAGTCTCAAGATCAAGAGACCCAGGTTCGCCACGCGCCTATGTGAACGCTGGTCAGTCAGCCAGCCGCCGTAGGCACGTTTCCCGACAGGATTCTCGTGGACGCCACGCAGCGGGCCGTGTCTCTAATACCCCGTCATTCCACTGTGTTGCACAGAGGGGATGAGACATTGGTCCACTCGAAAAGGCCCAGCATGACTATGTCTGTAACAACAAGCAAATGTCGCTGCAGCCACAGCGCTGCAGGTATCTGGCCCAGGAAGTAGTTCAACTAGTATTCAAAGCCATTGTGGACATAGTTTCCAGGGTTCGGCCGAACACAGCGTGTCTCGCACCAAAAGCTTCTGCTCCTCGAGGTTCTGCGCTTATGAGACTTCAGACCATTTCAAAGTCTCTTGAGATTCAAGGGTCTTGAACCTAGTGGCACAACGGGCCAGTGAATCTGACAGTTCGGATGTCCAGAACCCACATACGAACAGTGCACTGAGTGAGTGAGTGGCCGGCCAATCAACAACATGCAGGATGACTGCCAGCCCAGATTTCCACGCAGCCACGTCCTTAAACTCCAGCATGAGGCCTGCCTTCACCATACGCTGGAACGCTCCTGGAATGCGAAACGCGGTCAGCAGACCCAGCATGCCCGGATTGCATGTTGGCTACATGGACCTGACTACCTGCAACCTGATCCCACTTGGGGACGCTTCTTTGGCTCGGTGTTGGCGAGCGGCGCAAACTTTAGGCATCTCTGCCCAGCAAGGCTGTTGTCAAGCCAGTGACGGACAGGAGCTGGAACCTGGAAAGGATGCTATGAATACGACCGCCATTGGTCCCGGTTAAAATCAGCATGGCACCACTTGCCTGGATTGTCCAACCTTTGCGTTGTAGCGGGAGGAGTTGGGGGTGCGTTCCTGAACCTTGATTTACTACGACGATTCAGTCGTACAGAGGTTGTACAGATCCAGCCTTCCAAAACGCTCGCTAGTCTTGTTGAGGGCTCCACGTCCGCGTGAAGGTGCTTATTTACCGTCCGTCGGGATGCAGCTGACATCTGGCATAACAGCTTCCCGCGATTGTGGAGCCTGGGAGCATTGAGGAAGACATGCTACTAGTGAGTCGATCGACACTCGGTCCCAAGCTGCCCGAGGTACCATCTTCGACGAACCTGATATCGCAAACTGTGCATTTTCTTCGGGTCCGGTCTCTTCGCTTCCTGTGTTTTGCGGTACCCTTGGTAAGGACCTCCTCGACTCTTTGTATGGCTCTGCTTATGCCTCTGAGATGGGTATGCTCAAGCAATTTTGTTTAGCCTGTCGGGGTTCCAAGGCTGGACGACGACACTCATTTCGATAATAAGGGCCGCTCACGTCTCTAAGATGCTTGCTTTTCCCGCAGAGGTATCGCTTTCCAGTCAGCAAAGCATGTTCCCTCGGTCAATACCTTGAGATCCACGGGTTCTCCCATCATCGAGTTCTCGCTTTTGTTAGACACGTCTGACAAAAGTTAGTACGCGATGCGATGTATTTGAAGCTAATTGTTGCGGTGGGACGTCCGGCGATTTTTTCAAAGTATTAAAAAACCATACCTAAGTATTTAGGAATGTGGTTGCGTTCTAGCCACCCTCGGCACCCCAAAGATAAAGAGCAGGAAAGCGGCTGTAGAGAAACCCTGGCGCTGGACGATGAGAGTGCTGACAAAGCTGGTAGGACGCCATTGTGGACTGTCATAGGGTGCTTGGGTGTCAGAATCTCATATTCCATGAAATCTATTTGAGAGAAGAGAAACATGACCTAAGGGATGATCCCGTCGGGCATAACCTCGCTTGTGCGTTTCCTACTGGATAGTGTCCTGTAGGATAGCTCGGATGTGCTATTATGCTGTCCTCGTTATTCCATCATCTTGTCCCCATCGACTCTGCGCCAGCTCTTCTTGGTAGAGGGCCCTTGGGCTTATTTTGCGTTATGGCCTGGCTTATGCTGCTGGCGAGGGCCAGATATGGAGAAGCTCAACAATTCTCCGGCACCTAGGAAGTCTGGCTGAGGGTTTGGCAAGTGCGTTGGACTCCTTGTCATGGTATAATGGCTTTCGTCTGAACTTTCGAGGATCTTTCACAGTTCGACCACAGTTTTTCCTCAATTGTCATTGACCTTTGCGGTGAATGGTCTTCTTTTGCATCGGGTGATGGATAGAGGCAAGTCATCCACTGGCATGATAGCCTTAGATGCAGTTGGACAAACAAAAGTGAATGCCTCAAAAGTGACGCCAGCTGGCAGGGAGCATTTGGGCAACCAAAGGGCGAGAAAGTGACTGTAGCTCGAGGCAACAAGAGTAGGAGCGTCTGAACAGAGCGTTGCAAAAAGGACTGGACACGAGGGCCTGCTTGGAAGACTCGAGGTGACTTACGATTCTATGACACAATGAGAGGCCAAGAAAGTTCACTCGAACTGTTTGACGGGCGCACGATCTCTTGATGGCAGAGTGACCTGACTGGAAAAGACGAGGTACGCGCGGGGACGGCTCGGGGGTTCATTGAATGATCCCACAGCCATCACATCAACTGAGGCCCTTGGGACCTGCAAAGCTTTAAAGACGCAAAAGGGGAGTTGCCAGCTTTTTGGAAGCCACCCAGAGGGAAAGAGCTTCCACCAGCACTTTTGGCAGGTGAACTGTGTAAGCATTTGACTTCCAACCTACACCTCCAACTCCAGCACCATTTTGATCTCCTCCATCCAGCTGTCAGCTACATACCATCTTTGGTCATTTTCTTTTGTTTGTAGCCATTTTCTTCTTCAGCCCTTTGAACAGCCTTTCCTTCCCTGCCACCTTCTCTTGGGCATGGTGGTCCGTCAATTGGAGTTGGAAGAGCAGACAAGCTCTCCACCCACTCAAGGTCAGTCAGCTGCTGTCAAGCGTTGCCTCCTCCCTCTCTGCCTCGTCCTGGTTCCTTCTTTCCTGCCCTTTTATTTCTACGACAGTTCAATTCTCACATCATCTAACTCGCCTCAGGGAACGCTGCCACTCTCTTCAAGTCCATCTCTCGGTGACGGTTTCCGCATTGCTGCCCTGTCGTTTACACCAACTTCCCATTCCTTGTCACAGCAGGCATGTAAGTTGCAGTGGCCCTAGGACCGTCGAAGGACATCGTCTAATTGAAGGCAAGAACAAATTCTGAGAGCAGAACATGACAACATCCATGTCTACTTCCAGCACAACCATCATCCCTCCCCTGGGAAAAGCTACACAGCAACCCACCTACACCACTGCAGGAACTCTCTACAATCCGACCATCACCCCACTCCAGCCACCCTCCCGGAGAGGTCGTGCTTCGAGGTGGGCTCCCCCTTCTCACGCCGAATTGGCCCTTTTCAACAAGTCTGTTCTGGCCGGTTTTCCTTACAAACCCTCCCGTTCTCCTCCCACCACGGCTTCAAGCCTGAAGCACTACACGCCTCTGCAGCAGAATAGCGACCGTGCCATTGAGCCTCCCACGGGTCCAAAGCTCTCAGAACGAACCCTTTCCGAGTCGTCATCTACCCTGTCGCTCAACAGTGCGCCATCGCAAGAGAACATGAACAGCCTTAATAGCAACGGCCGCCTTCTCGAAGAAACGCGTCTCACAGACGACGAGAAGGATGAGGACGAACTGATTCGGATGAGCGTTCTGCCTGTCAGAACAATTACCAATCTAGCATCCTACCCGAACCCTTCCCAAAAGCTGGCCCAAAAGGCCCTCGACCGCGCTCGAGAGACCTTCAAGGCGGCCGCAGAGACATCTCGCTCTTTGACTCCCAATCTATCCCAACATGGTTCTCAGAGACGGGAAGGCCCAGGAGCCAGATCAACTTCTACAAACGTAGACCGAGAGAACCTTCCCCCTTCTGGCTGGATCTCCAAGCACGACCAGTCGAAGAACGCTACTAGATCCAGTGTTCTCTCCAGTGGCCCTGGAGCGCCTCAGCCGTTGACCGCCGGGCCACCAGGTCAGAGGCAGTATAAACCTTCCACCTTGGAGGCTACGTTTCGTGCTCTGCAGTCGGGCAATCAGAAGCAGTCCTCTGCGACCGACGAGACATACCTCAATACGGATTCTTCTCTGGTCAACATGGGAATATCAGCAAAGATCACAGCTGCTTCTCGAATTCAGTCCCCAGACCAAGCGCACCTCGCAACCAAGGACTACTTCGAAGCTTCCCAGCCGATTGTGAACCCTACAGCCAACATGGTGCTCCGGTATGATCCCAGTCAACCACGTCGACGCACACAAGATACCCTCTCCGCTGAAGCAGTCAGAGTCTACTTCCCCGACGGGTTTCCTCCAGATCTTGGCCCTCCAACCGTTCCCTTGCTTTCTAACAGCGCCGGACGTCCCGAGGGCCGCTTTCCTCCCACCCAAGAGGAGCTTCGACTGAGGAATGCTCGCTGCAAGGTCGCTTTCTACAGCGCCACCCAGGACCTTACAAAGACCCTAGATGCGAGAATTGCAGAGGCGCAGGACAAGCTCCGAGATCTTGAGCTCGGTTTCAACAGTGCACGCGAGCGTAATGCAGCTCGCAATGCGGAAATTGATCTTGTTTTCAATTCTTCCAAGCTTGGAAAGCCAAGACATGAGTTTTCCATCGACTTTGCGAATGAGTTGCCAACTCATGAGGCCGCTATACCGCTCGTCAATATGGCATTTTCTACACTGCTCAACTACTGGGCCGATGGACGGCTCATGGACGTCCCAACCGGCTTCGGAAAGATGGAAGACAACAAGACCTGAACCCACAGCGAAGCAACACGTGCCGTCGACATTTGGGAGCCATGGTGGGCTCTGAACGAGGACAAGTGTGACAAGACAATGAAGAAAGGGGCAGAGAGGTAATTGAAAAAAATAAAATGCTGGAGACGCCACACAGATCTGTTGGTGATGAGGTAGCTTAAGGGAGAAGTTTTTCTAATTTTCTCTTTTTTGGAACAAGGGCAGTTTCCACGAGGATAATTATCTTGGGCAACCCTTGGTTGGGCCACCAAGACAGACAGACACACAGTTTGAGTGACCGGGAGATGGCCAAAAGGGTGAAGAGATGAGCAGGAGCTCTGACACTCCGCATGGTCCAACCCTCTCCTGCTTGGAATAGAAGAGCATCGAGTGCGTTTCCCGAAAACAGAATTGAAGAATTAGGACAGGACAAATAGGACGCAGACAGCTTAAAGCAATACTCAAATATAATTTGATGCTGTCTCCCAAATGAACATACAGTGAAGCCATGAATTGGAATCATCTCAATATGATATCTGCGCTTGCATAGAGACTGGCCTCTGAGAGGTGTCAATCTGAGTGATAGAAGCACGCTTGTTGTCTGGTCCAACTGTAGGTATGAATGAGCTCACCAGACTAAGCTATCCGCTCGATACGAGTCGAGACCCCGGCTGACTCGAAAGGAATCACTGCAACACAGGCGACGTAGGACTGGTAGGACGTAGAAGAGCGTTTCATTGAGCATCACAAGCCAGGTAGGGCTGGGGCGGACAGCAAGTCGACAATCTTTCAAGTCACACAAAAACATAGAAGACGCAGTACACACGTTTCGATCATGACTCGAATTATTCCATTCATACCCACGGCATGGATGGTCCCTCGTACCGGCTATGGCTGGTCCTACATGTCACGACGCAAATTTCCTTGTCATCGTCTCGAAGCCACCCACGCAAACATCATCATCATCGTCATCATCGCTGTCGCCGCTTGAGCCCCGAAAAATTGTCAAAGTTTGTTGTTTTCAAGCTGTCTACCCTGCCTGTTGCTTTTCTTCGGGACCTCAAGCTCGGCAGTCAAAGACCTCTCCAGGAGCTCCTGAGCAGCACATTTCCACATTCAAACCGTCCTCCCCTTGTCCCCTGCTCGTAAGAACCCCTCCCCCAAAGCCCGGTACCCCTCACTTTCCATACGTGTTGAGAGACGCGATTACTTCGTCTAGTCCTGCTCTACCTCGGTCCTACTCTCATCTTGGTCTGAATCGTCGAGGCTAGTATGCGCCCCAAAATGGAATGGAAGACAATTGCACAAATGAAAACATTTCGGGAATCGCCCGCCGTGAGGTCCAGGTGGAAGAGGACCTGACCCAGCTGTCCGGCGTCGTATAACAGAAGAGGGAGAATTTATGTCGCCATCCAAAGCCGGTGCCAGCGAATATGCAAAGTGGTGCCGGGAAGTCGGTATTCAAGGTGAAGTTTTGGTTGAAGGTACGCCCTCTGGTCGTGGACGGATGCATCCCATTAAAACGCCAATGTGAATAAACACAAGTTAAGAAAAAACGCCTGTCGTATCCGCGGTATGCTATCCAGCTTGACCTGACTCCCGCTTGACCTTGAGGGGACTGAAACCTAGAAGCTTCAAGATGCGGAAAGAGATTGCCAGACGAGCCGAATGGGTATATATATATGGCCCTGGCTAGGAGCAGATTAAGACCAAAGTGAACAGTGAACTCGAGCCAGGCTCATCGCGAGACTGGGTTCCTGGTCGTGAAATGCCGTGAACATGAGCCAAACCGAGGTCTATGATCAGGGTAGAGGTGAAGCGTATGAGTGAATCGAAAGGCGGTGTTGGACGAAATGTGACACAGATCAGATCACAGACCTCCGGGGTAAGCGCCACCACCACCACGGCGAGGAGGACCGCGCCCCCCGCGTCCGCCTGCACCAGGTAACATGAAGTCGGGGTTTCCGTCTAACAAGACATCACGCGGTGGTTGTACTGGTCGCCGAGGCGGCACGGCCCCAAAGCCGCCCCCCATCATTGGGGGCGGCGGGTTGTTGCCCGGCCAGTTTGGATTGATTCCTCGCTGCGATATCGAGGTGAAGGTTGATCGCTCAGACTCAGCAGGGCTGCGAGCTCCCTCAGGAATGCTGTCATAAGAGTTGTCAGTCTCGAGAGCCGGAGGTGTCGGTCTTTGAGCGGGAGTGGCCACCATTGGAGGCTCGGCAAAGCGAGGGTCTATGTCTTCAACATAGGATGTTTCTTGTGGAGCCGGACGAGGACTTCCAGTATTTGATCTTGGAATGCCTGCCGGGGGACGCAGTGGAGATGGTACTGCTGACTGATGTTGAGCAGCATTCTGGTTCCAACCTGTACGTATAGGGACGTATTGGCTGCACAACTGTTAGCGTTGATTTTTGCACCAATGGTGTTGAAATCACTCACTCGTCTGGTTGACTGTATCTGCTACCCTCACTCATAACAGTGTCGTGGCGGCGTGCTGTATCTCGGCCTTGCTGCAGTCCCACCATCCCAGCAATGTCGGCATCACTGTCACTAAGACCAAAGCCCTGTTGGGCATGTGAGGGGCTGCCAGGCGCACGCATTGGTGTAGCCTGGCCGGGGATATCGCTCTCGGTTCCGGGCAACGGTGGCGGTGACTCTGCTCTAGGGAGGTCGCTCTCTCTTCCAGGAGTGTACGCCTCATAACTGTTTCCAGTCGCAACGCTTGGCATGGATGGATTCAAGTTGTTCATCTGATAGCCAGGGGCAGACGGAGGGCCTGGAGACTGCTGTCGAGCACCATACGGGCCGCCATATTCGATGGCCGGGGAGCCTCTGCGGTCGTAAGGCCCAGAATCGTAGCTTGGCGGCGGCGGTGGCGGCCGGCCTCCCCTCATCATAGGTCCGCCATAGCCACGTGGTGGTGGCCCATATCCCCCTCGGTTTGGAGGGGGGCCATAGCCTCCGCGGCCTCCTGGTGGGCCATATCCTCCTCGCCCCGGACCTGGCCCATAACCACCTCTTGGGGGCCCGTAGCCGCCGCGGCCACGATAGCCACCTGGAGGCATGCCACCACGCCCTCGAGATCGTTGAGTTTCCGTGGACGGCCTTCGCATACCATAAGCATCGGGAGGCGGGTTGATGGGATTACCAAATTGATCCCTGGATGGGGCCCTTCGAGGACCAGGGCCGATAGGGCCATTGTACATGGTCTCAGCGTTGTTCATTTCCACCGGAATGTTGTTCGGAGACCTATCGGAAGGACTGCGTGCCGTCAGTGGGATGCGCTCATCGCTGATGCGGTCGTCCTTCTTTTCGAATGAGGCAAAGGCGGGCAGCTTATCGTTGGCAGCGCCGTTGGCTCCGCTGACAACAGGCATGGTTGGTTGTACGGTGCTCGGTATTTGCGTGTCCTTGGCCTGTCGGTTATAAAAGTTCTCTCCGCTCATCTCTGCGTTCTCATTGATCCTCTTCTTCCTTGCTTTCCTGTTGACAATAGTCCTTCGCATGGCGCATGATACCAGTGTGCTCAACGCCACCAAAATGGTTGCTGCGAGGACAAGATATGACCCGAAGGCCATATGAGGTACGAAGAGTAATACATCGATGAGGAAAGACAGCAGACAAACGATCAAATCGATGATGCTGAGGATGAATACTAGAAGCAGATATCTGGAAGAATGTGAGGGAGAGTGCAGGTGGGACACCAGAGCTAGAATCGCCATGATGAGGGTGATCAGAGCAGCCACTGGATGTACAATAAGGATGGCCGAGAGTGTCGACCTTGTCGAACTGGGTAGGTCGAAATCCCCCTCGTTGCCATTGTTATTGATTGCAGCTGCGGAACTGGTTAGCATTCCGAGACAAGGGCTGTGGGGCGAGAGTAGTAGGAGGCCTGGAACTAACAAGTATCGTAGCCTATCTCAATGGGACTGCATGAAGTGCCTTTACACCAGCCGAAGACGCCGAAGCTTACACCGCCGAACGATCCAAGCGGTATCGCCTGGATGATTGGGGTTGAAAGGACCGAGATCAACAGCAGGCCAAAAGCCACCAGCAACAGGATCGATAGGGGGGTTGCCGGTCGCAGCATGGTGGCGGAGGATTGGCCGTCGGCTCGAGGCTCAATAGGTTGTGGAAGAACCGGATGACCGGGCCAGCGCCGTCAAGACGCGGCAAGAAAAGTTAGACGCCAATGAATCCAGAATTTGAGGCAGGTTCTATTGCAGGCGGTCGGTGTCGTGAACTGAAACGTGGTGTGGAAACGGAGAGGAGATGGCTACAACGCGTCGCGGTAACATGGAGAGGGTTTCTCTGCCGAATGGTCGAATGGTCGAATGGTCGAATCAGTCTGCTCGTGCCCGTCTCCAACAGTCCTTTTCCAAAGTAGTCGTGACTTCGACAGAATGAATTGAATACTGCGAAGAGAGAAGCGAAAGAGGTCGAAGCGAGCGAGGGTCGGCAGTCGGACGGGGGCTGTGTGGTTTCGGTTTCGCGTCGCCTTCCCTCGCGATCCTGTACTGTGTTGCTGGTTTCCCACTGATCCAGCCTCCTGGGAATGATGTTGCGGGTAGAAGTGTTCTTTGTCGGTCCTCGCAACGGTGACAAAGGAATTGGGAGCGATCGGGGCTGATGACAACCTCGTCTGGACCTTGGGAGGGAGGAGAGATTCGGGAGAGTGTCGCAGATGGCGCAAGGTTGTGAGGGACGGGTAGCGGTAGCAGGAGGAGAAGCGCACCGACGCTCAGGAGACCAGGCGAGTGCAACAGGGAAAAGTGGGCGCCCGAGACTTTAGTGCTACTAGGCTCGATGTGGGACTGACCCCATGTGGGCCAGGTGGGCCGGGACCCTGGTTGGGGCCCAGATTGTCCTGCCTGGTAGGTGCCCAGGTGTTCTGTGGTGTCGTACCGCGCGCAGTAAATTTAGCAGGCCCAGGTACCTGGATGCTACCTGGCACCGACCCTATCTACCTACTGTATGTATCTACGCAGTGCATGGGAGTGCGCGGATACATGTACCCAGCAACAGACTCAGGTGGCCCCAGGAAACAAAAATAATGATTCCAGATACATTGCCAGATTCATGTCCAGCCGTTTTCGTCGTCATGCTCCCAATCGACACGGTCAAGCGCAGTGACTAGGTTTGCTGGACGTGCCACTCGGACCTGTCCTGTTGCTGCGAACGATGCTGCTGTCGACTCGACGGGTGACACTGCACTTCGGAGAGAAACCTAGACAGGGCGACAGAAAGGATAGACACACACACACACGGCTGACCAAGCAACTGAGACCGAATCTTAATTCCGTTTCGACAAGGTCACGATGAGTCTGCTGCGCCTGCAGATCACGTCACCCTCTCTCCAGCATTGTGGGAATGCATTGACCGAGGACAGCGCCTATGCCTCACATTGCCTTTGTCTCTATTCCAACACAACATGGTAGGCCCTCTCCCGGTCTGTCGGGTCTGTCGTCAACGACAAGAAACTACTGATCGCAGAGGACTGTGCCCAGAGCCTATCAAGGCGATCCTTCGCTCTTGAACAAGCAGGCAGGTCACGGAACTGGAAGCCTTGTGGATGGGGAGCGAAGGAGGCTATGCCCCAGTCTGGGTTCCCGCCGTGCAACCTCCGAGATACCATCACCAATCCCGCCAATGACCTAGTGGCATGGGGCAAAAGAAGGTTGCCCCGATACTCCAAGGTTATTTCAACCGCTCCTCACCTCCCGTTCGCAGAGATTGCGATCCAATCCGATCCGACTAGCTTCGACTCGACCAACCTGACGTGACCTTGACCTGACCTGCATCCTGTTGGTTCGCTTCCAACTTTCTCGTGCCTCTCTGCAGCTCTGCCACAAATCTACAAATCGTGCCCTATCAGCCCAGTGGCCCGCCCTCCCATCCATTGCGTGTCTGGCGTGGCTGTTCGCCTCTGGGCATCGTCGAGAACACCCAGATCACCCGGGTAGAGATTCATGGAGCATGCAATTATCGGGACGTTAGCGGCAACTCAGGCTCGCCATCAATCCCAAACAAGCCCACCAGTACCATTGCGTACTGCGCCGTGACTCTCCAGCCTATCTGCGCGTCATATCTCCCCTCTGCCAGGGGACCTCCGACCAGAATTCATGCTCGACTGCCATTGCCCTGCCAAAACGAACGCCTGCAACCGCTCCTGCAAAATCTCGCCCAATTTTAGAGGAAAACCCCGGTCCTGACTCTCCTGCCGATCAAGCACAGGAAATTGCACAAATCTTGCAGTTCAGGATAAATGGCGCTGCACTCAGGATCTTCGTCCCTTATCGCCGCCCGCTCGACACTGGCGCCTTCAAAGGACCGAAGATTTCATTTAGCCCTGAGCCAGGAGGATCTAGACTCCAATGGCGACGCAACACTGCGAACCGCCCGTTCTTGGTAAGGCTTGTCAATCTCCCGTGCACACTTGGTCTTGGCCCTGACCGTGACCGTGACCGTGACCGTGGCCGAGTCCGTGGTCATGACCCGCCAGCCTACCTAATCTGATGGAATAGTCTTTGCTGCATCAGGCTGCGGGTCAGAAGAGATGGTGCACGCGAGAAGTCATAGTGCAATCATCAAGTCATGAATGATCGCCAACGTGAACGATCGCAATAGTCAGAGCCAGGATCTTCCGTTGCCGCGATGTTGGAAACCGCCTCAGAGATTGCGCTACTGCCCTGAGCCCACTGCCTCGGTAAGGCCTCAAGCTGGGGCTCATTTAGGTGAATCCTGCCTCTTGCCTGCCTGATGTGCCCATCACGATAACTTCATGTCAAAATGACGAGAGCCTCATTTGTTGGGGCCTGATAGTGAGACACCCCTCCATCGGGCGCTCACACCGTTACAGTCCGGCAGCCCAGAAACTTTGCGCTAGATCTGACGCGGCATGAACCCCAAGATGAGCCCGACTCATCTCTGCGACGTCTGCTGTCTGCTGTCCCTTCTTACCGCCCGGACACCAGCGCCGAAGACAGGTCGATCTGGTTGCCCAGCTGTCCCGCCTGTGATCGTCGGGGACCACTTTATGAAGTCGCTTGTCCTTTGTTCCAGTCTGAGCATGGACCTAGACAAATCATCCTAATAATTCCAGTCACATCATGAGTTTTGAAGACCTTGGAAGGATCTCTCATGCGCCCGTGGGCAGGTTCGCCCATGATCTCCATGAGGCCGATCTTCGTCCTGAAATAATTCTTGGGTGACACCCGTGGATCATAACGTCTTAACTATTGCTATAGGGGCAACAGGATAACTCATGGGTTACTTGACGAGGTAGGGGTTGGTGCGCTGGCCTCAGAAGCTCACAGAACCCCTTCCCGAATGGTCAGGGAAACGAGTTTCATCCTGACCACCCACCGTGTGGCTGTGAGCTGCCTGGCTGCGTCATAACCTATAGTCCAGCGAACTCCCCACGCTTCCGGGGTTGATACAGTGTCTCAGATGTTGTAGCTGCGGAAGCATCCGACACCAGGACTGGGCCAATTAGCGCCGCGTCTCCCGTCCTGAACGACAAGCCTGAGAAGAGAGCGTCGGTCGGCAGAGCTGCAGTAATTG
The DNA here is from genome assembly GCF_026229845.1 of Diaporthe amygdali. Classification (NCBI taxonomy): domain Eukaryota; kingdom Fungi; phylum Ascomycota; class Sordariomycetes; order Diaporthales; family Diaporthaceae; genus Diaporthe; species Diaporthe amygdali. Next base: position 1,937,354 of record NW_026517022.1, on the reverse strand, counting down.
TCATGCGGCCGGCGACTCCTGATGGCCGACTAGCCAGATGCGTCGATGTCTGTCATGCGCTGGACGGAGTGACCTGACTTGACGACGGCCACGTGCGGCAGCTCACTCCTGCCAGCATGGAGACACCGTCCGTTGCAGGCCAATGTTTCGCTTGTCACCGCTCAGAAGACTTAAGCTTTCACGAAGAATTGCCGGACTCTAGCGTGCCTCACCTCACTTTGGCATCAGGGCCTAAATAGATCAGACAGTTTGGAGAGTCCGGAGCTGGCTGAAGCTGTCAAACGTGATGGAGGACTAGGCCGCGCAATGTGTTTTCCAGGGCACGAAGCACGCCTCAGACCGCGGGCCAGAGCTGCATCACAAGCATGCTCGGCGGAGCGGATGAAGTTGTCGCCGTGTCACTGTCGTGTCCCCAAGACAGGAGCAGCTGCGCAGCGACTTGGCTGTCATGACCGCAAGTCAGTGAGGTTGTCCTGCTCGCCGTGCCGCCTACAACCATCAGGTGCCGCACCGCTTCCGCAGCAAATCCAGAAGCGTCGGTTGATAAGCAGAGGCTGGCTGCGCTTGGCGCTTCTCTTCTGTTTACCAAGTCCGGCTCGGCGGTGACAGACGGCCATGGGATCGAAACCCAGGGTGCGGAGGAGGCCAGTCAGTGCTTCGGCATTTGGACTACCGGCGTTGTGTTGAATCACGTAGTCGATATGAGAGGAGTATTCGTGAGCTTCTAAGTAGATCATACGCTTGAGGCTGAGCGCCAGATTTGAAGTCTGGAAGTGACATCCCCTAGGCACCTTAAGTAGCTATCGTCTTCATTGTACGCATTCTCTCTCTTGAAAGCAGGGCACAGCAGCCTTCACCCCGAACAAGGTTGTGTTGACACTACCTAGGGCCATTCCTAGCTGAGTCCAAGAGTATGCCACAACAACAAGCCAGCCGCTGTCAAAGCTCGAGAGTACCATCGTCATAAAGATCGTTCCACCACATGATGTCTCTGAGCGTCTCCTCGCTCAAGTCAGCATTGGCAAAATGCTCCCTTTGAGGTGTTCTGATCCTACGATGGACTTCTCCCGCTGTTTTCCACCCAAAAAAGCCAGCCATTTCCCAATCGACAAGTCCTACAATCCTGTCATTGTCCACTATACAGTTGGACTTGGCAAAATCATTATGCATGAAGCTCATGTCTGGGTCGGTGTTGGAGTCCGAGAAGAGGATATCCGCTTCGAGGGGACGAATACGGCCGTTGGTGAGAATATTGGGATCTTGGACGACATGGTTGCGAGCCCGGCGTCCATCAGCGGGCTTGATAGTGTGCAACAGTCGCAGTATCTCTCGTGCCTTGTTTTTAAATGATTCCTTCTGGGCTGGTGATAGGTACGGCCAAGCGACGTTCAAACCTACACCGGGAATTCTTTCCTGGACCAATACCTGGCGTCCATTGATCTGCAAAGTTGTCAGTGATGAACGCGATGCCAATGAGTTCAAGAGAATGAACCTTTCCAGCAAAATAAATCTCTGGTACTCTCACGGCTTTAAACACGCTCCTGGCTATTGCGACGGCCTGGGTTTCGTTGGCATCAGCATAGGAGTAATCGATCTCTGTGCGTTGGCCGTCTCTTGGCTTGTGCAGATGGCTTGACTTGACAACGACACTTCCAAGTGCAAACACGTCCCGGCCGCCTTCATCGGCTGGATAGATTCTGATAGATTCATTGCACATGTCAACGACTGAAGCCCAGTATTGTGCAGAGTCTGCATCCCGGGACTTCACGTGCCGGGGATCAACATGGAAGTCGTCCAGTCTGGGGAAGTACCGTCCGTAGAAGGGCAAGTCCACATAACTATCAGTGGCAGGTATGTCGTCTGGACTTGACACGTAGGGATTCATGATTAAAAGAGGGCATTTACTGGACGAGATGGATGATGCCAGCCATGCGACAACTTCTTCATTTTGGAGAAATAGCGTTCACGCGCAGAAACGTCATACAGCTGTTGTCAAGCCAACATTCATCGATGTCTACTGTTGGCTAGGTAAATTTCTCGAGCAGATTTCAGGCATGTTGGCTTTATTGACTTTTGCTGGGAGGTGTACCAACAGCCATAGTCGGCCTAATATGTAAGCCGGCCATGTCCCAATAGGGCAATCAGCGCATCTAAGTCAAGCCCCAGGGCCTCGGTATGTCCCGGCCGGACGGTGCAATAGGACGCCAAGAAGCCGCAGCGGCGATAAAGCGGATTCCCCCAAAGACCGACTTTCGTCATTGATTCCCCGAGATCCTTTCGACAAAGAAAACTAGGCATCCTTCCAGCCTCCAGCCAGCGCCCCAGATGCCCGCCTCCTCCTCTCCACGCTGAATTGACAAATATCAGCCGGCAGCTATGTTGCGACAGAGCATAGCACGCCTTCGCCGGCAACCGAGGCTGTCGTGCGCGCGGCCGTCGTCGCACGCGACCAGCGGACCCGTCGCAAGCCCGGGACCCATCCAGTGGGCTGCCCGACGACCCCAACCGCTCTCGACAACCTCACCTCTCCTCGCGCACCGCCGCTCCCTCCAGACCGCGGCGCCATTGCAGCCCCTCCGCGGCCCTCCCACGCCCGACTCCCTCGGCGCACCACGAGCCGCGCGCTCCTTCACCCGCTCCCGCAAATGGCTCCGGCGGCTGCTCATCCTCACCGCGGTGAGCGGCACCGTGTACGTGATCGACAGCCAGGTGTACGCGTCCGGGCTGGGCCGCAGCCTGCGCACCTTCGGCACCGGCGTGCTGGTGGCCCTGGACTACAAGATCAACTTCCGCGCCAAGCCGCTGCCGCTGATCGGGAGCGACGGCGGCATCCCGGAGCTCCACAGGCGGTCCGCGGAGCGCATGTTCGACCTGCTGCGGCACAACGGCGGCCTGTACCTCAAGATCGGCCAGGCCATCGCCATGCAGAGCGCCATCATGCCCCCCGAGTTCCAGAAGATGTTCTCGCGCATGTTCGACGACGCGCCGCAGAACAGCTGGGACGAGGTCGAGAAGGTCATCCGGCAGGACTTTGGCGGCCGGAGCGTGCAGGAGGTCTTCGGGGTCAGCTTCGCCGGCGAGGAGGGCAAGGGCGTGATCGAGACGGCGGCCAGGGCGTCTGCCAGCGTTGCGCAGGTGCACTGGGCGAGGCTGCCGGACGGCAGGGAGGTCGCGCTCAAGATCCAGAAGCCGGAGATTGCGAAGCAGATCGGCTGGGACTTGTGGGCGTTCAAGTAAGTTTACATGCTACGTGCGAGAGTCGAGGCTATCTTAATGCTTCTTCAACATATTGACTGGAAGCTGCACAGGGTAGTCACATGGGTCTACAGCAAGTGGTTCGACCTACCATTGTACAGCCTGGTCCCTTTCATCACGGAGCGGCTGGAACTCGAGACCGACTTTGTCAACGAGGCCAAGAACTCCGAGACGATGCGCAAGCTCATCAACGACGAGCCAACCCTCAAGGGCCGCGTCTACGTCCCCATCGTCTACTCCGAGCTCTCGTCCAGGCGTGTCCTAACTACCGAATGGATCGAAGGCACACGACTGTGGGATAAGGCTACCATGACGGGCCCCTGGCTCGGCGGCTACGGGAAGGGATCCCCCGGCGTGCACGGCAAGCAGCTGGACGCACCCGATATGGCGCGCATCCGGCAGAAGTTGCAGCAGGGCCCCGGCGCCGGCGGCGCACAGCTCAAGCCGGAGCGGAACGAGTGGAAAGGACCGCGCGGCAGGGGCGGGCTGGGGCTGTCGGCCAAGGAGGTGATGACGACGATGGTAGACCTCTTCAGCGCGCAGATATTCAAGTGGGGCGTCGTGCACTGCGACCCGCACCCGGGCAACATCTTCATCCGGCGGCTGCCCAGCGGGCGCGCGGAGCTGGTGCTCATCGACCACGGGCTGTACGTGTACATGAGCCCCAAGTTCAGGCGCGAGTACGGCGAGTTCTGGAAGTCGCTCATGACGTTCGACAACGACAAGATCAAGGAGGTGACGGAGGAGTGGGGCATCAAGGCGGCCGACATCTTCGCGTCCGCGACGCTGATGCGGCCGTACGAGGGCGGCGACCAGGAGTTCAAGCGCGGGCTCATGATGGAGGGCATGACCCCCAGCGAGAGGAGCTACGCCATGCAGCGGCGCATGAAGCAGGGAATCAGAGATATACTCGCCGATGAGGACAAGTGGCCCAAGGAGCTCATCTTCATCGGCCGCAATATGCGCATCGTACAGGGGAACAACCAGTTTTTGGGGTCGCCAGTCAACCGGGTCAAGATGATGGGCGAGTGGGCGTCTAGGAGCCTGTTCATGGACCCGAACCTACCCTGGCCGGAGCGGCTTAGGTATCGGTGGCGCCACCTGCTGTTCAAGACGGTGCTGTGGGGCTCGGATATCTTGTTCTACTTCTTCAAGATACGGCAGTGGCTCGGCATCGGGGGCGGCATGGAAGACGAGGTCGAGGCGAGAATGGCGGACATGGCCAAGGACATGGGTGTCGAACTCCAGCACGGGGTGTTTGAAGGCTGAGAGAGAGCCAGAGGAGTCATACACCGAAGAGACTAGACAAGACTCTCAGGGCTTTTAGACAAAGAGAGAGGGGACCCGCACGAGAGACGTGCAGGGAGCTCGGGCTCATAGATGTATATCAGCTGCATACAGACCACCATACAGGCGTTGGAGAGAAGGCGTAGGGAGCTTCGGCGTTCATGTACTCTTCGACGGGCGGCGGGCAGGAGGGAGGCGGCTACTCCAGTCAATACTTATTCCAAGCAAGTCAGAAAGCCATGGCTGGCAAAAATTCTCTCCTTCAACTTGGGTGTCTCAATTCTGTAATATGATTCCCAAGTCTCCCTTGCTACGTCGACATGTTCCTTGTTGAGATTCCAAAAAGCAATGACGCAATTAAAAAACTATAGCAGACGAGCAATATCTGTATCGCCGGGCTAGATGTCTATCTACATTCTTCGAGAAGTACATTCACGGCCTAATTGGCAGGAGATACATTTCATGCTGTTACTTTGCGGCTGCGAAGGCATCGGTCTAGTTGACGGCGGTCTGTCAGATCTGATCAGTTCTACTGATGATCTTCTGCGTACAGGGCATCAACGTCCCGCGCCCGAGTGCCCACAATATACTGTATGTGTGCAGCTCGGGGAAGCTGGACGTGATTTCGGACAGCTGGTCTAATCCTGGAGCAGTGAGATTGCGTCCATGCGTCAGTCGAGAGCAGGAGCTGATCATCTCAATACCACGCAAATTTGCAGAGTTTCAGAATGGGAGGTGACATCGGGCCGCGGCTCGACGAACGCCCACCCAGCCTGGCCTGCTGTGGCTTCGCTTTGGAGCATTCTGGAAGGGAGATTGACGGCTTCGGGGGCGGCCAATATGAGCGCGGTGAGGTGCGCTTAAATTGGCTTCTGCATAGCCCCGGTAGGGCGGGAGGTTTGTTTCTGAAACGGTCGAGGCCTTCTGTGGTCTCCGATGAGCCACTGCTGTGTATATGCAAGATGCAAGCCTCTGCGTCTGCCTCTGGCTTGCCCTTGGCTAACAATCCGGGCTTGACTATCGCATTCTCGGTTATCTTCAGAACGCAGTCCGGACTGCTCTGGCATCAGGGCGGCGGATGCCCTTGTCTCTGCCGGGGCAGGATTGGACGGAGACGGCGAAGTACCGTTCGGTCGGTGGGGACCGACTTGCTCAATTGCTCACTCACTCGATGAATTAACCGTCATTGCGCAGTACAAACTCACCCCGGGTCGCATCATGTGATGGCCAGAAATGTCCTTATAGGCGAGCTCAGCGGCGGGTTGCAGACCGAAGCAGCATCTACTGCCGCCCGCCATTGGTTATGTTGGGGGCTGGCTGTCCGTCTGTCTGTCTGTGCGATTGATGAACGCCGCGCCCAACACAGACAATGGCAATTCTGGTAGACCAGGGTCGGGATGCTACCATATCAAAAATAAGTGGGATCTGCTTGGTATAGGATGATTGGAGGCACGGCACCTTGCTCTCGCCTCCCGAGGACCACGCTGCCTGCAATTTAAAGGGGCCCTCCGCTGCCGCAATCTTGAGCCCTTGTTGCGTTGCTGATTTTGATGCTGTCGATGCCGGTGTCGTTGCAGAGGGACGCAGGACGCATTGCTGATACTGACATGGGCGCGCTCAGGCTGCCTGTCATCTGCATTGCGTGCAGAAACATTGCTTGGCTTGCTCGATATGAGTCCCGTCAATGCGCTACCTGCCTGCCTGTGGACCGGTATATGTGCTGCATGCAGCATGCTTAGGTAGGTAGCGTGCAGTACCACTACCCAGGTCGAGGTGTTCTCACAACGGCTGAGGAGAGGTTCGCAGCTTAGGGCAGGGTGTCTGTCCGTCTTTCCGTCTTATGTCCCATGTGGACGGGACTGGGCTCCAAGACGGAGGTTTAGTAGAATAACGGTGGGCTCTCTGCAAGGCACCATCTCCATCTAAGTGGTTCCCCCGGCCTGGCCCATGCGCATGGAGCCCCTGAAAGACTGATTGATTGACTGGGGCTACTCAAGCGCCTCCTCAGTGCCGGTCTCCAATAGCGGGTGCGCGACAAGAGCCATCTCTCTACCTAACTGTAGGTACCTTGGCCCAGCTTTCGATCCCATCCAATCCTCTGGCGCAGAGGTAAATTCATCGTCCCATTCTCCTCCTCGTCAACACGCCCTCATCACAGTTCAAGGTCGGGAAACCTGGACTAAAACGGTTCTGCGAGCGCTGGTCATTGGCTGCTTGTCTACCTGCAGTACTAGAGCACAAGACAGACACACAGAGAGCGAGAGAGGGACCGTGTCTCCTCAGGACTGACACCCTTCATTGTTCACTGCTGCCCTGCCCACCTCACCACCACTCGTTTGATCTGTTTCCTTTCCTATTCTTTTTTCCCCCCTTCGCGTTCCTCTCACGTACGCCTGCAAAGTGCGTCGCTGGACTGACTGGACGGCACAAGTCGACACCTTACCCCTGACTAGGCTCCTTTGGTAGCTAGCTCTCCCAGTGTCGCGTTACCACACAATCACCACCCTCCAACCTATATCCTATTTCGAGTCGGACCGCAGAGCATAGCAACTCGGCAATATTACCGCACCCGCGAGCAAACCCTAGGTCTGCAAAGCTGTACGTTGTCACCCCTTTTCTTTACTATGTCGTGAAGCTTCCTGTTGGATCGTGTGACATTCACCCCATGGTTGCGCGGGACTGGTAGAGATCTGCCAAGTGACGCACAAGGCACATTAAATCTCCGAGCATCAGAGTGGTATTTCCTCTGTGTCAACGCGGACGGACGAGTCGGTTCCCTTTCATCATTGCTATTCCCATCGCCGGACACTCTTGCTCCTTTTGCAGCGTCACAACCGCAGATTCACACCGCCAGCATATGCGTCCTGCACTGACGATCTATTGCCGACGCCGATCCGCACGTGGTGTCACGGACTGCTCAGAGTCCCTTTACTGCGCCCAGATACTGACAGTGTATCATTCACAGCAGCCAGCACTGCGAACAGCTTGACTCGGTCAACGAGCACGTTGAGTCGCCGGCGTCAATTGCGGATTCTGGTACGCGAGCAACTCCTTGTCACGTCCCCTCGCGCCTGCCTGCACCCATCTTGATCTTGGCCATATTGTCGTGTGTTCTCGATAGGCCAGCCAAGAGCTGAAACAAGCAGCAGCCGCCAGTCGATCTTTATCCCGTCCTGAACTGACACGAAAAGCAGAGGCGCTTAACCAAGACGTCGACCCATACCTTCCCGCCCCTTACGAAGCCCTGTCCCTAGGTGAGGCTTCGCTCGCTGGTCTCTGTCACCCTCAACCGCAAACAGGGGCTCCTTTTCCTAAGGCTCCGAGTTCTCGAAAGTGCAGACCGAAAGTCACGGTGCGACTCCCACGACAACCCATCGCATACTCCATTTGCAAGACTTCACCTTGTCTCGCTCTTGCCAATTGTCCCCACCGGCAGCCAATTCATCCCAAATTCGGGACCGCTTCCTTGGACGACCCGTCTCCAAATCCCCTGGCCGCCCGCCTTTCCCTCTTTTCGTCCGGAGCACCTTCCGTGCCGCCTGAAACGAACTCACTTTGCTGGTCTATGCCCTAGTGGCTTCCTCCGCAGATAGCGCCAGACCTACATTTCAGAGAATGAGCAATCCTCAGCGCTCAAGCTTCGGGATGCTGTTAAGACGCAGCAAGTCAGGCGAGATGAAGGGAGGAAAGAAGGCCCAACAGGCCAGAGAGGCAGAACTTCAACGCCAGCGCGATGCTGCCGTCCCCAAGTCCCCGCCTCGTCTTCCACAGCTCTACAACGGAGCGCCCGCCCCCCAATTCGACCACTTTGGCGTTGACACCCGCCCCGACTCCATTGCCATTGTGTCAGGCAGAGCAGACCAGCGCCAGTACAGCTCCAGCACTCCTCGTCCTTCAATGGATCCGCCTCGCGCGTCCACCAGCACTGCTCCTGCTGTTCCTCCAGTTCCCAACGGGAACTGGGTCGACCCCTATGCGCGCACCGAGAGCATGACCCACCGCGGTCGGTACAGCTACGCCAGTAGTGCGGTGAGCACCGTCAACAGCCCTCGACGCGTACGCAGGAGGAAGGATCCGACCCCGTTCAAGTATGTTAGAATGTCTCGGTGCACATTGAGCGTCCATCACTGACCCTTTCCAGCATCCTGATCATCGGAACGCGGGGTTCTGGCAAGACCTCATTCCTCGAGTTCCTGAAGACCGCCCTTGCCCTACCTGCCAAGAAGCGAGCCAAATCCACCATCGAGGACGAGAACCCCTCCAACCGAGCCCAGCCCTCGGGCAATTTCATCCCCCACTTCATCGAGAGCGAAATTGATGGTGAGCGCGTTGGAGTCACGCTATGGGACTCGGAAGGGCTGGAGAAAAACGTGGTTGACCTGCAGCTTCGAGAAATGGCAACATTCTTGGAGAGCAAGTTCGAGGACACCTTCGCCGAGGAAATGAAGGTTGTGAGATCGCCTGGTGTACAGGATACCCATATCCACGCAGCTTTCCTGATCCTCGATCCAGCTCGGCTGGATCGCAACATTGCGTCCACTAAGGCCGTTTCGGCCAATGGCAATGGCAAGTACCACCCGGAGAACCGGATCGTCGGCAGTTTGGATGAGGATCTCGACCTACAGGTCTTACGGACCCTGCAGGGCAAGACAACCGTCATTCCCGTCGTCGCGAAAGCCGATACCATCACCACCAAACACATGGAAGTCTTGAAAAAGACTGTCTGGGACAGTCTGAAGAAAGCAAACCTGGACCCACTCCAGGTCTTGGGTCTCGAAGATGATGATTACGAATCCCCGCCGACTTCCAGCAGAATCCCAGAGGAGCCCGAGTCTCAAGAGGATGACCACAGTGATGAGGAGAGTGTCGACGGGGAGGAAGAGGAAGGCGAGGAACTGCCCATCCAAGGCAACGAATCCCCCAGCTCACACAGACAATCGGTCAGTTCTGTGCGGCGCAGTAGGACAGGGGATGAGCTGGGAGAGGATGAGGTCCCCTACATTCCCATGTCAATCATCAGCCCCGACATATACGAGCCCGAAGTTCTCGGCCGCAAGTTCCCCTGGGGCTTCGCAGACCCAAACAACGAAGAGCATTGCGACTTCCTCCGACTAAAGGACTCGGTGTTCGGCGAGTGGCGCAACGAGCTCCGCGAGGCTAGCCGGGAGCAATGGTATGAAGGGTGGAGGACAAGCCGCCTCAAGCAGCGCGATGGGCCAGTTCGACGTCGATAGGAGAAGAGGTTCGGACCCGGAGATCCAGATGCCGAGCCCCGTTCCGACCAGAGACACCACCGTCAAGCCCATAATATTAGGGTTGTGACCTTCTAGGATGGCCGCCTTCCCTCCCTTGATGTCGACCACCATACTCACGGCGCATTATTCGCTCAGCCTCGGAGAACTCGACCCTTTTTATACCGCACTACCTCTTAACGATCTTGCAGAGGAGACCCATCCTCGTTTGTCATTCAGAAAATCTTACTTCGGCTGTAGAAATTATTTCTCGCGAGCACCTTGTCGCCTCTCATATCACGGGCCAGGCCGGCGGCGTCGTGGACAATCTACCCTCAGGGCACTCCAGGGCGATCATGATCGTAGCACAACCGTGTCTGCAGGCGTTATGTCACGAATTCCATTCTACGTCAAAAAACATTTCAACAAACCCCGGCTCCTCTCATTGTTTGAGGCTTCTTTCATAGGAGACGGTTAATGACTAAAATTCTTTTTGCTTCTATTTCGTTTGTTATTCACTTCTAGGATTCCCCAATTTTTGTCGAGTTTGCTCAGCAGAAGATAACGGGGGAAGGGGGTGTAGTGGGGGCTGAGGATGAGATTGAGGTGGAGGAATAGTCGGGCAGGGAGACCGTTTTGTTACTAGATACCTTATAAGCTGCTGCTGGCTAGGCTAGGCTGTTAGTTTGAGACTTTACATTACCTATGTAGGCAGCATGAGGGGACGAGGCAATGTGAGAGATCACCTCCTGGACAAGCACCGCGATCGTTGTTCTATGTGACGTCCAGTCGACTGGCTCCCTCTCAATAACGGCGAGTGAGAGCAACGTGGGTCTTCGTACAGGAGCCTTGTTCATTGTTCTTTTTTGTTGCCGTGGTGCCTTTTCAATACCTTTGCCTAAGCTGAACAAGATCCTATGTCCTGAGGCCTTAGAGTGACTTATTTGGAGGTCGATATTGCTGGCGACGCTCGTGGACGTGTAGGGCGGCCATTGGGCATACGAGCCCTACTAGAGGCTCTGATCCACTACGTCTCCAGAAATGTGGCTGAATTCCCAGAGACGCTCCATTGCCAGGAGGCTGTTGGGATCGATTCGACTCGTCATTGTCGCGAGGCAACCTGATCATTTCATCGGAGAGGTGGTATTCCACTGTCACGACGGGGATTGATTATGGCACACCTTGGCTAGTAGGTGGGTCTCAAAACAGGGGGAAAGTTCAGGTATTCTCGATTATAACAAAACCAATGCTAGACTCCAGTCATCATCACCCGCCGTGTCAATTCGTCCCGAGGATTGATCGTTCATTGAACAAAAAAGACCTTCTTTTTGAACATCACCCGCTCAACGAAAAGACTCTTTTTTCACTGACACTGTTTCCTATCCCCGTCCCGGTCGTCTATCGCCGTCAGACTGGACTGCGTACTGCTAGCTCCTGCGCTAACTGGTCTCCATTCATATGTCCATCTTATCTCTGGTCAGCACTGGGATTCTTGTACCAGCTATAATCATAGCCGTGCCGAACTTGTCTGTGTGGGTCTTCGTGCAGCCGGCAAGGTGGCCCGTTCCATATCAAACGGTGGGCTGTACAACTTTGGCGTGAACTATGCAATCGAAGCAACCACCAACGCAGCCACGCCTTCCTCTTCTGCGCGTACTGTGATCTTGGTTGTGACGCCCGACTTGGCCGAGTACGCCATCCTAATGTTGGACACGACCTTGCCGCCATTGACCGACTTTCCAAGGAGCTTGAGCGTGTGTGTGGTCTGGTTGACAGGCACGTCGGTGCCCTCCAGTGGCTGAAGCGAAAGAGTCTTTGCTAATTGCTCGGTTGCCTCTGCAAGGGAAGTCAGTAATCTTTTCAACGCGAACTCAGGAATTCTTCAAAGTATCGAAGAGGGCGAAATGCGAATGGAAATAAAGTGACGTACCTGCGATGCTCTTCATGCCACTCAGTTGCAGCGTCTCCTCAGCCTCTTCACCAGCGGCACCGACCTGCTCCCACAAGTGCGCGAAGTTGCTCGCGTACGTCGGGATCACGTAGTCGCTGCCGGCCAAATCGAACTCGGCCACCTCGTACTCGTCGTCGTAGCCGCTCTCCTCGGGCTCGTTTGTCGATGGGTCGATCTCCTTGCTGGTAAATTTGAGTGTGTTGCTGAAAGAAACCACTGGCAACGACTCCTCTCCGCCAGCCTTCTTGAACGCCACGTAGACCTTGCCAGGCTCGTTCTGAGGAAGCTTCTCGGCCTCGATGATAAAGACTTCTTCAAGTTCTTCGTCATCTGAAGGACCAGCGAGCACAGATACGTTCTCTAGTACGACAGAGTCGAGGGTATTGGTAATATCGTATTGAAGCACGATATGCTCCTTGAAAATGTGCTTGACGACCTTGACAACATACTCCGTCTCGGCCTCTGTCAACTCAACAACAGGTGATGACTTGAGCACGTTGCCAAACTCCTTCATCTCTGGGATGTTCATCAACTCCTGGGCATACTGCTGAGCTGCCGCCGTAGCAGACGCTGCGGCTTCGGCTCCAGATGGCGCAGCCTTTGTGGATGACACCTTTGGTGGCTTGAGGGATGGGGTGGTAGCTGTGAGCTTCTTCGTCCTGTCTTCGGCGTCCGCTTGTTCCCGGGTGACCACAGGAATCTTGGAGATGTCGAAAGCTGACTCGAATGTGGACTTGTCGTCTGATGTGACGTACATGACAAGCTGGTGCTCGAAGTAGGGAAGAGAGAACATGCTGTCGTTCTTCACGAACTTCTCCGCCATCTCGTCTTCTTCGCTCATCAACCTGAGGTTCAGGGCAGCACGGTCTCTGACCTCATCGTCGACATCATCCAAGCAGCGAGTAAGCAGAACCTGTACACTCCTCTTCACTTCGGGATCTTTCTGTCCAACTCCGAACTTGGCCAAAGCAGTGACTGCGGATGCGCGTACGATTGCATTCTCCAGAACGACACGGTTGTAGATATACCGGATGTACTTCGTTGGCTGTGACGTCTTTGGGCCCTCCACACCCAAGAGGTGCAATATCCGTACGGCAAGCTTTGTGAATTCACAATCCTCAATGAATTCGCACAGGTGTGCAAGAGCATCCTCTTTCGAGTCGGGAACAAATTTGATCAAGTCGAACATGCTCTCGACAACAGCGCGCTTGAATTCGTAGCCACCCTCGTCCCGAAGAATGCCACTCAGGAACTGCAGCATACCAGCTTGCTTGCTGGGGAATTTCAGGCACAGAGTCCGGATGGCTTCGACGATGGTAATCTTGAACTCGTCCGTGATCTCGGACATGAAACCCGAGATTTGCTTCATCAAGCGGTCCACGCTAGCTTCATTGCCCGTCTTGAGCAGGGTCGTGATCGCAAATGTAGCAATAGAGCGGTTGCTGTTGGAAATGAGGAGCTCAATGTCCGGGTTGCAGACATGGACGGCCTCGGGCTTGAATGAAGCGAAGTTGTGGAGGATCCTGAGGGCGGCGAACTTGGTTACGGCTCTGGGAGATGTGAGGAACAGCTGCAGAACATGGACGGCCTGCGCGACCTCGGCGTCGGTCACGTCCCGCAGGTCACAAATTGCCTTTGCCGCCTCGAAGTTGACCATCTCGCTCTTATGCCGCAGCCAGCCATCCAGGAGCTGCATCATTGGCTTCCTGAGACCGGCATCCTCCTCGGCGAGTTGCGCTGCCAGGCGAACAAGCATAACGATGGCAGCAGGGCTCTTGACCGCACCAGCAGCTCCGAACTGCTGAACCATCTTGACCAGAGCCATCCTGTCGTGCATGCGCATCTGGTACAGCAAACCAATAGCGTGGTATTGTGTCATGGTGGAGTTGTTTACTGGCAATTGGCCGGAAGAGGACGAGAAACCGAGGGAGAAACCGCCTGAGGACTTGGTGCTAGCCGCAGCTTCTTGGGTCTCGCTCTGCCACCTGCGGACGACATCTTTCGCAATGGGGAGCAGATGGTACGACGACACCAGGGCGGCGGAGGACACGGAGGGATTCTTGTCGACGATCGCAGTCTTCATAACACGCTCAATGGATTGGACAGTGGTCGCCTAGCAAGAGGTCAGTCAGCAAGGGGCAGTCCAGCGAGCAGGCGCAAAACCATGGCCATACATCAATAATGCGGCACAGTGCGCGGATCGCGTTTGGGCGGAAGATTATATCTGTGCTGCCACCAGTGTCCTTCATAATAGTGCTCGTGACCATGATGATGTCCTCGGCGGAGTGGGCCAGCTCCTTGATGACAAGGTGCACCATCTGTCGCAAGCTGGCATCTTTGTTCTGGAAGAGCTTCGAGATGCCGAAGAAGAGTGTGGTGGCTTCGTTGGTGGGGAACTTCTCGCCGGTGTAGAGGAGGAGGGCAATCTTGGTCAGGAGGATTCGACATCTTCGTGGCTGTATGGGCGAGCTGTTGAACAATCGCGCTGTACTGGCACATTAGCATGTGAGCTCTGGTAAGGGGCGCGAGCTGGTTGGGAGCAAGCAGCCTGACCTTCCTGGAAGACCTGGGTCCGGTCGACCTTGACCAGACCGGTGTCGGCATCTTCGTCCTTTTTGCCGTAGTTCATGCTGGGCAATTGGGCTAGCAGTTACGGCGTGGAAGGTGAAGATGGGGATTGCGTCGTGTCTTTGGGCGGCGGCATGGGACAGCGAAGCCAGATAGACGGAGCGGCCAAGCAAGCAAGCCAGCCAGCCAGCTCGCACAGGCCACCTGTTAGTGACGCCGGAGCGAGCTATCTTCCGAGTGTATGTCAGGGTCTAACCCGAAACCACAAGTGACCTCACCCAAACTGTCACTCTTGCGACCTGCTCCTATTTGGTCACTTTTCTGTGTGATTGTTATGCACCGTGAGTTTCACTTCACTTTGTAGAGGATACTGACAAGCCATATGTTGGCAGGGCACAACAACGCAGCAGGATGGCAACACACCCAGAGTCACGAGTCACTACAGAGTACTGGGGAGCTTGACTTTGGTGAATCAGCCGCCTACATCTCGAACTCTAGCCGAAAATATGCAAATGCTTACTATCATTGTCCCTTTCAGATTGGTATCGGTTCACCCAGACTTTCCAAATGGAAATACTTCGGGCAGTGCTTTACCATCTGTCTGATGAGACCAGAGAATGATCCAAAGCACACTCGCCATATCCCTTGTTCTTTTCTCCACTCCTTTCACATCTACAGAATCATTGCTTGATCAGGATTAATACCTGCAATGAACCTTCCAGTACCAAAGCTTCGATGTTCTCTCCTATATATAATGAAAAATTGGCCATTTACAGGAGACGAACATGTTGTAGAACCTCTTACGTTTCGCAGAACAATCACTTGGATGTTATGAACTTTATATACCTGATTTTTGTTGCTTATCAGCTTCTATGTTTTCATACAACGGTCATTTATGATAATCTTCTGTTGAAGGCAAATATATGCTCACGCAAGTATTTTTGCTGGCAATAGTTGTATCTGTATTATAAGTGATAGATCCAGGCTTCCACAAACTCGCTGCCTGCACGTGGACCAGGAAATATCGGAGGGTTCCGAAGGATTCTCAGCTTACAACTCCAGATCCTATTTACTTCGAGATTTCCATCCGTTACGTCTTTATCAACCAAATTCCAGAGAGTACTATTCGCCATCTCCACCAAGGTGGTCAGAAACAGCCCCTAGCTGCGCCTTGGCGAGGGTGTAAGGTTGCCACGAGCCGCCGATGCTGCACAGCCTGGGATTGCCTGATTCAAGGTCACGGCCATCCCAGTGTGAATGATATATAGCCTTGTTGCCCAATATTACGGCGCTCTCGTCAACAAAATTGGCCAGCGAGACCGTTTCGCCATTTTCAACAGTAGACACAATAAACCAGTGAGCCTGCGGGCACCTCAAAATGAAGCCGGTACTCATCAACGGCGGTGCGTCGTTCTTTGGCAAGCGGCTTCTATTTGTCATTATCTATTATATCCAAATTTCGATTCGACTGTTCCGCCTGCATGTTCTCGGGCAATGGCGTCGCCCGCGCGAGGAACCCAAAATCGCTCTGTATCACGACCGCGGAGTGGCTTTGATCCAATCAGTCATTCACTTGATTCCTTTAACGGTAGTGGTAGCATTCATGGTTTTGAACATCCGCTCGTGGTACTGGGGTGACCCATCCACAACGGTACTCACAGCCCTTCAGTTCGCCGCCAAATTCTTGGAAATTATGATGCAGACCTCACTGGGGACAATCTTGATGAGCATTGTTCGTCATCAACTGCTCGGGGACCGCGGACTGCCTCTGGGGAGCTTTCTGGGCCCGTACAGCGTTACCGACATCTCGTATCTGTGGTCTTTGGAGTTCTGGGGGGGACTTACTTCCAAGCATGCTCGTGTCAGACAAAGGCTTGTCCTTGGGATCGTTATGTCGGCCTTGGTAGTCTTAGCCTCGCTGGTCGGCCCGTCCATCGCTGTTCTTCTGATCCCGCGGCCAATAGACTACGCAACAGGCCATTATCTCATCTTGCTTGACGAGCAGGAAACTATATCTCCAAGTAGTGTTGGTCTGAAAGGAGTGAATCTCACGTGAGTGCAGACATACTTTGACCAAGCAAGGTGGATACAACGATCATTTCTAACGTCTCAATAGAAATGAAATTGCTTTCCGAGATGACCTGTTTCAAATCGTCCGGAACGAAAACAGCGACATTCAGTTCACTGATCAATATGGCCTGACTCGAACAATACCATCCCTTGAAAAGGATCCTGGATTCCTTCCATTCTTTCCCAACCCAGCCCCCACCATTGGAATCGGGACTCTTCCAGCTACGCTCATGTCAGAGGCTCTTAGATTTCCAGGCTTCTACTTCTTCAACGGGTTGCGGATAGAATCGACGCTAGAAAATATTGCGAAGACAACCACATTCCAACCTTATGTTCAAGGCAACTGCGGGACACAATGGCTCAACGACACACAGGATCCCAACAGCACCTACATAGTCTTCGGGGATATCAGTCCAGAAGTCACCAACCTCACATTCGCAGATTTCATTGACATTATCAATTCCGGCACGCCCAACAACTCCACAACGGACACTACGATCATAGTGTGGAACGATGCGCCCGAACAAACAACAAACCACTCCATATTGATGGTCCAGGGAAGTCTGCTAGAGAATGGCGAGGAAGATCATGAGAACGCTGTCGCAAAGGCCCAGGCTTGCGTCATTGACGCCATATGGGCAAACACGGTTCTGAATGCGACCAGGGATGTGGTTTCAGAGTGGGTTGTCAACTCCGAACTTGGTTCCAAGAGCAGCCAGAACTTAGAGACACAGCTCATCAAGATTTCCTCGGATTGGGCAATCAAGGTTATAGACGTCTACGTTGAATATCAGCCAGACCTCAGCAAAATGCCGCTGGCCAAGGTCTTTGCCCTGGCCCTCGCGGGCATTGCCCCAATGCCGCCAGACATCACATACGGGCCTTTTGGCTGGAAGGAAGCCCACACCGATCCCATGTTCAAAGGCGAAGAGGCCGACGCGGTCTCGCTGTCCCAGACACAGTACGACGCAGCCTCGGCCTACTTCCAATCGAACCGAGACATCCTGTCCAAGCATAACGATGTCATCTTCTACGCCGCTGCTAATTGGACTGATCCTGGAACGCTTTATCACTATGAGTTCAAAACCTATCGCCAGGGCTACGGCTACGACAGCTCTAGCGTTCCGGTCCTGCTGTCTCTCATCGTCGTGGGCTTATATGCTCTGATAGCGGTTACGCATCTTCTGCACACCGTCATTACTGGCTACGTCGGCAAATCGTGGGACACCCTTGCTGAGCTTTTGTTGTTGGGACTTCACTCGCAGCCTCCTGGGGTGGCCGCCGCCGCCAATACTACGGTGGGAGTCGAGACTGTAGCCCCTTTCGAAGAGCCCGTAAGTGTAAGGATCAACGAAAATGGGAGGGCGGAACTGCTGTTTGATAGGGATGTACTAAACAAGCGGAGGGCATTGAGCAAGGTGGAAGTCAATGAAGCTTATTGAGGTGCGTCAATGTTGATATAGTAGTTTCTAGCTTTGAATACCCGTATCTTCAATCAGATACAACTGCGCGGAATTGTCCACACAAAGTCGCTTAATTCTCAAATTAAAAGAGTGCTTCAGTACTTGAAGGTCAATATTTGTCATGATATACTTCCGCCCGTGTGAGAAAGTATCAGCATTGCGTTGGTGCTCCGTGATACTCGGGCGTCAACGCAGCAGACAGAATTGATAATGTGCTTGCAATTAGATATGAAGACTCGGTCCGTTTAATTCTCAACCCGAACAGCACGACCTCGGACAGTACACTTTCCAGCATATCAGCTTCCGAAATATCACAATAACTATGTGTCTCAGAGTTCCATGACAATTGAAAAACCATAAAAACAACACTAGAAGGTGACTTTGTAGATCTCTACACATCGTTTCGCAATCTACAATGCCTGCAACGAAGAAGAGGAACTTTTCTGTCAAATTTGACAATGTTTACGTCAGACAAGCGAGTAGCGAGCCACTATACGATCACGCCCTCGTTACTGATGCTTGAGTAATGAGATCCCCAGCTTCATGTGGGGAGCGGAGGAGGGTCTGCGGCTCGCCCCGCTCCGTGACCCACGAGAGGTCATATCGGTAATCGTCCGACCCATCAATTCGCGATGCAAGCCTCTTCTTGAACAGAGGCCCATATTGACCGTCTAGATTTACCTGTGAAAAACGTGGGTTTTTCAGGACTCAAAATTGCGCTTCCAATGACCCTCGTTGTGAAAAGCCTCGACAAGAGATTCGCGGAACACTCCCGTCCCCTTTCTCCCATCGGCTTTTCATATATGTCGCTTACGACGGCCGATATCGCTAAAATATGTCCTTGTCAGCATCCGTATGTGATGTCAAGCTAAGTGTCGTTATTGTATCTGGGATTGTTAAAATCATCAATCCTGCGCCAGGAGGTCGATGCTATGAAACCTTCCGATGTGGACTACACGCAGCAAGAATTCACAGGCACAGGAAAGCATTCTGCACATAGTTAGGAGGCAGAGGTATCTCTCGAAATTCTTCCGAAGACCCGTCCTTTTTGCACGAGGTTGGCTTATATTTCCAGGTATGATGCCGAGGTATCTAAAGCTTTTATCTACGTACTGCGGAAGGATTTTGCATCGTGTTTTACAGATTTGATCGAACCACGTGTAAATACAATTACATCTTCCACATTACATATTATTATCCAAACATTTGTGCCCATCCAAAGTAACCTTCAGCCGTTGTCCCCATTGCTTTTGGATCCTTAGAAGAGAGCAACGAGCAGAGCAGCCAGGGCTCCGAGCCCAGGCAGAGCGACGGTGCCCGCAGCGGAGGCGGCAGAGCTGCTCGAGCTGCTGCCGCTCTCAGTGCTGGTGCTGGTGCTGCTGCTGGTGCGAGTGCTGCGAGAGGTCGACGAAGACCCCGATGCGTCGGTGCTGACAGACGTGGAGGTGGAGGTCGACCCAGAGGTGATGGTCGACTCGGAAGCGGAAGCCGATCCGGAAGCCGATCCAGAGCCGGAGGCGGCACCAGAGCCCGTGGCAGACCCAGAGCCCGTGGCAGATCCCGAGGCGGAGCCAGAGGGTGCGCCAGTCTCAGTAGCGGAGGCACTGGTTTGGGTGATGCCTAGGTTCGAGTTGAACTGGCTCGCCAAGGAGGCCTGAGCAGCGACGGCGGAAGACTGCAGGGAAGCGAAGATAGAATTTCGCTCGGCGCCGGTTTCTGTCACGGCAGTCTGCAAGGAGTACAGGGCAGATTGGATGCTGGCCTGTGCCGCAGCATAGGATGCTATTGTCGTTGTTAGCCTGCGTACAGCAGGAAAACAGAGCCGTGCTGAGAATGGGACAAGACAAGACAGGGCGAGACTAACCTGCGCTAGATGCTGCTTCGGCTTGCTGTAGAGTTGTCAGTATTGGCTGGACATACTAAGGTGGAAGCCCGTGCGAGATGGTCCCCTTTTCTCTCCGTTGTCTTCCCATTTTTTGGCTCTCCTCCTTCACTTTGGCATCACCCAGATCCATTGAGCCTCACTTGCTCCTTCACTTAGTTCCCATCCGAGGAACAGGGCTCGACGTCCAAGTTATTCCAGAAGGTAAAGAAAACATGACTTACCGCGGCGACGACACCAGCCAGAGAGGCAACAAGGAAGTGAGTCAGCTGCATTTTGACTGTGTTTTGAAGCGATCAGACTATGGAGAGTACTGTAACGAAAGTGACGATATTTAGCGGTCGAAATTAATAACTGAAGAGACGCAAAGAATTTCAAAGGAAAAGCATGCAGAAGATGTACGCCCCAGCTGCGCTCACTGAATATTTATAACTCCTCGATGGACCCCAGGGGAACGCCTAAGACGGCACCTAACACTAGCTAGGGTCGGCGGCATGATGATGCGACGGCCCCGTGCAGAATTGTAATTGCATCGGCATCTGATAGGGCAACGCGCCCTACGCGTCATTAGCGCTATATATTGCATATACGGGCAGGTCGTATCCAGGGGAACCGTGAGTTCGCCCGTGGCCCGATCAGTTGCCACCCAGCCAGTGCCTTTCACTCCTGAACATGCTCGGAGAGTATCAGGTTAGTAGCCAAGTAGTCTTCAGCGTGTCCGAGCGGCGGCCTCAATACCCATGGGCAATGAAGCATTTCGAGGATGGAACAAAGTTGCCGAAGTGTTTACTGCCAAGTGGTCTCGCCAAGTGGTGAGGAGACCGTCACCGACCATCTTTTGCTGCACTCGGCCGACAAGTGGGTCATATTTCTGCGTCATCGTGGGGAACCCAGCGAAATCGACAGGCCACTGCATCCCATGACAAAGGAGCGCTCCATGACGTTGAAATACGAGCCTGACTGTCAGGTGAGCTACTGTGCCCATTGGTGTCGTCTTAAGGCGTGATAATCGGACACTGTCTGATGTTGATCGAAGGATGTGGCCCGGAAGCGAATTGGGTTTGTTCAGGCTCTGCTACTGGTCCACCACAGCCCGGGAGAGGAAAGGCTAAGCAACCCCACGTTTTCATGGCTGAAACCTGTGTGTGTGATATAAGGTGGTAGTGATACTACACGAGAGGACGGTGGTACTTGTTCTGCAAAATTGCCCTGTTGTTGAGACGCTGCTTTCAAACTCAGCTGAAGGCGATCCATGGAAATGATTGGGGATCTATCTGCCGGACGTCCCCAAACGGCAGTCTGCTCCCTGCAATATGGCTGCAAAAAAGAGAACAACAATGCCCGACTTTAGATCGCCGTTTGATTCGGCCGCTCATGACCGAGCTAGCACCATACGAATTGGTCTAGTCCGGGGAAAAGAAAAGACACCCAAGGCTGCTTTTCTACGCCAAGTCCGTTTCAATCTCTGGGCAGGAGATGAGGATGTTTCAATTGGGTCTCGTGACTGCGTGAATAAAAAAAAAATTTGCCTGTGTCCATCTGGAGTGGGAACTTGAAGCCGTCTCTCATGTGTTGGGTGTTTTTGACGATTCTTGACTTTCAAAGCAGAGATCCTTTGCCTTGACGAGACTGTTGGCTAAATTCAACTTCCTAGGCCAAAGGTCCATCGTGTGTGCTGTCGACAGAAGGACATATCAAACCAAAGGCTGATTGACTGGATGATTGAGGTGCGACTGTCTGCATCAATTCCGACAAACCCATGTGGAGTCTGACGCCCATGTCTTGCCTTTTGAGACAGTACTCATCGAAGAAGGGACTCTGCTGCAGTGTAAGTCGTGTCTATGGAGTGTCAGGGTCAGAAGCCAGGTCCTGGATTTTGAAGTCGTCGGTGTTCGCAGCAGAGATCCCAAAATCCTGTGCAGTGGTCGAGAGTACATCGAAAAGCACTAGCCCTGCAGATAATCCAGGTTACCCCGTGGGGATAACCTTGAATGAGCTTATCCCGCTGTAGCTTATTCTGCAGGAGCTTATCCCATTGGAAAGGTGTGCTGATCGACTCACACCAAAAACATTTGGGATCCTGGTAGGCCTTGGAGCTGCGCTGCTCCTGCGTTGACAGGCTGACAGGTTGCTTGCTGCCATTGAGGGGAGAGTAGGCTGGGGGAGGGTAGGCTACGGTCTCTAGGGTTGGACCCTGGCCGCCCGGAGCAATTGCTTCGACTTATA
This sequence comes from Diaporthe amygdali, assembly GCF_026229845.1. Taxonomy (NCBI): domain Eukaryota; kingdom Fungi; phylum Ascomycota; class Sordariomycetes; order Diaporthales; family Diaporthaceae; genus Diaporthe; species Diaporthe amygdali. The sequence goes on along the minus strand of NW_026517022.1, from coordinate 1,915,421 downwards.
CGTCATCGTGAAGCACAAGTATGATATTCAACTCCCATTTCAGGGACGCCACAGACCAGTGAACCAATGACGAGTATGCCCAACTGCGATTCCGTCACAAGAATGCCAGCGGCTTAAGGCCCATCGCTTGACTTCTGGATGTCAACAACGCACCTCCATCTGCATCCCCCTCCCAAAACATCAGCAGTGAACTGCAGCTTGCTTGAACCACGGCATCCCTTCGTACACACACCAGAACACTGAGCTTTTACATACTCGTCATGTCTCAACGCCGTGGCATCGTCGATTCCATCCACGCTAAGGCCGGCGAGGTCGGGTAAGACGTCGATCTTGCGCTCTTCAAGTCTGACTGATCTGATATGATAACGCAGAAAGGAAGACTTTGACAAGGCCAAAACTCTTGTTAATGATGCCGCGCGAAGTGGCTCATACATGTATGTGGCTACTCTTTCTAACCTCTGACTGTTATGACGCCGAGTTAACTTGTGTCTGCTCTAGTTATCCCATCAAGGTAGAACATTGTATAACATGTCCGTCCCAAAAGGATCATCTCTAACGTACGCATAGGGTATCGCCTACTTCATCAGTCATCGGGCACTATGGAGACCGTTCTTGAGCAAGCTTGGGCCTACTCTCGCGCTCAGCGCTGGAGTCCTGGCAGGCATGTTTGCATTCACCTACCTGCCACAGCTCGCGGTGCTGGTCTTCGTGGAAGGGCCGCTTGCAGTCTTCTCGACCGTCCTACTTGTTCTCAATGAGAGCTCCACACTTGTGTCGACCATCTCAAAGACCTGGGTCCTCCAGGAGGCTCTCCTTGACACTTTCGACGGAACACTTGTAGCCAGAAACTCCACGGACCTGGTCAAGGGTGGCCGAGAGATCAAATCTGGCAGTGATCCTATTGCCAAGCTGGGCAAGATTCTCAGGAGCCCTTTTGAGCGGTTCACTCCTAGTGCCCTGATCAGATACGTTATGTATCTACCCTTGAACTTCATTCCTGTTGTGGGGACTATCATTTTTATCACCTTGCAAGGACGAACACGTGGAAAGGGTGTCCATGATCGGTACTTCCAGCTGAAAGGCTGGAACAAAAGACAAAAGTCAGACTGGCTTCAGGAGCACGTTGGTCCGTATACTGCGTACGTTATGATCTTGTTGGAATCGTGATATCTTGCAGATCCTGTGCTGATTTCGTGTGAAATATAGCTTCGGTACTGTTGCTACTCTTCTTGAGATGGTCCCCTTCGCCGGGATTTTCTTCTCTTTCACCAATGCAGTCGGGGCTGCCCTGTGGGCAGCGGACATCGAATCGAAGAGCACATCCATGACACGCACAACGGCACCGAGCCTGCGCGAGGCAGCTCGAGAGGCCGAGTAAGAGACCAGAGGACCGGAAACCCCCGAAATTCTTGGCTGTGTCTCAGTTTTGGAGGATTTGATGGTCACGGACCGTGATCAAGACGGAATGCATGTGGCAGGTTCAACGGACCGGATACTGCGTGGGACAGCACCTAAGATTCCAAATCTGGAACCTCATGTCATCTTTTTCAGCAAATGTACCAAGATCGGCAAGTGACGAGAGGTCGTCAAGATAATTCTTATTCTCGCAATTCACCTATTGACCAGCTTGTGTTCTGCTCAAGAAGAATGAATCTTCCGAAGTCCCCATGCTCAGTATTGCCTCACCGATATCACGGCAATTTCTTAGTCCAGGAATCGAAAATTTCTGGCCGCACAGTCGACGCAAACAATACGGGGCGCTTGCTCCCTTCGGGGTGTGCTCAACCTCTATTTGAACGACCTCCCATTGTTTACTCTGCATTCCTGAATGATTCCGGCCTGGCAATACATCAACACCCAAGGCTGACGACAGTACGACAGTAGCTAGCATCTTGGAGAGGGCCAACCCCAAAGACAGTGTTAGCATATGTAATAAGAACAGAGCTGTGTAATCTGTTGTCACGCTTTCTAATGTTGTGCTAACGCAAAGCAACGTCTGATCTGTACAACGTCGATTCTGCAGGAACGGACGGCACAAGGGAATTCCAACCTCTCGTACGGCACGATGCAGAGAGGTCCAACAGCCGGTCATTGTTTGTGCTCTATGATCTGGCTTCTACTGTGTGACATCAATCACCACCGGCAACAGCGTCTCACAGCCCTGTACGCGAGTTCCACCACGGATTGCTTTGTCGCGTCGCAATTGTTCGAGTATTGTCAGATCTGCCACGAAATGACGCGCAACCTGGATCCTAGCAAGGAGTCTTGTCCGCCATGGCATTCTGTATGATGCATCACGAACGTCAACATGATGTTCTACAATTCTTGAAGTGAGTTCTACAAATTGAGGATGCTCTAGGAACACGCCGTCGACCTTGCCTTCGCTTGTAGGCCTGGCATCCCTTCCGGGTTTGTCTTGCGTGAGACGACACGGCATGGCTTCAAGGACGTCGTATTTGCTTCTCGGCATTGATCTTGAGCTACCGTGGTCTCCAAGATTGGCGAGCCCGACCATTCCCTTGGGACTGCCATCAGAAAAGACCAACGAATGATTCCTATTCTACGCAGAGGCTCACACTCGTGGTGACAAAGTGGCTCGCCTTCCCGGCTCTTCCAAGAACTGTCATCTCAACCTTGTTGGCAAGAATTTGAGTTTCAGTGGATTGATATGGTAGCAGTTCGACATGTTTGTCCTACTCATCGAGTGACCTTTGTGAAAAGGTGCGACCTGTGCCTCCGTCTCATTCTCGCTAGATATCTGAATGAAGAGAAAGTCCTCCTGAATCAGAGGGACGTGGTTCCTCCCTATTAGAAAGTACCTCACTTCTCCCTTGCCACAGGGGTCTATAAGTGCTTACTGAATGTATTTTCGTGGAAGAGATATCTCTACTCTGAAATTGGGCGTTTCTCAATTCAATGCTTGGGGTACTCGGTCAAACAGCGCCCCCATCTTGCCAGCTACCTCCACCCCTGAGTCCAATAACTTACTAGAGTCTCTAACCTCAATCTTCGTCTCTTTGCTGTTGTCGGGATAACAAAGGAAGCACATCATCATGAGAACAGCAGAAATGTTTGTTGAGCTTGTTTCGATCCTTGCTCTTCTAGGATTCGCTATCGGTGTGCACACCGACCAGGATGCAGGAGACTTAGAAGCAAGGTCTGCTCAGCCTCAGCCGTCTTGGGTGGATTTGGGCCCGTTACCATTTGGAGGAGTGCCTCATGAGGAGGACGTTGTCGTGGAAAAGTTTCCGCTGGATACTCTGATAACACGAGCATCCAACACAGCCGACAGCACTGAGCAGAGTGAGTTTACTCCCTTGGTTCCCTAATAAACACTACGCTAATAATGTGTAAAACAGATGACTGGTCGCTCGACTCCATGTTGACAGAGGCTCCTGTAGCTCACATCACTTCACCTTCCAGTGATGAGTCTTGGAAGAAGAGGCCTGACCGTGAATTGCACCACCATCCTCAACCATATGCAAGTTCGAGCTCAGAGGACGATTACTATTCAACTGCCAGGTCCTCCATCTCCTCTACCTCGTCTGAGGGCTACGATGAATCCTCTTCGTCGTCATTTGATCATACCCGCTCCCACAAGTACGGACAAAGTGTATCGTCTGTCTTTACAAGCAATTCGGAATATGGAGATGGAAGCTCCGAGTCCAGCAGTAGTGAACATGGCTACCACAGACCATCCAAATCCCCACATAAATCCAGAGATCATCACCACTGGCCTTCACACTGGCACTCACACAAGGGCAAGCATACAAAAGGGCCGTGGACTGTGAGCACTCCACTGGCCTCCAGCACGTCCACCGCAGCTGCTGTGACCACATCGACCTCGACTTCAACTTCCACAAGCCTGGTTTGGAACGGCTCACCAACAGAATCGGGAACTACACTTACGAGTGCAGATGCGTTGAATACTTCCGTGGTGCCGAGCTTCACATTAAGAAACCCGTTCTCAAGAAACACTTCCACGGCAGCGGTTCCTTCTGGGCCGACATTGACGCCTAGCCCATCTCCATCCGGGAACCTCACCAATGTGACGATTCAAACTAGCTTCCCATCTATCACAACCTCGCCCCAATCCACGGTCTCCTCATCAATGGGCAATCGAACCGTAAACGGCTCAGCTACGTCGACTAGTTTTATTCCTGTCAACTCGTCCTCCTCGATATCAACTCTTAGCACATTCCCTCTGTCAATCTTCACACCTAACGCTACCACCGGGTTCGAAACCCCGGCCACGAGCGCATCTGCTACAATGACTGCTAGCTCAAATTCCTCTGCACTCCTGAACAGGACAACAACCATCACAGGATCCAGTGTTCATACAGTCTTGTCGGTTTCTGTGAAGACGAACACCTCGGTGACCTTGACGACAAGCACATCCACCTCGTTAACAACAAGCGTGTCCACAGCGAGGACAAGCTCAGCACCATTTCCTCTCACCAACAGTACTTCCTCCTTCGTATTCACCGGAACCCTCGTGACTGGCACTGGCCCAAATTCAACTTCGACTGCCGAGCCTACTGGCGCAGCTTTGACATCTTCGAATGCTACAGTGTCCACAAGCTTGCCGGCGACATCCTCGTCGGCTGGCCTGAATGAGACAGCCACAACCTCATCAACCCCAGTCTCGCCACCGTTTCCATTGAGCAACTCCAGTACTTCTGTTTGGGCAACGGCATCCACGGCTGGCACGACAATATTATCAGCTGGGCCTGTGGCGACAAGTATGACAACGGCACCCTTCCCTCTGGTTAACTCCACATTGACTGCAGGATCAGGAACCTCAGGTATTTGAAACATTTCCCTCTTTTCGCCATCAACTTCATGATGTCTGTTCTGGCTGCTCTGCTGCCACACATGGACGCCCATCACTGCCATACTCATAAATGCACGAATAAGGCTGATGCTTTCTCAGTGTCCTCTTTCCTTCATCCAACGTCTGCTTCTGTCAGCATAGAGTCCATCACGGTGAATACCACTTGCATATCGACAGAAACCACCTTGACGACTGACACAACCTTCCTTACTTCTGTAACAACCTCGACGGATACGGCATTTGCGGGCGTCATCTCTGGGACGGTATCTCTTGTGACATCTGCACCGTCAACCCGCAGCTCGACTTGAATTTTGACTACGATGTCGTATCTATCTCTCCGACCCCATCCTTGGGAGCACCTTTCAGTATGTGTGTCAGAGCCACATGCATAATACGAGCTGCCACGGGGGCGATAGTGTCGAAAACAATGTCGGAGAGTACTGTATTCCAAGCACGAGGCGGACAATTGAGATGAGGATCTACGAGGGGACGTTTCGGAGGATTCCGTGTTGGTATTTCATTTAGAGGACGATATTAGAGGGCAAGTGACTTTGTTTGGGCTTCTTCCGCGCGCCATGGGTAGTTTTGGTTCATAGAATGCAAACTCGTGTATCTGGGCACTTTCTAATGAGCAGATATCCCGGCGAATTGTTATAACGACCTGGATCTGTTCTGGTTGCCCGAGTGCTCATCTGGCACGAGCGCTCAAGAGATCGCTTATGTGATAGGAGTGCGACGTGGGGACCATCACTTCCGTGGTGACTTGCGCCTCTATGACCAAGCAGAAGGAATTGCAGTGCCCTTTGCTTGGAAGCCGGTAAAGCGACACTTCGGCAGGGGCTTGTCAAATGTGGACAGAATTCTGGGCAACTGTATTGGATCGCGCATCGGAACGGGGGGCTTGGAACAGGAGCTGGCTCGAGAAACACTGCGCAGACTAGGGCATGTAATATTGAGGTTCAATTTCCCGTCAACTTACTTGACACCGTTTTCCTATCCACTTAGATCACTGTCCCCTTCACAAGTAATGAACAAGCAACCTGAGACGAAGAGAAGAACCAAACGGCCTCATGTCCATGAACAGCAAAACTCCAAATGATATGCAATATGTGTGTGCGTTCCAGTACTGGACCTGGATTATACCTTGCCATTCACATACCCGTCCCCCCGACTCAAGGTCGCAAGGACAGCGTAACTTTTTTTCCAACCTCAAGAGCACCCAAGCGCTCAGATGCTTCGTTCGTCCCCGTGCAAAGGAAAAGGTCGAAGACAGGCTCTCGATGCCCTGATAGCTTCGAATGCCATGCGTTGCGTTAAATAAAGTAGGCAGAAGAAAGCAATGCAAAAAATATACATGAATGGTATTCCCCCAGAAATCGCTTGCGACTATGCCCTCGCTCGCTCGCTCGCTCGCTCGCTTGTTCAGATATGGGCATATGTTCCATCTCTGTATCTGTAGAACCACCTTGCTGGTGACTTCAAACTGTTATTCACAAGTACGCAGCCGTACTGCTTATTACGTCTCATCCTCCTCCCTGATTGGTGCAGGGGTACTCCTCCTCTCGTCGCGCCTCTTCGGCCTCCGCTGTCGGGAACTAGAAATGTTACTCGCGGAATCGTCAGGCCGCAACTCCCAGTCCGCATCGATACCCCAATCGTCTGTCGACTCGGAGGCGAGGCTCTCTGTGTCCGCCCACTGGGGCCGGTCCATCCCAGGCACGGACCCACCGCTCTGGGGAAGGACTTGGATACCGCCGTTTGCGTCCGAGGCGAGACCATAGCCGCGGCGCTGCTGCAAGCTCATGGAGAGGCCTGCTCCACGCTGCCGGAGGGCTGTGCGGACGAGCTCAGCACGCTGGTGCAGAGTCTCGAAGGCGTCTTCCAGGGCCTCCATGCCGACGTAGATTTCCCGCTCGAGTTCGGCCAGGACTGCAATTTCGGACTCTTCGTCGTTAGAGACGGCCTGTCTATTTGGATACGCAGAACTTGCGCCAGATACGAATGACGCAGGGGTGGTGCCCCTGGAGAAAGGGGTAGTGTTTCTCGTGCCGATACCCAACGCCGGTGTGAATCGAGCAATATTATTCGGACTCATGGTTGCTCCACGAGAAGGAGGGCCGCGCTGTGGGAAAAAGTTTGGTGTCGCGCCCCGCGACGGGCCCGCTGTAGGTGTGACAGCGTCATCATCGTCGGCATCGGCGCCTGACCAGAGAAACCCGTCGAAGCGACCTGATATGAGGATCTCCCATTCGGGTGGGTTGATGTCACATATCGTGCTGAGTAAATCATGCATTTGTGGGTGCTTGACAAGGTAGCACACCGTTTCAGCATCGCGTGGTGCCTGCGGTAGCCTGTACAACCGCTGCAAAGCCAGACCAGACTTGATCACGAGATCCGCACGGGGTTTGCGCAAGGGCGTTGGCGCTCGGAGGGCGGGCTGGAGTTCTCGGGCCCCGGTGAGGAGGGCATTGAAGTAAGGTCGATCCTCATGGTCTAGGGCTGTGAGGATCGCGAACGTGAGGGTCTCGTCGTCAACATCCTGAGGGGGAGGCGCAGGAGCCTCGGCACAGTTCGTCAGCCATCGGTCCACGGCTGCCTTAACCTTCTTGGATTGACGGAGATAATGCTCCCTGAACTCCTCCGCAATGTCGGGGTCGATTTTCACAGGCGAAGACGGCCGTGGGGGCTCGCTGGGAGTATCTTCAGGTGCCTTGACTCCCAAAGTCCCTATGTCAAACGGCGGCCAGGATGGGATCTCTACACGGCCGCTGACCCTCTCCAAAACCTCTCCCCAACCTAAACCGCGATGCCTCTCCGCATCTCGCTCGCACATTATGCAGCTGCATCCCTCATCTGGCAAATCCCTGTTGAAAACATCCTCCAATCGGTCAAGCAGCCTCCTTGCCACCGTTCGATGACCCGTGGCCACAGCTATGGAGCCGCGGTTGGTCAATACATCCTGGTACTGGTCCAGCAGGTTGAAAAATGGCGCAAAGAGCGTTTCCGCGCCACGGAGCGGAGGATTGGAAGGCCGTGTCCCATTTTGTCTAGGCAGAACGGCCAGGAAGTTCTTCGGCACAACGTTCGCAAGGCCACCGTTTTGCATGAGATAGTCGACCCTAGGGGCCTCCTGAATATTCAACGGGGGTGGAGGAGGTGGTGGGGGAGGATGCGGGTTCTGTGCATTGCTCACGTCCGTGGCCGGTGTGGGAGCTTGTTGAGGGCGTTCAAAGCGCATGTGATACGGTATGCCGTGCTTGTCATCGTGGAACATGGGAGGCGGAGGGAACTGAGGGGTCGTGTTCGTTGGGGTCTTTGGGGAGGAGGACTCCTGAGCGGACTCCGGAGAGTCGTCGATGACATCGATTGGATCGGACCCGGGCGGCCTGAGCGTATTGCCGGAGACAGACCTCTTTGTCGTAACCGACGTAGCGGCAGATCGTGGGCCACGCTCGCTGCCCGCCGTATCTGTCTCGGCATACGGAGCTTTAAAGTCTGGTGATTTGACGAAGGTGGCCTGGCTGGACGACTTGGACTTCCTCGAGACCTTGGATGTCTCGTCTGTCTTGGATGTCGACCTCGAGACGTGAGACGTCCTTGAGCGTGGCCTGTCCTCCCCGGTGTCTTTCAGCCTGACAGAGCCCGTCGTCCTCTTCTTTTCCGAGGAGAGATTGGTGTCTGGTGGACTCGGAGGGCGGCTGGTCTTGCGTGACAGCTTCCTCTTAGAACCGAAATCAGCCGACTTTGACCGCTTGATGTCCTCGCCTGCGCCAAGATCCGTAGTCTCAGGAGTCAAGGGATCTGTGCCGGTCCCCGGAGCGGCGGCGGAGCTGGTAGAGAGGTCATCTTTGCTGCCTACAGACTCCTTGCTGTGGGCCTTGCTGAAGGTCGGGTACGGTATGTGGACTCTGTCCCTGCTCCGGTTCAACTCGGGCACAAGATCAGTCATTGAGGAGTTCTCGTCGAGGGGTTCTTCGATGCGGCTCTTGGAGGAAGCGTCCCTAAGCTTGTGTCGCCGAGCGGAGCCGGACTGAGAGACGTAGGAACCTGTGGCTATGACAGGATTAGAGGATTTGTGGGATTTGTGGTGCCTTCTGGACTCTCTATCACGGTCTTTGTCTCTGGTTCTCTCCCTGTCGCCCTTGGTTCTCGAGGATCGCTTTTCCCTGGGTACGTCGTCGACATCGACGTCGCGATCTCTAGAAGACATAGTCTCCCTTTCCCATCGGGGGTGGTGTGATGGGCTTGCGGTCGCTGCGGCGGGGTGGTTGTTCCGAGGCTTGGGCTTTGGGCGGGGTGTAGGCGCTGGGCTTGTGTGCAGTTTGACTGCGAGGCCGAAAGTATCGTGGTAGTAATCGAGGAGGGGGGTTACGAGACGGCTGTGAACCTTGACGTAGCGCGGCCGGATTCTCCTCGTCAACAGGAAACGAAGACCAGGCGTTTCACGACTTAATTCCCAACTGCTTCCTCGCCGTGGTCGGGAGATTTGAGCTGGGTCACTCGAGCTGAGGTGAGGCAAGGTAGGGTGAGGTGATTTCTGGGAGGAGTCAGATGGCCGCTGGCGAACGCAGTGGCAGACGGAGTGAGTGACTGACAACCATGGAAGTCAAGATCACTTGGCTCCAGGGCTGCGGCGTTGTGCCTGTTGGTGGCAGGGAAGGCAGGACAAGAGGAGACGAGGTGGGATCGCAGCCAGTCGGGTGGATGCTCGCGGTCCAAGGATGCCTGGGACATGCTGGGGATGCGCTGAGCAGGGGTTGTTTTCAGGTGGTGGCCCTGCAAGATGGCGGGATAGTCTGGATAGCCAGGGCAGGGTGGGGCGGGCATGTCAGTCGTCACTGCATCGAGGATGAATCGTCCAACAACAAGAGTCGAATTGTCGGTCAGACATGGCTCATTCCCACTCTGCTGCATCCCTCACCACTTGCGCAGCCCAGCCCAACAATCCCCCAGCCGACAATGTCGTCCAGTCGTCCAGTCGTCCACCCGTCCCGACGCCCTGGATCATCTGTCGTTTTCCCACCCCTCTGCCAGGCCTTTGACCAGGCTGCTGGGGACGTCAGCCGGTCAAAGCTCCTCTTCCTAGTGCAGCTGTCCGGCTCCGTTTGATTCAGCTCGCCGTCTACAGTCCAGAACTCAGCCAAACGGCGACAATATCGACCACAGCAGTACAGGACGCTCTGCAGAACGCTCACGCACTTGCAGTCCTCGCAAAGTCTTGGGTACCATTGCTGCACCTCATCCTGCAGTTGGGCACCAAGTTCCCGTTACGCTGCTGCTCTAAGCGCCGTTGGACACCCTCGGCACTGGCCAACCAGCAGATCATGCAGATGTGTGTGCATTTGGGCCCCGACCTGCCTTCTCCTCGGCTGTTCCACCCACCCGATTTAGAACTGTCCATGTCCACTACTGTGCACAGCTCGCAGGGGTCTCAAAGCTCCACGTAGGAACTCGAGAGCACAAAAGGGACACCGGCGTTCACATTGCCATCCTACAAGACGCAATAGGTTCTCCCATAGTTGATTTATCCCATGGGCTGTTATCCTACTGGAAGCGTATGCTGCTTATAGTTGCACGCTGACGTTCAGTATCCCTGAGACCTGCCAAAGCGTACTGCCTGAAGAACTAGGAAGCCCGACACGAAGATTAGGTTGATGAACCCGAGACATATCTAGAGTCGACTGCTCGAGTATCTATCAGCTACTGCAAAAGCTTTCCCGGTACACTCGTGACGCAGAGAGGCTACAGGAAGATCGCTGGGATGGCGTTCGTCCCAGAGCGGTGTACGCCTTGGGTCGGATCCCCAGATCCATCACGAGGGAAACTTTACCACCTGCATACTTCCAGACAAACCTTGCTGCAGATATATGAGGCAGATGAACCCAGATCAACACAGGTATTCACCTGGTCCTCGGAATGAATATGCGGCAGGGTGCCTTCCATGTCACGATCTAAGTCATGAGCCTGTCCACCAGCACCTCTCTGCTTCTCCCACTAAACACGCCTGTCATGATTGCAGCCAATTGTGTCTAAACACATCAAATATGCTGTGTCAAGTCCTGCTCATGCCGGATATTTTACCTCTTAAGAATCTCGTCGTGGACCAGCTGCAGAGGTCTGGCCACCCCTCCATGCCAAGCTGCGAGCTGCACAACGGCTGGACCAAGCGATACCCATTCGAACCGAACCATACGTGATAGATGATGTACGAGACTGGGCTTGCCAGAGGATTAGCATTGGAATGGGTGGGAAAGTGGCCCTCAAAGCAAATAAGATCCTCAATGACTGAATATTTTCTACTTCTTTTCGGCCGTTTCTCTGTGTCAATTCGCTGAGCTGCATTGCAATGCTCACGTCTCCTGTGCTGCCACATGATTTGCGGTTTAATTCAACATAGGTCAACCGGCAAATTGAAGCGTCTCCCCCAGAGCCAAAAGGAGCCCTCAAAAAATGACATGAAGAAGCCGAGATAGAAGTAAGCCAAAAAGAAGTTCGACCAAAACCATGCAGCCCCGTCTAGTGCATCACTATAGTATACACCGGGACTCATGAAGCCAGCGAGGACAACGGCACCTAAATGAAGGACGAGGATTTCTGAGGCAACCATTGTCCATATTATCGCGTTTGGGGCATAAAGTTCTTGGCAAATCCGGAACTCGTCGAGATTCTTCGCGATATAGTTCCTAGTTTGGACTGGGAAGAGGCACAAGTGGTGCAATACGGCGGAAGACTGGAAGGAGCAATGAGCTTCGGCACATCAAAAGGCCATAATTGTAGAATCCCCAATACCTGCATTTGAGACCGTGCCAGATCAGGGAGACTGAAAAGGCTCACTCCGTGCTCTTGTGGCGAGACCAGCTCACTCAACACAGCACCGGAGCTGCTATTATCAGCGCTTCCATGGCTCCGGCCCTCCGGTGACTCTGTGAGATCCCCGCGTGACTTATGTTTCTCTTTCTTTATCTCTGATAAAATTAGAAACCAGTCTTTGAAGGTCGCGATATGTACTAACCTGCAAAGGTCTCTGCAATTGCTAAGCCAGTACCGATCAATAACACAAGCGGTAGGATTTGACCAAAATTCGGTGTAAATGTGACTGGTGACTGGTCTAATGTCGGATCACCGCCCCAGATGAAGAACCAGGCCAGCGCACACAGGCTGTACGTTGTGTAGAAAAGCAACCAGGCGATCTCTGCGAAAAATGAGAGCCTGAGCTCTCTCATCACGACGCCTGCAATAGACAGAAAAGGTACGTTTTTTACACCACCACCGGGGGCAATAGCGAGGTGAGCGACCCTTTTGATCCGATATTTGCACGACTGATCCATATAGAACTCGATATCGCGTTGTCTGGGGCACCCAATATACTTTGAGCATTCTTTGGCCAACCAAACGTCAGGTGCCTTCCTGCAGAGTGGGAAGTACACCTCGAAGACTCGCCTTGCATAACCACCAGAAATGATGACCAATACGGCTATGGTTCGTTGGGAAACCGTTTGAGATTCACTGATGCTAACGAGCGAATCCAACCCACAAGTGAGTGTCACTGCAGAGTCGATTGACTGAACGAGGACCAGTTGAGGGAGGAGCAACCCGACGGCAGGTAATATCAGGCAGATCCTGATACTCCGTAAGTGTTTGTGGGCGTCGAAGTGGTCCCGCAAGATCGTGAGAGATGAAAGGTGGACGACGCACGACAGCAGCGCTAGATGCACGGCGATGCAATACGAGTAACCGGAAACCTTCTGGTCCAGCCCTGCGACTCCAAAACGGATCAAATAGATAGCGAAAGTCAGGGAAATACCGGTAACAAGCTGCTGGTCGCCGAGGCCGAGTATAAATTTCTCGAGGGCATCGACTCGTCGGCGAGTATATTCTTCGTCCCAACCCTTCGGCGAGCGGAAGGCGTCTAGTATGAAGTTATCCAGCCCGTTGTACCTGTCAGGACGAAGCGATCGTGACCAGTACCCGTATATGATGGCTGTTATCATCACTAGGATCGAAACGGCAAATGAAATGAGAACCTGTCGTAAAGTCAGCTGAACTCAGTCACCAGAGAGTGAACAGATTACGACGCTGAGAGAAAGGCGTGCTTGAGGAGACAGAGCCAAAGCAGGCGAGAAAGAGAATGCTTGGGCTACTCACTCCGAAGCCTGCCACATCTGGATCACTAAATTGTTCCGGCAGGCACTGATCTGGTGAATCTGAGGCCATCACAACAATTTTTCACACGTTCAGGGGGGAAAATGCCTAGTGTATCTCCGGACTCAGCTTTGAGCAGATCTTGCTCTTGTTAAAGCAATGCAGCACTGTTCCCTCGGATACTTCCCTGACGTTGCGGCTTCCTTCGTGACCCCCACCCCAGGCGCGAACTTCATGAAATTCCTTCTGTGAGCGGGGGACGGCGATGGGGACCGGTTGTGCTGCATTGGGATGCGAGTGGGATCGAATCACTTTGAACGTGGCGCTGTAAGCGATATGCATGTTTTAAAAAAAAACAGAAACTTGGCTACGCAGCTGAACTTCGCTGCAGTAGAATATCCTTTTCCATGTCCCCCAAGGGACACGATGCCTACAATGTGTTGGATGAAATATAGCTAAGGACAATAATTTGATCCCAACTTAGTGACCGAGCTCTATACAATGTAATAGAGTGCCGGAGCGTGTCACTTCCCTCTAATCTCGCAAGATCTTACTGGAAAACCACATGGAGTTTCCATTAGATGACTGTAGGCACACATAGACTCGGGCAGCCGGCCGTGTAGAACAAGTATGGCTTTATTCGAAGACCTGATATCTAATGGAACAGCAAGATTTATTGCTCTCTCTATATAACCCAAGCAAGTCCATCCCAACGCTAGTAAACCAGATGCCGTCTCAGATGGACGGCATCGCCCGTCTATTCTCTCAGGTTCTTTTTCGATTTTAAACGCCACACGAACGACCAAATCTAGAAGCGGTCCAGCAGGCCCTGGCTCTCCAGCATCAGCACGATCTGGTGAACGATGGACCGGACGGTCTGCTTCTCGGCGTCAACAACCAGGTCGGGCTTGGCGGGGGCCTCGTAGGGGTCGTCCACGCCAGTGAAGCCCTTGACCTCGCCAGCACGGGCGCGCTTGTAGATGCCGCGCTTGTCGGTCTTCTCGCAGTACTCAAGCGGGGTGGCGACGTGCACGAGGTAGAAGTCGCCGTACTTCTCGACCAGCTCGCGGGCGTGCAGGCGGGACTCCTCGAAGGGAGCGATGGGCGCGGCGATGACAGCGGCGCCCGAGCGGGTCAGCTCCGAGGCCACGAAGGCGATGCGGCCGATGTTCTTGTTGCGGTCCTCCTTGGAGAAGCCCAGCTCCGAAGACAGCTCCGAGCGGACCGTCTCGCCGAGGAGCATGGACACGGAACGACCACCCTGCTGGTTCAGTGTCACCTGCAGGGCGCGGGCGATCTGGTCCTTGCCCGAGTTCATGTAACCCGTCAGGAAGATGGTGAAACCCTGCTGAGCCCGGGGAGGGTGGGACTCGCGCAGAACCTTGACGACCTCGGGGTAGGAGAACCACTCTGGGATCTCACGGCCACTTCGCAGTCTTGAACGCAGCTCGGTACCAGAGATGTTCAGTGTCCGGACGTCCTTGGGGATGGTATCCACAGGGGCGTACTCGTCGCTGTCGGGCAGGTAGGTCATCATCTGGAAAGGCACGACCTCGATGCCGAGCTCGTCACGGTACTTCTCGACGGCGTATTGCGCATCGTAAGGGCCGTAGAAGTCGACACCCTTGCTGTTCTTGCCGGGACCGGCATGGTCACGACCGACAATGAAGTGGGTCGCACCATGGTTCTTTCGGATGATGGCGTGCCAGATGGCCTCACGGGGGCCACCCATACGCATGGCCAGAGGCAGCAGACCCAGAACGGCCATGCCGTTGGGGTATCTGGGGAGGAGGGCCTTGTAGACACGCACACGGGTGAAGTGGTCAATGTCGCCAGGCTTAGTGAGTCCCACAACGGGGTGGATCAGCACGTTCGCGTGGTGAGAGCGAGCCGCACGCACGGTGAGCTCACGGTGAGCACGGTGCATGGGGTTACGCGTCTGGAAAGCGACCACGCGGCTCCAGCCCAGCTTATCGAAGTGCGACCGGATCTCCGCAGGAGTGTCTGGTAAATTGTCAGTACTGGGTTCGCCTGGAGAAGAAATGCGGAATCACTCACATCTCAGGTCGACGAAGTCGTAGTGCTGCAACCGGCTGACGGCCTCGAGTTTACCACCAACGTAAAATTCGCCAGCCGTGTTGAACAGGTACTTGACGGCCGGGTGAGCTGGGTCGTTGTCACCGAAAACCTCAGTAGCCTCAAGAACCCTTTCGATATCATTGTCAGTGGTGCAATTCGTGTAAAGACTTCACACACTAGGAGACCTAGAATGCTAAGTGCTATGAAATAAGACTCACTTGTCGGGCTTGTAGATGTCCTCAATGGTCAAGATGGCCAGGTTGCGGTCATCCCGGAAGTCTCGCAGTGTGATCTTCTTGCCCGGCGCAAGGCCAAGCTCATCGATCTCGGACTTGGACACGTCCAGAGTGATAGGCATGGAGAAAAGAATGCCATTGGTGAGACGGTTCTCCTTGACGACACTGTTGCGCGCATTTGATTAGAATTTCACTCGTCTAGAGCCTCAACCGCTCCGCAGATTGTGAGCTCTTTGAGCTCACAAACTGTCTCTAGAGGGCGGGTTGCAAACTCAGTTGAAGACATACCCATAGTAGTCCTTCTCGTTCATGAAACCTGCAATTGCGTAACGAGTCAGCCGTCACGTCACCACAACGTCCCATGCTCGGATGAGTATCCGCAAATTGACCAGGGCTTGAATTGGCATCTGGGTCCTCAGCCGGCCGCGCAATGGCGGGGCACAATGCCTTGGAAACTCAATGGAGGATCCCCGCCAAATAGAGGCACAATATCTGGCAAAGCCAGAGTGTCCCCTAGTCGCCGCTTGAGCAGCATTGCCATTGAAAGATTCAGGGGCCACATTAAGGAGACAGTAATAGTAATCGTTTTTACTAACCTTCGAGGGGAGAAAAGCCACCGTTGAGGATCAGCTCAAGATCGCAAAGCTGGCGCTCGGTCAGGACCAGAGCAGTGAGAGACTCAGCCTCAGCCGCGAGCTCATCGTGGCGAGGAGCATCTCGGGCAAGCAAGTCCTTGAGGACACCACCATGAGGGGGGTTCGCCATCGTTTCTGAATATGAGATCTCGAATTGGAAATCTGAAATCGGTCGCGGGACACGGGTCGCGGGTCCGGCTCGGGTATGGCGCAATGCGGCTATCGGCCGGGAGTAAGTCAACCGCAAGCACGACAGCGAAAAAAATGCAGACGAGGGAAGATTTGCTGGCAGGAGGTTGAGAACAGAGAAAGAAGCCAAGGAGGGAGGAGGATGGGAGGAGCCAAGTTTATTAAGAAGTCGAGGACAAGAAGGAGGCGACTCGAGTCTTGTATCTTGTCCCTTCTCCGGAGGATCCCCAGGGATTGTTATGTAAGGCCGTGGGTCACCACCCGTGAATGACTTACGAAACCCGTGTGGAGGATAGCGGTAGAATTCGAGTACCTTACCTAGATAGACTGGGTATTCCTTTCCTGGTCACTGATCACTGTGCTGGCAACGGTGTGCACAAGGTCCGGGACGCCTGAATCGAGACAAGAAGTGGCTTTGAAAGAGGGAGGGTGTACTCGAAAACCAGTGAGTGTGAAGAGGCTGCTGTACTTCTCGGTTTTGTGATTATGTCGCACACGAAGAACTACTTGCAGTCCGGGACAAAACCGGAGTCCCTCGGATACTGTTTTGACCCTGATTTCTTTTAGCATAGGCTCATGGCGTCTAGAAATTTTGTTCCATAGCCCCAATTGCGTGATCGAGGATATCATGTACACCGATGCCGTAGCCGTGCCGAGAAGGTACTTCCGCGGGGTGGCGCCAAGCGCGATAGGCTACCCGGAGTCAGTCTACGGCGGCAAGTTGGGAGCCTTCCGCACAACAAGGCTCGCGGATGACGTTCAGGCGACGGGACTGTTGCCTTCCCCTGTCAGCCATACTCGCTGTTGACGCCTCCAGGCCATCTGGCCAGATCTGGTGGTCCACAGTGTCAATCCCAAGGGAGAATGAAAACCGCTCATCGATAAGAGCAAGGAGCTACGCGGCCTCCTGAAGAGCATAATTCGGTTGTGTCTGATCGTTATTGGGGCCCCGGCCGCCATTTGGCCTGTGAGCGAGCAGTATCAAGAAATATCAGCCAAGGCCCTCATGTATCTGCCAACAGACAATGTGGGATGGGCCTGACCCCTGCTATCACTCCAATCAATATGGATGGATGCCCTGCTGTCCCGGCAGCCTTGAGGATTGTGTGCGGTTGGCAGTGGACGGCTGCAGCAGGTCGGTGGGGCTGATCGTCGTGAAGATCAACCACACCCCGTGCTCATCTCTCTGTCCACAGCTGGACAATGCTGTTTCGAGGTCCAAACTTCGGACTTGGAAGAAAATAACAGCAATATAAACAAGACAGTTCCGAGACTGTCACGGTCACCCATTCACGTCAGCAGGATAATAAGCGCCCAGAGAGCATCAGCCTTGGGATTTGTGTTGGTCCCCGCGGACGCCACACAAGTTATATGACCAGGAGACCGTGTTGCAGGTCATGCCCTTGATTTCCAATATGCCGGTACCTGCATATCTCAACAGGGACTGTCTCCGGTAGAATGGCTTCATTTTGCTTGTCCCGGTTTTGTAGTCACCTTTTTTGAAAAGTTGCTAACCACTGTACCTCCGCCCCTCCAAGTGGTATCCTCGCGGAACCAAGTCTACCTAAGTCAGGTAAGTAGACCATCAGAGGGGACACAGAGATCAAACTGCATGTTGGATTTATCCGTGGCCCCGCCTGTTGAATAAGACGGATGGAATTGGGTCGTGACGCTTGAAGTATCCGCTGCGATTGGTCTCAAATGGGAATCTACGGCATCCAGGGTTGAGCCCTGGACGGCATCAGTTTCTTCCTTTGTGGGACCCGTTGAGAGAGCTCTCGACCTTGATCGAGTAACATCAACTAGGCCCAACGTAGCTCGCCTCGAGACTTATGAGGAAGAAGCGGGTCCATCGAACACGGAGATGGGTTCGAACCCTGTCTCGGCAGTCGGACTGGGAGAATACTTCGGATCGCCCCGACGTGCACCCTCGGGTCTGAAGACTTGTCAGCCTCTTACACCTCTTCGAGCGGGTTTCGGATGCTGAACAAGCTGTAGAAGCCAAATCGACATTGTCAGACTGGCCACACAGAACCGAGTCGAAAGAAGAGCACACATACCAGCGAAGATTGATGAGTAGGCCTAGACTCAATCCTAGCATGTTCCCCTGAAAACGCAATCTACCCCCACAGGCCTTGGTCAGTCCCAATTGCGCGTTCTTGAGAGCTGTTGCGCGGCCGCTGAAGTGTAACGCAGCTCTGTATGCGTATTCGAGCCGATTGGGATTCAAGGCCGACATCCGTAGAAGCCTTATAAGCTGCCCGGTGAAGATCTTCGCTTGATAGGTATGTCTTCCTTGACGGCTGGGGAGTCCCTGTTACCTGCGTAGGTCTACACAAAAATAGGGACACCCGCGGCAACTCCAGCACCATGGGCTGTGCACATATCACGAGGAGATTGCTTAACTTGACCAGCACTCCCTTCCAGTGGAAGCCCCTCAAATAGGAAATCTTCCCGTTGGATAACCTGCAGAAAGGAATCAACAGCCACAAGATCACCTCGAGTAACCATAGGACAATCAGTATTATGTTGACGGGCTGCTTCCTTGTGCCTTCCCCCGGCCTATACCTACGCAGACTTGAGTACGTGGAGCTTTGGGTCCTTGCAGGGTGCTTACGGCCGGTACCTTGGAATGTGCAACCGCTTCCAGTGCTCGCCCATTGCAGCAACCAAAAAGAAGTATTGGGCATTCACCAAAGAAATTGACGGCGGCGCAACCAGACATAGTGGCAGAAAGGTCATCCGAGAAGAGGTTATCCCACAAGAGGTTATTCTATTCTACAGCTGGTTACCCTATGGTTGGTTGTTTGCAGGGGGTCAATTGGACCCACACCGGCTCCTTCCCGCCGTGTAAGTGACGGCTCAAGCTTCCCCAGCAGCTGCCTAGCTAGGAATGTTCAGACTCGAGGCATGAATCCATCTTGACATTCTCGACCGACTACAAGCATCTCGGGTGCCATAGCCTCAGAGTACATGGGATTATAGAAAGAAACAGACAATCATGCCCTTTGGCCCCTCAGTGCGACCTCGTTGGCGCCACCTGCCAAGACCGTCAAGGTAGGCCAGGAGCTGCAACTCAACCCTCCAAAATCTACCGTTATCTAACTTCTTGATAGGCTGGTTCTGGATATCTGTGACAGCTACTCCTGCAGGTAGCAGAGTAGCCTCCAACCGTGCGCCTTGCATTGGTCTCGTTTCTACCACGCCTTTCTACCCCTACTATTTGAAACAGATAAGTCCTCACGGGACCTGAATACGGAAACAAAGTGGTTCTAGCATCAACTACACGGCCTGCTACCCATGAAAATGCAACTGCTGTTCGTCCCAACCAAACATCTCCCAGTGGCGCAAGCGCGACTGCAATCCACCCTGACATCTCGTCCTTAATTTTTCTTTCCTTGACCAGCATGACAGACGGCCTGGGCTGCTGTCGACACACGGTCCAAGCCCAACTCTTAGGATGGCAATTCAAAACATACTTCGAGGCTTGATAGCTTCGCCATCGTTACTCCTCTACCTTGTACCAGCTGCTTTGGCCAGAGAAACGCAGTACATCTACGGGACTGGCATAGACGGTATCACTCAGCGATTGGCAGTCGACAGGACTCCCGCACTATACACGGGCGACTTTGGTGACTGCCTGGGAGGGCAGAGTCTCTTCAACATAACCAAGTTTGATGCTGCTGTAAGCCGTACTCCGACCTGACTAAAGTCTTTTCTGCGACCCCCAAGGGATCACCCAAAATTGTTCAGAAGCGCATCAACAAGCTCGGGGTGCCTGAAGGCCCAAAAATCGCCAGAACCGGCAGACTAATGTGACGTATGGCAGTACTATAAAGATAATTCAACAGTCTTGTTTCACCTGGACGGCGCCTCCATGATCAAAAATGAATCCCTCGTGATGCGCTTCTCAATGGACGCCTACGGCGAAAACCGATACCAGATGGTTTTTGACCCCTGCTTCGTCAATATCCACAGTCTGTGCCCACTCAACTCCTCCGTACCTGTCGAGGCTTGGGCCGTTTTCCCGGTCGGTCCAGCGCAGGTGGGGGGCATTCCAAGTCTCGCCTTCACTATCCCAGACTTTGAGGGCTCCGTTCGCCTGCAAATATTCGCAAACTCGACTAGGTCTCAGATCGGGTGCTTCCAGGCAAGCATGACGAACGGCATTACCATGGGCCACCCTCAAGCCATCAGCCCAGTCCTCGCCTTGTTCACTTCGGTAGCCATTGCCGCTTCCTTTGCAACCGCGGCGTATGGCGTCAGTATCACTCACATGAGAACTCACTACGCTCATTCGATCTCTGCTGTGGTTGTCTTCGAGGCCTTCCAAAGTATCTTCCTTTCTGGTGCTCTATCTCTGAACTTCCCAAGTGTCTTGATTGCGTGGTGGAGCAACTTTGCGTGGTCAGCAGCACAAATTTTCAGCCGTTCGATGATCAAGTCTATGCAATCGTTCACTGGGATAAGCGGCAATGCAGGTCAAGGAGGAGATGCCGGATCGGTCTTCCCTGACAGCAACGAGGGAAATTTAGCTCAGCAGATTTATGGCCGATCCAATCTACTTACCACAACAACGAGCCAACTCTTGCGCCGGCAGCCATACAATGCAAGTGACCCGTACGACTACACTTGGGCAGGTAGCGCTGCGAGTCCAGGGATTCCTCTGCCTGGAACGTGGACGGGCTTCCAAGGCACCCTAGCGGCGTTGGATATTCCAGCTGCAGATGCCTTCACAACTGCCTTGACCTGGTTGTCGGCCCTATTAGGACTTCTGGTTCTCGGCATGATCTTTTTGAAAGTGTTCCTGGAATTCCTTGCCAGAACCAAGCGAATGAGAGATGATCAGTTATTGTATTTCCGAAACCACTGGGCACAGTACACGGTCCTCGCCAGCCTGCGGGTACTATTTATGGCGTTCGCCACGATGGTGACGTTGATATTCTACCAGTTTGCAATCGGAGGATCAGCTGGGGTCAAGGTGGTCGCCGCCATTTCCCTCCTTGTATTCCTGCTTGGAATCGGCGGCTTGGCAACTTACGCATGCCATTCGCGGCTCAGATTTGATCAATACACTGTACAACTGGACCGTATTTTGGTCGTACGCGACAACCGGCTGAGGGCTATACCATTTATTTGCTTCATTCGGCTGAGCACCCTGAAAGAAGCAGAGTTCCCGGGGAGGCTGATCGGATCGATACCATTTGTTCAGGTTCTCTACAACGATGACAATGTCGACCGCGTTTCTGTGCATGAAGACCACGTCTATATCAAGAGGTTCGGGTGGCTGTCAGCTCGCTATCGGCGCACGAGATGGTGGTTCTTTGGGTGCAGCCTCCTGTACGAACTCTTTCGTGGACTCTTCATCGGAGGCGCAGTGGACTCACCACAGGCACAAGTATATGGACTATTAGTCTTTGAGGTCCTCGCATTCTTGGTTTTTGCCAAGCTTGACCCTTTTGAAGGCCAACGGAACATGGCGCTCGCTGTTTGGATGTTGGGGATCAGCAAAGTCCTGACAGCGGCCCTTTCAATCGCCTTTCTACCCACAATGAGAACTAACCGCATCGTTGCTACGGCTATTGGACTCGTCATAATTGTCGTACAAGGTCTGCTGGTTGTTGGACTCATGATCTTGGTGGTGATCGGGGCGATAACATCATACATGTCGCTCACACGCAACAAGGAGGAATTCACTCCCGAGACACTCGAATCAGTCCGAGTACAGTACTTTGAGCACCTGCAGACCAAGGCAATTGACATCCATCTCTCCAAAGAGCAAAGGGACTGGCAGAACAAGCTCGAGGAAACGGAGAAGGACAAGCAGCCGGCTCAGCCCTCCTTCTCCGTGATTGCTGTGAAGCGGATGTCAAAGATCGAGGACGAGGACGAGGACGAAATCATTGTTGGTGCTCTGGACACATCCCTGGAAGAAGGCCCGAACTTGGATCCAAACCGTCTCAGCAGAGCCAGACGACTTAGCCGGACTAACAGCGTCAGCTCGAGAATGTCAACCCACAGTCTCCCACGCAGAGCTCGCCCTCATAGAGCCAGCTGGAGCTCGCGTGACTTCGGCGAGTGGGATGCGCTTTCACTTCAGCGGCCTGAAAGCGGCCTGGTCAGGCGGCTGAGCGGCTATGGACCGCCTATTAGCAATCCCTCAAAGAAAATTTCGCCGCTCGTGGTTGAGGAGGAGCCGGCTCATCGCAGCTCTCAGGCAGCTTTGGAAGAATCAAATCACAGTCCCACATCATCCATGACGCCTCCCGAGTCGCTTCCGAACAGCACTACGGCACTTCGAACTAACAATGCTGATTCAAGCGCCGGGGAGGGGGATGACATGAAAAGCCCCGTAAATGAAGTGTAATAGGCGAGGATATAGACGCCACAAAGATGGACGCGAGCAGGCACATTGTGCGGATCTACAGCTCAACTTACCGTACAGAAGACGTCGATGTGCCACTGTCGTAACTACGTGCTCGAATGGCACATATGAATCACGAACGAGCAATGGAGTTTGGGAGGGAGAGCAAGGCGCACTTTATTTTGGGTGGCCCTACGCGTTGGTCAACAGGCGTTTCGAGCCGGAATAGGACCGCTTAGTTTTGCATTTTGATGTCGTGTATGTTTTTTCTACACGAACAGGTCGTTCAGAGTAATGAAATAATCGAAGTGATCGGGTAACTCGGCTGGATTGCAGTTATTCATATCTGAGGCTCGGCCGACGCAGTGTCCAAAACACCGAACCCAGGCCCGGGCCCACCGGGAAGCTTGCGTGGGCCCTTAGGTGTATCTGTCAACCTTGGACAACTCTCAGCAATTACAGGCGTCGACGTGGAAGGTAAACAGTGTATTGTTTCTTTGAGATGAATTCCTGTAGCATCGCACCCCGTGCCCATGAGACAGCCTCCTGTGAGATACCCTATTGTGAGACAACCTCCTAGGTACTAAGTCCGATGCCTATTAAGATGAAAGCCAGTCTAGGTAGGCTGGAAAGTTCTTGGCACTTCTCTGCGTACTCTCAAGAAACTATGCATGTTGATTCACATACCAAAGTGAGCTTTGGAGCGGGTTTATCCTCGGCAATAACCCTCACTGGGGAAACCAGCGCGGAATCCGCCAGGAACAATCACCCCATTACTAATGAAGGAATTCCCGGGGCCGTGATCAAGTCCCGAGACAGGAGGGAGGGGCCGAGTGGGCGGAGCAGAGCGGCGGAAGACCAGCGTGACGTTGTTGACCCGCGCTGAAGCTCCAACCCCACCTGGGGGGGCATTATGGCCCGATCACCTCGCGAGGACCCTTGGGGAAATCGGATCCTAGGAACATTGGTTCGAGGTCTTTCGAATGAGGTAGAGGTAATTCCGTAAACCCGTTCGCGGCCTTCACTACGATGCTACAAAATGAGGGCAGAGTCCATACCCACGGCTACCAGTCCGTTCTTTCAGGACCATGTGCCGCTAGGTGGTTGATCATCCTTTTGCGGAAGGCCAATTCGAACGACGCTCACGAGCCGAGCTGTATTAGCTTCACGACTGCCGATGACAGAGCATTACATAACGATAGCTGGTTAAGATCTTAAGCGGGCGTACTCCATTTAAAGCATTGCGGGCCTTGGATTGTTTGTGGATCTGATCCCCGGAACATCAATTGAGACCGGAAAGTGAGAACACGACAACGTAGCCATGGCAGAGAACGTGAATACGCCAGAGCTTCTGGACCTGACCATTGACAATATCACACCCAACACGATCAGGATCAACAACCAAGGCAAGAATGAACGGCTCAAGTTTCTGTTGGATCGGCTCGTTACGCACCTGCATGACTTCGCGCGCGAGACCCGACTCAGTACGGATGAGTGGATGACGGCGTTATTGTTCCTGACCAAGGCCGGGCAGATCTGCAGTGACGTTCGGCAAGTAAGTTGCCCTGTCTTCGGGTTCCCTTGTACACACGCCCGTCGGAATAGCGGTGACTGATCACTCGTGTGTTGGCAGGAATTCATCCTCCTCTCTGATATCCTCGGCCTGTCCCTTCTGATCGACAGCATCAACCACCCGAAGCCGCCAAACGCCACAGAGGGCTCCCTCCTAGGCCCCTTCCACACGCACGATGCGCCGACCCTGCCCAATGGCGCGCGCATGGCCAGCGACCCCGAGGGCGAGCCCATGCTCGCGATCTGCACCGTCAAGGACACCGACGGCAACCCCGTGGCCGGCGTCAAGATCG
The DNA here is from genome assembly GCF_026229845.1 of Diaporthe amygdali. Lineage (NCBI taxonomy): Eukaryota > Fungi > Ascomycota > Sordariomycetes > Diaporthales > Diaporthaceae > Diaporthe > Diaporthe amygdali. The sequence continues at coordinate 1,891,077 of NW_026517022.1, read as the reverse complement.
ACATCTGGGAGACCGACAGCAGCGGGCACTACGACGTGCAGCATTCGGACCGCGGCGAGCCGAGCGAGCGTTGCATCCTCGTGAGTGACGAGCAGGGCCGCTTCTGGTTCAAGGGCATCAAGCCCGTCAGCTACCCCATCCCGCACGACGGGCCCGTGGGCAAGCTTCTGCTGCAGCTGGGCCGGCACTGCTATAGGCCGGCGCATGTGCATTTCATGTTCGAGAAGGAAGGCTGGGATCACTTCATCACGTACGTGTGCGCCCCATGATACATTCGGCCCGTGTGCAACTTGGCTTGCCTGTTATTGACTCGATGACAAACAGCGCGCTCTACCTCCGCGGCGACCCGTATGAGAAATCCGACGCGGTCTTCGGCGTCAAGAAGAGCTTGACTATCGATCTCGACAAGGTGGACAAGAAGACGGCAGAGGAGTATGACGTACCGGAAGGTACCTGGCTGCTGAGGAAAGACTTCGTGATAATCACCGAGAAGGAGAGCCTGGCGCTGAGAGATGAACAGACAACAAAGGCGCTCAAAGAGCAGGGACTCAAGATGAAGCTGGTTGACCATTTGCCTGTGCCAGACGTAGACTGAATTCGGTGATATATCCTCAAAATTGAAGATATCGAGTCCGTTTGGCCGGTCGCATGACAACTCGTGACCTTTCATTTGCTGCTGAGTCACCTGTTGGAGGGCTTCGTGACCGCTGACTTTGGTATTGTTGGCCAGCCGACCAGGAGACGAAGCAACGTGTGTTCTGAGCTCCCCGTTTTGGAATCATCTACTGATGAACAGCTTGCGGTAGGACCTGTGCTAGTGTTCATGAAGACTGATCGTGGTTGAAGCACTTTGGGAGGCCGCTATGTAGCGCAACACCTCCGTATTGTTTATCTGAGTGTGATGCTTGCCATTTGCAGAGCTCTAGTCGTCTCGTATCGGGGAAATCGCTCCTCGTTTTCGCAGCCCCCTAGTGACCACGAGTTGAAGTCTTGAGCAACTTGATCACGTTGTCGTAGTACCCCTGTGTCCCTCCATACTTGTCCAACAACGCCTGCACATCAAGCTCCGAATCGTTGGCCAACCGTCGGCCAACGAACGCTGCGTTCCTCGTGCTCGGGATTCGCAGCATCTCCTTCTCAACCTCCCAGCCGCAGTCCTTTGCGATCTCGCAAACCCAGGCGCAGAGAGAGTTGTACATAGATGGGGACTCTGCCTTGTCCTTTGGCGGCGGTGCGCGAAACCTTGCACCCGTGAGGTTGTGGCTACAACACGGGATCATAATGAAGGGACAGTCCGAGAGTCTGGCCAGGATGGGTGTCCACGGCGTGAGCTCATCCGCGTGGTTTGAGATGATGAAGGTCTTTGGGGGAAAGACCCCGTCATGTATCAGTTCATTGTGGAGCGCCTCGTCGTCGTCCGGCTGCATACTACTGAGGACAGATGGCAGGAGGACACGGGTCTCTAATGACTGTCGCTCTACGAAGCTTTCGGCAGGAGATCGTACTCGGACTTCCGTGCTGTACTTCGGCCATGACTTTCTTGCTCGAGCATCGAAGCCCCATCCGGGATAGTTCTCGCTATTCAGGATGTGCGTAAGAAGACCATTCCCACAGCCAATATCAACCCAACCAGGGAAATCGGAGTCCTTGTACATGTCTTCCCACAGCTCTATTAGGAAGGCTGCGATACAGATATCCTCAAAGACATGTTTTGAAGGGTCAGTCACCTCTTCCCAGCCTTCAACGAGAGTTCGAGCGTACTTCTTCTTCAACGTAGCATATCTGTTTTGGAGGGCTGCTTGTGGAACCAAGATATCGTGGTGAACACGTTTTTGGTACCCATTCTTTTGGCCCTCGCCATGCTTATACGTCACCTTGAGCAGACTGAGCGCTGTCCTCGAGAGTTTTTCGTCTCTGGCGCTTCCCTCAAAGAAACAGTAGTGAATGGAAATAGTGCCTTGAGACTCTTCGGGGTTCCAGTCGTGCAGAAAGGCAACGCCTCGCACGCTCGGATGATAAAAGGGAATATCAGACTCTGACTTGAAGTGTGGAAGATAAACGATCAAAGATCTTTGTAATCCCTGTGATGATATCCCCTGGTAGAATACACATGTCTGTTCGAGAGGCTTATCTCGCAGTTCGTTCCGAGGGATCATGCGGCGTACTATGCGCCGCCGTTCCTCAAGTCCCGAGAAGCTCGGTACTAGCGGCTGATTGTCGAAAGAGATCTCAGAGACTTCTGAGCCAGCAACCTGATCCAACAGGACGTCTGCCCGAAAGAGCCAAGACGAGTTGATGTTGGGGTTGCGGATCAGATTTAGCATCACCTGGTCGAATATGGCCGGCTCGAACCGTATTTCGTGCTTGAACAAAGGCGTCCATTCGGGGCGGCTACTGCCGGCTCCCGCCTCGAGGATCTGACAGGAGATAGCTGCTGCTTTGTTGCTGGCGTCGCTCAGATCATCAGGTGCGAAAGGCATCTGTGCGTCTGGACAAATCGTCTTCTGGAGGTGTCAGTCTCATAAGATAACCTGCCCACAGCAAAGCCTATAGCCTCCTGGTATAGTCTCCCAAGGGATGCCTCTTCTAGAATAGCCTCGTATGTGGTGTGGGATAATCTGCACGGGGTCGTGGGGTGTGGACTCTCGAGCAATCTTGCAAAGCTTTGAGGGGTCCCCGCAAGCTGTACTGCAGTAATCTGAGCAACACCAGCTTGAGTCTGGTGTTTGTTTTGAGGTGTGAAGCCTTCGGCGAGGACGACGATGACTAAAGATTGGGCAGAGCCCGTGATGAAATCAAGGTTCGGAAAGTTCAGGCTCTTCCAGTCGGGCTGGCCCTGATCTAATAATAAGCGGGGCAATGCACACGACACCGGAGACTGCGCTGCACGGCACCGCTAGGTGGGTACCTAGGTACCGAGTCTAGCACCCCCAGCAGGTAGCGAGCGGCCAGCCCAGCCAGCCCAGCCCAGCCAGGCCTGTGCGTTGGTGGCAGGAGGTAGGGTCGGTCTGGTGTGTGGGCGGTGGTGGGTGGGTGCCCAGCAGCAGGGGGGCGGGGGGGCGTAGAGGCGACTGGACGGGACGGGACCCCTCCTCGATTCACTCTTTCCCAGGTTCCTTGCTACGTTGCTGCTACTTAAACACTTCCCGTCCTCCGCCCTCATCATCTTCCTTTCACAACAACCACCCATACACCTCCACCCATACACCTCAACCACGCAACAGATTGCTAGTCGTCGCCAGATCTACAGCACCTCGGCTCCACCCCGACACCTCAACACATCAATTTCAGTGAGACGCCATCTGTGCCGTCCGTCGCTGCCTATGTCAATCGAAAATCTCAAGTCTTACGGTCAGTCTCCGACTCTACTCCCCACCGCCTTTGCACAATTCGACCGCCATTCATCTACGATGCACTGCCTGTGATGGGGCTGTAGATGTCGCCCTGCGTCGCGCACATCACAGTGCTCTTCTTTTCTCAGCGATGTCGGTGGCCGAGTCACAGCCTGGCGACAGTCCTCGATGCAACATCCACTTCCCCGCGTTTGAGTCGTCTATCAAGCGAAGCAAGGCAAACATCAAGGCTAACATCCATACTCTCAGACCCCTTCGCCGAAGCCGACGAGGACACTGGAGAACAGTCCAAGGCTCCTGACTACATTCATATTCGTATTCAGCGTACGTGCAACTTTGACCCGCCTTCTTCCCGCGAAAAAAAAAACATGGCCGATAGTGCTCACGTGCAACCATGGCACTATCGGCCCAGGATCGCGATTGCGACACCTTGGCCCGGTCTATGAGACAATTGCTGACGAGCTTGTTCAACAGAGCGAAATGGACGTAAGACCTTGACCACTGTTCAGGGCATCCCTGCAAAGTTCAGCCGCAAGAAGATTCTCGCCGTCGTCAAGAAGAAGTTTGGTGAGTGCCAACCCACGCCACCACAAATTGACTCATACCAAGCCTGGTGACTAACTTTGCCACACTACAGCCTGCAATGGCACCATCGTCAACGATGCTGAGATGGGCGAGGTGATTCAGCTCCAGGGCGATCAGCGCAAGGATTTCCAGGAATTCCTCACCAGCAAGGACGGTCTTGAGCTCGACCCCAAGACCATCAAGGTCCACGGTTTCTAAGGGCCCTCATCATGTCACGTCTCCTCGACCAGGACTACTGCGCGGGAACGGCTTGATTCGGAGGCGATACCTAAACCAAGGAACACATCAGGTCTCCTCTTGCTACAGCTTCTCCAGATATGGAGACATCTCGGGCACCGGAGAGGAACACATGACATGATACCCACCCGATCACGGACGATCGAATACTCGGAGGAGTCCAGTTTTTTGGGACCGATTCACGGAGTTGATATCTTTGTCGCCATGCGCTTCACTCGTTATGACTTCCGCATGATTGGCGTTAGTAGCAGAAATGGCACATCGTTGATATTCCTACAATGACGCTCCCTTGTGATACTGATGCTCTTAGGCTCTTGATTGTCGGCCGTAATGGGTTGCCTGCATATTACCCCTGACTGACCCACACAACCCCAGCGAGGTGCGAAGGGGGAACACATCGCCGCAACCGTAGCAAGCTCCTGCGCTAGTTGGAGAACAGACTTATACTCCCACAGAACCTACAACAGTGTCCAAACCGTGAACTCCCAACCGATGCTTCCTAGTGACTCAATTGTACTGAATGATGGGGTATCTCAAGCAGATTTGACAGAAATTCCAGACCCGAGAAGAATACAAAAAAACCAAAGCTACTACCGCCTTTCCTCTCAAGGTTCGACCGTGATATTCGCGAAGTTGGCCACGCTCACCACCAACTCCCCTCCTTGTCGCAACAACCGGTACCCCAACGCAACAAATGGCAAATCGAACCAATCCCGGTCCCAATGCTGCTGTATCAAGAGGGCAACCATGCTAATGTAGCTCGCCATGGAGAAGACGCTGATCGAGGTCGATGTTTCCTTGAGGATGTTGATCTTGCGCTGTGTTATGTGATATACGAGGGTGAGAGTCTGTGTAATACAAGCATGTCAGTACATTGCATGACAAGCAATTGAACACTCGGGAACGTGGCAGAAGGGGAGTCCTCACGCTCGTGATGATTATCCAAGTCGGGAGCAGCAGGAAGGGATCCTGCGAGCTACCGCTTAGATCTAGTGTCCATGATTGTAGGTAGCCGTTCAGGGCGGAGACGGAGACGAGACGGAAGGCAGTCGCGGATGGCGTGTAGTTTACGAGCCTAGCAGACAGACAGAAGACGGTTAGTATACGCGAATGAAGTAGCCGGGGAGCACGCTGCAGCGACTTACCACCTGGACATGAGGCGGTCCGTGAAGAAGAAGGAGAGGTACCCCGAGCAGCCACACCAGACGATGGCAAGCATGGTCTCCGTCAGTAGCAGCCTGTCCTCGCCGGGCGTCCGCCCCGGCTGCGTGGGGACGTCCCCCGACGTCGCGAAGGTGTGTAGCTTGAGCAGGAAGCGGATGGCGACCGGGAAGCACAGGTAGATGGACGGCAGGATCGACAGCAGCCGCAGCGAGAACAGCACGGGGTGCCACCACTCCTCGACGCCCAGCACGGCGGCCACGCGCGGCTGGAGGAAGCTCGGGTGGGCTACGGGGTCCGCCTCGGGGTCCGCGTCGGCGTCGCACATGCTGTCGGCGGAGGCGCGCCTGACGTAGCTCGTGTCCTTTGCGAGGCGGCCATCTCTGGCGACGGCGAGGTACTCGGTGTTGAACCTGGTGGTCGTGGTCGTGGCGGTGGTGGCAGAAGAGACGTGTCTTGCTGCCGCTGCCTGCGCTTGTTCCTGGTCGTGTCTGTTCGTCGACCACGTCCGCGCCCTGGTTAAGGCTGACATCGGCCGGCTCTCCCTCGTCGGGGAGGTGGGACGCCCCTCCAGGCCGTGGGGCAGAGGACTTCTTTCAGGTTGGCTCAAAGATAAGAATACTTCAGTGTTGGACTCTCATAGGCAGCATGTGTGCAGGCGGGTGCGTCGAGAAGAATACGGAGGCAATTCAACAAAGAAAGAATGATTGTGTGTTAAGGAGAGGATGCTGAGGAAGTCGGCTTAGAGAGGGGAACCTCAGAGACTCGGAGCTTCAGACCCCAGCGCTGAAGTCATTCCCAGCGCACCTAACGACAAACCCCTGATAATTATTGCCTATTAGGCTGGTATTTGAACGGTGTCACAGTCTATTCCTTGGTAAAAGTCATGTGCGGCTCGATTCATGAATCTCTGCTGTGCTCTACAGGTAGAATGAAACTCGTGGCTCTTTAATAAATCCCAGGGGTAGAACTCGGGTCCAAACTCCCAAGAACGCCAAGGTTGACCTCACCGTCCTCGAGACCCTGTGTGCCTTCTGCTACCGGACTACCTAGCTACCTAGGGTCGCGTGTGCCCCCAGGTGCCCCTTGCAGAGCGTTCAAACTACCGGCAGGCTACCTGGCACGCCTGGGTAGTCCGTAGTGGACCCCAGAGCCGGCTTACCGGACGGGCTGGCTGGCTCGGCAGGCATGAAGCTTTGCCCAAAATTTTGCCCATTGAAAGGCAGGCCGCATCATGACCAGCAGAAGACGGTGATATGCCGATCAGGCGCACCACACCCACCAAGTAGTCGACCACCAGGGCGGAAGGAGAGCGGAGACTGTGTAGCGGGACTAGTCGTTCAATTGTTCGCAACCACACCACAGCTTCACGAAGCCGTACTCCGGCTCGTTCCACCAGAGCACGTCGCATCGCGGCCTCGACTTGGATCTCGACTTGCCAACCGCCCCCGGGTGCCTCTGTACATCCTTAGCTGCGACCATGGCTGCTACATTCCGCACGCGGCCATGGCTGCTTTCTTCGTCACGACCAGTGGCCCTCCCGATGTATCTGTCCGGGCCGCGAATCCACCAAGCGAACATGGAGCAGACCCGGAGCAGAAGCTTCAAGCCTGATTCAGGATACAAGCAAAGCATGGGCAATGCAAGGAGACAACGGAGTCAACAGCAAGCGACGTCAAGTATAATAAAACAGATGCATGGGGCGGACAAGCTCCAGGACGCTGGATCGATTTCTATGCTGGCTCCCAGTAGGTTCACTTGCGAATATGCGCCTCGACGCTGGCTACCAAAGTGCCTAAGCTAATATCGTGCCCTCTGTTGCCCTCCAGGAACAATTGTGCCCCTTCCCCTCGTCAAACAACCTCGCGCGCCCAAGGAATTCATGCGGTATCACTGGGAGATCACGAAACAGCGCTTCGTGGACCGGCTGCAGCGGCTCATGAACTCGTGGGCGACCAAGCCCAAGTGGAACAAGAAGGCGCGCCTCCGCTCCACCAACAGCGAGATCATCGCCGCGGCGCGCAACCTGCATGCGTCAATGTCGTACTGCCTGGCCAAGGGCGGCCCTGCGGAGAAGGCGCAGCTGGCGCAGATTTGCGTGCCGAAGCTGTACCGGTCGCTGCTCAGCGCCATTGAGAACAGGCCGGCTGGCAAGAGTTACACGTGGGAGCGCATCGCTGAGACGGACAAACTGTGGTGGCCCAAGGTTGTCGACAACAAGTGGACCGAGACGGACGTCGGCTTCAAGCTGTCGTTCCGCCAGGCCGTGGTCGGCATCAAGAGCAAGCAGCGCCTGACGGAGCTCAACGCCCGGGGCCAGAAGGTCTCGGAGAAGGATATGGAGCTGCTGGAGTACATTGTGTTGTGGCGGCAGGTGGACCCTGTGAACATGACGCAGACTGACTGGCAGATCTATGGCACGTTGAAGGAGACGACGTTCGAGGACATGATGGAAGAGGTGGAAGAGATGAACGAGGCTCAAAGGCATATGGCCCAAAAGAAGCTGGACACTGAGCGGAGGGCGCTTGGGGCTCGAAAATAGTTGTACAACAATACTACAGAGGCTGATGCCTACATGAACACATCGCTGGAGGTCCACTGATCAAGATCGCTGTCGGAAGGGATGGACTGCCTTCAAACAGCTTTCTCATACAAGACACTACTCAGATATTTTGGTTATCGACGCTGCGATATTGTATATATAATATCCAGGGAATAGAGACTCTTCCCAAAATATTCCGCACCGCTAGATCCATACGAAGATGACCTCTCGCCACAATGCGACTGTACTCTCAAGACTGCTTCCGCCGACCGCCACATCACAACTCATGAACCTTTCTCCCAAAGACTCACGCCCCAAGTCCCACACACGAGACACTACAAACCCGCTCCCAACAACTAGGTACAGGGGGTTCAAAAGAACTTTCCAGCATGCTTGGACACCGGGACCTCCTCGCGTTGGACCACCACCTCTGTCGCAGAGTCATCATCCATGACAGCAGGTCGATCGAACCCCGTAAAGCGTGTGCCATTCTTCTTGGCCCAGAAGAATTGGAAGGTGAGCCTCAGCGCGCAAGCTGCAAAGCCAAAGAGCAATCCGCCCACGGGAGCAGCCACAAACGCGCCGAACGCTGCCCAGTCGCTCCCATACAGACCCTGCTCCAAGAGGATGAGCTGTGCGCCAGCCAGGGCGTCGCCGTAGTAGATGGTGCCGAAGATGAACACGCTGAGGATGCCACCCAGGCCGCCGACGACGACCTCGAAGCCGCGCCACCAGTACACCCTGTCGTTGAGGCCGAGGATAAGGACGGGGATGGTCGAAGCGGAGAGAAGGTCCGTGATCAGGTAGATCTGCAGGATGGAGATAGCCCTCAGGGCGATGACGATGGTGGGGATCATGAGCAGGACCACGGCCAGGCGGATGAACCAAATGTTCAGCTTGTTGCGGAACAGGTCATTGGCGGCGGACGAGACCATGGCGGACTGTAGCGAGTCGAAGGACGCGGTGGACAGCGACACCGCCATAACGAGCACGATTCCAATGACCCAGCTGGGCAGCTGCTCCAGCAAGAGGAAGAAGGCCACACTACCGTCCTGCGCTGGGTCACCGGGCCAGGCGCCTGACCAGGCTGCGATGCAGCCCGTCATGCCAACGAGCGTCAGGATGATGAGCACACAGACGACTGCAATGCTGACACCGATCCAGAGGTCCTTGTCGGTCTTGGAGGCGAAGGTCCGCAGCCAGAAGTTGGAGAGGAAAAAGTCGTTGGTGAGGATGGCGATCGGGAAGATGTACAGGAGTTGCCAGCCGAGGAGGCTTGGCTCGAGAAGACCGGAGCTTTCAACGAGGCCTGGCTTGATATCCGTCCGCGCACCAATGGTGATAGTTGCAATTAAGATGAGACCCAGCACCATAGCTCCTTGGATGTTGTCGGTAATGAAAGAGACTTTGAAGCCGCCGAGAGCTGTAAGAGGCAGTGTCAGATCGTAAAACCCACTACAACTTGGTACTTCAACAAGACAACTCACAGGTGTAGATAGTGGTGACCACACATTCCACAATGAGCACAGGAAGCGAGTCCAGTCCTGTCAAGGTACTGACGACCTGGCCAATTGCTGAAAGCTCGGAGACCATGTACAAAAACATGGTCACCAGAGTCAGGAAACTCAACCACAGAGCGGTGATGACACCATATCGCTGGCGCGTCCACTCCGTGAGGACGAAACCTTCAGGACACTTTCGGCGGATGATGGGCCCCAGCGCAGCGAAGATCAGCAAGGGCAGGGCGGACATCAGGGCGTAGGTGATCACGCCTTGCACGCCGGCGATGGTGGCAAGCTCCGGGTAGGAGAATAGGATGCCAGATCCGAGACCTAGGTCGGTCAGTAGGGTAATGGGGGTTGGAAGGGGGCATTGGGGGGGGGGGGCAGGTTTTTAAACCGGAGCGGCAGCACGTTTCCCACGCAAGCATTAACTTGATCGAGTAATTACGGTACAATCTCAGCTTCATTTCCACGACGCCCCCGCGATCTCCCCTCCGCTGATGGCGAGGGAGAGGTTGGATTGCGGAGGGCACACTCGCTTCAAATCGGCGCCCGTAGTGAGCCGCAATCTCTGTCCTGACAAGACAATGCTCAAAGTAAACCCATTCGGAGTCTCCTTATGAGTACCCCACAGTGACAAGGGTGCTTCGAGCAATGCTTGAGAGGGCAGAGACAACTGTAAATGTTGGATACGAACCTATCGCCAGTTTCGCAACTACTCGTATGGCCCCAGCATGGCCGCTGAAGGCCACCTCGTGGTGGTGACCATCCGGAAAGATGCCTCGATTTTCTCGTGCTCAAAATAATGCTTTTGTCTGCTACCGCTCTGATTCCTAGGTGGTGAGCGATTTCTCGCGTTATCTCACTGACCAGAGGCGATGAAGTTCAGAGCGATCGGAAGCGCTGTCAAGGGGTTAGCAGATGTTGAGGCCGCAGGGGCAGTAAGGACAATGGTAGAGAATTGGGGGTCAAGGAGAAGCCTTGTTTGCGACAAGCTTCGTCTCTTTCGACTCCAATCCTTTCCCTTGGGGTTGTTTTCCTGACCGGTCCGAGTTCTGTTGCCAGAAAGGAACTCGCCCTTGGAGTCCTTTCGGAACCTCCATGCTAGAGCTGTTCCCAGAATACTGCGCAGTACAGTCAGTCACAGTCTGCTACGGCTATACATATGTGTCGATGCCTGCTTCATAGCTACAACTTACAGGAAGGCACCGTAAGTCAGATAGACTATGGCGTTTGACGCCTGGAAGGACGGTTGACCCATGATTCGTGTAAGTCCGTTGATCGGGATGCTCTAAGTCTATCACAACGCTCGAGGAAGAGTCAAGAAGAATGCCAGGAAGAGGCGGGAATAGAGGTGCTCTTCTCAGGTGAGGGACGAATCTGATGGTCGTGTGCGCTATATATCAATGACCATGGTGTGCAGGGCACTCACTACACGATGAAAATTTGCCTCGTATGGCGTGTTGCCCAGCTTGAATCGCCTCTGCTCTCAGCGGGTATCGGCGTGGTGTGGGGGGCTAATCTCCCGCTACGGAGTTCAGGTCCAGGATACGGAATGCTGATTGGCCTGTGGACAAGTCTCTCAATAGTCCATGGATGCCACTATGTACGTAAAGGCAAGCAAAGCAGTAAAGTCGAGCGCGGTAGCAATTGCGGTCAGGTTCTCCCAAGTTTGACGTTGATTTATTACACAGGTGTGGGAGTATGCCTGTTTGATATCTGCAAGTATTGGCATTGCGCCTCAACAACCCCAGCTTGTGAATGTTCATCCCGTCCGCCAGAGGCTACCCGCACGGATGTAATGGCCAAAATCCTTATTCACGAATAAACTCGGCATGCAACTGGATTGCTCCATGAAGCCGTTGTGATGCCTTGGCACAACGGCGCGTCGTAGTGCGGTTTCTTTCAAACCAAATCTCCTTGACAAGTCCTCCTGCGCCCCATCACATGTCTCCTTCCGTGAGCATCTTGTCTCTGGCGCGTCCTCACTTCCAATGAGAATGGCTTGTTTGGGCTCGATCTCTCCTCGCGGCCCTTAGCTCGGCCCTCGGCTCACTCTGTGACCCAGGCGACGTTTTTGCCGTGCTTGTTCTTCAATGCACCCTTATTCGGGGAATGGTTTTCAACATTAGCCGCCTCATTCGGATCGTTGGTAGCCCATATCCGCTCGATAGACAAGTCAAAGGGCCCAGGTATCCTGTCCGTAAGCCCGATACCGATGGTGCGAACCTTCTGCCGCAGCATCTCAGTCTGAGGCTCGACAACGTAACCGTGATTCGTCCTCACGAAGTCATTCCACTTGATCAGTACGGTCTCCCACTGCCCGGGTCGCCTGCTGAACAGACGGTGCTGATGTATATCTGTCGGCACAATGGACTCGGTCTGTACATTGACCAGGTAGCTTCGGCCATCAGACTTGATCCTCAGCGCAAGGTATGCGTATGGGTCGATGTCCCATAAGCTCTTGCCAAATAGTGTTGGCGGCCTGTCCAGCGTCCTCCATGCTGCATAACCGGATCTCTCAACGTTCGGAATGTCCTTTGGTAGTTGGGTTGATATGGAGCCGTGGAATCTGGCGTGTGCATTGGGATTATCTGCTTTTGTCAAAGAGCTCGATGCTGATTGTGGAGGAATCCATTCAAAATGTGCTTTTGAGAAACCGCCGAGGTCCGCATCTGACATGAGCTTGCATGCCTGCATGGACTCCTGAGCGCGGAAGGAATGCAATTCGAGAGGTCCAGCTGGGCCCTTGACAGCCTCGAGGTTGAGTGCTGGGCAATAATAACTGTCAGAACCATTGGCTGCTTCGTGCACTTTGGGGGCGGGGGGCAATACCGATGCTCGTGAATCTCTTGAGCTCGTCCACACTGCGGCCGAAGAAACCCTTTGACAGGCGAGGCGTGGCCCTCATCTTTGCTGATTAACCTGGCTATGAATCGAAAGGGGATTGAACTGCGAGAGCCTCGTGGCTCAGAGAGCTATCCCATGCTAGGTGTAACAACAAAAACAAATTGCAGAGCGAGGCTTGCAAAAGCGTAGGTTGGGTGAGCTCCTGTGTCGGAAGAGCACGCCCACGTTGAGGACGTCATTTTCGGGAGCTCTGGAGCTCGAGCCTGATTACATAAGTAATGCATAGCTCTAGACGACAAGTCTGACAGACGTGCTTGCACTACTCCGCCGAGTCGGTACTACAACATGTCCCAAGCTTGGACAGGAGGCTCCAAAAGTCATCCTGCCGTCTCTAATATCTTGTATTTAATGGCTTATGTTCGCTTTGTCATGAAAAGCATGCCTTGTATCAATTCCAGTGCGGACGGGATGATGTGCTGAGTGTCAAGACTCATATGTCGAGTGACCTGGTCTTCCTGGCACGCCTGAGCTCTTTGGAGATAGTGCCGTCAGCTCCGGTCAAGTGACAGGACAGTCTGCGGCGTTGGTACGCTGAGATGCTGAAAACTCGAAGAGCATCGTCAGATTTATGGCTTGACGTCTTCTAAAGAAGGAGGTCTTCATTTTTTCATGTCTTTCACACATTGGCAAGTGCCACGGTCGAAGAGTCAAGGGAATTTGGCCCATAATGAAAAGAGTTGCAAGCACCAGAAACTTGCTGGTAGAGCAGGCACCTTGTATCGATTGGTAGGAGGATTTTGACCATTGCTTTATCAAAGATTGAGCCTTTCGCTATGCACTGGTTTTAGGAGACGGCCTCATGAAGCAATCGCATTGCTGCTGGATCCAGCATTGGAACATCGGAGGCAGATTAGTGGGTTTCCTACCTAATTACGCTGCGAGGAAGGACATGAAATAGGGGCAGCATACCCAAGGGGAGAGAAGGTGTTAAGCCTGGCAATAGTTACGGCATGCGAGATCACACTTGAAGGAATCAGACCTTATGAACCAGGGTAGCTTGCGCATGAAAATCGTGCTTCCATTATGGACAGCTTCGCGGGTTGAGCATATCGAACACGTGGGTTGAGCGTGCCAGTGGACATCGGGAAGCTGTCATACTGGATAATCAGTAGAGGGTTGATTACGTGCTGAGAAGGGACTGCAAAATTGGCTGCGCAGGAAAGAGGGCTGCTTTCCAGAGACAGTGACGCCGAAGCACATCCCGTTTTGAACGCGACCGACCACTTTCCAACCACAGTATCCTAGGCTACCCACCACCCTTTACTTCATTGACCCCTTCTTCCCAAAAGCACAGGTTCAGAGGCACTGCGTTTCCATCCTCCTACAGGCTTTCATCTTTAATCAGCATTTCTCTGTTGGTGTCGTCCCTTTCAACCGATCCTCCTACCATCGAGTCACTGGTCCGTTGCGTGCCACCTTCGATCATCATTAATCCACCATCATCTTTTACCACATTGACTTTTGCGTGACTGACTTCGTCACAACACGTTCCTTTTGGGGTCGCTTGAGGGCCTCGCATTTCTGAAGTTCGTTCTTGGGTTTGACTCATCTTTTCACACCTTCAACCTTAAACCGTCCCCAACTTTCTTTCACACAAATCATCAGCCATCGCAGCGACTACGACGATCGTATTCAACAACGATGGCATCACTCAGCAGGTCTTGCGAGCCCTCTCCAGAGCGATTCAAGCACAACAAGGGTGCCACGCTCACTGGCTCTGACCGCGCGCCCTCTCCTAGCGAGATGTCTTCAGCTGGCGACAGCGACGTTGGTGGTAAGTTTCTTCCAATTGAATACTCCTGTGATAACTGCTGCATCTTGCACAATCCGTCTTGTCGTCAGAAGAAAACACGCGCTTACCGCTTCACGACTTTCCCCCAAGGCTGCAACTATGCCTCTGCCTGGCTTTTGGTTGTAGCTTAAAGCAAATATCACTGACAAACTCTTTAGGCGCTCGTCTCGACACTTTGTCGATCTGTGACTCGCCTAAATACACCCCTCCTCATGCTCGACATGGTATTGGAAGCTCTCGTTCTGCCCAGGTGGTTCGTACCGCAGGAAATGAGTGGGTTACTTCGTTGATTCCCTTGAGACTTCGTCAGCTCACCATATCTAGGTCTCCTACTTGTCGCGTCCGCGCAGATGATCGTGACGATGTGTTCGTCTCTTCGCCTGCCAAGACGCTGAGGGAGCGTCGCTCGGAGCGCTCCATTATGACGGGCAAAATGCAGTGTCTTGATGTCGCCTTGGCCAACGAGGACCATACTCTCCGAACGCGCGCATCAAACCTAAACACCCGTCACCAGATCAATGGTGTAGATGCCCAGAATCTGTATCCTCCTACTGCCTGTGTTTTCGTCGCGAAGTAATTACAACTCCGTTCTATCCTCTGCTGTTCATTCTGGCTGACACTACTCTGTAGTCTTCCTGAGCCCAGGGATGACACTGCACTCGAGGCGGCCATCTACGGGGAGTTCAATAAGTATGGAAAGTGTTGGGTCAAGATTCGCCGCGACTCTCATCACATGCCCTTCGCCTTTGTCCAGTTCACGTCGGATGAGGAGGCGCGAAGTGCCCTAGAGAGTGGCAAGGGCGCAATCATCTACGGTCGCCCATGCCGTACCGAGATGGTCAAGGCCAACCGCACCTTCATCGTCCAGAAGAAGTCGGGTGCGCCCATCACCGTCGACGAGGTTACGAACACCCTACTACCTTACGGCTCACTGAGCAAGTGTGAGATTCTCTCCCCTCAGCTCCGAGAGCCCCTGGGATTTCCGCCTACAGTTTTGGTCGAGTTCTCTATGTTCGATGCCACTCGAGACCTTCACACGGCGTTCCGCCACGATCCTGTCTACACAGTGACTGCTTTCGATTTAAAGAAGAATTGCGTGGCCACTCGCGACAGCGGCGATGAGGCTTTCCTTGCAGCGTGCGAGCGGGACCGTCGCTCCGCGTTCGTTGGAGACTTGCCAGCTCATGTGACCCAGGGCGATCTTGAGGATCTATTCGCAACGGCTGGAGAGGTTCTCAAGGTCAATATCATCCAGAAGCCGAGCAACTCTGGTATGGTGCGAACTATGGCATTCATTGAGTACTCTCAGCCGGACATGCCCGAGCTCGCAATCAGCAAGTTTCACGGCAGCGTGCTCAAGGGAGCCGTTATCCGAGTTGAGCGCAAGTCTGTCAAAGAGCGCGGACCTACCCCTCGTCATTCTCGGTCTCAGCTCTTAATTCGCCAGCCAGATGATTCACCCATTGCCCGCGGACCACCCAAGTCTCCTGTTGTACAGATTGTCAGCACCCCGACTCGCCCGAACGCTACTTCGACTGAAATGTCTCCTGCGCCTGTTCCTCCTCCCATGTACGGCGGATGGGGCTATGGCATGCCAAACTCGCCTTACGCGCAGCAACATTACGCAGCCGGTTATGGCTCTCAGCCAGGCGCTTCAGGCATGCCTATGACGCCTCAGACGACCCCTCAGATGTCCAGCCCTTGGACGTACTACCACAGCTATTGGCCTGGCATGATGGGTTACGATCCGTCGCCCTTCTACATGAGCCCCTACGCGTTCCAGTCGCCCACTCCCATGACGGGCAACCGTACTGAGGACACCAAGGGCCAGTCGACTCCCACTCGCAATGGCCATGTTGCCGCCAACAATGTCAACGGCAATGGTCACCAGGAGGACTAATGTCTTCACACCCTGCGTCGACATCAGTCATCCCAGATGTCTTTACGCATTCATTCCCTTCAAACAGTTGTTCCGGGTTCGATCTGAAAAGTTCTTTTGTTACTAATACATCTTTAATACCCGCGAGGCTGACGCAGTCTACTTTTCGGCCATGGGACACACGTCTAGGGGACCGTCCTGTCGACTGCGATAGCCTCGCCTCGCCGTCTGTCATGATGTTGGGCATGATGGAGCCTGACCGTCGTTCTTGATCACGCAATACCCGACACATTGGATTCTCTTGGGTCGGCCTTTGGGGTGACACTTCCTCACCGGTTCTTTCCCTTGGAGGGCCAGGAGATCCATTTCGCCACATTTATTCGTGTTGGTCGATGGGACGGGTACGTGGACAGGGACGTCCTGGATTTTGACCCTCACGTTGTTCAGATAGACAGGATTGTTTGGTTTGTTTGGAACACTTCCGCCCGATGGAAAAGTGGCTTTTAGCTAGCTCATTGCCAGTTGGCTCTGTCACAGATGAATCCGAAGATCTGGAACACACTGGCTGCATCGTGACTTTCGTGCCTTGCTTGTTGCCGACCGTGCTTGCTTAAGAAATCTCTGAACCCCTCCCTGTACAGCTCACAAGAATCCCAAATATGCGGGATGACTTGACCAGTGAATAGCAGTGGCTTCTGTAGAATAAGTTCCTGGAGGGTAATCTACAACTTCCTAGAGGGTAATCTGTGATTGGATAACCCGTAATAGGACAACCTATGATAGGGTAACCTTCTACAGATGTGTCGGGTAGTATTCGTCTAGGTAGCTGCGATCTTTTTCTGCGTCCTCTGAAGCATCGTTTTGACCTGTTGTCGATTGCCTACAGGGCCCTCTGCCTCTATTGGCGGAGTAAGACTGACTGACGTCCTAATGCTGTGCAGAAAATGAGTGGGTCCGGTTGAAGCTGATTAGTCCAGGGGTGGCTTAGTGCCGCCGCATGCTCGCCCACTGCTCCTTCCCGAAATCCACGTGACCCAGAGCGATCTGGGTTTTTTGCACACCAAATTCTTGTACTCCATCCCGCAGCGAAGCGTCTCCATCAACGACCCAAGGAAGAATACCGTCACTTTGTCCCCCTAACTCCTCAACAGCGGTATGTGAAACCCTCGCAAGACTCAAAACAACCTTGTTCATTTCAATCAATTCAATACTGACATTTTCGCTCCAGACAAACCGGCAAAATGAGTTCGTCCACCCTACCCCACGATTTCGATCCATCTCGACGACAGCGAAACTGACAAACTCAAACAGCGAAGGGAACCAGCTCTTTCGGAAAGCGTCACAACAAGACGCACACTCTGTGCCGTCGCTGTGGTCAGTAACATACACCCAACGGATACCCGATACGGCAATTGGAAGAGCAAGGGATAGAAAGGACGAATATTTATCTGCACGAGGGACCCATCGACAGAGGGCTGACTTTCTCACTTCGTCGACAAACAGGTCGCCGATCCCTGCACATCCAGAAGCACACCTGCGCTTCTTGCGGCTTCCCCGCTGCTAAGACCCGAAAGTGTACGTGAACGAACCACCCTGGCGCGGACCGCCGCCCAACGCTGGGACGGAGAGATACCAGCGACCAAGCAAAGAAGGAGAACCAGAACGGGATACTGACAACGAGGCACACAGACAACTGGTCTGAGAAGGCTAAGCGCAGAAAGACAACCGGTACCGGCCGCATGCGATCTCTGTCCACCATCTCCCGACGCTTCAAGAACGGCTTCCAGACCGGCACCCCCAAGGGCGCCCGCGGTCCCCAGAAGGCATAAATGACAAGCCACTACGGCAACGCGACGAGGGTCAGTCAACGTTTCGGAGACATGCGGTCAAATGAGCAAAATGGCGTCTAGGGAAGGGGGAATCACACAATGCTGAACGGATCGGACCATTCTCCTTTGCTTCATGATTCCGGGCAAGATTCAAGGGTTTCGGTCTAACAGGTCGTCATAAGAAATATGGCATTTTGATGCGTTCGGGGAGTCGAGATTCGTACGTAGCTGGAATACAAGGCTATGCGAGTCGCAACCATCACCGTGCCAGCGTTCGCGCTGGCAATTGAGGACGGCTGTTTTGCGAAATGACGGGAACCGATCAAGCTTCACAACCACGATTCCAGCACATGTACACCCTCAGATACGATGCTCGCAGTGGAATGCAGAGAGACAAGCCAAGATTTAGCAGTGTGACGGGACGAGGATTTCAGGCTTCTGATGTTGATGACGGATGTCTGTTGTTGCCACTGCAGTGATCAGGTTACTACTGCCCACGCTCGAATACCTTCACCACTCCATCTCCGCCAACGTGGTATAGATACTCGTGCTCCTCTATCACCCGGTCCAGGCTACCTCCGCCTCCAGTGATCCTGACCACCCCACTGACATCCTTGGCTGTGCCGGTGTCCAACAGCCTCAAGCTAATGACAGCCTCAGCCTCGTGCGCCAGGGACAAAATGAAGGAGGCATGCTCCTTTTCCAGTGTCGTAGTCTGCGCAGAAACCAGTGGCTCGTCCGCCGACAAGGTGAGAAGGGTCGCGTGAACTTTCTGTTTGCGTCTAATTAGCATTTCCTGCACATGTAAATGTAACTTCCGAACAACATGCTGCTACCAGGCCCCATTCGTAGACAGGCAGACAGACGACACGCTTTCCTGTCCGTTGTCCTGAGCCGTACCGCAGCGCAAGAAAAGCCCCAAGACCAGTAAAAGAACTCACCTCTCGTAGCCCAAGCACTACCTCCCTCCACGCTGTCCCCGTGACACCGTCCCCAGGCGACGCAGCCGCAAGGAACAAATCAGGCTGGTCCAGTAGCAAGACGACCTTGCCACCAGCAGCCTGCAGCCTTTCGACAGCCGCGCCCAGCGCCCTCGCGACGTCGGTGAGGCGCGGGCTGTCAAGGTATACTTGCTGCTGCTGCGCCGGCTGCCCTGGGCCGCGCCCGGTAGACTGTGACTGCACAGCAGGCCCGTCACCGCCCAGGTACAGCCTGCTCAGCCCATCGACGAAGAGGAACTTGCCTCGCGCCGCCAGAGCGTCGAGGTTGAGACCCTACGAGCGCACAGTGTTAATGAATCCATTCTCGCACATGTGGCATGTAGAAAAAGGCCCGGACGCAGTGGGAGGCATGAGAGAGAAAGAGAAAAACACACCAGCCGTCCGGCGCCCTCCTTCCAGAACGCGAAGTCCCTCATGAAGCTCACGAGCAGCACCTTGACGTCCTCGTCGCCCCCGGCGGGGGCGTCGCCATCGTCGCGCCGCGGTGCGGCCGCGGGCCGGAGGAGGCTGTACAGGTACCGCAGGGTCAGCCAGTTGGTGCTCGCGCCGAGGATGCCGGTGAGGACGATCTGGGAGGTCTCAGACGGTAGGGAGAGGTATGACTCCAGCAGAGGCGGGATTTGAGATGCCATGTTCCTTTTTTGGCTCCTGTCTAGCCGGTCTAGGTCGTCGTGGTCGTGGGATTGTGCTTAAATTTCTTAAGTGAGCAAGCTTAAGCGTGGCGGTCGCACTGTGGGGAATGAGCAGAACTGGTCCGGGACACAACAGCCTTTGTAAAATAACTATCAAGGAAGCAATTCCCACACTTTTATGGGAATAAGAAATTTGAAGTGTAGCCTCTCTTGCTATATTGTTCTTAGTTCTACAACGGTCTCTTGGAACTACTTGTGGAGTCTTGCTGACGAGTGACTTGTATGTATAGGAAGACATCTCTCATGTACATTCCAGGGCTCACATCTTCAACTACCTGCGTTGAATTTAGAGACCTCATTCCGCTGCGGAGGTTTCTTTTGAGGGGATTTTGCAGTCTTTTGCTTGATATTCACTGCTACACATTGGAAAACTTCGTACAGTAGCCATGTTTCTATTTTCATGCTGCCGCTTAGCTGTCCCATCGGTTTGGTACTTAGAAGTCTGCAGAAATTCACATGAAACCAAAAATATGGTCAAGCAAGCCTTCAACATAGACAGCCTTGTCAATGTCCCTGTTATAGTAGTATTGGAGACCAGTATTGGTTACGTTAAATGAATACTTCTGGGGAGGTTATCACACAGGAGCCCCGTGGGCCGTAAAAGAGTCGAGACGGCAAAATGAGACCTCATGCATAGTCTGTCTAACCTCGCTCCTAGATGCTATATTTAAACCATGAGAGCGAACCCTTTCACCTAGCCCGTAGGCGGTAGTGATACCCTAAGTCCCTTTTATAAGATTCATGAAAAGACGCCGATACCATGCTTATTTTGCCCTTGTAGTCGTCATACAATATCAATGTCCAAACACCCTTCCGCCTCGGTAACGGCCACTAGAATTCCACGGTCTTGAAGTTCACCTAAAACTTCTCCAATAGATTCAAACGGACGGTCCACATGCGGAGCCCGGAGATTTGATCAAAACATTGATTTAAATGGAGCCTGAAATGGTTCAAATGGGGATGCAAATGATGCTTGACTGTGCTGATTTGCTTTGGCTTCGTTACTTGAGGCTCTCCATGAAGTCAAGAGTCTAGTTGAGCTCCGCTGGCCCATATACCATGGTGTGTTGAAAGTGGGAAGTGAATCTATCACAGTATTTCGTGGACCGTAGGAGGAGAAGTATCTAACGGAGGCACCTCTGGTGGCCTTCTCTTGAGTTAAAGAGTGCTTCTTGTCTCCTGAGATACGAGACAGAAGCAGGCAGTTAGGCATTCCTGACATTGAGGAAGTGCCTGAGGCACGCATTCACTTGGATTAAAATAATCAGAGCATTCTTGTAGCCTGCTAATCAGGCACATGGATACTAAAGCATGTCACCCCTTCATAGCCTTAGCCTGCCTTCTGTGCTCAAAACACACACCGACTTCACCCCCAATCAATTGAATTGGCTGTATTTACCCTCAAAAAGGTTGCCGAACGAGCGATTTTGAATCCTGCTGTGCCCTTACATGGTAGCTACAAACCTGATGAATCCTTTTTGACGCGTCCACGTCGAGAATCGATCACTAATGGTCTCAGGACTATCAACGTGACCATCACCAAACATTCGATCAGCAGCTCACCCCACGAATCCCATCGTCAACTGGCCTTGATCAAGCTGGAGGCCCTGTATACGCATGCCATCACACGCGTGCGTACGCTAAACGATCATCGATAGTTGCGGCATATGAGTTTTCGTCTCTGCCAAACAGCCCCGACGTTTTCCAGCTTGTCGGATCCCCTCAATTGATTCCTTGATCTTCGGACCCTGTCCAAACACATACGATACCGGCTTCCCCAGACACATACGCCATGAAGCCTACGACATTCCGCAACTTCCTCCCTTCCCTCTTACGGAGCTTACTCTACCTAATAGACAAAAAAAAAGCGGGCTCAGGCTTAACCACACAAATCTACTTCCACGTAGGGCCAGATCAACACTCGGCAGCGCGTGCTGGCGATTTTTACCAAAATTCCACTGTCTATGATGTAGATGACCTACTCAGTTGCCAGTCAGGCAGTTGCTGCGTGTGACCAGCCACAGTCCTTGAAATTAAAGGGTAGGTTGGCTCCTTCCTATTGTTCAAGGACACTGACTGACCACTGCTGCAGCACTTCCTCAGATGTCCCGCAACCTTTCAACCTTTCAACCTTTCAACCTTTCAACCTTTCAACCTTTCAACCTTCAACCTTCAACCTTCACCTCCACAACTCAGACGCCGTCCAAAGAGCCTTTAAGCGTCCCAATTGCCACTCGTTCAAACCACTGTTCCTAGCAATCTTCTTCCGTCGACCTTCCAAACCACTCGTTCGAACGTCGGTTTTCCCAACGTCACGATGCCTCCGAAGCGGCCAGCGCCCGCCGCTTCGGAGAGCTCCAAGAAACCAAAACCGACTCACGCTTGTGATGTTTGCGGCAAGACCTATACACATAAAGGGGACTTGAGCAGGCACGTTCGAGACGTACACGAAGGGAAAGAACATCGTTGCAAATACGAACAGTGCGATAAGTCGTACAGCGCCGCCTCCGGTCTCTACACGCACGTACAACGCGTTCATAAAGGGAGAACCTTTCTCTGCCCAGACTCAGGCTACGAGCGTGAGTTCACAATGAAAGCTAGTTGCGACAATCATTTCAGAGCCGCCCACCAAGGAATCCTTTTCACCTGCAATTTTGATGATTGCAAGAAGAAATATCAAAGGCAGTCAGCCTTGGACGATCATGTGAAGTCTTCTCATCTGGGTGTCAGCTTCATGTGCCAATTTAGCGAATGCAAAAAGGTGTACACAACCAATTCAACGTTGGAAAGGCATATCAGGGCTGACCACCAAGGAATCTATCACCATTGCGAATATGCAGGCTGCAGCAAGAAGTACCAAACCTCGACTGAGCTCACCTATCATGTCCAATCCGCACACCAAGGAGTACGGTATTTTTGCCCTTATTCCGACTGCAACACCAAGTGTACGCAACAGTCACACTTGAACCGGCACATCCGGGTTGCACACCAAGGAATCCGCTACCATTGCCCTTATAATGATTGTGAGAGACAATTCGTACAGAACATCAGTCTCGCCGACCATATTGAATCCGTGCATACTGGGATCGGTTTGCCCTGCCCCTATGATGACTGTCCGAGGATTTTCTCGACGACGGGCGGCTTGAACGGTCATGTCAACTCTGTGCACATTGGCACAAGATACCCATGTCCTTGTGCGGACTGTGGGCGTTTGTTTACACTCAAATCCAGCCAAGCCGCGCACATCAAATCTATTCATGGTACTCCTGAGGACGCTGCAGAGCTGCGCGAGAAAAGACTCCAGATCCGGCGACTTTTGGCAGACAAAGAAGCTCAGGGGATCTGCAGTGCCACCAAAACATGTCAGAATCCGGCAGTCAAGGACGTCTTCTGCTGCGAGTACCACCAGAAAACTGTCGATTCGGTCGCCAAAGCGCTCAAAGAGAAATCGGAAGCAGGCACACTGTCGGACTTCTCGATCAAGACTGCCGAAGAGTTTGCCTTACTCCTGCAACGACAGGTGATCTATGTGGATTCTCAAGCCAACAGTGCACTTCGTTTGCTGGCACACGGATTGGACGACGTCCAAATTGCATCCAAAAGCTTTGCAATAGATACCGAGTTCTGCTGGGCTGGGGGATATGTTGTCATGGATATTACGATTGAACGAATGAATGGCGAGGAGGTTGTTTCGACTCGTGTGGACCTGGGTATGGACGTTGAGGAACTTCGGTCACTTTGTTCTGCGAACCCGATATCACAGAATTCCGTCCGGAAAGTCTACGGCAAATCCGACAAGACCTAGGGGATGCTGCCGGATCAAATTGCCGAAATACTGAGGAATGCTGGGATTTCGTCGGACTCAATCATCTAGGAATGGTCGTCTACGGGTTGTGATCTTGCAGCACTCCGGAATCTAGTGGGAGACCAGGTGGAGTTGCCAGAACGGGGGTACAGTGCATTACTATTGGCGAAAAAGGTTTTACCGGGGATTTTTTGTTACCAACTGGGAGTCATTTTTGGACTTGCTTTTCCAGATGTTCATCTGAAGCCACATATGAGCAAGGTGGACACTCGTATGTTGAGGGAGATTTGCCAGGTTGTCGCTGCATTTGACTCACGCGTGGAAGAATACGATTGAGTTCCAACATGGAACAGACTCGGGCGGTAAGGACAGAAATTAGCACGAAAAGGAAAACAGAGATTTGCTTGCTGTACTTCACATGAACGAAACTTCATAAACAATTTACTTGGCTTTGCTCCCGGATACTTTATTCAAACTATAAAAGCGAAACCTCCAGCCCCGCGGGCGATGATGATACCTCAACTCCTATCTATGTGATGCTGACAAAAGACGCGGATATCATGCTTATAGCTCCCTTGTAGCCATAAAAAATCAAGCCCAATTTCAGCCCCGGCAATGGCGACTAGAAGTCCACTGTTTTGAAGTTGATCTATAACCTCTCGACCCAATGGTTCCTTGTGGTCCACATCCGAAGCCTCTTGCCATAGATATATAAGGGCAAAGACGTCGCCACCACGATCAGCTGTATGACGCCCAGCCAGATGAACACGGACTTGGCCCCGTCGGTCTCGATCCACTCCGTCACGAACAAGCTGAAGACGAGCCCATGGAGGATGTTCTTGGTGAAATTCAACGTGACGAGGGCCTCGCCCGCGTACTGTCTGTAGCTGTCGACGCAAAATGTGATGGATGTCGTGCTGCCCAAGCAGCAACCAAAGGAGATCACACCCAGGAATATAGTAGGGACAATCCAGCTATCCTGGAGCTCGGCGCTCCAGCCAAAGCCCATGAGGCCGATCACGGTCGAGACACCGATCGGCAAGGCCATGATCAGTCGGAACTCAGGCTCGTAGAGGCCGCCGTTGCGCCTCGCCATCGCCTTGACAAATATATCAGAGACTTTGCCAGCCACAGCGGTCCCGAGGACCCCTCCCACAAACATGCTTATGTAAATCAATCCTGTGCTAAGTGCGCTGAAGTGATAGTACTTCTCGCGGAAAATGACGGCCACCGACTCGGAGACGACAATCAGCCAGCCCACAGAGCATGCGTAGATTGCCGAGGACCAGAGGACTGCAGGGTAGCAGTACAAGATGAACGGCCGGATCATGACCTTGAGCCAGCTGTCGTTGTTGAGTCGGCCGTGCCATGGACGGAGTTGCTGAACAAAAGACTTGGCCTCGCGCTCACGCCAGTGTTCACAATACGCATTGAGATCAGCCTGCTCCTTTTGCCGCTTCTCGGGGTCCTGATGGGCCCAAGGAAGACGGCTGCGGATGGATGAGGACCTGCTAGGTCGCTCGGACTTGGGATCAGGAGTGGCTGGGGTGCTGTTTGGAGGAATCTCCTTGACGCCTTCTTCCGAATGAGGTGGCGACTCATCCGATGAGCTTTTCCCTCTCGGGACGTCGAGCTTCTCGTTCTTGTGCTGATATAGCTTCGATTCGGGCGTGCCCAGAGTATGGTCGTTAACCGTTTCTGCAGCAGGCGCAAAAATTACATGGTGCTCTCCTCCAGGGACCTGGTCCTGACTTTCAACTGTCTCAGTCTCAGATCCCGTTGAGAAATGCACGTCTTTGTGCGGCTGCGGCCTGTGAGGCTTCTCCTCCTGGGGTGATGCAAGAGCCTCCCCAGCCTGCACTCGCTCGTGTCGACTCAAATATCGCGATGACATTCGCTGGAAGAGGCCGGGCCGAGATGGCTTCCTCGTTGGCATACGCAGCCAGAAGCTCTCAGGGACAAAAAGGAAAAGAAGTACGCCGCAGAATGCGACCACTAGAGCGACGACCCTGTCACGTCATTAGCCTAGATAGATGAAATGGCCGAAGTTGAATAGACATACCAGAAGACCCAGCGCCATGAGAGAGACTGAATGATGGCTGCGCTGACCAGTGGTATCAAGTTCTTTCCGCCGAGGAGCAGCAGAGTGTAGATTCCAAGTCGAAACGCTCTCTCATGGAGAAAGAAGATTTCGGCGACCGTAGCGGAAGGCAGACACTCGACAGGGCTCACGGAAATCCCCTGGCAGATCCTCGCCACCACAAGGGAAGCGTAGTTGGGTGATAAGGCGCACCAAACTGATGTGATAACGAACAACACAGCGCTAACGAGGTATACAGGTCGCTTGCCCCACAGGATGGCCGTAGGTGATGCAATGACTGAGCCAAGGCCTAGACCCATCATGTAGAGACCTGTGGTCAGTGAGACCTTGGCGACGGGGACTCCGTAGTCTTCGGCAACGTTGGTGAAGCCAGCCGCCAGGATTGATGTCTGCCCGCCGCCCAACATGCAGTACAGACCGATCGAGAGCAAGGCCGCGTCCCTCCGCCATGTGGGCCAGTTCAGAGGATCGTTCGGTCCGTCCTCTGGCTGGGGATCCAAGATGATCTTACCATCCGAGGTCTTCTTCTTGTCGTTCGTGGGCTTGTCAACCCTGGGTGAAGGTGCCTCCTGACGAGTGCTGGTGGGAATGGAGGAGTGAGATGTCCTGGCTGGCACATTACGAAGGCCTAGGGGCTCATTCCTGTGATCCGCAAGCAGCAGTACAGAGCCTGTTGCAAGTTAGATTTGGTCAGGCTCGGTCTCGGGATTGAATCTCACCTGGGACTTCGATAGTGTATTTGTCGTTCATCACTCCAAAGCTCCACTTGGGTGGTTGGTTAGACGTGCGCTCATCCTCCGCATTAGATCCCCTCGCAGAGACATTGTCACCCTCAGCCTTCCGCTTGCTGAAAAACGGCAAGCGTGACATTAGCGAAGGTTGGTTATCGTCTTTAAGAGCCATGTTGAGGATTCTTGGGCCAAGTGCTGAGAAATCTGGGGCCCTTAGGCGATTTCGTGTAATTTCGGTGACCCTGTGTGATCCCTTATGAGGTGGGCGGCCCAAGTACTTGAAGACGTGGTCCGGAATCTCTTACAACACTCAAAAATGGTTCCTTTAGGTGTTGGTGGAAGGAGGGCAGTTATGCTCTGCACGGAAAGTCTTCCTTCGCGATGAGTGCGTGACCTGGTCCTTCCTCGTCATGGAGAAAGTTAGAGAAGGAGCAGGAGCAAGAGCAAAAGGCAAGAGCAACGCAAGATTTGGGCTCGTTGGACGTCTTCTTATCTCTGAGCACGTTGTTTTCGAGATATGCGCGGCACAGGTAAATTTGTATATGGTGTACCGTACTGTATCTCATCAACAGTGACAGGGGACAGTATCCGTCCTTGTGGCGGAGACGGTCCACCGCATGGGCCGGGCCTCGACCTGAAGGCTTTCTGTTGGGGTTCCGTCACCTTTGCATGCACGCGCGAAGGAATCAGCCAAGGAAGGGGTTCTGGGATAGATGAACGAAAGGAATGTGCTATATCGGGATAAAAAAAAAGATGATGGATGGCAGGTCCGGGTGATTAAGAAGAGATGAAGCACGTTGACGGTGTCGCAAGCCACGTGAACCTGTCACCGATCAATCAGGCTGAAAACCACAGGGAAGACCTGGGCAGTGCCGCGAACGCTGCCGCTTAAATACAATGCTCGAGACAACGAGGCTGACCAAGGAACTAAATGTCTATATGCGCGACTAGAGCTAGGGACTGTGGGGAAGAAGATGGGGATGGGGTGGAGATGGTCAGAAAGAAGAGGCCGTTGGGCTGCGATCTTCGAAGCCTGTCAGATAACAAAGTCTCAGTGCATCACGATACGACAGACCGCCTGTTTGCACATCTTGGATGGTACGTTGTGTCAAGCCAAAGGCATAGACGAGAGATGCTGACGCGCCCTGAGTGGGCCCAGGGCGCTTGGGATGCTGGGGATGCTTGGGATCATCCTTCCTAGAGCGCGCCATGCGCAGAGTTCTCACTGAAGAATGCCCGTGTTCTTGTCAAAGCTCACCAAACCACCGAAATGGATGGAGTCGAGGGTGAGACAGCAGACAGACTTGATGGAGCGCCTGCATGAGCTAGCCATCTCACATGCTCAGCCTTCTGGGCAGGGGGCCGGAATGATCCAGTGATCCATCGTCACGTTGGTCACCTGCCCTCGGTGGTTGTCCAGGAATCTTGTATAGTCCATGCGACCCTGAGATATGACGAAATCGACGTTTCGAAACGCACTGTGCCCCCAGGGTCCAGGCAGTCCATGCAGTCCATGCAGCCCGAGTGTGGAGTGTTCGCTGCTTGACCGAGGGTCGAGGCCATCAAGGCCCTCGTCGTTAGAATATCTATAAGGTTCCGAGATACTCTGGGAATCAAGACTCTAAGTCCTGGACCCCCTGTTGCATGCAATACGCAGTACGCAAAGCTCGCTGCAGGAAGGAGAGAGAATTGCCCGAATGGGCACCCTTCCAGGGCGCCCAGCGGACTGTCAAGGCACCTTGGCTGCTTAGCCAGGCTTAGCTCGCGGGTGTGGCGGGCCAAGCTTTACCAACATCAGGTTCGCTTCCAAGGTTTTGAGGCGCCGCCGGGCTTCGGATATTCTACCTGGACTAGGTACTGCACTTCGGGACCCAACCAAAGTAATCCAGCATCCAGCCCGAGACCGTGACACAAACTCGGACCACAGAACGACGGGCTCACGTTCAACTAATGGCCGCGGTCGCAGCTGGGCAGAGCACTTGGCTTTGGAACTCATAGCTACCAGGCCTGGGCAATTCAGCCGCGCTTGCTTCCCTTCAGTGAACCTCAAGAAGCCAATTTGCGAATGTCAGACCCAGAAATGCAACTTCAGAGCTGCCCATCACCCTCAATGGCTGTGGCAACACAGGGCCTATTACACTTTGCAACTCATTAAAAGAAGCACGTGGAGAGATAATTCGAAAAAAGTTCTTTATATAGATATTAACACTACATATAATTTGTCTATTATATTGGGATGATCTCGAGTAAAAAGGATAACTTCTAATGTGATAACCTCCAGTGGGTTCATCTTGAGTGAGATAATCCCCGGTATCTGGGCCAATGTCAGTCTCGTTCAACTGCTTCCACGACAAATACAAGCCCTTTCAAGTTCAAGCGCTAGGCTACCTAGATGCAGAGACTCGCTCCCAGTCACGAAATCTCAACTCTGCATTCTAATCAAAGTCATACGGTCCACACGGAATCTTTTACTACGTAACCGATGCAAGCAAACTCATACCGCCACGATGCCGCTGTACGCGTGCCCTCTTCAGCCCATACCGGTACCTTCTAGTCAAGTTTAGTCCAGGAACCGCGCAGCTGGCTGGGATTTGCTCGACGGTTAAAGATGTTATCGATGAAGACATGATGTACAATCATGGAATCGCGTTGACAGCCTGCAAAGGATGCTCCCCGCTTGCACTCCTACATTCTGCATATTCTTCATGTTGAGGAAAGGAATGATGGGAAATCTACCCCTAAGGTTCAATGTCGCCTCCGCATCTGATGCATTCCTGCTCGGTTGGGCCCTTCCAGGTGTCGACTAAATTGCCGTCAAAGAAGCCTCTTCCTCCCTGCTCGCTCTGTTCTAGTCGATCACAGTGCTTGCATCGCTCATATCAAAGGCAATGGTGAACTTGCATTTACAGACCTGATCTGAGGTACCGTAGTAGAACGTTGATATAGCTGGTTTCACTTTATTCTTCCCGGGCCTCGCTTACACAGCACCAAGTTTCCTGTCTAGGCCGCCCGCCAAGCTCGGGTAGCGGTCTTGGCCTTGTACGTCATATCAATATTGATGTTCAAGTTCTCACGGCGCATTGGGACAACAGCCAATCTCGATGCGCAATTGATCTTGAAGGACCACAATCCAGATACCGAGAGTGCGCCCATCTGCAGCATTGGCATATTATTTCGCAAAGGCCCTGCGATGCATACGGCACCCGCATTACTGGCAAGAGCCGCCACGCGGCCGAGTGCCAGCACTCAAGTTCTACCAAAAGCAGCTCTAAGCTCAAAACCAAGGGCGGCCTCAGCACCGTCTCTACGCGCCTGCTTCTCATCCACAACATCTAGTCAGCAGCAATCTAGGAACCGGGTCTATTCATCGTAAGTCACACCCAGCTGCAGTGCTGAGGAAGTGCATCTCGATCTGGACAGCGGCGCCCTCTCACTCGAGCGGCCACCCACCGTCCCTGGACACATGCCTATCCTTGCTCTCTCACCCCCAAGGCAGCATCGCCGGACGTAGAATGATCCCGGCTGACAGATCATAGCGTCCGCAATGAAGACCAGTTCAGGACCTACATCGCCGCCTCCTCAAGCTCCCGGAGGCCCCTCCTGACTCTGTGGACAACCAGCTGGTGCTCCACGTGCCACCAGGTCTCGCCCCTGATCAAGTCCCTGGTGGAATCCGGGGTGGGCGAGGCTGAGGGTGGCGTCGGGTACTGCGAGGTCGAGTTTGACGCGCCGGACGTGATGAGCGCGGGCCTGGGCCTCAACTACATGATCAGCTCCGTGCCAACCTTGATGAGCTTCGACGCCGGCGAGGCTCAGGTCGAGACCAAGGTCGCGGATGGCAATCGGTTGAAGGACAAGAGGTTTCTGGAGGAGTGGATCAGGACTGAGGCTAGACGCCACGGTGGGAGGGGAGGGGGAGGCGGCGGGGGAGGAGGGTCTATCTTTGGTGGGCTCTTTGGGAGTTTCAAGGGTTGATTGACTGCTTGAGGTGCATAATTGCCTCATGGGAGGGAAACCAAGTTGTGATGCCGTGCGACATGTGGAAAGCGGCCCCTGATTGCAGACACGGAAGGACTGAGACGAGGATGTCGCGGGCTGCGCGCAGATGTGGTTCCAATACAACGTGGCCTCAGCGAGTGGAAGTCTTGGGCCGTCTATTATCTGAGCCTGGTGCTCTCCTGAGGCCCCCTTCTAGGTCTTCTGATCCCAATTCCGCGAGAATCCCTAGGGCGATGTATCCGCAGCCCAAATTAAGCAAGCCAGCCTCCTTTCCGGAACAGCTCAAGGTCATCAAGAAAAAGGCGACAGCAAGCAAGCAAGCAAGCAAGCCACCACTCCCTAAGCCTGGTAGAAGACCTCCTCGATGGGCTTCCACCACGACGGCTCGCCGTCCTCGCTGCTCTTGGCCCCGGGGACCATCGACTCCTGGAACTCGTCCGTCATCTTCCACCACTCTCGCACCTTGGGGTTCTCCCGCATCCTCTCCATATCCCCGGCATAATCGTATCCGACGTATTTGAAGGTCGCAAAGAGGATGTGTGAGTCGGAGTCATGGAATATGCTGTCTGAAGAAAACTGTCAGCCCGTCATTCCGGCACACACCACAAGGTCGTAGCAAAAACAGTGCGTGCAGCCGGAAGGCTGTCGAAGCCAGGGGTGGGCCGGCCTGCGCCTGGTCCCCCCCCGGATGACTCGGGCTCGCGGGTCGGGTGATTATCAACTCAGCACAAGACCTACAGTCCACGATGTTGCACGCCTTGATCTGCCTCAGCACCTCGGGCCAGACTGCCGCGTGAACCTCCTTGTACTTGTCGTAGTACTCGGGCTTCAGCTTCACGATTTGCCTGCGTCGCGAGAACCGGGTCAGCCAAGACAGCCAGCCCTCGCCGGGGTTTGACCGGAGCTTGTTCTCGGGGGTCAATGTCCCGCTTTGGGAAATCTGCTTCCTGGAGGAAACCATTGACCCCGGGGAACAGCTCCAAGGTCAACGACAACAACGGTCACTCACGCAAATCGCCTTCCGGGGTGGCGGACCCGCGTCTGGGCCTCGGACAGAGGTGTGGCTGATGGGTTATGGGTCTGCGACTCGAACGTGGAGGTGGGCTTGGCCCAGAGGGCCGACGAGTTCCCTGATGGCTTGGTCCAGAGTTCAGACATCTTGGTTGGATATAAGGTATATATTTCCTCAGTACTACGGGCAGACAGCGGTTCTAAACAAATGAAAGCGGGAAAAAGGCTCTGGGGGGCAGGAGAAGAATGTACAGCGCGTAAATTGACCCCGGAGCTCGGAAGAGGATACAGCAAGTAGATAGGAGGGACCTAAGGGAACAGCGGGGAAAGACAGGCGCGGGGTTCGGCCGCTTGGTGTACGTGTAAGTGGGAACGACTTTCGCTTGCGCGAGTCCCACTGGCGTCTGCTGACAGCTGTCTAACCCTGATGTTACAGTCAAGCACGGCCGGAATAATACCTGGTGCCTCTGATCTCCTCCTGGGGAAATACGTTGAGTGCGATACTGCTGGTGAAACAGTCCTACGGGAGCAAGGGCGGCTCGTCGATGTTGCACGAGGCCGGTCCGGGGGGAGACGAGGACGTCGTCCCATCTCACGAAGCCAACCATGTGTCTCACAAAAGATCCCCCGATGGAGGAGGCCCGGCGCACAGACAAGGTGGGTCTTAGTAATCCGCTGCGGTATGCTTTTTCCTGTGTCGCGTATCGGGAGATTCCATGCGTGTTGAGAGACTGTCTGTGTCGCCGTGTTGGTCGTGCTGTCAGCCAACCCCGAACGTATCTGCCTGGAGGATTAGTAGCTGCAGCTCGACACAACATCATGTCGGTTGCTCTGAGAATAGGCTAAATAATAAAGACACTATAGAGATACTATCGAAAGCTAACAACACGAGCCAGTCAGGAAGGATGCTTGAGTTCTCTTAGATATAAGTACAGTAATGAGACCCTAGATCCCGCGTGCCCTACAGCCCACCCACCTATGTACCTAGAAATACACACCCGCATATATGCCATACCTCTTTTTTAGATACTCCGTCACATCCACATCTCGTCTAACAGTGCAATGCGTACTCCTAAACGCCCCGACGACCCTAATTCTGCCAAGGGCTCAGGGCCAAGGCGGGGTCCAATTTGTCCCTCCCCCCGAAGGAAACCTGAGCCAATTGAGCGGATCGTCTGTCTCGATAATCGTCTAAACATATGGGCATGGCCGTCGCGCGGCGGCATTATTGTGCTTGAACATGTGAACGGACTCGATTTTGAGTTCCTCGGGCTTGACCCTGTGGACCCGCCTATGCAGCGTAATCCGGACCAGGATGCCGAGGACGCGTTTTGCCAGCGACTACTGCTTCTCGGCGCTAAGTGGTTTGATAGCAGCCAAAGGCACGGATTTGTAGCTGGCGTGGCTGATGATGATGATCTGGCTATCTGTGCCCTTGAGGCTGGCCAGCAACCACCGCTCTCCCTCAGGGAACGGAGGTGGGTGAGTGTAGCTTATCCAGAGCCGGCGGGACCGGAGGGGGGCTTTTGGGTGGCTGAGTTTGACACGCCTACGTACGGCAATGACGAGAGGCACAACTTGGTGCCTGCGGAGGCATCACTGGTACATTTAGCTAGAACTATGGCTGAGAAGTGTGAAATCCTTAAAAGGATTGGTGCCCGGTATTATACCAGCTTGGACGTGTATGATGGCGCGGCGTCTTTGAATGCGTGGAAGGAGAAGACTGTCGGGGAGTTTGGGCCTCTAGTCCAGACGACTTATAGGCAGCCAGAGTACCATAAGCGTCAACAACCTGTAAGTCATGTGAATGACTATTGTGACGAGGTGTAGCACTCAAGGGCGTATAACAGGAGCAAGATCTAAATTACAAATTAGTCCATACCGTTGGTAATCCTGAATACACGAAGTAGCCTGCAAGTCATATGCCTGTAGAGGTGGAAGTTAATATATCCAGTAGGTTCTCCCAGCCCACAGGAGATTATCCCACAAGAGATTATCCCACAGAAGTTTATCCCATGGGGGGTTGTCCCCCCCCCTTGTTGGGGATCTGCATATACCTGAACCTGGCCGTGCAAAGCTTCCGGATATTCAGGGGGAGGAGAATCACACCCTAAATGTGACGAAGACGTTGCACAGGATATCGAGAGGGTGACATAATCAAATACGCCTTCATTAAATGGTGGAGTGTCCTATTTCATACAGGAAAGCCATATATAATCCTGTTGTTCCCAAGACCATTGCCAATGACACAAATCCGACCTGGTACCCATCGCTTTTTCTCGTTTTGCCTGTGCTGTCTTGTACAATGTAACAACAAAGCTACTGTCATTTGCCCTTGACTCCAGCCCATGCGATTCCCCCCTCAAAAAATACATTCCACGCTGCCTTCCAACCGGTCTGCCCGTATACATGCTCCGCGCCTGCAACATTGCTATATTGCAAGTTGCTGTACCGCCCAGAGGAGAACGATCAGTGAAGAAAAGTCACGGCCCAATTACATGGTAGGTAAGTCGTAACGCAATGGTCGGAAGCCGTTGATGTGCATATTATCCGAGGAGGATGTCCTCCTAGGCCCACAGAGCTTCCACTAGGTAAATGACACCGAATATCTGAACTCGGGTTAGTATATCTGTGTTGTGACACATGATCGAGGGGATGCCTCGAGATTGATTCTGGAGTGGAACTCACCAAAAATGCCACAGCGCCTCCCACGGTGACGACTCTGAGCGAGACCTTGCCAGCTATGGCACGGCCACCAATGACGGCGACACCGGTACAGCACGCGTGACCCAACACAGCGCCCAGCGTCACCCACCAGTAATCCTGACCAGCCGCCATCGCGATAGTCGCGATCTGGCTGCGGTCGCCCCACTCGCCCAAGAAAGTCATGACAAACGTTTGCACCCACGCGGGGCTCAGAAGCAGAGAGAAGAGGTTGCTCGCGCCGTCAAAGGCGGCCCCGAAGGCGCCTCTCCTGGGGCTGAGGCTTCTCTCGGGGGAGGCGGACGGGCTGCGTGGCGGCGTGGGAAATCTTGACTGGGAGCGGGACTTGCGCGTGTGCGTCCTGTTCAAGCCCATCTCAAGCGCGTAGGGTGATATGGACGACCGCCTCCGGCCGGCCTTGCGCGCGAGAGTCTCCTTCTCCTCGAGTTCGAGCTCGACCTCTGCCATCTCAGCAGAAACACCCTCGTCCGGGCTCATGGCCAAGCCCTCCTTCAGCATGCGCGCGCCGAACACCAGGAACAGCCCGGCGGCCAGGAAGTTGGTCACCTTCTTAGGGATGAGCGTGGGTACGGCGTGACCCAGCACGGCGGACAGAATGGTCATAGTAATGAGCGCGCTGAATGCAGCGGAGAAGACCACGAGGCGGTCATGCTTCATGGCCATGAGCGCGGCCACGAGGAAAGTCTTGTCGCCTATCTCGGAAACGAGGATCATGGTGTAGGAGAGGAGGAAGGAATGGAGCGGCTGGATTATGCCGTCGGGGTCTTCGATGGGCAGCTTGCTCGAGGACTTGCCGGTTGACGGAGAAACATCGAGGTGGTTCTTGTTCGCAGAGTCAGGTAAGGGAAGGGCTTGTTCGGAGGTTTTGCCAGGGAGGTCTGAGGGTTTCTAGATGGCCAGCGTTAGCATGGTCGAATGTATCAAGCACCAGTGTAAATCGAACGTACCTCAAGGCCGGAGATGTCCTCTGTCTTGCCATCCGGCTTGCTCTTGTCCTTGGTGCCATCCTCTTTGCTCAGTATCTTCTCCTGCTCACTGTGAGGCAGGGGAGGCGCCTCCTTCGGGGACTCTGGCTTGTTCTCGGCCTTCTCCCCAGTTGCGCCCTCCTTCGCCTTGCGCACCTGGTCCTTCTCACTTACGCCGCCGGACGTGCCCGTGGTTCCCTCTTTAGCCTGGTGCCGATCCGGATCGTTCATAACGCCGTCATTGGTCTGTGGTATCTTGACACCATCAATGATGGTAGGGTCGGCGGGCCGGCCTTCGAGAGGCGGCAACTTCTTGAGATCACTGCCGGAGGTCAGGTGCTCGACCTCGACGAAGGGACCTTCGTGAGGTCTGCCATCCTTGCCGTCCACAGGCGCATCTTTGGTTCCTATTTTTGATGACGATCCCGTGGCTGGGTTGAGAGGCACGGATTCCAAGGACGAAGCTAGGGCGCTGGTCGCGGCGAGGGAGGATAGGAGCAGAAGGCCCAGGGGTGCTCTTCTTTGTCGGAACCTCATTTTGACCGCGGTGAGCCTGACAGACGAGGAGCAAAAAGAGTGAGGAGGTTTGGGTTGGGTTTCGGTCTCGGTGTCGAAGAGGAAGAATGCTGCTGTCGAGGGATGAATGTGTTGAAGCGGGATGAATCTCTGACACGGCGTGCAATGCGCCTACACTTTGGCCTCTTGAGGGTGAGATTTGGAAGACGGGCCACCCAATCAGACCGCTTTGAATCGACTGTCAATGAGCCTTGGGAGCAAGAAAACGAGGAGAATCTCAAAGGTAAAGACAGGACAAGTAGAACGACAAGAGACCGGCAGTAATGACTTTTGGGAAAGGCAATGATGCTCGCTTTCCTGGGTCAGGGGAGACGTCGCCTGCTTGGTTTTGGTCTCGAGCAGCAAAGTTGCAGTCCAGGGTTGTTAGTGGCCTGTATGATGCCCATGCAGGGACACTATCGGCTTCCCGGGTCCAGATTTAGTACAGCATGGTGGCATGGTGCAGTACAGCAATATTATTATTGAAGCCACGCTTGCACAGCCGACCAGACTCGGCCAGGGATCTACGTAATCGTACAGATCTGCATTCGGGAACATGACCTGCCCAGCTGCCCAGCTGCCCAGAGCCGTGCCAGGCCTGCATGCGAAAAGGGGCCGAATACTAACACGCGATCCATCACCAAAGGTTATTTTTTAACAATAGGACAGGGCGGCACTGGGGCTGGTACCTACAGATTAGCTTATCATCTTTAAAAAAACAAACTGAATCCAAAGGAACACCTGCAAGCTATGCCCTAAGGCCGAAGTATGTTCTGTCTGGTCTACGGTTCACAGGGATCCCATACATTTGGACATAACTTGACCTGTGCAGACTAGACGATTCACTTGTCTACAGGATAGATATTTCTGATGAAATCCTGTGTGTAACAATATTCTACAATATGACCTTATGTGGTATCGTCAACTGCGGGACAGCATGTATTTATTCACTTTTCAGAGTACTCGTATGGACAGGTACATGATCAGACGCGCTTAGATATCACCTTCCTATACAGCGCAGTTATCTACGTACCATTCCTGTGACCAAACAGCGGGCAGGGACGGTGAATACGAGTGTCACAATTTATGATTTTGGTCAATCAACCAAAGACGCAACCACCTGCTTGGTAGGGTTTGCCCTCCTCAGTCGCGTTGGGTTGGAGATTAGGTTTGTAGCCGGTCAACCTTTGGGCACGTTGGAACCTTGCTGTGACCTGGGTCAAATCGGCAGCGGCCGCTAAGAGCTGCTCCAGCCCATATCCCTGCTCCTTCTGCTGCTCTGCAGGTGGGCACCTGCACCCCGAGTCCCCAGCACCAGCGCCCAGTGCCAGTTCCAGGGCTGCCTGGAAGCTGCGGCCTCAGGTACCCCCAACTGGGTGGTTCACAGGGATATAGGACAGCTCCCGTTTTTCGAAGGGTTGTACCCTCACCTTTCCCCCCCTCTTTTTCTCTCTCTCTCACTCTTTTCCCCCCACCTCACTCTCTCTCTCTTCAAACCCTGACGAACCAAACCCCTATCCTTAACCCTCTCCCGGCCATAAACCACCATCGCGAGTATTTCTCGCTAGAGATATTCCTCTCCCGTCGCCAGGTTTCACGGTGTTTTGGAGGCCAGTTGGCAAGATGCCTCCACGGTTAAGAGGAGGGCGCGCTGCTCCCGCCGGCCCCGGCAGACAGAGCACGCGTATTGCTGCTCAGATGGAGGCAGCACAACAAGCCGCCGGCCAGCCCGCCGCCGAGGAGTCTGCGTCCGAGCCCGAGCCCGTCATCACAGCTGCTGCTGCCGCTGCTGATGATGCCTCCCATGATACAGATGCCTCTCTGAATGCCTCTCCTGGTGATAATGATGACGTCGACGACGACGCTGCTCCAGATTCCCCCATGCCTCCTCCTCCAAGCTCCAGGGGTGGTCGCGGCATGGCCAGAGCCCGAGGTGAGCAATATGCTCGCCGATACACGCGCCGTGGCTCACGCGCGACCATGCCAGCCAGCATACAGTCTCCAGACAGTTCTGCCACACCCGCATCCTTCCCAGTAACCCAGACTGATGCAAGAGGTGAACACTTGAGCTCCTGTGTAAATTTCATCGTGCTCATTTGCTAACCATGACTAGAACCCTTGACACCCCAGCAGGTGAACCCGGCCGTCACATATGACTACCCTGGTGCAGCAACTCCTCTTCTTACGCCCAGGGGCCGGGATGCCACCGCCAACTTGATGAACAAGTTTGTCGACAGGCTGTTCTCCGTCTCCAAGGACGTCCTGTCCCACCTCGCACTCGAGGGTGACGAGAGGGATGGCACCTGGAACGATGAGCTGCAGATCCACAAAGACATCTTCGGTTATTATTACAAAATCTACAACCTTAACGCCGACGTTTTCATCGACATTGATGTCGTCGCAGATAAGACCAAGGCTGTCGAGTCCCCCTTCTGGCCAAGGATGACCAAGGCTGTTGCAATTGCTAACCTTGCAAACCTACTGACCGACGTCCAAGACCTCGAAGCCAACCCGATCAATGTGCTCAATCGGCTGCCGCTGCTTCAGAGAATCGATGAGAATTTTCCAGACTCGTTCATTCCTGGGGGTAAACAAAGCTTGGAGGACCCGATGCTCGACGACGACACATTGAAACAGGCCTTCCACATCCGCACTCAACGGTACATCGAGACACTTCGTGGCGTGCAAAAGGCCGTTCCTATCCGCCTGTTTGCCCGCGTATTTCTTGATATAGATGTTGACGGCATGGAGGACGAGCTAATCAGTGACTACATTGAGGCGGCGCCCTTGAGAGCCTTCCCTGGGTTTGACATCAACGATGCCAACGCCCAAAAGTACCGCGATGCAATCGCTGGCTTCCGCGCCATGCTCGTGGAATTGGACTCCAATGCCATAATCAGTAAATTGGAGCAAGAGTACCCCTTCCATACCTTCTTGGAAGATCTGAAGGACTGGGTCAGGTCATTCGAGGCCAAGATCCAAGCACCCACCCAGCCTGCAACCCTGAACGGTGACGGGTCATACTCTGTCGAAGAACAATTGCAGCAGGACATTAGAGCTGCGCACATAGGAAAGTGAGTAAAGTTTTTTTCAATTTTTTACCCCTATTCCACACATCCTTGGGTTGGTTTCCAGCGAGACTGACTCTTGCCTTGAGATTCCACTTTGCCGGCATTGAACGCATGCGTCAGCACATGAGGAATGCCTCCAGCGGAGAGCAACCGCTTGATCTAGCAGAGAATAATGCTTCTCCGGCGCCCTCCAGCGCCAATTTCAGTTTGGCTGGTACTGACTATCTTGCTGCACAAAGGGCCCGCGACCTTAGTCAAGCTGCAATCAGAGGCAACGATGGATCTCTGTATGCAGCCGCTGCCGCCGACGCCACAAGACGAGGCCGTAAGCGAGGTCGCAAGAGCGGCGCCGAAGACGATCCCTCGAGCAAGCGAGCTCGCGCGGCTGACGCATCTGCTATGCCCCCTCCTCCTCCTCCTCGCCAAAACGCAGGCGGGGCGATCCCTCTATCTTCTGAAGTGCCCGGCCCTATTCCAGGGCTCATTGACGTCGTAGCTATGTCCCGGGCCTCACAACTTATCTCCAAAGCCAATCGAAAACCAGCACAGCCGAAGCAGAGGAGGCCCTGGACAGCGCACGATACTCAGCAACTTGTCCGAGCCGTGAATGTGTACAAGGCAAAGTGGAGCACCATCGAGAGGGCTATCAAGGAAGATCACATCCCGTTCAATGTTCCAGAACGTGACCAGCAAGGCCTTCGTGACAAGGCGCGCCTCGTCAAGGTCGACATTTTGAAGTGAGTTGCTATGATCCACCTGAGCCGTCAGTATACGTGACTAATTCGGATCATACAGGACCGACTCGCATCTTCCGCCCGGGTTTGATCTTGTTGTATTAGGAAGGAAGGAGAAGGACATGGTCATTGCCGCAGGGAGGAACCCCGAGCGCAAGGAAGAAGACAATGATCCCGACCAGGGCCCACCGCGCAATACGCTTTATGACCCAACAGCTCAGACGCAAAATGCTCCTGGGGCGGCCGCGCCCCAAGACTACCAAAGTCTCGCCGCCGATGCTGTTGATGACGCTAATCTCCGGGCTCTTCAAGAGGCTCAAATGCAGCCCGAGGCCCCCATAGGAGGAGGGGCGCCCACAGCTCCGATGGGAATTCCTGGTACCGCTCCCAGCGAGTCTCTTGGCGATTTCGGGTCTCAGAACCCGCTTTCCGTCCCCAATGGTGCCATCATTGACGATGCTCTCTCTGAGGCAGGTCCAAGCAACGCGGTGAATGCCTAGAATGTCTTCCAAGCTGCATTCGATCCTCGCCTCCATGGAAACGATTACGTCAATAATAGCTGGTACCAGACCAGCGAGTAGCGACGTGTTGAGGCCGCTTTGACAGCTTTCAGCAAGCTGCAGAATGGTGTACAGGATGTCGTTATCAGCGGTCATTCCACCCTATAAGACGCTTTCAAAGATGGTGGCAACAAACCCGGACTGAAAAGCAAAGATCCAGCCCGCGGACCCGAGGAATGGTCTTTCTACGACACAGAAGTCGTCTAGTACAGGTCGCTACTAAAATTGAGCTCCACAGATCAAGAAAAGTTCCCATGTTTACCCCATACCCGCCTTATGTTTCTTCGATATCTTTACATGTGGTGGTCTGGCTTCGAGCGTGAAGATGGAAAAGCGACGTGTCAAGCTGCGCAAGCAATGCTGGAGAGCACTGAGTGTGTCATTGGCGTGTTTGCAGTTTTGAGACCAAGGCTTCAGCGCACGCCGGCTGTGAGGCGATGTTCTTTGTCATGGCCGTGTATGATACCTAAACCCACATGTAGTAGTACGCCTTGGTCGTACGTCACAGCTACCTATTGCTCTAGCAGATGCGGCAGTCGTCTCAATATGCATGCTGTGATTTTGCTGAAAACGTGGAGTCCAGGGTATCCACTATCGATGTTGGTAGAGGAGGTAGGTCCAGCGCTGATATGTTGTAACATAGCGCAGGACACCAAAGACTGT
The DNA here is from genome assembly GCF_026229845.1 of Diaporthe amygdali. Classification (NCBI taxonomy): domain Eukaryota; kingdom Fungi; phylum Ascomycota; class Sordariomycetes; order Diaporthales; family Diaporthaceae; genus Diaporthe; species Diaporthe amygdali. The sequence continues at coordinate 1,850,675 of NW_026517022.1, read as the reverse complement.
CCCTCGCTCGTCTTTGATTCTTCAGATGTGTATTCATCACTACAGTCTTCGCCATGATTAGAGTTCGATCATTCGGGATAGAACGTGGACCAAGCTGCCCAGCTCTGTCGAGGACCTCGTGCTCTAGATGTCCTATCTTTCAATGATGGTACTGTCTCCAGTCCGGGGCATATCATTGAAGCAGCGGAACCATTCCAGACCCGCCATCACATCCGCCCCATTGACTAGGACGGGAGCCATCCATCACGTACGCAGTCGGTATTGCCAAGCCTCTGCGCCCATCCTCAAACAGACCAAGCGGTCCATCACCCCCATTCGTAGCGGCGACGGCCATTCTGCATTCGAGCACATCCGCCGGGTGCTTCCTTCTCTCCCAAGTCAAGAGCCCCGCCGTCGTGTGTGAGCCCGCCGCACGCAAACGAGCCGGCTGGATCGTGAACCAACTATTGACGGTCATCCCTTGCCTCCCATGGATCAATACTTCGCCGGCCGTCCGGGCTTAGACTTGCTTCTGTCACCGTACGAGGGGAACACCAACCCTCTCTTATCTGTCAGGTTCCCATCGTGAACGAAACTGAAAACAACACGCCAGAGACATACACGATATTCCATGAGAAGTGGGCACGGATCGATCGTTTAAAACTTACACACGCCAGAGAACCTTCCCTCCACCCTTCCAAGCCCATCAGCCCAGCAAATCCGGGGTTTGCTCTCTCATCCAACATCAAGCAAAGCTTGAGCTGGCTCGGAAAGGGACACAGGACAGGGAAAGGCCCAAAACACGCAGGAATATGCCCAACGCCGACTCCAACTCTCGGCCACCCTCTCCCAAGCCCGCTCCACCACCTCCTCCCAACTCACCAACGAATCAAGGCAAGACGACGACAACGAATCGTCTTGTTGAGGGTATCGACATGCTCTGTCTTGGGGGTTCATCATGTATTAGTGAGAGCGTCGATGCTGTGGTAATCCGGCAGCAGCACAGAAGTCGTCCAGCGAGAATAATAAGAAATGGCATGAAGCAGGTCACAGTCTCTGCCAACGATATCTAGGCGCACTTGGCAGAAAGAAGCCAGTCGTGGTCTGAGCAAAAGAGGCAAAATGGTCGGTCATGTGGGATAAACAGCAACCTTTTAGGAGTTTCTGAAACAGTTTATAATTTCCAATCCAGTCCAGTCAAGTCCAACTCCGCCCAGGCCTACAGGATAAGGCGCATGGCAACTACAAGGGATTATAACCTCGGCCCCATTCTCTCGACATTTGCCTATCCCGCCCTCATGGTACCTCTGCTCCCTACTTCGCTCTTTCACAAAATCTGAATGCGGAATGAAGCACTCCATCTCGCTGTGCTGCGTCTAAGCCCCACTGACATCTAAGCGACAAACATACCCCCCTAATGTTGATGATAACTCCCTCTTGCCCTGTGTCGGGTGGCACGGAGTACGTGCGTGCCTGACCTTGTCCTTATGCTCCTCCAGTGCCATGTCCATTTCCTCCTACGCCGTGACCGGAAAACAAGTGAAGATAATTAAAACAAAAAGCAACGCAACGCCGAATGACACGATGATGTAGAGACAGAGAGGAGGCGAGAGTAAGGAAGCAGAAAGGGTAAGGGAGAAAAGTCAGACTGATGCGAGTGGTATCTTAGCGAGTGTGTGGGTATCGAGTTAGAACAGGCCGCCCGTCCCAGATTGAAATGATTATGCATGCGCTCAGAGCGGAAATCAAAGATTGGTCGCGATGGACCGTTTGAGATGGAACTTTCTTCTCCATCCAGCGCACGTGTCGAGTTGTTTTGAGAGTCAACGTGTCAGCAACGACGATTTTCCCCTGAATCGTCGTGGCTCAATGTCATTAGGCTCATCATCGGTCACGGTCCTCGTCTGGAATCCTCGACCGCGACGATGATGCCGACGCATTTGTGCCGAAGCTGCTCGATAGCAAGCTAAGCCAGCCATCTGCTCTTCCAGTCCTACGGGACGTGCGGCGCGGTGTAGGTGATAGGATGCCCTCCTCAACATCCGCATCCTGGGCAGCCGGTGACCTCCGTCCTGAGCCCGAGGCTTCTGGTTCAGCTTCATCCTCTTCGTCGCTGTCGTCATGGTAAGCTTCGTATCTGGGGCTGGATGGCGAGCCGCGTGCAAGAGATCGGACAACGTCGCCCTTGCAGATGGGGCACGTGCGCCGTCGGGTTGTCAACCACGGAGTACTGAAGATTGTTTGATTAGCGGGATTTTCCCATGACATATTTGAGCTTCGCATTGGACTTACATGCACTCGGCGTGGAACTCATGGCCGCAAGGCAAGCTCATGACACGACTCACGCCATCGACATATTCTTCCAAGCAGACTACGCATTCAACTTGTCGACCCATGTACTTCTTCCATTGGCTCTCCTTCTCATGGGGCGGTGACGCCCGTGACGGTGAACGTGATGACTGTAACGGGGAGTCAGCACGCAGCAGATCGTCAGCTTCCGGAACACCAGTAGTAGTCCGTGAGCGCGGTCTAGGGCGTGATGAGCTCTGCAGCAACGGCGTTCTTGGCGATGAGCTTGTGGGTGATGGAAGCCGTGGCGTTTGACTAGGACTGGCCGACGCGACGGTGTGATATGTACGAACAGGCAGGCGCTCAACCACAGACTTGGGGGCACGCCACCTCCGCCGCCGTATCTTAGCCCGTAGGATGAGGAGCGCGTAAACAACCGTCAACGTGATCAGTGGGCTGACGACCAAGACTAGAAGGGTGTCGAAGAAAGGCGCGGTGCTGCCGGTGGGCGTGATGGTTACCCACAGGCCCTCATGGATAGTTTCCTTGGGCTGGGGCTCTTTGGTCAGAGGGGTGTTAATCGGCTTCGGTACAGGATTTGATGGAGAGAAGTCCGCTCCGTCATCGTCGCCGAAGAGCTTTGACATCAGACCTGATGAGCTGCCTTGGTGTTTCCCCGACCTGGATGATTGAGTTTGCTTGTCTTTGGACGAGGATGTGGGAGGATACTGGCCACTTCCAGGTGTGATACTGCCTCCCTTTGGTCCGTTCGCGTCCTTGGGCGTCGCAGACTTTTTGCCTGACGCCTTTCCGGAGCCCCTTGACGCTTGCGAGTCTCCGCTCACATCTTTGCCATTGATGTTCCCATCCTTGCCTCTTGCAGTATTTTTGTCTGCCCCTGTTCCAGTAACATCCACCAAGTCAGGATCACGCCAGTCTTGCACGCCGATCTGGAAACCATCTCCTGAGCTCTTCTGGGCCGAAGGGGTAGCAGCTCTGTCCTTCTTCGAAGCCTTCTCCAGGCTGCTGCGAATCACCTTGTCCTTCTCATCATTCCAGTCATCGACGAGGACCCAGTCGTGTTGACCGCTACTCGGTGGCCGACTATGCTCGGCTGCCGCCTTGGCCGCGCTGTCATCGCCGAACCAGCGTGCCATCCAGCTCCTCGACTGCGGTGGTTTGGGGAGAGAATCGTCTGTAGCAACCGCCGACTCTTTCCTCGTCACCCTGGATTTTGCAGTCTTGGAGTCAACCACGGGCTTTGCTGCTTCTTGAGCAGTGGTAGTCTGGGTCTTAGCCTTGTTCTTCCGCAACCTGTCCGACTGCTGCACCTTGAGCGTCGGGTTGCCGTTCTCATCAAAGATGTCCTCGATGAAGCTCCCAGGCTGCATGAGAGACGAAAGAAGGTGGGCTGTCGTTCGAGAGGTGAAGATGGCGGGGATGGAGACGTTGGAGGTGTCGCCTCGTGCAAACATTTGGATGAGCGGGCTGCCTTTCTGGTTGTCACCGACAATGACGCCGACAGCGCCTCGCCGCTGGGCCCACTTGACCTTTTCCAAGAAACCACATCCTCCGCGGCTTAGCAGAACCACCTTGCCCGTGATCTCTGCCGTCTCTTGAATTGACTGTATGTCTGCATGGCTTGACGTCACCGTGGTCATCTCGTAGCCGGGAGCTTTGGATGCAAGCGACTGGTGTAGGTAGTCGTCGGTACCATCGTCGACAGGGCCGGTCTTATCCTTTTCTTTTATATCGATGGCTGCTGCCGGGTCAACAGCAGGACCCTTGGGCAGGTTCGACCTCTTGGATTTCTCGTCCTTTCCGGCAGCACCTCCAACTTTGGCCTTCCCACTCATGCCGAGGGTTGTGCTCTTCAGGCCTATGATGGCTGTCCCGTCTCCATAGCCTGGCAAGTCACTACATCCCAATTCGCCTTCCCCTTCGCCGTCGGGGAGGTTCTCGTCAGCGAAACCGCTCCCAATCCATAGCTGGCCGCTCAAGCCCTTGGCGGGGAGCGGGGGGCCGAAGGCGGCGGGTCGTGCAGGGAAGAAGGTGCTGTTATCGTCGGTGAGGGAGATGGCGGCATTTGGCGGGAAGAGCGTGAAAGGCGCGGTAAAAGAGAGGAAGGACCGGAATGGCGTTGCGGTCCTGTGGGGGCTCAGGGGTGCGGCGGCAGACTGATTGGCATCGCGTAGAGAGATGACGGAGCGGCAGAAGAGGAAGAGGGAGGCGGCGAGGAAGAGGACGAGAATGGCTATTCTCGGGGGCCGCATCTCGAAGGAACAACAAAGCAACGAACGGCACTGAGTCGTTGTCCGTGGAGATCGGGAGAGGAGGGAGGAGGGAGGGGAGGGGAAAGAGTCAACAGAGCGATTGTGTTGTCGTGTGATGGAGTGATGGGCTGGGCTGCTGCTTGGCTATGAAGCGCCGACCAGGGCCGGCCTCGAGCTGGCAGACAAAACAGCCGCGGAGGGGTCTGTTTCTTGCGACTCGACACACGCGTAAATCATTCGCAAAGGTCTATGAACACGACGGCCGCAAAGAGGCAGGCCTAGGAGGAATTATACACAATGTAGAGATCGTCGAAGTCTAGGTTTTTTCGCAGGTGAGGAGAGAGGGAGAACAAAGGAGGCTTAAAGGGTTGTAGATCCGGCGAGTCGATGTAATCGGACGACAGGGCAGGTGCCAAGCGACGCCTGTTTGGGGGGAGAAGATGTTAGGTCACCGTCCGTCCAGCCGTCCAGCCGTCCAGCCGTCCTGTCGACTGACTGAGTGACTGCATGTAACCAGCTGAACTAGACGACTAGAGGGAGGGGCTGGCCCGCCGGTGCTCTGCGAGGTACGAGGTACCCAGGTACCCCAGCTCAGCTGTGGCAGGTGCCCGGTGCCCACCACGGGATGGCACCAAGGTGAAGTGAAGCACGACCAGGGGGCCTTGCACCTGTGCACCTGTGCTGTGCACCTCCTCCTGTACAGTCCTGATGCCGCAGGCGGCTAGTCCAGACCCAGGGCGTTCTCATAGCGGCCTGAGCGTCTCTGCGGTTCGGCACTTCTAGGTATGCCCTGGAATGCTTGCATTTCCACGGCGGTGCCTGACTCTTTGGGTCCTGACAGTGCACGAGCTGTGGCTGATAAGCCGGGCGTTTGGGTGGGTGGAGTGTGGGTGTTTTAGATGACTTCCTCACCACTGATTCAACTCCTGCTCTTGGGTTACATTCAAGCGGCCTTCACATGGGGGGACGGGGGGCACGAGATGTCCAGGATCATGGGACAGAACAGGACGTGGACCCAGAACCCGTGAGCCTTGGCGCCTCATACCTACACAGCTACGGTACAGCCCGCGAATAGCGCATTCCTCTTCCTCTTCCTCTGGGATCCCAACTATGAGAATAGTGATCTTCCATCGCCTCGCAGATCCAAGTGCGGAAGCTGACTGGCACAAGGGAAGGCCCCCAGTGGTCAGACTGTACTATGTATGTACTTTGAGCCCCCAAGGCTGGCTCAAGGCTGGCTGTTTGTGGGAGAGACATGATTCCTTTGATATGGAGTATGTATTTTAGTTGCACCGGTCTCGCGACTTTTTGACTACTAGCTGCATTCGATGACGGCGAGAACGGCACTCAAGCACAATGTCCCTCCCAAATGACGTTTCCGGCCGCCTCGACAGCTCGAGCAAGCAGCCCACCAAGCATCCCACCATTCATCCACACGGCCCGGCCACTCACGGAGCCCTCTCGGAGTCAGGGGACTGGCTGTGGCAACCTCCCTAGCTCTCCCAAGCGCAGGCCGACAGACGAGTCAACGACGGCCACAAGCTGGACGCTGAAGTGTACAGAATTGAGCAGAAGAGAAGAGAAGGGAGGCGAACCCAAATTGGTCACACACCTTCGGCCTGGACCTGCACCTGCATCTGCACCTGCACCTGCACCTCTATCTCGACTACCTCTTCTACATGTACTGGCGTCTACATAGTAGATACTGCTGCAGTACGACAAACAGCCAGCATTGCTCGACTGACTAAACAGTACAGACTCCCGGTGGTGGGGCACCCGGCGTTTTAGCTCCACGGCGTCTCACCTGTCACAGCCATCACTGCTCGATCCGGGGGTTATGCATCGGAACCCCCCTCTACAGGCCTCAGCGCCGCGGGAGCTCCCATGAACGAGCCCCTGGCTGATCACCCGATGAAACCTTCAACAAGAGACTTGTTTATACTCGAGACTCGGAACAAACTTCCAGGTTACCCAGATCGGGTCAAGCATGATTTTCGACCAGCCTGGTGGGAAACAAATTCATATTTCAATGTCCACACAAATGTGTGGTTGGCCAAGCACAGTTGCTTTTTGGCCCAGGGAGTCCAAGTGGTACTGCGCAGGGCCACCCGCTCTAAGGCTGGGCTCGGTAGTTCAGGTACTTGTTCATGCGTACCACGTACGGTAGTTGCGGTAGGAGCACACTTTCCGTTTACGCGTCTACATCGCGACTTCCACTACAGAAAGCATCAACACACTGGCCCTTGTCAAGCTCTCAACGTTGCCCTTGAGTAAGGCATTCCAACCTTCCAGAATTTGTCACAGCTGTCATGAAGACCACCTCATGGCTTTTCACACTTTGTCATCAATCTCTTGACTCGTCATCTTGAGCAAAACATAGGTGCTCAAGTCCACGCCATGTCTCGATTTCTCATGCCCTCGGATCTTGGCCTTCTGGTCCTTGTCGAGCTCTACACAGAAGGAGCTGTGCCCAGCGACGGCATCATCCCCGTCCTGTCCTTTTTGGCCTCGCACACCGGCACCGACGTAAACAAAAACATACCAGGCCCCCACGGGCTCTGGCAGAAGGCACAAGATGACATCGATCTTGCCAGGTCCATCAAGACCTTCGAGTCTATGCTTCTCCCTTTCTCTGCTGCCGTTGGTCTACCTGGCCGCCGACTCTGGGATCTTTTTCTCTCCAAGCTTTGGGCCATCGATTCGTTAGACGCCCTACATGAGTTCTTTGACAGCCGGTCATCCCTGCTTGCAACTAAAGAAGACATCCAGCAAATGGTCGACCCTGAGCAGGGCGCCCAAACGAGCACGGTGCCTCTGTTACCCAACTCTCCTCTAGCACTCTTCGTCCGAAGAGCGCAGTTGGAATTCAGCAGGCTGCAGTTTTCTGATGCTTCGAATCTGTGGAAGGACCTGATCGTATACCGACAATCAACTGCCTCGGCTTGGATGAGACGGAACCCTTCCTCAAGCCCTGTCCGATTTGACAAAGTTCTCGACATCTGTGAGCAGGATTGGGGCTTAGGCGCCGCATCTATCGAGTCTATAGCCTACGGAGATCTGAACTCCTCTCACGTTCCTGTCAGTACTCACTTTTTGGATCGCTTGATCGAGTTTCAAGTGGCTCAGATGCAGAGTAAGTACATGCTTTGATGTACTCTCCCGCATATTTCTGACATGGCTGTAATCAGGATACGGCCTTCGAGTCCCTGTACGAATCCAACGGCAGTTTTATGATCTCCTGGATGCAAGTCGCACAAACCCCAAACTAGGGCATTATCTCAGGTAAGCTTCATCCACCATATCAAGTCGCGAGCAGCCATTTTGACCAGAGACAGATTTCTGGAGGCATGGAAGTCAGGAGACTATCCCACATCGTTCGATTACCTTCATCGGTATTTTGACTACACCATGCAGAACAGTGATAGAGAGCATTATCATTATGCATTGCTGAACCTCGCCGTCCTCCAAGCAGACTTTGGGTGCTATAAGGATGCTGTTTCCACTATGCTGGAGACAATTGCGACTGCCCGAGAGAAACGGGATCAGAACTGTCTCAACTTTGCCCTTAATTTCTTCTACAACTTCGGCCTCCAGCATCCACACCTGGTGGAAGACCTAGAAGCAAGCAGCATGAGTGCCACCGGTCGGGAAACACTCGCCTTCCTCCGCGTCAAAGCCAAGGAAACGGGAATGTGGTCGACATGGAGCTCGGCTCTGCTGAGCGAGGCTAAACAGGGTCTATTGAGTGGCGATAGTGTCGCCACTGCACTCGAAAATGTAGCACGCAGCTCGCACCTCCTAGTCGAACGGAACCTGGTCAACATGGTTGGCTCCCATATGTCGCTCAACGTCGCCATTTGGGACAGGGTCGGCGTTGCCTTCCTGTCCAAAATGACGTGTGAGATTTTCCTACGTTGCCATGCTCCCAACGCCATGCTGGATGATACTCTGAAAATCACATGCAGGCTGGCAAGTATCCTGTCGATCAAGGGAAAGTACAATGAAGGGATGCAACTACTTGAGAATATCAATGAGGACTCTCTGCGGACATGGAAAGCGAAGAAGTACTGGCAAAAGCTGCGCGCTCTTGTCAAGCTGCGAAGGGACCTCCATCGCAACGACCTAGACGGGGCTGAATACCTGCTCTCGCAGATCATGCAATCCAAGCCAGATGACCTCGAATCTGATCTCGTCTTTGTTGTCGACTCGCTGCATTATGAGCTGCTCACCCGGCATGGCGACCTCCAGGCAGCCTTCACCAAAGTAGAGCAGCTCATCTCTGACAGCCATAGCCAGGACAAGGACGTCGGTGTTCGGACACGTCTACTGCTCATGAAAGCGCAGCTGTTCCAAAAGGCCGGGAGCCCTCAGCGTGGCTTCTCCGTCGCCATGCGCGCTGCTAATCTTGCATGGAAAGCACGACTCCTGAACCTGCTGTGGCAATGCATCGGCACCATCGCGGACGTGCTCATTTCGCTAGACGAGTTCGAGGCCGCAGAGAAGCTGCTCCTGGTCGTCATACCACGGTGCCTCGAGTGCGAGGGGTCTTACATGGTTGCGACCATGTACTCCAGCCTTGCGGATGCATACGTAGGCACCGCAGGCAAGATGGGGCCGGCGCCTGGCTCTGGCTCTGGTCCCTCGAAGAGAAGGACGGAATATCTGACCAAAGCCATGGGAGCACTTAGGAGGGCATTCGATTTCTATGCGGCTATAGAGGATCTGCAGAAGAAGCTGGAGGTGACGGCCAAGATGTCGACGATAATGAGGGCAATGGGGGATGTGAAGGTTTCCAATGATTTGGCGGCCAAATACCTCGAGTTGACGTCGAAGGGCTGAGGGTGTCAAGGGATCGAGATGTTGTGCATGGAGGCACATCCTCCATCTACGCCGTCTCTTACTCAGTCAGTTCTCAAAACGGTTGGTGGCCTTCGGCAATTCGTACCCATTCGGCAGGCTGGGTTTCGCAGACTGGCGCCGAGTTTGTCACCGCCAGAGACCTCGTCTCAGGGTGGGCTAGATTGGCTTTGTCCAGAGCACAGCAATGACAGCCAGTAGCATCAGGGCACCACAGGCTCACCCACCCTTCCTTCTGCCCTCGCTTGGTGGCAAGGGCTCGGAAGTTAGTGTGGAGGTCATTGAATGTATTGAGGGCGGGAAATACCGCGAGCTTCCGGTGAGCAAATGGCCGTTGATATATATAGCACAGTCACTGTGGAAATCAGGCACATGTGTCCATTATTTGTAAATGGTATGATCGATTGCTGTGACTCTAGGAAAACATGTACAGTTCGATTTGTCTGTGACGATTGTCCGACGGTCTATCTAGCCATGCCAGCTTTGGCATGCTGTTCCTCCATATGCTGATACGCGCCCAGCGACAATTTAGGTGGTCTTGTCCTTGTTGTGGTAGTTGACTGTGTCGTTCCAGCTGCGAGGGGGCATTAGCGTCCTGCGTGCTCGACAGAAGACGGTTGCATCTACGGCTGGGGTTTCCGCAGTGTGTGGAAAGAAACTCACAAGAGGGTCTTGTCGCCGTCACCCCATGGGAAGTTCTTGGTGCGGATGTTCTGGTAGGGGTACTCGGTGCGCTCCTCCAGAGGGGGCATGTGAGACCAGTGCTCCCAATGCTCCGACCACAGCCAGTAGGCGTTGGCGCCGGCGAGGGCCAGACCGGGAATGCAGGCGCTATAGTTCGAGGTTGGTTAGCACTCGTCCATCGTGACTCGGCAAGATGTTGCAGTAGTCTGTGTGTCCCTCTATCTACTTCCGCTGGCCCGGATTCCCTCGTCTGCTTCTGCTTGTCGTGCTCGCTGTTCATCCAATGCTGGCCAGCCCTGGATTCTCCTCTCCCCTGATCTCCCACCCGGTTCCACAACAGACTTAGCAGCTTCGCATCGCAGCAACACAGATAGCACAGGTCGGCGATGAGGGATATGATCGGGAAGCAGGGTGATGTCATACTAGATGGAGATCTTCTTCCAGAGCTCTGTATAGCTATTGTGTCAGTCAAGCTTCCCCAACAGACGGCCAATTGGCCGCTCCTGTATCTCCTCCGGTCCTCGGAAAGACTCACCAGTGGTGCCGGCGGCGTGCTCCTTGACGGCCTGGCGCTCCTTGATGAAGGCGTTCTCGCCGGCCTTGGGGGCGGGCGAGCTCATGAAGCGGCGCTGGACGGCGGGGGAGCGCAGGAAGCGCGGCGCGGAGCGCATGATCTGTCGCTGGGGGAACATTGTGTCGGCTCGGGGTCGATGGGCGTGTGCGTGAGTGGAGAGGGCTCGATTGTTTCGTCGGCGGTGGTGGTGGGTATTGCCGGAGAGAGGATGCAATTCGGGATTGAGGTTTGAATCAGACCACTGACGATTGGGAGAACGACGTCGCTTAGTCAGCGGATCCGCTCTCGCACCTGGCCAAGCTCTGGGCTCTAGCGTGACCGCGTGTGGGGTTCGCGATCCAGAGGGCCTGAGACGCCTCTCCTTCTGTAAGTGGCGAACGCGACTCGGGTAGCTGGGCCCGCGAATTGAAATGCACTGGGGGTTTTTGAGGTCAAGAATTGGAACCAGGCCGGCGGATTGAGCATTCAAGTTATCTCATTTCATTCTCTTGTGTTCAAAAGATTGATGCCCTCTCGAGTGGGAAAGCTTGTCCCTGCTGCCCCTTCCTCTCCACTTATTGGGAATGTCCGCGAATTCCGGCAGTCGCAAGCACTCGCACAGCGAGACGACAGGAGACTGAGACGGGCAAGCTGGAGCTTCTGTTGCACATGAGAAGGTGACAGCAGCAAGAATGGGGCTGCGTATGACTACTTGGAACGGTGAGCTCCCACGTTTCGCTGTCTTGGTGTTGGGCCCGTAACTGACTGGTATCTTAGTGAACGGCATCAGGTATGTTGTGACCGAAGTGTTCAGCATGCCGCCTGCTCTCTGTTTCACATATTGTGTCACGAGGGCTCAGAGTTAACGGTCGTGCGCTTATTTTTGTTTCTTTAGAAACCCGTTCGGGTATGCGCCATGGAACCAGAAGCGATCTTTCCAGGCAAGCTCTCCGTGCTCGGTCACTCTCGACGTGCTCAAGACTGACATTCCACAGGCAATGTTCGACATTCTGGAGGCGGACATTGTCATCATGCAGGAGGCCAAGATCCAACGGAAAGATCTGACGGATGACATGGTGCTGGTGTCCGGCTGGGACGTCTTCTTCAGCTTGCCCAAAGATAAGAAAGGCAAGTCTCTCTGGGGCTCCTTCCAGTAACCTACTGAATATCCATGCTGAACTTTGTCTAGGGTACTCGGGCGTTGCAATATACACGAGAAACTCCAAGTGTTGTCCCATCCGAGCCGAGGAGGGCCTTATAGGAGTGCTCTGCCCACCCAAGTCGACAACCAAGTTCCGAGACCTTCCGGCAGATCAACGAATCGGCGGCTACCCACGTGAGGATCAACTCATTGGACCTATCGACGAGGTTATGCTCGACTCCGAGGGCCGCTGTGTTATTCTTGAATTCCCTGCCTTTGTCCTCATCGGCGTCTACGTGCCTGCCACTCGAGACGACACCAGGACCGATTTCCGAATGGGCTTCATGAGTGCTCTTGATGCAAGAATACGGAACCTTGTTGCGATGGGCAAGCAAGTGGTCCTCGCAGGGGATCTCAATATCATACGTACTGACATTGACACCGCTGGCTGCGCAGAGCATCTACGTAAGGAAGGCATGACATTGGAGGATTTCCTTTCCATGCCGTCACGACGCTTCTTCAACCAGCTCATCTTCGATGGTCAAGTCATCGGAGAGAGGGATGAGGGACGAGAGGAGCCAGTGATGTGGGATATCACCCGAGGCTTCCACCCTGACCGACAAGGTATGTTCACCTGCTGGGAGACCAAGAAGAATGCCCGACCTGGCAACTTTGGGAGCCGAATCGATTACATTCTTTGTACTGCCGGCATGAAAGATTGGTTTGAAGAAGCCAACATTCAGGAGGGTTTGATGGGATCCGACCACTGTCCTGTCTACGCGACCATGGCGGACTGCGTCAGGCACGAAGGTCAGGATGTCCACCTCGCGGACATCATGAATCCCGAAGGCATGTACAAGGAGGGCAAGCGGCTCAGGGACTGGGACACAAAGGACCTGCTACCGCAGTCTGCGAAGCTGATGAACGAGTTCGACCGCCGCCGCAGTATCAAGGATATGTTCACCAAGAAGCCGGCGCCACCGATAGTGAAGCAAGTTTCGACCGTTGCTACCAGTGACGAATCCATCGTCGAAGCTGAGGAGCTCCCTAGCACACAGACATCCAACGTACCACCATCGCCTTCCCCTGTTACAACACCCTTGAAGCGCGCAGCCTCTTCAACAGCAAGCCTCAATTCCCCGATCAAGACCACGTCCCCGGCTGCTCTTCCCAAGCGCAGCGCACAGAGCACCTCAAGCCGGCCTCAGAAGAAGGCAAAGACAGGAGCGGCCAAAGATACCGGCAAAGCTGGTCCCGCACAGAGTAGCTTGATGGGCTTCTTCAAACCCAAGACGCCGGCGCCAAAGGCTCTCGCGGAGGAGCAAGATGAGCACGAAGAGGAGAATGGGGAGATGGCTCCAAGTGCCATACCACAGACTGACGGTACGGTCGACCTTGACGAGGAGACAGGCAGATTCGCGAATGGTGGCGTGGAAGATAGCGGCAGGGTATTTGACCCTGTCGAGTCCAAAGAATCGTGGTCGAAGCTGCTCGGTAAGAAGAAGGTCGCTCCGAAGTGCGAGCACGGCGAGCCCTGCATCAGCTACGTGGTGAAGAAGGCCGGGATCAACTGCGGCCGCACGTTCTACATGTGCTCGCGGCCGCTGGGGCCGTCCGGGCAGAAGGAGAAGAATACCCAGTGGCGTTGTGCCACCTTCATCTGGGCACGCAGCGCGGACTCGAAGGAGGGGAGCGCATCATCGCAGCAGTCTCATGTAGCTTAGGGCACACAAATCAGATCCACGAGGTTCACATTGCACGCGAGGATGTTTTGGTGGCATAAGGCCTTTTATTTTTCTTCTCGCAATATCTGGTCCATGACGGCTATGTAGTCGAGCCTGTGAGGATTAAGCCTGGATCCATGTGAAAGCACGCCCTACTGACGGGGCATGCCAAACTTTTGAGTGATGGGGGTTGTGTCGCCTGTCCTCCATGATGAACTCCTTTCCAACGCCCTCACCGGTGTCGTACTCCGAAATCCACCCATTACCAGAGCTTTGTTACCCCCTTCCAATGTCATTAAAATCAAATCCGAATCCATGAAAACTGCATGCCCTACCAACGAGGCATGCCAAACTTTTGAGTGATGATGAGGGAGGGTGATGAGCTCTCGTCCGTGTCCATGGCTGACTCCTTTCCAGCGCCATCACCGGTGCCGTACTCCAAATTTCCATGCATTATGAGATCCTCCCTTGCTCCCCCTCCTGTCCAATAAATGTTCTTCGGCCGTACTAAGAGACGGTGGTCATGGTTGTCGGTGTGTCTGCTGTTTCGGGTTTCCTCAGTTGAAGATGATGCCTCCCTCATCTAAGAGCAATGGCACCCCAAGACGTGCGCTCGCTCACCTAAGAGCAAGGCACAAACCGTACTGCGAGCCGATATCACCAGGTGATTCCTTCGACCTTCCTGATCCTTTTCCGAGTGAAGACGGGGTGCTGCTGCGCGTCCATGTGCGCAGGCCTAGTCGTTGTGGTCTCGTGCCGTTTACAGAACGCCAATCATTTTTTTTTTGTTTCTTTTCTCTTGTGTTTTCTAGTGCTTTAGCGCCCTGCTGTGGCGCGCAGTAATGAGTATTCGCATGAGGGAAAGACGACGGAAGATGTCAGTGTTGCTTTCTGGATCGATATCTCCCGTGTCGTTTGCTTGATTGAAGGCCAACCCCATTGGTTGAGACACGGACGCTTCATTGTGTGGAAAGTCTGGCGGCGAAAGCCTACTTTCTTGCAGGTTGGTAGCGGTAATTAGGGTATTGGATTTTGTGCTGCTCCGCTGCTTCCTGGGCCATTGCCTGGTAGATGCCCTTGTCCTCGTCTGACATGGCTTTCCACTGGCGAGCCGCCTCCGTGGAGACTTCACCGGCGGACATGTTGGGATTCGCCTCACGTAGCTCTTTTGACTTCTGCTTTCGGAAAATAATCCACGAGTTGGGTGGGCGAGGGATCTTCTCAGTGCTTTGAGAGCTGCCAGCTGTATTCGGAGCTTCCTCGTCAAGATTCATTCCCTCTGTGATCAGAGCGTCGCCTCCCTTGTCGTCCTCATCTTCACCCTCGACGACCTTGCCTCCATTCTGTCCGGACTCGTCTCCGACTGCTTCATTAGTGGCATTCTCTGGCAAGTTCTCCTCGAGGTCGACTATGTGCTGCCAGCGACCAGGATTGTTGACAAAAGTTGGCTTGAGAACGGCAGGAGCGATCAAAAAAGATCGCACGACGCTGTCGAAAAAGATAGTGCAGGGACCTCCGTCCACAACCGTACGCCTGCAAGGAAGTTGGTCAGCCCTGGCAATTTGAGCTGTCGCGTGTGACTTACTGGTAGGTTGGTCCAACGCGCGATACGAAATGATCTTGGCCGATGGATTCGTCCAGGAAGAGCGTGTTTCTGCCCAAGGGGTCTCTGACGAGAGAGGCCTTGGGTTTCAAAGAAGCCATACTGAATGCTGGCGTTGGTTTCTGTGTAGATTGATAGGAGGAACGCAGCAGGATTGCGGGAATGGGAAGTGGTCGTCTGAAAAGAAGGGTAGACGCGTGGGAGGTTTGGGAGGGTGAGTGAGTGGGAAGGCGGACGAGTGGAAAGGTGGACGAGCGGAAAAGGGGACGCGTGGGTTCGTGACAGGATGTACGTGTAGGATATTAGTAGGTTGACAGACTCTGACTTTGAAGGCCCAAGTCACAGAGTGCCGCTTTCGTATTAAAAAGAGGAGCACAATTGCCATTCACATTGGTGTGCCCATTCAATTCAAATGATGATCAAGCTTGGATTCAGACTCTCGCCTCTTCATCTCGTGCTAGCAGGCATTAAGACCAGTTTGGATAATCAATATCCCCAGCTGCCTCAATCAGAAGTATTTCTATCAGACGCGTCCAACTACTCAATCCTGCTGAGCGCCTCGATACAATGCCTGCTACTCAAGACATGTCCAAATGCCCAATCTTGCTGGTCACCTCGTTCCAAAAAAAAAAAACCCTTCAAGGCAAATTCGGACGTTTGATCCCGCCAGTGCACTTCTGTCTGGCGTTCTGACCTCAAGGTGCTTCCAGATGCTCGATCTTCCTGTCCATCTCCAGCCACTTGCCGTGGTCAACCGTGGGGACAGAGTGTCGCTCGCCGGTCTCGCATATCTTCATTGCGCGGTTGAGATCCTCTGGCTTGAATCTTCCTGTTCCATCACCAAAATTGACTTGTCGCTCCTGAGTTCCTGGCTTGACAAAGACGTAGGCTTCGGTTGATTTCTCAATGGTCTCGTAGTGGTCCACCTTGTTCTAGAAAAAGTTAGTTAAGATCACATGGTAAATTGAAAGGCCTCGTGCTTACCACGATGGAGAATATATCATAATTCTCACCAGAAGAAGCCGCCAAATGGACTCCGTACAACTGATGAACAAGTCAGTATGAAGATGAAATGGCTTTTAAGATTGACAGACCTTCTGTTGGACTTGATGCTCCGCCTCTTCCTCCTCGTTTCGGGTGGGCAGACGGCCTGTAGCCTTGAAGTTGTTCTCGACTTGATTGTATCTTCTCATGTAGTAGTGCCAGATGTTGACCGCAGACTCAGGCATGAAGAATGTGTTCAAGTTTCGTGGGTGCAGAGGTTTGTTTGGGCGGAAGTATGGGCCATTGAAGCGGAAAAACTTGCAGTAGGGACTTGGTGCCCGGACGTCGGGGTCAAATCTCCAATTGACCGGTCGAAGGTCACCGCTGTAGTAGTTTTGTTCCAGCAAAGGGACAGGTTTGCCATCAACGTAAGGACGGAACGCCTTCTCTTCCGGATTGGGAGCACCCTGAGGCTAGAAGAAAGTCAATATACGGGAGCTAGCGGTATGACTATTTGAGATCGGTGTTCTTACATGATAGGGAAGACTGCCTGGACCAGGAGGTCGAATCTTCGCAGGACAGGCCATGGCCGCAGACCACACGATGCCCAAGGTCATGTCTCGCTGGATAGGCAAGCTGCTCTCAAGGGAGCGACTGGCAGTGTCGCTAAGGACAGAGCCTGTGATGCGAAGGTGCTCCACCCAGAGGAGGATTCTCTTTCCGAACTCGTCGGCATAGTCGGCGGCGCGGCGCAACTTCTTCATCAGGTTGTCAAGGTGGGGGTCAAAACCTACGTATCGGACTGGGTTTCTTGCGCAAGTGTCGAAAACCTCGACGCAAAAGTCGCACATTGCCTGCTCCTGTCCATTGAGCTGCTCCAGCAATCGGGCGACCCTCTTGATGCGTGGATCCTGAGATCCTCCCTGTCGAAGGACATGGGCGACGTACTTGTTTCCAGCCATTCTCACGCGGATTTCCTTGAGATAGCTCTGGCCAGCCTCCTTGCTGGCGTCCACGGTGACATTGTCAGCGAGATAGACGTACTTGTGGTTCTCGACGTCCATCTTGGCTGAGTGGTGCCGTTTGAGGGCGGAAAACTGTGGTGGATTGTGGACTGTGGATTGTGGACTGTGGTTTGTTGACTGTGGTTTGTGATTTGTAGGTAGAGTTTTGTGGGTAGTAGAAAGTGAAGAAGGGTGGTGACAGGTGAATGTGGTGGGGTGTTTGTTGTGGGTGTGGATGTAGCTGGTATGTGAATGGCAAGTGTGGGCAAGTTTGGACTGGACAATGGATGAGGGCGTGTTGAACAATATGCTCACGCTCATCTGATCTTTCAATTGGCCATCGGGGGAAATATTCTGATTGGCCGGACCATCGTGGCCGATTCTTGCTTTGTTTAACTTGCCTTCTACCGTTTTAATATTTAAACCTATCTTTTCATCTCCCTCGAAACTTTCTAACCAACAACACAGAACCTTTCCAACCACCTTCCCAGCTCTACTTGGAGCTGCTTACCACCAACCATCCATTTCAATTTCAATCTCAACCACAGTCCCAATCCCAATCCCAATCCCAACCTCAATTTCGACGACACTCACCCACTCAATTTGGTCAACGATACGTTCGCCATGTTTTCTGAGGCGAAAGAGATCCTTGGCGGACAAGCCAAAGTCCAAGCCGTTCTTGACAAGCAGCACAAGGTCAAAGATGGCAGACTGGGTAACAAGGACTCCACGACCGCGGCCGGTGTTGTCAAGACTCGGGTCCCGCGCTACGACTGGGTGAAGAAGAAGAGCGTGAACGCTTACATCATCTACCGCGGTCAGTAACCTTGTCCCAACAGCTCTTCACTTCACTAACATTTGATCAGTCGTGATGTCGCTCATTTTCGCAAGCATTCCTCAGGCGCAGCGAAGTGCTTACATTCGAGCCATGTGGGAGAAAGAGCACCACAAGACAGCATGGAGCTTGATCGCGAAAGTGTGGACTCACATTCGCGACTTCAGTGGAGGTTTCACAAACCTGGTGCAGTACGCAGCTGCTGCCATGCGAGAGACTCGCGTGGTCACACCTGATCGCTGGCTCAATACCTATCACATGGTCCTGGTCAGAGACCAGGACGGCATTGTCACGCTGCGTCAGCACCATGTGCCTTCAATTCCAGCGGCTCGTCAGCTCACTGATGTTGAACTTCTGTTCGGAGTGCTCAGGCGCGGTCTTCCTGTCAATAATCCTGTGCAGCTCCTGGACAGCTTGGTAAAGAGTCAGAATCACTACATGGCCGTGTCGACTTTCCCTGGAGGAGTCGCGGTGCCTGGCAGAGCCAACCAGAACTTCGTCGGTACAACTGACTATGACCCTATCACGACTTTCACATTCCTGAGTCAACTTGCGCCCGCGGACAGCTTCCTTGCGGCAGGAGTCAACATCATTGATGCTGAACGCCCCGATGTTTTCGATGCTGATTTACTCACCAATCCCGGCACCGGCACCATCACAGAGGACGGCTTTGAATTTGACGACAGCACAGCGCACCTTGCTCTCCTCGGCAACGGCGCCCTCGACATGAGTTCCATGATGGACGCCCCGCAGAATTTCGAGATTGGAATCCCTCCTCAGTGGGATGACTTCAGTGGTCAAATTACCCAAGATGATCATACTGGTCAGTTGTCAGAGCCTTTACAAGACGACACACCTGTCTATCCTATCAACAGCTACTTTGATGATGGATTCCCTACCTGGGAGCTCCAGTGAGGCCCGGGCACTTCTCGAAGATTGGTCGGGGATCGAAAGTGGAAGATGGAGGAGGTCGCCTTCATCCGACCATACCGGGCCTCGGCAATGGCACATCTGAACAGTGGTCGTTCAGAGTGGCAAACAGTCACCAGGACGTGGAACATTCGAATGCCATTCACACAATCGGGCAACCTACTTGAAGCAAAACAGAAAAACACAGAAAAAAATGACATCGACATGATCATGAACCAGTGGAGGAGCTGGACAGTGGTCGTTTGAGGTGGCAGACTGCACCCCCCAAGGACGTGGCACATTTGGATGCCATACACTCAACTGGACAACGATCTGGAAAATCAACAACAGCACAGAATAAAAAAAAGAGATATTGGCTTTCTCAAGATGAAGTGGGGGATCTGGACAGTGGTCGGTCAGGGTGGCAAAATGTCGCCAGAACGTGGAACATTCGGACCTCGTGGATTGATTGAAGGCTCTTCTCTACACAAAAAAATGGAATGGAATCATGGAATTGAAACCTCGTAGTTAGGTACATAGCACTGGAGTCACAGCTGGAACACCAGATCACAGTTCACAGCATGAACCAAAAGGAATTCAATTGACTCACAGTTTTGAAATGAGCGCTTCCGCCTTGCCTGTGTGGCGCCGCCACCCTTCTCTTGGCCTCCCTCTTCAATCTCGCCCCTCGTGAGCAGTCCCTGTAAGAGCCAAGCTACAAAGTCCAGCGCATGAGAAGTCACATCTACGGGGACAAAGGATGGAGTGTAGTCGAGCGGCGGCCGCCAAGAAAGACCCGCCGTCATGCATGCACGTCGATCTTGGGGCCGAGAATTAGCCTTTGGGGGCCCCCAAAACAGAGCCGCAAACTGCGGGAGGCGTGGGACCGGTGCAACGCTAGCCCACCAGCCGGATCGACATCCCCCACAAACCTAAAATCCTTGTGTTCCTGGACGAGGGGCCACGCTCGTCCTTGCACACACATGTTCACATAACTGCAGGCCGTTGCCACGGATACCAGAGCTACTAAAGTGTGCGAAAGCTGCTGCTCAGACAAACGTCTTGGGCCACAGCTTTCGCACTTTGCAAAAACACCAGCCCCTCGATTTAAATTGGATGCCTGAGGCTGACCCTCAGTCTGCCCCTCAATCAGTGAGTTCACTGAGCCGATGTGCGGGGTGGCCCTGCCCTGCCGCCCCTGGATACTGTCTGTCAGCTGCAACCCAGGGGCCTGAATATTTGACAGCCCAGATCCAGCCAATGAGGACATCAGACGAGGGAGTTTGACATGGCGATCTTCTACGCCCACACCCTGCACCTCTCCGAAACTGCATCTCTCAATTACAGTAATGCAGACAGCAATGGCAGGACAGTAGCTTCGGTGAGTGAACTTCGAATCATTCAATCCATAAGCAGCCCCCCTCCCCTCCCGGCGATGCCACAGCACATCTTGGCACCATGCCAGCTGGGCCGGTTCAACAAAGACGAACGAGGACGCCCAGGAGTGCCGGCTTTGTCACGCCGGCTCGTCCTGGCAAGCTGGCCCAAGGGGACCTATATCACTGCGGTGGTAGAAGGGGGAAAGGAAGTGCCCATGGACCAGGTCAGGGGGCCAGCAGAGACCTGACCGTAGCTGTCATCCCGTGACCGACGGACGACGCGGGTTGGAGAGCAAGCCTGCATGCAAGGACCCTTTGAGCATTAGCTGCCGTACTTCGGTTCCCGCTTTGCCCTCGCCCCCTTGTTAGCGGGCGCCACTGTGGCAGCTAGCTTCTTGCGTCCGGAATGAGTCCCGCGTGCCTTCGACGCCTCACACGTCGCCCTCATTACTGGAATTTTCAGGGGGATGCCCGAGTGGGACCCGGTCTGCAGGAGCTGAAGGCATGGCTGAGCTACTGCTGCGACGGACTTCAGGGTGCGTTCCGGAGGGTTGGACATTAAGACCTGACTGATCATGAATTTGCGTGCAATGTTATGTGATGGCTCAGTCATTCAATCTAATTTCTCTCCTAATCACCTATGAGCACGGCCCTCCGCCGATGGTAATATGTCCAACAGGGGACGCGAGATCTCGGTAGAAGGTGAGCAGCTTCCTGTCTCGCCTGTCTCGCCTGTGCGCAGATCCCAACTTCCGGATTGAAGAAAGCCTCCCTGCCCTGTACTTCAGCTCCCCTTTCCCACACTTTATTCCTCCTGGTACGAGATCTTGCGCATCTCGCCCAGCCGGTGCCGTGCAGATGACAGAGCATTCTCGAGCTGTAGGATTTCGACCTGTGAAGACAGACGTGTCAGTAAGTCCATGCTTGACATATCACTAAAACCAAAAGGACTGGGCGAAGGCTTACCTGCTGCTCCATCTCCCGCACCTTGAACTCGTGCGCTCCCAGCTGAGCGTAGTCAACCTGCTCCTCCTCGCCTTGGCGGTCCTTGATCATGGCCTGCACCTGTCGCACTAGGCTGCGGCACGCCGCGCCGACAGCCTTGCTTGCCTGCTCCAAGCTCTCCTGGGACTTGCTCATGAATCCAGCCTTGACACGGGATGCAGCCACCAGCTGGGCTGTTGAAGCTGCCACGTCGTTGGACGCCACAATCAGCTGTTCTGGGCTGTTACGGCCGGAGAGCACACCGTCCGCCGTCTCGATCAACCGGTTGGTGGAGGTTGCTACAGCCTTGGCAGCCGAGATGAGACCCTCCGTCCATCGGTTGTTCTTCTTGTAGAATGCCGTGCGCGAGGAGGAACCGCGGCCGGCCTGCACGATCTCGTCCTGGGTTGCGGTCGCTGCCTTGATCAAGCGCGTAATGGCGTCTGTGATCGCCAGAGCAGCATCCAGGATGGAGTCGTGCACCTTGAGCTCATAGGACGAGTAGCCGTCACGAGGCTTGTTCTTGAGCTTCGCCAGCCGGGCAGCGGCCGCAGCGATCGCGTCGGCAGCCTTGCTCAGTTCTGACTCGACCAGATCCCCGAGGTCACCCTTATTCGCAAGCTTGCCGAAACCAGGCGCGAAAGTCTCAACCAGCTTGTTCAGCTTCTGAAGGTTCATCTGAACGTCATTGTTGCTGTTGATGACGACGTCGGTTTTCTGGATAGGGTCCATGCCTTCCAATCGGAAGCTTTGTAGGCCCCGGAAGAATTTGACTGTCGTCAATGCAGACTGCCGTGCCCCATTTATTAACGACTCGCCCTTTTTCTCGTCTGTAGCAAGGCGGGTGAGACCCTTTGTGTTGTTGCACACATCTGCGATCGAGCTGGCATACACGTTGATCGCCTTGATCAGATCGGCATAGGCAGCATTAGGACCATCGGCTATGAAGTTGTTGAACGCAGTCGCGAACTCCATGGCGCTCGAGGACGCCTTCTCGATCTGAGAAAGCACAAAGGACGGGGATGCGTTCTGATTACCAGCCTGCATGGTAGAATCAAGCTCATACGTGGCGTCGTCGACACGAGCGACGCCAGACTGGAGGACCGAGTCGATGATCTCATTGATCTTGTCCAGGTTGGCCATGATGAGAGCATCCAACTGTCCGTCAAGGACCTGGTCTGTGTCGCCTTGGTTCTGCTTGAGCTCGTTGAGTTCAACCAGGGCCTGGTCCATACCGGCCTTGTAGACCTCAAGCTCCTCCTCTTTGTCGCGCAAGAGCTGCTCTAAATCGGAGCTACCATTTCTGGCCTGTGACTGTGCATCCTCTAGAGCGCGGTTCTTGAGGCGCAGCGCCTCTTCGAGGTCTGCCATCTCCCGGTTGTACTTGGCCAGCATCGTCGAGAGCTCGTTGCCCTTGCTCCGCTCCAGGTTGTCCGCACGGTCATGTGCCATACGCAGTTCTCGCTTCAACTTCTCAAGCTCATCCTTGTTGGACCCCGTAAGTCGGTCTTTCTCGTGTAGTGCCCGGTCCCTTTCGCGAATCATGTCTGCCAACTCCAGGTTCTTGGTCTTGATCTCACGCTCAAGCTTCTCACGTCGGTCAATGGCTTCTTGAGCCGATGACGCCTTCAACTGTACAGACTTGAATTTCTGAAGCAGATCAAGATGTTCATGCCGCAGCTGCGAATACAGCTTCGCCAGCGCCTCATACTTTGTGCGCCACGTGTTCACCTGCTCTTGCAGAGCGCGAATCTGGTCGTCTTTGCTCGTCATCTGCTGTCCGTAGTTGTTCTGCAACTGCTGTAATTCTCCTTCGAGTGCCTTCACTCGCTGGTCGTACTGCTGCAGCATCAGCTGGTCCTGTTCATACTGAGCTCTTGCTCTCAGATTTTCTTGTTCTAGCTCTGCAAGGCGTCCCTGCGTAAACGACTGTGCCTGTTGAGCCATCAGAGCTTCTTGCTGCATGCGCTGTTGCTCAGCTAGTCGTCGCTGCTGTTCCTCGAAATCAAGCTGTGCCTGAAGCGCGGCCTGCTGTTGAGCCTGCTGCTGAGCTAGCTGCTGCGCCTCAAGAACTCGCTGTTGCTCCTCGTATTCTCGGTTTTGACGCTCCAATTCGTTCTTCCAGAACTCAGAAATCTCATCCGGTTCTTCGTTCTTGGGCTGTCGCGGAGGTGTTGGTGCCCGCTCTATCTCCTGCTTCGGTCTTGCAGGCAGCTTTGGCGCATTCTCGTCCTCAGCAAGCAGGTTCGGTGGGTCCTGAGGCAACTTGGGAATCGTAATCAAGCTAGTGAGATAACGAAGGTTTGAGCATTCATAGTAGAATTTGACCAAGCGGTAGTGCTGGGCATCGTAACGGCCACGAAGTGGCTCCAACGCTTCGACGTCACCGGTCATCGAATGCATGGCTCTCAGCATGCTAGTGATAAACTTGTAAATACCATAGCTCTCTGCGACCAGAGGTACCAGGGCTGATATCCTGCACTCGTTGCTACCGACATTGCGGAAATGGGAAAAGATCAGCTTCTGGAACTGGTCTATCTTGTCTTGCAGGGTCGAGAGGTCTGTGATGGTCTCGTAGCCTTCATTTGGGTCGTTGGTAGACTTCAAGCTGAGGTATTCCTCGTACTCGAAAGTTCCGTTGAACTCGGGATGTTGCTGGTGGAACGAGAGCTTTGCGAGCAGGAAGTAGACGTATTCCTTAATCAGCGCGCCGTATCCACGCATGCCCTCTCCGGCCATTCCCCTATTAAGGCTTTCAATCCATCCTCGGTTCGCCAAAGCTTCTCTGATTACGTTGGGGTGGCCTTCTTGGATAACCTTGTGGACCATAATCAGGGCTTTGAAGGTTTGGACCTCATCGGCGAGAATGGGCTGTCTGCACAAGTATGTTAGCGATCCTTCCCGGACACGCGAGGCGGTTTTGAATCGCAGGCGCCATTAGTTTTGTCATCTGCTCTTTCCGTGCGACGCATGTTCCACTTGGAGAATCCACGTCCTCGTGAGGTTGTCCCGTGATGTTTCCAGCCAGCGCATCAAGCTCTGATGTAGACGGTGGACCACTAGAGCTTTGTCTACTATATGCGCACTTCGCATGACGCGCGTTCGTTGTAGTCGTATATCCGTGCTCCCTTTTGTAAGAGGTACCATGTAGAACCGCCGGTAGTATGTCTCGCACTGCCGGCGGTGGAAGATAGTAACGCTTGGGGGTAGACGCACACTTTCAAGCCGGCCCAGAAGGACTGGCCGGACTTGTGGTCCCATGTGTATACGATGCAGCTGCGCACATGCTTTCGTTTGGGTGCTGTCTCGTCCGGGTTCGTCGCCTTCTTGATGTTGATGGCGAGCTCCGTCTCCGACCTGCGCCTGGTCAGTCCCACGTGCAATAGAGTGGCTCCCAGGGTCCTGGAATCGAGTAAACTTGCTTCGTGTGGTCTAAGCTGCGTATAGCAGCCATCGAAATCGTATCGTGAGAGTCTTGAGGATAGTTGTCGAAGTTGTGGCCGGTGTGGTGGTGTGGTGGTGAGTTCCGTCAAGCAGCCGGCCCGGAAGCTGTGAGTCGCCTCGTCTCGAATAGGGGCAAACGGCAGGTGTAGGTCGCCCGAGAGGGTAGAGATTGGGAAAGAGATGTAAAAGAGGAATCGAAACTCGTTGCCTGCGACACAGAAGAAGCTATGAGGTGTCGCCAAGCATAATGGAGGCGATGAGACGTCGTCAGCTTGGTAGCTTATTCCAGGGTTGGAGTGTAATGCTCCCTCTAACGTTGGGCTCTAACCGCACTGCCCGCTCCCGCCTGCCGATGCACTACAAGCTCTCTGCCCGCGACTTCCCCACACGCTCCTGCAAGTCCGGGCTTGGGGGGCACGTAATTTCCAACGTCCGCACGGGGGCCCAGTGACAGTTAGCCCGCGGTTGACCGGCCCCCTGAATGGTGAGATTACACGGCATCACAGAAGTGAGCCGAGATGAACATGGCAACGAGCAATGAACATCTCAGTGTCGTGGATCGAAAATAGCTATTACTTAGAGGATATGAGGTCATAGGCTGGGTCGGCGAAAGTATATCCACTGTGATTCAGAAATACTTGAAATGAGGTGCAGCAAAGCAATAGACTGACCAGCCATGTCTAACCTGCACCTTATAGCTACCGGTACCTGAATATCGGGATACGTACCGTAGGACACTGACTGTAGGATAACCTTCCATCCACTACTCGTATAACCTCTGCAGTAGTTGCCGCCGTCGCATAAGTTGACTGTAGGATAACCTTCCACCCACCCACCCACTGGCCCAACCTCTACAGTGGTTGCTGTCGCATAAATTGGTTGTAGAGCCATCCTCTATACAGTCATGCATTATCCTCACGAGTATCTCATTGAACGTGCGAGGTATTGCTCAACCCAAGATGTACGCCCAAGCCGTCTCCACAGGGTGTAGAGAGGTTAAACTGTAACTCAGAGACGAGACGGCGAATGTCACACATTAGAGGGCTGCTCCCAGGTCACACATCTCATATGATAGCCACGTATTGATGATGTCTGGAGCACAAAGACATCCATGGTAGCTATTCCAATCCGGACCTAACTCTCGTGCTGCCAATGACCAGATACATTCTTGGTACCAACGCCGATCCTGTAAAACTGCACCTCAAGCACCTCATGGCCGCTACTGATAATCAGCCGTAGATCCCGTCTCCCAACGCCGAAGAAGGACAGAAAAACTAAATCTCATGTTCCTGTGCCTAGACACCCATGGTGAAATCGTGCTCGATGCCTGGCGTCACACTCGCGATGAACTGTAGGTAGGCAGTGTCAGTATGTATGGCCACCACCTGCAGGGCTGCTTTTGACGCAGCAGCACATACCTTGAGGAAAACAACCAAGTACTGGTCAACCCGGATGGCCACCTCGTCATCTGTGTCGTGCCCGACCTCCTCCCACTCATCTCCGCTGCCCTTGCTCTCTGCAGCATCAGACGCGGCGCCGCTCACGTCGAGCTTGTTAATCTCGTCGACGAGGCCCTCCATGCCTTTGTCCACGGAGCCCGAGGCCGTGCCGGCCTTCAACTTTTCGCGCCGGATCTTGAGTGCCGCGTCCGCACGGTCCAGCAACGTCTTCATGACTGAGGCGTGCTTGCAGGGGTGCACCGAGGCCATTTTGATATTGTTGGCAAAGAAGGGGAAGTCCTCGAGTGTAACTGTCTTGTCCTTGTAGTCGCCCACGATGTCCTCCATCATCAGGTGTGGTGGGAGCGGTTGGCTGTTGGGCAGGTAGCCGGACATGTAGAGCCGTGGTGTGCGGTAGTAGGGTGAGTACATGATGTAGAGGGTGTATGTTCGGCGGCCACTGTTAAAAGATATCAGTCAGCCAGAGTGTCATGGAGATATGTCAGCGCAGTCGCAGCTCAGTGCCACAAACGTACCTGTTCAGGCCGTCGCCCTCCACATCCCGGATGATCGCCTCATCGTCATCCTCGTCCTCCATGTCTGGAATGTCATCGTCATCTTCCACGACCTGCCCGTCGCCGACATTGCCTGCATCGTCCACTGTCCTGATCTCTCTGACCTTCAGGGGCTGGCTACTCGACAGGCCGCCCGTCCTCAGCCAGCCGTCCTCATCGCCGCCCTTCTGGCCCCGGAAGTCGTCGCCATCGTTTACGAGCGCCTCCTCGTGCCCAGCGTCGCCTGCGAAGTCCGCATCCAGCCTCCTGTGGCAGGGCACGTTGCGGGTCACCAAAAACTGCTTCCCAGCGGGCAGGTAGCTTACGCGCTTCGAGGATGGATCTGCGTCAGCCCATGACCAGGTTGGAAACTTGAAGACGAGGTAGTCGCCGGCCGCGAGGAACTCTTCTGGCGTTATCTGACCGGTCTTGCGGAAGGTCGAGGTGTTGCTGACGGGCGTGTAGGTGTCCCGTAGCTTATTGACGATGGAGTAGAGTGGGTTGCCGATATTCATGGTGGGGATTTGCGCGATCAGCGCGGGGGTTTCGTCTGATGGTTTCAACTTTGCTCAAGAATATGAGGATATGAAGAGGAGCTGTGTGGTGCAGGAGTAAGTGTCCTACTTTAGATACGCCGCTAAAGAGGTATGGTGGTTATTCTAGGTAGAGGTGATGAAGGGGCTTATGATCGTAGGTTGCAGGTCATCTAAAGCCCAGGCTGCCTAGAGGCTTGATAAGAGAAAGAGGTCCGATGATGCAACTGTCCGGGGGACAAAAAGGTGAGATCACATGGGACGAGGGGCAGCTGCACCCCTCTAAAGCATGGATGTCTTGTCTCAGCAGGGCTGCAGGGCTGGCTGCCTCGCTCAGGTGGGGTAAGCTTGACTTCCTGTGGTGGATACCTGAGGTGGCTTCCGGCGAGCCTTGATGGGACTCTATGTTTGAAATGGCGGCCTTTTGTGCTTGCATGAGTAGCTTGGTATTGCCAAAGAGCCAAATCAGGCAAGGGAAACACGTAACACATAAGCATACGAATCCGGATATGTTGCTCTCGATTTGGAAAGGTGTCTCAAAGACACCAGGTTGACCGACAGGTCCTTTCTATAGTCTATCTAGGCATGATTTGAGTCGGTACCTCCGTCTCAGAGTTTCGTTTAATGGCTACTCTTTTACATTTCTCCGGTCTCGGTCTCGCAACATCATGGCTAGACTTTCGTCTTTGATGGTTCCGATATTTGATTTTATGTACATCTCTGCAGTTCTATCAGGGAACGAGGCCCTGAGTGACTTTCGATTATCATCTAGCCAGGCTGGTGCTACGCAGCCATATTCCTAACTGTCATGGCCACGCTCAGGCAGTCCTTCTCTACTCCCCTTCTCCCTCCTCTTCACTACTGACTTCTTCGCCCCTCTCGATGGCCTCTTGTCTTCTCCTTGCCGCGCGTTCCCTCTTCTTATCCAATAGCTTCTGTAATCGCTTCCCGGAGTTGAACACCCCGTTCGTACCCGCGCCGCACTGCGCACAGCTCGGGTCTCGACGGTACCGATTCAACGCACAAGGCTCGCAGAAGTAGTGACCGCATCGCGTGATGATGGGCGACTTGTAAGGGCCGCGGCATATGAGGCACACAAATGGAATGTTCTCCAGCAGGGCCTCCTCTGCATCGTCCTCATCCTCCGCCGTCCTGTTCTGCCGGTCCGCGCTGGCCACTACCGTCCCGCCAAGGTGCTTCTTGCCCTTTGTGACGTCTTCCCACTCCCGGTCCAGGGCCCATGACTGTTTGTAGTCCTCTCTGCTGTGGAGGAACTTGCAGTTGTCGCCGAAACCGCAGAAGCCGGTCTGCTTGTAGTCTTTGCACACG
Organism: Diaporthe amygdali; assembly: GCF_026229845.1. Taxonomy (NCBI): domain Eukaryota; kingdom Fungi; phylum Ascomycota; class Sordariomycetes; order Diaporthales; family Diaporthaceae; genus Diaporthe; species Diaporthe amygdali. The sequence goes on along the minus strand of NW_026517022.1, from coordinate 1,822,178 downwards.
TCAGGGGCGTAGTCCATGACTGTGATTGTGCGGATATTCGTTGGGGCTTTGATCGGGCCAACAGTCTTCTTGGGCGCATTGGGGTTCTTCTGAATGAAGGAGCTCTGGTTCGCCAATCCCTTGTAGGTGCCATCCGGCGCCTGCGTCTCAGCCATGACGCGTGTTGAGCCTAGGAGGTTCTTCGCTGACAGCGCATCTTTTGCATCTTCGTCATACCAGTTGCTTTGTTTTGTGGCATCGTTGGAGTTGCTGATGGGCACGCTGCGGTCGGCGCTGAAGACAGAGGCGGACACGTCCTTGTCCGCGGCTGGGTTGTCTTTCGAAGAAGCCGTGACTATGCCTGTGTTCTTCTTCCTGCGCTTGACCTTCCTGCCTTGGTCATCTTCTGCAGAGGAGTAGTCGGAGTCGTCGCTGTCGCTGTTTGCGGGTGGTGGCGTTGCGGGCCTCTTTCTGAAGTTTGCCTTGGCCTTTGCGCCTCGCTTCTTGAAGACGGCGACAGGCGCCGCAGGTGTCTCGGACGGTGTGGTCTTGTTCTCTTCCATGATCTCCAGCTCCTGGTACCTACGAGGATGTTGCAGTGTCAGGGTGGAATGTCGTCGAGAAAGTCTGGTGACGGAAAGATGGATGCATTTCAAATCCGATGCCACGGCGGCTGATAAACCGCTACCAGAGCAAGACGTCAGGGGCCTGGGCAACCAACGGGCCAAGCCGACCGTAGTGCAGATCTGACTAATGCTCCACACAGAATTGCATAGAGTCCCCTGGTCATCCTAGCAGAAGGCCGTACTAAATAGGTGCACTTGCATTAGATTGCCTCTACAATTTTGGAGTATCGGTATAACAAACTATGGTTTGCGGAATGAATTAAAAGAGAGGGAAATGCACGAAAGCAAATGAAGAAGGATTGGCAAGAGGGCATATCTGTCCAACGTTGGTCAGAGGTCGAGGTAAGGCCACCGGACATATCTACGAACATTCCCGCGTCTCGTACGGGTTGTACTATTTTGAATAAATTTCGCAACCAGACACTAATAGCAGAAAGTGAGTACGTCCATGACATGTGCAGCTCCTGACCGCTCGCACGCTTTTGCTAATCAATCAGTCTGCTGGCTTTTGCCTGAGCTTAACACAATCCACTTTCGATCAACGTGCTGTCGTAGTCATCGCTTGTGTAATATGCTTTAGAAGACATCGCCATGGCCGAAAACGGACTTGAAAGCTAGAAATCGGGTGACAATACTACAGTGATTCATAGCAATGTTTCGGGGCAGTGAAAAGTATTGGCCGCAACCCGAAGAGCAGGAATCCGCACTAACCCCAGTATCGGGGACGCATCCACGAAAATTGAGTAGCTTCAATAATGCTAGTTGAAATACTTCTCGCGATATCCCTCGACCTAGGCCTCTAATTCTATTTCCGACCTGGATTGACTCCATCCGTAAATTAACTCACATCCACACCAGATGCCAATGACTTGCCGGCTTCCCCTGTAAAAAAGCTAGATGCTGTCCTTTGGATCTTCGAATAAGAACATCTGGCCACCTTTCGTGGCAGCCAGTCATGAGAACTTAAAGCTCACTCATCACCCCGGGCAGCTGGTCCTGATTTGATTTATTAATCGCATCCCCACCAGCTTACTATGCCCAGTCCAAGAGCAGCCATAGCATTTTAGTATCAGACCGCAGGCTTTAGCTTCACTGGTCAAGAGCCTGACTTTGGCACTATTATTTGGTCAGCCCAGAATGTCCTTTACGAGAAGGCTCAAGCCTTTTTGATCTGAAACGTACCATTTGAAAATAGACCCCCCTCTTTCTAAGGAGCTCTGAGTGACTTCCCTTTTCAAGTAGTCGACCACCGTCACCCATGACGAAAATAACGTCTGCATTTTGGACGGTGGCCAGCCGGTGCGCAATCGCAATCATGGTTCTGCCCTTGGCCGCACGTTCAAAAGCCGCCTGAACGAGCCTCTCGCTCTCGGAATCAAGAGAGCTAGTGGCCTCATCAAGTAGGAGGATTCGGGGGTTGCGAATCAGCGCGCGGGCAATGCAAATGCGCTGTCTCTGTCCGCCGGAGAGAGAAACACCGCGGGAGCCAATGTCGGTATTGTAGCCGTCGGGGAGGGACGCCACGAAGTTGTGAATTGAGGCATCACGACATGCGGCGTGAAGTTGATCCTCCGTGATAGTGTCGGGATCAAGACCAAGTAGAATGTTGTCTCGGATTGTGCCTGTAGATGTCAGTAATTGCGTGAAGCCTGTGACAGTGAGAGTGCTAACCTTGGATGAGGTTCGGCTCTTGTGACACTAAGGACAGGTGCTTGCGGTAGGTGTAAATGTCGATATCTGAAATATCCTTCCCATTGCACAAGACCTGGCCCTTTTCAGGCTCATAGAACCTCTCCAACAAAGATATTATGCTAGTCTTACCGCAGCCTGAGGCGCCAACTAGAGCTGCAAATTGTCCTTTCTCGATAGTCATGGTCAGTCCCTTAAGAACTGGTGTCTCTTGGGTCAGATACCTCAGGCGAACGTGACGAAGCTCGATTCTGATGCCGCCCTCTGTGTTAGGGATGTCATCCTCTCCGTGTTGCTTCGTCAACCGGGATTCTCTGGCATCGAGGATGCGGTTTGACGCAGCGGTTGCCTGGGCAGCATTTGGACCGAAACTCAGACTTTGGCCGAATCCTTCGGCAGCATTCATCATTGCCATTAAGCATACGAAAAACGCCATAACTCCAATCTCTTCCCGCACAAGTAGTCGGCCACCGTAATAGAAAATGAGCGCCTGGCTAGCCAAAGTCGCACTGTCAGAGAAACCGAGGATAATGCTGACCCAGCGAGCCTTCTTGTACGCGGCAACGACATGGCCGTGGCAAAGCTGCTCAAAGCGAGTCGAGATTGAGTCCTCAAGAGCCAAAGATGCGACAGTGCGGAACGCACCGAGAGCTTCAGAGGCGAAGTGGGAGCTCTCGGCAAAGACCTCGTCGTTCAGCTTCTCAAACAAAAGCTCATACCGGAAGCGAATGTAGCCTGAGAAGATGCACACTGGCATCACGGCACAGAGGGAGACAAGTGCGAGCTTCCAGCTATAAACCAGAGCCATCACAATGCCGCCTATAACGTTGCCAACGGCGACACAGACTTGGGCGATGTTGGTACCCATCATCTCTTCAAGCTTCAGCGGGTCATCCCTGACCCGCGAGACGAGTGTGCCATGAGAGTTGCCATTCTCGTCGAAGTACGCCGCTCGCTGAAATATGAATGACTCGAAATACTGCGTCTGATACTTTGCCCGGATTAAAGATGCCACGCGGCCTGACGAGACAAAAGTCAAGAAGTAGGCGATACCCGCCGAAGCCGCAAAGACTGTCCACATACCAGCCAGGAAGTCCACCTTATCCATGAGACGAGAATGGTCTTCTTGGTACTTGAAGAGGTCGATGGATTTGGAAAACATCCAGGCATATAATGGCTGCGCTGCACCAGCCGCGGCGGAAGTAATGAGGGAGAATCCTATGACACCCCAATAAGTCTTGGACTCATAGAAGAACTGGCCAAAGCTTCCAAAGAAGCCGCGGTCTTTTCCATTCTCAGTTGCCACGCTCTCACCGAGATTTTCGCCACACTCTGATTCTGCTCGAGTCTTTTCGTGGACCAGGAGGTCAACATCATCTGTGGCGGAACCTTTCTCCAGATCTTCTTGCGCAGAGTCTCCGAGAGAAAGAGCTTGGGCATTGACCAGCCCAGAATAGACACCGCCGTTAATGGACATGAGGCTCTCATGGGTACCCGACTCGGCAATCTTGCCTCTATTGAGAACCACAATGCGATCTGCGTTTTTGATGGTTGAAAGTCGGTGGGCAATGGTGATCGTCGTTCGGCCCGAAGCTGCTCTATCGAGGGCGGCCTGTACGATTCGCTCGCCACGGACGTCAATCGCACTGGTAGCTTCGTCGAGGATGAGAATGGACGGCCTCTTGATGATGGATCGCGCAATGGCAATGCGTTGGCGTTGACCGCCTGAGAGCCTGGCACCTCCATCACCGACATTGGTATCGTATCCCTGGAACAAGTTGTCAGCCACGGTCAAGCTCGGTAGTTCTCTAGACATACCAGAGGAAGCTTGTCGATGAACTCATCAGCAAATGCTTCTTGGCAGGCTTCCTTGACGAGTTGCCTCTTCCGCTCCTCAAACTCTCCCTCCCACGGAGAGCCGATCAAGCCTCGGGCGACGTTTTCGTAGATTGTATCATTAAACAAGAAAGGCTCCTGTTGAACAAGTCCAATCTGTGATCGCCACCATTTGACATCGATGTCGTCCAATGAATGACCGCAGGTTGTGACAGCGCCTTGTAGTTTGACTGGGACTACGATCTCTGGTGATTCAATCCTGCTCAGCTCAACGTGGTCGTCATCGCCGTTTTGACCCTTTTTCCCTTTCTTATCCTTGTCCTGCTGTGTCGCTTTGGCGATTGCATGTGGCTGTTTCAGGGTGTACCAACGCTCAATTAGGCCAACAATGGCGGTGATTTTGCCAGCCTCGATGCGCAAGTCCAACTGATCGAGGATCTTGATGTCAGGTCGACTCGGATAGGCAAAAGTCACGTTGTCAAAGCAAATGTCTTTTGTAGCAGAAACTTCAGGACCCTTCAGCCAGCCTCTTTCAGGAAGAGGAGTGTCTATGACGGAGAAGAACTCGCAGGCTGCCAGGGTGGCTTTTGCAACAGCCTGCATAGGAGCTGAGATACGATTTAAGGAAAAGAAAATGGTAGTTAGAGAGAGAAGTACACTACAACCACGTGAGCTTCCAAACAGTCTCGGAGGGAATGAGTCTTCTTACACGATAATAACTCCGATATCATCCAATCTGTTCTTTGTAAAGATCAGAGTGCCATACCAGAATGTAAGAGCGACAGTACCAAAGACACCGAAGAACTGCGGAGCGGAGGTCAGTATGTCGAGATTTGCGTTCTGTGCTTACCACTTACAGTCAAGGCAAATTGAAGTGATGTGAGCGGGCTGATAGCTTGGGCTTGCTTTTTAGCCTCCTTAATAAAGCCACCATACTTCTCAACAATCTGCTGTTGCGCACCGCAGGCCATGATCATTCGAATGCTTGCAAAGGCCTCGCTGGCAATAGTTGCCGCTTGAGACTCTGCCTTGGCTAGGCGCGCTTGACCCTTGACAGTGAGTGGAAGAAGAGTGCCAACGACTAGTACGATAACTACAAATCCCGAGGATGTAACTAATGCCAACTCCCAGTTCCACGTGAGAGCCACGACGAGGGCCGCGATGATCAGAGAGGCATATTCAAAGAAGATCCCGAGCTTCTCAGAGATTCCAAGCTGAAGAGTATTGCTGGTGGATGTAATGGTACCAACGGCGTGGCCAGGTGTTCCTTGCCTGGTAAGAATAATCTTTGCCGTAATCTACACAAAGTTTCATCTTTTTATATTCAATAACTGACACATACAATTACTAGGAACGATATATACTTCTTCGCGACCGCTAAGGATACAAGCCTTTTGCAGATAGCCGTAGGCTTGGTTGGCGATCTGGGTCTCAACAGTACCCGCCGGCCCGTGAATCCCACCTTCGGATCTATCGTCGACGAAGCAGCTCAACTGAGGAATGAGCTCCCACCTCAGCCCAAGCAAACGAGCGACGGTCATCGATCAGTTCTTGGTGTGTACTATGTGATCTCTACGTGAGTTTCCAGCCACTTCTGTCACGTGCCTGTCACAATGCTTACCACGCCTATGCTAGACTGTGCGGCCTTGTTGGCAAGCGATCCAGATTCGAATATACAACGCACTTGGACCAGTGCTGCAGGCAATTGATACAGGATCAAGAATATCCTACTGACTTATTACTGGTGAACCTGATACGGATACGGCAGATCGCGATCAAGGTTAATGATGTTTTTTGGGAGCCGATTGAGGTCACCAATACCAGCCCCTTCCGAAAGTTCCACTCTATAGCCGTGGCTTCTATTCGAAATGAGCTGGATACATTCATGCAGCAGCTGCCGGAGCACCTGAAGTGGAATCGTAAGTCTCCCACCCTGGTCACAGAGAGTCACCGCTGAGGCCTGTGTCTAGATCTTCTGCGATCCCATTGCGCCGCTATTCGCATCCGCTTATTCGAGCCCTTCAAGCATGGCGACAAGGGCGACACGTTTGAGCCTACGCACCTGAGATGTCGCACGATGTGGGATTGCTTAGAGAGCACGCAAGCACTTTGCGACGCTTTCCGCCTGGTGCCGGTTGAATCCTACCCTTCCCTCACCTTCGTCTCCATCCTTCATCTTGCTTTGGCCATTATAAAGGCCTTGAGGCTCCTCTGTGTGGAGGACCATGGCTGGGACTTGGAGACGGCGCGGACGATGTACAACCTTCCGGAATTTTTGCGCCAATTGAGCAAGCTTCTTGACGCAGCCAGCTGCCTCGGCAGTCCTCGTTGCGCGATTGTCATTCACGGACGGCCACTTTTAGCTGAGTATGCCGAAGCATATCGCGGCATTGAGCGCTGGTATTTGTCAAAAACAGATCCGGGCGTCCCTCCGTCAGATACGGCCCTGATGGAAGATGTAGTTACGCACAGTGGTGAGCAGTATGAAGGCTTCGAGTTTTGGAATCAGTTGTCGGACTTGGCGTACGGGCTGGTACCCTGAAAGATATCGAAGTCTGCGCTTTACTGGTACTTGCACAATAAAAGTCTCGAAGGCGATTAAATGCAGCATCCTACCATTGCTAGAACGCAGTTCAGCCGACACATTCAAAGAATGTGTGCCGTGTACTCTGTTGGGCCCTCATTATAGTTACCGTGCTGTCGGTAGTTGAGGTCATCGTGAATGCGCGAGGAGAGTACATATAGTTGTCTATATTCTAGTCTAAATCCAGGCTATTCCGTTATAGGATGGATTCCGTTGCAGGGATGGGTGCTCTACAAAGATGCTGGGCACGTTAGGAACCTGGCGCCTCCTTCAATGAGACAACACGGCTCTGTTTGTGGGGTTAAGCTTAAGGTTTCTTGTCTGACGGCCTTTTGACATCGCATAACAAAAATTTCTTGATTTTTCTTCTTCACGGAGAAGTTTTGATTTCCTCAAAAGTGCCTGCATAGTCAACTAGTGCCGATGCTGGTACCTGGGTATCGCGCTAGGTGCGTGAGTTCACGCCAATGCCTGAGCTGGACGCGCAAGGGAGACCCCTGAGCGGCTCAAATGAGGAGCGCATGTTTTGTTTATGCACTCTTCACATCAGCCAAAGTTGACTCACTCTTCGGCCAGGACATCGACGCGACTGTGAGCACTTGCTTCTTCAGGACACTCGTCTCAGTAGCACGAAGACCTGCAGGTTTGGGCTGATTTGTGTTGTGAATCACCATGTCGTGCGTGTCTAGGCTAAGAAGCTGAAAAGCGTTGGTTGCTATGGAGAAGGAGAGACAGCTGTGTCGCGTGAACATGTGTGAATACGGGGAAAGTGGGCTTCTGCACAACAGGCCCCTCGATCCATCCAATGCTCACAGACGCACGGCATAGGGCCTTATCCCCCATGTTTCGCCTCAGCACCGAGCTCCCGCTGCCAACTTCTGCCGGACATGCCTCTGCTCCACACCTTGATGAAGATGGCCGTCCAGGCGTTATGAGAGTGCACGTTTCGCACGTGGGCCGACAGCCGGAACCAGACTTTGGGCGGGGACCAAAGCGAGCCAGGCACGCCAGGCTCGGCCGGCCTCTGTGTGTCGCATGCACGTCACATCTACTACGTAGTGTATTGGCATGTATCTGTGTGTCGGGATGGGTTGGTTGTCAGTTCGCTAGCGGCAGCACGGGAGAGCGAACTGCCAACGTTTGCGTTCGTCGGTATCCAATCGCGCGGGACTTGGGAGCAGTGTTTCGATGTTTTAGTCTTGTTGGGCTGGCTCCTGGGGTCGGGCGAGACTGGATGTCCCCTGCACCGAATTACTCATCCCACTCGTCCCACCCGAATTTGGTTGGCTATTTGGTTGGCTTGTGTTGACATGATATTTAGCCTACATCGTGGGTGCTGATGTTGATAATGCTGATCTCGCGTCGAGTTGTGGCAGTGAGCGAGCGAGTGTTGATGGGAGTCAGGCACCCTGCAGTACTGTGCAATAACTCGACCCCGGTGCTCGCGAATGCTCCCCTCGGTGATGGCCCATGTCCCTGGTGAATGTGAATATGAAAATGTGGATCACAGGCTCAGCAGGCGATTTCGTTTAGATCCCCACCCTGTGCTTCCGGCCCTGGTCGATGAGGTCTGTTCCCTTGACCTCAATCTCAATCGCTCGCTCGTTCGCGTCCCCCTCCCTCTGCTCTCCTTCTTTTGCTTTTCGCCCGCGCCCCTTCCCTCACCGAGACACTGTTTTGAGAGAGAGAGGAGAGAGAGAGAGAGAGAGTCGAGGCCAGACGTCTTCTTCGTTCACCCTATCCTTCGACCTCCCCTCCCCTTTTTCATTCCCCTTCCCCTTCACACACGTAGCTACAGCCAGACTTTGTTTTCCACGCTGGGCTGGGCTGCGGCTGTACTGTACAATTGTTTTATCTTTTGCTTGACTCTTTTTAAGTTATTGCTTGCACTTTGTTGCTGTTCTTACCAAGAGCCGGGACCCTGTTCTCCCGCTCTGTCCACTCACTCACTCCAGCTGCGATTGCCACCGACCGAACCTTGCTATCTCTGTTCAATCCACCACAGTCGTCTTAACCGACCAGTACTGCGGTGCTTTTCAGTAGCAACCCAAAGACCGACCGATATATAATTCTCCTAATCGATTCGACTCGAGTCAAGTTCAGCAATACTTTAGGATACGATTCCGTGCCGTGCCGTACCGCCTTAAACGCCACAAGTCGTCCGCCTGCCTTGTTCCGTTGGTCTTTTGGCCACACCCCCCCTAATTCGTTGTCGCTTCCCTGCCCATCCCGGCTCGTCCAAACTCCGTTTCGATCTTCGTCCTGCAGGTTGCCGCATTCTGAACCTACCGACCTGGACTGAGGGGCCGTGTTGACTGCAACCATCCCACTTGCACTGCTAGGAGTGCTGCACTGCACCACCCACACCACAACATAAGACAAGCAAGCAGCTGCACGCCCAGCTCAACCCCCCCTCTCGCTCGCTCGCTTATCACGCAAGCCCGCCTGCTTAGCCAGAGCCTAGGACCGGACTAGGTCAACACGACAAAACAACACAACACGCAACACCCGCGGCCAGGCACAGCACAACACAACAACGCGGCTCGCTCGTTCATTCTAGTTTTTGTGTCTTTTCGCTGACCGTCGCCGTTTCTTCATCAACTCATTTTCGATTCACGGCCCGCCCCTTCGCGGCTGTTTCATGTCTTCGGCTGCCACCAATTAAACAAGATTTCACGTGTTTTCGCTTCATCTGGGCGGACTGGATCCAAGCGCGGGGTCTCTCCCGTAGAGTGGGAAAGGCAATTTCCCCTTCGGGCAATTCTCAACACCTCGACCACCTTCACAGACCTCCACGCTCTCGTTCGCACTCTTTTGTCCATGGTCTAACAACGACTCGGTTTTCGAAGGCATCGTGTCGCTTGTTGTGTCGCTAGAACACAATGGCTACCTCGATGGCTTCCGATAAGCCCTCCCTGGTCGTCGGCCAGGGAGAGCCCGATCCCTTCCTCTCCACCGGCACTCCTACCCACCACCGACATGCCGCATTCGACTCGCACTCCTTTGCGCTCGGCCCTGGCGCCTCAGCAAACTCAGCAAAGCAGGCGCTCGAGGCTCATCTGGCCGACACCGACAGGCGCATGGAAGAAGCCGGCAAGCTCGGCACCGCCCTGGTTCAACAGCGCAAGGAGCTCGAAGATCGACTGAAGGAGGTGGAGCAGCTCGAGGCCGAGGAGGAGCTGTCACCGGATCTCAAGAAGAAACTCACGAGCATTGAGAAGGACTTCAACGAGGTTGCGAGAGAGAGTGCTAGGGCCTTTCTCCCCAAGCAGCGCATTCCCAGCAATGAGGCGGCCGTGGCCATACCTTTCACTCCGGATAAGAGCGGAGTCAGGGTAAGTCAGTGCAGATCCGGTGGAAACATGACCACAGCTGATGATATTCTGTTCAGAGGTCCGCCAGTCCTTCCAAGTTCGACAAGTTCGAAACCCTAGCTACGGGATCACCCAGCAAGTTCAGTGTACCAAATCGCAAATTGCGCAATCAGCCTGCCAATCGCATCCACGATATAGAGTTCGCCGCCGAGATCAGTACATCCCTCATCACCCAGGTCCGAAACCTGCAGGCCCTCCTTCAGGAGAGGGAGGAGGAGCTCAAAGATGTAAAGTCTGAGAAATCAGGCCTGCAGAGGGAGATGGAGGGCTTCCAACAGCGGATGAGGAACTTGGACGAGAGCGAAATGCGTTACAAGGACGAGAACTGGAATTTGGAGACCCAAATCCAGGAGCTCATGGCCGCGCAAAAGGAAGCATCCGACCGGGAGAAGAAGATGACCAACTCGCTCAACCTCCTTCAGGCCGACAAGAATTCAACTCAGCGGGAGCTTGACGAGATCAAGACGGCACATTCAAAGCTTGCCGATGACCATGCGGCAGCTGTCAAGCATCACGATATTGAGCTTGGTATGGCCAAGCGCAATGCCGTGATAGCCGAAGGCGAGCGCGCAGCGATGCAGCGCAAGATCGACGAGTTGACCAGCCAAAATCAGGAGCTTGCCAAGGCTATTTCACTGGAGAGAGGAAGGACCAGCCAACGAAACACTCCCTCTGGAAGCAGTGAGGATGACCTGGAGAACGTCGGTGGTAACATGACCCCCGAGCACTCTCCTCCTCCCTCACCCATCAAGCCGACCCCCAGACACTCGATGCTTGAGAGCGAAACTTTGAAGACCTCTCTCCAGCACGCACAGCGCACGATCCAGAGCCTTCGCACCAACGTCCACCGAGAGAAGACCGAGAAGCTTGAGTTGAAGCGACTGCTCCAAGATGCCAGGGATGAAATTGAAAAAATGCGCAGCGACCCTGCTGAGCGACCCCATCACAGGCGTGCCAGGGAGGCCAAGTCCCGAGAATTCAAAAAGCCGGCGAAACTCGACAAGCTGGGTACTTCGCGTGCTGTCAAAGCCGAGATTTTGCACCTGGAGGATCCCGAGTGGGAGGAGGTCGCGACTCAGAAGGGCTCTCCACCCCTGGGGCACTCGTCTCGAATGGCTGATATACCTTTGCGGTCCACCGAGACGGATGAGTTTGAAACGGCCAATGAGGCGCACGAGACTACTGACGCTTTCGAGACAGCTCATGAGCGTGGCACTGAGACCGACGACTTCCAGACTGGTGCAGAAGACTTCTTTGACTCTGACACCGAGACTGAGAGCCCCTCGAAGAGGGCTACAGTCAGGGCCAGTGTTCTCAAGCGAGCACCTATCCTCGCAGCCAACCAAGAGTACTCGTATGAGAGCACTGCATCCACATCTGCGAGCGAGGATGAGGGAGACTACATGGATCCCACGAGGACCCCCAATTCTCCAGCTCACATGCGACTGCGTGCCAGTCGTAGCACAATGTCCCGGCGCTCAAGGCAATTGAGTGACGGACCTTCTCTGCAAAGTAGCCCGGCGACCAACCCCAACGGCAGCTTTTCTGGCCCAAGTGGCATGCCGCAACAGAGCTTGTTTGCCGAGCTTAATGACCTGGAAGGTAGCGACGAAGACTCAGTTATGAACACACCGGCCCAAAGAAGCCTTCGTTCTGTCACACCAAGCTCGACTGCTACAGGGCGGACCGCGTCAATGGCCTCTACTGTGCCAGCCGTACCTATCATGCCGAAGGTCATTATGATTGACAGCGGTATGATGACGGAGCCCGTCGACGTGCAGTCCGTCTCAGCGACTACGACTCCACTCACAGCTGAGAATTCTGAGACGGACGTTACATCCGCTCAGGTTGCTAAATCACCGCTCACAATTGGCGCCTTGCCAACACCGCATCTTCCACCACCTCAGAGGCTGGCCATGTCTAACGTACACGCCGAGGAAATTGAGCCCCTGGCAGAGCGTGAAGCTGAGCCTGAGCCTGCTCTACCTCCAAGACTTGCTCTCTCCGACGTCGTGTCTGAGCACGTTGAACCCATTCCTGAGCCTCAGGTCGCACCTCCCACGCTGAGCATGTCTGGTCTGGTCGCCTGGGATGTGGAGCCGATTGCTGAGCCTGAAGTTCCACCTCCTGCTCCTCCTACCTTGACGATGTCATCAGTAGTTGCGGAGCATGTCGAACCATTGGCTGAGCCAGAGACGCCATTGCCTCCACTGGCATTCTCGTCAATTTTGGCCACAGATGTCGAACCAGTTGCCGAGCCAGAAGAGCCAATGCCGACATTGGCACTCTCCTCCATTCTCGCTGCAGATGTTGAGCCTATCGCTGAGCCGGAGCGTGAACCAAAGATCGTCCGTGTCGTGGAGTATGTGGAAGCACCGAAGCCACCCCCTCCGGAGTTGGCATTTTCCCCAATTTCCACCGCAGAAGTCGAGCCCGTGGCGGTGCCAGAGCCTGAGCCGCAAATTGTGCGCGTTGTGGAATATGTGGATGCGCCAAAGCCGCCTCCCGCGGAGCTGGCGTTCTCATCAATTTCTACTGCGGACATCGAGCCTGTGGCCGTCCCCGAGCCTGAGCCACGAACAGTTCGTGTTGTAGAGTACGTGGACGCACCGAAGCCACCTCCTGCAGAGCTGGCATTCTCCTCGATTGCCTCCGCAGAAGTTGAGCCTGTGGCCGTTCCCGAACCAGAGCCACGAACAATACGTGTCGTGGAGTATGTGGAGGCTCCCAAGCCGCCTCCGGCGGATCTGGCGTTCTCTACCCTCGTGGCCGAGGGCATTGAACCGCAGGCAGAGCCTGCAACTCCTCTTCCTTCACTGTCCATGTCTACGATAGCTTCAGAGCACGTAGAGCCAAGGGCGGAGCTTCAACCGCTACCACCACCACTCTCGATGTCCTCCATCGTGGCAGAGAATGTCGAACCCAACGCTGAGCCTCTACCTGCCTTGTCTGTCTCGGCCATTGCTTCAGAGCACATTGAGCCAAGATCAGAACCTGAGGTGCTCTCGCCACCGCTGACCGTATCCTCCATCATCTCTGAGCACGTCGAGCCGGTCCAACCTGTCCAAACTAACGAGAAGGAACTCATCGCGAGAAAGCCTGCGCATGCTCCGCTTGACTTCTCATCAATTCAATCATTGGAAACCGAGCCCCTCTCGCCTAGAAGCCCGAAGAGGAATGCCTTCATCATCCCACGGGACGAAGAAGAGCGGCCGTCGACGCCATCAAAGGGTTTCTTCGGGTCTTTCTTCGGACGAGGCAAGAGCCAAGAGCTCGAGACGCCCTTCATCGCTGAGGATGAGACCAGGCAATCACCTAGAGACACTCCTCTCACAGCGACTCCAGATTCGCAACGTCCATTCCGGGAGATCTCGGCCAACGCAAACACCAGCGCCCAGGCTGGCCGCAAGGAGAACATCAAGATGTCTGATTCCGGTGCCCAGACTTCTCTGACAGCCGATGCAATTGATCAGATACTCCAGGCTAAGAACCGACCACAGACACACGCTGGGCACCAGAAGTCCGATTCTGTTGTGAGCGCGAGCAGCATCGGCACGCCAGGTACCGTCCGCGTGCAACGATCACATGAGAGCCTGAACAATGCTCTCAGGCCTAAGAGTAAACCGATGGACGCAGGCGCTGAATCTGCTGCGGATGCTGCCTCCCGTAGACCCGACAGCGCATCCAGCACTCGTGCTTCGCTGAAGAACGCGCCACCACTGCCGCCGAACCATAAGGAGGTTATCGAGGCCGCACGAACAGGCACAGCTAACAGCGGACAAGGCGCGGTCGGCAGCATGGGGCCCCCGCTCTTCCCGGCATCTGCCTACAAGAACCCGTTGACTAGACCTAGGACGCCGATGTCAGCCAGGTCCGTCACTGCAAGTGTCAAGGGCACGCCGACGCCTCGCCAGGATAGAATGGACTCTGCACACGGTACTGTGGAGGTCCACTCGCCAACTCGGCTCACCGCGAGAAGCCGGAAGTCGTCCGTCTCGAGCTTTGCTTCCGAGGTGGATGCACGCTTCCAGAACATCGGCGGAATGGGCATGGACCCGCACGGCTTTGGGCCGAACACAGATCCACGGATGATTCAAGCTATCACTCAGACTATGATCGGTGAATACTTGTGGAAGTACACTCGCAAGGCAGGCCGTGGCGAGATGTCGGAGAAGAGACACCGTCGGTACTTCTGGGTCCACCCTTACACCCGTACCTTGTACTGGAGTGATCGGGATCCCAGCAATGCCGGCCGTTCCGAGCTTCGAGCCAAGAGCGTGCCCATCGAGGCGGTGCGTGTTGTCACAGACGACAACCCTATGCCCCCTGGACTGCACCGCAAGAGTCTCGTCATTATATCACCAGGCCGGAGTGTCAAGTTTACCTGTACGACAGGTCAACGGCATGAGACTTGGTTCAACGCCCTCTCTTACCTGCTCCTCCGAACCAATAGTGAAGGCCACGCAGACACAGAGGAGATGGTCAATGGCATCACCAGGGAAGACGTCGACGAGTTCAACCCACAGTATGGTCGCCGCCCAGCAGCTGGCACAAGGCCTCGTCCGCCGCCTTCGATCTCATCGTACACCTCACAGGGAACACGCAGCCACTCTGCTATGAATCTGGATGTGCCTACACTGACACCGAACCACAAGAAGAATTCATCTTCGGCTAGTATCTCGCGGCCGACCTTCACTGGCCGGCTCAGCGGGTACTGGAAGTCTACCCAGGATTCACTCAGCACATTGAAGAGCCGCAGCGGTCCCCAGGACCAAAGCAGCTTCTACGACAACAACGAGGCGCATGATAGTGCGGAAGAACTGAGGATGATGTACGAGAAGCAAGATAGAGAGGCCGACAGGCTGGATAACGTCCGGTCATGCTGTGATGGTAAGTTGAGACAAACCAAAGATAAGGTTCACGTGGATCGTTCTCGCTGACTGATAATGAATAGGGAGGCATGATGTTGGTACTTTAACACGCAAGAAGGGTAGTCGTCAGTCTCAGCACGGTCACGACCACGCGAGTATCCACTCGCATCCATCTCGTGCGAGCACACCCGGCCCATCATTGGGGACGATCAGATCTGGATCATGATTTTAGTCATTTCCCAGTCTGCATCGTGACCCTGTCACTCACTGATTGTATTTCCTTTTTTCTCGACAAACCACATACACGGCAAATACCAGATCGACCCCGATTCAGAACTCGCCGCACACATTGCTATTATCATTTGCAATACATCCAAACAACCACAACGAGCGTCACGTCTCAGAATCTCTTTACGAACTTGATGATGCCTAATTTCATTTTGCGTGTCTCGGCATGGAAAACTCATTCGGCATCTACTTGTCATCGACTGGTCTCACACCAGACTCTACACGATACCTCATGAACCTGACCTCGTCACTGGTTCTCCCCACTGAGCTTTAGCTTGCTGCCCGAGTGTCTGTATCGCAAACTATGATCGGAGGGCAACCACACCAGGGTTGTCCCTCGCTGTACCAGTACGCACACAGGAGATGGGTAGCTGGAAGGGGGAGTTTGTGGAGTCAAGTGCTGTCGAGGATTACCCATGCTACATTTACGTGCTACTTTTTCCTTGAGTCTCTTTTCTTGCTACAATCGGTTTACGGGCTGCTGGGATGGACACGGTATGGAGTTTCTCTGATACTATCACATCACAGGCTCGAAATTGATCGTCTTGTCATCTTGCATTGCGACAGGAGAAAGGATGAGAGGAGATGGGAGGGATGGGTGGTGGTAGTCTCGTCGGTAATCACCGTAGCGGAGGTAGGCAGACCACTTGTCTAGGTGACTGAATGATGATTTTATAAATTGCAAATCCTGGAATTGCTCCTCGTCTTCTAGAGACTGTGTATCCTGTCTCGCATTGTATGCCGATTATAATTGCCCTGCCACGCCATATCGCCCTGCCCATACCATACCTACAGCCATTTCCGAATGCCTCTCCTGCATTGATTGCCCTATGCACCCGAGGTATCAAGTAGCCATGACAGCGCCCAGTCTATCCTACCCCTGCCGCCCAACCATGAACACCAGACAAAACAAAGCCGAACACCCATTCCAATCAATCCCGAGCCTCACCACTCCAGCTCTCCTGCGCCGACGGCGAGCCGCCTCACAACAGGCTCGACAATACCCCTCTCACTCCTCAGCCTAGCCTCCTGCTTCCTCCGCGTGTAGAACACCGGGCAGTCCTTGCTGTCGCAGGGGACGTCGTCCAGCGGTGACAGGCCCGCGCAGCTCTGGCAAACCTTAACGACCTCCATGTACCTCCTCTCCTCCGTGTTCAGCCTCGTCTGCAGCTGCAGCAGCGAGCCGGCAGTGTCGCGCCGGCACCTCCCGCAGAGGGCGGCGTCCTTGCCGCTGCCGCTGGTGTTGTTGTTGACCTTGATCTTGGCCCCGCAGACGACACAGCTCGCGCTGTGGAGGTAGCTCTCAAGCGTAAGCTTCTTCCTGATGGCGCCGCCGCCAGCCGGCCCGACACCTTGGGCGTCGACGCGCCGGATCCGCTGCACCTTGGGCATCTCGTCGAACCACTGGCGCACGTTGGCCCCGACCAGGTTGAAGATGCGCTCCAGCGGCGGGATCAGGTTCTTGGTGATGTAGTACTCGGCGTCGAGCGTGACGTGGTCGTTGTTCAGCAGGTCCTCGGGCGCCACGCACCGGTCGATCAGCCGCGCGCCGGGCCCGCCCGTGATCACCACGTACGGCACGCGCTCGCCGTACTGCGGCTCGGCCCTGGCGTCCTCGAGCATCCGCTTCGTCGAGATGAGCGCGCCTGGTGGCGGTGGGCCCTTGTCCGAGTACGTCCCCAGGCGGACCTCCTTGGCAAAGCAGAAGTCCTGGACGGACACCTGCCCGCGCATGATCTTGTCGCACTGGCTTTGGAAGTAGCTCTTGATCTGGCTCAAGTCCGCCGTCTCAAATAGTATCTTTAGCGCCTTCTCCTCGATCTTTTGCTCGGCCGGCGTTCCGTCGCGGCGGACGGTCTCAATACCCTTGGCGTCAAAGTCGGGCTTGACCTGATCTCGGCTTTCGTACTTGTAGCCGACGTAGCGCTTCTTTGCCAGCAGAACACAAGGGTGATAGACCTTCTCGAACTTGAGTTTGATTGGGCGGGGATTCATGTCGGTGATGGCCTTGGCGATTTCACTGCCTATGTCGAACGCCTGTGAGCGGGTTCGGCCCTTGAGGTATATGAAGAGACTGTCTGTGTCGCCGTAAACGACTTCGGCGCCCCATTTCTCAACCGAGTGGATGTATGCAATGGCACGTTCGAGGGTTTCGCGGCCAGTCTGAACGATGCTATCCGCTATCTCGGAACAGGGCATGCGTCCAGAGAATGATGCTGAGGTATATCCATACGTAACGTTTGCCAGGAGCTTGAGGGCCAGCTGTCTATTGTTCAGGAGCTGTTGCAGAGTCTTGTCTTCCCTGTCTTGCTTCATGCCGCTTTTGACCATGACCCTGGTCTCCAGGATTTCAGTCAACATCTTCGCCAAAAGAGACTTCCGTATCTCGACCTTGGTGAACATCATGCCATTTGGAGTGATGTTGATGTAATTTTGTAGGAGCTCGAGCAGACGCTCTTGGCGCTTGTAGTCGGTGAAGCCCATCTTGCTCGTGCCTCGCCAGTTCACGATCCGTCCCAGAAAAGTAGAGTAGCATAGATTGTAAGCAATCATGACACTTGGGTACAGGCTCTGGAAATCCAAAACAAGCAAAGGACTGTTGTAGAAGGCGCTTTGAGGCTCCATGACCAGAGGTAGACACTCCAATGCGTTTTGGCCGCCGACTTGTTTCCTGCTCGGAGAAACGAGGACAAAGTTCTCAGGCTTAGCGATACGGAACATGATAGACTCGACCTTGAACTGTGAACCTCTAGAGAAGACCGAGAAAAAGTCGACCCCCAGCAGCCGCGCTTGCTCGCTGGTACGGGGAATCAGCTCATTCTCTTCGAGTATCTGGATGTCCATTTTCGTCCTAGTGATGTAATACCGCAGGACTTTGGCCAAGTCCCTCTGACGCCCGTTGGTATACCAATCTGAGAGTGTTCGCCATGAGTAATGTGGGATGCGTCTGTGAAGCAGATGCCAGACAACATTCTCCATGGTGTACTGGAGGAGATTTAACTCCCCTCGCATTGCCCTCCAGATGTTGATCATGTGGCGGCCCGTGACGCGGATGGTCGACGTGGTATTGAAACCCCAACGATCAGCCTCTTTGCCGAATCGACCATGAGACTGTGTCTTCATGCGAGAGAACTCATCGCACAAATTGTAATCATACTTATGCCTGGCTCTCTCGACAAGATAACCCCAAGAGCTGCCGTGTACCTCATACCCTGCGAGAATGTCAGGATCATGAGTCCGAACGATTTCAATCATTCGAACCATGGCGTCAAGTTCTGAAGGCTCTTCTATGACCTCTAACTTTGTATAACGTCGTATGCGTCGCGCAATCTCGCCATCCTCAGATACCACAATAATGCCAGCTAGGGTGCTGTCCGGCAGTTGGCTGCTGTCTTGCAAGTTCTCGTCCGACTTGGTGGCCCAGAAGATACATTGTATGTCGTCTTCTTCTGGATTTGGAACGAGTCTTCCCCTGGAATTAACATGAACCTCAAGGCTCATAGTACTCATGTACTGGGCCTCATGTTGGACACTGGTGGTTCTTTTCTTTTGGGAGTACCTGAAGCCGTGCTTGCTCTTTGGCGTGGCTCCAAGTATCTGCGAGAGGAAAGGCTTTTGTGTTGCAATCGTTCCAACAGAAGCACCTTCTTTGTTCGGCGAATGCGGAGTTGATTTTCTCTTCTGCTTTGCAACCCACCAGTCACTGACTTCTTGAAAAGTCGGTGGTGGTTCCGCCATCTCCCAGCTTCTCAATGAACACTGCCGGCTTTTTCTCTGGTTCTCCATTTCAGTCTGTTTCTTATTATTCGGATTGCCTTCTATTTTGATACCATACGTAGCCGGCGATTGACCCGTAGCGTCGAAGTCGGGCAGAAAAGGCAAAGTAATTCCCTCAAGGCGAAATTCTCTGCCGGCATACTCCCTCATTTTTGGCGGCACGTCTTTCTCCTGGCTGTAGAAGGCGTCTTGGTAAATGACATCCGGCAAGCTGTTGTCTTGCATGGTTGTAGCGACGTCTGCTGCTGATGGCGGCAGGTAGTTCAGAACGTTGATCCAAGATCCTCCTAGTTCAGAAGAAGCTGTAGGCGACTGGGCTTTTGGAGAAATTGGTAAATGGGGTCTGATGGACGAAGGAGAAGACGGCAGCATATATGACTTTTCACTGCTAGAGGTCACCGGAGTTGTTTCTTCAGCTGAGCTGGAAAGCTTGTCGAGTTTCTTGTCTGCCTTGGAAAAGCCATCATCACTTTTCTGCGAGCTACTGTGTTGGCTCAAGCGCAGCTTTGTGCTTGGATCATTGGGGTCCTTGACGACAGCAAACCCAAGCCTCTGGTTATCCTCTCTCTTGAACTTAGCACCATTCTTGGTATGCTTTGCTGTTTGTGAGGATTGGAATTTCACATGCCGCTGTGTGTTTGTACTTGGGCGACGCTCTAGGGCCTTCCCGTCACCATGGACGAGTGTCGCCGTTCCCGAAAGGGCTGGTGCAATAGCATAGTCGACCTTTGGGCGTTTTGAACTCGATGACTCCAAGGTCGCCTCATTGGGTCGCTTCAATGGGAGGCTCATACTCTTCAGCCCTCGTTGGCTCGCAGGATCCTTGCTGATGAGGCCATCTCTGTCAGCCGCCTCGATTAATTCCTCCGTGAGAGGAAGTGCAGGCAGGTGGCCGGTTCTCTGACCACTGAAGCAAACGCCTTTGGGTAAGCCATCAGTGGTCTGAAGCACAGCGGACTCCATGGCTGTAGACACGTGTCTGTGGGCGACCTGTCTAACAAAAGATCCGGTAGTGGATAGTTTGTTTATTGTCGTCTTGGGCACCACATTCTGAGGCTTAGGTTTCTCCGCATTCGTTTCTGCAGCCTGTCGAGGAGCCTTCTGCGGCAGCGTCACCTCCTGAAAAAGCTCCTCATCTGAGTCATCCGGAAACAAATCCTCGTCATCCTTTTGAGCTGCGAGGATGCCCTTTTCGTCAACTACCACGTTCTCCGACGAATTTGGGTCCTGTTTGGAGAGTTGAGATGATCGGCCTAAAGAAGGTAACAGGTTTTGAGGGAAAAGGTCTTCGATAGATTGCAACGTTGTGTTCACAGTCTCCTCAAATGGTATGAGTTGTACGAAGCCATCGAATGATGGTTTGGTGCCACTGTTGGCCCCCGCCTCTTCGGCAACAAGTTCTTTGATGTCCTCCAGATACTCTTCTTCATGAACCCAGCCCTGAGGCTGAGACTCACGAGGATCGGCTGACATAGACACAAGAACTTCGGGAGGAAAGGGACTGCTGCCCGGGTTCGTGATGTGCATTCTTCGTTTCCGGCGCTTCGTTTCGTCTCGCCACAGACCAGCCATACTGTGTACCAACTTCATGCTGGCAGGAACAGGATGATCCTTCTCAATAAATTCATGGTGAAGGCGCCGTTCTTTCACATTCTTCCGATTGGCTATGTCTTGGACACATATGTCGACCTCGATCGAGCAGTGGCTGACACGAGGCAAGGTATAATCCTCGGTAATGTTTTCGGTAGAGACAGACTGGCTGTGCCAAAGGTGTAGAGAGCTCTCATCCTCTTCGCTGTACTGAGGCACTGGGGAGCGGAATTTCACTTTGGCACTCTCGAGGTAGTCACAGCCGAAAAGGTTGTAATCACACATAAACTGCAGCAAATACTGCAAATGCGCCTCGTATGGCTGGAATTTCCGCTTCATTATAACACCTTGCTGCAGAAGGTCGGCCAGCCTGGTCATGACGATAGGATTGAACATGTAAATCTTGAGAAAGAAGCGATATCCGACATGAAAGCCATAGAAAGGCACGCCCTTGGTGAGCGTGATGCGGGCGACATATTTGGCCTGGTTGCTGTAGGTGTCCTTGCGGTAGCTCACAGCCAGAGCATGGTCGATAGACAGATGTAGGCGGTAGATGTATGCGCCAACCTCCTCAGGAGCAAGACTGCCCGTGTACTCGATGTACAGGTACGGGAACGCACCGTGAACGTGGGCACAGACTTTTTGCCCAGTCTGAGTGGACCCAAAAATACGGATGACGGGCACTTTTGGTTCCTTGGACAGCTGGTCCGGGCGTATGTCATTGCGAAGCTGGGGGTCGTATTTGGTGGGAGTCGCTTGGTAAAAGTCGATGCAGTTCTGGCGAACCTTGAAGGGCAAGACATCCATGACGCCCTGTAGTTGCCTTCACAAGGAGTGCGTCAACAACGTAAGGGCTGCTCATCGTCTCATTGCCAAGTGAGGAACGGCTGGTATTCAAGAGGATGTGACATAGGGAATATTAAGTAGAAGACTCTGGAGCTGAGCCTCAAGAATTGCATGTTTCTCTGAGATTAAGAGACGCGCTCCCTCAGCGTGTTAGTGAGTCGCGGCTGCATAAGCTGACTCTGGAGCCTGCCGTACCACGCCAAACTAACGCCAATTGCACGTGGGAATTGCCCACCTAGGCAGACAATGCCAGACCCTGACCCTGAGATGTCATCCCAATAGCCCGCTTGAAGCGACTGCGATCGCATACATCCCTCGAAGACTTCTACAATCACATGTAGAACCTGGCTTTTCCACACGCCCCTACGGATCTTTTGGACTGTACGCTCCCAACTCCTTAGTTCCCCAAATACCCTCGACTCTCAGCGCTCCAGATCATCATTCGCCGCCATGCCTCCACCGCCGCCGCCCTCCCGGCGGGATGCCTCGACTGCGCCGAACAAGGAAGAGAACGCCTACATCCCAAACTTCATCTCCAAGCGACCGTTTTATGCTGGTGAGGGAGAAGAGACCGACTACCTAGAGCATCAGCGTCTGCAAAAGAAAGAGCAAGACTCGACATGGTACGACCGAGGCAAGAAGGGCAAGGCCGCGACCAAGTTCCGCAAGGGCGCATGCGAGAACTGCGGCGCCATGGGCCACAAGGCCAAAGAGTGCCTGGAACGGCCAAGGAAAAAGGGCGCAAAGTTCACGGGGAAGAATATCCAAGCCGACGATGTGGTGCAGGAGGTGCAACTGAGCTGGGATGCGAAGCGCGACCGGTGGAACGGCTACGAGGCGAAGGACTACAAGCACATCGTGGAGGAATACGACCAGATGGCGGAGCTCAAACGACAGATGCGGAAGAAGCAGGCTGGGGAGGACGGGGAGGAGGAGGGCGATGCCGGTGACAAGTACGCCGAGGACGTCGACATGAGCAAGCACCAGCCTACCTCGACGAGGCAGCTGCGCATACGGGAGGACACGGCCAAGTACCTGCTGAACCTCGACCTGGAGTCGGCAAAATACGACCCCAAGACCAGGACGCTAGTGGACGCCGGAGCGACTGCCGACAAGGCTGCCGAGCTGTTCGCGGAGGAGGGCTTCGTGCGTGGGTCAGGCGACGCGGCCGAGTTTGAGCGTGCGACAAAGTACGCATGGGAGGCTCAAGAGAAGAAGGGAGACACAAGCCAGCACTTGCAAGCGAATCCGACGGCAGGAGAGTTCTTCCGTAAGAAAGAGAAGGAGGAGGCCGAGAGGAAGAAGCTGGAGAAGGAGAAGCAGCTCCAGGATCTGTACGGTGACAGTACACAGTCGATGCCAGCTGCGCTGAGAGACATGACCGTCACGGAGAACGAGCACTTTGTTGAATACGACGAGCACGGATTGGTCAAGGGGGCCAAGGCGTCTGCAAAGTCAAAGTACCCGGAGGATGTCTACATAAGCAACCACACATCGGTATGGGGCAGCTGGTGGTCAAATTTCCAGTGGGGCTACGAATGCTGCCACTCTACTATCAAGAACAGCTACTGCACGGGTGAAGACGGCAAGAAGGCCTGGGAGGCGTCGGAAAAGCAGAGAAGCGGCGCAAATCTGCTCGAAGAAGCAGCTGAAGACAATGCTGAGGACCAGGAGGCTGCTGCCGCCGAATCGAGTCGGACAGATGACGCGAAGAATGAGAAGCAGAACCTTAAACGGACGAGGGAGGAGATGGCGAGTGGCATCACAGAGGAAGAGCTTGAAGATTACCGGCGAAAGCGGACAGCGGCTGACGATCCGATGGCAAAGTTCCTGGGCAAGGATGAACTCGTACATTAGCAGCTCACAGAAGAGCATCGTGAAATTCAAACGCATGATACAATGCGTCACAGCCTTTGATTGGAAATCTTTAGTCCAGTCCAAGCAGAGCATCTAGCTACCAATGCCATATTCTTGCCAATCTTTCGTACAGCCTCTTGCTCTTGGTGGATAGCCAGCCGCCCGGGAGCCAGCCTTTGGCGGGCCTGATAGATCATATACAGATTGGCGGACAAATAAGCACGAGAAAGTCAGGGCTGCTATCGAGTCCTGACGCGAGATGTGTCGTGTTCACACAAAAGTACGGTAGACGGAATCACGATGTGTCTGGGAAGAAACGTGTCTTGTCATTCATTTATTCCATTGACCTATGGCGTCGCATCGCATGCCGTTATCGATGACGCAAAACTCCGTTCCTTTTCCGTGACCAGCAAACCTAGCTGCCCAAGCCCAAATGCATTTTTGTTTTCATTTCGTTGGGGGAGACCCTGGCTGGAGAGTGTGGGTATAATCTACTCCTCCTCCTCCTCCTCGGCGTCGCCGCTGCCACCCTCGGCAGCCTTGGCCTTCTTTCTTCGGACACGGCCGGGGCGGCCACCACCGAATGGCGAGGTCAGGGAGAAGTCAATGTGCTTCTGGGAGTCGAGACGGACGATGAAAGAGGGCACGTTGACGATCTGCTTGCCGACACGGATGTGGCGCTGGCGGATGAGGACACGGGCGTGGTGGATGGACTTGGCGAGACCGAGCTTGTAGACACAAGTCTGCAGACGACGCTCAAGGAAATCCTCGACCTTAAGGGCAAGCACGTAATCGAGCTTCATGCGGGACTCGTCGAGCACACCGACACGGACGAGACGGCGAATCAGGGCGTTTCCTTCGAAGAGACGCTTGGGGTCCTTCTCGTCGAGGGTGAGCAGCTGACTGCAGGGGTTGTTAGATCTTCAGAGGCTTGATGACTGCGGGCACGTGTCTGCGCATCGTGGGAGCTGAGAAATGCATACCGGGCAGCACGACGAATCTTGGACAGGGTGAGCTGGACACGCCAGACCTCACGCTTGTTCTTCAGGCCATACTCGCCGACGAGCTTCAACTCGGAGTCGCTGTGTGATCATGGTCAGTTTGGGTGCACCTTCGACATGGGCAGAGACAAGCTGCTGCTCAGTGGCCGGGCTATACTGACAGACGAGCGGCTTCGAAGGGTCTGTTGAATCGAAAGTTAGCAGGTGTCAAAGATGCTGATTAAATTCTTGTTGATTTGACTGTACCTTCTGGGCACCTTGGCCGTCTTGGAGTAGGAGAGCGGCGCCATTGTTGCTGGTGTTGCGGATTACGGAGTGTATCTCAACGCTGCTGTCGTGGGAATCAGAAAGAAAAAGTTCGTGGTAATGGTTGGAGTGGAAGACTGTGGAGTGGTCCCACTTAATCCCAGTCACGTGCCCACTTTCTTGTCGGTCGGTCGTACTTGCCCGACTTTTAGGGCTGCTCCTTCCTTAGTAGGCCGGAAAATTCTAGGGCAAGTCCACACCCAGAAGAGACCTTCGCGGCTGCCATCAGCGATTTCCAGTGACAGCCCCAGCAAAAACCGACGACCACGACAACCTCCTCAACTAATCACCCAGCAAATCAATCAAGATGGGTCACGCCGCTGGTCTTCGTGCAGGCACTCGCGTACGTATTGCACCGGATCATTCGATGCCTAAGGAAAACGGGCTATGATGTGGGACGTCGAAATGCTGATGGTTTGCGAAATAGTATGCCTTCTCGCGGGATTTCCGCAAGAAGGGTATGATCGCCCTGTCCACCTACCTGCACCAGTTCAAGTAAGCGGGAATCGAGCTCTGGAACAAGTCGAAATCGAAGATATCTAACAGCTGGTCCAGGGTCGGTGATATTGTGGACATCAAGGCCAACGGTGCCGTCCAGAAGGGGTAAGTTTCCTACAACGAAAGAGCCGCGACGATACTCGACAGGATCACGAAATCCTGACATTTGCAAACACAGTATGCCCCACAAGGTCTACCACGGCAAGACCGGTGTCGTCTACAACGTCACCAAGTCCGCTGTCGGTGTCATCATCTACAAGCGTGTCAAGCACCGATACATCGAGAAGCGTGTCAACCTCCGCATCGAGCACGTCCGTCTGTCGCGATCCCGAGAGGACTTCCTGCGCCGAGTGAAGGAGAACGCCGCCCTGAAGGCCAAGGCCAAGTCTGAGGGTACCACCGTTCAGGTTAAGAGGCAAGCCCTTGCACCCCGCGAGGCCCGGACGATCTCGTACAAGGAGAGCCGACCCGAGACCCTGGCACCTGTCGCCTACGAGACCACCATCTAGGTTGGGGAAGTTACGAAGGGGTTCCGGTGGTTTACGATTGCTTGCTTTGTCTTTGCACGGGGTTCACATACGGCACGGAAAGATTTCTAGCATGGTCCGGTATGGAAAGTGGCAATGCTTTTAGGGAAATTAAAAAAGATGAACCAACGACACATCCAAGGCTCTCGACCATGTTTTCTGGTGACAGAGGTGACAGAGGATCAGGCGTGGGGATGTATGTCTGGGGGCAAATGACCGGATGCGCTTGATGTCTGGTCTTGAGTGGTGGTGTATGCTCTTGAGAGGAATTACGATTCCCAGCCGCTTGCAAAGCGACAATCAACAAATTCTCAACGCGCAAATCTCCCGGGCGCTGTGAATGTTCCAAGGGCTGATACGAGGAATTGGGCGGTCTCATGCGGTTCCTTGTTCCAGAGGCTCACCACCTCCGTTGTGGTTGATAAATGACCGTCGAATGGGACTGGGATGTTTTCAGAGAACGTTTGAGGACTATGTTCACCATCGCCAGCTTCCATGAACACGAATGACTACCCTTTTGGACCCTCTCATTTGGCGTATACCAGCGCATGAGATCAAACCCATGGTCCTGGGCGGCTCTCCCAGTCTGTACACAATACTATCGCCCAGACGTCAGATGTTCCGGTGCAAATTGATCAAGTCCAAGCGTTGTACCTGCAGCCTCTCGTCATCTAAGCCTGTCTGCTAACCAACTTCGTAATCACCCAACTCCCCTCATTATTGCCAGTCTATTCGTTTCTTTATGACTCGGCTCCTGAACATCGCCTCATCCTCCTTCTAGCCTTGCTCCAACCCCTCACTGAGTTTGGTGGCTGTTGTTTGCACTATTAGAATTTCGGGGAACTCCAGCATGGACACTTCTCTGGCTAACTCCTCCATGTCCCTTGAATTGATGCCTTCATAAACGGTCGTTTGGGCTTTACACTCCTCGGGACTGTGTTCTCGACCATGTCCGTGATATCTCATGTTGAAGCCTGAGAGTATTTCATACCGCTTGATATGCATCTCCCAGTTTTATGCTCGTAAGTATGGAAACTCGAATGCGGAGAATGCCATCTATTGTTGGTCCAATAATTTAATCACGCGCATCCTCGTCATGTCTCCCTTAGTGCTTCAATTTGCAAGAGCATAGGTGCTTTTCATTCAACTATATCGGCACATACTTATGCAACTCAAGTCTCGAGATCCTCGAGGCAAAGAACCCAGCAACCCGGCTTGCAGACTGTTTTTCATATGAGGATATGTGTGCATGGTGTATCGTGTCACAAGGCCGCTTGACCCGGTCTAGGCTTCCACAGATGAGGGGCAGTCTTTCCCAAGCGAACATAGACGTCGAACAATATTAAAGTGCATCTGACCTTCAAGATATCAAGGCTAAGGAATCGTTCAGACGTAGAAGGCATAAGAAATATGTCAGTAACATTTGTATGTATAAAGTGCCCCTGAAATCTCGGCGTGGCATGTTCAAGCCTTGAGGCTCATCTGATGATCCTGGGCGGAGGCTGCGTCACTGCGGGACTGGAGCCTCGGGAGCTAGCTCCCAAATTAGCAGTACAGCAAGGACCTTGCCAGACACACCTCCAACGCGGCTAATCATAGGAATCAGACACGTTGGATGTCATCTTTCCCAACTTTCCCCCTTCGCGCTTTGGTCTGACCCGAATCACTCTACTCTCGAGGCGATGCAATGATCGCGCTGAAACAGTCGCCCAGAATCATTCCACTTCATGATTTCATGCTGCATACTGAAGCGAGGAAGAGCGTAACACCTCGACCGACCTTCCGAGCCCGCCCTGGAGCTTCTGCAGCTTCGCCAGCTTCCACCCTCTCCTCCCGGATACAATAATGGGGGGCTGGGCAACCTTCCTGTTAACCTACCTCTTTGGTGGTGTTACTTTCCTCCCTCTCGTTGTCCTCACGGTCTTTCTCCACGCCCACTTCACTCTACCTCGTCGACAAGATGCCGATCCGAGCAGAGACACCGGAGCCGATGATCTCGTCCAACCGAGCGACGATCTTGGGCCTCTGCAGGCTGCTCAGAAAGAATCGAAGGAACAAGCGAAGGCCAAGGCCACCGGTCACCATGAAACCGAAACTGCAGCTGGCTACTTCGCCGTGTGTCGAGAGTACACGCCCATGGGAATAAATGCCAAGCCCATCGAACGATCCACACCCGTTGGCTCCACGACAGTAGCAGCTCCCAGTCAGAGCGTGTACCAGACTATGTACCGGAGCATATTTGATAGGAAGCAGAATCCAGGCCCCTTAGACAATGGCAAAAGTGTTAGTCTTCGGCCAAAGAAAGCGGGAAATGTCTTCTACGTCGTGTTGAGGTAAAAGCCTGCCTCCCGGTCGTCAAGCTCGTCCCATGCTGACCTTACTTGCCTGTAGACATGGCCATCTCATGTTATTCGACGACGACGAACAGCTCGAGGTCCGACATGTTATTTCTCTTACCCACCACGACGTCAGCATCTATTCCGGCGGTGATGTGACACCGGAAGGGGAGCTTTTTATCAAAAGGAATGCTATATGTCTTTCACGACGGATAAACGAAACGGCAGAGTTGACGCCGGATAGCCAAATATCCAAGCCATTCTACCTGTTCTCGGAAAACTGCTCCGCCAAGGAAGACTTCTATTTCGCCTTGCTGCGAAACCAGGAACAGGCATTCCCTTCAGGAGAGCGAGCAGCACCGCCTCTATCTTTTGACGTCAAGAACGTCATATCTCTGGTTCAGAAGCTCCATTCATCCGAGGAGCACCTACAGAGCAGATGGCTCAATGCTATGCTTGGGAGACTCTTTCTAGGGCTCTACAAGACTGCGGACATTGAGGCTTTCATCCGGGAGAAGCTGACCAAAAAGATCAGCCGGGTCAAGCGCCCTGCCTTCTTATCCAGTATCGAGATTCGCAAGATCGATCCCGGGGAGTCCGCTCCTTACTTCACAAACCTTCGCCACAAAGACCTCACAGTCGAAGGAGAGTGTTCCATGGAAGCCGATGTGAAGTACACCGGTAATTTTCGAATCGAGGTCGCTGCTGTTGCTCGGCTTGACCTTGGAACGCGTCTCAAGGCTCGTGAGGTTAATTTGGTTTTGTCTGTCGCGCTGCGGAAGATGGAGGGGCATTTGATTTTCAAGATTAAGCCACCTCCGAGCAACCGGGTGTGGTTTACCTTCTCACAGGTGCCCAAGATGGAAATGACCATTGAGCCAATTGTGAGCTCTAGACAGATCACGTACACTGTTATTCTTCGTCAGATCGAGGCTCGGATCAAAGAGGTTGTCGCGGAGACACTTGTTCTGCCATTCTGGGACGACACTCCTTTCTTCAAGACCGAACATAAGAGATGGAGAGGTGGTATATTTCAAGGAGACGATGCCGTGGAGCCATCTTTGGACTCGGAGACCGCGGCAGCGCAGATCGGAGAGGTCGATGATGTGGAGACTTTGGACACTGGGACCCCTCCCAACTATGAGCTGCCACCGATGGAGAAGAGCCAGAGTATGCCTGTGATCGAGCCCGTTCAAACTTCACCATCGACGAGTCTATTTGGGCTCAAGCTCGGGAGGGGCAGTAAAATCCCGCAGACCAATCCATCCTCCCCTACAATAGACGTCATCGAGCCAAAGCACGTGAAAGTGGATGCTTCGTCCACGAGCGTCGACGTCAAGAAGGAAACGCATGCGAAACAGCGCCCTGTCAGGTCTGGCTCTTTTGTTGGGGAGCCAACGCCAATTGTCTCGACGGACACGGTGAATGCTGATGTCTTCAAGCCGTCGTCACCGCCCGGGGAAAGTCCAGCAGCTAGTGCCATGGCCAGACTTTCATCCAGGTCGAAAGCTGCTTCTGGTTCAGGCTCGCCTCTCACGTCTCCACACAGAAACTCGATCGTATCGATCGCCTCTGCTCAATCTAACGCGTCATCCAAAGATCATACGGACAAGGAATCAGAGCAAGACGAGACACCCAAGCTGCCTCGCAGGGGTACGGCATCATCTACTCACAGCAACACGGGCGATGGCAGCTCTGGGACGGGCGGCTCCCCAACGCCCTCTGTCAAATCTTCCAAGACCAACACAGGATCTCTGACCCGTGGGCTCTTCCTAAAAAGGGAGAACACCACGGATTCTGCCTCCACGACTGCGACTACTAATTCCAACACGGAATCGGCCAAGCGGATACCTACCAGTTTAGCGGCAGTATCCAGCGCAGCAGGGGCGGCTCGACGATGGGGCTTGAACGCTCTGCAGCGCCACGCCAATGACCAGGTGAAGAATGGACAGGGAGCAGAAGGCGAGCCTCAACTCGACCTGAGCAAGCCGATGGGTGGAGGCAGGCCGCTCCCTCCCCCTGGCATTCCTCTGCCGATGCCTGACAAGAAGACCAAGACGGCAATACCGGTACCCAGAAGAAAGCCGGTGCCTGCCCCTCCGCTGCCTGAGCGTCCTCCCGCTGATGCGAAAGGACAAGATGCCAAGCGGCGGCCTGTTCCACCGCCTCCCCTCCCCAAGCGGCGGCGACGCACGGATGAGGAGATGCATGGGCAGGGCGAGGACATGCTCGTGGTCGAGGCCCCGATCGCTGACTCGGAGCCAACGAGCCCGCTGCCTGATGAGGCAGAGGCATATCGGCACCCATATGTAGAGGACGCGGACGAAGATCTGGACCCTTTCGTGATGGATGACGGGTCACCTGAGGAGGGCAGCAGCGGCACGCCTCCCGCCAAGCCTTCCGAGGAGAGTCAGCTTTCCTTCGGCACCTCGAATACGCAGGGCGAAAGCGCAACCGACGACGAATACGAGGCCTGGATGGAGAACACGGGAGAGGACGAGCCTCCCCCAGAGTATGTCACCAGCGAAGGTCTCACGCATTAGAACGAGTGGGCTGCGTTCTGGTGGAAAGTGTAGTGGAAACAAGAGGAGCATTGGAGTTACTCATCATCGCGAGCGTGTACATACAGCAAACATCAGCACAACGTTTGGGGCGGCACAGGATAATGACACAACAGGGTCTCGGTCAACACGATAAGGAGTTTGCTTTGAAATTTCACACGGGCAGAGGCGCATCTAATAGGCATTACATATATACATACCCCCCAATCAGAATCAACGACCGCAGAAGGTCCTTTTCTCAATAAGCAACGCGCGCACATTTCTATGCGCTAGCTCAAGCAGGTTTTACTTTGCACGGTACGAAAGCGAAGTCCGCAAAGCCTCGCCAGATTTAGCCGGCAGCCGACAAAGCCAAGAAGGCATGTCCAAACAAGATTTCTTGTCCAAGGTATTCTCGGGTTCGCCCAGCACAGATCGGACGCAAGTCATTCGCAGAGCCCTCCCCTCCCCAAGACAGCTGGAAGGAAAACGCTTGGGAGCTGAGGCCCGACAAGCTTTGACACGCACACCTCACACCCTCTTCCTGGCCTGTTGGCGTTCTGGGAGGGGGACCGGACAGGGCCGCATGCATACAAGTTAGGTTTGATGATGACTCCCTATACCGCTCTTTCTCTCGTTCTCGGCCATAAATAGCACGCACGCACAAGACAGCTCCTGGTCAGTAAGGCACAGCGGTTTCTCAACTGCCGGCGGGATTGCGGTCCTCCGGTGTCCGCGCCAAGCTGGCCACTTGCATCTCACTCGGGCCTTTTGGGGTGGGAAAGGGACTGGCGTGTCACATTAGCTAGGCCGGGTGGCAGAGTAGTAGAGTCAGAAGGAGGGGCTGTTTAAGGAGAGAGTGATTGCTTTTCCTGGGCAATAACGAGCACAGATTGTGTCGGATCGCGTTGTTGTGTCGGTGTCGTGTCGTGTCGTGTTGGGGCCGGCCGGGGCCAGGGAAAAGGGTGGCTGTCACATTCTATAGGCGACTTGGCGGTTCAACGATGCGACAGCCGCCGATTGGCGCCAAGTCGCCTAGGGAGGGCGGCGATCCATATATGTAGGTACGTGACGAGGAGGTTCTTGTTTCACAGGCGCACACACGCACACGCACACGTACGCGCAGCATGTCATTGAGGACGATTGCTTCATCGTGGGCGTACAGCGCCTGTGAGTGTGTGAGAGAGGGCAGAGGCAGGATCAGCGTTGCCCGCTCGCCCATCAATGAATGAATGAGTGATGACCCCTTTCTAGGCTGCTCGCGCCCTGCCTCCCCCCTCGCATTCCGAAGGGCGAATCGTCTGCTTCCCCGGGGTGGAAATGACGATGCGGCGATCTGATCGGGGGAGGCGTGTGTGTATGTTTCTGTTTCTGTCCTTGCGCATTACCCGTCTTGGTATGCGTTTAAGTTGTTTAAATTTGATTTGGGTTTTTGTGCCATCCCACCCCGGCTGGCAGGGCGGTGCGAGGCTGCGGCCCAACTGGGAAGAAAGAGCAGCGTTCTGGACCTGTGCGGCGACGCCCCGATGCGACGCCCGTGACCGTGCAAGGCTGGGCAGAGCGCACACAATAGGACGGACGGGCGAATCCCTCTTCGTCTTCCTCTCCTTGAGGTACCCGTCTGCAGGGGGAGTTGGTTTCTGATCGGCGGTACAGCCAAGGCTTTCAGCCGTCGAGGGTTGCACGAGACGTTGCGGAAACGGTGAGTCGACGGAGGGCGACTTGAGATACATGGCGTCGCCCTTCGAGTACTGACCGGCATTCGCTCCTCGTGAGCCTGACAGCCTCTCCTAGGTTGTTTACCAAGAGGTTGTGTGAGACTAGTCAGTCAGCGGGTGAGACTGACACTTTGTAGCTGGTGCAGCTGTCAGCGAGTTGTCTCACGATTCGTTCCGGAGCAACGGCCTTAGGAAGAATCGGTGGCCTCAGGGCTCATCTTGGTTGCCTTGCTCTCTGAATCATTCTCAGCCGCAGAGACGGCATGGAGCTCGGCGGTGCCCTGCTCTGGCCCCCTGCTCAAAGCAGCCGGTGTTCTATCTCATGGTTTATGACAGTAGCCATCGCTTGGTGATCGATTAGCATAATGTATCACGACTTACTCGGAATCCCCGTCGAGGACATGGTACATACCAAGATGGGCACACGCGTCCTGCATCCCCGACGAAAATAGATCAGCAACGATCAGGCACTCTCTGGAGAGAGAGTACAGCAGCTGATTCAAGCTTCCAAATACTAAGATCTGCGCTGCAATATCCTGCATCGCCCAGAGGGGCTTGACTCTCTTGGCCGGGCCCAAGGGCTGAAGTCAAGAGTCCCGGAGGCGGGACAATCCTTGGATGGCAGATGCGGCCCGCGGGTGCAAGACTGCAGGCCAGGGATCCGATGCCAGCGGCACCGGCCGCAGTCGACAGGAGTGCGCTCGACCGACCGGTCAGTACTTCCGGAAGGAAACGGGTTGACCCTATTGGGGAAGTCGTCGGCCGACAGTCGGCTTCCGGGGGTTGCGGAGTTCTTTATTCATGTCCATGACCATGCTGATGCTCAATGCCGATGCTCATGTTAATGTTCGATGTCATAGGGTGGGAGGCCAGAGCATCATCGCAGACGACTAGTCCGAGCTCGGGAATCTCTGTGTTTTGCATACAGACAGCCAAGCATGCCTATTGCTCGTAGATAAGGAGAAGCGAACTTTGCAGCGTCGGAGAGTTGGCAGACCATCGCTGCCCCTCGACGCACGCACATTGCATCTGCGTCTGCATTGCATCGTACTATACAACTGCCCATGGGCTTGCTGGCTGGCCGCCCAGACGCAACTGACTGACTGCAGGCGACGACAGTTGGAGAAGGAGGTGCTTTCTTCCTCACGTCCGCACGTATCGGAGTGTCCCAGCTGGCTGCGAGGCTTACTGTCACCCGAGACCGATGACCGCCTCAGCGCCATCGGCATAGCAGCATCAAGATCGGTGACGTCCAGCCTGCCATGCCTGGCTGGCACGGTAGGATAAATGACAGGGCAAGCGGCAAGTCCAAGTGGGAAGCCGACCTCGACAAATTTGAGTTTCAACCCTCACCCAGCAACCGACCGCTTCCTCAATGAGTGACGAACAATGGCTGACTGGCTGACCGACTGGCATGCAAATCGCTGACCCCACGAGAGCTACAGTCTCACAAGTCCGATGCAGGCGCTCTCTCCAGGCGAACATTCCATGGGCATGGAAGAAAGCTGCTGTACGACACCAGTTTCGCAAAGCGAAGGATCGCAGGAGTAAAAGCAACCAGTAGCGGGAGGATCCAGACCCGGGGAGGAAAAATCTGGGGAACCCAACCATGTCATGTGGAGGTTAGGGAGAACGCCGCTTTCGTCAACCCGCCCGTTCTGGTGTGGTCGCACCAGGGCGGGGGACAGGTAGAGAAGCAGGAGAGATACCAGTCCGGACATCAAGATTCCGTGCGGACCCCCGGGGCCTGTTGGGCTGGTTGTTGGAGGCAGCTCGTGGGGGTCACACAGGATGTCTGACTTGCATCTGCCAAGGTCGAGGGGGACCTGCCAGGGGCGGTCATCGATCGTCGAACAAAGGCCCGGGGCAGGTTGTGAGTTTCCTTGGCGGCCTCTTGTCACCTCTGGGGAGAAGTGTAGGACTAAATAGTGAAAAGCCTATCTATCGGTCGGTGTCTGGAAGAGGATGGGAACAACATTAGCTGGAACAGATAGGGGCAAATAAGAACCGCTCCTCGGGTGGCATTTTCAGATGACCCTTCACCCTTGATTAGAGCTTCAGGGGGAAGAGAGAGGGAAACAAGATCGAACACTAACAAGGGGAGGTTTCGCAAAACGAAGGCAGCACAACATTGCTGTCAGACATGTGCACATGACCGGTTGCTTCACCTCTGTGTGCGAAGGCAACCTGAAGCGGTGTCGGACAGGGAGGCAAACCCTAATTTCAAGCTTCTGCGGACTGCTCTCCAGGCTTGGCATCGAACTGCGTTTAGCGGGTCGATGAATGGCAGATGGAAAGTCACGATGCTGCATTCCGGGGAGACCCAGATGGGATGGGAGGGTCAGGCAGTGATCTGTGTGCACTGTTGCCGATTTTAAGACAAAACTAAGTCGACGTGGGCAGACGGCTGAATTTGGCTATGTACATGTGGGCCTTTGCCAATCAACTAACGAGGTTTCTTTTGGCTCCTTCTTCGCCAGCAACAATCACATCGGTGCTCGTGCTCTTGCTCTTGCTCTTGCTCTTGCTCCCAGCAGTATCAAGGCTGTGTAAAATCAAGGAAGGAGTCAATGGGACCCTTGCTGTATTATACGGGGTCTAGCCCATCTGAACCAAAAAGGAAACAACTCTCCCTCTGTTTGTGACATGGTATAACACACAACCGATTCTCACGATTCCCCCCACCACACCGCCCAGAAGAATCAATAACGCCTGTGCCAATGACTGCAAATGCTTTGGTCACCCAGTTCTACCCTGCCTGTTCCATTAAACCCCAATGTAATTCGTTCCCCTTGACGAACTGCCATGCTATGAAAGCAACTGAAACTCGCCATATTCCGTGGCCGCGCTCGCAATTCTGGCTGCGGTTATCAGTAACCAGCCTTGCCGGGCATCGGCGGCAGCGAGTGGCTGTTTTCCCACTTGGGTGGCAAGTGGTTGTGGCAGAACGTCTTCGTAGTCTTGAGATTGAACGATGCACTCTTGGTGGCATCGATTACCACGTCAGGGTCGTCGTAACTCTCCGGTTGGCAACACTGGATGTTCTTCATAAATCGAATGTTGGCAATCTCGGTGATGGTGGCCCGCTTCTCGGGGTTCGGGTTCAACATCATCAGCAGGATCCGACGTAGTGCTGGCCTGTTGATTCCTTTGTCAAAGGGCACATATGTAGGATAGTCGTTCTCGGTGATCGTTGCGTTGCCATCGATATGTTCGGCGTTCCACTTGTCGAACGCCTGCACAAGAAGGTTGTAACTCCGACTTCCGGGTGCGTTCCACACGGCCTTCTCCCACAAGTTTGCCGAGGTCATCATGTTGAGCATCACGCAAGCAGCACTCCAAACATCGAGCATGCGCGGGTCATACTGCCGATCCCTGGCCAGGACCTCAGGGGCCATGTATGGCTGACTCCCGCAGATGCCAGGATTGCACATTCGAACTTCCCCGGTCATCTGCCGGCCACACTCGCCGCCCGATTCCCTCGCGGCCGGATGTATCCCAGAAAACACCTCTGTCACGCCAAAGTCGGTGATTTTCAGCTTGCTGTCGCTGGTCATCAGGAGATTCTCTGGCTTGATGTCTCGGTGGGCGATCCCGTTGCTGTGCAGGTAGTTGAGACCCTGGACCAGCTGCTTGAACAGACAGAGTCGGTCCTTTTCCCGATCCTCGTTCAAAAGATACTTCTTCGTGAGCAAGGAGTGGAGGTCACCCTCCGAACAGTACTCCATAACGTGGTTCCATCGCCCGTGGTCAATGCACAGACGCACAGTCTCAACGACGTTGGGATGGTGCAAGCTCTTGGCCAGGCTGTACTCGGACTTGATCTTCTTTTCGTACTCCTCCTTCGTGTCTCCCTTGTCCTTGCTCCGGAAGCACTTGACCGCGTACAACTCATCTGGGAATCCCTTGCGCGACATGATCCGGACAGTACTTGTAGCACCCTTGCCCAACGTCCGTGTCAGTTGTCGAGCGAATGGATGCTTGTGCTTGTACTCGAACTCGGACAGCAGGTCGACCACATCGATATTGACTTCGTCGGGCAGACTCAGGCTCAATCGTCGAGCCTTGACACCAACGCCAGCTTCTGGTCTCGCATAGAAGACTGCCGCAGGACCGAGCTCACCATTTTCTGGTTCACGTTTCTTGCCAGCGTCAAAACTGCTGGCCCGCCTCAAACTGGGTTGCTTCTTCGCATTGCGTCCATTGCCGGTAGCAAAGTTAACCGCACGGTTGCGGAGCGTGAGGCCTGTCGAGGCGCGGTTTTTCTTGCGCATGAAGTCATCGGACGTCGGAGCCAGCAGGTTCTTACCGCGCTGCTTGCTATCATACGTCTGCGCGCCAGGCGAGGGCGGAGTGTTAGAGCCAGGAGTGGTGGCGGAGGACCTATTCATCGACCACCTCCGATTGCCTTCTATCGGATCCTGCTGTGCGACGACGACCACGGGCTGGTCTTCGTCGCCCTGTGGGCCGTTGCGCTTGAAGAGGTTCGACATTGTGCGTTTGAAACTGTGAGTGGAGCCACGGGTGCTGCGTCGCGAGTCTTTCAACGAGCCCGGCTGCGATTCGTCGGCGGATGTCCTCGCTGTGGAAGGCGGCGAGATGGGTCTGGTGGATATGCTCTTCCTGGGACTGGCCGGTGATTTTTGAGGAGCGGTTGGGCTGTCAACAGCAATCTGAGTGTTGATAGTGGCCTCGAAGTTGTGGTTGGCGAAAGGTCCTTTGCGTAGATCGAGTTTGGGCTGCGGGATGGCCGCACCGTCAGATTCAATCGAAGGGAAGGGAATCAGAGATGAAGAGTCAGTGATGTCGGGATGACCCTGGTTGTCGTGACTGCGGTGGGTACGGAATTCCGAAGACTGTCTGCCGCTCACAGGCGTGACTGGCTCGTTGTGTGCGACACTCTCGGAGTCTTCATCGCTCTCCTCATATATAGGATTTGAGAGGTTTGTGGCGAACTGAGGTGGAGATGATGACGAGAGGCTGCAGTCGTCTTGTGCAGGTTCTAGAATAATGGTAGGAGTTGAGTTATCTCGAGCGTTTTATGCAGTCTGGGGTGAGACATATTGACAAAGGAGGGATGGTGAAATTAATTACCTGAAGATGAGGTTGCAGCGGTTGCTGAGGCTGGAGTTGGAATTGGAGCTGAAGCTGCAGCTGCAGAGATCGGGGCGGAGGGTTGAGACAATGCAGGAGGTGCCAGCATGGTCGAGGATGCCATTGAAGGCGACACGGGAGGGGAGCAGGAAGGAAGGCGGGCGGTACGGTTAATGACTAGATTGAGTTTGGAAGGCTGTCCTTGTTTTCGACAGGTGGTGCCGCTTGCCCCAGTAAAATCCCCAAGACCTGGTTCACCCCCTCACTGGGTTGGGGAGAGGCTAAGACGTCAAGAGGCGGCTAAGAAGGGCCGGGCAACAACCTTGGAAGGTTGAGTGGGCAGAGAAAGCTGGACTCGACTGGGCCGGATTCGACTGGGCCGTAAGAACCGGAGATACCGAGTGAGTCCCCACGTTTCCTGTTGCTGACAGACAGTGAAGTCTTGCAACTCGTGGAAGAGGCAGCTGAGCGTGGGCGTGAGCGTGATTTACGCAGTCGACACTCGCACGGGCGCGGGCGAGGTAAATTCACCACCCTCCAAGACGGGAACCGATGGGGGCAAGGGACTCGATGGAGGAGGGGCCGAGGGGGCTCAGCAGTAAATGGCTTTGGCCGGCCGTTTTCGCGGGCTGGTCTGTGTCTTGTTCGGCTCGGCTTTGCGGTGCTCCTTCACAAGGCTTGGGTGTGGGTGTTGAGAGGGAGGAGGATGCTCTCAATACTGAGATGTCAGATAGGTGGACGGTAGGCCCACTGACTTATATGTGACGATGGAACTCTTGAGACAGGTACGACCAATGCCGAGAAATTGATACTTGCTGCCAAGCAAGTACGTCCTGGTGCAGACGTCCTGGTGTAGCCAGCGAGACAGTAACGCGATATGGTAGCGATACGGTAGGTCGAGGTGGCGTCTCGGGTTGTACCTGAAACGGTGCGAGATCTACCGTCGCAGTGGGAGAGGGCGAGATGTCGAGTCGTCGAGAGCCAAGAGCCGGGGAATATTATAGATTGGTCGGGGTAGAGATCGGGGTCGGGGTATCATAAAAGAATAAGTGTGAGGACAGAAGCTTGTGGTTGCTCCTCTTTGATCTCACAGATTAAACAAAATAGGAAGAGGTGTAGTTTTGCAAGAAGATGGAAGAGTTGTCGAGAAAGATGGGAGGGCTTTCGTTCAAGAAGGCAGACTAGGTATGTAGGCACGAGTGCGAGAGCGGGATGGCCTGGGTAGTCTAGTCTACAAGGCGAAGCGAGGCGAGGCCAATCCAATCCAATATGCAATGCAACTTGACATCCAGAAATGCAGGAGAAGGGACGGGCAGACGGGGGTTCGGACTGAGGGTATTATTGGATGTGGGCATCCTCATTGCCAGGACTGCTCGACACTCAAGTCAGTCAGTGCGCCAGCGAAGATCAGTGACTGGTAGCAATCGGTCGGTTAGGTTCTGGGGAAAGGTTGTGGACAAGGTGGGACATTCTTGGTCC
Source organism: Diaporthe amygdali (assembly GCF_026229845.1). NCBI lineage: Eukaryota > Fungi > Ascomycota > Sordariomycetes > Diaporthales > Diaporthaceae > Diaporthe > Diaporthe amygdali. The sequence continues at coordinate 1,783,362 of NW_026517022.1, read as the reverse complement.
ACAGCACTGTGTGTGGTGCGGATGCGAGCCATTGTACCACCAGCCCAGCCTTGGTATAAGCCCAGCCAAGGGGGCTTCGTGGGCCATTCTGGAGATACTGTATCGTGGGCTCTGCCCTGATCCAGCACAAAGGGCCAAAGGACCCAGCTAGCCGTAGATGGAATCCGTCTTTAATGAGATGAGCACCGCAAGGTACCCATCATCGGCGGTACTATACACAATCATGGGCTACTACTGCTAGAGCATATTAGTGCGACAGTCGAGAGATATGCACTGCGCTATGCCGCGTTCTCAATCGCAAAGCGCCCCAAGTCCTGCCCTAAACCCTCTGGGACCACAGATTGCGGCATGGAGTTTGAGAGCTTTGGCGCAATACTCGCACATCAATGAACCGCTGGGGATGACGATGGGTCGCGACAAGCCAAGGTTGAATTGTTGGCAGGTTCCTCCCAGCCCTCCGCCTGCCCTCCGCCCTCTTCCCTTCCCAGGTCCCTGGCTCCCCAGGCCTGAGGCCCCCGGGCCTTCGGATGCAGGCTGTCGCAATAGCGGAGGCCATGCCAGATGGCAGACAGGCTGAGGGCATCGATTCAAGTCGATCAGCGAGGCTTGGCCTGGGGCGGGCGCCTATCTCGCACCAGCAGACCGGAATTGGCAAGGCAATGCCCATGCAATGCCAGCCACGGCGGTGCTGATTTCCCACTCGCGCCCAGCTGGTTTGCTGTCATTGCCCGGTGCGATTCGACAATAATAATGGAGTCCAGGACCCCCGTTCGAGTTGAACAGCTCATTCATGACTGTCCTGTCAGTGTCACTCCTGACCAGTGTGGATTCCAAAAATGAGCGATTTTTGAGGCTTTCGCTAGCTGCACCGTCCTGTGTAATATCCGGCTGCTTATTGCCGCGCGATACGGTTGGGAAGCGCACCATGCGTTTCCAAAACAGACAGGCCCTGACAGGCCATCTGGGTACCTCGACTTGCGAATCCCGTACCGCCGACAATTAGAGCGAATCCCCGGTCCCTGGCACCTGTCTAATCATTGGATGGGCACGGCAAAACCGGCTCGAAGCCAGAAGCTTCACAATGCAGTCGAATTTTTCTTGCAAACCGCGTCGTCCCACGTGCGGATTTGCCTCGAGGCGGCGAAACACTTTTGAGGGTCGGGCAGGGCATTGTCTGCCTACTGGGCATTTCAAAGCAAGGCGTTGTTTGGTCATCATGCCCGTGCTCGTGCTCAGATGCACCGCCAGCGAGGGTCACAAATGAGGGTCGGCAATCCGTGGTCTAGCCGTGGTCTACTGTCGTATTGCTGAGATGTCCATTGGCCAATTATATTGGTTCGGTCCGTCTTCTCGACCTCTCTGGGCTTGTCGAACATTGTCATCGGCCGGCCAAGGCCCCGTGCCCAGACAGAGCTGGGCCTTTGGGCCTACTTGCCCAGAGTTTAGTATCTTGGTTTTGTTGTGCAGCCAGCGTCTTGGACGAAGCGTCTTGTTGAGGTCATCCAGAGATTGAGATGATCCTGCCACGATCATCCAGCCATCTCAGCAGCAGTGCAGCCATTGATGCAGCTAGCTGGGCTGGGTGGAGACGGTCGGCGGGCTGGACGGCCATCCGCAAAACGGAGGTTGAGGTGAGGGCGAAAGGCCGAAGGCTCGAAAGTCCAGTCATGTCAAGCTTGTGCTTGTGTGCGCATGCCATAAACAGCAAGGCGAAGCGGCTCCTTATCCTCTGGGTAGGGTAGTTCAGTGTCCGATCCTGTCAGACGGTACATGTCGTTCACGTACATGTACCTCCCACGCAGCATACAGCACACAGCACACAGCACCACAGCACTCACTCCGTACACGGAATTGCTTGGCGATCCGCACCGTTTCGAGGGGGGTCGAAATCGAAATCGGCAACCCCACGAAAGCATCCAGGGTTCAAGGGCAGCCTGCGGACGGGGAACAGGGCTCTGTCGTCATCTCAGCAGGCTCACGAGGTCCTGGCTGGATCCCTGTCAGCCTCCCCTTCTCCACATTTCGGTCCCCAGTCGAATCTCGTCTCCAGATTCCGACTCTAAATTGGTCTTGATCATTACAAAGTATGCGTACGTACAAAGAAATCCTGCGAATGGCCGCTTTGGCACTGGCCCAGCACTTGGGATGGGACTATGGGACTTGGAGATCTGGCTACTATCATGATGGAACTGGTATGGCGCCCCATTACATCATTGCCTCTGCCTCGGTATCTGCCCGCTCGGACGCTGTCCATACCATTCGTTGGCCTGCCAGACACACACACATTTTCCCTCACTCACACACATACACCCACACACCCTTCTGGTTAGCTGATATGGCGAGAGCACCAGATGCTGTCGTGGTTTTGTATTGACTTTGATCCGTCTCTCTGGGCAAAGTGAGCCCAGACGACGCAATTGTGGGAGGATGCTCCACGCGAGCCTCCTTCGAGTGCCAGCCAAGCGCCCAAGGCTGCGAGACTTGGTCTCTTCCAGGCTTGGGGACTCTTACTGTTGGTCACTGCTGCTCACCGCCGAGACCTGGTGTTTGTAATTTTACACACGCGGGGGACTCAATGCAGCGATCAACCATGACCCTTACCTCTCATCCGACGAGCCCTACCTGGATCCCGGATTCCAGACCTGCGCACCGCGACCGCAACAATGTTCTCGATAATTTTCCATGTCGCTTCACACGCTCCTTGATGATACCGCCTTTTCATCGTCCAGGATGCTCAACCTGTCTGCTGATCAACCGCTGATGCAGGCCATTCTTCAGATGACTGACTATCCGGATAGTCGCCGAAGAAGCTTTTCGTGATGGCTGTTGACCTCAATCAGGCTGCACATAGCATAGCACTGATGCGGCCGTCTTGGAAGATGATGCACTCTGCATTTTCTGCGTCTCGCGCGCTTCGTCCCCTCTGTTCCTCTGGGCGAACATTGGGATACCACCAAGGCCTGGTTATCCCGATGCCCAGCCTTCGAGAAAAATTCTAGGCAGTCTGGATCGATCCAACATGCACACGAGGTTCTTGGAGGCTGTCAGGGGACACCGCGGACTGGCTCAACGACAGGTGCCAAGTCGAGCACACAGGAACCGCTCACCCAAAGTGACGAAAGGCCGCAGCCGTCAGCTTCGGACCTACCGTTGTGAGCCGACGGTTCAATGCAAGCAATTAGCTGACACTGGGCGCCAATACTCAACGGTCGAACGGAGGCTTTGTGTCAACGACACGAGACAATAGAACGCCTACAGCGGCACTCTCGGCTTCCTGACCAGTGTCAGATAAGAATCCAGTGGCTGCTGGCTGTCGGTAACGTTGGGACAGCAGACCACTGGCCCTTAGCAATGCTCACCTTTCCCAGCAGCCCAGGTAGTTCTGGATCCGCCTACCCGCCCGTTTTCGGGATCTCAATCGATGTTGAGCCGACAGCGATAGGCCGTCTGCCCTAGATCCGCACCCGAATCAAGAACGGCGGTTGGCTCGCTTTCCATGCATGAGCTTCTGCACATGTCCTAAAACAATAATCCTGCGACTCGCAGGGGACACGCTTGATACGCCGGCTCGAGGCGATTGGGTTCCGCTAGTGTCGAGTGCTGCAGCCTTCTCGTCTCGTCACGCGCGGCCCTGCGTCCCCCCTCTTTCTCCTTCCTAGTGCCGACGTCTGGGAAAGAAGCTACCGATGCGCCCGCGCAAGCGCTCCTGTGCCGTCCCCTGGGCTGACCTGCCCGCCAAGACGAACACAATGAAGGGTAGCCAGATCTGGCACGACACTCACTGATCGACTCAGGACGCAGAAGACAAAAGCTTGTCTTTGCGGCTGGTCTTGGCTCTTGACCACAAGGCTGAATATCTAAATTCCATGTTCGGTAATACAAGATATCGCACTTGGGAAAAGACCACCAGTCCAGGAGCCAGCGACCAGATTATGGATACCGTCTCGCAAATACCTTTCCTATGTACATGCTGGGAACCGCTCATCGATCTTGCGAGTGCAAATCGAATTCTGTGCGAGATATGTCTGCCACCGCTACTAGCATCAAAAGAAGTGTGCTTGCATTCTCACTGCTGTTCCTCTTCGTGCATCGATGGCCTGGATGCAAGCCTCCAATAAAAGCTGCTTCTCCATCATCAAGGAAACCAACTGCGACGATCATAAATTCAATCCCTACTGGATGGGCTGGGTGGCGATCGACACCTGCTCCCATCTGACGGGCTGACGGGTCAGCGCAGACTGCGGAGATGCACATGGCATCACGGGTCTCACGGGGTGCAACCCAACGTGCACGCTGCACCTGCTGCATCTCCCGGGCAGTCGTTGGACACACAACCAAGCACGATGGTAATTAGTACAGTGCTTGTAGGGCTGGGCGTCAGACCGACCACCTCCCACTCCATCCTTCAGCGCATTCAGACCCCAACAGGCGGTGAGTTGCGGAGCGAGATCATTGACGGCGTGGTTTCCCAAAGGTCAGCGTCTACTGCTTCCGGCACAGGATTATCCTATTTGGCATTTCTATGATCTGAATCTGATCACGGCTGGTCATCCACCGATCAGATACAGTTAGATGTGCACATTGACCCAGCTGGGCGGGATTGCAACTATGGAGAGGGCACCTATGGCCCCCGCGGCCTCCTATTGCTTTGGCGATGCGCTTGGTGGCTGCGTGTGAGGCTGCACGGCGGCTGCATCAATGTGTATTCGGGCTTTCCCCCCTCGCTGCTTCCTCACTGATCCGAATGTGATGTTGGTTCCACGGCAGCGCAGACCGAAGATTGTCGCCCACCAACACGAAGCCGTGCTGTGTGACCGGTTCAGGAAATGCCTCAAAACGGTCAATGGGTTGTGCAGGCACCGTTTGCACGCCCGCCAACCGATCTAATCCCCAAACATGTCGAGAGGTACTCGTGCGAGTATCCGAGACCTTGTTGCCTGTCGTATATGATTTCACCGCCGTCAGGCCATGCTCTCTGTGTAGCGCACCCTAACAGTATTCTAGTGCTTGAGTCCGGCCCATGAGAGACAGCAAGCTACTGCTGTGTTGTTCGACCGGCCAGTCCTCCTCGATGCGCCCTCTCATCCAAGCTTGGTCGCCAATAAGCTTTCCGCCTATGCTGTAGCTAGAGCAGTCCGTCTGGCAGCGTACCACATTGGTGCTACGTTGACCAGCGAGCTACCTGACTGATGGCATGTCTACACTCCGAGTGGAATTAGACTCCGCACATGACATCGAGGGGCACGGTCGCTGGGTTGCATAGTTCCGCACATCATGGAGTGAGCAGTCGTGGAGTGTCGACCACCACTGGCTGGGGAGCAAGGAGAGCAGCAGCACGAGCGATTGAGTTGTCGGCCCGTTGTGAGCTTCTTCTTGACGATCCGTGTGGCAGCTACGGCTGTGCCAGGCAGACTACGGTGCAATATCACATTAGTTGCAACCAGAGTTTTGAAGAACGACATAGCTTCCAGTGTGGTCTGCGGTAGCCAAGTCGAGACAAGCAATCTGACAGGCAGGCAGGCGGACGGGCCTGGCAACCATCATCAATGACGGATGGCACAGTCGTCAGGGACCTGTCCGGCGCGGTAGTGGAATCGGCATCCATCTCTGCTGTGTAGCCGGCCGGGCCTGGGTACCCGTTGGGAAGTTGTAGCCGAAAATCATGTGAACGGGCGAAGCTATAAGCTTTCGTCACCGACATTGCTTCCCCCAACGGAGGTTGAAACATCGGCAGAAGCAGACGGGCGTGGGCGCCGACCGAGAGCGGAGGTTCCCATCGGTGTGGTGTGCGCTCTGCGATGGAACCCATATCTGGGCTTCCTATCACCCGCCCCGGCCCGCCAGTTGGAGAAGCTCGTGAAAAAGCTACTGTTAAGCTCTCCCTGACAGAAGCATAAGATCTCGGATATTGGTGGTGTCAAGCTTTCGCGAGCCCGCCATCCAGGGCAAAAGCCCCCTCCCCCTCAGAGTTGCCGTCTAATGTTCGGGAGGTCAGATCGCACCCAGGCCACTGGCTCGGACGCTCGACAGCCCGTATGCAGCTACGCGAGTCGAGACAACGTTGCTGCTTTTTTGGCAGTGGGTGTGAGTTGTCCTCCTGCGACCGTGCCCTGGTTTTTGGTCGCAAACAAGGGGGGTCACTGTTTCGAGGTGGGCAAGGTAGGGTTGCAGCATTGCATTGAATGCGCCGCGGGTGCAACTACGATTAACTTGACAGGGCTAGGCGGGCCAGCTCTGAGAACCGTCCAGACCGTGATGTAAAACGTGGGCTGGAGAGTCAACCTCAGTTGCTGCTCCGCTGGGTGGCGGTGGTGGTGGTGACCTCCTCTGTCATGTGTCGCGGCACATGACGGGTCCGGTTCGGGCCCAATGAGGGGCTCACGGCTCCGGCCACATGGGACATACTCGGTCCTTTCCCAGCTGCTTTTTCGTATGAATCAAAGTGTGAGTCCATATGGGTCCGTGGGGGTGAAGTTGCCTGCATTCCGTAGTCAATCATCTGGCGGGGAATGGCTCCCATTACGTTTCTCTGGCCAATATCGGATGCGTACGCCTTCAGGTGCATTCGGCCCTTGACCCGGTGCTGCGTCGAGCCAACGGGTGCTCATCGGTATTGCCATCTCGTGCCGGCACTTACAAATTGTCAACCCAGTGATGCAATTGTCCTTGACAATTCCTCGTGTGTTGGTCACGCAGACATGCCGCTTGTGCCGGCCTAATCTTGTCTCGTTTTCTTGTAGGTAATTCCGTGGGTGTCTCGCCGGGCCCGGCTCGTGAGCCGCCGTGTCCGGCCCTGCTCCGGCCTAGAATCCATTCACAGTATGTAGCCGCGCGAGGCTCCCCAGATCCGCGGTCGATGCCTCCGGGGTGCTCGTACATTGACTCAAGCAGAGACCACAGAACAAGCTTTCTTTCTCGAACATAGTAAAGGCCCTGAATCGTTGAAGAAGCGAGGTTCTGGAAAACGGTCGGACCAGGGCATTCCCTTCCTCCTCGGGCATCAAGGCATTGCTCGACCCGGATGATGAGATTCAGATCGAGTTGTGGCAGGTGTCAGCCCGAGTCATTCGTACAGGAAAATGTGTGACTATATACGGGCTTTTGCCGCGGCAGATGAGGCAATACCCAACTCTGTCCCCGGTGAAACTGCGGCGTGGAGGTCAGGAATCTTTCATATCGCCCACCACATGCCAAGAAACGCGAAGGTTACTACTGCATGCATGCGCGCGTCTTACAACTCGTGGATCTCGTGTATATCTACGACTAGTCAGGGCACCGCAGAACGTGACGGCGGGACCTTCTCGTAGGGCTGACGCCTAGATGGGACATATTGACATACCCTTACGCTCAGTTTAAACCCCCACGCAGACAACGAGAACGTGACCGTGTGCGTGCCACAAATGAAGTGCGTTATCTACGACGCGGCATACGGTCAGCCTGAAGGGCCGTGAAGAAACTTGACCGCAGGCTCGGAGACGATGCTCCTGTGCGGGTTCCTCCCCAAGCATGCCACGCAGTCTATTCCGACAACACTTGCAACATTTGCGGCAAGAGCCAAGTCAGGACGGATTCTGGGTGATGCACCCCTGCAGGACCCGACCCTGTGAGTCAAACTATGGCTGTCAATCTCACTAGGTTCACAATTACCACAATGTCGTGTGCCAATAGTCCCTTGTTCTCTGCCGACGTGTCCGTCGCGATGGTTCCGGAAAGTGGCCGACCCCAGCAAGCGAGTCAGCAGGAAGGCCCGAAGAGGCCCCGACAATTTTGTCTCCGAAGATGCCTCGGGACGTTTATTCCCTCGCCATTGGGGTCCACCGCGATCACGGAGGCAGGGGACCTGCCGTGCAGAGAGCGGAGCAGAGCACACGATCTGGGACAGTCGACGGGAAGGGGAAATGGGGCACAGTGGAGCCCTCGAGGACCGGTACCGATCAGAGAGGTCGTCGTCGGATGCTGCATTGCCCAGATGCCGCAAGCCAGGCGCCCGCGGAGAAGTTATGTTGGCATAACAAAAAGGCAGGAAGGATTCGAGGACGAAGTGGCACGAAGCGACCTTGAGCGACTCCTGGTTGGCAATCAGTGAAGGGATATTGTGGGGTGATGGGTGGCCAAGCCTGCGAGATGACCTCGACGAACGATATACCGCGAGTTTGTCCGCCGGCCCTCCGGAGTGACCCAGATACCGCCTTGCCAGGCGAAGACCGCACCTGCAGACTGTTGAGTAGTACATATGCGGTCAAGCATGCTGGCAGGACACGCCGCGAGACTGCGAGTTATTCCCTTTGCACATACCGAACGCGTCCGCGTGCGCATCGGACGTCCACCGAGCAGAATACAGCGGAAATTTTCTGCAAGCAGGCAAAGCCCCTTGGGATAGCTTTGCGCGAGAAGCCGACGCGTCTGCGAGTTGGACTCAACCAAACGCTATTGAGATCCTGCGGCGCTTATCAGGAGCATGGCCATCGGGAAATTCGGGCTGGCTCTTGGAGAGATCTATCTGCCAAGAGGCAACAAGACCTGGGTGGACGAGGAGGCTAGCTGAATGCAGCAGCTCATGGGGACACATGACCCCAGGTGACCCCCGGTTTTTTACCCCAGGCTTTTTTCTTGGGACCTGGAGGATGGATTGCTTCGCGGATTAGGGGTCCAGATTGGGCTGGGGTACGGGATGATGATCTTGACGATCAGGCATGGGGAGGAATACTGTGCCGGAGCAGTGTCTGACTCTCTTACTGCTCGGGGCTCCGGGGTAAACAAGTGAGTTGGAATCGAAGCATGTGGCATGCTGAACACCGGGCTGTCAGACTGTATACAGAACGGCCCCCAAAGACACGGAGTGCCCGTAAAGAGTAACTCCTGTGGGACTCCTTAGCTGGAGCCGGTATTCGAATGATATCCAGGAGGTTATCCCGTTAGACGTTATCGCGTTGGAGGTTATCCCATGAGAGATTATCCCGCGAAAGATTATCCCGCTGAAGGTTATTCCAATGGAGATGCTCCCATTAGATTTGACCCAAGTAGAGAAGCAAATCGACAGAAAGTGCTGCTCAGGGTCATATCTCATTTGAACATGTGTCTTTGACAAAGACCATTCTCTTCTGAAGTGGCCAGCCAGACGGGCACAACGAGAGAATCGACATTGGATGAACCAGTGAACCACCTCGGCGTATCAAACCCGAACCATTCGATAGGCTGACCTCTGGCTGACCGCCTGGAGCTTCCCGACGTGAACACGTTTTCTTGTCCGGGCTGGCTGGGCTGGACTGGGCTGGACTGGCACGAGGGAATTTGAGCTACCGGTTGCGAGGCCCGAGAAAGGGGGGGGGGTTAAGGGACGAGGGTCACACAGGGCCACAGGCTCCCGTGGCATTGGGACCCTGGGAGAGACGGAGACGGCGGGCGACTTCCTAGCCTGCTCCCGCTGTCAGTGACCCGTCCTGTTGGGCGGTAGGGCCGTTTTCTGTGTGCTGTGCTGTCTGCTTCTGCCGTGCTCGTGTCACACCGGGACTGACTGACTGACTGCAGCGAAGCGGTATGCAGGCTGGGACTGGGCTGAGCTGAGCTGGGGAAAGGCAATATTGTGCAGATCTGATCAGAGTCAGGAAAGGGGTAAGCAGCGAGTAATCTAGGGGACCAATTGCCCTGCAAGGAACAACGAAGAATATGCAGGAGTGGCAGATGGGTTGCTAGCAGGTGCGAAAGAGGGTGTGCTCTTTCCTCCCACGCCGGTAGGTGGTAGGGGTGGGCGTATCGGAAGGGAGGGGGCGGGCCGTCCCTGCGTTGCCTCGTCTGGCAGGGGAAATCGGGTCAACCTCAAGGGCAGGAGGGTTGGCCCTCTTGCCCTCTTGCCATCTTACCCTCCTGCACTCATGCCCTGCTACCGAACAAACCTTGGAAATCATAGGTTGGTACACGGTGGTGCAAGATGATGGTAGAGCCCAAACGAGGTAAAATTCATCGAAGGGCGGCGTGCCACGTCTCTCCCTCGGTGGCCAGCTCGGCCAATCCAGTCCAGCTCCGTCGAGCTCAGCTCAGCTCAGCCAAGCCCAGAAGGACAGACAGACAGACAGACAGACAGACAGACAGACAGACAGACAGACAGACAGACAGACAGACATGCTCTATTTGTGTACGCGAATGCTCACACACACACACACTCTCTCTCTCTCTCTCATCTCAACGGCTGGTTGGGGAGAGTCAGAGATGTACCTTGGGAAGTACTGGGTAGCTGTCTGTCACCCTAACTAGGGAACTAGGGACCTAGGGAGGGAAGGGAAGGGATTGGACGCCACAGCGACTGACATGTGAGAGAGAAACACACAGAAGCCGGAGAGGCCCATGTTTACCATTCGGTCCGGATCACGACTGAAACCATGGGCGCGCTGAGGCGACCTGAGGCGTGAGCTGCAGGGTCCCGGTCTTCTGTACGATATTTTGGGTGCTACACGTATGCCTGGCTTGCCTGGCTAAGGTTTGTCCCAGCTCCCAGCTCCCAGCCAGCCACTGCATGGAGGCCATCGCTGGTCTGCTATTGAAACGCCTCGAGGTTAGAGAGCATAGTGTCCAGTCCAGCCCAGCCCAGTCCGTGGCAGCCAGCCCTTTGTTGAAACGCGTGCTCAGGGCAGGCCTTTTCCTCGTGGTCATGGCCATGGCCAGCTGGCCCCCCGGAGAGGGCGGGCGATCGGTTGGATATCCGGGAAGCAGGAAACCCCTGCTCTCCTTGTGCTGCAGCTTCCAATTTTCCCCGGCTGGGCTCACACCGCCCGTGGCCCCTTTTCGCGGCCCAGAGTACTGTACGGATACAGAGGGGGGGACCATTGGGGACCATTGAGGCTGCAGGTCGCGTGTGTGCCGGCCCCTCAACGTTAGTGTGCCTGAGTCTACTACCCTATGTTCGGTATTGGTGCGCGCAACTGTCTGACTTGACAGTCAGACAGTCACAGTGACGAAGCACCTTGCACATCCCGTCCAGCTACTCCCTCTCTTCTCTACCTCCCCCCCCCCTTCGAACCCTTCCACGAACCACAACCTGACAACTCACGATCTTTCCCACTCCTTCTTTTGCGACTCCAGTCTATCGCGACAATCCCTCCGCCTGCATACAGTACCTTGCATTGTTCTGCAGCTCTCCACCAGCCCAAGCCCAAGCCCAAGCCGAGCCGGACTCAGAGCCCGACCCACCCCGGGACAGATCTAAGTCTACATTACCACCGCATACATTAGACTCAACGCCCAACCTACTTCGACCGGTGTGTCTGGCAGCAATTGTCCTCGTGCCATCACACGACCTTCATCCAGACCGCCACACCAATGACTTCTGCCCGAGAACCCGCCTTGATATTCGCATAGCATAGCACATCGTTTCCGTCCGCCTGCCGACTCCGTGAGATTGAGCAGTACTTCGTGCTTCGTTCGCATGGCCCACTTGTTGCCGTGAGAGCAACCACCCAATTGGCAACTCGCCAATACCCACCGCCAGTGGCATCGTGCCTTTCTGCCCTGCCCTGCCCTTGGCAACAATGACGCGCTTACCCGCCGACGACTCGTTCTTTCCCTCGCCTGCTCTTGACACCGACCAACTCCTGAGCTCCACGGCCGGTTCCCCCAGCGCTCACGCCCCGTCCTCGGTTATTTCACCTCTGAGTTTGCCCGGTGCTGTTCACTACTTCGACCAAGCGTCTCGCGCCTCCATCACAAGTCATCCGCAAGCAGGCGCAAATCACAAGTTTCCCCTGACCAACGGAGAAACTTGTGGGCCTCCTCAGGCGCAACCGCCCAGTTTTCTCTCGCCACATCTTACACCGATCCCGTCCCACGCCCAGTATCAAATCCAGTTCCAGCGCCACCCTCAGCAACGCGCAGCCAGCCTCTCGCCCACCAGGAGGTCTTTTGCCAGAGGGAACGGTGGAATGGACGGTCAACGCTCCTCGGATGTGGACTTGCCAGTTAGGGGTGCCCCGGGCGTTCCCGTACCGGTAAATACAATATCCGGAACTGGCTCTGGGCTCATAACCGTTCGGAGACCCGCGATACGGACGACATCTACGGAGAACTCGTATGGCGAATCGCAGTCATTGTCTCTGGAGTAAGCACTTTAATGTCAAATTCTTTGGGTCCCAGCAGCTAACATCGAACCAGGGCAAGAATGCGACTGGCTTGGGATGAGGAGAGGAGAGCGTTGCAAGCAAACCGTGATAGGGCAGAGGAAGTGTACAGAGACGCCATAGAAGCGTTGAGAAGTGAGCATGCTTCTGCGCAGTCTAAGTGGGAGGCCGAGAGGTACACCTTGCAAACTCAGATCACGCTGCTACAAAACCGACTCAGGAAATCCGAGGCGCGCTGGAATGAAGCGTCTATAAGAGGTGGCGGCTCAGACTCGAATTCCGTCTCATTCCAGGGCAGCTCAGCATCACAACTGAGCCCCACTGGACAGTCAGACTCCTTTCTCTCGCTACACCACGACACCAATTCTGCAGATCAGATAATTGCCATGGATCACGAAACGCCCTCAAAAGTAATTGACGTGCAGGAATATCACAAGGATTTGGAGGGCATCCACCTCAAAGTGAACGCCGTCAAAAAGGCGACTTTTACCGACACACCATCCAGCAACGGGTCTGGGTCCAAAACATCGAGCGGGGATGGTTCCCCGTCTCACACTCCCGAGGAACGGCGACAGTTGGCGAGAGAGCGTTCCGTTCGCGCCCTCAAGGCTGACCCGCACTCGAGACTCACAATCAATGCTGGGCACACTCCAACCGTGTCCATGTCTTTTGTTAGTACTGCTGCGACCAACACTGCCACCAGCAGCGGATCCAACACGCCAACACTGGTCAGTGGCGACGGGGCTATAAGCTCCGATGGCAACGATGGTAATGATGGTCGTGAGTCTAAAGAGCCCGCCGAGCCGGTCGGAACTGCCATCGACGATGAAGACCATGGCCCTGCTATCATGGAACCTTCAGATGAAGATCCGGAGCTCAAGGGCCCATTGACGCTCCGCAACATACCTGCGAAAGATGAAATCTTCCTTCGGAAACTTTCAGACAAGCTTGAGAAGGTCACTCATGGCGAGGACGCGACGCCGACCGTACTCAAAGATGCCGAGTGTGAAAAGGGCGAGCCCAGTGCTGCTGCTGCGGCAGGTGCAGCAGAAGCAGATGAAAGCGACTCCGAAGACGCTGAGCCGGAAATACCCCTCAAGCTTCGGACGACCTCAAACTTCGGCAGGCCTCTCGGCTCGCTATAAGATATGGCCACAACCTCCTTTGCTTCCTGTACATAATATAATCCCGTGACGACGATCCGCCCAGCGCGATCATTACAGTACCGTCCCCCATTTTCTTTGTCATCAGGAGCTAAGGAATGGAACTGAGGAGCGCCGCACCGGGTTGCTGTCGGCCACTCAAGACTGGAAGCCATTTCATTTGTTCGGGCAAGGAGAAAATAGAACCGGGTCTACGGCTGGGGATGAATCTGATTCTTGTCATGAGCGGACAACGAATATTCTGTGTTGCACGGGAGGATGGGACTCTACGATGGCAGTCTCACTGAGAATGGAGACACAGGGACTAGATACTTTGCACGGCTTTTTTGCACAATACCCCAGGTACAACACCAATGTTTTGCATAAATCATTTGTCTTCCGTCTCACCTGCTTGACGTCCAGAACTGAGCTGTGATGAGAGATTTATGCGAACATCTCGGCAATCGATGAAGAAGTGATTTGCCAGCTCAGCAGTCCACCATCCAGTCTCGATGGAGCCAGCCAAGCATACTGAGAGACTTGCCAACCCCATCTTGTTATCTTCAGCAGTCACGTCAACGAGTATGTCTCTCCCGATTTCAATGCTGGATGGAATTCTTATCAAATCTGCCCTCCATAAAACCATCATCACAATGCTAAAACCCGTGCGCCGTCCAATTCTCGCCGTAGAAAAAGTTCCACACACACCCATGCAGCCATGTCATACGTAGCGCCAACTCAAAAAAAAAAATCAAAAAAAAGCTGTCCGTCCCGTATCATTGCTCGCACATTCAGTCGCTGCATGCCACGCACATACACAAACAGTATTAGCTCGCAACCCACGCCCACCCTCGCACCCGCCCGTGCCTGTCACATGTCAATATGCACGCACGCAGCTCAGGTCAGCTTCTTGTACATTAGGTCGCCCAGCTCGTCCAGGAGGTCGCTGCGATCGATGGTTTTGTTAGCCAGTTACAAGGCACAGGCCAGAAAGGTGCATTGTCTCTCAAGGGATTCATCCCCAAGCAAAGGGGGTGGGTGGATGGGTGGATGGATGGGTGGGTGAGTGGGCAGATGCATGGGACAGGGGAGGGGGGGCCCTCATTCGGAGCGAATGTGGATCTTTTTGCGATAATGGTGATAACGTACACCGTCTCCTCTGGGCTGGCGATCCACGCCGTGGTGCCCACGCTGCGGGCGCGGAAGTCGTTGGCGCCCGCGCTGAGGAACTGGTCGCCCACGTGCAGCGTGTTCTCGGGCCCGAAGTGCAGCTTGCTGCTGCTGCTGCTGCTGCCGCTGCTGCCGTGCGACTGCTTCTCGAAGTACCTCTGGCACACGTTCACGCCCCAGGATTTGTCGCCGATGTCGACGAAGACGTCCCGGCCGCCATTGCTGGGAGTGTCTTGTCAGTAGGAATGTTCAGACATCGGCTAGTTGTATATGAGAGGAAGTAGAATAGGATGTAGATAGAAGATGGCCGAGACACTCACAAAGCACAGAAGGGCACCCTCTTGGCGCGGCCGGCAGAGCTGAGCTCGAGGATCTTCTGCGTGACGAGGACCGTCTCCTCGAGGGACTCGCGGGGGATGCGCACGCTGGGCGGGTCGGGGATGATGCCGACGGCGCGGTCCTTGCGCATGAGCACGGCGGGCAGGTTCATGGACTTGACGCACTCGCGCAGCGCGGCCTCGGCGTCGTCCAGCAGCGCGGCGATGTCGGCCTCGGACCACGCCGCCATCTCGGGCGTCAGCCACTCGGCCCGCGGCACCTGGCGCAGCAGGTGCGGCCCCGCCGACGCGTCGAACGCGAACAGGTAGTTGGCCTCGCCGCCCATGACCAGCAGGTTGGCCTTCTGTGCCGGCGACAGGTCCGCCGTCGCCGCCATCGCGTCCAGGAGCCCGTGCAGCCGCGCGTAGTACCGGTCGGCGGTCGTGTACCCGGCCGCCGTGACGATGCCGATGCGCACGTTGCGCCGCAGCAGGTCCAGCAGGCGCGGCACGATGGGGCTGGTGGGCTCGAGCGACTGGCCGTCGTCGTAGAGGGTCACGTCACCGTCGAAGGTGGCGAGCTGCAGCGAGCTGTAGGTGGTGACGGCCATGATCTGGGCCGAGTTGAGGATGAGGCGCACGTCGTTGAACGAGGGCGACACGAAGCGCCGGCTCGAGATGTAGCGCTTGCGGTCCTGGAACTTGAAGGCGGCCTCGAGCGGCAGCCGCGTGAAGAAGGTGCCGACCGTCGGCACCAGCAGCTTGAGCTTGGACGGCAGCGGCGAGCCCTCGTCCTGCAGGCTGATGTGGTCGTCTATCATGACCTCGACGTCGCGCATGATCTCGGCGTACCTCCGTGCCGACTCCTCGGCCATGTGCTCGAGGCTTGGGGCGTGGTCTCTGCCGAGGAACACGCCCTGGGGCTGCGAGTGAAGCACAAACGGCACTGCGAGGAGGCCCTTGATCCATTCTGTAGGGATGTCAGCGAGCCATCAATCTCACGGACTATGTATTCCTGAGCCATGTCTCTGTCTCCCCTGGACAGTGCCCTTCATCTGCTGGCGTGATCATCATGCTGCGGTGAGGGGGTGTGAGGGGGCCCCTGTTGGACATGAACCACGGGGAAACCACGGCAAGCGATGGTTTCGACAATAAAGATAGCCAGCCCTCCTGGGGGAGCATAGCAAGACTGACAAGAAGACACAACCTTCATACCTATCAGTTGGTCTCGCCTATGGGTCTTGAGAGCATCTGGAGAAGCGAGTCAGCCCAGCCGCCCGCGGGACTTCCCCCCTCCATCCCCCGCGCTTGTAAGCACGAGAAGACGAGCCAACAAACTCACATTCGACTCTGTATCGTGAAGTCATGATGATCGCCTTGCTTCCGTGTTCCACAACAAAAAGTAAGTATCCCGTGATTCGTTTACCCTGGATTGTGTCGTCTCTCAGCGCCTACAACAAAGGGAGGGAAAGCGCAACGCTGTCCCACGTTTGACGTAAACGCTTGGGCCATCTGATCCCAGGCGTCTCGGCGGTGTTCGGCGTACTCCTTGAATGAATGCCTCCATCCTCGGATGCCAATCTAAGGCAGTGAAATCACTGCCAACACCCAACAACTAGACTATCAGACTACCCACCAGGTACCTAGGCTTGCTCACCGACATGCTAACCTCCCAGGTAGCCAACAGCAACGGCCATCCACACTACCACGGCTGTAATTCTCACGACCATCTTGGACTCTGGTTAGGTAAAGTTGATGATGTTTGCACGCTCTAATGTCTTCTTGTTTGTCTCATCCTCTTTTTCCAGACATGCCATTTGGGGGGTTAGGTTGGGGGAAATATTCTCATAGAATAAAAAAAAATCACAACGGATACGGCCAGAGACGAGCCAAACGTCACAAGCTTCCCACACAGTCCCTCTTTATAACCTGACTCGACAGGCCACAGCCCAGCCACAACAATCAAACCCAAGGTGCTCCCTTCGCCTCATATTTTTTGGTCCCCAAGCTCTTTTAATACTTGTTTGGTATCATTCGATGCAAGCCCCAACCGCACGTCTCTGATCTCGTTGCTGCGTGCTCCCTCGGCCACGACCTCGGGGCTGACTTGGTACCTGACCTCCCCTGATCACTGGGGCGCGCGTCCACATCACCATTCAAGAGTGACCGTGATTTGCCCCTTGGACGTGACCATACGCGGGCTTCCGCAAGATAGTTCTTGTCTTACCGGCACTGGTACAGAACTAGCTGGCGCCGCCGTTGGCTCCTGCTGCGAGCTGCTGGGCTTGTTGTTGTGCAGCAACTGAATTTGCCTCGGCCTGTTGTACCACGGACTGGATCACAGCTTGTTCTTCCGCCGATAGGTGAGAGGACAGGCCGGTGTAGAATTGTGGTTGTTCTTGTTGCAACCCTAGGCAAACATTTTAGACTAGTCAAGACAGTGGGCAAAGTGACAACTTACTCATTAAGCATGAGCTGAAAATTTGGTACGGCTCGAGCTTATCCAGAGGAGACTCGAGCAGTACACTGTGCTCGCCCAGTTCATCGTCAGAATCTTGTTCCTCGAGATGACCGAATTTCTGTGCCTGTCATGCTGTTAGCTAACAATCGAGCATCGCCGTCACGGGGAAGACTTGCCTCCTCGTTAAGGAACTCCAGGTATGCCGTGCTCTCGTCCTTGGCATCTGTGGGCTCCTCCTCTTGCTCATCTTCTGCTGCCCACGCGGCCTCATCATCTCCCCACTCTTCCTCGTCGTCGTACGCATAGTTCGCATCAAGGCCGTAGTCATCCTTCATAGCGTCCTCACGATCTGCAGCAATGTTAGTGATCCACGTCAATTTTTCGTCAGGGTAGAGACAACTTACTTTTCAGCGCAGATGGAAGCGTTTTGAACAACGAGGTGACACCCTTGCAAAAAGTCAGTAAACATTATTAGGCAGTGTCTTGGACCGTGACTGAATTGACATACCTGAAGCAATCGAGGCCATCCGACCGCGACACTTGGTGGCACTTGGTCGGGATTCAGACCCAGAAGGGCCACAATGGCGACAATACAGAGTTTCTTGTCGTGGACCCGGTGGAACGACTCCATACTACCAAACCACAAGCTGAAGAACTTGTTCGTCCAGCCTTTTGTCTCGAGGACCTGGAGTGTCAAGATCGGGTTGTAGTAGATGGCATTGATGATGATTTCCATCAAGTGGATCTTGTACGACTTGATCTTGACCTCCTCGGTCGTCAGCACTCCCATGGCCATGTTTATGAAACCATTGACACAGTTGTCGATGTGGCCAGGCAGGCTCAGCATCATGGCCTCGGCCAGTTTGCAAGCACAAATTCTGTCGATGCCGCCGACCTTGGGATCGTTGAACATGTCTGAAACCATCGAGTACAAAGCCTCCACATACTCGGGCTTTTGGATGAGTTGCGGTACACCAAACTGCACAAAATTGTCCAGAGCAGGAAGCATGTCCTCAAGGTACAGTTCAGCTCCCGCCTTGAAAGTTCGGTGGATGAGCTCGAAGGCCTGCCACATGGTGGGTGAGATGGCCTTGGCGGCGAAGGTACAGCTGTCAATGATCTCAAACACCTCGTTGTACAGATCTAGTATGCATTAGCATGGCACATAATCGTTGGATTCGAGGTGGTATACATACCGTAGAGCTTGTTGTCTAGTGTAATTTGAATCACCGGCATGAGCACTGCCTCGATGTGCAGCAGGACGTCGGGCGTACTCTCGAGGGTGAGGATTAGGGTTCCTATAGTCTGCAAAACACCCAAGGCTGTAATGCTCTTGTCGTCAAGGAAGTCGCCGTACTCATCGTCGTCTCGCGAGTTGTTCCTCTCAAGGAGTTCGTTGACAATTCGGAGGTAAGTGTCACGTAGTTGCTCACTGAGGGCAACGGCGAAGGGCGTCAGCTCAGTGGCGAAGACTTCAACGAAATCCTCCATGACGTTAGCCAGAGCATCGATGTCAGCCTCATTTGCCAATTTCAGAAGCTGTTGCATGATCGTGGGAATCGCCGTCTGCATGCTAGTGCGGATGATGTCGTGCCGAATCAGAGGTTGAAGCGCGAGTGCCGCCGTGACACGGACTGGAAGGGCTGGATCGGCCATGCAGTCCAAGATATTACGGTAGATGGTGAGTAGATGGTTCTGGTCCTTGAAGTCGAGTTGCTCGAACTTCTCGATAGTGTCACATGCCCGGGCGCGGAGGTACCCCTGACTGCTGGTGAAGTCTGGGAAGACGTATCGGACGAGGAAGTATTCGACCTGGTCGGCGATCGGTGACTTTTTGCCGAGAATGACGGGTGCGAGCGTTCCTATCATGCGCAAGGCGCCCTCCTTGGAAATGTGGTCCTTCTTATCATCCGGCGCAGATTCGTAGGTGCTCACAACATTGTTGATGAATTGCAGCAGCTCAAAGGTCTGCTTACGGCGGTTCTTGGTCAGTGTCACCAGGAAGTTGGTCGCAGAGACGTCTGGAGCTGAGACTTCCTCGTAGAAGTTCAGTTTTCGATGGAGATACTCCTCGGGCTCGTCCTCAAACTTCTCTATATCCTCCTGAGACAGGCAGAGCACCGGGAAGATGAAGTGGGTGACGAGATTGGTGAGGTGAGGCCGCAGGTGTGCCCACATCTCCTTGGGCCGTACGCATTCGTCCATAAAGACAATCGTGTACGACAAACAAGGCCTGCTCAACCAAGACGTTTTCGACACCCACTTTTCGATCTCCTGGAGGTAATGTTTGAGGACTTCGGGTGCGATGTTGGTGGAAAAGAAGTTGGCAAAGGCCATTTGATCCCCCTCGTTCTTGGTAATTGCTTGTGGGTTGCCGTGCCTATTGCGCAGTTAGCTTGCGGTATGAAACATCAGGAGTCAATAATCTTGCCTTATATATAGCCTGTTAAGGTTGAAATATGCCCACTTCTTTGCCTTCCACCAGTGATGCCGTTCGCGCTCGAGGGGCTCTTCTGACATTGCGATAGCGGGGGCGGTCTTGGAGACTGTTTGCAGAAAGACGGTGCACCAGCCTATCGTGTTCTGTTGCTGGCGAAGGAAGGCAGATAGATCGAGCTGTATCAAGGCATAAGAGTCAGCTGCCTGCCATGACTACTCACAACAGAATGCAGGGAGGCACTTTACTAACCCATGTCGCGTGCTTGTAAGCTTTCAAAGCAATGTGGAGCATCTCCCCGGCCTCTTCGCTCTCCTGTCCTACGAGCTCGGTGGAAATGGCTAGCAGCCTGGGAAAACTGGCCTCGATAATCTTGTCGAAGTGCGTCCTGTTCTCTCCATCGCCGGCCTTGAAGCGGTAGGCACGGCAGATGGCCAGCAGACATTGCAGACCGGCGAGGACTGACAGCGGATCGTTTGTGTTCAGTAGTTGGATGGTAAAGTCCATAAAAGTAGGCCATTTCTCGGGGAAGTCCCAGTGTAGGATTCTTTGCAGGATGGGGATGAGCTGTTGTCGGATGAGGCCTTGTGACGAGGCCAGGATGGGCAGTAACCGGTCGCGGACTCTCGACTTTTCATCTTCGGCTATGGGATGCTCGTTGGGGAAATGGTCTGTCCCTGCCCAGGCTCGGTTGACGCGGTTCTTGATGTAAATGACGGCTGCAGGACGCGTGAGTTAACAGGGCTTGGTAGGGGAAGGCAGCTCTTGGAGCGCGGGGGGTTCCTGGGGCTGAGCCATGAGGTTCGAGGAGAGCTGGCTGGCCAGAGATGGCACGTACTGGAAAGGCGGTAATTTGTGTCCTGCTCAGACTGCAAGATGTCGAGGAGAGCATCGAGAAACCCATTGTGTTCCTCTGCCTGCAAGCCACGGGTGGAATCAGCATGGGACGCGTCCATAGGGTCATAATAGACATGGACAGTCAGGGCAAGGCGGGAGATGGAGCGGCGCCATGGCCTGGGTGGCCACGGTGTCGAGCCTGGGGCCAGAGGGCGAGGGCGAGGGCGAGGGCGAGGATCGTGGGCAGCAAGGAGCACGGCATGTGCGGCGGAGTGGGCGTCGTACCTGTTTGAGTTGCAACTCGGCCCTCCTGCGAATGTCGGCATCGGCGTCGAGGGTTGCTATTATGCAACTTCTAATGGCGGAGGCATCCATCTTGGCGTCAAGATGCGGGCCTGTACATACAGAGCGGTGGTGGGTTGTTTGCCTCGAGGCAGAAGAGGGAAGGGAGGGATTGTGTTGATGCGTGTGTCGTCCGTCTGCTCTGCTCTGCTCTGCGGCCTGCGGTGCGGTGCGGTGCGGTGCGGTGCGGTGCGGTGCAGTGCGGTGGGTGAATAACGCCGCTTATCGAGGGTGGCACCTAACAAAATCTTTTGGCGGGCAGAAAAGGCAGGCCAGAGCAGGGCAGGGCCGCAGCGGGGCAGCGGAAACCAATTGCAGTACGGATCCAGGGGTCCTAGCGATCTGTGACAGCACAGTCGAGGCTGAGTGTCCGACGTGGGGTTGTCTCTTTTTTTTTAACCCTCAATATTTGCTTTGCTGCATACATTCCTCTCTCTCACCAGATCAAGGCCAAACCGCACGAGGCTACCATTCGTCCTATTCCAGCTGTTACAGACGGTTGGATGCAGCTTTGTTTGCACCGTAGAGTCGAGGCAGAGCCCGATCCAGAGCCTGAGGACTGGACGTGAAAAGCTCCACCTCCTACCGAGTCTAGACGGCCGGTTTCTTCAGGCACCAAGCATGGAGGGTAGGGTAGGACTTGAAGAGGCTGAACCTCCTGGGCAGCCAGCCGGCAAGTTTGTGGTGGCACCAGCTCGCTCAGCTAGCTCTGCAGGGCCATTACATCCATCCTACTACTTGTGTGACCTTGCCCTGCTACTTGGTGAACCACAAGGAGGGTGCCCATAACAACGACAACTTCCATCCATCCTGCCAAAGCACATCGAATTGATGGATCAAAAACGTGACCAAGCAGGTCATGACAGGGGCTTATAAAATGTTTGGTCAGAATCCTCCCAAGTGCACCCAAGCGTAACCCAACGCATAGAAGGCTGCTGGGTTCCACCGAAAACAACCAATCCAGCCTGTCTGATTCGTCAAACACTTATAGGCACTTGGTTGGTTGCCAAGGGCAGGGCATGGCAGGGCAGCAAGGTCGCAGGAAACCTGAGAACGGGCTAATTACATGTAGATCAATCAGTCTGCTTCTTGGTCGATCTAATGTGGCAGAACCCTCACTCTCTCCTCTGAAAAGCACAAAAGGGGCAACCGCCTGAAATGATAAATACTACCTACATATCACATACACCGTTAAGACAACGCCGCCACACCTTCAAAATCGCTACACGTCATTACGGAGCCCCCTGTGGCTTATTTACTTCCTTCTCCAAAAGTTATACCACTAAAACGTATTCCACAGGAGTTTATGCCACAGGAGGTTATGCTACTGGAGGTTATCCCTTGCGGCAAAGTATCCTACCAGAGAATATCTTAGAGTCAGTTGCCCTCGAGAGATCACTTTCTTATTCTATAACCCCTCCCCCTTTCCCCCCTACTTAGTCTACCTAAACATTGCGGCCGCGAAGCAGACACCCGAGCTTAAG
Source organism: Diaporthe amygdali (assembly GCF_026229845.1). Lineage (NCBI taxonomy): Eukaryota > Fungi > Ascomycota > Sordariomycetes > Diaporthales > Diaporthaceae > Diaporthe > Diaporthe amygdali. Next base: position 1,761,065 of record NW_026517022.1, on the reverse strand, counting down.
CTCGTAACACAAAAAAGATATATATCCTTTACTTACTTCGCATTACGTGGCATATTACTGAGGGTTCCTGTTCAAACTGTTTCACAGCTTCCTCCGGATTAATGCGTAGTCTGCGCGCGGCCCCTTCTGGACTGCCAATCGGGGCCCTTGGCGGGACACAGCTCCATGACCGGCAGCTGACAAAAAAAACACTGGATGAAGGCCGGTCTCAGCACTACGCTGGCCACCGGTTCAGGCCGGAGGAACGCTGCTTTTGCGGACTACCGCTCTTCCCTGTCTGTGATGATCTTGAATAAAAATAACTGCTTGCTCAGGGGTCACTGTACATCATTGCCGCCTTTCGTCCGGGTCTACACTCGTGGTCACATGTGCACCCATCTCATGTGCACTCATCTGGTAGAGCAGCCTCGCAGCCAGGCACGGCCGGCCGCTGCGCCGGGAAACTGAAGTGTTTATACAAAAATAAAACCACCAGCAGGGGGAGAGAGTTGAAGTGATAGCTGCCATGAGTATGAAAACCCTGTCGTGCTTAATTCCACCGAGGTCATCCCCCCGGGACATAGCTACGTTTTATGCAACAGGCACTAATTCTGGGCAGAAAGCTGAGAACAAAATCTTGACAGTCAGCAGTACAATCCTTGGTAGTATCATCATAGATTAGGGCAACGGGTCGGGCACAAATCTGGCAGGTCGTGATATGCACGGCGATGCTTTTTTTCTAGATGTTGGGGAGTACCTCTCCGCGCTCTTCGCAGCATACTGGTGAGGAATGACGCAGTGGCCCGGGCGGACTACTGAACAGTTGCCAAGTCGTTGTAAAATATCACATTAATAAAGCAATCACGTTGCGCCATCAGAGATATACATATTATAAGTGCCTTCAAAAGTCATCATTACCAGAACGTGCCATCCTCGTTAAGCTCGTACAGTCGCCATCCTGCCAAGTCATTCCCAAACAAGCGGCAAGCACATGTCTAACGCTCTCCAGACCCATTTTTAGCCTTTCCACCTCCCCGGCCCCATACCCCAGGTTAACACCAAAGCGCCTTACAGTCAAACCCGCAAGCCCAACCTTCCGCGACGGGAAGCCTTCATGTCATCATTGCAACCGTCCCGAGAACGTTTGACGTAATAACAGCCAGTGCTTTCGATCCTATCCCAAGTAATGCGAGTGGAAGACCCTGCCTGCTACTTGTCCATTGATCCCTGGATAAGGGAGAGCTGAAGAGTCCTGGGTTAGCGATCCGTCCGTCGAATCCATACCACTTCCACAATTTCAAGTCACTACAAGACACTGGTTTCAAGAGGAGCCATGTCCAGAGCCGTCCGGAGTCAAAGAGGTAAAACACGAGAAAAAACATACGCGTTTGGCTGACCAAGTCAGGGCACGGAATATGACTTGGCCGGGTTCCATTGTTCCACTGGCTTATCCTGAGGGGCATCCGTGAATTGCTGTGATCGAAGACTTGGTGGCCAAGAATATTCCCTCTCAAAGGTATCCCACGATGGAGTGTTGCAATAGGCTTGCACAAGAAAAAGAAATTCAAGGTCCCGGCAATTCGCGCGTTGCAAGGCCCTGTGCCTGCTTCTGGTAGAGTGCGACTGTTCCAGTCTGTAGCAGTAGCCAAAGCAAACATTTCCGAGGGACGGAGAACCGTTTTGAGTACTTGGATCAGATCATCGATCTGTCAATGTCGCACAAGAAAGTGGGAATATGGAATCCCAAGCAGCAGGAAAAGGAAAGTCCTGCGTGGCTTTGATGGTCCGGATCGGGGTCTCAGCGAGACGACCGAGGTCCTTATATCTTACCACCAATAAGCGGAGACAGACGTCTCCATAGTAAATTTCGTGTGTGACCTTGCCAGGAAGGATGAGGTTTCTAGTCTGTTTAGACTAGAGGGACCTCGATGGAATGATCCCAAAGATCGGTGTCCTTGAATAGAGAATGTCCTGTGCTCCATCGCAATCTGAACCAGATGCGGCTTTCCTGTGGGAATCATCCTAGAGAGGAATGTCTCGAGTCCATCTTCCAAGGGCTTTGCTGGGCACTTTGAGGCATCCAGCGCTGTTGATCCAAGGTAGGTCCTGGAGACGGCTTGTCTCATCAACAGTACGGTCCGCAGTGATGACCATGGTGATCCGATCCGGCATTATCCAAAGGGGATCCAGTCCATGGCGAGTAGTCCTGGAATGACCTGGGCTTGAATGAGTCCAAGACGAGTCTGCGGTCAGTCAGTTGCAGTCGAGTATCAACAGGACTCCGAGCGGAAAGATCCGAACTGATTGATTCGAAAGTTTGGTGTTTCTCTTGTGTGGAGACTGAGCTGTATTTACAAACGCCAACCCACCTTGCTGTCCGGATGCTGACCTTACCGTTGTATCATGGGCGAAGGAACAGTAGCCGACCTCGACACATAAAACTCCTTCTGGGGCGGAGATGCATCATAATTGATGAGCATTAGACACTGCTTCCAGTTCCGTGATGGTCGGATCCGGACAGCAAAGTGCAGTGTGGTCCCAGTTGGGAAGCCGTCGAGGCTCAACAGTGAGCCTCTTTCCCCAGAGGACCCGGTCCTGGAAGAAAGCAACGCAACGGCAAAAGCATTGGGCCGCGTAAATTCACATAAATCATCAACACCGAGTATCATTCGCCCAGCGGGGATGCAAACTGTCGGAATCATCCAGAGCTATGCAAGCGAAAATCCACGTCCAGGGGGGTAAAGTCCGGGAATAGATCCGAAGGAACCAGAGCGCCTTGCCAGAAAGTAAAAATACCGCCCAGGTTGAACAAATCCAGTCGATTGGTCAAGGCGCACAAACTCAGGAGATCGGGATGTCCACGGGAAGCCTCGTCAACCCTGGGATAGATCGCGAGCAGATTCGACCCGCAGCGCGGGTGCCATTTCCAGGTAGAAAGAAAAGCATGCAAACTCCAATTCAAGCAGGGACCGCGTCATCAAACATCACTCACACGAGATTCCTGTTTCCGGTGCGGCGAACCGTCATCAAAGTGAATCTTTAACGGCGACGATGTCTGTCGTCGCGGTCCCGTTCGCGGTCGCTGCGGCGTGAATGTGATGTTCCACTATGTCCCGTTTGAGCCTGTGTACTGGAAGACGCAACTGGACGGGAAGGAGGGGGGGTCTGATTATCGTACTGGGGCTGGGATTCATACTGGCGGTCGTACAGTGGAGCTTGGCTGACGGAAGAGCCCATGATTTCGGCCTGGCTGGTGGATCCATATGGCTGGCGGCCAGCAAAAGCATCCACGGGTTGGGCAGGGTATGAGCCTTGGACCTGGGGGGAAGCGTAGTATGCCTGGCTTTGACCTGCATAGGCAGGAGTCGGAGCATAGGCGCGACCACTAGAAGCGTCTACCATCCTGCTGCTGTCCTGGTAAGGATCCTGTGATGTTCGCGCCTCAAAGCGCACAGGGGCATAGTAAGGCTGCTGGTCCTGCACATTTGTGGGATGGTTGGAGTAAGACTGGCCGTAGACCGAAGCGGATCCAGCGGCTGCCGGAGTAGCAAACCTGTTATCCTGTGCCTGGGGAGGGTACGCGGGCTGTTGGTACTGTGCACCATATCCTGATTGCCTGTTGTCCTGGTGGTAGGGCTGGGATCCGGTGCTGGCGCTGTATCCTGGGGCATCGCTTCCTGGGTATCTAGGCACGCTTTCATAAGAATCACGGCTTGGACCACTTGGGTAAGGCACTCCGGAGGTATCATACTGAGAGAGACCTGCACCACTGAAACGATTCTGTGAATCGCTGTACCTCGCTGGTGGAGAGTTAGACTTTGAACTTCTCATGAAGAATGCAGACGAATCGTGCGAGGTCATTGTACCTCCAGAATGATTCCGCCTCTCCTGTTCCCACCGAGCCGAGTCGGCCTTGAGGTCGGCGATCATAGCCTGCGAAAACGACAACACTTAGTATGGTTCGGTGTGGTTGAATCTAGCGGAGAGGCACGTACCGATGTCAAATTCCTGTAGGCTGTAACAAAGTAGCCTTGTATTACTCGGCCCGTCTTCTTGTCCTGCCGCAGATGTGGTATTAGCACGACTGTCGACTGTCGACGAGCAAGTGTGGTCTCGCGCGGGTTATTCATACTTCGTAGGTGCCGGGCCGAACGAGGGCGTCGTTGCCGAGGTAGCGACAGATGTCGGCGGTGATCACCTCACGGTCTATGCCGTCGCGAGGGATGAAATACTCATTCTGGCGGTTCGAAGCATTCGACGGCGTGCCAGAGCCGTGGTCTCTTCTTGAAGACATCGTGGCTTGATGTGCGGGGAGGGGAGAAGATCAAGTGCAAGGTATGTTCCAAGCAGCTATGGGAGTAACAAGGGAAGGGGAGGAGATGTGAGTTAGTCTGGAAGGGGGAGACAAGTCCTCAAAAGAGTTACTGGGAGGCGGGAGAGAAGAGAAGAGAGGCACGCAAGACAGAGAAGTTGGCAACGGAGGCGAGGCGAAACGGTTGAAAAGGTGATGATGGAGGGGAAAGACTGGGGGGAGACGTGGGAAGAAAAGGACCAGGACCCAGACCAGGACCCAGACCCAGACCCAGAAGGCCCAGGACCAAGAGACCAAGAGACGGGAAAGAGCTGGCTGGAGCAGCAAGGCAAAGAGTTGGGGGGTGGGGCCCGCGACTTCCCAGGGCCAGCAGAATTCGGGGGGAAGGGATTGGGTACATGGTGCTCCCGTCCTGGTTGGCAGCTTGGCTGGGTACCTGATTGTACCGGGTGCCAGCTTGTACACGACACTCCAACAGTTGCACAAGGCGTACAGTACCTCTGAGGGGGCCCCAGGTGGTGACTCGCCGTTGGCTGGGAGTCCCGTGGCTGGGCCGCAGCCTGACTGACGGGAGACCTCCCTGCCCGCTCGCCTGCCTGGCCAGGTCGCATGTCACTGTGCGCCTTCGACATGTACCTAAGCGGCGCCGAACAGGGGTTTCCCAGGCAGGTAAGGCAGGCAGAGCCCACAGACTTCGCGCGGCTTTCTGTGGGAACAATAGGAGCTGTACAGTAAGGAGAAATGCCTTTCGTTTCTCTCTGGCCGGCGAAATGGTTTCCGTTTCGAGCCCACTTGTCACCGTGTGGTACCGTGTGTGCAAACGCTGAGATGTCTCGATAGGGACGCCGATGGACAGCAGCCCTGGCGAGCGAAGCTGATCAGAGAATCGACCCGGCTAACCTGCCCAGCACACCAGATAGGTCATTGCATAACTTGGCAGGCCGTCAGCGCACATGAGTTGGCGTCAGACTTGCTTCGTGGGATCCGGAGTCCTGGACACGGAGTGAACATGTGCCTGCAAAGGTAACCTTGGAAAGAAGGAGGGGAGGGGAGCGGCCAGGCGACAGCCCATCCATCCACCCCGTGTGTGGTCAGGTAGATAGAGCAGAAACCAATCCAATGGCCTGGCTCTGTCTGCACCACGGCACGTCCCAGTCCAGCGCAAGCAGGCAGGCAGGAAGACGTTGGGATGATTGGCGGCGATCTGCACTTGCGTGGACAGCCTTGGTTGGCTCGCAACTCTGATCCATGTTACCGCGTGAGGTGTCCCTAGCGCTGTAACGGCGACATTGGACGTAGCATGGGCTGACACAGCCAGGCCGGCCTGGACCAGGACCTAAGCAAGCCAGAAACCAGCGCCAGAGTGACAACAATGCTGCGATGCAGCGATGGTGGTCGTGGAAGGAAGACTATCACATACCGGCAGTAGTAATTTGTCTAGCTGTGGTATCCCCAATGAGCGGTGACGCCTGGCAGCGCTCGGCAGCGGAGAAGATCTGTGTGCGTTCCGGGCACGACTGTGTCGGACACAGCGGACGGGCACACGGGTCACGGCCAGCATCCAGCCAAAGCTGGATCCGGCCGGCCAGCACGATGCATGTTCCCTCCCTATCTGAGGAGACACGAGCGGAGCAATCGTCTGGTCTATCTTGGCAATGAGTGCATTTCCTGACTAGCGATGATTGTGACTGGAGACCGTCGCTGTCGTCGATAATGCGCAACAACGGGGCTGTCGTGTGAGAGAGGGACAGACGTTGGATCGTAAAAAGCGGTTTCGTGAAGCTCGGGCCGTATCAGCCATTGCTGCCCTACCTATGTCATTCCAAACCTTGTTCGGTGATCATTTCTGGTTCTTCATCTTTTGTCCGCTGCTTGGCGCCGGCAGCCCTAACAGTTCGGCTGGCCGGCAGCAGCCCCTCGGTAGGCGAACCTGGTCTTAACAAAACCCTAATAACCCAGAGCGCGGCAGTGACCTCTTCTATATTTATTGCAATGGGGTGCGGTTCTAGCACTCCGGCGCCTCACATCAGTCGAGCGCTCCACGGTCCGAGCCAGGCTCTCCATGTGTGTTTTTGCCTTGCTTTCCCTCCCTCTTCGGGGCAGCCTCAGCAGCAAAGCCCGCGTTGGTACCCGAGGGACATGGCTCTTCCCAGTGGCGAGGCCTTCAGATCCGCCTCCTCAACTGTGTTCGCGCCTCAGGCAGGAGATTGCACTTCGTGTCCTTGAACACAGCCCGGGAGCATCCAGCGCTCTCTTGGACATTCGTGTCCTCTTTGAGAGCCCGTCGTGTTCCAGGGCTGGAGGTCTGTCGGCTTGTCCTCGAACGACCCTGGAACTGAAAGTGTTTGTGAGCCGTCATCCCAACTCTTGTGCCCGTGCCCACAAAGGAGGCTACAGACCATTGGGTCGGGTTCACGAGGTTGCCATCCCCAGTGTGGCCACTTAAAAAGTGGGAATCTGCGGCGACCGTCCTTTGGGTATCAATGCCCCATGCCGTTGTGCCTAACGAAGCCTGCAAACAGGGGTGGGGCCTAAGCAGTTGGGGGCGGCTGAGGCCAATCAACCTCACGTTGCCTCGGTCACCCAAATGGATGGCCTGATGATGAAGACTATGTATTCCGTACCTGACCCAGCTGTCACTTTCCGAGCCCCGTACGGCAGTTACGCTCATCGGTACTATTCGAGAGGTACATTTCAGTGCACAGGTCGTGATACTAGTGCTGGCATAGCAATAAGTAGTCGATGACGAGTAAGCACGGCACGACAATCAGGCCCCATAAGTTCTCAGTGTATGTTATTGCTAGCCGCTCGGCTGATTCTCCTTCGTGAGTTAACGGCCACAACATGGCCGATCGTCAAGCTGGTTTTGAACCTCGAGTCGTTCCAGACAGGGGAAGCATGGATAGGACCAAACCCTCCATGAGTTTCCCAGGAGGCACCGGCTCCAGCCCCGGCGGCTGGCTCATTCTGGTCAGATGCGGTCCTTGTGCTCCGACATCATCATGGGACATGCGGCTAGCTCTCTTAATCAGTGCTGATCATTATACAGTAGACGAGTGTCTTGTCTAAGCCGTGTGGACATATCTTCACACGTCGTCGAATGTTGCTCGGCAGTCGCCTGTTGATGATCATGCTGCGTTGTGATGCCCGGGCTGGCGCTACGGGCCTGGGCGGCACCGCGTTCGAAGTCTTAGGAGCAGTCAACTGAGGCAGTTGCCGCCTTATCTCTCCACATATTGAAATGAGCTTCGGGGATGTCAGGGTATCCCAAGACGCCTGTGTCCGGTGCTCAGCCAAGTGCGGTTCAGTGTGATTCTGCTCGAGGTGCCATTTTGGAGTAACGTGGGTGAGACTCGGAAGACAAGATGTAGTGTGTCATCCAAATTTCAATTTGCTCTGTCCGACCTCCATCTTCTTTCGTTTCGTGGGCCGTTTCGCTGATGCAGCTGTGCCTTTGTTATCTCCCTTGCTTGAAGGGTGCCCAACAAATGTGTGGCTGCCACGTTCCTCCTCTTGGAGGTCCCTAGCGAGGTGCTCGTCTTGGTGGCATTGTAATTGTTCAGAATCCTCGAAGCTCATGCTGCAGCGATGGCATAGGTAGGATATCGGTTCCTGCAGTTGACTGTCACTACTGGCTTCTCTTTGTGCAACCAAATCTGCAGGTTCCCATCCCAATATCGAATTTCCGATGTGCCTGTGAGATGTTCCACCACCGCTCTGTAGGCCAGTGGCTGGATTCAGAGGACCCTTCTCATCATCGTGATTTTCGATCGATGTCGGTTTCGAAAAGAATCTATGGATTCCCTCTTTCTCCAGTTTTTTATGTTTCTCCAGCGGCTTGGAAGGCAGTGCCTCGGTTGAACCTTCTCGCGATATTCTCTTCAGAGACTGTGCCTCCTCGCCCTTCACTAAGAATGCTCCGATGCCCATGTTGCCGCTTATGCCTTCATCGAAGCCGCCGACACTAAGGGAAAGGTTTGAACCTAGGTCACATGTCAGCTCTTGTCTCATCCACGGCACGGATGGAGAGACACGATGCGCGGCATGGTTAGTATTTGGTGGGACGAGTTTCTCTTCGCTTGGAACACATCTGGTCACGCAAGTGCTTACATGGCCATACTTTGCCCTCAAGGACAATTTGGTTAAGGAGGTTTGTGGCGAGGTCAAGCAGCAACTCCTTGTCGATTGGCCTCCCCTGAGGAATGGGGCCCTGCCTTGACCGTGTCTGGCCACCATGCCGGTGATGGAGATTGATCGTCCGAGGACGTCGCTTGTTTTCAATAACGCCTTCCTCGACTAATCGAGAGAAGATATCGCTCACGAAGATTCTAAGCCACTTCACCGCCGAGTCCACACTGTTGATACTGGGGCGAAACGACTTCGCTGACAGCATTGATTTGATCTGAACACGCGAGTTGACTTCACTGTTGTCGATACCTCTGATCGTATTGTGAACCCAAGTCCCCGTATCATCTCCAAGCTTGGACTTGAGCTGCTCTACAGGCACCAGTAATAGATCGCTGACGGACTCGGTGCCGAAAGTCTGAGCAATTTGGTCGCCCAGCTTGCCTCCCAGGTTCCGGATCTTGGTGAACTTAAAGCCCGACAGGAATTGCCGGGTAGCTCGATGCCGTATCACGGTCTGTCCATTAGGCTTCTTGTGACCGGAGCCCAATTTACTGAGCATCTTGTTGCTTGCGACACCCTGTTTCATATCGTATGAGCCTTGAGTACGGGGAATACCAGCCTGACTCTGCTTGATTCGACACATCAAATCGAGGCGGGAGGGGGAGGGGGTACGAACAGCGGAACACGTGTACTTGAGTTGGGCACGAATGGTTGCTCGGACATCACGAACAATCTCTGAACCTATTAAAAGAGCAACATCGTTCCAATCGGGATCATCGGTTTCCGTTTCCGTGTCGTCAAGGTCAACCAGCGCGTCTGCTTTCCAATCCAGCGCTGTTACTGGCGGCATGGGCAATCTTTCAGTTGGGTCATCGTAGGGAGGCGGGTTCCTGAGCTCAGGAAAGCGTTCCAGAAGAGTTGCATGCACTTGGGCCGAGAGGTCGATAAACTGCTGCGTGTCAGCTCCGAAGTGATACAGAGATGCTGGCGGACGAGGAACGCAGTCCCAGGAGTGCTTACCACCTCGTCTATAGAAGCTTTCTCAACCTTCTGAAGGTTTGCCGGGAGTGATTCTTTGATCAAAGCTAGAATCTTCCTCGACTGCAAACGATATCTAGATCCGATACAAATTAGGTACTCGTTGGGCCAAACGACGACTACCAAGAGGAAGATCGAACAATTGCAAGGGCACTCACGGGTCCAAGGAGACTTTGTCAGTACTCATGACATGGTCATCACGGTACGCCCAGTTTTCTTCCCCCTCCCTCCAAGTTGCCACGTGCTGGCAGATCAGATTATCACACATCTCTTTGGCTTGGTTGATGTCGGTGAATCTTCCGACGCCGCGATCGCGGGCAGGGTAGTTGACGGCAATAAGGCCTTGCCATTGCTGGACAGCAAGAGGCTGGTCATCAGGGAGATCAAGCCGACGCATCTCACACTGGGCATAAAAGGCGTCAAGATCGATATGGGCCACAACTCTCAGAGGACATGATGTTGGATACGAGGCCAGTGTGTTGAGGTGGCGATACGTGAACTGAGACCTTGTTCGCCCAGGAGCTCCGGCCGGGGAAGACTCCCGGAAGCTTCTTGGGGACGAGGACATTCTGTTGATAGATGCATTGAGGAGAGAATGCCAGGAGCTCAAGGCATGGTTGGTCAGATGCGGTTTTGCCAGAAGTTGTCTGTCGGTTGGCCGCGGCGGCGGCGTCGCGACGAATATCAGGCGCGTCAAGCATTGGCCGCTAGCACGGCGCCTCGCATCAAGGGGACCCTGCTCCCATCCTTAACAGAAATATGTGACAATTGAATACGCCTCTGTTAGTGTGACGGCGCCGTCGTTGAGAGTCACCAGACGAACAAATGGAATCCAGTTCCTCCCAAGATCATTCCATTCCCAGTCTATCATCTTTGACGGATCTCAGATCTACCTCAAGCCAAATCTTGGCATCCATCAATCATTCTACCTATGCGAATCGTGAGCCAAGCAACAACCAAGCTCTAGCTGGCTCTAAGCAACCATCCTCCACCGAGAAGCATACTGAGGAACCCCTAAAAAGCAGGTAGATAGCTACATCGCTCATTCGATTATCTTCAAAGCCTACACTTCATACAGCTATGACTTGAAATCCTCAGGCTCTCCTGTTCGGAAGTCCACATCTAAATTATAGTCAGTTGGAGTATGTGCTGGCCACATGATCGCTAGACGAGGATGTTGTGCAGCAGTTCCTGCAAGCGTGCGCCACAGACGTATGTGTGCAGGTCGTTGCTCATCAGTTAGCATTCACCAACACGCATGAAAACCGGTAACCCTTTTCGAGGATCTCAACGACTAGTCATCTGGACACGGAAACGCAGCCACTCCGTGTCATTCATGTCAGCGCCAAAGGACCGCCATGTAAGAGCTTGACGATCGAGGAATGCCTCAAGTGGGGAAATAGACCATAACCCCCCGTTGCTCATGCCGCGCGATATCCGTGCGAGTGCTGCTCCGTATGCCGTGCTCGAGTTCGGGGAGCGTTCGAGACCGGCTGTGATACGACCCTGTCTCGCCTCTCTTCCCGGATGCCCATCACACCACCTTGCAGTCGCATCACATTGCGCGCGGGAAGCGACCTAATCTGGCGTCAAGTTGCATTGCTTTGGAGGCTGTTGTTTGACGTGGCACGCAGCCTTCAGTCTCCTTTGAGAAGTGGCGGCACCGATCCTTTTCTAAATAGGTATTCGCATGTGGCCAAGATATTACGGGACTGTTCCAACTGGAAGGCTAGATATTCCAGACTTGTCCGTCTGCTTCGGGCCCATCAGAGCCGAGACAATGGTCGATAGCTCGAAGCGCCCATTCAGTGTCCAGTGAGACATGGCGTTGAATGGCCAACAGACGTATTCTGAGCCTCCAGCGGAGTGTTGGCAACAACAGACTGAGGATTCCCCGCATCTCTGGGAAAATAGCAGGTATATCGTGATACTCCCCCTTGGAAGTCCGTTCTTCTTCTCCTTCGTAGACAGGGCGTCATCGTTGGTCTGGCCTTGACTCTTTGTCTTTCCTCTTTCTTTGATGCATATGAGTCGGAGACTGTGGCTTAGAAGATAGTCCGCTCCTTCATATCCGCGTCGGTACCTACTTTGATGGTCTCGACTCGTACTCGAAAAACTATCACGAGCCCCCAACGTTGAGAATACAGCTGCCGCCCCAGACGGATGGGCACAAGGCACAGCAAGCCTTCTTCAGGTACATCCTATTGCGTAAATGCCTCATATCTCATCATACCCTTAGTCTATCCTCTGATGGCCTCTGCTAATTCTGAACAGCGTAATTGACTAGGAGCCTCGCCTATTCCTCTTACATTGCGTCCAATCGCTAGATGTCTGAGTATCGTGGCATCAGGGTCGATCAAGCCGCGATATGCTAGGCTACCACTGTTACTACGACTCATGAAAAGATCGGCCGCTTCCCCCGACAGGCCGTGTGCATGTAGTGTCATGCAAATGTGTAAGCTTGGAGTGTTGGCGTCATATGCTATGGCAAGGCTCTGTGTACCCGGCTTCTCAGGTGTTCTCATCTGCCGGTAAGAGACCTGTCGAATTGCTTTGTCCCTGCCGCTCGGTATTGTCCGTCTCGTCTCGCCTCCCTAGAAGGATGTTGTTGCGTCTAAGACGGGCACCGGAAGGGCGCGTCGAAGCTTACTAGCCCGCAATTTTGAGGGCATTGGACGAAAGTGCATGTTCAGGTAGCCGGCAACACATGAGACACAAGTTCATACTTCCCACAGCGATGGATCAGGATACTTCAGGTTACAATGGCGCCTACACATCCTATCACGTCGTCGACCAAGCGTTGTGTACCCAGATGGACATCAACAGGAAGCCCGACAGCAGTGCCTGAAAAGTCACCGTGCATGTCCGTACGCCTTTGTCGAACCATTCAGGCTGTGAACTGGAGTCGCCAGTTTACGGATTAAGGACTCGCGTGCCGAGCGTTGCCCGAACAATCCCATTTCCTTTGCCATTGCGAAGTCTGCTGAGCACCGCAGCACAAGAAGCCCCCCCATGCATGGTAAGCACACTCTTGTCCTCCTCCCCCGACTGACATCGCACGAGTAGTAGAAGCACCTATCAGGCTCTGAAGAGAATAGATATCGCTATAGTCTCGATGCAGGGCGGCGCCGCCGGCTCGGTGTTGAACACCCCCTGATTCCTTCCCGGCCTTCATTTTCCACCCACCCAACCAAGTTCTTTGGTCCAATATTCTGTTTCGAAGCAATCCTTCCACGCCTTCTCCGAACGCCTGACCATGATGATCCAAGCCGCTTCGCAGTGTCCGGGGCCACGACAGCCTCTTGGGGTCACACACCGTCCGGAGCACACAGCGCAACCGTGAGGCAACGTCGCATGCTGCTCACGGATGTGAATCCTATCTGGGCCTTGTGGGGGTTGGTTTGCCCGAAGCTTCGACAATACTGACGTCTCTGAATCGTCGAAACGCGGAAGATCATCTCGCTTGTGCCATGGGGCTCCCCTGCTCAGGGCATCATGGTGGTTCTCAGCGCGGAAGGATGATCGTGTCTGCGATCCTGTGCTGAGGCCATACCGACATTGTATCTTACGCGTGAGAGTGACCCGCGGCCGAAAGTATAAAGTGGAGCGATATCACCAGCACCATGGAATCGATGGATAGCGATCAACACCTGGCAAACTTCACATCAAGACAACCCATCCACGAGTGCCAATATCAGACACATCCGTCCAGTATCTCATCCGCCGCATAAACGCTACATTGGGCTCCTCTCCAGTCTTTTTTACCGAGCAACCTTTTTACCAAGCAACCGTTTATTGAATCTAAATATCAGACTCATGTTCGTTCCCAGACAGATGATACTGCGCCAGCACTGGCGAAGACTGACAAGATCTCACTAGGGCCGCCTACAAGCCTCAGTTCAACGGGAACTGGTACTGCTGCGTGTGCAAGTCGAACAACGGCGGAATGCTTCGGAATCCGAATAGCGCAAATAGCGAGGTCTGTGAAGAAGCTAGCTGCTCGCACAAGAGGTGTAGCTGCTGTGAGAAGGCATAGGCCATTGGCCCCAGATGTGACTCGGAGATGACCGAGCATGAGCAGTGACGGAGGTCAAAACTAAGGACAAGGGTGGAGGGAGTGTATGTATGCTGTGGCTAGTGATGCTTCCCAAGTGAGACCGTTGGGGGCCGTTGTGATAGTGCCAAATTCAAACAGATTTCCGCACCCTCTTGTCGTCCTTCCGAATCAGTTAAGAGCCTCGGCTGGAAGCAAGGGACTTCTGTCCCTCGGATCGACAGATTCGGGCCTTTTCACGGCATCGCTCACAGATCTGGCGACGCGTCAGCTTCGATAACTTGAAGGCTAGCCCGTGGCAGTCAGGAAGTCGTTTGCGATGGATGTTAACTGCCCTTTCCTGGGTCATGTCAAGTTTGTTTCCTACTGTACTAATCATAGTGTTGTCCAGTTTTGAAATCAGTTGGCCCTGAGAGGGTCTTTTTTGGGAAATAAAGCGGAGTACCCAACCCCAAGTGACAACTGCGAGAAAATTCCTGCAATATTATATCCACCAACATGCGTCTGGCCATGACACTCACGCAGCCATTTTGGTTTTCAAATTTTGGCTTATAGGACTGACTGTTTCTGCTATCTAACTTGATTCCGAGAGTCTACTATTGAGGCTACCGAGCCTTTCTGAGAATCTCGGAATTGTATTATCGCGATGAGGCTCCAGGCGCGTGGCAACACAGTGAGACATCACGAGACGAAGCGGGCCAGCAGGTCAGAGTTGGATGACACCCTCCTATCCTACCCTTGAGGAAAGAGAAAAAGAAACCACGAGTACCAGACTAGGGAAGATCGGTCAGATCTGGACCTGCAAAGCAGCCCTAGGTGATGGGCAGGCTTGCCACGAGGTGACCCAGGCTAGGCATCCACGAGGCTGGGCCGCCCAGAAATGAGAAACCTGAATTTCAAATTTTTCCAAAGCTTCCAAGGCTCTGGGAGGCCGGAGAACCCCTAAATGCGTGCGGCTCCGACCATCACCTCCTTGCAGATCGATGACAGGAGGGTAATGTCATGCCTTGAGCCGTGGACGCCGTCGCCTTCCCCCTTAGCATCTATGTACACTGTGGATGTTTGACCCCGGAATTCCGGAGACCAGCCGACTTTGCCGCAATGTCATCACATTCTTACAATGTTTATTTGTGTATCTGTACCTGAGCTCCAGAATTCGGCGAGTGAGTGATGTTCCTTACTCAAATGCCTGCATATTGGGCCGGCGTCCGAAGTGAGACGGTAGCCTTGAGCGACCGGTAGCACCAATGAAAATGACTTCCCATTGCGGATCTCAGCTTATGCCGATGGCCCCTCCCTCCTGCAAAATACAAATGATCGCAGAACTTCAAGCGGAATTATGAGGCGTTGTATGAGGTGGGAACTCTATATAAATGTGTGACACACATGTGAAAGCGTTATTCTAACGCCACCTAATGTGTCACAGTCCCACAAATACTTACATGCCACACATTTGCTGGGACCTCTTTGGACGCGTCGGACTATCAAGTCAGAAGTAGCCACATGATTCGACCGCTCGCGCTTTCAGTTGTGTACATCCTTCCTGGTGGTTGCTTGCCGCTTCAGCCGCATCGCGGGTAGAGAGCGTGAACAATACAAGACACAATGCTAAGCTTCCCATCATGCTCTAGATGATGCCACAAGACTTTGGAGGAACACTTCTGTCACATGTTCAGAAACAAAGGGCTTTCTACCTCCTGCAAGCAAACACCGCCTGTAAATATGCAGCAGCAGTCTCCCACCGTGAAACATGGAGAACATCCTGGCGCAGGATAACACTCACGGTAGCAGCACCAACAGCCTCCTCCCCTTAACATGAATATACATCATGGCAGTCCTCAACACAGCCGTAGCGGTCGCACTTCCTATCTTGACACTACTGGCCTTCCCCTACCATCGTGCTACCCATCGCCGCCCATACAATGGCATCCCGTACAACCCCCACTCGACGCGCCGGCTCTTCGGCGACATGCGCGAGCTCACAGCTAAGGCGCAGCGCCACCGCGACCCGGCCGGGATGACTCTGGCGCAGTTCGGCCGGCTGGAGAGCCCCGTGATCCAGCTGTTCTTCATGCTGTTCTGGAGGCCGACGGTGTACATCAGCGACACGGCGAGATCGACGACGTGCTGCAGAACCGGCTGCGCGAGTTCGACAAGTCGCCGGCCCTAGTACTCCCCTTCAAGCCGCTGGTGCCGGGCCCAAGGGCCCGGAGTGGAGGGCTCAGGTCGGGCTGTGGAGCGACATCATCAGCGTCAGCTTCCTGCGCGACTAGGCCGCGCCCATCGTGCACCGCGCCGCGGCGGAGCTGGTCGAGCTTTGGCGGGTGAGGGCCCGTGTCGCGGACGGCAGGCCGTTCTGGGTCCAGAACGACTTTAAAACTTCCACGTACGATGTCATCTAGAAGGTGCTTCTGGGCTCGGACGTCAACCGTGTCAACAGCGAGCGCGAAGCTGTCCTGGAGTGGGAACACGCTATTGAGCAGCCCGCGTCGAGGGACGAGCCTGCTGAGATGGCCGTGGCGCCTCTGCGCGAGGAGTTCAAGGCTGGGACGTATTTCGCAGACCTGATCCCTGCGACTTTGATTCCGCCAATTCGGGGAACTCTGCATTTTCTTTGGTCACTGGCGCCGACGTGAAGGCGGCACTGGGCCACCAAACGTCGGCTAATGAATGAGCTTCTTGTGCTATCGAAGGCGCGCTTCGCTGGCCTCGGCGACGCGAAGGATGTCGAGGGCGTCGCTAAGGTTCGAGATGTGTTCGCCTTGGATTAAGCATTGCGCCGTTTTGGAAAGGTGCCCCAACTGATATCGACCGGTCGAGAATGGACGGTATGTTTGATGAGCTGTTCCTGCTCTCGGTATCCGTTAGTATTTCCCGGACACTCGACTGTACCACGAAGTCTCCCGTCCACGAACAAAAATTCTAATCTCTACGCGACAGGGCCACGAAACAACCGCGTCCCTCCTGTCCTGGACAGTCAAGCTCCTCATCAACGCCGCAATCGAGCAAGCCAAGCTGCGCGACTCACTGCGAGCGCACTTCCCGTCCATCCCGTAGACCCCGGCCGTCGAGGCGATCCTAGCCGCCAACATCCCCTACCTCGACGCCTCTATCGAAGAGCTGGTACGCAAGAGCAACGCCATCCCAGAGGTCGTCCGCGAGGCCGCTTGCGACGCGCAGCTGCTGGGCCACCGCGTGCCAAAAGACACGACCCTCGTGTGCTGCACGTACGTCGCGCACAAGCCCTTTGACGTGCCGGATGGCGCCTGGAGCGCGACCAGCACGGAGAAGAGGGCGTACGGCGCCCTGTGGCAGCAGGACATGGACGATTTCCACTCTGAGCGGTGGCTGAGGGACGATGGGACGTTCGACGCGAAGGCCCTGCCAAGGCTGGGCTTAAAGATAGAATCGCTTCGCTCAAAGATTGTGGTAGCCGGACATGTTCTGGGACAAGGGCATGTTTTGGGTGAGTGTCCCGGGTCGCTGCTCCTTCCCACTATGCGGTGAGATTGACACTGAGGTGGTACGTCGCAAGTTCGCAACGCAGCATTTCCGCATCGTGCTTGTCGTAATTCTGCTGGACTTCGAGCTTCTGCTGCTACCTGAGAACCTGAACAGCCCCGATGCGTTCTCTAAGATAACCCGTAGCCCTTGCCAGTGCTTCGTTCGCTTGAGACCAATCTAGGCCAGTGTGATTCTGGGGCAATCCAAAGAGACCTGCGTCGTGCTCATCAAGCCCTGGCAGCCGCGTATATGGAGCCGACATAGTAATACTTGCAGTATCGGCATTGGAAAGTGCTGATCTGTTAAAATGTTTTCTTCCTGCTGTGTCCCCACCCCACACAGCCGTCTTAGTCAGTCGGCAGTTCCATTGTAATTCCTGTCGCAGTCCACGCTTTTCCGCATTCCACTTCCGCGGTGTCAACTTCGGCGCGAGCGTCCACATGCACTTGTGCATATTTGTATCAACGAGAGCCAGCGTGGTGAATGGTCACAGGAACACCGCAAAAAACTCTAGAAACGTTGAGCTCAAGAGCACATCAAATCACTCACTAGGAAGAACACGGGACAGCTCTCGCTTTTCGGTTTGTATCATTTCTTCAAACCTTCACGCAGTCTATCCACCACAGGGCCCACGGGGT
This sequence comes from Diaporthe amygdali, assembly GCF_026229845.1. NCBI lineage: Eukaryota > Fungi > Ascomycota > Sordariomycetes > Diaporthales > Diaporthaceae > Diaporthe > Diaporthe amygdali. The sequence goes on along the minus strand of NW_026517022.1, from coordinate 1,743,412 downwards.
ATTCGCCGTTATAATGACAACAAGGAGAAAGCCGCAGAGGTAGCAGCCAGTCGAAGAGGCCTCTGTCCCCCATCACAGACTTCCAATTCTCATAGTAGCTACCCGTATCCCACGGGTTCTCGCCCCTCTCGGTCTTAACGATAGCAAACTTGTGCTCCGGAGCACGTCGGGGGGCACCATTGGCACCGTTCTGGTTCTCATACACGTACTGGTTCCCGTCAAAGTTGGGATTTGCCAGGGGGAAAGTGATAGTCTCATAATCATTCGGCGCGGAGCTATTTTCAGAATTCGGACTCTGGTCGAGCGGGATCCGGATCGCGAGCTGATGAACCTTCGTCGTCCGGCTTAAGTTTTCGATGTTCGTGACGTTGATTAGAGCAAAGCCGTGTGACATGGACGCCATGGTGAACGAGAACAAGCCAAAGAAGGCAGCAAGGACGATCAAGACGATTGCTTCAGGCATAACAGCCGCGCCTTCATTCGCGAGTGTTCTGGTGACATGTGCTCCAGCAGATAAACAAATTGCACAATAGCAAGCTGTGTATGTGACGAATTGTACAAAGAATTTGAAGGCTGTAAAAAAGAATTAGCCAGATGTTTAGTCATGGGAATTTCTGGAGCCAGATGAGGGGTGTTGTCCATTTTTATAGGATAGACATGGGGCATTTGATTCTTGTATCAACTCCAAATCAATGCACTGCGACCCTCTGCTCCATGTCGACCCAGTGAACAACCCTGAACACAAAGACAACCAAGAATCCTCCTGCATCGGAAATCCACAAGCGCTTACCTGTCTCTCCAATCATACCCCCTGCCCAAGGGCAGTAGTGATCCATCTTTTTGACGCATCGCTGGATATCGCCAGAGTGGTGGGCACGGTCAGGCTTCCAGTTCTGACAGTCCGAGCACCATATGGGCAGGCCATCGCTCCGACAGGTGTAGAAATCCCTTGTGTAGAAGGACTCGAGGCTCAGTTTTGGTTCGAGGGGCACGACCCCCGGATTATATGCAACAGTGTATAATGTACGGGCGTAGCATGCAAGCATTAATATTAGGAAGATGTAGTGAAGAACGAGCAGGACGATTGCGCTGCCGACGTGGTTTCGAGCGATGAAGAAGTCAACTGTGGGATCGATGCCTCATGTCAGCGCTCTCAGATGTCTCGTTTCGATGGAGGGTTTGGTTGTGCCGTGCGCGGCACACAAGCGCACTCACTGCATATAGGTTTGGTGAGGGCCCAGCAGGCGAAGCCTATGGCGCCGAGCAGAAAGACGGGTATTATACGGGTTGTCCATCGGTGGGCGGCATTGTGACTCCTGGCCTCCGAGGGGGGAAACAGCTTGGGCGAGGACGAGGCCATAGTAGGGCCACGACGCGCTACCGTCGCGGTAGACAGGAGGTGTCGTTGAGCCTCAGCGCTGCCAAATTGCGGGTGGTCGGGAAATAATAATAGGACGAGTGACGTATGGAGAGCGCCGCGACAGATCCTCAGGGCAGTCCTGGCCGTCCTAGCCGTCCGTGCACTGCTGCCACTGACATGCATTGGAGATCCCTGCGCTTACCGAGAAGCTAAATTAAGGCCCGGAGTACTGTAACCGGGATTTCCAGTTCTCTTCCCGAAGAGCCTAGATAGCTCCTGCTGAGGACCAATCGCGAATGGACTCTCCCAGCGCAGAACCAATCCAACTCAACGCCAGAGGCCAACAGGACCTGCTGCCTGGCATAGGATCTTGTGGCGACGGAGGACTGTGAATAAAAGAGCGTGTGGGATCGCTTCGAGTCGTCGAGCTGACCGATCTGTTGGTACCGAGTCCCTAATGCGTCAAGGGCGAGACCGAGGCCGTGACCAGGGAGCGTGTTGTCTCAGGAGTCGTCCCGGCTGTAAAGTCCGCCATCCCACGTGAGAAGGAACAAAAAAAGAGAAAAGGAAACGAGTGTCCATGTTCACCATCTATCAGCGTGGGATTTCTGCCTTTCGACTCTTTACTCCCTTCTCTTTGGCCTCATTTGCTTGCTGTCGGGTCTGTCGGGGCCGCTGGAGCTTGGATCGTCGCTTGTTCCGGTCTGACAGATTAATCTCATCTCGCCGTTAAAATACGAATTGGACACAGCTTCCATGTTAGATCAGCTTCATTTTCTGCTGTCCCTGTCGCCCAATCATACCTTCCTGTCTGGTCCCTGCCACGGGGTCATTGCCTGGGCATCCAGTGCTCTCTTGCCACTCCCATCAGAGTTACGAATTAGAGTCGCTAGTAAACGGCTCAGCCTCCCCTTTAGAGCGCAGCATCACCCCATGCCAACCCCTCTGAAAATTATCAGAACCATAAAGAAACTAAAGTCGCCGTCTAGTCAGTCACTTGCTCATTTGTGGCGTCAACGCAACGCGCTTGGTGCTACCAACCACGAATGCTCTGGTGGCGACCCCTGATCCACTACTAATCGAACCGTCAAATAGGCTACCATGACTACGTCAGGCGCCAGGAACAACCTCATTGGTCCGAACAAAGGTGGTTTCCTCGCGGAGAAAAGATGTATAAGTTCTTTTGCGGCTCTGCGACTGTGTGAACACCAGTGTCGACCTGAAAGCATGGTCTTGAGGCCCAAGATTTTGCCCCTGAGTGTGAGAGTGCATGAATCACTTTCTACAGCGCCCCATAACCGCCGTCACTATTGATCACTCACATCGAATCAATCTTGTTCTGACCTTTCACGGGCCAAGTTCACCATAGTGAACGAGCACAAAGATTCACACCGGTGATTCTGCTGTACCACTTACAAATCTGCCGATTCATGCTGATACTTGGACGCATCGCCTCATGATTGCGCCAAGTTGTGAGCACGACATCGAAGTACAGATCTCCGCTCAAGATAGGTACTTACGATGGACAAGAGGCTCTGAGTTATACCCTGCCGAGTCTGCAAGCTGTCTAGCCCCAACATGTGATGGTTGGGCTGCTTGATGTCTAGACAGCAGGCTGCGGTCTCTCGTGCAGATCATGACAACGGCATGAATTATCCATCAAGGGTGGGAGCCTTGAGGAGAACTTCAAGTATGTCAAGCGACATTTTGCCCGAATTGTGTGGGAGTGGTGTGGGAGTGGTGTGCATCCTCTTCGTGAAGGCATACCTCACCCATCGCCGATACTACTTAACACCTAAGGCATTTTTCAGCCTCAACTATTTCTGCTCATGGATATAAAATGGCACGTCGCCCGCATTTCTGGCGCTGACTTCGCTCTCTTCCTTGGCGCACTCAAGTGAGACATCCGACTCCCCACGAGGATTCCGCCATGAATTTCATCGAGCTCAAGTGTTCCTCCGCTTCCTGGTATATCTAGTTCGAAGACGCCGAAGGTTATCGTGTTTACAAAAACGTTGAACACTGTCCATGTGTTTGTGAGTACTATATCCCTTACTGTTCACATCTTGCGAGAGAGCCGAGTGAGCCGCAAATCAGACCACAAAAGTGTCAGAAGCCTGAATTGTCTGCATGATTACATATTCGCATTTCTGTCGGTCTGTCATGTTATGGTCGGATGATTTTCTTTTTTCTTTTTTCTTCTTTTACTCCTTCTTTATTGTTTTATGTTCCATTTGGTTGTTCATGTTTAAGCGGATACGGGGCAATGCAGAAGAGGGACACTACAGGCAGGGGTCAAGAGCTCCGCAGAAGTTTCAGCAGAGCCCTCTCTTAAAGCCGTTGCCCTTGTCTCATTGGCCTTCCAATCCGATGCCATGTGGGAATGATAAGGTTTTCAGGGGAGGCTGGACTCAGAGGACTTTGTTTACGACGACTCTTCACGCTCACGGACTAATACGAAGTGATATGGGCGAGCGTTGAACCTACTCGACGGTGGATCTGCATTACCTACGGACACCTGGAACGACACATGTACAGCCTCAGGGGACATCGGAGCAGCTGCCAACATCAGACGAGGACTGCCTGCTACGAATACTTGGCACACCGCAACGAACGCAAGAAATACCACGGAACGGCTTCCTTTGAACCCTTGACGGCATTCGAATGGGCCCTAAGGACGGTGTCGATGGGCCGTTCCAGTTTCAGGTCAGACAAAGAAGGGAAGCCAAAGAAGCTTGCTATGCTAGCAGTCTGGACTGGGCTTGTCGTCGTCTAGTCCATAGGAGAAGGAAGGGGCACCCGTCTGGGCCCCTGGACGTCGAAGAGCCTCCAAGAGCCTCATGGAGCCGCAAAGTCGTGGCACAGACACAGCCTACCGCTTCATAGCCTTCGACACTCGAACCCTCGCTCTACACTTCTCGATTGACGGACACGGGCATATCACCAGCGAATGAGACCGAAGCACCACACACACATCTCGTCGACGACAGATGAAGGAAGGAAAGAGGGAGGGTGCCGGGACGCAGGCAGACGATGCGGCTCAACTGAGAGGAAAGCCACATGCGGCTCTGCAGACGCGGGTCATCGATGACTCCGAGAGGAAGGGTGAGGGTACACGGCATCGCAGAGTGCCCTGGCCGGCCTGGAGGGTTTGAAAATCAGCCTTGTGGGTCACCTCGGCACTAGTCTCCAGGCAGACGGGACCAATATCCAACACGCTGGACGAGGAAATGAGAGCGGCTGGGAGCAGGAGAGTGCCGACTCTAAGCCGTGTATGCGGCTCTGCGGCGGCTCTTGAGATCACGACACCCCTTACGGCACTCGATGACTCAACAAGGGACCGAACTATGCATCGAGGGGATGGCCTGCTCATTGGAGGTTATGCGCAAAGTCGCCCTGCAGGCTGCACGTCTCGACGCACCGGCGAGGCCAAAACCACAGGGTTGGGACCCCGTCGGGGGATTGACTGGACATTGGCTTCCTTTGCCCAGTCCAGTCAGAGTGCTCATGACCAAGAGCAGAAACAAAGCTTTATTGTCTAGAGCACTAGGGCGGCGCGAGAATGGCTGTGTCGAGGACCGCTTAAGGCTGCAGAGGTCCAGCTCCGTGGCAGAAACTCGGGCGTTCCCACGTTGTTGCCTTGCTGTCTTAGCTAAGTGGAGCATCCCGCGCTTGCTGGCTGCCCCGCCCAACGCGGAGTGGCGACGTGCACATACCGGGGCAGGCTGGTTTACCACATAGGCGAAGGATTTTGAGCCGCATGCATCTACTGGGGGTCGCCCGACCACTGAGCAGCACTGAGCAGCGAGTAGCGGCCAGACTCTCCCTCCACGTCCCTTTCCTGCCTCCCTCCTTGCCCATCGCCCAATTCACGGACCAGAACCACCCGCATCGACGTCACGGACCTGGGCATAGCGAACATGGAATTATACCGTGTGACTCGCATTCGCCGGGATACCTCGATCTCTCTCTCCCCCTCTCATGTCCTCAATGGACACTCACCACTCATGTGATTGCGACCTAGGGCTCCGGAAGTGCCCGCAACGTCATGGCGAACCCTTCCCCGTAATTTCTCTACTCTCTTTTTCTCTCTCTCCAGTCTACGGGCATTGCCGTTGGGTTTGAAATTGGCTAAGCCACCTCCAGACCGAATCGCACGCGTTACCAACCGTCTGGCACCCCGTGGCTGCCTTATCCTGTCACCGAATTCTGCAGCAAGGCCAATTTGCTTCATCAGGTTTCCTGCTGCCCTCTCTGCCTGTCATCACAGGCGGTCCCCTAATGCGCCAATCGGCTGGGCTATATGGGCCCCTGGCCGTGGGACGGGGATGACTGTTCAATGCGCAGCGAGGCGGATGGGTAGGAGAACTGCTCGACTACAGTCTCCTCGACCTCTGAGTGGAGGGCCCTTCTCGGCAGGTCCTCGAACGCGTGACGATTCCCACTGACGGGACCAGGGGTTAGGCACTTGTTCTGAGTCTTGTTGCAGCTCTGAATCACATCTGCCTAGGGCAAAGGCTCATCTCCTGCGATGCACCTCAGCGAGTGCTGCGGTCGGTCAATGTTGGCTATGTCGTTCACGTCGCAACCTGGTCGCCTCACGTTTCTGGTTATGCCTGGCTGCGATGGCTGTGAAGTGGAAATACGCGGTTTTGTTCGCCTTGTTCTCCCTTCGTTCCAGGCCATAATTTGAGTATAAGATTCCCAATGCATCTCGCCACTGCTATCACGTCTTCTCTTGTTATTCCATCGTCACTACTGCAATCTTGTGCCTTTCCTCGCTTCTAGCAATCCCTACAGCCCTGCAAACACCCAATCAATCCACTAGCACCTTTCCCAGTAACCAAACTTCATCGTGATCTACTCAGTATGGGCAAGAGCACGACTGTCTACATCTGGAGCTGCTGCTACTGCGGTCACGGGGGTATGAATGTCAACACGACCCCACAATGTATGGCCTGTGGTGTTGTTCGATGTGGCAACTGCCGCGTCGAAGCGCACAAGGTTCGCGGACGCGGATAAGGCTTCTAGACCTCAATTGGTACGATACACAGTATTATCATATCTTCAATGCCAGGACCATGCTGACAACCTGTCTCAGATGAGAGTTTTGTCCGGTTGGCGCATCCATACGAGCAGAAGACATTAATCTCTGGCCTGACGCCACCCTACCCTTGCTCAAGCCACCGACTTAGTCTCATTTCATGAGCACTTCATTCCTGTTGGGCTCATCAATAAAACGAATATCGACCAGCGGCGGAGAGTACGAACACAGCTCTTCGTCCCTCGCTTCTCTCACCAACCCACTCCTCTCCGCCTATGAAGATATCCAACACCATAGCCATACTTGGCCCCGAGCCCTATCGACGACGACAAAATGATACATGGAACTTATTCCGTGTCAATCATCACCACCACTCTACCTCAGGATTGTCACGGCTTTGAAATACGAAGCGAGCGTTGGAGTTATTTCCTGGAGTTTATTAGACGGACACAAAGAGCTTTCAAAGAACGCATATGATCGCAAGATCCGATCCGAATTTCTTTTGTCCAGTGCGGAGGAAATATCATTGCGCAATTTCATCAATGGCGGGGATTAGTCTAGAAGGGTTGCCTGTTTGGCCACAGGCCGCGAGGATCTGCGGACACGGCATTGATTTCGCATCCGCATACATATACACATGGAGTTTAGGAGCAAATGTCACTTTCATCACCATTATCCGCCCGCAATAACGGACACAATCGTGAATGCTTTCGTTCTGTGGATCAGGGGCGTTTCGATCTCTATGTCTCTCCGCCGCCCGTTTTTGCATTTCACTCTGTACCCAAGACACACAATTCCAGTCGTGAATAATTATTTACACCAGGCAGCTACAAGCACACCAGACGCGCGGTCTTACTAGCAGTGTTGTGAGGTGAAGTCGTCAGCTAATTGCAAGACCACTCGGGACTGCCTGGAGGTTCAAAGCGGCGTGAACCAACCAACCGTCCCAGCCTGGCACGCCCAGGTCTGCCTATCTTCACCATGCCAAGGTACAGATGAACGCGCCTCTCAACACACCGTTCCAGAATCGACGCAACGATACAAACGGCCGAGGGCGGTGCTTCACAACTTCTCTCGTGGGGTTGGGCAATATACGTTATCCAATCGCATAGGTATCCGGTAAAACCCCCCTTTGCATAAAAGAGGGGTCTCATATCGTTGTGCATACACTCATCGCGTAAGCCAACAAATCAGCTCCCCACACCCACCCAGCCCGCGACGTTGCACAGAGCGAAAAGGGAGTTCTCCAACTCACTTACTCACCAGGCTCTGGGGGTGTTATTGTGTGTGTTGCACCGAGACTCGGTTTGCCAGATGGGGTACATCAACCCTCCCACTCATGCACCTGCATCCATCCCGACCTGCCCAAAACAGCCAGTCCTTTTGGGAGAGGATTATGTCAGCCCGGCGGGAGGAACCAAACTGCATTGCTCTGTGGTTGGGCGCAAAAAGACCTACCTGCAAGGCACGTTTCGTCGCAGGGGGGCACGCCCAGAAATCTCACTTACACACACATAAACAAAATGTGCACAGCCCTCTAGAGCCTCAAAACTGTATGTGTAGAAGGCCTCATGCAACCCCAGCACCCATATTCACCAGAAAGTCCTACGGCAGCCAAGCACTGCGCTGCGCCCCGGGCGCACCCTTCCCAAGGGCTCGGTAGCAAGGCTCTCGTATAGCAGGCCTGTCAGGTACTGGGAAGGGAGAGGGAAAAGAGGCAAAGGGGTAAATCGCAGAGCCTCAAGCCTCGTGTGTGCCCACCGGTGTCTGGTGTGTGTCTGTGAGAGTGATGTGCCCCTGGGGCGAGGGAATGAAGCTAAACCGTCTTATTATTCATTTCTTCTTGTACCTGCTTGCAGAAAAGAACCCCACCATCACGGGTAGCGGCCCGTCGAGAAAGGGAGGGGGCCGAGGAGGGCCCATATTGCGCGTAAGAGCCCTGAGGTTGAAGACAGTAACCCTTCCTTCCTTCCATCCTGCCTGGCAGGTCTCATCCTCAGCATAGCAAGCAAAATATGTTTGTAAAATAACGTTGTGCCACTGCCATGCTGATCCCTCCCCCTTTCACCTTTGACATAGATGATATCCCATATACTGTTACATGAGCTCCTTCAAGCCCTTGGTTGTCTCTCCGCCTCCCCATCTTCATCTCGTCGCTCTGGCAGAGGAGCAGACAAAGCTTAAGACTTGAAACGTTTCCACTGATAAACAGGTGCACATCCTGCGAAACTGTGCTCACCATCCATTGCACAGACTTTCCTTTCCCCCACTTGAGCCATGTCAGATCTACTCTGGGTCTGTCACAACGCGGATCTTATTCTGCGTGCGGGACAGCTCGAGCGCCTTCCTTGGGCCCTTGACGCTGATGGACCCGGCCTCAGCGGTGGGTGCACGGTCCGTCTTCGCGTACTTCTTCGTCGCTTTGCCCTCCTCGGCATCTTCTAGGATGCTCTTCTTGGCGATTTGCTTGGTCTTGACCGTCTTGACTGTCTTGGTAGTCTTCGTAGTGGCGGTCTTCCTGCCGGTAGACTTGTTGATCGTGTGCTTGGCGCTCTTGATAGTGCTCTTGAAACTACCCTTGCCAGCAGCGCTGGTGATGTTGCCCTTGATACCGCCCTTTGCTTTGGCCACTGAGCCCTTGAGCGCTGAGCCCTTTACAGCCCTCTTGCGGCCAGGACCAGCTGACTTCCCAGCCGCTGGTTTCGCTACAACTGTGGCAGAACTCGAGGTCAGGCTCGCAGCAAGCAGCAACTCCTTCCCATTCTTGTTGTACGTCCTGGCCGCCTTGACGAGCGTAGATTTGCGGACCGAAACTGTCTTAACCGGCGTCTTTTGTGCTGCTGAGCTGGAGAGAGCCGCCTTCGCATTGACCGAGATGCTGTTGGCGGTTTTCTTGACTGCCGCGGCGGCCTTTGCGCTCAAGGAACGCTTGACGCCCGTGGCCTTGATCACCTTGCGCTTCTTGTTGGACGTGCCCGTGTCTTCCTCACCTTCGAGGAGTGCCATAAGCTTGCGTTTGCCGGCCTTGGTCGCGGCTTTGACAGTATCCTTGATGCTGCCTTTGACAGCCTTGACCTGAGTCTCGCCGCGAGCAATCGTGGGAGCCTTGGGTCCCAAAACTCCACGGCAGTTGGCGCTGCCACAGAGGCACTTCTGTACATTCTTTGCCGAGAAAGGATCAAAGTTGTAGTCGTACGTCAGCTCGTCCCCAGTCATGATAGGTTTTTCGCCTGCGAAGAGCGCCATACGTGGCTGACCACCCACGATCCACTTCTCCATACGACAATTCGGTGCACATGAGTGATTTACAAATCGAGCAATGCTGCCAGTCGTTGCATCAATAATCATGTTCTGATCGAAAGCCATGAGGTAGTAACACTTGAATCAGATGTCAGCCTTTGGTCTGTGAGCAGTGCGACTGACTCTCAGCTTACCTCATTGTCCTTGTACTTTTCGTTCATCCGGTTTTCACACTCAGCCTGTGTGATGATCTCCCCAGTATACTCCATGATAATCTGATTGGGCTCAAAACAGCGGTTGCTTCTCACACCGTAGCCACGATCAGAGGTCTTCACAACCTCAACACCAACTCGGTATCGCCCGCCCTTCTTGGTGCGTGCAGTCAGATTCTGAAAAGCGCGGTTGTGGCAGTATTCCTTGCCAGCATTACAGTTCGTGTCGTCGCACTCGTACAACATAATGCGATTCTGACAGTCTTCAGTGCATCCATCATCAGGCTTGCAGATACATTTTGACTGGTAGTCCTTGAAGTGGTCCGTCTTCCGCCAGTATGTTCCAGCGTCTCCGACGAATCGATCTGGAAGGGACAGTCAGTGCGCATTCCAGACAAGAATGGATGGGTAGTCTTACTCTTGGTCATCTTGCGCCACTCATCCGGTTTGGGTTGACCAGGTGGCAGTGGGTTGCAAACATCAAATGGCAACTTGAAATCTCGACCGTTGATGAGAAGTCTCAAGCCAGCAAACATGGGCAAGGGAAATGTCTTGTTGACTTTCCCGGTGGGCGCAAGTTCCGGGAGTTGCGCAAGCTTCTTCTTCTCAGCAGTACTCATGCCTTTGGTATAGTCCAAGGGGGCTGGTTGGCCTGCATACAGACCCTTATCCAACCACTTCTTGACGCGTTTCTGCTTGGGCGCAATTGTAGGAGTCTCTTCCTTGGACGTCTCGGTTTCGGTCTCGGGCTCAGGTTGCGTCGCTGCGCGTCCCCTTTTGACCTTCTTTTGAACGGGCTCGCCGGCTTCGTCCAACTCGTTGGGGTCGACATACTTGCCATTGCTCCAGATAGTGTGAAGCACAGGCTTGGCCTCAACTCCAATGAACTCGTTCGTGTCCTGGAGTCTTCTGAGCTCGCGTGGTATGCGCGCATTCTCGAACATCTTTCGTCCCCGCTTGCCCACTGAAGCAGCCTTTGTGATGATTGACTCGGCGGCAGCCGCACCAGAAGCACGCGTAGAGATCCGCGTCGTGGGGGCTGTCTTTGCCTTGTACTTCTTGTTGTTTGCAGCAGACTTGGTCTTCGCGTCGTTGTGTACGGTCGCGCTATGCGCTATTGAAGGCGAGTTGGGCGCAGACAGAGACCAATTCATGTCCAGCGCGTCGACGCCGCGTTGAACGATGCTGTCGAGACTAGGATTGATGCTTGCATCGTTGTTACCAACCAGTGTGTCGCCCGATATAGTTCTCCTGCGCTTTTCCCTGACGGAATCGCCATTGGCGCGTCTCTTGCCGTGGATGTGGGTGCCTGCAAGCTTGGCCAAGTTGTAGACGGGGGCCTGTGAACTCACGCGCCCGAGTCGAGCGCGTCTTGGGGTGGGAGTTTCATCGTCGGGAGCTGGAGTGGACGCCTTGGGGGTTTGTTGGCCTGTCTCGGGCAGTTCGTCGGTGGCAACTTGGACAGTCTGTTCAATATGCTCTGTAGGCTCTGAAGGCTCTGCAGAGCCGGTGGCGGGCGTGAGTGCTGCAGGTGGGTCGAGAGCTGGGAGAGTGGCTGTTATTTCGTGCTTGGAAGTGTCAGAGGCGACGCTGGCAGCGTCAGCAACGGTGGTTGGGGGCGTGGACGTGAAGGACGCGTTGTTGGAAGATGCATCGGTCGGGAAGCCGGAGAATTGGAAGCTCGACTCGGAGGGAAGGGCAGGGAGCTCAACGCTGTCAGGAACAAGTGCAGGCTCGGGCGTAGGGAGAGGAAGCAGCTCAGCACGAGGCAGCTCAGCCTGAGCAGTCTCAGTGAGGAGGCCGGCCATCCCGATGCGTTGAGAGACGCGACGGGAGGTGGATCAAATGAGCAGATGCAAGCCGACGCGGGCGGGTTGATGGAATTGACGCGTCGCTTGATGTTGTACGGTGGAGAGTGAGGGAGGGGAGGCGGGTTGAGGTGAGGTGAGGTCCAAACAGGAGGGAAGCCAGCAATGGACGCGGATAATTAAGAAGGTGTGGCCGGGATCCTAGCGCGCGACAAAGTCCACATGAGAAAGGCCTTTTGTATCCGCCGCGCAACAACAGCCCAACCGCTGCAGATCAGACAGACTGACAGACCGACCTGACAGACCGACCAGAATAGATGACTAAGACCAGCTGTGCTCAGCTGTGCTGTGGGCTGAAACGACCACTTTCTGTAGAACAAAATTGATGACTGGCTGATGATTTCGCTGAAGAGCAGTGGGGAAAACAGACGACTATGTGCTGCGAAGTGCAGTGCAGCGCGGTGCAAGATGGTTGTTTCTCTCCCGACAATTACTGTACCTCACTTGCAGCTTCTGTCGTGTGGAATGATGGAGTGGTGATGATGATGGTGATGGCGATGGCGGACGAGCGACAAAGGCAAGCCCAACAGCCGGATTGTTGATGTGGCTGCGCGGAGGTCACGTTGTCAAAAATGGGAGAGAGGAAGGTTGATGTTTTGGGAATGAGATTGAGAGAGAAGGAGTGAGTGGGTGGAGTGAGCAGGCGGGCTGGCGTGCGTGTGTGCGTGCGTGCGCAGGAGTCGGTCGGCGTCCAGTCGAGACAAGACAAGAGGCTGGCTCGGGAAAAGAAAAACTACTGGGTGGACATCTTCTCGTTGCGAAATCTCGACATTAGACACTGTCTGCTGATGAGTGAATAAATGGCCGGACAGAGCCCACACATTCCAGCCCAGACCTCCCGATAAGCAGTATCTCCTCCTCCTATTGTGTGTGTGACTCTCTGCTCTCTGCTCTCTTTATCTCTTTCTCTTCTCTTCTCTGCCGGCACCTCAATCCGAGATGGTCGCGCTTTATTGCTTCCCCCTGCTGATATAAAGGGAGTAGTCAGCTTTGATTTACCCATGCACAGCATATGGCACTGGCTCCCAGCGCATGGTAGGCTCGTCACCAATGTTCACCAGAAGAAACTGTCACTCGAGAGACCATTTTACTCGGGGTGGATATCCGTCCATCCCACCGGCGACCGCCAAGAAGGCTACCATCCCTGACGATGCCATCCTCGGACGAGTCGGCGTTTGTCTTGACGAGCCTATTGATACGGCGAGAGACACTGGCAGCTTCGCTTATATCACGTGCTCCTTGGTTTCAATACTTTGCAAAAAACGACTTATCGCGGGCAATCAAATGTGTCGACTCCCTGTGATGGGACGTCGTAGCCCGTCGGGGCAAGACTATGAGCACGAGGCCCGGTTGAGGCCTAGACTTGTGCGAGCTGAACAGTCTTCACCTGCCCGCCTGAGGCAATGAACCCTCGAGGCCGACCCTACCCCTTGCCTGATAGGGGTTGACTACCGGAACAGTGCCAGTGATTGATGCATTGAGACACTCCCTGATTACCTCCGGCAGACGAGGGACAGTCCTATTTCAAGGTATCCAGTGGTGTCTTGATCAATCCCTCCACCTTGACACCACTCGAGTACCCCCCGGTTGAACCCTCCCAAACTAAGTACTCTGTTGTTGCCATTGTGTCTGTTGGGACCACCTATTCAGGTCAACCCGCGGTGGTGATCACGAGGACTACGATGACCAATGCTCCTGGAGGAGCACAGCATTCACAAATCACGTGTGTACCTTCAGTCCTCCTTCTGAGAAATTCAATTGTTCCAAATGGCCAATATCGGCTGGCTGCTTTGTCTGCGTCGATCAAGGTCAAGAGGCCTTCTTCGACCATTCTAGCGGCGACGGATATGTCACAATTGACAATAAAAACACCTTTTTTGCTCTGCATTAATACTGCTCCCTCTGCCCAGGTGACTTGCCATTCAAACCACAAGTGACTACTCACGGTTCTGGAAGTCAGCCCTATTTGGACGAAGTGGGACGCACGTTGAGTTTCCTAGTGGATTTGTCCCTATCACAGCGGACCACCTGTGTTGTGTCCGAGGAACTCGACAAATAAGGCGAGAAAAATACCACATAGAAGAATTCCGCTCGATATTGAACCTGGTATTCACTTTTCACAAAAATATCGGACTTGTCAATTTGTTGCAGTTGAAGATGTCCGTGGCACCAACAGCCAGACAGGCGCCACTCAAGCGCTGCTTGCAGCTGGGGCTGTACAAGGCCGGGAGAAATTCACGGTCTTGAGCCGCTTAAAACCAAGGGAATTATATGAGAAGACCATTGCTCCGCTGTCGGGCAACCAACCGTGGGCATGAGGCCAATATCGGCGAGTGACGTGATCTCTGCTCGTGAATCTTGGGACTACCGATAAGAAGTTGAGGCGAATTGCACCAAACGACAGACAACTTTGGAGTTTTTTTCTTATTCTCTCAGCATGAAATACTCACACATATACACAGATGATAGCAGGGCCAACATTGCGAGATTCGATGGTCTGTGGTTGAATTGGGCTGAGAGCAGACTTCCATTTTGGATGATCATACGTCGCCTGATGTGGGCACGGCACCGGAGACCGGGGAGATCTTCCAAAGTTCAACGGGGCGCGCGAACGACCTCGGAACACGACCTTCAGCATCACGAGACTCATCCACGTGCATTTACTATGAGATGATCGGGTATTTGGTGGAAATTCACCTCGCATCTTTGGTACCGCTTTAAGAAGACCTCAGTGAATCGCAGAGGATATACCGTTTTTGCCACCACCGACAGATGCAGCCCTACATTGGGTTGAACCTTTTGATAGATGTGGTAAGGACACGAATGATCTTGAAGCAGAACATATCGAGTAATACTTTCATTTCTAGCAACATTACTGAAGAATTCCCTTACCAGCAAATGTTTTATCTGTTGAAATGTTGCCATCAGGCCTCTAGAAAGGCTGCTGCCACTCACCACCAGGGGCGCAGTCACTCACCCATTATATCGCCACCTCGAATATTATTGACCCCAAAATGGCAGAATGATCAAGACCAGCCTTTAATTCCTCGGACTTCAATTCTCAGATCATCTCTAACTCGCTCGAGATTTGTTGATTGTGCCCGTCACATCAGGACCCTTGAAAGCGTCGTAGCCGGCCAGCCAGCCAGCCAGCCACAGCAGCCCCCTTCCCTGTTACCCCAGAATCGAGGGGTCGGTTGACACAACAGGCCACACGCCCTCACGCGTGTGCTTCGGACGCCGTTTCCAGACCATAGGCTTACCTTTATCGGAACATTCCTTGAGAACAGAGGGGATCCCATTGATCAGCGGAAGTTGAAGCTCCTCGGTATTTCACGGCTCTGCATCAAGCAGCTATCCTGGGTGTGCGTGCCAACACAGCTGCGTCAGCCCTAGAGAGCACAAAGGTACGGGTCGCAACGTCATTGACTCCGGTCTAGGCACGTAATGAGGCTTCGAGGTCAGAGGCGCGAAGTGTACGCCAGTGAGAGAAGAGACAAGAGGTCTCCTGAACCTTGACCACGAACCCAGGTTCCCAAGGTTAGCATAAGGCAGCCACACCGATGAGAATAGCAAAGAGACCAAGAGGAAAGTGAAGAAGAGATCTTTTCAGGACAAGCACAATGTTCTAAATTAAATACACACCCTCTTTCCCGTGAGGATCTTCCAGTAGAGCCGATCAGCAACGGTAGTGTCCAGCACCACAAGCCACGAAGCCAGAGAAAGCCAACTGCTGATGGAGCTATCGCAAGAGCAGCCTCAGGCCAGGCGCGCAGCGGCTTAAGCAAGATAGGGGGAGAGGGGAAGGGGGACTTGGCGAAAGGGAAGTAGACTTCGCATGCTACAACCGGGACCCGGCGCTTGATACGAGTCGCCGACAGTGAGCAGCCCTCGATCATCGTCTCCGTGCGGCTGGAATCGCAGCGGCCCCCTATACCGCGAGGCTGCGCACTGCCACCAGGTGTCATTGGGGAATCAGTCTGGCCTGATCCACAATGTTAATATCACGCGAGCCACTTACCCGGCTTTCGCGATCAAACTGGCGCGCCTCCCACGACAACAGAGGTAATGAAGGGCTCGGCCATACACTCAACGCCTTTCCCTCAAGGAGGAGGAGACGAGTCAGCCTCGCCGGCATTTTGAGCTGGGAATCCACGTGGAAGTGAGGAGTGCTGTGGGCTGGCTACCTGGGCAAGTTGCACATCCTGAGAGATTGCTCACTCCGACCTGAGCACAACACCACTGCCTCTCAAGGATCCCACATCATCACGGACGTAATAAAACTCTATGTAGATTCTGCCACAATTGAGCGTAGACGGGGGTCAGCTTTCTTAGAAGGCACCCTACATTGATGAAAAACGCACCTGCTTAGCCTGGTCGAAGATGCTCAGGGGGCTTGAAAGTTGTGACATGCCCACTCCTTCACGCGTCACGTCCGGCCTGATGTTGGAATCCAGGAAGACTCATATACGGCGTAGCCATATGAACGCATGCAGGTCCTGTTTTGTAGTTCAACAATATCACTGGGCAGAGGAAAACAATAGGCCACTGACCCAATCCATTAAAGTGTGTACATGTTCAGTGCGCAAGCTTGCGCAATGCGCAGAGAAGCGGGTTGTGCATCATTTCTCATTCCTATGGCTTCTTACTCCCGAAGCCAGCCTTCTATCACCCATCTCGAGCGAGGTCACAACTAGGGCCTGCGAGAAATAACGTTCCCATATCTGGCCGTCCTCCAGATGACCGATGATATTTCAAACCAACACAGAACGTATATATATACACTCCCCCGGGGTCATGAATGCTAATCAACTACACATAGTCTATCCAGCCAGGAGTAGAGCGGGATCAGCTGATCGGCTGCCTACTTGTCCCTTATTTTTCCATCCAAGTTTTTGGGGTATCAATCAGCGGTGCCTCAGCCGTTTTGAGACCCTCTGCGCTGGCAGACCGGGTAGCCTATCTACTCTATATTTTGCGACCAAGTGGGTGGGGGTATCCAGCAGATGCAAACAAAAACACACAAGGGCGTTCGAAATAAGGCAAATCCTCTTTTTAACATTTTCCCCTCTTTTCCTTTCTTTTCGCCTTCTCTTCCCTGCGACTAACCTCCTACCCATCCATCCTACCCGCCAGCCTCTCACTCCCTCGGTACACTGTTACCCCTCAGCATAACCCTCTGAGAGTGATTCTGCTGCTGATGATGTTGATGCTGCTGATGGTGCTGCTCTCTTGCGTCGGCGCTAAGCGCCACATTCGCCATGTGACTCAGCCGGTAGTGGTCGACACGGTGGTCCGCCTGCGAAGATGATGGGCGGTGGTCGCGCAGTCCAAAATCCGTGACGCTGCTCCTCTCCTTGGTCCGCGTGTCACCCGTACCGCCGACGCTATTGCTGTGATTGACAGGCGCAAACGCCCTCGTCTCGTTGCCTAATGGCCGGTCCCCATAGCCGGAAGACGAGGGCGCAGCGGTGGCCGTGGTATTAATGGGCGGCAGCGACGGCGGGTCGGGCGAGTACCCGCCACCGCTTCGGCCCGATGTGTCGTCGCCTTCCGTGCCATCGCCCTCACCGCCGCTCGTTACTCCGCTGGCCCCGTTGCCGACCTCGCGTTTCAGCCAGTTGAGCTCGTCCTCCGAGATAGTCTTCCACCCGCACTTCGCATGCTTCTTGGTGCAGCCCTGGCAGGCCGTGAGGTGCTTTACGCACTGCACGCGCAGTCTGCGGCACCGGTCGCAGGGCGGGTAGATGGTGTCACCCTTAGTCAACTTCTCGATCCGCGCAGTCACAAGAGACCGGTGCGTGTCGGATGGGTCGTCAGACTGTATTGTTGAGGAGCGCTGTTGCTGCTGTTGCTGTTGCTGTTGTTGATGCTGTTGCTGGGGTTGTGATTGTGATTGTTCCGAAGCCCCCGGCGAGGGGCGCCCGCTTTGTGTGTGAATGGGCTGGATTGGCAGTTTGACGCTGGAGATCGGGGGTCCCTGTTGCTGAGTTTCTTAGCGATTGACGTCTTCTCAGATGGTGGTTGCGTCGACTGCTCGGTTGACAAAGGTGATCACATGGCGAGGTAGATGTATTGGTGAACAGGCAAACGGGAAGCAACACATGTCCGGCAATAAAGAATCACTCGTGGAGCAGCACCTCGCGAGACTTCTTCCCGCAAAGCATCACCTTGTGGAACAGCCAGCTACAAGACAGCCTCATACTAAGTGATCCTCCTTGCGATCATCTTGAATCTGAGTCCACAGGCGTAGCCTCTACTGGGTTGTCGTCCACAGGATCGTCTACGTCGGACCAAGAGGCAAGGCGGACGTGGATCCACACCATTGAACAGTGCGTGCTGTGTCGGTGGATTCTCCGCCGGAAAACGAGAGTGTACACGGGGTAGTATACTTGCTTACCTGTATGACGGGCGTCGTAGGCAGAGACACTGAGTTCTGAGCCGGGATCCTGGCGGAACCAGGCTGCGACTGAGAGGTGAATTGTTGAAGCAGGTCGGCGTGGAGGTCGTACGTAGAATTAGAGCGTGGAACTGCTTGTGGGTGGTTGACGGGTTGAAAGCCAGCGTGGTGAGTTGTAGGTGAGCGTACCGTGCGCCGGGAGTTAATGGCTGCCTTTCGGCCGCTGAGGTGGTAATTGAGTTGTCGCGCTTTGCGTGCCACCTCGTCGGCCTTCTTGATTAGGACTTGGAGTCTCTGTTCCATAATCTCCAGGGTGGCAAGCTCGGAATTTTCGTCTTCTTCCAGCGGCTGTAGAGGGGCCAAGTTGAACCTGTCCAGCGTTCCCGACATGATCAACCGCCAGTCATCCTCCGTGATCTCGACCTGGTTTCCCTTCAAGTAGAAGGAACAATAGCGGCCGCGGTCCGGACTAGAGGTGAGGGTGAATTCGCTGGGGCTGGCTTTGGCAAACTGGACGATATCTAGCCAGGTGACCGTATCCGAATTGTACGGATCTCTGCGGGTGGCTGTGATGGTGCCTTCAAAGAGCCCTTCCATAGCCTTGACCAGTCTCGGGCCTGTAAGTTTGGCGCCCAGATTCGCAGCCAAGCTCTCATGGCGACTCAGTACCCCTTCATAGTCCCCGATGAGGCCTAGCACATCCGAAAATACCTCGCCATCTCCCTGAATCAGTCTCAGTCTGGTTGAATTGGATCTGGCCAGGTAATTAATGTGCGCGCCGTTCCCAGACTGAGGAGGGGGTGGCTGAGGTATCCTGTCTTGAGACTGCTGGCCATTGTCGTCAGAATCGCGCTTCCGTTTGTGATGCTGGTCTGTCGCAAGGGGCTCCGGGTGTGCCATGCTGGGCAGCCCAGAGCACAACACCTCGCTGAGCCAAGTCAAAATCGCACGTGCTCGATCGGATCGGTAGGTGACAATATTTGGGATGGAGCAACATGAGTTGAGCGCTTCTCGTCAAGGCTGCTTCGCGCTCACACGACGGTCCCGCAGGAGGAAGGATTTCTGCAGGAGATTGTTCACCGTTGTCTGAGCGGAATGAGGCTGGCCAATGTCCTGAAGCGTGGTGGTTTGGGTTGGGGGTGAGAAGGGGGGGGGTGCCAGGTGGAGGAGCTGATGTTGAAGGTGACCACAAGTGACAAATAGAGCCGCAGCTATGACAGAAGGACTAAGCCACGCAATGCTGTCCCCAAAAGAGATTTGAACAATATTATCTCCAAGTCTATGAGGGTTGATGGCCCGGGAGAGGTTGTTATCCCAATTAACGGTCTGTATCGCAGCGAGGCGATAGACACATGCACAGCCCGGCCGGACAGCCAGGGATGTAGATCAACGAAATCGCTGTCTAATAGCCAAAACCAAAATGTCGCAAGAGTGCAGAGCGCGGGATCCGATCGGTTCCGGCCCAGGCTGGTTATTTTCAAGAGTCGAATTCCAGCTGTTTGGGGAAGATATGGGAGCTTCTGTGGCGGGTTCAAGGACCAGGGTGCTCCAATATGGAGGGTGGCATTGAAGTGTTGCTAGATGCGCCACAGTCGCAGGGAAAATAGCTGTCAGGCTTGGAGCTGATGGCAGGGGCGGCACCGTGTCGCGTAAAGAAAGTCGAGGTGATGTGACGAGGTTCGAGGTGGAGCGAAGTGAGGCAAAGCAAAGTAAAGCGATGTGAGGTCAAGTAAGGTGAGATGGGATGAGATGGAAGAGGTGAGACGTTGGCGCGTGTGTGCGGGTTGGGTTGCGGGTTGCGGGTTGCGGGTTGCGCAAAAGTAAGAGCGAGTGCGAGTGAAAGTGAGAGCAAGAACGAATGCGCCTGGACTTGGCCGGCCGCAGGTGTGCAGAGAGGTGCAGAGAGGCAGAGACTGGTTGCAGGAGCTCGGCTCGGCGCAAGGCACAGGCAAGGCAGGGCGCGACGGGGCGAGGAGGAACAAGACGCCAAGAGTCCACACTGGGTCAGTGAATCATGTTCGTTTGTGCGCTATCCGGCCCTCCTTTTTCCCACTGTCATCAGTGTCTCGTGTGTTTTGGAGACGTAGCGGACAGCAGCAGCAGGCGCCCTGTGTGTGGAGCTAAGCCGGGCGAGGACGAGACAAGGTACTTTGAACGCGTCTGCTTCTTGTTCCTGTTGAAGGCTGCAGCACATGCCAGGGGGTTTGGGTTAGTCCAGTTTACTTCTTCTGTCTGTCTGCTTGTCTGCCTCTCTGTGTGTCTGTCTATCCGCCCGCGTGCCGATGTGAACGACTTTGACGTGCATTGGTGATTTGTGGGGAGTCTGGCCGTGTGGGAGGAGTGCAACTTGGGGGGTCCCACACACCTACAGCAGACAGCAGGGACGACGCCGTCTACTGTGTGTGCAGACGGGGGGAGGGAAGGGGGGAGGGATTAGGGAATGGTACATGTGGGTGGGCGTGGGCGTGGGGCCGGCCACATGTACAATGCACATATGTAGACTATGTGTGTTTGTGGGTGTGCGTGCGTGTGTGCGCGTGTACATGTATCTATGTGGGTATGATTGGTATGAGATATGTGTGATAGGTGTACTTACCTGAGGTCAGATCTGTAGGCTTGCTATGTCATGTATGTCTTGTCCTGGTAGCGAGATGCACGGCGCGCGGTGGTAGGGCGGATGGACTCTCGAGAGGCCGGAGGGCGGGCGGAGTGGGACGGAGGAGGAGGTCTGGTGAGAGGAAGTGTGTATCCGACTGTCTGTCTGTATGTCCGTCTGTCTCTACCTAGGTGTGGAAAAAAGTGAAACAGAGGTGGTGGAGGAAAGGGGAGCAGAGATCGAGATCCAGGCACAAGGTCTGAGACGGATGGACGCTGGCTTGTATTGTAGATGGTTCTTGGCTTGGTCGTCGTGGGTTCGTCATGGCCCACCCAGGGTAGGGTATGTGTGGTATGTATGGTATATTCTGTGACCATCGACTTCCGTCCCGTACAGACAGACGTACCTATGTTCCTTTTCCTCTGTTTGTCCCCCCCCTCCACGTCAACTCGACACCTGCACCTCCAACCACGCCCGCGCCCAAGCCTGCAGCCTGCCACGCCCACGCTTTCGGCTCTTCTGAGTTAGCACCTCGCCGCCCCACGCAAACGCCACACAATGAAATTCCTCCGCCGTATCCCGGGGACAACAACGCCGTGATGTCGGTCACAAGGGGTGGCAGCGAAGGGTCAATTGGGAGGGAGGAAAGCTATGACTGTATGATGATGGCGAGCTGCGTTGGTCGAGCCGGACGTGGCCATGCTTTTGATGGGCACTGCTTCTTGCTATTATCTATTATCTCTCCTCAAGTAGACTATCAAATCAACACAGACACAGACACAGACGGTGACAGTGACAGTGACACACAGACACGGACACAGATTGCTGCGTGTTCTGTCCTGTCGCCAAGTCCCCAATTCCCCCATTTCCCCCAAAAGTCGCCTCCTGCCCGCCCCTCGAGTTTCCGCCCCTCTGCCTTGCCTTGTTTTTCTAGAACCATAGAATGGAAGCCTCCTCCTCCCCAGCTCGCCCCAGCTCGCCCCAGCTGCCCCCAACCTGGGAAACCTTGGACGCACGGCGGGCATGTCCCCTGCCAGGGGCCTCCTTGCAGCAGGCTGCATTCGGAAACAGAGCGCTGGCCCTCTGTTGGGGGCCCCTTCGCCCACCCCTGCGCTGTGTCTGTGTCTGGCTGCATGTGCGTGTGCGTTTGCTGTTTGGCTGTGCACCAGGTTTTGCCAGTGTCGAGTCCCCAGTAGTCAAAAACTCTGCATCGTACGAGAAATCCGTCGGATCGAAGCGGTCGCCTTCGCAAAGTCGCAACCAGATTCGCGGCGCCCCCAGGGCGGCGCCGCGATCGACAAGCCCAAGTCTGTGTTTCCGCCTCTGCTGCCCGGTGATGTCGAAATCGAACCACTTTGTCCCCTCTGGCGGCAGGGGCCCTTGTCTACGGGGGTCCTACGGCCAGAACGGGGGGGCTCCCAAGCGGCACAAAAAGTAATGTTTACGGGTCCCCTCTGGTCCAACTCCGTTTGCTGTGCTCCGTCCAACCCAACCACCACCCAAATCCTCCCCCCCTACCCCCTCACCCCTCCCCCTATAGGCCACTCATGGTCCGCTAATCCACGCATCACATAATACACGCCTAGGTAGGTACATGTAACCATGTACATACTGCAGTCTACATCCACGCATCCGCTGGGGCGGGAGCTAAGGCCTCTTCCGCCCCGGTCATCCACTTCGTCCACCTCATTCTACATCGTCCACATTTATTGTGTCTGTTTCACTGATGACAGACACCAACTGCCACCGCCCACCGCCCACCACTCCCCAGCTCCCATACCTGCACCTGTCCCTTTCTGGCACAACATTGAGAAAAGGTTGTCTCCGTATGTGCTGTGGCGCGTCAACACGATGTGATGGGATCGATGGCGTCCAGGCCTGTGCAGCTCGAACGTGCCACCCACCCCCTTCGTCTTCGGTTCCGGCACGGCACAACACAAACCTCCCCAACATGTCTGCTCTGCGCTCTGCACACGTCTAACAGTACCAAACTCTCACACACACACTCACACACACATATATATACATTGCATGTTAATGTCCTGTTACCAAGTTCTTGCACTCAGCTGAACCTTGTCACCCTCCGTGCTCCCACCACCCCAGTGCCCCCCAGTCCCCCTGAGCCGAGCCTAATACTACTCTGGATGACCACCAACATCCAGGAACTCACAGGCACTTGCCTACCGCCAAATCTTCGGAGCAAGTCCCATCCCCGTCTAAATCAAACCCCGGCAAACCCCGGAGGAATTCTCTGAGCTTGTGTCAGCCCATCTGGACCCCTATGACGTCTGTCTTCCCCAATTCCCTGGGGTTCATCTCAAAATAAGGTTGACATCTGTGGCGAGGGCGATTACTCCTCCCCCCGGATACCGCAGATAACACAGCGGCAGCCGGTCTGTTGTAGCCTGCCACCCCTCCCAGCTATACGTACAGACGACAGCCCAGCAGCCCCAGCAGCGGCATGACATCCCGCGGCCAATGGGCTCCTGTCTGGGCCGCCCGCGGTGTCGCATCCACCAGTGTTTGTCCCTGCCCGCTGGGCGTGGGAGGCGAGATGCGGCCCGAGGACGTGCAGCCGGGCGCGATGCCCTCTCCTGGTTCCTCCCACTCTCAAATACTGGTATAGGATGCCAGACTGACTCAGGACCCTGACTCCCCTGACGGGCCTGACGAGATTGCCGCCAAGTTAGTGATGTCACCATCTGCGAACTACTATACTCTCCTCCGTCTTGTTAGCCCCTATCCATGTCTCATGCCTACTGCATCTGTGTGGTAGACAATCATCAATATCATCGTGAAATTCTGGCTTGAACATCCGATGTTTGCGCAGAGTTCAGACAAGCAGGCACTGTACCATCCAGGGAGTATCACGAGTGCTCGCTCAGTTGCAGTTGACGCGTAAAACTGAGAGACCTCATCTGCCGCCTGTCGTCCTTCCTACAGTATTCCCTTTGATTAAAAATGTCGGGCGGTTGGACATATCGGCGGGCCTCATTTCCTAACTTGGCAAAAGAAACTACGTCGGTCGACGAGAATACTCGTACTCGGATTAGGCGCCATGAGGTGCCGAGGAAATATTATTATCGATGAAGTCAATAACATGCTATTTGAATTCCCGTGGTTTCACATCACATTTTGCATCTTCAGTCACCAATATGTCATCCCCTCCGCCGTGCTAACTTCGGACTGACTTTTGAGCCAAAACCTGGTTTGACCCTTGCCAGCCTTACGAAGGCCGGTATCCCCGGCCCTGCAATGTACCAAGACGAGATGTCGTGGTCATTTTTGAAGTTAGTCGTGATAGGGGGAGGGAATCTTTGTACCGTACCAAAGTACCCAAGCTGCCAAGCAGCCGCCTCCAAGGGTTACACCCGGGGGCAGGCCCCCCAACACCGGAGCCAACCCCCCGCCTGTGCGCAAACCCGCCTCACTAATGGGAACCCTGGCCGTCCGTCCCAAAGCTGAAGCTCTGCTCGCCTTGCTGTGCCGAGCTCCCAGCGCCTGGGAAACTCTTCGCCGCCCTGTCCCGTCACCTTCCCAAACCCCTCCAACGCCACCTGCAACATCGCCCTTCCCCCTGCCTCACATTTCCCACAACACACGAAACGAACGCGTTACCCTTTAACCCGACCGTCTGTTCATTTTCTTTTTTTTCGCCACCATCACGCGACCCCCCCACACACACCACCAACTCCAATCGCAATGGCAGACAGGGGATCTCACCGCGGCGGAGGCGGCCGGGGAGGAGGTAACTTCCGCGGGCGCGGCGGAGGACGCGGCGGTGGAGGGCGCGGTGGAGGTGGTGGCCACGGCGGCCATCACCAGAGCAGCAACCAGCACGGCGGCGGCGGCGAGGGCGGCGGCGAGTCGAGGCCCAAGAAGGAGAACATCCTCGACCTGTCAAAGTACAGCGACAAGCAGATCACCGTCAAGTTCAGCGGCGGTCGAGAAGGTGCGTCACCCCCAGCTTTACCTCCCTCCCTCCCCCATGGCCCAATGAGCTAGCTCTCCGTGTCTTTTGGGGGCACCTTGATGTGCTGACAGATGCGCGTGCAAATAAACAGTCACCGGCGTCCTCAAAGGCTACGACCCACTCATGAACCTGGTCCTCGACGAGGCCAAGGAGACGATGCGCGACGACGAGGGCAAGGAGACCACGCGGCCCCTGGGCCTGACCGTCGCCCGCGGCACCCTGATCGTGCTGATCAGCCCCGTCGACGGCAGCGAGGAGATAGCGAACCCGTTCGCCCCGGCCGAGGACGACTGAGCGAGTGTGCCTGCCTGCCCCCGGAGCGGCAAACATACGACAAAAGTCTGACATGGAGCAAAGCGAGCAGCACCAGCACGTCCCGAGTGGACAAGACAGCTGCGGCAGGGATGGACTGAGCTGAGGTTCTGACAAAGAAGAGAACGTTATCAGCAATCGGGCGGGGTGGAGGAAAAATTGGATATGCGCCGTGGTGGCGGGTCGCGCAGTCTGGCATCTCTGGGCACACCGGAGGCAATATAGCATCGGAAATCCTCAAAAAGGGCATGGTTCAGATACGGCAGCATCGACCAGGAACCAAGGATGCGGAAAAGTGCGTTGACAGATACCCAAAACAAATAAAAGAGAAAAACCGTCAGCAATTCATGTTCTCGGTTCTGGTCCTTGCTCCCAGTGTTGCTGACGAGCGTTTGCTGCATCAATACCAACCAAGGCAACCCGGAAGCAGAGGCTTTCGATCTCATAAACTAAATGTAGAAAAAGGAACCTCGTCGGTCCGCATTGCCATTGAGCACTGGCTGGCAGTGTAGATGAGCCACGTAGAGAGCCTGTTTGATATGACTAACACGAAATCCCGCCTGAAGTCCTCCACTTACGATTAAATCAAAGTTGATAGCGACGCTGAGGCCCGTATAGATACGATGAACCTACCGACATATAAGCCTTAATATAAACATCAACCTAAATGCACGGGCAAATCTGTTGTCTGCTGCGCAGGGGGGGCGGGGATTCCTAGGAGCGGCTTGTATTTGCTCTTGGTATTGCGTTTAGCCATTGGTTGATAGCTTGTATGTGGTGATCAGGATGCAGATCGACTTATCACGCTTGCCCTCGGCATCAAACTTTAGAGAACATCCCCAGCTCAACGAAGTGCCCTAGCTTGTTTTGCCACGTACCTTGAGCCCCACTTATCTTTTATCACTTGGCCCAAAACAAAATAGGATATTTGGATGGTATCTTGCACCGTTTTCCCTCCTTCTACCAAAAATGACATAGGAACAGTTAAACAGCGTCGAGAGAGGCAAGGGGCCAGAGAGACGAGTAGGAAGAGGGCAAGAGGAAAGAGAGGCTGCCCGTCAACGCTATGAAGACGCCGAGCTGGCCTCCTTGCTGGCCTCCTTCTTCTCGCTGGCAGGCTTCGCAGCCTTGGCCTTGGCCTCGTGGTCGCCCTCAACACTCTCCTTCGCAGGCGGGACCACCTCCTCCTCGCCGGCAGCCTTCTGCTTCTGCGCCGTCTGCGTGTCGACGCCCTCAACGTCCGGGTGCGGCGGGGCCACCGCCACCGGCTCCCCGGCTTCTCCGCCGAGCGGCGCCTCGAACTCGTTGCCGTCGGCGTCCACCATGCGCGTCCTTGTCTCGTACCGCGTCTTGAACTCGACCTTGCCCTCCAGCGACTTCACCTGCTCCTCGTTAAGTATGTTGCCGTCCTGGTCGCGGTACTCGATCCGCTCCTCGCGCTTCACCAGCCGCTGGCCCGGCGGGGCCGGTGCTCCGCTGATGCCCGCTGCGTCACCCTTGAAGAATTCCTCCTTGTCATGGATCGGCTTCTGCGCCTGCTCCTGCTGCAGTTGCTCCTGCTGCTTGCCGGCTGGCGGCGGGACCGCAGCTGCCTCTGGCGCCTTGGAGCTCGGCACCGAGTTCTTGGACGTTGCGGACGCTGCTGGGACTCCTCCGATAGTGTTGTACTGCGAGTACTATTACGTGAAAAGTGTACAACGTTAGTTACTGAGCTACTAAGTCAACGTTGGATGCCCATCTTCATTACAATAACTGGGAGCAATTGCTGCCTTGCCGTCTATGAAGTAGACTTCCAGGTCTGCTAAGCTATGCTGCCAAAGGCCTTCTTGGGTAGCCTTCATATTCGCCACAAGGCTTCAGGGTTCGCAAAATTGTGTGCAAGCAATTTGCGAAACACCATACGGCACTTGCTACGCCATCCTTGCACTTGTCCTTTGTTGTATGTCTATCCTTTTTGAGACAATTGTCTCTCAGGTACCTGTTCTGGGGGAGAACCAGAAAAAGAACTTACGTCGTTGTAAAACGTGTTACAATCGAAGTCCCATGAGTCGAAAAGCTTCACGCGCTTGCACTCCGATTTCGTCCAAGTATTTCCGTATGCGAGAGGTGCGTAGATCATGAACACGGCGGCAGACAGGACCAAGAAGCTCGTGGTTGTCGTCTTGTTGATGATTGAGTTCTCTCGGATGCCCAGAGCCGCGACTCGAGCTGTCAGAAAGTCGAATGTCTGGCACAAAGCGATGACGGCGAAAGTCAGAGCCGGGAAGTAGTGGTGAAGGAAGAGCTGACGCTGCATCAGGTAGAAGGGGAAGTAGTGGAACGCCCAACCGAGCACAGACATTCCAATCTCGTAGTCGAAACGTTTGAACGTGACATTATCGTAGTCCTTGTAGCTCCGCTGCCACCTGAGGACAGCGACGCCCTTGAAGAGGACGTACACAACGATAGCCAGGGTGGAACTCCACCAGACTATTGGATTGCCGATGAGGTAGATCTGGCGGTGGTCTTTGCCCCAGAAGTTGATACCTCGCTTGAGAATTGGCCACGAGTTAGGGCGAGAGTCCCAAGCATGCGACTCGACCAGGCCGGCGTTGGTCCTCCACATCACCTGTTGGAGCTCCCAGAACTTGCCAAAGAAGCCGGGGTTCTGGTAGTTCACCTTCTCGGCGTCGGCACCGAGAACTGGGTGCTCGTTGTATTCAACGTACCATAGGCTGTTGGGAAGCGTGCCACCCTTGGCACAGGTGACTTCTTGTTGCTCGGAGGCCCAATCAGGCAACTTGACCTTGTGCGAGAACAGGACACAGCCAGTCATGATGTGGACCAGCTTGAACTTTGTCTCGATCGTACGCACTCGCTCTTGAGCAACGCCGGACTTAGACTGCTTCCCAACAATCTCGACTCGGAAGTAGTCGTTCGCATCGCCCTCAAATCCCTCGTACCCATATGCAGAAACTTCGTTTTGCCAGTCCTGTTCGGTGACCGGGGGCCTCACGTCGTGGGAGTGCAGACGGCGATGTGTGTTGAAGTGGTATAGGCGGAGAACATCGCCGCTCTTAATGAATGTCGGCTCCAACTTGTCCCAGGCATCCGTCCCGTTGATGGGTTCGCCGTTGATGTTCAGTGGTTGAGTCTGATTCTCGAGCAGCCACAAATTGTTTTCATCCTTGTGAGGGTATAGCGTGATCTGTTGCTGCTTGCTACCAGTAGGGTACATCAGAGGGTGAGAGTGAAGGTAGCCTCCTTGGGTGTTCACATGGCGAATAGAGACTCTGCTGCCCATGAGAACATCGGCGGGAACATCCTGCATGCTCTTCGAATTCAGTGTGGACTGGAACTCGGAGCTCATGAAACCATCGCCCTCGCCAGGGTTGACAAGGCAGACGAAGTGGATGGCAAACATGGACAGGTAGAAGGTGGCCGGGATAACAATCAGGCAGAAGAAGCGGGCCATGAAGTGCTTAAACCAGATCCGGGCCGTGACGGTCTTGGTGTCACCAAGCAGGACCCAGAGCTGGACCAGTGTCAAGCTTCCAACCCAAGCAATCGTGAAGAGACCGACCCATTTGATACTGATGGTTGCGCCGAGGCCGAGGCCGGTCATGGCGAGCCAGAACCACCAGCTGGGCTGGAAAGCCCGGGTAGGGCCCAGTTCGTGCTGATTGGTGAACGAGAGGAAAGCCATGGTCGTGAAGGCCGTTGCAAGGACCAGAGGCGAGTCGAGAAGGATCAGACGGGCCTGAGTAAGGAGACCATTCTCGAAGATGATCAAGCCAGCTCCCATGGCCGAGGTAAACGTCCGGCAGCCAGCGGCCTTCAGGGTGAGGAACACGACAGGAACCAGGAGGATACCACAGATGGCGGGGAACATCCGCATGGCAACATATGGGACACCGGGCTCGACATAGTCCTTCCCAATCTCCTTGAAGTCGAAGTCGCCATTGAAGCCAGCAAGCCAGCCGAAGAGTGTGATGAGGAGTTTGGCCAGAGGAGGGTGGACGTCCATGAAGAACTTGCCCTTGATATATTTCGAAGCGAAGCCGCCGAAGCTGGAGAGATATCGAATTAGTTATCTATGTGCAACTCGAATGGAGCACAAGGCTACATACTGGACCTCGTCGAATACAACACTGCTGGGCTGGTAGATTCGGAAGAGACGAACGATCGCGCCGAGGATCGTCGCGCCGAGCATGACCTGGTAGTCGGAAACAGGAAGGAGGAAAACGTCATTGTCGTCAACACCCTCGGAGGTATAGTCGTTAGGTTTCCGTGCCTGGGTCCTAGGTTTCACATGGTTCTGGTGGGGGAGGGGAGAAGGTGGCCTCGCCGTTTGCGCTTGCGCGCCAACTGTGCGCGCCATGGTGTTAAAATATCAAGATTCGAGGCTGGCGGGTTGCTCTTGTGATCGAAGAAGAAGCAGCCCTTTGCCTTTTGAAGTCGATATCGCGTACGATTCAGGTCGCCAGGGTCGATATGCGCAGGGGGAAGGATGCTGGGAATGGATTACGGAAACGATCGTCGAGAAGTGAAGGTTATTAGAAGGAGGTCGTCGTCATGGGGCACAGGCGACGGACAGAAGAAAGAAGAGAAAGAGGCTGCGTGCTTAGGGTCGAGGACAAGAGGTTCGGGAATGGCTTGTCCTTCCTGTCGCCTAAACTGACGATGCAGTCAGTAGAATGGCCTCTTGTTCGAAGGTGGCAGAAGAAGTTCGTGAATGGGGAAAAGGGGGATCGAGAATAAGATGCCTGCGTGCGTTGCGTAGGAGCTTAGGTAGCATTGTACGAGCTGACCTGGCCTCTAAACTTTCGGCCACTAGGGTCCCTTGGTCCCAGCTCTCCGCCCCAGGCTAGGCAGGGATGTTCTCAGCCAAGGGAGATTCAATTTGACACATGCTTTTGAAGATCTTCCGATACACCCATCCCTTGGCACTCGTTTGTTTCCTCCCTAGGACATCTAGAAACATAATTGACTTTGGAGAAGCTTCATCTGGTCTTTATGGGGGTGACTGCTCTCCTTCAAATCACTCTGGCCGGACGGAGAAGACAGCTTACTGTCTGACTGCACCCGCTGACGCGCCAATATGGTACCACTCGAGAGTGCCACGCAACTTGAAGATGATGCGACAGCTACTGTGGACACGACAGCGGTGGGTCGATACGCAGAGGATTAATCGGCAGCTGTGCCGCCTCAAGACACCACAGGGAAAGTAGAGTCGCCATATGCATCCCGTTGCCTCAACATATACCTGAGGCGGGTGTCATCATGCACATCTCTTCTCGGCTCGAGCTCGAAAGAATCTATAATCAACACGCAGCACAGACTATTGTGCCATCAAATTAGACATGGCACGGACTTGTACTAAATTCGGGTTGACAGCGCGTGGTCACGGTGAATTGACAGTTAGGACCACCTTTCCATTCCAGCTTAGGAGCAATAGACGCTCTGGCCTGGACGTACCACAGTGGACGGGCATCCTTCACCTTGTCATACCTGTTGCTGTTTGCTTGGAGATTGGTCCCACGTTGAGGAACCGGGGCTTACGACAGGTGGTGGCCATCGAATGCCATCCACCCAAATTGAAACGTAATTTTATTCTGTGCAAGTATATGAGATATTTGTGTCTCATGCATTCGCTTGGTGCTGTGAAGTTCGTAGCGTGACGTTGTGTTGTATTTGCGGCAGAAGGACGGAGTGGACACACCGAATACAACGCCCTGGCATGTGTCGACGGGCCTTGTGTTGGGCTTGCTCACCAAGGCTTCCGTGAGCTGAAGGGGGATGTGACTGACGAAAATTTCGAAAAAGAATATCCAAATAATAAATTGTGCTGCCAGATTGCTTTCGAGATAGAATGAAGTCTACATACCTGCTAACCTTCTTAGGTATATCAAAGTCTCATCTTTGGGGTGGTGTAATTACGAGGCGCCCCTCGTGTCCTCCCTGCTAAGGCCTTTTCTACACCACCCCCAGACGACCAGCGCGCTAACTTTTTTGGCCAAGCGAGCCAAGCACTGAGCACCCATCTCTGGTCTCTGTGCACGGCTGCCTCGAAAACACACGACCTACCTACACAACCCGCATCGCAGTGGGCCATCGCGTACATCTTCGACCATGGCCACTCCCAACGGCGATGCAGTTGCGGCTGCGGCCGCCGAGCTCGACAAGCTCAAGCCACCACCAGGCATCGTCGTTCCTCCACCTGGCGAGATTCGTGAAGCCATTGAGAAGACTGCTGGCTTCGTAGCCCGACGTGGAGTAAGTTTCGAGGAACGAATCCGCGAGAGCCATGGAGCCAACCCCAAATTTAGCTTCTTGAATGGCCAAGCCGACCCCTATAACGCCTGGTACGAGTGGCGCAAGGAACAGTACAAAGCTGGCAACGTCACGGCCCACGCCGCCGGTCGCGTCGGTGAGGACCTTGCGACACCTGCCAAGGCGGAACCCAAGGGGCCACCAAAACCGCCCGACTTCCAGTTCTCTGCCCGCATGCCGCGCATCAATCAGAAGGACTTGGAAATTCTCCGATTGACGGCCCTCTTCGTCGCCAGGAATGGGCGCCAGTTCATGACGACCTTGGCACAGCGCGAAGGCGGCAATCCGCAATTCCAGTTCTTGATCCAGAACCACACTTTCCACAACTACTTCCAGCACATGATCGACCAGTACTCAATATTTCTTCGGGAGGGTGGCAGTACTGGCGAGGGCACAAAGGCTCAACAGGAGCGCATGGAGGAACTGCAGCGGACCGTCGATGACAAGTACCATGTGCTTGCGAGGGCCCGGCAGAGGGCAGAGTGGGCGAAGTATCAGGAAGCCGAGAGGATAAGGAAAGAGGAGGAAGAGGAGGAGGAGAAGCTCGAGTTTGCCCGAATCGACTGGAACGACTTCGTGGTCGTCGAAACCATTGTTTTCACCGAGTCCGACGACCAGGCCAACCTCCCTCCTCCCACTTCGCTGAACGATCTACAGTATGCCTCATTGGAGGAGAAGAACAACGTTGCTATCAGCTCCAACCTCCGCCTTGAGGAGGCCTTCCCCTTCGACGACCACACTTTCACGCCCGCAGCCCAGCAAACACTGCCTGTCCACCCCTCCCCAGCGGCTCAGGCGACACCCACACAGTTTCAATCTCCTATGCACCCGCCCTCTCCTGCCGTGCGTGCCAGATCTGCACAGGAGGAGGAAGAAGCTCAAAGGATCCAGGAGCGGGAGCAAGCACGGGCCCGCATGCAACAAGCTCAAGCAGAAGCCAGGGGAGGCCCTGCCCAGGTCAAAATCAGAGAGACACCTGTTCCCAGAGCTGCGGCACGGAACGCAAACAAAGTGGGAGCACAAATGGCAATTTGCCCGAATTGCAAGCAGCAGATACCACTCAACGAGCTGCAAGAGCACATGCGCATCGAGCTCCTGGACCCACGGTGGAAGGAGCAGAAAGCCAAGGCGGATTCGCGCTATGCTACAACAAATCTATCCACGGTGGACGTGGCCAACAACCTCAAGCGGCTGGCAAGTCAGCGCAGTGATGTCTTCGATGGCGTGACTGGACTGCCAGTCTCTGAAGAAGAGGCAGCCCGGCGGAAGAAGGTCGCAGTCAACGCTTTTGATGGCAATCCTGATGGGAAGAGCCAGGCTCACATGAACCACCTGCAGTCAGTCAACGTGGAGGAGCAGATCAGGGCCATCCACCAGAAATTCGCAGGGGAGAAGAGATGAGGGAAGTCAACGGATCTGTCAGATGAAGACGCTGTTAAGTTCCAGGCACATCATACCGGCCGCTATGTCCTTATATCGAGAGCACCCGAACCGGGCGGTCCCATGAGTGGTCGTAGCACGGTTTGCGCAGAAGGGACAGGCGTTAGGATGCTAGGTGAGACATAATTACTTACGATTTGTGTGTTTGTCAAAGCTTATACCAACCAAATGGAGCAGGTTGTTGACGCGCCACTGTCTCCATTGTGCCGTGAGATCATGTCAGAAGAACTGGAGTCATGTTCTTCCGCCTGGATGAGCGTATATAAGCACCAAATTGTGTGACGTTGATCTGGTTGTCGTTTGTGTGAACCTCAAGCCAGTCAAAGCAAGAGGCAGCTATGCCACAGTAGGAGCCGAGGGGCCAAGACTAAAAGTATACATACACATATCAGCCGCAATATTTCTCATGGGCAGCATGGACCTGGCACACGGCGACACGAGGCCTGTGACCAGCTCCACTCCGTAGCTTCGTGCCCTTTTGAGAGTAAATATCTGTCTTGACCCAACAAGACCGACGTTGCTCTTTTTTAGAAAAAGAAAACCATTGGAAATCATAGTACCATGGAGTGATCCAGCACGTGCGCATTGTAAAGAATCAGATGTGAAGTGACGCAGCTGATGCAGCTGATGCGGCAGCGCCAAGAATTTCCTCCCCCCGAAGCTCGAAGTAAGAGCTCAAGGTGCCATCCAAGGCTGCCCCGCGCTTATACGAGCACCTTCCAATTAATGGAGAAAGCCATCCCCACCTTGACTCTATAGCTTGGCTGGTGCTGTTGTCGCTTTCAGCCGAGCCCAACCTCCTCTCACATCATTACCCACCCCGCGACCAAACAAGCTACCCCCGCGTGGTCCAGGTCGCAGACTGCGGGCCTCATACACAGCAAACACCCAAGCGATCCTTGCAATACCGTCAAAACGGCTTCGAACGGCGACGACGCCCCGCGCGCCGATGGCGCTGCGGCACCGGCGAACCAGGCGCCGCCCCTCTCTCCCACCTCTCCTGGCCCGACGACACCCAAGGGGCCCATCTCCCGCTTCCAGAAACCCATAATGCAGTCCATGTCCAGTCTGCCAGACACTCGCCAGCAGTCGTTTGACGAGATCTACGGCCCGCCCGAGAACTTCCTCGAGATCGAGGTGGGTGGTCTGCCCCATCCGGGTGCCTGGCTTCGTCATGCCATGTCGTGTGACTTTGTTGCACGATTCTGCGAAGCACACACGCCACGCGACCCAAACAAGATGCTGACTTTTGTTCGTCGAAACCCAGGTCCGCAACCCCCGAACACACGGCATCGGCCGCTCCATGTACACCGACTACGAGATCGTCTGCCGGACCAACATCCCCGCCTTCAAGCTGCGGCAGAGCACTGTGCGCCGCAGGTACTCCGACTTCGAGTACTTCCGGGACATCCTGGAGCGGGAGAGCGCGCGTGTCACGATACCACCCCTGCCCGGAAAGGTGTTCACGAACCGGTTCAGCGACGACGTGATCGAGGGCAGGAGGGCGGGGCTGGAGAAGTTCCTCAAGATCGTCGTGGGCCACCCGCTGCTGCAGACCGGAAGCAAGGTCCTAGCGGCTTTTGTACAAGGTAAGCTGTGTCTTGGGGCTCTTGAGACGTCGCTCAGGCGCACGCGTGCTGGAAGAAAGCAGGAGAAAGTGGCTGACATTGTGGCCCATAGATCCAAACTGGGATCGCAACGCGTGGTGACTTCCAAAAATGTTCGCTCGTTTGACTGCAGGGTCCTCCTCTTCCTCTTCTTCTACTTTCCCCGCCAACATCCACAACAATAACAACAGCAATCTTTACTCTCCCCCCTCTTCCTCGAACAACCGTCAACATCAACAACCTCGCAGGCCCAGAAAACTGCGGAAACGACCTCCCAGGGGCTGGGCCGAGCACCAGGCCCTCTTCAAGCTTGCGGACGATGATGAGAATCAAGACACCATAGGAAACATGGCCAGGGGCTTACGGTGATGAGGCGTATGGGTGGGTGCGTATCGGACAGTGGCGCAGATTGGTGACGAGACATGGGGCCTAGCAGGGGAATGCCCATTGCAATTTTTTCTGTTGACGATCCTTTCGGCATTGAAGCTTTGTTTTATGATATACCACACCTTTTCCCATTGTTTCTCGTGTGTGTATGGAGTTGCCTACTATTTTCCGGGATGGCTAACTCGCGGCTCAATGCTCTTGACTGACCAAAAGCTTTGCAGCACTCAGCTCATGATAAGGATGAAATTGGAATTTTGTATCCTGCTTTATTCTTCTGAATTGTTGCACTGTATAAGGCTAATTCCACAGTCTTGTGATTGAGTGGGTAGGAGATGCTGGATATGCATCGAAGCATACTCGGCATTGTAAAGTCAAATGTGGCGATCCATATCAGGAGCAAATGATAGTATGAAAAGTCATTTCCGTCGGGGACACTGTTGCGAAGCTTGCGTAGTCTCAGTTTGAGGCACGCTGCATCAGAATTACTTACCAATTCCAGGAGACGGGGCCTGCTTAGGAAGATGAGTCCGATATTTGAGCGGATTGCCAATATGGATTAAATATGCTCACACGAGATCTGAATGAAGGCAATCCTACCGTAATGCTACGCGAACTGCATGAAATTGTCCAATCGCCTGTTACCAACAACAGAGTGCTAGTGTGGTAGATTTGTTGCAGGTGCCCACTGCATCTGTACATGTCAAAATTCAAGGACGCGGATGCATTATCACAACCACTTGAGAAGTACATAACCGCAGTTTCCAGCGCGCATGAAGCCGGGGCAACCAAGTGGCGGGCTCGACGGTGGTCGCATGAGGTGATCCAAAGCTTTCAGAAGCTGACTTCTTCTCTATCGAGTGACATAGGCAGCTCAGTGAATACATGAATGACGTGCGGAAGATACATAGCCTCCCCCATCAAAAAGATTTGGTGAGTCCGGCCCGGATGCAAAAGCTATGCGCCAGCCCGGAGTCGAACCGGGGGCCCATCGATGGCAACGATGGATTTTACCGCTAAACCACTGGCGCCTTTGTTGAAGATGAGGCGAAAAGGGGTGCTCAGAAAGTTGTTGCAGAAAAAAATTCGACGGCGGAGTTCTAGACTCGGTTGGGTTGGAGGGTGGGTCCGCCCGGGAGCGGAGGGTGGTTTCGGATGATGGTGGCAGTATACGAAGCGTGATCGACTTAGATGGACTCCAAGACCAGCATCCAGGCACGGAAACACACGAGTTGTGTTGCCCGGCATTGTCCAGGTAGTACTAATCTTGTGGGCCATAGAACTGTCCCAAGCATTCGCTCAGACACCAAGCGTGTATTTCAGAGGCGTACATTCTGTTTACGACAAATGTGGTGTACTGGAATTCCAAACATGATTTTGCCCTGATGAAAGCGGATCGCTTTTGGTTCTTTGAAAATTGAGAGACGTCATGTGTAGCTGACGGCGAGTCGGGACGGTCAGATGTTATCGATGTCAAAACCAAGGTTGCCATATAGTACCCATTGTATATGCATCAATCCCAACCACAGCCATGTGCTTTAACAGATGACTCCCGAGGTTTATACTCGCGCGAGAGGACTTGAATGTAGTTCTTAGCGGATATGCACTTGCAACACCAAGCATCTATACGTACTTTCCACCAACTATATAAAATTGATCCCCGGGGATTGTATAATAATGCCTCTACCTGTGTAAATGCCTGGACCGCCCGTGATGTGGTCTTGGGTGCAGCCTCCCGATTAGGTCTTCTTGGAGGCCCGTAGGTTACAGCAAACTCACTGTAGCAATCCAGCTCGGGCGCACCAACAACAGGCGAAAGCCCGGAACCTACCTGGACTATGCCTGATCGTGCATCTGGTTCCAAGCAATGATCGACGTCTATTTACACGCAAGTCGCGAATCAACTCCCTGTTGCACCAAGGGGTCCACACACGATGCCCATATTCACCTTAGACTAGCCGACTGATCGTAAGAGTAGCCACACACCTTGGAAGTGGAGTTTTCGTCATTTTCAAGACTCAGCAGAATCATAGTGGGATTGCGAAGCCGTTCTAGAATGAAACCACTGTATACTGGGCCGGACTCTCGAGCTTTATAATTCGGTTTTTTGAGCATTTTGCAACCTCTCCTTAGCTCAGTTGGCAGAGCGATGGACTGTAATAGTACAATTAGTTATCCACAGGTCCTCGGTTCAAATCCGAGAGGGGAGATCTTTTTGCGATTCTTTTATTTAATCTCGAGAAACTTGTTCGATTTCCTTGGTAAATAAATATTGTAAATCAAAATTGTCGGGCTGATGACAAAGGATGTCTCTTTTGTAGGGCCAGGTGGTTGTTATAGCTGGAACAACCGCTAGGAGCCTTGCTTATACCTTGTTTGTTCCTCTATGTTTTTTTTCCTCTTTAAATATTTTTTTAAATGGCTAAAAGTAATTACAGGGGATGAGTACCAGAGACAACGGAGGAGCGGCAGAGAAGGCGAGCCTTGCGTTAGCCGGGTCGCCGTGGCTTACATCGGCGTCACGACTGTCCAAACATGCCATGCAAGGATTACAAGCTGGAGGGACACAGCACTAAATTGTCCTTCTTGGACGCGCAGACGCCCTGTGTCTATCCCTGGAGTTCTTCAGCAGACAACAAAGGGTCTCAGTCTAAGCGTCATCGCGGGAAGGGCCGAAATTAGAAGTGAGGGCGAAAGATATTCTTCCCATTTGTTACTGCCCTGGAATGTCGTCACTTGATGAGGAGGCTGCAGAAGCGCAACCCGTGAGTAACAAGTGTCTTCTTCTGGTGAGTTTATCATTTACTTGGCCCCCAATGTCTAGTCCACCCTTCTCCAAAGTTCTTCTTCCGGATTTCAAAGCTTGAATGACTGGACTCCTCAGCACGTTGGGAGAGAAGGACATGAAAAAATCTCGAGTCCATGAACGACAGAGCCTTGATGAGGCTCTGGGCACCCTGAACATCTTCTCGGAGATGCAGTGGTACAAATCGAACAGGACGTCATCGAGCTTTAAGGAACGATCATAACCATCCAACTGTAAACAATTGTACGTCAACAATATTGAAACATATTCTGACCGACCATAGCTTCTTCGGGGCACAAGAGAAACAGCTTTCGCGTGGATTACCTTGACCTGAGAAAATCAATTACATAAGAACAGTGTTTGATAATTGACTGCTCGTATACCTAAATAGATCAGTCCTAATATCGATCAGTCCTCGCGACTCTAAGTACATATACCCGCTACGTATCCTGGGTAGATCCTGAATGGCCATAAACAGCATTGCACTATTTTGTTCTCGCTTGTAGACACAGACACCGATATGCGCGCTTTATACGGCTGTGGAGCTGCTCTCCTGCTGGCTTGTAAACGAAATGCAAGGAACTATAAATCAGTGGCGGCAATGTTGTCTCGACCTGATCTTATACAGACTCTTCTCAAGATAAGATTCTGTCGCGCGGTTGAGTCTCTATTTGATAATATATTAATTTAGTTCTTCAGTGCCGCGAAATATTTGAATATCGATCCGAATGAACTGCTCCTATCGTTCCAAGGAGGTGATATCTCGTCGTCTAAACAAGCCAAACACTTGGAACACCACAGAGAGTCTCCTGATCCTGATGAATCAGTTTTTGTCGACATACGAAAGGAACAAAAGACTTAAGAAAGGAGATTATCGACAAGCTATCTGGCAACTCGTGGAAGACATTGTCTGATGTCCAACCTTTCTTTCGTCTTTTGCCAGCCCGGCTGTTTGCACGCAGTGGGTCCAAATTAAAAGCGAATTGCAAGCGCTTAATATGGGGATAAGAAATGATCCATCTTCAGAGAACAGATCATTTGCCATCCCTAGTAAAACTTTACGAGCTAAGATAGGCGTTGTATTGTGTTCGGATTCGATTGGCATTAAACAAAACAGATATGGGATTAAGACAGACTTGAGGTTAGATGAGAAGAATGGGATCCGGTCCTTTAAAGTTTGCAACACATCTCGATCAAAAAAAATGGATTACTTCTCTTAACTATTCCATGGCCATATGAAGTAATGTCGGATTCGTCACATTCTGCGGCCTGAAAGCCAAACATGACATTTTATCAGCATTCAAAAATCAAGTGTCTCGTCCACATAAGCTGCTTCTTCGAAATTACTCTTACAGTATATGGCTAGTAACTTCTAGTAAAGACGTCTCTAAGGTCTTCATCTCGAGCTCTGAGCCTTTGACTGTGTCTATCTTGCGAAATATCGCTCAAGCGAGGCGCTCGAGAGGTGTATTTAGACTTACCAGTGCTCTTACTGGCGATAACATCATGTACATCTCTGGACGAATGTCTGCTTCTTTATAGCGCTGTATGAACAACTTCGCCGTGAAAGAGTGGATGCGTAGCTTGTGACTGCTGCATCTCTTAGTGTTGCCTATCGCGAATGGCTGCATTATCGAGGCTTTGTTAATAATGCCGACATCGAAGAGCCTCAATGCAAAGCAGGAAGCTTAACCGTCGCACTTCTGCAGACAAGATCGAGGGATTTCACAGCCATCAACAACCCGGACCATACAGGATATCGAGGAAAACATAACCCTCTTGCCTTCGAAGAGAAGGCTGCGCGTTTTTTTCATACCAATCACTCCAAGTAGGCTCATATGCTTTGACAACAGCCCATGCGCTTGTCAAATCCGTACCAATCTCGGATGATGGAGTCGTATGCTGTAAAAGGCCACCTTTTGCCATGCGCGCAGAGCTGGAGGAAAAAGAAAGAGATATAGGTGCTAGATTCAGACAATGACAATAATCAAGAGATGAATAGTTCATGCAACAATGCAACGGAATGACCTGGAGCTTTATTTCAAGCTGATTGCTTTACAGAGTTATCAAAATAGA
This sequence comes from Diaporthe amygdali, assembly GCF_026229845.1. Taxonomy (NCBI): domain Eukaryota; kingdom Fungi; phylum Ascomycota; class Sordariomycetes; order Diaporthales; family Diaporthaceae; genus Diaporthe; species Diaporthe amygdali. The sequence continues at coordinate 1,703,782 of NW_026517022.1, read as the reverse complement.
AATGGAAAAAAAGACATGTCTCCCCTCTCGGATTTGAACCGAGGACCTGTGGATAGATAGTGATACAATTACAGTCCATCGCTCTGCCAACTGAGCTAAGGAGAGCGAATCATAAGTGGGGCATTATTTGTGATTTATCAATCATTGGATTAAGCCCCACTCTCTTCTGTCCATATGACAACACAACAGCCTCGTCGAGCTATGTGCAGTCTGAGGTCCAATGAGCGGCCGGCTTGTATCAATAATGTCGTCTTGCAGCATTTTGGCTTTGCTATATAAGTATAATAGTAAGGAGCTGTAAGGGAAATGGCTGATATGTCCACATAACATGTCAAGTTAGGACCAATGGCTTCTAATATGATCAGATGGTACAGAACACATGGATCAACACTATGAGACATGGGTTGGAGCGACTTGCACGAAGCAGATCTACGCAAAGTGAATCTCGCGCTGAACATGTTATTAGACTGCATTAGTCTGATAACCGAAATCAACGAGGATGAGTACCACTGTCTTTGGCGAAATGAAGAGAGGAAAGTCGTGCCGTGGAAAAATTTTTGAGTTCAGAAGGAATGAGTGACAGGGCCAGCTGAGGAAACAGAGAATGAGCGCGCCTTGAATCACTGCGGGAAGAAGAGTGACAAGCGAGGGAAGAAAAGCAAATGAAGAAGAGGAAGCACAGAAAACGCCTCAATTGCCTGATTTAAATAAAATCCCTACATCTGTTTGCTGTGTAAAACTTATGCAGAAATTACTTGCATAATCTCCCGGCCGGACAATTGTGCTGACAGCTGGGTCTGGTTTTTTATTTTGTGCTCCCCTCTCCTTGCTAATAATTTGTACTTGTTGCTTTAGGACGATCTGACAGAAGATATGAATTTGGCTTTCTCTTCCGTTGGCAAAAGCCACTCGCAGCGTACAGTCACAGCACTATAAGACTGGTAGCAAGTGTTATGTTGCGCGTACTGTATCGCCTGAGGCATGTCACAATATGAAAGCAATGCTGACGTTGAATTAGAGCCGCAGAGTGCCAGGGGTGACAGGGGTTGATCTGGGCGGCGGCGGGGATCCCTGGAGCCAAGTGGCGCCTGCAGGCCCCACAGAGCTCCAGCAGCATTGGAATCCGCTCCCCAAAGTTGCGCCCTCCGATAGCGGGGTCATTTTTTGATATGGTCGTGGTGTGACTGTGACAGCCCAGAAGTGGATTGGAAGATCTCAACGGTGACTACATCTGAAATCACAGACTTGCTCACCTTGCAACCTTCCCAAAACAAGCCAATTGTTCAATTGAGACCTCGTTGCCCTCTTGGATCCAGCGTCTTCTGCGACCTTGAGTGCTTGCATTGATCATGGCTACAGAATACCCGGAGAAGAAGTGCGGTTCGTCCCTCTCGACCAATCTCGAGTCACCCTCGACCCAGTCCTCAGAGAAGATTACCCAGCTGACACGCCACTGGCACCAGGTGTTCTGGGCGCAACTGGCTCGGTCGGCCAGCGCTTCATCCTCCTCCTGCAGAACCACCCCTTCCTCAAGCTTGTCGCCGTCGGCGCATCCCCGCAGTCCGCGGGCAAGAAGTATCGCGATGCCGTCAAGTGGAAGCAGTCCACACCCATGGGTGATGTGGGCGACCTAGTCGTCAAGGAGTGCAAGTCAAGCGAGTTCAAGGACTGTGACATCGTCTTCAGTGGCCTGGACTCCAACATTGCAGGAGAAGTCGGTACGCAGTGCTCGCCCGCCCCTCCACGAACAGCAATCCCACAGTCCACCTGAAGCAGTTGCTGATCCAAGCCGGGCGCAACCGAAAAACAGAGATGGACTTCCTCAAGGCCAACCTCGCCGTCTTCTCCAATGCAAAGAACTACCGCCGCGACCCCCTTGTGCCCCTCGTGGTCCCCACCGTCAACCTGTCGCATCTCTCCCTGATCCCCCACCAGCGCAAGCACCACAACCTCGAGAAGGGCTTCCTCGTCTGCAACAGCAACTGTGCCGTCATCGGTCTAGTCATCCCCTTCGCCGCCATGCAGGCTCGCTTCGGCCCGATCGAGACCGTCTCCGTCGTCACCATGCAGGCCGTCAGCGGCGCCGGCTACCCGGGCGTGAGCTCCATGGACGTCATCGATAATGTGGTGCCCTTCATCTCGGGCGAGGAGGACAAGCTCGAGACGGAGGCGCAGAAGATCCTGGGTGGCATCAACGCCGAGGCCACCGCCTTCGAGGAGCTCAAGAGCCTCAAGGTGTCCGCCACCTGCAACCGGGTGCCCGTCCTGGATGGCCACACCGCATGCGTGTCGCTGCGCTTCGCCAAGAGGCCGCCGCCAAGCGCGGAGCAGGTCCGCGAGGCGCTGAGCGGCTACGTGAGTGACGTCGAGAAGCTCGGGTGCCCTTCGGCACCCAAGCCGAGCATCAAGGTGTTTGGCGATGATCAGCCGGATCGGCCGCAGCCGAGACTGGACCGTGAGCTGTCCAGGGGTTACACTGTCAGTGTGGGCCGCGTGAGAGAGGACGAGAGCGGAATCTTTGATCTCAAATTTACTGCATTGAGTCATAACAGTGAGTTCATGCCAACTGGCCCCTTATTTACGCTTGCTTGTTAGCGGTCAGTACTGACATGACCCCGTAGCTGTCATCGGAGCTGCTGGCTCCTCGATATTGAATGCCGAGGCTGCCGTGCTGAAGGGCTATATCTAAGCATATATGGAGCAAATGGGAAGCAATGATAAGTAAGAAGGGACAAGGATAGACAAAATAAAAGTGCAAATCTCTCTCCGTACTGCCACAGAAAGCAACTACGGAATATCTACAGCTACCTGCGCTTTGCAACAACCCATTGCAGACGTCGATACCCTGTCAAACCGGGCCCATGAATCATAATTCAGAAATACTCTGTCCGTGGCTGATTTGGAAGTGTGGAATTAACAATTACACTGCCTAGACGGCAATGTAGCCGTGTCACGGAATTGCACCACCGGGACTTTGGGTAGTCACATCGTCTAGACGATATTAATTATATCATGGAAGGGTCGCGTCGAGCGCAGCTTACTGCCGTCGGCACAACAGAGACGCCAATGATGAGATCTTTGAGAATAGATGAGGCGCGGACAGGTTTGGTGGCAGAGCCGAATTTCGTCACAGATAGCGAGACGAAGGCTGTGCGCCCATGTCTTGAGCCTGACAATCAACGAAACCCCTTGGGTTGTTCTATTTCCACCTATGAGAGTGGACTCCGCACCCGGACGGGTTGTCTTGACATTGTTTGACTACTTCCTCGTCTACGATTTCGAGAGACTGCCATGCAACCTCGGAGCATGTGCTCGTACATTCAAATCCGGATGCTGGTGTAGAGGCTGGCATGAGGAATGGGATCATCTCTACTTAGATGAAACTGACTGTGAGCGTCTCACTGGAATAACCTTCAGCGCGATAATCTTCTATGGGATAATCTCTCATAGCGTAATCTCCAATGGAACAATCTTCTATAGATGAATCTCTCAAGGGATAATCTGCTGTGCAAGTCTCTTGTGGGTTCATAACATCAGGAAAACCTGTAGCCTGGCAGTGGGATAACCTGCTCAGACCGTATAGCCATAGGGCAGCCTGGTCTACGATTTTGAGAGACTGAAGACTTTCCCCGCATCGTAAATAGACTTGGTACATGGCAATAAGATCGCCCAGATGCGCGATGATGCGGGATACCGAGTAGTAAAATGGGCTATGCAAAGGATAATCACAACGGTTCAACAGCAAGCAATTGTGGATAATTGCCATACAGGAGGGACATGGAGGCTTATAAGTCAACAACAGCCAAGACTTCATCTCGTGCCAAATGATTTTCAGCGCGATAAAAGACATCACCATCACTGAGGGCTATCATTTACACGGTAGTGCAGCTGAACACCGTCTGACGAGGCCGGTGCCGATATTAAGGACCGTGTGTTAGCTGAAACGGGCTTCTAGCGTTGAAGCTTCGGGAACTTTGTGTTCGTTCTGGTGTTCGGGAGGCCGGCTGGTGTGTCGAGCCGTGTTTTGACGATTAGCGGGAGTAGTCGCGGCACCAGTATGGGACGATCCATCACATAGTCAGGGGCTCGTGACAACGGCGGCGAAACATTGAGCGGGCTCGATGGCGCGGGTGCTAGGACCGTTGGTGAAGTTTTGTTTGCAACGTGGTACAGCCCTGGCCCTCTCCTACAGCATGCTGCGTGGTGGAGGATCTGCGAGGTCCTTGGGAGCTGGCGAGAGAAACCAGGAAAGACGCGGGAGTGGGAGCAGATTTAGCTCTGAGCTTCTTCGCATGGTGCGGGTTGCTTCGTGTTGAGCCCGGTAGCCGAACCCTGCTTCTTAGGGTGATGTTTCGCAGCACGTTCTGCTCAAAGTTCCGAGTTGTGCAAACCCAGAAATGAGTCTCAGAAGTGTTGATCCTGAGCAACGTTGCGGCAGCCGGCTACTGCTGTTATATGACAGCTGTATAAATAGGAACCTTGGGATGGCATAGCATGGCGCATGGCACATGGCATGGGCATTGCATGGCATGACATGACGTTGGATGGGTTACCAGAAATGTGGGTGGAGATGCGAGGCCAGCCAGGCAAGCTGACCCCTGTCCGCCTCTATTTTTCCGCTCACTCTCACTGTGCTCACCCAACGCTGGGCCGGCACTGGGGCCTTGGCCCTTGGGGGAGGACAAGACGTGCACTGTCTCCACCCTGGGGAAACGATTCGATTCCGGTTCGCTGCCGCTAGCTGCTGAGCCACACTCGGACACGCCTGCATATCGCCCATCTCCATCTCCAACCAGCTCGACGACTCCTCAGGAGTGTCTTGACTCTTTCTGCCTTTTGCTGTCAACACCATCCTCGGCGTGCTGTTCTCCTACTCTGTACATACACTGTCACGACGCCTGCGCCGTGTCTATGGTCCTGACCTGAGATTACGCCCCAATTGACCGGGCTACGAAGTATCATCCGAGCACAGGATCGACCGTTGCCTTTGGGCGCCATTGGCCGAGACGATCAGACGAAGCCACCACCATTACTGGCAACATCCTGGGCGATATCTCGTCGCATCTCACACGACCTGTGGGCCGTCGCAGCCATTCCGCCCCGAGCGCATAAAACCCGCCGTTTCAACCCTTGCCACGCACCGTCCGCCTTCAACTCACTGTCTCTGCCCTGCCCTGACCTGCCCTGTCCTGTCCTGACGGAGCCCTGCCCTGCCCTGCCCTGCCCGCGACAGCGAACCACGACGAGCCACAGCGATCCCCGCGTGCCTCGGGTCGGGATAGCCAAGGGAGCGAGCTCCCCATTATCGTCTAATTTTTGTCCGCACTCCGTGCAGAACCCTACTGCGCTGTCCCCCGCAGGGCGCCCACGGCGGTCGAGGTCGAGAAACTCACGGCCCCGATCTGGAATCTACGGGGGTCTCACCCTGTGCGCCATTTGCTCATTGATCCGAACGAGCAATCTTTGCAAGGTGTAGGCTCGACCAGGGGCTGTTACTTGGCTTAATCGATCTTCAAACCAATATCACCTTGCGTGCCGACTGCCTGCCAGCCCGATATACACCCCCGACGCCCCTCGTCCCGCCAACATGGCCGACGCCAATGCTTCCTCCGACTTCCTCCCACACATTCCTCGTGAACGAGCCGACAGCAACATGTCTTTAGGCGGCGGCTACACACTCTCCGAGAATGGCGAAAACCATTCCAACGGCGCCGGCTCCCAGCCAGGTCCTCCAGCACCTGCGACCACTGCGGCCCCCGCGACCGCACCGTCAGGGGATGAGAAGCAGGTGCAGGATGTGCTTTCTTCAGAGGTGAAATTTATCGCGCGCGCATAGGCGGGCTCAAACCAACGCTGACGGCTGTCATAGATCGGTGTTGCCACCATGCTGAACAGATTGAAGCAAAGCGTCGCATCGGCAAAGGTAGGCAGACCCAGCTTCATGCAACGATTTGCAGTGGCTTACTCGAGATATGCTCGTTGCACAGGAATTCGCCAATTTTCTTAAAAAGAGAGCCGCAATCGAGGAGGACAACGCAAACGGGCTTAAGAGACTGGCCAGGCAGACTTCCGACAACATGCGCCGGTCCGATCACCTGGGAGGCAGCTTTGCCAAGGCCTTCGATGGCATGATGGGCACACACAGCAGAATCGCGGAGAACGGCATGCAGTACGCCATGTCGCTGCTTCAAATGGCCGAGGACTTGAACGAGCTCGCGGCTATCGCAGAGAAACAAAGAAAGGGCTGGAAGCAAGATGGACTGGCAGCCGAGCACCGCGCCGCCGACGTCGAGGCACAGATGCGAAAGTCGCAGGCAAAGTACCACTCGCTGGCGGAAGAGTATGACAGGGTCAAGACCGGAGACGGGCAAAAGGGAGGCAAGATGTTCGGATTTAAGGGCCCCAAGTCTGCAGCGCAGCACGAGGAGGAACTTCTGCGCAAGGTTCAGGCGGCCGACCAGGACTACAAGACCAAGGTCCAGGCCTACCAACAGGAGCGCGGCCAGCTGATTTCGACGACACGGCCGGAGGCAATCAAAGCCTTGCAGGACATCGTTAGGGAATGCGACTCGGGCCTTGTCTTGCAGATGCAGAAGTTTGGTGAGTTTCGTCCATGTGTCGCATTCCGGTCATGGCTGATGAATATCCTAGCATCCTTCAACGAAAAGCTCTTGCTGAGCAACGGTTTGAGCGTTAGCCCTCTGAAAAATGGAAAGTCCTCACGGCCGGATTCCATGAGCCTGAGGGAGATTGTTCAGAGTGTCGACACCCAACGAGATTTGAGCGAGTATCTGTGTGCAAACCACAGCAAGGTCCCACCAAGCAAAGGAGAACCTAAGTATGAGCGCCATCCTGTAAGTCCCGGTCCTCTCAGCAGCGCGCCTAGGATCACAGACTGACATCTTGCTAGGTCCTCGGAGGCCCATCTGGCGGTCCCACAATGACAGGTGCACACCCGCCACCATACCAGACGTCAAGATCTCAGCCTCCGGGCCAGGGAGCAGGACAGCCCAGCGGGCATTCGCGCCAGGATTCTTTCCAGCCCACATCACCTGTCAAACAACCAACACAAGATCAACAACAGCCGCTGCCCAGCCAGGACACAGATTGGTCACGAGCCGCGATGCCACCGATACCAGCGCAAGGGACAACGTCTTCCAACCAGCATGAGCGCAGCTTTAGTTCGGCAAGCATGCTGAATCAAACAGGACCGACGGCTTCTCAGCCACAATACAGCAACCGTAACTCATTTGGCCCTGGCATGCTCCTTTCAGGCAGCGCGAACTCGAGATACAACGAAAAGCCGGGAATGTCAACCCAGGGGCCACCGCAACTTGGGGCACTACCGTTCCAGGAGCCGGCACCTTATGCCAACCCACCACCGGCGTTCCCTGCAGACAACATGCCTCCGCAACAGCACAACCAAGGCTCAATGGGACCGGGACAGGCACGGGGCTCATCACCGCCAAGAACGGTGGGCTCGCGGCCGGTTTTCGGTGTATCCCTCCAGCGGCTTTACGAACGGGATGGGCTGGCCGTTCCCATGGTTGTCTACCAGTGTATTCAGGCTGTTGATTTGTTTGGTCTCACGGTCGAGGGTATTTACCGTTTATCTGGGTCTTTGCCACAGGTGAATAAGATGAAGAGCATGTTTGACACTGGTAAGCTAAAAAAACATGTCTGTCTTTGCTCGTTCGATTTGCTAACTCGCTCTCCAGATACTACATCACCACAACTCGACTTCAGGAACCCAGAGAATTTCTTCCACGACGTAAACAGTGTAGCTGGGCTACTGAAACAATTCTTCCGGGACCTACCCGACCCACTACTGACTAAGGAGCATTACTCTGCATTTATTGAAGCAGCTAGTGAGTCACTCCAATCTTCATCTGTCTCTTTTCGTCTGAGCCTAATTCGTGTCCTCAGAGCACGATGATGATATCGTACGCCGCGACTCCCTCCACGCCATCATCAACTCTCTTCCAGATCCCAACTACGCAACACTTCGGGCTATCGCGCTGCATCTCCACCGCGTAATGGAGAACTCGGCCGCGAACAGGATGACATCTCAAAACTTAGCCATCGTCTTCGGCCCTACGTTGATGGGCGGTAGTGTCCACGGCGCCATCAGTGACTCGGGCTTCCAATCGAAAGTGGTAGACACGATCCTTCAGAACACGTACCAGATATTCGATGACGACTGATTCTGATGACCGGAGTCCTGAAGCTGTTCTTGTACTGAAGGATCGGGAGATGTGTTGACAAAGTGAGTGAGAGCATTCGGATCACAAAATGCCAGAGGATGAGGCGAACAGAGGTCCTTGTGTGCAGGAAATGGGACATTACAGCGCTAGCCTGACGTAGGCACGGGCTGGGGATTTCGAGATTGCCACTGCATATTGGGGTACACAGCATGGCGAGCCTCGAAGTAGGTGCCAATCTTACGGGGTGGAGGAGTTTGGGACAATCGGCGAAAGCTTACTGAAGCGAACACTGTCTATGTACGGCCTTTTGGCCTTATCTGCGACGAGGTGTATACTATTACCGATGCCGTCGTCGTAGACAATAATCTCACAACCCATAGCACGGGCCACGATGCACGCTCTCGTCCTTCTCGCTGATCTGCGCCCTGTGGTCTTGTTGGCAGGGGACAGAGTAACGTAGCCAAAGAGACTCGGGTTTTCTCAAGGTACGGGTTGTTGAGCCCAGGAGTATTGCAACATAGTTGAGGAGGGAGACGTGACTGGTGTCTCGAGGTGTGTATATATATATATATATGCATATGGAGACGGCCGTTCAAGGCAGAGATGCAACATTAGGACAAGCCGCGACGTTGAGCCTCTGGCCGGATGACGGGGCCGAGTTAGGGGCCCACCGATATCCGTCCACCAACAGGGCGCTAAACTAGTGGGCCTGGACCAAACAAAGCGCCTGCATGGAACGCCCCGGACTGATCAGCACGGACAGACGTCCCCTTGACCTGCCAAACCAAACGTTGGAGTGATGGCGGAGCTACAACCCTTAACTTAGCCCCCTTCACCTCACCTCACCTCACTTCGCCCTGCGTCGTCCCACTCCGGATGCTCTGAGCAACGGACAACGCCCGTAACCTGCTCGCTCCCACGCAAGTCACCCTTGTGCGGACCATGTAAACCCACCATCTCCGGATCCCCAAGCCAGCGTGCCTCTTGCCTCTCCTCCTCCCCCCCGTCGGTGCCGTCGCCATGGCCTCGTCAGCTGCCCCTCCCGGTGTCGTCGATCCCACCAAGCCCAAGAGCTATCCGGTCATCCTCAGCGATGCTTTGCTTGGCAAGCCATCCAAGGAGACTTTGACCGCTATCAGATGTGAGATTGCCTCAACCTGGAATCCTTCGAGAGAACCCGCGAGACTCTGTCGGAGACTGACGTGCCTTCTGTGACTTCGGCAGACAACCACAAGCCCGCACTATCATCAGACACCGGCCCCAACGAGGCCGAGCTCAAGCCCTCTTCGTCCGACGACGACTCCTTCAACCTGTCCTTCTACGAGAATGGAGGCAAGTACGCGTACAACGGGACGCGCTCGGCCAAAGAGAACCAATATGTCCTGGTCTTCGACCCGGAGCGCAAGGCCTTCGTGCTGCATCGCATGGACTCCATGTTCCACATGAACCTGGCACGGACCCCCTACAACAACGACGCACAAGAACTCAAGGAGAAACACCCCCACATCGATAGCAGCATCCGGCCTGCGACGGACAAGAAGAACACCAAGGCATCGGCGATTAAGGCACGAGAGACCACCAAGAAAGCCGGCGCCGACAGCAAGAAGAAGGAGGCGCCCGCGGCCAAGGCAGAGGAGCCTGAGGTGCAGGTCAAACCATCCTCGTCCCAGGCGGACAAGGACACCAACAAGAAGAAGGCGCGCAACCGGTCGCCGGCCGAGTCCGACGAGGACGAGGACGAGGACGGCGACGGCGGCCTGCTGGTCGAGTACCCGGACCCGGTGCCGACGGCGCCCGTGCGCGGCCAAGACTTCAGCCCGGCGTTCCCGACGGCGATCCGGCGCTTCTCCGAGTTCATGCGGGATGAGGGCCCAGAGTCGGACGAGGACGCCGACGCTGAGTACGACGAGGAGGATAATCTGGGCGAGGAGGACGACGACGTCTCGGGCGAGGGCGGCGAGGGCGGCGGCGGCTTCAAGCTGCCCAGCCCCGTGGTCGGCGGCGGCGCACCAGCGATCGTTGCGGACGACGCGGACGACGACTTTGGAGACGACCTCGAGAAGGAGCTGGAGAAGGAGCTTGAGCAGGAGTTTAGCGGCATGGATGTCGATGACGGTGGGGACGCCGAGAGCGATGTCAGTGAGGAGGACTGAGCGAGTTGAACTCTTGTTACGGATACTTTGGTTGGGAATCGGATCATAGAGGACAGGGGCGGCGTTTGGACTATTTACGGCGTTACAGAGTTGGCTTTTGTACGGCTTTGTTTGTATTGGTGAGACCAGGACTAGAATTGGACTTACAGGACACTTCTTGCTGTCTTTTTGCAATGTCCATCATACTATTTCCACAGCGTGCTGTTTCTACAAACTTTACTCCTCATGATCTGGACCGGAGGCTGGTGGTCCTGGGTCTTTTTGTGTGATTGCCTCTTTCTCCAGAATACGTATCTTTGCCTGACAGAGCCATCACCAACCAAACTCTTTATCAATATACTATTATCCTATTTAGACCTTCTTGGCCACGGCATATAATGATGAAGGCCTAGTTCCTCTGATTGCTACCCGTCGAGACAATATGTTGAACTACGAAACAGGAACTACATGTATTCGTATGGCTACGCTGTGTATGAGTCTTCTGCCTTGAACGGTGACATGATCTGACTATGACGAAGCCCCAAGTCTACTGTTATTCCTGACCAGGAGGAGAGGTTGCTTATCTGAGGGCTCGTTTGAGAACTAGGGAGCGGATCAGGTTGGTGTCCTGATTTCCATTCACTATATTCTTGGTCACCAACATGGGACCTGCTCGGAAAAACGTCATGGTGTGAATAGCAATTGTGAATTACCAGGCTGCCCAGTTGTATTAATGTGAGTGCTCGAGCCAGTAGCTAGGTGAATCTGCTCGGAGTGAAGTATCTCACCGTACAGTTCTCTCCCATTATAAAACCCATCCCTTCTTGCCTGTCCGACACTCAACAACACACTCCTCCCATACCACTCCCAATATTGCAAACGCAAGCCTTCTCAGATCAATAAAGTAGATCTCCTCAGACAAGCCATCATGAAGTTCTTCATCACCACCTACGCCCTCGTGGCCGCCATGGCCACCATGGCCACCAAGCTGGTTGCCGACTCGAGCAACTACGCCCTCACCATCGAGCTGAGCGCCAACGCCACCGAGGTCCTCACCGCAAACGGCCTCTGGGCCCCCAACCTCACAGCCTTCGCGACCGAGGACTACAACATCGACGGCGTCGACTTCACCGCGAATAGTGAGAAGCTCAACCAGTCGGGCCTTGATGTGAACGAACTCGTCCACATCCGCATCGATGACAAGAGCATTGCCGTTACTCCTGATGACCACGACTGCGGCCGCTGTGACACATGCCTCAAGGTCTGTGCGGTTATGCTCCTGGGCTGGTTCTTGTGAGTTGATTTCCTTTCCATACCTCTCTCACCCTGCACCTTTACCCATTGGGCCGTAAGATAGTCCGGGCGTGCAAGCCTATAGAATACTGCTGAGCCTGTAGAGATCTTGTTGTCCTCACGAATTAGGGACGGAAAGATGTCGTTTGGCTGCTTCTAAGACGCAACAAACGCTAACAACTGTGCCTTCTTACAGCTGTGCCGCCGGATGTATGTCTCAACACTACTGCGACGGTTGCCACCCCATCTAAGCAAGCTTGCCTTCGATGGCCTGCTCCAGGCGGCCTTCTGCTATGAGCAACTGGTTCGGAAACCGTCTACCGGTGTCTTGGGCTACCTGAACCGGCTTGAATAGCCTTGTATCTGAGAGTGGTGGAAGGAAAGCATGTGGACAGCCAACTTGGTGATGCTTGCGGGAAATTTTGGAGCAGAGTGGACGGATTCTGGCCGTCTTGTGATGGCCACATCCGATGTAGATGATTGGACTCGCCACGATACATGAATGAGAATGAACCCACCGGTCCCTAGGTTGCCAGATCTAGGACACTAGGAAACCCAAGTTGTGTCTACCCACCAGCCTTGCCTCAGGTTAACGTTCGGATCTCGTGATGATGACACGATGTCTAGCCACTCACTAACGAATGCAGAACCATTTTCTTGTCAACAAGATGCACAGGGTATCAACTGTGTTTCCTCCACATATTGAGCAGGTGAGGCCGGTTCGGGTCGTGCGCCGAATGTAGACAGTCGAAAGACGTGGCCCATGTCTTCTGGCCACTGGTAGTGCCCTGCGGAGCAATCCAAGTGGAATTGTTCCATCAATGGCAATGAGAGGTCCAGACTATGCCCCTGGCGGCGACCACTTAGCCCGCAGCCAGGCACGCCAGGAAACGAATCATGCAGCATGGTCCCCCAATTTCGCGGGGGTATGGGGTAGACGGAGCAGCGGAGATGTGGGGAACGACAGCCCAGTCTTCTTGTCCTCCACATTTTAGACCTCATTCAATCTCCGGCTGTATCGAAATGACAGGAGAAAGACCACCACGCAGTCGGCCGGCCGGCTAAGAACGTTTCCCCCTTCGTGGAGTTTCGCCGCCCCTGTCGCCAGCATGTCCTAGTCTTGTCTGGCCATGTGTTCCCCACAGTTCGTCCTGAGATTCGCCGGCCACGATGCCTGGGTAGGGTGACATTCAAGCCGTCACCGTTTCCGGGAGCCTGGGACGAGGTCGTGGTAATTATAGGCAAGATATAACACGGCCTCGGCCCTTCCCTTCTGTCCACATGGAAGCTTGTCTTGTCTTGATGTCTTGTCACCCTCTTGGCACTGGCACCTAGTTCTGTTCCCCTGAGCTCCGAGAGTCAAGCACACCGACGACGCCTCTTGTCAAGATGCTGGGACCGTCCACCGCCGCCGTGGTGGCACTCCTCTCCCTGGGCTTTACCAGCCCGGTCCTCGCCAATGCCAAATCTGCAGCCCCCTTCCCGGCGACCACCTTCGCAGACTGTCAGAAGAAGACAGCTGACCCGCTTGAAGGCTGTCCAGAGGGAACCATCTATGTGAGCGCCAATGACACCACGGCCGACTTCACCAAGATCCAGGACGCCATCATCTCCATTGGCAATGACACAGAGCCTCATATTATCCTCATCGGTGCTGGGTTCTACTACGAACGTGAGAGACAGATATCTCGACAGGCCCTATTTGGACACGATGCTGACAATCCCCAGAGCTCAACGTGACCCGCTCAGCACCTCTCTACCTGCTGGGCCAGTCCAACCTGCCTTCCCAGCAACAGGACTACGCCGGGGACGTGAGCTACAACCAGACCGTACAGAACGATGTGCAGATCTGGTTCAACTCCGCCAACGTGGGCAACAACCTGATCAGTGACAACGTCTTCACCGGTGTCCTGACCGTGGGCCCTACCCTCAACGCTACTCTCACCGGCAGTGGGCCCACGGGTTTCCCCGTGCCCGAGGATACCCCATTCGGATGCGAGGACTTCAGGGCATACAACATTGACTTCAGGAACGAGTATGCCCCCTACTCGGACGGGCCAGCCCACGCAATGGGCGTGTCCAGGGCCAACGCTGGGTTCTACAGCTGTGGCTTCTACAGTTGGCAGGATACCGTGAGACCCCTCCCGTCCTTCTGATCATCCTGGTTCCCAAGCCCTCCCCCATTTTGGTAGACCTCGTAGTGCTAACTATGCCTTTCTCAGATCTACGTTGGAAAGCTAGCCAACGCCTACTTCTACGACACCGTCGTGGCAGGCCAGACAGACTTCCTTTACGGTTTCGGCACTCTGTACATCACAAAGTCAACGCTGTCCCTGCGCCATTGCGGTGGCGGCGTCACCGCTTGGAAGGGTGCCAACACGACGTTTGAGAACAAGTACGGCGTGTACATCGACTCTTCCCAGCTCATCGCCAACAACGCCTCCACAGCAGCCCAGGTCGTAGGCCAATGCGCCCTCGGCCGCCCGTGGAACGCCCAACAGCGTTCTGTCTTCATGGACAGCTACTTTGACGCGAGCATCCTGCCCGCTGGGTACATCAAGTGGTCTGCTACCGACCCCAGGGTAAACAACTATACCTTCATGGCCACGTGGGACAACTACGGCCCCGGGTGGAACGTCACGGCCGAGATGGCCAGCAACGTCACGCTCGTGCTTGACGACGAGGCCGTCGAGCCGTACCGGTGGCCCGCGGATGTGTTCCTGACTCCCACTGGGGAGCCAAACAACACGTGGTGGGTCGACCAGAGTGTCCTGGTCCCCTTCTGATAGATTCTTGTTTACAAAATGATTTAATATTACATTGTCCTTGACCTGAACGCCGTCGCTGTCTTCATAAGAAATAATCACCAGTGGGCCATCTGTCACCTTGCTTGTCTTCTAAGCCACCAGATATGCTCCTCTTCAGTCCTGCCCACGCACCAAAAGGTCCCCACCACTCTACTTCCGGCTACGGCGGCGCTTACTTGTGCCGCCCTCTCTCTGCGCCTCCCCGTCCTCGTCAAATTCGTCAAAAGACCGCCGCGCGGCCTCCTTGCCTTTGCCCCTGTCGTCGTCTAGGCCGCGCATCTCACGCTCGGGAGTGGCGCCGTACAGGTCCTCCGCCTCGTAATCCTCGTCGACGCGGCGTGCGTCCTGAATGCTCCTCTCGAGAGCGAGGGCAGTCTCTGTGGGGTCGAAGCCCTCGTCGACTTCCATCTGGTAGTCCTGGCGGGAAGGCGCACCCACCATGCTTATCCTCGTCACCCACTGGAGCTGGTCCTGGTCCTCCTCGTCGTGGTCCTCTACCTCCTCGTCATCCCCACCCTCGTCTTTGTCCTCTTGCTCTTCCTCGTCGTCTTCCACGACGATGGGCAAGGACCGGCTGGCGCCCGGGCGGGGTGACTCTCCCGCGTACGCGACGCTGTCCCCGCTGGACCTTTGACGGCCCTGCCCAGCCTGCAGTTGCTCAGCGAGCCCGGGGAATATGGTGCTCCGGCGGGCCGCCTCGATCACGCCTGCGATCGCTTGTTCTTCGGTGAGATCCCGGCGTGGCGGGGCATTATTGAAGCCCGGCGGGCTCCGGCGACGGGGCGCGGTGAGGACGCCGGCGACGATCCGGCCGGGAGAAGTCGTCTGGCCTGGCGAAGCACGACTGGAGCCAGGCGAATTCTGAAGATCCGGGACGCTGGGAATAGTGGCGTCCTCGCCTATCTGTATGGAGCGCAATTCCTCAGCAAGCCCGGGGAATATGGTGCTGCGGCTGGCTGCCTCAATGATACCCTCGATAGCTTGTGCGACATTATGGGGCTGAGATGGCATGGCAGCATTGGATGCCGGGCGGCTCTGGACAGCTAGTGGGACTTGGGGCTGCACAACATCATTGAAGCCAGGGGGACTCTGGCGGCGCGGCGCGGTGAGGACGCCGTCGATGATCCGGCCGGTCCGCCGGGGCTGAGATGCCGTGGCATCACCGGGGCTTGAGCGGCCCTGAGCAGACGGCGAGTTCATGCCAGCGATGGTCTGAGCCGTACGGGCGCTCCGGTGTGATGCGGAGCGAAGAGAGGCGAAGCGGGTTTGAGGAGGTGACATGGTTGCTTCAGAGTGGGAGAATTTCTTGCAAGTCGGAGCGTCGATGTTGGCAATAGTCTGGGCTGTTCTCGCGCTTCGATGTGCCGTGGATTCATCCGCGTTGGAGTCTTGACGCGATCGCGCGCTGATGACTCCGGCGGTGATAGTTTGTCCGATACCGATATTGCGGCCGGCAACAATAGGTTGACCTGCTGTGGTTTCGTCCGAATTCGCGGTGCTCTGAACAGGCGCGTTAGAGACGCGATCAACTATATCCTGAGCGGTTGGATTATCGTCATCCGCCGCGACCAAAGCCGAGTCTGGATTATTCAGAACGGGCTCGTTGGGGCCGCTTCCAACAACGTTGCCCTCGGTGGCTGGAGGATCTTGATTCGCCGGGGAAAAGTAGGAATCTAAGGCGTTCCTCTGAGTATCTTGGGCCTGGTTGGTCCTTCTTCGGCTTGATCTCCGGAGACTGGGCCCAGCGCTGCCATTACCCTTTGAGGAAGTTCGATTCGCTTTTGCAAGGAAGCATTGTACAGGGGTCTCGCGAACATCTTCAATAATGCCCTGAAGAAGCTCTTGGCTCATGCCAGATGGCTTCTTGTAGAAGCCTGCTAAGTCCTGAGTTGTGAGCTGGCTCTGGTTCTTGATCTGCGGCTGTGACTTATTGCCCTTGTCGTGATTGTCATCATCATCGCTGACTATAATGATCTGACCTGGTGCTGGTTGACGCGAGACTCCATCAAACTTCTCCAGGTGGACGCGAATAGACTTCAAAAGAGTCTTGACGACCACTGGAGGAAAGGCATTTCCGATCTGCTTCTTGATGCACTTCCCAACGAACCGGAAGAATGGAGGAAACCCCTGAAGAGCAGCAAATTCCGCCAGTGTGAGCTCCCGCTCGCCAGACCAAAAGTAGCACTGGCCGCCGGAAGTGGTGATAGTCCTCTCTAAGGGCTTGCTGCCATCCCACGGGATCTTATCTGCGGGGCGGGCGCCCTCAACATCATGCAGGTTCTCGCCCTCGACGAGGCCGCTGCAGGCCTTGAAGGCTGACACGAGCGGCTTCTGGCCGTCCTTGGGGTCCTTGCTGTGGGTTGGCTTCGGCCAGGCCGGGAGCTGCTCTCCGGGCGCGGCGCCGATCATGACCAATCTCTTCCGGGTCTGCGGGAGCCCGAACTCGACTAGGTGGATTACCTTCCACTTGACTGAATAGCCGTGGCGAGTAAAGCCCTGTATGAGGGCGTTGAAATTGGGGATCCACCGTTCCTGAGCCAGACCAAAGGTCTGCTCCACCGTGAAGATGCGAGGGTGGAATATCGTGATGATCTTCTCACAAGCGAATAGTGTGGCCCTATTTTCCTCGTCTTTCTTGCCCTCACATGTGTGCGCTGGAGACCACGTCTGACATGGAGGCGAGAAGTGAAGTATATCGACGTTCGAGTGGTCGCGGGTCAGGTCCGTATTCAGCTTTTCGATGTACTTGTAGACGTCTTCTTGGTGCAGCTCAGCGTCCGGGAAGTTTTCGCGGTACGTCTCACAGCACCGCGGCCAGTGATCGCAGGCTGCCAAGATCTTGAGTCCAGCCATCTTGGCTCCCGTCGAGTAGCCCCCGGCACCGGAAAAGACGTCGACAACGGTGTACTTTTGTCCTGGGGCGAGGTGAACTTCAGAGGATTCCGGGTCGGGCTCGAGCGCGCCATTGGGAATGAATGAACCGCCTCGGATCTTTCCTTGGGCCTTGCGGCGTTCACTGTCTGGTACGCGATGTCGATCCTTGGGTATGTCGCTGTAGCTGTAGTGCCTGATCTCCTCTCCATCAATTGGTCGTTGTTGGCGACGATATCTAGGATCCGGGTATGTCAGCACCATCTGCCAACGACAAGCCAATGGTGCCTCGTCCTCTCGCTCTTGTTTGGTCTTGTACCGGACTGAATCGAATCGACACTCTGGAAAAGCTTTGTTCGTCTTGTGCAGAGTCCTGATGGTCTTGATATTGTCAAAAGGGATTTCAACTAGCGCTTGCTCAAGGTATGTGATGGGATTGGCGGTGCGGTAATCATTCGTGTCAATCTCATAGAGCTCGCAGACTTCGTTCTTCCGAGGCTCGATCCGGCCCTCTAGGTTTCTTGTCCTGGAATAAGCCCGACCACGAATGAAAGGCTGCTCACTCTTGAGGGGAGTCCATATCTCATGGATCTCAACGAATTCAGCTTCGTAGCGGCCGACACGTATAGACTCCTTCAACTCGACCAACTGGGACTTGTTGAGCTCGATGCCATCGACCGTCGCATTTGGCACCTTGTGGTGAGTACCGCACGGGCATGGATTTCGAATACCCTTTTTCCAATGCACACAAGGGCCATCTTGGGTATCTTCGACTTCAGTTGCCAACTCCTCGCGCTCGATCTTAGCGTTGTCGTTGTCATAATTGTCTTCGTCGACACGCCACGGATCTTCAGATAGGTTTTCATCCTCGCCATCCAGATCAATTGGGTTAAACCTGGCGTTTCCCCTCTGGACCTGACGGACAATCTCCTCCACCTTCCGACCGATTGCAGACTGAGGGATGTCTTGATCCTCATCGACCAGAATTGGCTGCTCCTCGGAGCCGTTTGGTATCTCAACCTCTTCAGATCCAGTCATATCTGGTCCAGGATCTGACATCTTCGGGTACTGAAATTCTTGACTGAGAACAGAGACTAGTTGTGGGCTGAAGGCCGGAGATACCTGGTCATGATTTGAGGCACCTTTGATGGTTACAAATGCTTTGAAGAAGGCTTGCCTGTCAATAAAGAATTTTTTTGAATCTCTGTCCACTAAGACGGAGGGGCAATCTAGCTTGGTGAATAGTCGTCGAAGCGACCTGAATTCACCGTTGAGGCTTGAGATCTTCCTCGCCCGAAATTCAGATATTCGCGAATGCCACGAGGCTGGTACGAGCGGCTGCAGCCGTGCCATGATAGAATGGAAATTTTGAATGCACTATATCACTGATAGAGTGAACCATTGGTACAAGTTGGTTGAATGGCATATTTCACAAGAAATCAAGAGAGCTTTCCCCTGCCGGTGTTTGATATTCGCGTCGGCCACTGTGAATAGCTGACGCCAGCCCCAAGGCATGCGCTGGATAGGGAAAACAAGAAAATCGCCATCAGTTGGCTCACGTTGAGCAATGTTATCACACTCTGTCCCCTTCTTTCTTCATTTCGATATGGTTCACAAGCACTGGTCTGTTCGCCAAGGCATGAACAAGGAAGTGCTGCGAATATAAAGGCCAGACCAGACTCGCGAACAGATTAAATCCACTTATGTAAAGAGTCCAGCTCATTTGAGCGCACTTTGGCACTTGAAGGACTGAGTCTATAGCAATAATGCAAAGTCATTGCGGACAGGACAAAACACAAAGAGGAAAAGAAATACCTTTTTTCCCCACCCCTTCCTTTAACCTACCTCCCCCCTCTGCAGGGGGTTGACACTCTTTCCTTCCCTTTTGGGCACCTGCCAGTCTGTGATTGGTGGAGACGCAGATGTCACCAGATGGTCCTAGCGCCAGATAGGGCGATGGTCCAGAACGTCCGAGCTACGTCACCGCGAAAAGAGGCAAATCTCGAAGCGGAAATGGTCAGACACGGCTTTCTTGATTCTGCTGTCTCATGTCAGATCTCATTTCCCAAACAGAGTTGGATCGCTTTGATTGCCAGAGGGCCAGAGGGAACCCGACAGGCCCAACCATAGAAAAACAGCAAAACCGGAGCCTTTGCTCCCTTGCCCTACCCTGTCGTTGCATATCCCTACCGTGACGCTGTTGACGTTGAGATGGCGTAGGGATCCTCGTAAAGGGAAGTCCCTGCGGCAATCACCCGGTCACACTGTGACGTCAAGCTGAAATTGGCAACGGCTGCCACTGACGAGATCACGATGCATGAACGAACAACAGCGGCGAGAGTGTGCCGGGGTGCCGCATTCCAAGATATAAGGAATGGCACTCACCTGTTCCTTTCCGGGTGGTTGTCACCTATAACTCATCCATCAATAACATATCTATCTCCTACAAGACCTAGCAGTCAAAATTTAACCTTACCTCCAACAACAACACCCTCACCTTTCCAAAAAAACCTCAGCACAACACCGCAACCATGGGCGCAGTTATGTCATGTATCCAAGGGATCGGAGACTGTATTATGACAGTGATCCGAGCCATCGCTGGAGTTATCATGTCGATCGTTAACGGCATCGTTGCTGTTCTCTCAGCCATCGTTCGCTTCCTGACTTGTAAGCTACCTTCCTCTCAGCATCAACATTTTAAAAGACCCAATGACTAACCAATTCCCCTCACAGGCGGCTACTGCGGACGTGGCGGCGGCGGTGGTACTCGTCGTAGAGGACACACAAGTCATGTCTAGAGGCAACGGCACGGCCACCAGGCGGGCGTGTACGTGAGATGAAAACAAGACCTGGATCTCACCAAGGGGACGAGGAGCGACGGAAGCGGCGCGGTTTCGTTTTGGCTACGGAGTTGGGGGGACGAGTAACACCGGCGCGGGTCGGTCGCCGAGTAATGGAGGAACGCTTTGCATGATCATGGGCCGGCCTCTGCGCTTCCTGTTCAAGGCATCGAAGATATCAGATACCCCTGTTTTCCACTTTGTACAGTACCGACACCGGAATTTTCTTGGATGGAATGATGCCCGCATGATTGAGCATAAGGAATAACGAAATATACCCGAGTTGTCCAACAACCACTACACGAGCCCAGATGATCGAGATTTGCTGTGAAAATTTCCACAACTTCAATTTGGTGACATGCGGACAGGGTCTGCCGACGCCTTTGCGTACAAGCCGTACTCCACAATGTAACCATGCTTCCCGGTGGACGGCATTTAGCCGGCATGGTATCCTGGTCGGTGACTTGAGAGGACCATTTGGAAGATTGTGCACTCGCAGGGTGCATCGTTTAATTATTTGAGTCGACATAATAGCGACATTACTCCTCATCTTCAAGTAGATCCTTTGCAAAGAACCTGGATATCCTCCTAGCAGCCTCCCCGCCTACCATTGGATCTAGGTCTTCAACGGACATGTTGGCAATGTCCCTAATGTTTTCGGTCTCGAGCGTCAACGTCTTGATGTTCTTGCTCGTTACCCCGGGAACGTGCATCAGCATCTCCTCCGGCTGCTGGTTGAACGGCTGCTCCTCGGCGACCTCATTGCTCTCGAGCCCGGCCCTCACTGCTGCAATCGGATCGGGCTCTTCCTCCTGCGCCTTGAGAGACTCGAAGATTTCGGCGGTCTGGTATGGTGATGATGACCATATGACTCGCAGCTTGGGGAAGGCGAGCGTCAGCAGCACGATCTTGGACTGGAGGTCAGACGAGATATTGTCCGGGTTGACACTCTTCAGATTCCCGGAGAGGTCGGCGAAGGGTTCCAGAGTAAAAGACTTGTTCTGATCGAACTCAATCAGGAGCATCGGCGACTTGTAGTGCTGGAACATTGTTTCAGCCTGAGTGTAGAGACGCCCATCCTTGAAAGAGGAAATCAGATCGCTGACCGATTTCCGCTCGATGCAAATGTTGGGCGACAAGATGTAGTCGCCCACGGTCAGCATGCAAGGCACGATGACCATGGAGCGACCATGCAGAAGCGACGGCAGAGAAGATCTGAACTCCCGGACGTCAACCACCACCCGAGGCGGTTGTGCTGTGGCAGCCAGACGTCCGCCACCTGCTATTCGAGTGTTAATGGTCCTGAGAAACGCTTCCTGGGGGTCTTCAACGCCATGAGCATCAATGGTCATGACGACGCTCATGCTCGCGCGCTCTTTGATCAACTTGGTGAACGCATCCTTTTCCCGACGAACCGTAGTCAAATACCGCTGTTCCTCCACAGAGCCGCCATAGTACAAGAAGTAGACGCGCACGTTACGATCGTTGTGAGACGACCTGTAGACCTCGACCCGTCTGATAAACGAAGCCTCGGGCTCGTACATGATAATATACCGTGGCTTGACCTCCTCAAGGACGTGCTCATCTTGGTCTCCGTCGTAGGCGTGAATAACCACCAAATCTTGCATTTCGTACATTTCGTAGAAGTCGTCCATGTCTTCCAATGTGTCTTCGATGACATCTGCTTTCTGCTTCGCCTCCTCTTCTGTGATCTGTATCTCTTCCATGAGCTCAGAGACCTCGCTCGCCTTTTCGAAATATGGCAGAAGGCTTCCATTCTCAGCTCGTCCAAGACTCGTCGCCATGGAGCCACCGCCCCGGACGCGCCGCCTCTTGTTGGCAGGCGCTCTGCTGGTCTTTTGCAAGCGTGGATCTGTCGCTCCTTTCAGTGCATTTTGATTCTCGGCAAACAGTGTGGCGCTGACTTTGGCGAACTCCCGCTTCCAATTAAGGTACTGTCGGAGCTTACGCCTCATCATGAACGTCGCAGACGGTTTATCTTCGTCATCATCGTCCTCGGCACTCTCGTAGACAATCTTCTTTCTCTGCTGCTCTACCTTGGGCTTTACATGCATGGTTTGCAAGTATTCTTTGAGCTGGCGACACGTCGCGGCATCGGAGCACATGATCAAAACAGTGCCATTGGAGTCGTCGCGGGCCGTTGGCTCGAAATAAAGATCTCTGTCAATTTCCTGGAGAACGTCGGCTAGTACAGCCCATTTGGGCTGTTCCTCGAGAACTGGCCGCACAGAGTCAATATTGGAGTCTGCGCCTGGTTTGTTGACGCCACTGTAGACTCGCTTCCTGCCGACATCAAAAATGGTCTGGGCAGCGTCAAGAAATAGCCACGGAGACTGATTCTGCCTGGTTGTCCCCGGCGCAGGCGAATGGGCAGCATGGATGGTGTCTAGATTTTGCAAGAATTGCACAGCATCCATTGCGACAACGGCCTGCAACAAGCCGCGTAGCACCGTTAGATCGTTGACGATCTGTTTTGTCTTCCAGCTGACCCTATGCCAATTTGGGTCGAGCTGACGTCGAACCATGACATCGAAGTTCTTGGTCAAGGCGCTGTCGAGATTCCAGTCATCCATCTCGAGGCCAGTATTTCCCTTCTTGAGTTCATGAATGCTAACTTCGACGCATTCCATAACGGCATTCTGAATCTCCTTCATGGCATCGGTCATGGGGACTTCCAGCTCAATGACCTCTGCCTTTTTCTTGCCCTCCAGAGACTGGGCGACTGAAACATGAAAGCGAGGCCACAGACTCGCCTTCCTCAGGAACAAGTTACGCATCATGGCCGCGAGAGGATTGAAACCAGTGGTGAAGGGATCCGGATTATCCGCGAAGGCCTTCAAAAACCCGACCTTGTTCTTCTGGCGGTAAATACGTAGAATAAAAGCCTCCAGACTCGTAGCAACTATCCTGTCGGCGTGTAGTACGACCATGCCGGTGATTTTCTCAACATTCAATAGATTGGTGAGCATATCCACCACCAAGATCCGGCTCGTGATGCTGAAGATGCCGCCTGATGCATACATTTTCTCTCTGGTGCCGACATTGGTGTAGTCAGTGTTGACGACGGTCAGCCCCCGAGCCAGGGGCGCCATGCTTATGGCTGCATGCTCGGCAAGAGCTTCACCGATCCAGTTGTTTTCACGATCTTCAGCGTTGACTACGACAATGAGATTGTTGCCGGCAGCATCGTAAGAATGCAGGAGATTGGTCAAGAGGCGCATGAGCCCAAGACCACGTGCCAGAATGACGAGCTCATCCTCTGTGCGGAGCTCTTGAAAGAGAGACTGTTGATATTCCTTGATAGAGGCATGAAATGTGAGCGTTCCATGTGAAGATCTAAGAATGGCCAGAGAGACATACAAGGGGCAGTGAGAGCTTCACCGGCTGTGGCGCATCGTTGGCGGCCATGATGGAGTGTGGCAGCCGAGTGCAAATGCGATGCCTACAGAGAAGGAGTAAAACATGGTCTTTGGATTGGCGGATTGACCAGTGTCAGCAAAGCCAGCCCGATATATCAGGAAAGGCTGATATCCGGCCAGTCGACATTCACGCGTGCAGTTCTGACGCGACCTTCAATGTCGTCAGATTGGAGTAGCCGCCCGTCGACAGTCTGACAGTCAACGGCCGATCGACAGCTGGTGCCAGCCGCCGAGCTAGCTTGCTGTCCCTCGATGACCTTGAAAAGCCTCTGACCAAGACGGATAATTTCCCTCTGTATCCAAATTGTCCAATAGAGACAAGAGTAACAACAATCAAACATCAGACGTGAGGAGAGCCTGAATTGTCGATCCCTGCAATTCCGAACGCCGGGAGTGGTTGAGGCTGTCTGTGAATTCCGAATCGGAGGTTCCAAAAGTGAGGCAACCGGCCTGATTGTCGGCTTGACGCAAGCAAGCCGAAACAGCCTGCTACCCTGTGCTGGGGGTCTCGGCCGCTTCCGCCTCTCAGCTATTGCGACACAACAAGCTTAACATGTGGAGAGCCTACCAATTACAAACATCTGCCTGGATGATGGGCCTAATAGAGTACGCAGTAGGCAGGTAAAGTCGATGGAAGCCGCGTTGCCCGTTGGCGGGGCGTGCTTGCCTGCTCAGTCACGGGTCGCTGTTAGTCAAGAACGACGTCATCTTCATGTGCTGGCAGCTAGCTGTACGTAGACGGGGACTTGATTGTCCAGGAGAGGGTCCCAGGTCAACCCGATGTGGCTGTATAAGACGGGACAACATCCCATCGTACAATCTGCACAACGTGGGCTTAATTCCCAGTTTCCTACTTCTTACAACATAAGATTCCGAGTCTCCTAACCTCCAAATAAGTAAGACCTAATTCCATGCCACCAGGCACTTCTGCATATAGGACGACCACCAACTGATAACCTTGACTATTAGCCGTCAAAACATCAACTCACCTACATACAACAACCAACCTCAGCCAACAGCAACCATGTCTGACAAGAACCAGCAAGAGAAGGAGTTCACCACTCAGGTAAGCTCTGTGCAGCCTCCATCCTCTTCTGCCCTCTCGTAAAACCCCCTGCGAGCGCTCTGGCTAATCTCATCTCCTTCCCCAGCCCATTGACGACAAGAAGGAGGGCGGATCCAGCTTCATTGAGGCCATCAAGTCTAAGGTTGCCCCACACGTTGCTGCTCCTGGCCCGGCCCAGTCTCACGACCACAGCGAGATCCCCCAGGAGGGTACCAAGGAGGAGCGCCTGGCCAAGGCCAAGGAGCTCAACAAATAATTCAAAGAAGCCCCGGTGTGATGTTTGGGTTTCTGGGCTGTTGCGATACTCGGTAGAGTCGGCCGCGGGGGCAGATACGACGAATTAATGAGAGAAATGACTTAAATACCCCGAGCTTCACAGACCGTGTCCCGCACCTGCTTCGCTTGAACACGTCCAACTATTTTGGCAAGTGTTGGTCAATAAGGTGATACTAGTGGGTTGAGATGCGACACTCGTGCAGTGCTGCAAATTGGTAAATTATGATCTTTGCGGAGAAGCTTGTCCAGGAGCCCTACCGATTCCAGACTCTTGAATCCACATTAGCCATTCGACGGTGATGCCTTATACTAGTGCCCGGCTGCAGCAGAATGCAGATCCAGAACACAATATTTGTTATGTGTATTATACAGTGAGGCTGTAGATCAGCAACGTTGTCAACAAGATCAGCGATAAGCCCGAGCTGTGGCTGTGCTCGCAACCGATGTCTCAAGACAGCAGAAAATGGGGATCGCTTCAATCGTCTGATATTCATGTAACGGGTAGGTTCTCCTATCAGAGCGATGATGCAACAGGTGTCATGAAACGTACTTTGCGTTCGGGAAGCTCTCGATACGCAATACGGCCGGCTGGTCGGGTTCCCAGAAGCTGCAGGCACCCAGCAGTGCTTTGGGCATGGAGGCAGCCCTGCCACTTTACCCATCCCTCACTGTAAATTGGCACTCCCTCAGGTCAACCTCACCTCATTTGGACCCATTCCCCGCCTGTTACCGACCTGTCCGGTGACGATCCTTTCGGTTAGGCCTGCGGTACGCCTCCTTGTCTTGCACGTGTCTCGAGCTTTAATTGCTCAGTCTGCCAGCTTGCCCAGTATAGACAGTCGTTGCCAAGATCCGTTCGAACGGTACACCCTTGATTTAGCTACGTCGGCCTTGCGCTTGCCATTTAGTACCCAATCCTACCTACATCCTACCTACTTCCAACGGCTACCATACTCTGGACTGGACTTACTGCCAATTTACGCGCGTACAGTAAGCCACCAACGACCTCCCATCCGATTTGCTAGGGTCGCCGTACCTGCGACATATCCAAGTGGGCGCTGCCAGTCATCCAAGCCAAGCCAAGCGTTCCTTGGTTTGGAAACACCACCACCACACAGCTTAGTTGTGTGCAACAGTTCTACACTCACACGACACCACTACTTTGCTGCTTTTGTCATAACCACCACCATTACCAGCACCGATCCTACCGCCACTGCCACGACTGCGGCTTCCCGCAACTGGCAGCGACACGACTCGAGCGCAGTTCAATTGCTCATCCCATGATTTAACTTAGGGGCCATCGAGACAAGGCCGCTGGGAGGAGAGACCCCGAATCCCGCCCAACCTCCGCCCCTCTTTGTCCTCCTCGACAACTGATCCTCAGTCTCGCCGTCCTCTCCCAACCCCGACTGCGATAACACGATGCCGTCCATCCTCAGCGATGCCGACAAGGAGACCGTCAAACGCTTCGTGCCCAAGCAGAGCAACAAGATCCAGGCGGTGGCAGTAGCACGACTCTACGTTGCTTACCCGAACAGATCAAAATGGACATACACAGGCTTGCAGGGGGCTGTCGTGCTTTCCAACGACCTTGTTGGGAACACGTATTGGCTCAAGATGGTTGATATATCCGTAAGTCTCCCTGGCAGTGAACCACCCTGTCCAAGGCGCAAGCTAACTTACCGCGCCCAGCCCGCCATGCGAGGGGTTGTATGGGATCAGGAGATATTCGACACGTGGAGCTACAACCAGGACCGAACATTCTTCCACTCCTTCGAGCTAGAGGACTGCGTGGCTGCCCTGTCTTTCGTCGACGAGAAGGAAGCGAAGCAATTCATGAAGAAGATGAACGACAGGGAAAAGAACGCAAGTAAAGCTACCAAGGCGACACCATTCGGAGGAGTAGCTCCAGGAGCGGGCGCCGGCCACCACAAGCACAGTCTGCTGGGTGGCATCTTCGGAGGACATAAGCATGCCTCTGCACCAACGCCGCCCGACTCTCCTCGCAATAGCGCTCCTCCAATCGGTCACTTCCACAGACAGTCATCTGGGAGCAATGGACACAGGTCCGAGTTTGCAACCCTCGAGGCCTTTGATCCGGAATGGAGAGAGCATTTTGGCGACGACCTGAGAAGTAAAGGCCTTACGGATGACTTCATAAAGGACAATCAGGACTTTATCGTCGATTTCCTCAAGCAAGAGCAGGCTCAAACGAAGCACTCGACCCCTCCACCGCCACCGCCTCCGGTCAACGGGACCGGATCCAGAGCCCCTCCCCCTCCACCGGCACCACGACGAGGCGGCGCTCCTCCACCACCTCCAGCACCAAGAAGGTCTGGGAAGACTGAGCCGGCCGCCGTCGCTAGGGAGCCGACGCCTCCTCGCGATCCATCACCACCAAGGCCCAAATTCCACGTTCCTCCACCGCTTCCTGATGCCGGGAAGCTCGCGCGCTCTGATACAGCCAGGGCGCCTGCACCCGGCCCTCCTCCTCCACCACGACCAGCGAAGTCTCCCATTGAAGATACCAGAGAACCGGGCCACAAGTTCGGCGTGCCCCCACCATTTCAAGGACAAAGAAGTGTCCCACCGCCACCGCAAAGTCGTGGCCCCGTGCCTCCTCCGCCTCCGTCGCGAGAGACGAGCGCTATCCCGCCAGGTCCGCCACCACCACTTCCTCCGAAAGCGCCTGGCTCGGCCGCACCGCCTCTCCCTCCTCCGACTTCGCGACCAGTCCCGGGTCTACCCACGAGAAGTCCCGCAGGACCTCCTCCCTTACCAGCTTCCAGCGCCCCGGCCGCACCACCACCGCTGCCAGCTTCTGCAGCGCCACCTCCACCGCCGTTGCCAGCAACAAACGCACCTCCACCGCCTCCATTGCCTCCGACCAATGCCCCGGCTGCCCCTCCTCTGCCACCACCATCCTCAAGTGGGCCGCCGCCGCCGCCTCCGCTGCCGCCTGCAACTGGCGCGCCAAGCGGAATACCACCGCCGCCGCCACCACCACCAGGTGGAATGGCCGGCGTCCCCCCGCCCCCAGGACCGCCCCCGCCACCCGGGCCGCCTCCACCTCCAAATCGCGACTCAGGTTACTCATCCGGTGTTCCAGCAGCGGCCGGCGCCGATCCCAGCCGCGCAGCAATGCTGGACGGCATAACGAAGGCTGGCGGTATTGGTGCTCTGAAAAAGGTCGACAGGTCTCAGATCCGTGACAGAAGCGGAGCACAAGTTGGAGGCAGCAACGATACAGGACCACATGGGAGTGGGCTGCCGCCAGCAGGGGTCACGCCAGCAGGGGGCGGCGGTATGGCCGATGCTTTGGCTGCAGCTCTTGCGGCCAGAAATAAAAAGGTTGCTCATAGTGGTAAGTTCTCACTCGCTGAAGATGTTTTGGGCGACGTACTAACGAGCTACACAGACGATGAAGATGATGACAATGACTGGGATTAGAGACTATGATCCAAGAGTTGATCAGTGGAAGAGGAGGAATATAGAAGAGCTTCGTTGTCAGCGCATTGCACTTGGAGACGGCCGAGCAAGGTTCACTTAGCCTCGGTCGTGATTCTCGCAGGCTTATAGGCTAGCAACTTTACGCAGCATTTTATCTTCGTGTCGGCCATCATTGCTGAAACGCGGGTACTCGATGATGGGCTGTACCATTTTGGAAGAGACGAGAGCGCTCTGTTATTTCGTGGAACCAGACGGTCGCTGTCCGCTGGTATAAAGTACTCAGTGACCGTCGCGGACTTATACCGAGCCAGACATCAAGATTGAGATACAACTACAAAACCATTAAATCCTGCAGGAAGAGATCCCGGAATAGATGGAATTACTGTGATATAAACCGGTCTAAAATGTGCATTTTTGGTCTTGTCCAGACTGGTTAATCCGTGCATCGTACTCCCATCATCATGTTACGCCGCCCGTCCACGTCAAGAGATACCGCATAGTGCAAATTGTCTCCCTTGAAACGACTCGAGCACTTATCATCAAGAATGTTAAGGAAATAACACGGTTGCCGGCACAGGACGTCCCTCCCATCCCAAGCCGCTCCACACACTCAACTGTCGAGAAACCAGGGACGAGCAGCAGCAGCAGCGTGCCACCACGAGCCCCCAGGTCTAAGAGAGAGAAGACAGTTCTGTTCCCCGCCGCCTGGTCGACAACGGTTCACTCGCGCGCCCTTCGGCCGAGGACGTCCGAACACACTCCCACACACACACACTGACGCTTCGAGGACTTGACACCGGACTCCAGAGCCGCCAAATCCGCGGGTATGAGGTCCGACAGTTACAAGAGTGCCCGTCGTTTTGTCTCGGTGGGTTAGGGGGTCTCTAGATGTCGTCGATGTCGACCTCCTTGCCGCCGGCGCCGCCCTCGTCGCCGCTCTCCGAGTCGCGGTCCTCGTCGAACTCGAAGCCGCAGTCGCCGTCCTCGCCGCCGCCGAAGTTGTCCGTCTCGTTGATCTTGGCGGTCTCGGGGAGCTCGCCGTACGCCTTGAGCGAGCGGGCCTCGTCGGCTGTGTACTTGAGGCTATATGGCATTGTCAGTCAGTTGCGAGGATTTCTAGACGGAAGGGGGTGGGGGGTTCAACGTACATCACGTCGCCCTTGTCGTCCTGGTAGTCACGCAGCGACAGCAGGATGATGTCGCCCTGGTTGATCCAGACCTTCTTGCGAAGCTTGCCGCGGATGTTGCCGAGTCTGCGGGTCCCGTCGAAGCACTGCGCCTCCAGACGGCCGTTTCTGTGCGGGAGAGGAGGATTGTCAGCATATGTGCCGCAGGTTGCGTCTTGCCACGGACAGGCGGCGCGCGGTGGGAGGAAATGTTTGGCTGTTCTGTGCCAGAGTCGCTTGCGAGACGATAGCGATAGTGTGACATACCCGAGCATCTTCACGACCTGTGCATACTCCTGGCCGTCCTCCTTGAAGGTGAGCTCTCGCTTCTCATTGTCGTTTTCGTTCTTTCCACGTCTTCGGTTCTTGCCTCCCTTTCCCTTGTTCTTAGGCATCTTGTCGGCTTATCAATAAAAAGGTATCCGCGAGTTTAGGACCGAGAGGGATAGCCTGCACTTGTCTCGAGTGCGGAACAGGGAGGGTTGTCTGTGCTGTGGTGAAATGCAGGAGGAAGGAGTAGCGGCGAGTGACAGGCGACGGGTTTGTGTTGGCGGGGTCCTTTTGTGCTTGTGGGCTTTCGCCGCGGGGCGAGTCCAGGCGCTAGGGAGTCATTGTGGGCCTGGCGGTGGGTCCCGAATAGACCGGGCACTAACGCTCTACTGAATCTGCTGTACCGTTCAATTGCATACATAGCACCCGTGATACCATCCACACTGACTGACTGATTCTGACTAGACTTTTTACCTTCACCTGCTTCACTGCATCATTATCACTCAATTTTAGAGAGCAACTGTTGCCTCGTGGGGCGTGAGAAACGACTCTTTGTATGCCAAACTGTCGTGGGCTCTCACTGTGAGTCATTTGCGAGGCTGTGGCTGTGCGAAGGATGGTCAGAAGTTAACCTAAGGTATGAGTAGTTGGCCCTGCATCTTTCATCAGGATGACATGACAGCTGCCCTGAAGAACCATGTTTAGTTGTGGCGTCCTCTTCAAACCAAGGGGGAGAACATTGATTACAACATGGCAACCGTCTCATGGCTGCCACTGCAGCAGAGAATTCAAGCGATTCTGGACGATGCTTCATCGGATTCCAAAACAGGCTGAGAACAAAGAGCAGTATACCCTGGAGGGGAGAAAGCGTCTCGCGGGGCTGATGGAACACAATATTGGGCTGTACGATGAGCTCAAGACCGTACAGAAGTTGCGCTGGCAGAATATGACGGTCCATATCGCTGGCCGACACACAGTACAGTGGTACGATCTGAAGTACTTCACCAACGCCGGGCTGCCGTACGTAGAGGCTGTCTGCAGGAGGTATTTAGCGGACAATACGAAGCCTCTCTGGTGGATTGCATCGGCGCTCAGCTCAACGGCGAAGTCCGTCGTCCGCAGCAAGGCCACCACTCGCCTGAACGCTGCCTTCAAGCAAGCGCTGCACAACGCCGGGTACGACACGCAAGGGAAGAGGTTGCCAGACCAAGGGAAACAGCCTCAGTCTGGGACCCAGGCGATCAAGCAGTTGTTCGGCACTGTGATTATCAAATCCCATGCGCCGGCTGAGATTCAGAAGATGCCGTTCAGGGACTTGCAGAGGTATTGCGCAAGAATTGTTCACGCCGCGGAAGAAGCCCTAGGGCCTCGTCCTGGAGATGCCGCCAAGGGAAGCAAGGCAGGCGCGGCGCCACGTCAACAAGACTTTGGGCGCCCTGGCAGCGGTAATAGAGGAGGCAGAGGAGGCCTTGCCAACAAGGCGGGAGGAAGCACGCAACGGCGTCCTCAGAGAGACGAGCATAGTCGACGAAAAGGGAATATCCAGAGATAACACGTGAGCATTGCCAGTGACACTACAACTGCAATAATCCATATACCACCATTCTCAGCCGTGCATGCTGTGACGAAACTTACCACGCTTATTCCCATGACCAGCTTGCGATGAAGTGCACGGACTTCGTGGCTTCTGGCGAGTCTGAAGTTCTATCTTCTTCATCTCGAAAGCATGTTGGGAGACGGGAGAGCTTTGTAAGGAACCATGAGAGCAAGTAGAATGAGCCTTAGAAAGACGTACTGGGCCACAACACTGAGTCATAGAAAATTAAATAAATACAGCATCTCATTAACGAAATTGACTGATTTTTGTTAGTAAGACCAGGTGATAGACTTCCAGAAATGGAGGTCATCTTATAGACTGTAAGAGGTGTGCAATTTGTACTTACACCGACCTAGATTCTGCTGGAGTATTCATGTGGTCAGGAGCGGGTCCATGGCGCTCACACGTACTTCAATGTCATTTATAGATGGCCAAGCCCCTTCTGCCATTAATATGTCCTTGTTAAACATTCATCTAGTAGACACTTGAGGTAAGCCGTCCAGTCACTTGTGCCTTCAATCTCAGCTTGGCTTACATAAGCTCACAGCTGGCCCGCTGCATGTCTGTCCCTGGTTTCACAAGCAACGCAATCGGCACCAACTGCCAGCGTAACAACTTTCCAAACCTTGATTGAAAAGCCCATCTAGCACTGACTCTCCGTCCCCAGCCACTGTTGATTAGGCCAATTCTTTCTTGATTCCGTCACCAAGTTCGTATCAGGCTACAAGAGGCGATCCAAGACGACGGGCCAAGATGCTTGTCTCCCTGACTGTCGGCAAGGTCGACGCCGGCGTCACTGTCCTCCTGACCCCAGATAAACGACTCGTAAGTCTACATGGGTAGCTTGTTGGCAGCGCTCCATACCCTTGCGCGGCAGCTGCCAGCACGAACTTGGGCAGTATAAGCTTAACGATGTCCTCCTGCAGATCGAGTTCCCATCCATCCTCCTTCCACCAGACATCTCTTCTGGCTCCATCGTCGACATCACCGTCGCGCGCAATCTATCCTCCGAATCCTCAGCCGAGCAGCGCTTCCAGGCGCTCCAGGACCAGATCTACGGCTCCTTTGGTTCTGCCTCGCCCTCCAGCCCGATACTTCGCTGCCGCAACGCAACTCAGACCTCAGTCGTGCTAGAATGGGACCCCATCCAGCTCGCGACCGCGGATCTCATCAGCCTCGTGCTGTACCGCAACGGCCAGAAGGCCGGCAACATCCCCCGCCCACTACAGATGCACACGACCAAGATCTCGGGCCTGGCCGTGGACACGAAATACACCTTCCACATGGTGCTGAGGACAACGGCTGGCACGTACAGCAGTGAGAAGGTTGAGGTTCAGACACACAAGATGACGGATCTCAGCGGCATTACCATTACGACCGGGATCCTACCGCAGTCCATGCGCGAGGAGCTGGCAGAAGCCGTGGAGAGAATTGGCGCCAAGATCGTGGACAGCGTGAGGATAGACACGACACACTTTGTCACCACCGAGGGCCGGGGCATCCAATGGGAGAAGGCTGTGGAAATGAACATTCCTGTGGTGCGGCCGGAGTGGGTGGAGGCTTGTGAGAAGAACGGCAGGATCCTGGGTGTCACTAAGTTCTATCTGGATGCACTGAGGCCGGGCCCACCAAGTGAGGACCGGCCTGGGACGGCTGGGACAATCACTCAGCACCAGCAACAGCAACAACCTCCTCCAGCGGCCCCAGCTGCCGCTCCAGCTCCAGTGCAGACGGAGAAAGAGTTGCCAGCCGCACCTTCGCCAGAGAATGGAGGGGAGAGCAGGGAGAACGAGAAAGAGGACCCCGCCGAAGCGAACGGGGCCCAGGATAAGGAGGCCGCCGTTGAAGGCGGAGGTCATGAGACCGATGAAGAGGACAATGAGCCGGAGGAAAAGACCAAAGCGGCAGAGCAGGGCGAGCAGAAGGTCAGATTCGAGGACAAGGAGCAGAACCTGACGTTGCGTCCAGAGGCATCAAAGTCTGTAACCGTGGAAGACGCCGACGACAAAGACGCAGGGGCACAAACCCCAGCAAGTCGCGCATCGTTCCAAGATGTCCAGTTATAAGCGCTACGTTCTCTTCTGGGGTGGCAGCGGAGATGATCAAGCCGCATCTTGCTAGCTACCGATGTAATATTCTTGGCGTCTGTTGAATCTGGCCCAGGTCGGAGGTTTACGCCCAAAAGGTCCAAATATACCATAATGAATTCAAGACGAATGGCCGCCTTTTTGTCCGACATTTGACACATACTACAAATGCGGCATCTAGCCGATGAACATAGCTTCTAAGCAGTCTGGCCTATGGCAATATCTCCTCTCCCTTCCAATCCCAACACCTCCCTCTACCCTCAGGTCCCACCTTGCTTGTAGCAACCTCGACCATCTTCTCCGCGGCGAACTCAGGCTCAAACAACTTTCCTTTGGGCACCGAATCCCAGAAGTCACGGCTGAGGTCCGTCCTCACCGTGCCGGGGTGGTATGCCATGGCCAGAGCCTTCTCCCCACTCCTCGCAGCCAGCTGCAGGTCAAAGCTCTTAGTGAGGCTATTGACCGCAGCCTTGCTGCTCCGGTAGCTGTACCATCCGCCCTTCTTGTTATCCGAGATGCTCCCCACGCGCGCGGACATTGTCAGCCAGACGGCATGGTCAGGCAGCCGGACGGACGCCGACTGATGGCCGTTGTGTTCATCCAGCGCGAGCTGTGTGCGCTTCCGCGGGAGGAAGTCCTCGAACCACTTCATCAGCAGCAGCGGGCCGAGCGTGTTCACGCGGTACGTGGCCAGCGCCTTGTCGGCGTCCACCTGCCGCGGCGACTTCTCAGGGTGCAGGATGCCCGGGATCGCGAAGCCCAGGTGCAGGTGGTGCGAGTCGCGGGGGAATAGCCGCTCCGCCTCGTGCGAGGCCGCCTCGATCGTGGACTCATCCGTCACGTCCAGCTGCACTATGTTCAGCCGCCTGGCTGCTTCCTTGTCGTGTTTGATGTCCTCGAGCAGGCGGTCCTTCACGTCTGATGGGTCGCTCCGCGCCGTGGCTAGGATGGGGACTGTGGTGTTTCGCAGCAGGTGCCTGGTTAGGACATGGCCGAGCCCGCGGCTGGACGGGCAGACGAAGATCCAGGGGCGCGACATGGTAATTCTTTTGACGTGAGGTTTCTCATGAGATCCGGTGTGAGAGCTCCCAGTCGTCGATGAGGTTGGCCGTTAAAGTCATGCTCGTCTTGCGCTAGGGCTGTCAGGACTAACAACGCAGGGAGCTATCTCAAGCTCACAAGCCAATGCTAGTTGAATCAAGGTTATGAGATGCTGTGGGCCGATTGGATCTATCTACGCATCATCGTGCCAACCTAGACTAACAAGGCTATGAGCTGTGTCGAGCTCAGGGATATGTGCTCCAGTGATCGACGTCATTGCCGAAGATGTCTTAGATCGCCGTCAGGGATTCAGGGGTCGCGCTGATGTGGTATTTCGGATGATCCCCTGAACCTTAATTTTGGTGAAGGCTTCAGTAACACCGTATCTAAATAGTATAGCTGGTTTCGCCTACCGAACAAGACATTTCCAAATCATACAGCTGGATCAACTGCGAATCTTCCACCCATCTCCTGATGACTGAAGTCATCGACTCAGCCATTGTGCTTAGCGCCCCTTTATCTTCAATAATTCCAATGGTCTAAGTCACTCCCGTTATCTTCTACAACCTGGCAAGTGCAAGCCTCCTGGGAGCCATGAAGATCGAGTGTCTGAAGTCAACGAACATGGCTTTTTTCTCATTATCTAGTCGTCGAAAAATTACGACCATGAGTGGCCATCAAATTACTGTTTGCTTGCCTCCACGGAAGAAAATGAGTCAACAGGGCAAAGATCCACAGGTTCCTCCCATGGCGGCTGATGAGCTCAAGCTCGAATGTCCCCTTCGCGGCTACAGTACCTATGTGATGAACAAACGAAATCAAAACGGGAAGCTATAAAAGAAAAAATGATCATTTCTTATGAGATAACCCCTTGTCAGATAGTCAGCTAGATGAGAATCGTTGATAGGATAACCTCCCATAGGGAGGGAACCCCGTTTTCAGATAATCTGTTTTAGAATGTTTTCTTTTTGGATAATCTCTGATGGGATATTTCCTATGGAATAACCTTCTGTGGGATCATTCCCTGCTTGATAATACTATATAAGGGATTAAAGAAGCTACGCGGAGCTCCGCAATGATTTGTCGTTTTCCTCTCGTAGTCTTACAAATGTGGCAATGTTGTATCAATAGTGTGCGTGTGATCTGATGGTAGGGCTCTAACGCATTGCCATAAATTCGAGGGGCATCCTGATCCATTGAGGTTGGCACTGCCAGTCCTCCCTATAGACTTTGGAGAGTGGACTTGCAGTGGTGCCCCCTTATTCATTACGGCGATACAATTCTCGGGCAAGGGCTTTGTTGAACCAAGGAATACCTTTTTGCTCTTTTTGGATCTGAATATCCTGCTACATTTTAACAACTGAAGCCGAAAGTGATCCCGAGCCATGCAAGGCGACAACTTCGTCCTGAATCCATTTTTACAGACTGTTCTTTGTGAACAGGCTGTCGAGTCAGGCATCGCTGTATCAAAGAACACCGCTGTTTGATCGAATGGAAGTCCGCCTTGGGCGTTTCAGATGTATCTATAAGACCAAGCAATGTCTCTCAGTTCTCGTTGCACCAGACGACGCATATGTTTCTTCACTCATGCGAACAATACCCATGTTTGTTTAATATTTAAGGCTTCATGCCATCAGAGCTCATCATATCAACGCCATGGGTCACTTCCTCTCAAAATTGCCTGCGGCCACCCCATTGTTACCAGCAGGTGTACAGCAGAGCCAGCACATAGTCAAGAAGGACCACCGCCACGTTGATGGATATTTGTAAGTCACCTGAATGAACCCACTCGTCACCATACACAAAAGAACATAAATCATAAGGCAGATCATATAGCGAGACTAACAAGTTGCCCAACGTAGCCCCAACACCACGCGACCATTTGATTACAACCGACCGACTGAGCGGTACGAAGCCTTAAAGACTTTCCACCCCTACCGAAAGCTTCCCACTGAGCTGAAGTTCATGATCTGGGAACATACATTTCCAACACAGCGGCGCGCCATCGAATTGCAAAAGGTGGCCCATCCATACCGTGGAGTCGTGTTCAGCATCCGCGCCGTGCCACGAACCCCCAACGTCATCAAAGTCGCGCTGTCCGTCGACCGCACCTCGAGAGCCTTGGTCTTCAAGAACTACATCCCACTGAAACTAGGTTTAAGAATCAAGCCCTTGGATCTCGACTGGGCCCGCCTAGGTCGCATGCCTCCTGGAGCTTGGTACCGGTACGGCCTCCGGGGCACTATGTGGAAATCCCCGGGAATCGTGGGGAATAAGTGGCTGTTCGCAGGCCCGACGGTCTTCATGAGCGAGCGGTATGGGGACACCGTCATGACCAGGGACCGCAGCGTGCTCGTCTTCCCCTACCGGCCTGCCGCACACGGGCTCGACACCATCACCAAGACGTATCTGCAGCCCTCTTGGAAGTTGGATCTCTCAGAATTCTCTGCGAGACCACCCTTCCCCAGTCTCAATCCCCATATATGTCCCGCGCCTGCTTTCACGTGGTCGACTGGCTTCACCTCGTCGGATGGCTTCACGTGGGCGTTTTTCGAGAAGTGGTGGGCCTGTCTGCCGCAGCAGGAGGAGGAGCGTGACTCGCCTCCGGTCGGCTGGGAGGCGGAGATTGATTTCTGGAACTCGCCCAAGGAGCATGACGTCCCCTATATCCTGCAGTTTAGGGGAAGAAAGCCAGGAGCATGCAGGCGGCTCTAACATGCTCAGTTTTGAGTACGCTTCGCCAAAGGATGTGCGCGACACGAGAGAATGATCAGGTTTGTGGATGAGATAATTACGGCGATTGGGAGACAATTAGGAACGTGGAAGAGTAATTACCATGGACAATGATACCACAATTCTACTCTGCCTCAAACCCAAGAGAGGAGCCATCAGCATGATGCAGATAACGTCAGGGAGAAATCTCTTTTGTAGACTTTGGCTGGCCCCCCGCAGGCTAACGAATACTTTAGTACGTTGGGACCTGACTGCTAGAAACATCATGCTTTTATGTTTTTGCCTGTACAGGAGTTCAAGTTTTGTTGATTCTCAGAACTGGTGGCCGTAACAATGTGTGTTTGGTGATGCTGCACTCATTGGCCGTAGCGGAAGTGAACCTGGCCAGTTTCACCCAATGTCTGGGTGGCATGAAATCATCGACTCTCGGTCCCTAAGGAGTAAAGTAAACAATCTTCTAAACCCTCTCTCATAGGGAATACGGAGAGCGACACTTGAACATATGCACATTTTGGGAAAATATTGCTCGATGAGCTCCACGGCTGACACTGGCATTGAAGAGTCCATTGGACTCGAGATATCAAGTCATGACTTGTCACCTTCGACCACAAGCAGACGACAACGTCCAGCCCACCCAAAAACGTAGCTACGATAACAAGTCGTACTAAGATACATTAGATATTACCGCCTACTACTATCCTTCGATAGCGACAGCATCACCAGCCAGCTATTCGCGCCACTGCTGTGCGCCAGCATCATGGTATTCATCAATCAAAGCCCATACCCACCAAAGGCCCCAAACCCAATAACAGCCCGCGGACCCTCCCTAAGACGCCGAACCTCACTGTCCCCATCAAACCCGACAGAACCAGAGCTCTCGAGGCTCAGCCGGCTGCCGGCGAACTGCAGCTCCCGCATGATCGGCTCGACGGTGTGCATCCCGCTGTAATACGCCCTCCCGCCGCTCTCGTCCGGTGCGGCATACGTGGCCAGGCTGACCTCGCTGCGGCTCTCGTGTCTGGCCAGTGCGCCGCTGAACCGTGACGAAGATGGCGGAGACACCCCGCGGCGCCGCCGGCCCAGCTCGAGCGAGAGCCCGTGGATGTGCGAGTCGATGCGCTCGTTGAGCCGCTCCATGCGCTTGATGCGCTCCAATTCCACGTCGACCTCACCCTGCAGGCGCTGCGGGACAGGCGGATGGTCGTTGCTGGCGGCAGGTGCCCTGGAGACCGTGCCCATGGAACTCGTGCGGGCCCCGCTACTGTCGATCATCGTTGTGGTCCCCGACAGTGTCCTCGCCTGCGGTGGCTTTTGAACGTCTGCCGTCTGTGACCGCCGGTGGCGGCTGTGACTGCGAGTGCGTCGCCCGTCGGCGGCACGCTCGTAGTCGTCGACGCGGTGCCCTAGGTCGGGGTGGTCGTCGAGGAGGTAGAGACGGCGGGATCGCTCGGAAACGCCGGTGTTGGCCCTTGAACGGTCGGTGGGCACGAAAGGATGGCGCATGATTTCCTCGTCGCTTTCGAAAGAATCGTCCCCGGGAATATATCTCCTGCGTGTGCTCGGTCCAGCTTCCTCATCGTCATATCTGCCGCCAAATCGGCTCTGCCTGCCGTCAGTGTGGTAGCTCGTCTCCGGCCTTCTCGCGGTCTTGACACTTGGGCCCTCGGCCTGTCGGTCATCCTCTTTACCCTTGTTCATAGCCAGGTGTCCAAGCGTCTGGCTCATGTCCTTCAACAGGGGTAACATTGATGTCAGCCAGTATTCACCATTTCTCTCCAGCCTCTCCAGACGCTTCTCCATATCCCGAGTCTGCTTCTCGCGAAGTGCTTCGTACCGATCGAAGATCTCGGACCGAGACATCTTCAGAACGGATGTGCTGGCCTCGCCCTGCTCAGGAGATGCGGGGCTCAGTCGACCTCCGTCGAAGTCTTTCCTGGAGGCCAGGCGGCCCTTGCCGGCCGTCTTCGGTCTAGGTGTACTTTCTTGCATGCTCGGCGATACTCTTCCAGAAAGAGCAGGCGACTGTCGACCGGGAATCGACGGGCGCCGGCGCAGAGAGCCGAGACGCTTAAGAGGTGGGTGTTTGAGTGCGGTGGCCTGCGTTTGAGTCTCTAGGGATGAGATTGGTGACGAGGATGAGCGCGATCGCGGAGGTGAATCTGGCGGCGTCACACTGCCGAGGCCATGGAACGGCGGTACAGGCGAGGTCATGACGACAGTGGCCACGGTTCCTGGGGACGAGATTGAGAGTGGTAGCGAGTTCTTCTTCTCGATTCCCAGCACAGGAGATGCCATCAGAGGACTGGACGGTTTGACATCCGCAACTGTCATGACAGCGCTGAGACCAAAGCGGCCGGTTGTCGTCTTCAAACTGTACGGGTTGTTCTCTGGCACAACAGGAACGTGAACATATATATCCTTCGGATCGGACTTGACCTCCTTCTCCGTCGAATTGGAGCTCCCATCAGACGAGACACTGAGCCTGCGCCATACCAAATCTTTTGGCTCCGAGCCAGGCATATCCAGTGCCCTCTTCAGTTCAGCAATCCTCTGTGACCTGGTCAGAATCGTTGACTTCTTCCGCTCTTTTCGCTGCTTGGGGCTCGGTAATGGGCTCTGAGCCGTCTCCTCTTTCTGTGTCTTTGCGTCGGACTTCGGGTCATCCTCCTTGGCGGCCTCCAGCGCAGGACTGACCGCCTTCTCTTTTCCTTTGCCCTTAGGGTCTTTCTCCGCGGGAAACTCCGGCATTGGGCTTTCCTGAAGCACCTGCTCTTTCTCTTTGCCCTTGCCTGTGCTCTCCTGTTCCAGACCTTCACTGGATTGCTCTCGAGCTGCCGAACTTTCCTTATCTTTGCTCTTAACCTCTTCGCGCGGAAATGTGGCGTCGGTCGGGGTCTCCACGACGATCTCCACAGACTTTATTCGCGGGCGCGGCTGTGTCGTGATGCTTTCGTCGACTTTCTTGACTTCAGGATTGAACAGCAGTGTAGCTGTTGAGTTTCTGGCCTTTGCAAAGGCCTCATACTCATCCTCCTCCTCTATTGGAAGACTACTCCTCTTGCTACTCCCCTTGCTGCTCCTCTTGCTACTCCTCTTACTATGCCCGCTCGAACGTTTGCTTTCCTGACCGCTGCTGCGCTTCTTCTCCTTGGCGGCAGCTGCCCTTGCATTTTCCCTGCCACTTGCCTCTCCCGCCTCAAGGCTCGTCCTCGGTGGTGTGTCGACGATTTCTGCTGAGCCAGAGAATCTTTTCGCTCTCCTCGCCTCCTTGATGACGCCCAGCTCGACCTCCGAGCCGCTCGCTACCGTGCCGTAACTCTCCAAGAACGATGGCTCCGAGAAAATGGACTCCTGAAGCGTGTACTGGTCTCTCGAAGAGTCACGGCTGTGCTCATGCTGAGCACGCTGGTCAGAATCGCTCCGTGCTCTTGATCGCCTGTTTTCAGGGCCTTGAGGGTGGAGGCTAGACTTTCGCATCGGG
This sequence comes from Diaporthe amygdali, assembly GCF_026229845.1. Lineage (NCBI taxonomy): Eukaryota > Fungi > Ascomycota > Sordariomycetes > Diaporthales > Diaporthaceae > Diaporthe > Diaporthe amygdali. Next base: position 1,663,028 of record NW_026517022.1, on the reverse strand, counting down.
TACGATACCTTGGAGGCCGGGGAAGCCGAGGCGAATGAGCGGAAACTGTAGCCGGACTGGCCGCTGATGGGCCTTGGGGCGGTTTTCGGCCTCTGTAATGCTGCGAGCGCCTGCCTGTGCATTGATTCACGCGTCTCGTCGCTGGTGCGTGGTGACCAGGACTCGTCGCTGATGCGCCGCGGCGTCTTCGGTGGTGACATCGAGCTCGTGTTTGGTCTGCTAAGCTCTTCCTGAACTGTGCCAAATGTGTGTCTCGATGCCAGTCGGACCTTGCGCGCTTCATCGAGGCCTCCTTGGCTCGACCTCTCCCACGACCTCGACGAAAGCGATTCTCGCTCTTCAGCCACTGGGCCCAATTGCGTGCCTATGTGTGGCTCGTTGACAAAAGCGGTCATTGGTCTGATATTGACATCGCTGTAGAAAGCCGGGTTCAACTCGACCACAGGCATGGACTTCGTCCTCCTCTCTGCCCTGGGGAACCTGAGCCGCGGCTCTGGACCCAGGTGAGCATGCTCGATAGGTATAGAAATGGCTATATGTCGATGTCCATCGACGGTTCTGCCCGAGATGGCTGAATCCGGGAGCTTGATACGCGGAGGCCGCTTCTTGTACTTGCGAGCTGGAGAACGGGTGATAGGTGGTGAGGCTGGCCTGACCGATGGCTTGACCGATGGCTTCCTCAAAACCTTCTTCTGTCTGGAAGCACCCCTTAAGAACGACAGGCAGCGCCTCAGGGTCCCTTTCTTCTTCTTGATATTCCTCCGTCTGATACTTGACCTAGATGAGACCGTGGTAGGCGAATAGGGCTCTGACGGTACTGACATGAAATTTGTCGGTGGTGGCGTCACATTCCGCAAAAACGCGGCCATCTCGCCCCACGCCTCATCCTCACCCTCGGAGGTCCGCCTGCGTTCTCCTGGGATCCCACGGGGGAACGGGCGTGATTGGGGGCGGGCAACCGCGTCACCCCGGGGCTCAGGGAGCTCTTTGGACTCGACACGGATGTCGATACGGCGGAGGATGCCACCAGGCCAGTTCGAGCTCAGCGCCGTGGCGGGAGTGAGCTGCGAGGTGGTCATGGGACGGGTGATGCCGCTGTTGGCGACGCCCAGGCCGCTGTTGGTTCGGGACTCTGCTGCCGTGGCGAAGGAGTTCTCATCCGAGTCCAGCGAGCTGAGGGATATGCGCCTATCCTCGGCAGGAGCGGTGTGGCCATGTGCGTCCAGCTCGTATATGTACATGGTGTCGAGACGGTCAGGACGGATGCATAACTCCAGACACAGGAGGGAGAGAGACGCAAGTTCCGGTGCTACCTGTGAAACGAAACTCGGGGTATCAAAAGATGGCACGAGTTTAGAGTTTCGTCCCGTGTTGTCTGGTCTCGATCCTCACGAAAGCCCCACGCACGTGGCTGCCGGATCGACAAACTTTTCCTTGCCGCTAAGTTGGTAGATCTGGAACACAAACGGTCTGAATTGAGATACTGCGTAAAGGTAGGCTGGCGGAGAAGCTGGCGGTCTACGCCGGGTCAGAGGCAGCAGAAGAAAGGAAAGAAAACAAGGTCGGCTGAGTGGCAGAATCAAGAGGAGGCGCGGACGCGGACAGCTCGAGTCATCTCGCTGATAGACTAGGTTTTGCCGTTCGGCTCTGGAGTGCGATTAGGAAAGAAAGGGAGAATACGACCTCGGTCCACGAAGGCAACGGCAAAGGGAGAGAGGAGGCTTTTGGGGGATTGGAAGTGCCTGATAGCGATTAAGTTAAGCGCAAGACAACCTCGCAGCAAGTGCGTGAGGGCGGGAACAAAACAGGTCGAGGCGGCGAGGGAGCAAGAGACCTTGACCATGCGCAGGATTCACAGATGACGGCAGCGAGATCTACTTTAGCATGAAAGTATGAAGGTGTCAACGGACCAAGCTAAAACAATCAGTGGGAGGAAACAAACCAGTGAATGGCCAAGGGTCCATGGGGTCTTGTCTGTGTGCTACGTTGGCGATGGCGAAACGCAAATCGCAAGGTCCTCCACGGGCTGCTTTCCAAGACATGGCATCCATGACATCGGCGAGTCGCACCAGGTCCCCACCTTGATGAATCAATAGACTCTGCCCATATGCTCCTGCACATGCAGTGTTTCTCTCTCCCCAGTTCCGAGGGCATTCCAGACGGACGGGATTGAAGAAAGCAAGCCCAGGAACAGGAACAGGAAAAGGCTGACCCCATTGGTGGCTAGCTGCAAACCGTGCTAGCTAGTGTCTGGTCCCGGTCTGGACTTGAGGGTTTGACGTTTGAGAGTGTGGAGGAGGAGAAGGGCAGGCAGGAAAAGAGGTGGTGCCGCGGTGCACAGCACACACGAGGTCGAACCGGAGCCGACATCGAAACACCCCTGCAGCATGTTTCAGGGGCAATGCCCGTTGGGTCTAAGCAGCATGGGCGGCGCCGTAGCATCGGAGAGTGGGGAGACAGGGACGCTCACACACTCTTCAGCTGCGCGCCATCCGGGGGTCGAAGCCGTCCAAGCGTGGAAGCGTCATGTCGAAGAGAGAAGAAGCCTCGTTCCCAAGATTTCCGGGTTCCGGGTTCACGTCTTTTTGCCTCCATCATGCCGGCGACCCTGAGCAGGAGTCCCAGCCGGGTGTGCCGGGACACGTCGGCGATTGGATGGGTCGATACCGTAGTCGCACAATTATTACATTGCTGTCCTGGTGTGCCCACCCCCAAGTCCTGTCCGCTGCGCTCTTCCAAGGTTCTTGAGCGCATCGTCACCGCCGCTCGGACGAACAAGCGACAAGGCATCCGCATTGCACAGCATTCCGCCCCTCCGTTGGGCCACACCGAGGTGGTCTGGGTGTCCGATCCCTGCCCTCTGACGAATCGCCAAACTCAGTCATGACACAGCTGCAGGCTCTGCTTCAGAAGCTGTGTGGCTGCTGATCATTGATGATATGACAGATGATGAGCCAGGCCGTCGGGTGGAGTTCTCGAGGGTCGGAGCACCGGGCATCAGTGACTGTGACAGTGACACCTTGACGTCCTGACATTTGACATTTGAATGCTTCGGTGACGATTCTCCAATGTAACTGGCAATCGGTGACACCCAGACAGCCGACCCAGCACTGCTCCCGTTGACTGGGGCCCTGGGAGGATTCTGGCACCTGACATCTGGATGGGCAGGTTGCATCCCGCCTGCCAACCAGCAACGCATCCTTGCCCGCCCGCTGCCCGTTTCGAAAGGACATGGGGGGAGGACGCAATGTTTCGTCTTTTTATACAAGACGAACGACGTGTCACAAACGACGAACCTCACCACACCTCGCCCACCCTCACCACCACCAATACCAGCACCACCAGCTCCAATAGCACCACAAAATATGATTGTGGAGCCCATGCAACGCAACGCAGGGGCTGTTCACCAATATTCCCGGACACATGCCTCCTCTTCTTTTTCGTGTGTGTATGGGCTCCCGCCCCGAGCTCTGCTGTCTGATCTCTACAGTGTTACCGTCTTACCCAGTCCCGAAGTCCCCATGCCCTCGGGTCTCCACGTGCTCATGTCCCTATTTAGATCCAACCGACAAGGTCCCCAGATCTGTGTCGGAAACAATCCCGCAGCCGCCGCTTCCTCAGAATAACAAAGCTATCAAACCATGATACCAACGCCATTAGACGATGCTCCACCCTTTAGCTGGCCCCGTGAGCCCACCATCAAAAGCAGTCAAGTCATGTTTTCAACCCATCTTCTGTGCCAGACGCCTATGTAGTGCAAACGTGTGAAAATGTATATGACTGAGGGAAAATGTGACGTAAGACAAACTTCAAGGCCTCTTCGGCTTCCGCTGAATAAAAGGGTCCTTCTTCTTCTTTGGTGGCCTTGGGCCCTTGGAGCAGTTAGCTTGGCCCTGACAACAGTTTGGCATGCATAATCACTTACTCGAGGTGGTGCGTTCGACGGTCCCGCCGTCGGTGCCGGCGGCCTCGATGATTGCGCCGGGTTTGCCGGAGGTGGCGGGGGTCTTGAAGGAGGCGCAAGCCCCAACACCTCCATGGCCGACGGGTCCACAGGTTTCGGCGGCGGCTTAGGCCTGGTTGGTGCGGGCGGTACTATTGCTGCTTTGGGACCAGTTGGGATTGGACGGTTACTCGCTGAAGAGTGATTCTGCTTTGTTGAGAAAGTTGTGAATTAGTATCAAGTGACTAGTTGGAACCATCATCCCAGTCATCCTCGTCAGAGAAGCTATGTTGCTGTCCTGTGTCCTCAACGGACCTCTTGGTTGCAACAGAGAGCAAATCAGTCGATAATGCTGGGTTAGAATGGGCGTAACCTACTGGGCGCTTCGGTGCCGGAGACTGGTTGTCATCTCCTTCAAGCGGCCTCTTCTTTGAATCTCCGATCTGAGGAGGGCCTTGACCTCTCACTGGCTGTGGAATGTTCTCCCCCTTCGCATTGAATCCGCCGATGGACTGAGGTGGCGGTGCTAGGCCTCTTGATGGCATCTCTGATTTGATCGCGATTGCAGGCGCGTCTTTCATCTCTGCTTTGATCGCAATTGCAGGCGCATCCTTCATCTCTGTGTCGGATGATTTGCGGTCCCCCAAGCCATTCTCGACTCGCGGTACCCTCTCGCTCTTCTTCCTTAGCAATGACAGCACATCGCCCCGAGTGTAGCGATCCCTTTCTTTGGCATCGTTGATAAGCTTAGCCCAGAACTCGCCCTGCTTCAATGCTCTTGAGTCACCAAGAATCCAAAGCGATGACTTTGCACGTGTCAGGCCGACGTTCATACGCCTGATGTCAGTCATGAAACCAATACCTCCCGTCGGGCTAGCTCGGACACAGGAGAAGATGATGATCTCGCACTCTCGACCTTGGAACGCGTCGGTTGTGTTGAATTCGACCTCGTCGAAGATCCCCTCACCGAAGCGATTGGCGAAACGATCCCGAAGTGCGAAGAGTTGTGCCTTGTAAGGAGTAATTATGCCAACTTTTCCCTTGACATCACAATCGGCATAGTCAACCTTAAAGCGAGTATACAGCTGCATGGCAACCTCGAGCTCATTCGTGTTGACCAAAGATTGGCCTTTGCGGCCGCGCTCTTGAACACCTTCAACGTCAAAGAAGCGATAAGGGCCCAGCAATTTGCTCTCATGCCACTTCTGCTTGCGGAGAGACCCCATGTCAATTCCATCGTAGAGTTTGCCCTCATAGAATTGGGCACTGGGATACGCGCTGATCTCCGGGTGCATTCGGTACTGGGTATCGAGTAGATGGCAGTCTTTAGGGTGGTTTCTTTGCATGCGCACGAACAAACTCTGATCGTAACCAAACCGAGCTGCAGATTGGGAAAGGACGGTGGGCGGCAATTGCTTAGGATCTCCGACGAGGATACACTTGGTGCATCCATACTTCAGCGGGATGAGAGCACTGAGTTCCACACACTGTGCGGCCTCGTCGATGATGACTGTCTCGAATTCCACATTCAAGTTCTTGAACATCTCATGACCACTGCCGCTGAGCGTTGCACACAGCACCTGCGCCGAATCCAAAATCTGCTGCTGGACTACTCTGCGCCTGACCTCGCTTTCTCGGACGTACGTGTTGCCACTGTCCTTGTCGGCGTCAATCTTGGCGCCAATCTGGGCCTGGCGACGTTTCAAGACATCAAATTGACGCTCCAAGGTGCTCTGAGCGTCCCTATCACTGCTGGCCCTGGCAGCCTCGAGCCTGGGCCGTAGATCGTTAAGCTGCATTTTGATCTCCCCAGCCTCCTGGTGCATTTTATCGCGTTCGCTGCCAACTGGACCGTTCTTGTTGAGCTCCGATTCCATCTTGGATTTGACGAGCTCATCGAGGGTCACATCCTTGACGAGTGTGTTGATCGCATCGGACCTGCCGAGTCGAAGGACACTGATGTTGTGGTGGGCGCCGTTCATCGTCTTTACGCCTTGTTTCAATCGTAGAACCAATTCGTCAACAGCCGCGTTGCTAGGAGCACACACCAATAGCTTCTTCATCGGAGGAGGCTGGTTTGCCTGGTTTCCTAGCTCGTGCGGTCGAGTAACAGGGACAGCAGCAGCATGCCTGGTGCTCATGTGTCCGGTGAGCAATGCACCAACCATGGCGACAATAGTCTTCGTTTTACCCGTTCCAGGAGGACCTTGAACGAGAGTGAAGCCGTCGTTGTCTTTGGCGTTCATGATAGCCTTTGCCTGGGCGCGGTTCAAGAAGTAGTTTTTCATCACCGAATCAATAGCTTCATCTCCGTAATTGAGAACTGGGGAAGGCTTTGCCTCTAAGACTTCGTCCAAAAGGTCGTAGTATTGCAAACTCTCCAATGCCGCGTATTCGCGCTCGACTGTCGTCATGTTGGTGATCTTGACGGCAGTGAACTGTGCCCCTGGCTGCAATTCTGGCATCTTGTTGTTCCTGCTGAGGCGGTAGGCCACTTCGAGGTTGTCTTTTTTGTATGTCATCTTCCATATGCGAGCCAAACAATGAGCGGCATCTTTCTGGTTGAGCGGGTCCTCTGACTGTGATATTATCACGATGTCTCCTTCACTTAACCCCCGTTCCTTGTTCTGTGCTTTGGGCATTGAAGTCGTGACCTCCATGAACTTATCGACCGTCATGCGGTTCATCACCTTGATGCCAAACGGCTTCGACGTCGTTTCATCCTTTGCCGTCACAAAAGAGCGCCATGCTTCATTCCGCAGGAGAGGAAAGAAGGTCGATTTGTAGTCATGATGAGTCATGTATGTGTTTGCAACCTCGAGGCACACATCTCCATTCGGTGGGTCATTGCCTTCGTGGAAGATGTCCCACTCGAGGATGGACTGGTGCAGAACGTCCATGGGTGGTATGATCCGTGCCCGCATATCTTTGGCACTTCGCTTCACCTTCTCCTTCTTCAATGGGCCCATCCTCTTGGCCGCCAGCTGAAGTGCACGCTGTTTTGCGTCATGATCCAGCTTGTTACCATCTTTGCTGGTGACCAGGTCATCATCATCCGAGGACTCGTCATCTTCTTCTGAGCTGTCTACCATCATATCGCTCTTCGGCTGCGGGCCATGATCTTTGCCTATGACCCCTGAGACGCCTCTCAAGCCAGATCCTTCTCCAGGCACCACACGCAGAGCCTTGGCTTCGGCAATGGCGGCGGCTTTCCGCTCAGCCTTTTCGGCCTGTGCCCGCCTTCGATCCTCGAGGAACTTAGATTGACTGACTTTGGTTGGCTCGGGTCTTAGTAGCTTTGGCTTCGTCTTTTCGCTCAAGCGCAATTTTTCGAGTTTGCTGGAGGATGGCTTGATGTCTCGGCTCGTGGAGACAGGTGTGGTGCTGCCAGATCGAGACAGCGGAGTGGTGGCACCAGATTTTGACCATGCATCGAGACTGATCTGTTTCTTTGGCTTCTCGACGACCTTCGACACGGTCGGAATTTGTTCGTCTTCCCCAATTGCCTTCAGAAGCTCAGCTTTCTGCGTTCCAGTCAAATTGCTGTTGATTGCGTATTTGCCGTCTTCCCTTGGTAGACACGCTTGCCGAATAAGCATCTTACTTTTGGTATCTACGTCAAGCCCATACTGAGCCAGACGACTAAGAAGCTTGAGCAGTGTCCGCACAGTCGTGTCTAACAAGTAAATATCACGCAGCTTAATCATGTTCGTTATCCCACCGGTGTTCAAACGTGGCTGCTCTAGGACGACCTTCATTGCCTCATTTCCCATGTTTTGAGCACTGAGCGCAGACGCGACGACGCCGTCCTGGTCGAGAAGCGCCTGGGCGAGCTCCATAGTCTGACGACAAAAAACTTCAAGGATTGCCTTGTCTATTTGCTCGTTCCACACTCGGAGTTGAAGGAAAGCATGCTGCATTCCTTCCCACTGGGTCGTCCACCATGACATGACAGCAGTGTACTCGATGCCCGATAGTGTTCTCGACCTAAGCAATCCAGAAGTATCGCAAAGGGCACCGACTAGGTCCCGGCTGCAAGTCAAAACATGGGGCATCGGCGGAAATGGTTTCATCGAATCCTTGTCGTATGTGACGCCCCGGACGACGTCGGAGAAGGTCGACAGAAATGGCTGGAAATAGTCCTGGGCCATCTGTGCTACGGCATCCGATCTCGTTGTTTCGCTCGTGATCGTCTTGATCAGAGATATACCAGCCTCGCGAATAGGATCCTCAGTATGCACAAGAGATGCAACAATGGCATACATCATACCACTTTGTTGATCACTGCAAAGAGCCTCAAGATCTGCAAATGCAAAGCCGCTGAGGCGCTCCATCATGCGACCAACGGCTTCCGCCGTCTGGTCCAGGTCCTGGTTGAACAGCTTCTTTTCGGGATCCTTCAAAACCTCTTTCTTTGGGGGCAAAAGCTTTCCTATGCCGTTGAGCGGGTGCATTGCATACAGCATGGACTTTGCGATGTCGACGGTGCCGGGCCGACCAGGCCAGAAGATCTCGAGGAATCTGTCCCAGAGCTGAGCGGAATGCCTGGGATTGGTTCTGGGTATCTTGACATTTCCGCGCATCAGTGTCATCCACTCCGTACGAGTCGTCTTCGAGTCGAGGACAAGAGATGTCTTGATGACGTCGACGGCTGTTTGCGATAACCCTACGTTGAATCGGTCTTCCGGTCGCAGTTCTGCGGCAGGATTGATGACGCTGGACGCATATTGAACGACGAGGTTGATGAGGGAATTAATGTATATAATGGATGTGCCCATGCGAATTTGGAAGGTGCCACCATTGAAGCTGTCGAGCGATGTTTTCAAGGCGTACAAGCCAGCGATGGTTCGAGTCACCTGTGCCTCTCTTGAAGCATCTAAATCGGGGTGAGCAGAGAAAAGATGGTCTGTGAGAGACTTGCAAACGTCTGGCAACTCGTGCTGCTGGAGCGATCCAATAACAGTCCTGACCCATATGGCGAGAAAGGGGACACGAGTGTGCCCGTCTGCAACAAGTCTATCATACTCCAAAGACCGTGAGAGCAACTGCTTGAAAGCTGGGTTCATGAAGACAAATTGGGCAAGCTGGGCTCGTGGAAGCTCTAACGCACCCCAAAACGCTTTGGGTGACTTTTGTAGAAGTGCAGCGATCGCCTGCAGGACAAGCAGCAAGATTTGATCTGAGTGGCAGAACTGAAGATGGTGAATGGCAAGCTGATAAACGTCTGCCTCCATGCCCCGAAGGCAATGCACCACGATCTCTTCGCTCATAGAGTTCAAAAGCAGGAGAAACCCTTCCCAAAAGACCTTGACCTTATTCTGGGAGACGCGCAAGGTTCCCGATTCTGGGTCTACCGCACCTACTTCTCGGATAGCGTTTGTGAGTGACTCACTAACTGCAAAGTCGAATTCCTCTTCTGTAAGACACTCAGGATTGAGGACCTCCCAGGCCGACTTGGCAAACCGGTTGCGATACGGATCCTCCTCGAAAAGGAAAAAGGCCATGGTCGGCACAACCTGTTCTCCCAATTTCAGTGGTTTACGAGTTTGAACGTCCTGAAACACCTTATTGAAGTAGCGTTGCCGAGTCTGGGGCTCTCCAACATAGGCCATGCAACACAAGGCCTCGAACAGAGCCACAATGGCATTCATGTCCTGGTGAGCGAGTTTGGCCGAAGTCATCGGTCCGTTCGCCTCGAGGATAGCGGCCGCCTTTTGGAGCCCTCGGTCTATCCGAGACTTGTCGAACTCGTTCAATTTGTTCTCCATGATGGTGGCAACATCTTCGTCAAAAGAGCTGTTGGCTGTGGTCAGTGATTATTCCTCGCCTCCGTCAAAAGCCACTTACCCTTGCAATTTCTCGAAGAATTTCTTTCGGTGCATATGCCAGCGCAACACACAGGCATCGCATTTTGTCAGGAAAGATTCAGTCCGCTCGACCCATTGCTCTTTCCAGCCGCTGGACTGCTCCTCCGTGATTCCCAACAAGAGACTGAGGTCATAGGTGAGCTCGACGCGACGTCTGGCCTCCTGGGTTCTTCGCTCTGTCTCCTCTGCGGTGACCTCAGTTGTACCAGCGCTGTACTCGTCTTCGGAATCGTCACTCTCTGTCTTAGGGCAAAGCAGATGATATTCTTCAGGTAGGTTGATCCACTCTTGGTAGGATTCTGTCACCCCCTCGTATAGCCTATTGGTGTCGTCCATGTTTCGAGCTTGTGGTAGTCATCGCGTTAAAGAAAGGGAATCGTATGAGGCAGCGGGCTCGAGGATGGTCGAGGAAAGAATGGGCCAGCTGTTGTGGGAGGACGTCTGGACTTCTGGGCGAAGTGAGTGTCTGCCAAGAACGGGACAGGATTCAGTCGCAACTGTTGGCCTGATACCGCGATTGAGAGCGGCGGAAGTGTGCTCAGAGTAAGCCGGCCACAAAGGGAAAGTAATCCTGCGAGAATCTTCGAGTGGAAGATGTCAGCATCCAGCGCCCTGGCATGCAAGTAATCGCTCTGCGTGGGTGGAACAAGTGAGCAGGCGTAGAACACAGGAAACTGCCAACCTCAACTTCCCCAACTACTAGCAGGCTGGTAGTGCTTCGTTGTGGAAAGAGAGAGGTCTTGAAAGGGCAGGCAAAAAAGTTTCGAGGCAGTGGTGAAGTGAAGCTTCGACTCGAGGGCGTTGGTGTCGAGGACTGAATGGGTTAAAAGTTAGGTGCCGTTAGAGGGAGTCGCGTACCTAGGAAAGCCTACTCGCGCGTCACCAATTTAGCAATTGTCGGAAATCCCACCTGGACTCCCTGCACGCGCTTCACTGGGCTGCCGGCTGTACTATGTTAGAGTGGGGCCCACTTTCTGGGTGGAGCTTACCCAGACTTAAGCTTCAAATGGGACAGATGTACCTCGGTACCACAGACAGCGAGCAGGTACCTGGATAGAAAGCTTACACCTCAGCCTCCCACTTTGCAAGTGGGCGACGGAAAGGCTCAAAAGAGCAGCTGACTCACCGGTTTGCTTCAACCTCGGATGAATGCAACAAAACACGGCGTTAGCTCTCGGACTGTCTCGGGAGTGGTGAGCTTTGGTCTTGCGGCCAGGGAGCCGGGTGTAGCTGGTGTCCAAAGGGAATATTGTGGTGGGATGATTGTGAATGCTCTCACTTTGTGTGCTCATGTAGTTGGTCATGGCCGCGAGTAATTGTGGCTGATGAAAGATGGTGAAAGGGTGGGCGACTGTCAATGGTCAAAAGGGTGCAGAACACGACTTCAACGTTGTCTAGTATGGCATTTGAAGTCACAATACTCGACCTACAACGAATATGGTACTGACAGATTTTATGCAGAAGCCGCCTTTCCCATCAAGTACTGCCAGGCACGGTTGAACTACTCGTTTCCTTGAGCAGATTTATTATTCCTATACTCTGCAAGAGATTGCCATGGATCTACTTAATACAGCCTATACCTCCAAAGCAGATAGATGAATTCATCACACTAAACCGGATAGGATAAACATTACAGACCAAGAGGAGACTTTCCAAAACTGGTCTTCTACCACAGTCATATCGTCGTCTGACAGCTTGTCGATGCAGTGCTATACAATCGTCTGGGGCGTGCCGAAGCTGCCCCCACGCCACAGCCGTGACGGTGATTGGCTGCAGGCTGGGCCGGCCCACTTCTTTGCAACCTCATAAAACCACAGCTGCTTCTAAATTTTCTGTAGGTCGTCCTCTCACCACAACTTGCACAATCAATACTGCACGCATCGGTGTCACATATGGACCGAGAAATGTGCACCTGAGACTCTGTCTCTGACTGCCAATCCAGTCTTCAAAGGCCATCGCTAATTCCAGTAAGTCAGCTGCTTACCCTCCAGTCATTCCTCTACCCTCCAAACACCTCCCTTCCTCTACATGATGATCAACCTTTATATAATGGACGACTTCCTAGCCAAAATGTGCGGAAGAACAGGTACCTGTCTGATTGAGAAGCCACCCGTTCCGATATTTCATCATTTTACTTCACACTGGAACCGCAAGCTAACTTGCTCGCAAGATCAACGTAGACTGCACACAATGCCATGTTGAAATAGTGGCATGGCTTCGCTTATGGTCCATACTTTGCGAGGAGATGTGGCCTACGCTATATGAAACCGAGCCTCAAAGATAGAGTTGACACGACCTTCTTTAGGTCCCTCCTTGCTTGGTCAAGTGGCCGGTAGAAGGGTCGATGCGGTTTTGGTCGTCTCCGTATGGTTCGCCCTGACTGAGGGTCAGAGCACTTGAGGAAGAACATACAACGATAGCCAAAACTAAGTACTGCTGAATAGCCCTCAATTCGTTCTCATTTCTTCTTGATCATAACTGGAACCCTTGTGCATTGCATTAGCTCTTTGTACAAATGATTTTCAACATCTGGATGAACAATTCATTGCTGGAGATTTGATGCCTCTGCTTTGGAACACTCTGCCCCTTGACAATATTTCGCATGGAGGACTCATTTTGCAGCAGTGGTGCCATATTAATTCAAAAATCAAGACCTTTAATTCTCTCCTAGGAAAGTATTTCATCCACACCTCCCATAGCCTGAAGGCCTAAGATCTTCCATTGAAGAAGTTTGTTCTCTCTCATGGCCATTGTGGCCCGTGCCCACCCTAGCTGGTGCAGACCAGAGGCAGGAGCCCCCATCACCTCCTTCCTGTTCACTACCTCAGCTTTCGTAGGCAATTTCCAAACTCATCTTTCACACTCTCATTTTCTTGTGGCAACCTTCGTCTTCTACTTCACAAGCTGTCTGAGACTCCTGAACTGCGCACCAACTCTTGTCCGTCACAAACCAACCCAGCAGTAAGTACACCCGAAACGGCTCCGTTCAACTCTCTGCCATCGGTGCTGTTCCATTTCTTACAGCCACCTTGGAGCTACCAGCTCGTTCCTCTCTGGTTTGAGTCGCGCTTGAAGCCTGGGCTGATTTGAGCACCGGAGTCACTGAACATCCCTATTCACGTCCTTTTTTCAACTTCACCCCTGTCCATGCCGTTTATTTGGATCGCATCAAAGGTTTCCACTAGAACCTTTTCCTACTTGAAGCTCTCTGCTGTGTTAAAACGACATCGTTCACTTTCACTCTTTGTATGAGAATGTTGACGTCTTTTGAAAATTTACTGACCAAGGGAAAGAAACCCATCCTCATTGCAAGATGCCAGCTAAAAGAAAGACCAAACGGGGAGCGCGTGCCACCAAAGCATCTCGAGTACCCAAGTCAGGAGGATGGACACTTCCTCATGGTCTTGCGCTTCCAGAACAAGCGCCAGCGCAACTTCAGAATGTCGAGAACACCCACGAAGAGCCAGCACAGAAGCAATTGAACTTCCAAACCACCAAAGCCCTGACTCAGCCCGACAAAGCCAAGACCAGTACCGACCATGAGACCGCACATGCAATAGAAAAGGAGGGTATCACGATAGCCAGTGAGGTGCCTAACGAAGACCTGTCAAAACCCTCTGATACGGAAGAGACAAAAGACAGTTACTACATTGCCACAAGGATTTATGATGGTGAAGAGGTGGAGCGCATACGGATGAAAACTTCGGTCAAGGATCGGACTCCATATGAGAAGAAAGTACTTGTTCCTTACAAGACAACTCCATTCCCAAAATTCCAGGGCCCATCCGCGGAGGACTGCGCAAAGGTTCACTCGCTTCTTGTCAAGGAGCATGGACCCTGTCCACAGCCCGCAGAGATTCCGCCTCCAAGCCTGAAGGTTGCAGGATGTGGACAGGTCAGGCAGGTCTGTGATGCGCTTCTACGCACAGTCCTTAGCACAAACACCCAATTCGACAACGCGGACAAGGCAGTCCAGGGCCTTCACCAGGTTATCGGAACTGTCACTGACAACCTGCAATTGGACTCAGAGGAATTCCCAGGACTGAAGGATTGCTTAGACTACAGCCGTATCCGTTCTCTCCCTCTCAAGGCAGTACAACAGGCAATCGAGAAAGGTGGCAACCACATTGAGAAGGGCATCAATATCAAAGCCACAGTAGATCAGATCTACAATATTAATGCTGAACGTGCGAAGTCATTCCGGGAGGAGACAGCGGAGAACCCAGCCACAGTTGTTGCGGCAGACATGCTCTCTGAACAGCAGAAGCAACAGGAGATCTGGATGTTTGACAAAGGCATCCTTCATCTGGAATACCTGCGTGCTCTGCCAGAGAAGGATGCAATGAACGAGCTGATGGCATTCCGAGGTGTTGGAGTCAAGGTGGCGGCATGCATCCTTCTATTCTGCATGCAGAAGCCTGTCTTTGCAATCGACACACACTGCTTCCGGATGGCGAAGTGGCTGGGCTGGGTTCCGAGGGGCTTGAAGAAAGGTGGCGAGGATGAGGCCTTTGCGCACTTAGATGCCACGGTTCCCGACAACCTCAAGTACGACTTACACCAACAGTTCATTCGACATGGTCAATTCTGTTTGAAATGCAAGACGAACAGCAACGAAGGGTGGGCTGACTGGGAGAATACTGTCTGTCCTCTTGAGGATGTTCTTCAGAGGACAGGAAAAGAGAAGCCACTGCCGAAGCTAAAGACCGAGAAGTCAGCAAAAGAAGTGGACGATGAACCAGAGGAAGAAGTAGAGGTGTTGAAGGCGACTCTTCCCAAGAAGCGTGGTAGACAACCGAAGGAGGAGGACAGCGACTTCGAGGAGCCACCCAAGCGAGTTCGCAAGCAAAATAAGGCCGTTACGGAGCTGAGGCATTCACAGCGTCCAACTCGTTCAACTCGCAGCGGCACAAAGGCAACTAAGAAGAACGTTCCTGCGGAGGGAATAAAGGATGAAGCAGTGCATGGACTAGCAGAGGTTGACGTCGCAGAGGCCATGTTGAATCCAGTCATGCACCAGGAAATGATGTCAAAGACAGAAGCTGACGAGGATTCCTCTGAACTTTCCGAGCACAGCGACAACGAGTTCACTGAACTCAACTGATGAGAAGCACGGCTGCCCTCCAGACCCACAGCAAATCTTTGGTAACAGCGCTATTGAGTGTTGGCCGTGTGGCCATCCCTTTCTTTTCCCGGCAACGTCCAGGACTGAATACGGCAATTAGCGCACAAACATGTTCAAGAATTGGATTTGTGGGATGGTGTTTCAATATTTGGCATACAAGGTTGTGGATACTATGAATTTGGGGGTTGATTTGCTTTCAGAATCCATGAGACTCTTACACATCGTCACAACGCTGAGTCTCCTCAGGCCTAGGATTGTGCTTAGCCTTTTACCAGGGCATTCAGCCACGGTATAGATGATAATTACTGGCATCAAGAATGAATATGCTTGGGGACGCATTTCTCCCCTCGTCTATTTTTTTTCTCTTTTCCTGGGAAGGCGGCAGAGCAGGCGTTATCGGATTTCACAGGCAAGTGGAAGGATGCCAGCAGAGAGGGTGCGCATCATGATACCCACAGCTCCCCTCTACAGCAGGAGCAAGCATAGGACAGACTCCGAATTGAAATTTTGCTTTTGAGAAGTTTCTAGAATTCTCTTACTTGTGACATGAAACTCTTTGGCTCATGCAGTTGCTCCTACATGGTCTTTTCGTGCCCCAGGCTGACTTCGAGTACCACGGGTGAAGCACCACCAAGTCCACTACGGTATGCCTCGATAATCTCGTCTCACTATCTGGTGCATCTGGACCTTGCAAATGTGCTCTTGATGAAACTAGCATACAATGAACATCACTGGGTAAGACTTGAATGTGCATTTCCAACTTTTGCATCACTAGAGGCCATCACAGCCGCCCGATAATCCCTAAGAGCAGCGCCGTCAAAGACTCAGTAAATAATCACCAACAGACCTATGCTCACTACAGCGCATTACAGGACAAGAGTTGAAGTCCAAATTTCATATTGGTATTGATTGAAAAAGGGGGTATGTATCTATATGCAGGTAGGCAGGAAAATGCAGCCCGGGAAAATGCACCTTTCCTCCAGAACCCGTTCTCCCGGGTTCGCCTAGCCCATTTTCGTTCTTTGCTCTCCAGTACTAGGTAGGGTGTTTTTACTTAGGTATATAGATGCCGGTGCTGCGTTGTACTTCTTCTCCTCTCTGCCTTTCCCCCACCTCCACTCCTTGCGTTGAACTCATAGCGCAGCTCATGCATCCCCGTCTGCTTTGCTTGCTCCTTCTCCATCTTCCCTTTCTCTTCAGGTCTTATTTGTGTGGGGGAAAAGATCCCCTGCCCGCATATGCTCCCAAACGCCAGACCAAAACCAGCCTTTCGCGTGATTATCACCAAGAAGAAAAAACAGAAGACAATGAAGCAGAAATAGAGGAAGAGCAAAGCCATGTGGGAAAGCGCTGTCCTTTGAGTGGACTCGGTGTGGCGTTCGATGGCGCACTCAACAAACCGCCGAAGCAAAGAACTCGTAGATCGCTGATCATGCGAAGATCGTAAATGCATTGATTTGAAACATCGGGGATATCAACAGGGTGACAAGGGAATGGGAAACGCCGTTTTGTATAATACAACGGGTGTGATGACTTTGGTTGAGGGAGTGTGATTAGGTGAGTATTATTGTTTGCTTTTGTTCGAGATGATGGACATTCCTCGTAGTCTTGTCCTGTTGAGCAGACTGTTGCCCAGCTGGTGGTGGCCTGATTGGGAGGATTCCACGCGGCTGAGACGTGCTGCGGAGGTGAAGTCACTGCTTTGCTGGTAGCTTGGCCGCACACGGTCCATCGAGGCTCGGATCCTGTCGTAAGATGGCCTGGCCCGATCGATCGAGGGCCTGATTGGAATCGGGTCAGGAAGGTCTTCCACCGAAGTTGATCTTGGCGGTCCGTCCATCTCATGTCCGGTGAAATTCGTTCCGTCGCTGCCGTTTTGCGCCCGAGTATTGTGTGTTGCCACGGAAGGAGGATAGATAGGCCTCTTGTCCTCGTCCACACTGCCGTACTGCATGTGTTTCGACTTCTTCGAAGACCTCTGGCTTGATCCAGATGAAGAGCCCTCACGAGCTTCCTCTGCAGTTTCGGGTTTGATGAGTCGGTCAAACTTGCCCTGATTGACTTGCTCGCGCACAATGTCCACATCGTATGGATAGTACACCTTTTGCAGAGCTTTGATCGCGAAGCGAGGGAAGATACAGATGACCGGCGTGATGAAGTAGCATGCCCAGAAGGTGGCTTCGGCATAGACTTGAGGGGCAGCTTGGTAGAACGACCCTGAGTAGGTAGTCGAAGTGTACACGCCAGTCCAGAAGAAGATGAAGAGATCACTGATAACCACCACCAGGAGCATGATCCAGTCCCATCGATAGGTGTTGATGAGGATGTATAGGTTGATGGTGAGGACCGCCGGGTGGGCAATGTAGCAACCAAGACGGAGCCTATCCGAGACATCGAGACCGTTGAATGTAACGTAGTTGCTGTTGATCACGGTGAGGTAGGGGATGAAGAAGACCATGACGGACTGGTAGACGCCATCTAGCATATAGAGCCTGGTGCATTGTTAGATCTTGCTGATTTAGGACCAAGATTAGAAAGCAAACATACCAGAACTTTCGCTGTGTCCACTCCAACCGCTCGATACCTCGGCGGTACAGTTGTGGAACAGCCAGCGAGACCGTATCAGACACATCTTGGTCCAGCACTCCCATCAAAATGACGGGAACTGAGGTGAAGAAAAGGTTGAACAAGATGATGTAGGAGTAGTCGAAAATGTAGGTGATATCGAAATTACAGAACACCTGGAACCAGAAGATACTGAACGTCCAGATCATGTTCTTGTAGAAGAAGTTGCTGATTGTCTCCGCCAGGCGTCTGTACGACCATCGGCCATGAACTAGGACGAGTCTGCACAAGAAACGGAACTGACCAATGGCGTAGTCGGAAGACATCACGGCCTGGCGACCTTCTTCTCCAGCAATACCGACTCCAACATCGGCTTCTTGAATCATGGCAACATCATTGGCACCATCACCAATGGACAAAGTCATGACATCCAATCCGGTCTTCACCATGGACACCACGGCAGCTTTCTGAGCCGGACTGACACGACAGCAAAGCACTGACTTGCAGTTCTTGCAGAGAAGCAGGAACTTTTGCTTAAGATCCTTGTCCAACACCCATCTGAGGGTAAAACCATCGATGACCAGGGCGTGGGTGTCAGCTGGTGCTTTATGCTCCTTGCGGGCGGCTTTTAGATCCGCGTCGCTGCCGGTAATGCCGAACGTGCTCAGGTGTTGATCAAGGGCGGTCTCAACCTGGCGCAGGTATTCTTCTGGCGGAGTTTGGCCAGATTCGTCCTCGATGGTCTGCAAGCGGATCAACTCCATGTCGTTGTTAAGAAGGTTGCAAGAGAACCCGATGTTGATGGCAGTCTCGACCTTGTCGCCAGTCAAGACCCAGAGTTTGATACCCGCATCACCAAGCAGGGCAATGGTATCGGGCACACCGTCTTGTAGTCGATCCTCGATGGCTGTACCGCCAAGCAAGGTGAGTTCTTGTTCAATCTGATCAGCCACAACTTCGAGTTTCTCCTCGCGCTCCTCAAGCGCGGTTGCGGCAACTTGATGCTCCTTCAACCAGGTCTGATATTGTTGCTCTGTCAGATAACGCTTGGCGATGCAGAGAGTCCGCAAACCCTCTCGCGCAAACATCTCGAGGTGGTCTGCCGTCTCTTTGCGCAACTCTTGCTGCTCTCCTCGCTTGAGTCGGGAGTAAATGACACTGTCAGCGCCTTTGCAGTAGAGCACAATTCTGCCATCCGGCAAGCGCACAATAGCACTCATTCTCTTCCTGCTGGAATTGAATTCGATGGTGTTGAGAATTGGGTAGTGGCGGTCTTCGCCCAAGACGTTTACGTTGATGCCGTCGCCAGTGTGACCGAGGACAGTGAAGCCCATATCACGGGCAGTGGCGACCAAAGCAGCCTCGTCGGGAGACTGTGCCTTGAATTCCATCTTGGGCGGGTCCCCAGGCTGTTTCTCTGCAATGACTGTGTGGCACAAAGCCAGCGCCAGCATAAACTCCTCGTTTGCCTCTTTTTGCTCCGCACCATGCTTTCCAGACAAGTCTTCCACGAAATCGGGGGCGATGAATGTAAGATCCTCGTCATGCAGATAGGGATTTGGGTGCAACTGACGGAGCCCCTCCAATGCTTGCACTTTGGCCGCCGCAATCTCGGCCCTGATCTTGACGGCTTCCTTGTCAACGTCGACACCGAGTCGCTTCTGCATTCCAGCTTGCGCTTCCGTGTAGGCCTCGCCGTACGGCTGACCGTTGATGGTCGCCTTTTTGAATTCCATGACGTTTTGGGTGAGAGTACCCGTTTTGTCAGAGAAGATGTACTCTACCTGGCCCAAGTCATCGGAAATATTCCAGGACTTTGGAACGCAAGGCGCGTCGATTTTCTCGTAGTACATCTCCACATCGCTGTAAATGAAGATGGCCTGAAGCGTACGCACGATTTCCAGTGAGATATACAACGAAATCGGTACCAAGTTTTGAAACACGATGAGAGCCGCCCAGAAGGTGATGAAACCGGTCATGGATGGCGTTGAGCCGATGGAACCAAAATCGAAGTAGTACAACGATGAATCCGTGGTAGCCCAGGCAGCACCGTTGACGATGGCTGCGATGAGGCACATGACGAAGAGGATCACGAAGTTGCAAACGACATTAAAGTTGAGTTCCCTAGCAATCCTTGCTCGCTTGCTGGGAGTGATGCCGGCATTCATCATGATCTTGGTGTCGTGACCTGTGAAAAGGACCACACCGAGAACCCATTCCGTGTTTCGCAGATTGCAGCCACGGAGCAAGACGTTGTCGATAGTGATGGGTTCGGACATCTCGTGGTTCGTAGAGTCCGACACCTTTTGCTGCCACTTGATCGCACCGTTGTACTTGTACAGGTTGGCCTGCGGCGGCTCGCTGTCGATCATGAATTGTGCTCTCTCGCAATCCCTGGCGTGCTTCATGGACCGACCGCAGCGCAGGGCTTGACGCACCTTTAAGTTCGTCTCGCCATCCAGATTCTTCGTCTCGACGTAGCATGCGCCATCGGGGTCCGAGGTTGACAGGATAACAATATCTGCAGGAAGCTCGTCATCGCCGTATAACCGCACGAAGTCGCCGACAGCAAGATTTTTCCAGGCATCCTTGTGGAATCGAGCGTTGCCTGAGGCTGCGAGGTCATGATTAATGACGTCTCCCTTGATTGCGTCGAACTTGGCCTCGGCACCTCCCTCATAGGAGTAGCTGGTCGCCGGCCTTTGCACGTCCAAATGCCCGTTGTTCTCCTGAGGTGGTAAAGGAGAAGCCACAGGTGTCATCTGGATTTCCTCGGTGGCAGAGACGAATGATTGTCGAGCGGTCGAAGCAGCGTGGGTTACCCTCGTGTCCACGGATGCGCGTGGGTCGCTGTTATCGTAGATGCCAGCCCTCCTTTGCCTTGCCGCCTCATCCTCTTTCTTCCAAAGCCGCTCAATAGTATGCCAAATCGTCCCAAAAAACTTCGAGCTCGCCTTCTTGATCTTCCTCCACGTGGAGACATTGTCTTCTAGCACATTTGGGTTGGTCCAGCCGCAGAGTCGGTGGACAGGCGCGTTGTTGAGTTCGTTGTCCAGAATGGTCCGCCGATAGTCTTCCACGGCGTCTTTTATTGCGGTAATGGCGACGATGCATATTAAAGGCACGGCGTTGAGCCCAGGATTAGTACCTCCGAATATAGGGAAGACCTGGGAAGTGTGAGTGGCCCGACTTTAATCCCCGGGATAGAGCAAGATGCTTCAAGCATAGGTACTTACGACTAGGATGACAAGGAAAAGGAAGAATATGTTGGCAATGTTTTGGAATTGGAACCACAGGTTCTTTGGCAGAAACGACAACGGCGTGTACTTGGCTGTTCGGATCTTGTTGCGCGTGAACTGTTGTAATGGACTGCCGTCCTCGTCAACCATGCTTGGGGGCAAGGGCTGGTTGAAATATAGCTGTCGCGGCCCGGGACCATGGGCCTCCTCCTCCTCCTCCTCACCATCGCCTGCATCTTGTTCACCCGGTTGTTGTGACTGCAAGGCGTCCGAGCCGCTCGATTGTCTCTTCTTCTCGTTGTGGGAGAGGTTTAATGTTTGTCGACCAATCAAGGACAGTCGCTTCAGGCTGCTGCTCTTGACAGTCATTTTCCGCGTCGCCCATCTCGATCTTTTTGTTTTATCTATCCTCCTCTTGTCGGGACTGTTGCTACCACTGCTAGTTGTGCCATCGCCAGCGTCTGTTGGCGATTCTGGGGCCATTGTGTGGCAGTCGCGGGCCAGGCCCGATCACGCCTGAGTGCTCGCCAGGCTGGGCCGCGTCGGCGCCGATGTTCGTCCGCCGGGCCTATGAATCTGGTCGCCTGTCGTTTTCCAGCTTGAGATTTACCACGATGCAATCAACAGTCGGAAGGCGGATGCAATGCCTGAGGGAACGAAGGGCGGCGTGGGTGGGTGGGCGGTCGTGCTGCTTAAGGTTGCAGTCCAGTGTCGAGTCCAGCCGAGTCGAGTCGAGCGTGGGAGTGGGAAGACGAGCACGGCCGGGGAGTTGTCGAACCCGAGAGACCTGCGGAGTACCTTGGTAGATGTAGGAAGGGGGGCGGTAGGCGATAGGCGGTCGACGGACGGGTGGGAAGCTTCTTTTTGGCGTAGGCACCAAATTCGGCTGGGTAGGGTCGAAAAAAGGGACGCGGGAATAACGAGGGAGGGATGATTAGGATTGGGATTTGGAAGGCAGGGCGTGAGAGCAGAGCGCAGCGCAGCGCAGCGCGGCTTAGGTGAGATGGAATTGGTTGGTATGTAATGAGTGAATGATTGAGTGAGGGACTGGATGAATAGATGGGTAGGCAGGTAGTCTCGGTACCCTGTGTGTACTGGTCGAACAGGCCCTGCTGCTAGCTGCAGGTGTCGGATGCACCGGGGCGCGGAACGAGGACAATCCCTCCCAGCGTGATCCAGTGCCAATGGCTAGGCCCTAGTGGAGGAGACGAGAGAGGAGCCTTGGAAAAAAAGGTCGCGAATTGCGCTTCGCTTGTCGGCGTTGGCCAGCAACCACGGGGGGCGGGAATGGGCTGGCTGCACTAAAATTGTACGTGTCGGTGTGTAGGGCGAGGGTACCAAAAGGCGCAGCGGTACCTGGGTGGTAGCCAGGTAGCCAGTCTGGTAGTCAGGTAGCCTGGTAGCCTGATCGTCTAGCCTGATAGTCTAAGGTGGCACTGCCGTTTCGATCGCATTCAGGTGCGAGAGAAGGATCTAGTGACGTTGTACTGGAGCACAGTTGGCTGGCAGGAAGAACAACCAACACCTGGCTGAAGCTGACGACGGACAGCGGCGTGTTGGTTGCCAGGTTGTGCGACTGCGTGTACGTACACGTGCCGTGGGTATTATTCCCAGCAGACAGGCTGAGGTCGGCGCCGGATGGTCCCAGGTCCCAGGTCCCAGGTCCCAGATCCCTTGTCGGCTCAGCATTCGAATGCAAGACACAACCTTGTCGTCCAAGCAGGGCCTCGGATAGCCGGGAGACGACAGTCGGAGGGAAACGATGCAGTACAGTAAAGGATTCGGCGGCAGTAAAGTACCAGCAGCCCGATGAAACCGACGACGAGAGAAGGGGAGACCGCCACGGGTATCCAATTGGGAGGATCCTTGGCTGTTCCCGGAGGCTCTGGGTCTGTTGGAAGCGAGAGACAACAGGGAAGGGCAAGGGAAGAGTTGGAATAGGACGATGACGGCGAGACGAGACGAGGGGAGCAGCCCGGGAGAGCCAGCGCCGCATTGGTAAGCACCCAATCCTTCTCCTTCCGCACCCACTCCCACACACGCACACAAACTCCGGGGGGCCAAGTCATCACAAGGCACTAGAAGACCTACTTAGACCACACCTCTACGCTAAATCTACTCGATCTGAATGACAATCTGGAGGCCGATTGACTGACTAGTCTGGATAGTCCGGATATTTTGGCACGGATATCTGTCTCCGAGTCGACCGAGTGTGTGGCCACCCATCCCTTTGTCCAAAATGTTTCCTGTTTGCCTGAACGTACAGAGCCAGAGAAGGCGGCAGTACGAGCATTGGCATGGGCGAGGGTCCCTGGGACATGAGTAAGGCGAAGGTGATACCTGTTCATCAGCACTGATCCTCATTATGCATTGTGCCGTTTGCTACTCTCTAAGGCAAATGCACTTACTGTATGTTTCCCCGTTGTCATATTCACGCCGCGCCTCAGCCACAGCTTACGGGTTTTTAATTAGATTAACAAGACCGGGTTTGGCAAGCACCTCATAGCTAGGCACGCAGAAACGGCTGCCCTCGAATGCCCCTTCTGGTCCATGTACTCCGTATGCCGAGATCTTCAACACCGGCCGCCCCCTCCCTCCCCTCGTCCTCTCACTCGGCCTTCCCCGACTGCCCGAGCTATACCGGCAGCATCTCTAGCCTATCGTGGCCTAAAAATTCAAATCAAGCAAGTGACCTACAGACTGCGAGGTATTGCATGCTCGATGGAGATCCGGAGGCCGATCGCTTTCTAACCTCACCGGTGCCGAGCTCCCCTCTTCAGCCTTGAGCAGTATGTCTGCCGTCCGAGATTGGCTGGCCCAGATGGGGGTGGGGATGCTGAATAGGGGGGGCTTCCCACAAATCCAGGGACCAGAATGCGACCCAGGGGTGGCACAATCTTGGTCACCCACAAGCTTGGCAGAAGAGCCCCCACTGCCCATTCCCTTTCATCTTGTGAGGATCTTGGAAAAAAACAGGTGAAACTTTTCGCCCTGCTTGCATGCTGTTGGCAAGAGACTGGGAAATGAACATCCTATGCTACGGATCCGTGCTGATCCCCAGCTTGCTGATGTGGGAACTGGTGGATTACTGTGTGCGCGTTACCTGTCTGTGTGTGTGTGTGTGTGTCTGAGTGCAGGTGCACGAAGTACTGCGTAGTATCAGGGGAAGGCGTTCGTCAATCGCTTCGCGTCCTGCTCGGCCTCTGCATCAGCCCCGATGGGCCCGAATCTGCGGGTTTGCCAGCTTCAGTCTACTGCAACCAGAACACCAGTGGAAAAAAAACCCACCACTCATGGTCGAACCTATCAGCGCCGGTGGTTCGCAAGTGGCCAGTATGCAAGACGGCAGTCATTTTCTGATCCTCATCCTCATCCTCATCCCATGTCGCCCAAACCCAGTAAGGACACTGATTAGGGGTGGCCCGAACCTCTAGTTGGCTGTTGGTCCTCCAAGGTTCATCTCTCGACCTTGGCGTGCACTGCCCAGAGATGAACTATCAAAATAGCCAAGTAGGCACGCACACTTAACACCTTGGCCTCGGAAAGGGGCCCCCTCGAAATTCCTTCCAACGCTTGTATGTGTGCAATGCTGCACAACATGGGCTCACGTCCCACAACTGAGTACCTTTAGTAACACACGGTAATACCTGTCAAGCCACGAGGGATCGGGGAGGGTGCTGCACCGAAACAAGCTTGGGGCGCTTCGAACGCAGTAGGCTTGACGCCCATTCGATGCAGCCGCGCTGCCAATCGTCAGAAACGGCTATTTCTCTCGTTCTCACTCTTTGTCTTGTGCCCTCAGCCCTACACATTGCATCCGGTCAGCCTTTGGCAGGAGTGTCGTCAAGCATCTCGTTCAACACCTCCTTTTGGTCGGTGATGCCAAGACGAAACACTCCGGGCCTTGACAAGGGGCCCGCTGTGTCGTCACTCGCCTCGCGTTGTGCTCAGTGACGCACGGTGCTGGGAAGATCCACGGAGGCGACTTTCATGCAGACTGCCGTGTCCGCCGACTCGGTCCAGCCCTACTGTATCGCACACACTGAGATTCTTCCGCTTACGAAGCAACTCGGGAAAGCAACGACGAGGCGGAAGGAGAGGGAGAAACAACGTTTCCCAGTCGTCCAACCGGCAGGGCGTGTAGCACCAGGTGAACCTATTATGCAGTACCGTGTTCTTTCGCGCGAGCGTGTTCGGCGCAGTTTCATGAGTGCTGCAAGGGGCGGGCACGAAGCCGGGGCATCCAGACCCACTTGGGCGGTGATCTTCTCCCGCCCGGACCGAAATGGTGTCGAACCCGGGTCCGCAGGGGAACTTGTATAAGAGCCTCATCAATGTGAAATGCCTCAACTTGAGAACCTCCGTCAATCACAATCGCAACCATCAACTCGCGCTGGACGAGGTGTCAATTGTCACACGGTCGCCGGTCAGTTGCGGTCGCCTCTGACTCGAAAGACGCGACTCAGAATGATAGCAAGACCTGAAGCAGTGAACCCCGACCGCTGGCGTCTGGAGTTAAGGGGCGGATTATCACCGACAGCCCGGGTTTAACCATTCCGGGCATCTCGTCCAGGTGCTGTGGCGCGAAGGACTCTGTGCAGTGGGTTGGTGACACGCAGGGGGCGAACATCAAGAGACGCTCCTGCAGAAGCTGAGACGGCGGGCTTGGGCCGTGGTGCCGTGATAGCATGTGCACACACCGTCTGGCCGTCCTGTGCTGTTTCCCCACGTCCGAACTGTAATCCCTGAGACAAAAATTAAATCGATTCAAGCTTTGGTGGGTTCGGCCGCCTGCAGCAACATACACACAGCACATGCAGGATGGCGTGGATGGGAGGATCTTCTCGAACAAAGCCAATCGACTGGTGGCGATGTGCGTCGGGAGAACTTAGCCTCAGGAATGCTGTCTGAGACTCGCCCCTCGCGCGTCTGAGCGTGGCTGGCCTGTGGCCACTAACATTTCCAGAGCTTCCGGCAAAAGGCTTAACCTTACCGCGTACGTGTCTCTCTGAGGAAAGCCCTGTGCTGTAGCAGTTGTGATGGAACATGAGGCCATGCGCAGCGAAAGTGATGCAGACTGCATCAGAAACATGTTGCTAACAATATGGGTGATCCTGGTGCCGGTGGTCTGTTAGTGACACTGCGTTACTGAATGCGCGGGTTGTGCAACCCCCACCAACCTTCTCCCCTCAACGCGCAAGGCGCGGTCGGGACGCGCTCGAGACATTCGTTGCATCACCAAATGCACAACCCATCTTACGTACCACCAGATCCTTCTCGATCTGGCCGTACTGTTTTGATATGAGACTAACGTAGATACTTGTCCAAGTCACTCGGGCACACGTTCAGCATGGCCTCCCAGAAGAACGGCGACATCCGGAGCTTCTTCACAGGCTCACAGGCATCAAAGCCGCCAGCCTCGTCGGCGCAAAGCCCCAAGGCGCCAGCCACGGTGCCAGGAACACCATCAAGACGGGCCAAAGATGGATCTGAATCTGGATATGCCTCTCCCTCACCATTCCCCGATATTCACTCCTCCCCTCCCTCCATAAGTTCCCCGACTCCGCGAGCACCCATCAGCCGCGACGCTGTCATCGCAGCCTCTGACGACGAGTTCTCCGACTCGGACGACGACTCGCTGCCGGACATCCTCAGGCGCAACAATGGCCCGACCCTGCCCCGATTGCCAAGGCCAGAAGCAGCAGCAGCACCGGCTGCCCCGCCCGGCCTGCTTGCGACGCCGCGCGCAAAGCGGACCGCCGCGGCGCACGAGTTCCACTCCTCGCCGCTCACCATTCAGAGCAAGAAGCAGAGGCAGGACTTGAGTGCCCTGCTGGAGTTCACACGCAAGGACGAGGAGATCCGGGCCTCGGCGCAGCGCTTCTCCGCGATGCTGGAGCAGGAGGCCGAGATGCAGCGCGGTGGTACTGCTGGCGACGATCTGGAGGAAGTGGAGGAGCACGAGGGCAAGGCGTCGGCTGCGCTCAAGGAGCACATACTGGAGGCTGCCACGGCTGCCGCCAACGAGGACG
Source organism: Diaporthe amygdali (assembly GCF_026229845.1). Classification (NCBI taxonomy): domain Eukaryota; kingdom Fungi; phylum Ascomycota; class Sordariomycetes; order Diaporthales; family Diaporthaceae; genus Diaporthe; species Diaporthe amygdali. The sequence continues at coordinate 1,636,257 of NW_026517022.1, read as the reverse complement.
GGGAGGACGAGGATAGGGCTGAGAACAAGATGCGGGTCGTGAGAGCGCTGCAGCGCGCGGAGGTTGGCGGCACGAGGAAGCTGTTCTATTTCTTTGAGCAGGCCGAGCCGGACCCGGATGTCGTGGGCAGGAAGTTCCCCAGGGCCAAGGCGAAGGGCCCATGGGCTATCCTCGATGATGCCCAGGATCGAGGGAGGCACTTTGCCAGCGGCTTCCCGTATGACATCCAGAAAAAGCTGGGGAACCTGCCGGATGAGATATTCCTCTGGGTCCTGGACGAGCTGTGCTCCGAGAGGCGAAAGACGTTACAGACTGAATATGTCAGATTGCTGAGCATCTGCAACGACCAGACGACTCGCCTCGTCACACCAGCCCTCCTACAACAATTGTTCAGACGGCTGGGCGCGACGAAAGACGTCGATAATCTCAAGAGCCCTGTTATTTTGAGGGAGGAGACCTGGCAACCTTATCCGGGTCGGGACTGGTCATGCGTCGAAGGCATGCTCGACTTGTTAGGGGCACTGGCCGGTCATTTCACACCAAACACTCGCTCCACCGCGATGCGGATCCTGCTTCGCCTGGGCATGGACAGCATAGCCGTGGAGAATTTCGGCTTCGCTCAGAGGTGGCGGCAGGCGGTGGACCTCATTGCCCGCAGCGTGCCTGACAGGGAATGGACCGCCTTCTGCCAGGAAGTCTGCCACTCGCTCTACCAGAGCTCCCCGAGGGCCACCATGCGGCTGCGGGCTGTGGTTCTCCTCGGCCCATCTACTTCTACCAAAGGCCATTCCGTATCCCTGCAGACACGCACGCTCGACCTTAAGCGGCGCCTTGCGTCGGTGTTCTTCTTTGACGACCTCCAGCGCGCGGACAAGCGGCCCGAGGACACGGTCAACATCCGCGCTGTCATCGACCGACTGGAGGCAGACGAGTTCCAGCTCAATTCGAACACGGACTACAACGAGTTCGAGGCGCTGATGATGCTGCTCAACGCCGCACTGGGCGACGCGTCGAGGCAAGACGACCGGACGGGGAGGTCCGCCGCCAGCTTCGACGCCGAGGTCGACGAGCTGGCCGAAAATCTGAAGGGCATGCTGACGCGCGTGTCGCCGCTGAACAGGGGGCTTCATGTGTCCAGGATTGAGGCAAAGAATGCGATGGAGCTGATACGCGAGCGGTTGCTGTATCAGATTAGGATCAAGGATGTCCCCAAGAAGAGCATCTTTGGAACACAAGAGGAGGCTGAGGACTCCTCTTTACCGAAGCAGAGGGATTTCATGAAAGGGTTCTTCCTTAAGAAGGAAAACAGAGAGCCGAGCATCAAGGTCGATGCCGCGGACGCGGTTATGGCTGGATGAGGTTCTTTTATGTCGACAACGCGGAAATGACAAGTATAATACATTCTTGCACGTTTATCGCCCTTGGCTTTGAAACCAGATCTCACGTCCGTGACCGTTTGCACAACCTTCTCTCCATTCACGCTATATGACGAATGACCACGGTAAACGTAAAAAAGCCCAACGCAAGTGCACGCATGCAGTAGATTTCTCCCTCCCCTTAATCGAAGAACTTGCGGTTGGGGTTCACTCCGAACAGCGTCTTACGTACAGCGGGCAGTGCACTGTCTTCGAGGAGACGCAGCCTCGCCTCGAACGTGTTATCGATCTCGATCTTGCCATTTCCATTGAGGATAGTAATACCACCGGCACTACAACACCAGCGTGTTAGCTGCAGGCTCTCCAGAAAGTAGGGCATCCTCAGGCCCGCTTGGATAAGTAGTAGGGTTGTAGCACGGCGGGAGGGCGTTTCTTACCTTCCCTCTGGCACAGGATTGCTCTCGTCAATGGTGGCCTTGACGTCGTTGCCGATCTTGTCCTTGTACTCCTTCGCAGCCTCCTGGATCGCCGTCCTGACGAGGTCATAGTCGGCCTTGCGGGCGCGGATCTTCAGCTCGGGCTCGGCCAGGGCGTACATGCCCTCGAGGACGAGGCCCTTGAGGGCGGCGGCGTACTTCTTCTTGTCCTTGGCGCCCTCGGCGAGCTTGCTGCGGGCCTGCTCGAAGATGTCGTCGAGCAGCTCCTGCCGGGCGGCGAGGACCTTGAGCCGGGTCTTGTTGGCGACGGTGGACCGCGTGATCTGCTGCGACAGGCTGGCCTGCTTGAACTTCTTGGCGTACGAGGTGTCGATGGAGTCGGTCTCCTGCCGGACCAGCTTGGACTTCTCGATGGCGAACTCCTCGTTGGCCTTGATCTCGATCTCGCGGGCCTTCTCGCTGGCTTCCTGGCGGATGAAGGCCGTCATCTTGCGGAGCTCTTGCCCGACCTGTGGGTGGTGGGGGTGGTCATTGTCAGCTACATGTGTACTATATGAAGGCTGCGTGTAAATCTGTTGCTGTAAAGCGTACCTGGTCGTCGGACAAGGCGTGGACCTGCGACATCTTGGGCGGCTGTGGTGGTGACGACTGCGGGATATGAGGTTCGATACGGTGAGAGGAGCTCGACGCTCTCGGGATTGGACGGGGCGAGAAGAGAGAAAGGCGCGGCGTCGAGAAGGAACAAGGGTCGTCAGTCGTGGAAGAGGGTGTAAGTCGTGGATGTCGTGGTGGTCGTGGTCGTGATCAGGTTGCGAGACGGTGCCTCCTAGAGGATGGATGTGGTGGATCCTGGCCTATTGTTGGACTTGGAGCTCCGTCACTCATCGGTGCTGATGCCGCCAAGCCCCAACTGCCCGCCGGCACCTTGAACCTTCAGCCCCCCAAGACTGCCCGCCGGAGCAGCTTGATCAGTTGGGCTGGGCTGGTGCGCGCGGGATTGATTCAGCAGGGGTCCACTGCCGTCCTACGAACCTCCTTAGGGACAGCCCGCCGCCCTTGGGCTGCTGTGGCTCCTCTCGCTTGGTGCTGCAAACAGCCATAGATTGGTCTGTAATGCGCTGTGTCGCACTGCCACCTCAGCGTCTAGTGGTGCAAGAGCGCCTCGCGATTGGGCCAGCAGCAGTAGTGGCCAGGCCGATGGGGCTTTGCTGCTGCAGCACCGTTCTGGATTCAGCATGATCATCGTTGGGTTGAGAGCACTGGGAGTCTGGGCCTGGAGCAGGGACGGCCCACGATCATTGATCGTCAGTGTCTTGACTGCTTGCGCACCTCGATGTTTCGCTTCCCGCATGAAGAAGCCCACCTTCCTGGGCTATAGTCTCCATGATCTATTAGCACACTCCCTATCAACTCGACCATTCTATTCCCATCCCACTCTTCAATCTCGCACCGTTTCGACCCTACGAATGACTCTGCTCGACAAAAGCAAAAGGGAAAAGGCCGCCGACTTGTGACCAGCTCAAGTGGTCCGCGTCCGACACAGCGGCGTCACTCAACACTTCGAAACAGCCCACTCGGATGTCTCAAGGCCGCGGCCGTGACGTTCATTTGACTGAGGTCATCCGCTGCGAATCGATTCGAGTTTCTGACCCGCTCCAAACCTCGAGACGAAATCGACCGCCCTTCCCCAGACCTCCTCGCCAGACACCGCAGTCCTCTTAAACGACCGTTGCAACCAGCTCCCATCCTGTATCTTTGACCGCTCCCCCCTCGACTACTGCGGTGCACCACGAACCTCGGCCAGGTGCCAGGTGCAGGCTGTCCCAAGGCACGAGGGTTACACCTCCCAAGACACCACGACGCTCGCAGCCAGACTACCCCCTTTCTTACCTGCAACCTAAATACACCACCACAGGAACTCTCTTATGTGCAACGCGACACGCAATTATCCATACACCTTATATTCTGGCTCTTTTCGCCAGATGCGTCCCTGCATAACTGAACCGGCGCAATGGGGTCTATCGGCGGCATGTCCCCTGGTGGGAGCATCGCGGTATGTTCTCCTTCCTTGGGCTGCGCTTTGAGATTGCAGGCAATCCCAACTTGAGGCGCAATACTGACATGCTGCATAGATCGGTATTATAACCGGATTGTTATCAACTGGCGTGCAGAGCTTAGGTCTGACGCTGCAACGCAAGTCGCACATCCTCGAAGACGAGAAGGGGCCCCACGATGTCCGCCGACCACCTCACCGAAGGAGGAGATGGCAGCTCGGGATGGCCATGTTCATAATATCAAATATCCTGGGAAGCACCGTCCAAATATCGACACTACCGCTGCCCGTCCTGTCTACACTCCAGGCCTCGGGTCTGGTCTTCAACTCAATATGCGCCACACTCATACTAGGCGAGCCGTTCACGAGGTGGTCACTATGGGGCACATTACTGGTCTGTGCCGGCGCTGTGCTGATCGCTATCTTTGGTGCCATACCCTCGCCTACGCACACCTTGGACGAGCTGCTGGCGCTGTTGGGGAGGTCGGCTTTTGTGGTCTGGATGGCGCTGCAGGCGGTTCTAGTCGTTGCCATCTGCGTCGTCATTGACGGTGCAAACCACTTTCTGAATCTCTCACAGAGTCCACGATTTCGTCTTGTCCGCGGCCTGTCCTACGGCTGCGTGAGTGGCATATTATCTGCTCACTCACTGTTGGTGGCAAAATCGGCCGTCGAGCTAATCATTAAGACTTTGGTCGACGGCAAGAATCAGTTTGTCCGCTGGCAGGCCTGGGTGATTGTCCTGGCCCTCATCACACTAGCATTGACTCAGCTTTACTACCTGCATCGAGGCCTCAAGCTTGTCTCGACATCAGTCCTATACCCCTTGGTATTCTGCATTTACAACATTATTGCCATCCTAGACGGGCTCATCTATTTCGACCAAACCGAACTCATCAGCGCCTTGCGCGGTTGTCTCATAGCGCTCGGCACCGTCATTCTCTTGTCGGGCGTTCTTGCGCTCTCTTGGAGGCTTAGCGACGAGCAGCACACCCCAGTGGGCGGCCAGTCCTCTCTCGCACCAGGCCTCGGCCTCGTCGAGGATACAGACGGGGAAGAGGAGGAAGAGGATCTGCTTCTCGCCAGCACCAACCCGATCGGCGCCGAAGATGACGTCCTTCCGACGACTTACACGTATAACACGTTTGACAGTCCGGAGCAGGACACCTCCCGGCGCAACAGGCCAAAACCATTACCGCTCACCACATCAGCCTCTTCGGGTTCTGGGCGGAAGAAAACGTCATTCTTGCCTTCACTGCCGAGACCACGATGGCAAGAACGACAGGAGATATGGGGCGAGTTGGACGATGATGAGATCCCGTATTCGCCTTTGCCAGTGAGCAGATTGCGCTCAAAGACTCTCCCAGCCAATGATGCCTCGCTCTTTACTTCGCATCGGAGAGGAATTAGCGACACTCCCTTCGTGTTGGGCGAGGCATCAACCAGTGCGGATTCGCCCCGTCTGTCTAGATCCGGCTTCCGCGCCCGAAGGAAGTCCACGGGCTTCCCCGGATTCACAGCTCGGAAGTCAAGTAGAAGAACATCTGGGGGACCAGTCCAAGGCGCACTTGGCGGCATCTCACGTTGGTGGAGGAACAGAAACAATTCCTCAGGGGACCTACTACCAAGGCCTTCCAGCTCGACTTTCCCGGAATATAGTGATGATCCAGGGGACCATTCCTCCCAGGCTGCCCGCCCGGGGTCCTACCGGGATAACCCTGAGCGGGACCGCAGTGAAGAGGCGCCGGGCTCGGCCGAGGTCACAGGGCGCAGGAGGGAAGACGATTCGGCGGTATAGAGAGATGTAAACGATACCTTTCGAACTTTGGCGGCACTCTATTGGGACAGTGTGTCGCCAGCTGGCGTTTTGGCTTATAGGAACACGTGCCAAGGGCACTGGAGTGGATGGGCGATATATACCATAGAAAACACGCACGGGATATGCCATCAGGCTTGAGGATGGCTCTTGTTGCGAGCGACTGGATAGGACCCTCAAAGTTATTTTTTTGTAATCATGATCATTGCCATACCTAGGACCCAGTGCTTGTGACCGGGAATTATTGTGGCTATCCGCGTGTTCATCTTACGTCTGTTGGCATCTATCACTTGCTTCAATAGCCAAGGCTCACATGCATGCACATGCAGGTACGAATTTGTTAGGCGCATACAGGCCAGAACTACAGTAGATAAACAAGAGTGGTAAATATATACTAGGTAGCTACCACTACACCACTCAACACCCTATGATATATACACTCGGTGTTGTATATGAAGGTCTCTCCATTTTACCAGACATTTAGCCCTTCGCTTTGCGCTCGGTATGCATCCCAACTAAGTGTGGGTGTACTGGTTGATAGTAATGTCATCAACAGTCCAGGTCTTCCCACCGTCAGCAGTGACTAGGTTGCCCGAAGCGCCATTCAGCGCCAGGGTGCTCTTGTAGTTGGGGTTGGCCGCGCTCATCGTGAGCTTGGTGTTGATGTAGTGGTGCGTAGGCACAGTCCCGCAGTTTGCCTGCTGGCACTCCATGGCGGTGCCCCAGCCCAGACCACCGCGACCGCTGCCTATGAAATCGTGAGCATGTGTGAAGATGAAAAGTCTTGGTAGCTATATCGGCAATACATACTGGTAGACGAAGTTGAGACTACGTTACCGTTCACCGAGACCGTCTGGTTGGTCTTGCCGGTCGAGGGCTTGTATTTGTCTATACATCAAGTCAGATCTAAAGCGCAATTCTGAAGACTTGACGGCTGCAATATACAGTCATAGGTGACTTTGTCACCTGGGTTGGCCTTGTAGACTGCACCATCTTCTTGATTATCTACAGGTAGGTCAGCACGGGAGGCACATCAGGGATAGTCAAGGAACCGTACTTTCTAAGGTGCTTGCAGTGACACACCACTTGACCTCGCTCGCGACCAGGTTGCAGGGAGACCTGTGTTAAAACCACGTTGAGCTCGAAACCTAATTGCTTCACTGATCGGATGAAACTGACCCAACACCAACAGTCGAAATAGCAAGACCCTGGACGAGGTCGCCATCGTCCATGCCCATGCCGGGCCAGAGACCCAGGTTCCCATTGTGAGGGCTGTTAAGGGCTGGCAAGACAAGTGTGGTGGTAGCCTCAGTAATGAATGTACCGGACGCAGTTGGGCCGGTGGAAAAGTAGTTTTCGAAGTAAAATTATTGACGCGGAACGACCGACGCGGCCGCTACCGGCAGCAGGGGAAGCAAGAGAGCATGCATGGTTTACGAGAAGTGTATTATAGAGAGAGTACGAGCTCTGAGACAAGTATTCAAGGAAGTGATAGTGTCAAAATGTTTAATCATTAACTCAAGGGCCAAGACCGGGTGACAGACACAACGCTATTCAAGAAAGCAGGATGCTCGGCGCCTATCTCATACAGCCAATATACCGTTAGGAGGTTCTCGTACTTACATCAAAGACTATTCGTATTTTGCGGAGCTCCTACATCATTGAATCTGCGTTGGACATCTCTTCCACCTATGGAAACTTATTCGTTGACGTTATGTGTCAGGGGCAAGATATTCCTGCTGTCGCGTTTTGACGATCGCATAGTTTAGTTCCTGGCGGCTTGCAAGGAGGGCATCTCTTCCACCTATGGGCAGAACTATAGTCGCGGTGTTATACTGGCACCAATTGGGCAAGGTCTCTGTCGCATTATCCAAAAATACCCCCGGCCGATATCACCTCGGCCGACTCAGCTCCGAACAATTACGTTCGTTTGAGAGGCGCGACTAGAATACAGTTTCCCAATCCATAGGAAGTGCAACGACACAGGGAAGAGCCTAGACTTAAAAGAGTTCACGAGGTACTATTATTGGCTGTTGCTTAGAGCTCTATACGTGTATATACCGGGGAGGAATTAGCAGCGCTAGATTCGGCAACGTTACATAAGGGGGACGACTCGGTCACTTGCCGCCGAGTGTGAGGTCAACTCCTCAGCCTGTCTTTGACCGTCTCGTATCAGCAAGACTGGAAGTAGGAGAGCGCCAGCAGTCGCATGTGCTGAGGATATGTGTGGATTGGGTTTGTCATAGTTTGCCCGGGTGACGACGGTGCGAAATGGGCGGAGCGAAAGCCAGCAGCAGCGACGAACAGGTGCAGGCAACGATAACACTGCGATTGGCAAAGTCCTATACGCAAAATAATGCATTTGGACGTGCCACAAACCAATCACAGCAAAAGAGCCTAGAATGGATGGGCTCGTGAAGTAAGCGGTTCCACATCTAATGCTGAGGTCTCTCCATGGCATGCCCGGTACAATGTCGGCAGCCAAAGGGCCTGGGAGTCCATTCCTCCCAGAAGGGTCGAAAATAGGAAGAGTCATTCTATAAGATATCCGTATCTAACGCTGTCACAAGGTGCGCTCCGCACACGCACACGCTTACACTCGTGTAGCAGGCGTGGCGAGCAGCACGACTAAAACGGATATACATGGAAAAGAGATGCTGGAAGGAAATATGTGACGCCCATGGAAGAATTGTTTTTGGAACCAGCCCTGAAAGACCACACGTAGACTCGTACATCGTGTTCCGTCATCTCTCCGAGACCACGTCGTGCCGTGCCCCCTGGATGGGATCTCATAACCCCCGGACGTCGTGTGTGGACAGGCAGACGTCGTCTCGAGCATTACAACATCAACCCACCCAGCCCCTATCACTCCATCCTCAAAATTACACACTATCGGGACTTTGCGTTCGCATTACTCGACAGAGACCTCGGTGCTCTGCCCACGTAGGGGGGAAGATGCACAGGTCCAGGCCTCCTCGTTCGAAGTTCCATCCCACTCGTCAACAGACTCCAGACCCCAGGCTTAGAATGTCGACGGCTGGGTCTTGGAGTCGATGTATCGGAATCGCTCGCGCTCCTTGCGGTCCTTGAGCAGACAGGCCGTGGCCAGGATGAATAAGCCGTCGATACCGGCCATGCCAAACACGGCGGTGAAGATGTTGTCGACGAAGACGTTGGCGAAACTGCTCAATGGGGCGGCACAGCCCCTCATCAGGGAGGCGGCCGCTGGGGACGGACATGTCGCATCGGTGACGAAGGCGGGGGACGTGCTGTTGAAGAAGCCACAGCATGCGAACTATGGCAATGTCAGTAACCTGGTTTACTCACTGATGATCTGTTTCAGGGGGAAAACTTCGAGGGAAATTCGTACAGTTGTTTGCATCAAGTCCTGGACACGGGGTTGCTGTTGAGCCCACAACGGGGCGAGCGATTCTTTCGTCCGCAACGTGAGGATCCAAAGGTAAAGACCCAGAATAACGGAGAAGACAGCGTTGACAACGAGCATATATCCCGAAAGCTTGAGCCAGCCGCGGGTGGGCATGGCAATAGCAGGCAGCGTTAACGCAAATGTGACGAACACCATTACGCCATTGACGATGCCAGCTGTGAGACGTTAGCTATGACGCCCTTTCTGTTGAATCGAGTCCCTGATCTGTCTGCGGTGACCATGTGTGCACACAGAGTCACATCACATCCTCAGGCCCTCCTCTCTAAGCACAGATGCGTACCTGTTAGTGGGAACTGCTGATACAGCAGGTTCCTGACTGCCTGTGAGCCTTCGGTCGGCACCTCGAACATGATATTCTGTACAATGACAGAGAAGCCGACGAGGATGGCACCGGTGGCCACGAAGAGGGCGTCGGCAGCCACATAGGCGCCGAGGACTTTGTTGACCATCTTTGTCGTCGATGTCGTTGCGTTGAGCAGCCCGGGCCAACGAGATATTCGGCCGCCCTTCAACCACTGCTAAACCAATCCGTGCTGTCGGTGTTCCTGAATCCCTCTAGAAAGTGGTTTCCTCTGCTCCAAATGACGGCCTGCGTCTAGTCGAGTTCGTTATCGTGAAGTGATCGTCGCCGCGAAATGAATGGTCGGCGGTAATAGTCGTCCTGCGCTTCCTCCCACCGGTGGCGAGCTACGAAAAGAAGGTATGTGGAAAGGGAATGTGCCAATTACTAAAGGGTATACAACTGGGAGAGAAAGAGGGAAAGGATGCACAGACGACGCGGCGTCAGGCGAAGATGAATCGAACCAACGGGAGACCGGCACCTTGGAACAGCGTCGGGAAGCGCTTTGAATCGAACGAAGCCAAAACAGACTTTCGAAGAGACGAAAAGAAAAAGGGGGGTAGAGACACTCGACACTACCAGAAAGACGAGCAGAAACGCGGCGGAAACGCTACCTGACCAGGGGACTCTGCGCGCAGCACCATGCCACGCACGCTACCAGTCAATTCGTGGGTTGAGAATGGGCTTGCAACCGGCCCACAGTCTCGAGACGGGCGCTGCTGCGGCATGTTCGAGGTTTGTGCTGCGGTCGGTGACCGTGAGACTAGGGCATGGTGGTGATCCGCATCGTGAAGCAGTTGTGGTTTCAGGGTTGCCGTGAGGCGCCTGGAGTGGTTTGGGATGAAGCGTGCAGGGGCCACATGCTGCCACCACACGGCCGCAGCCGCGCAGGCGGCGCTGGGAGATGCTTGGAAGCGAGCCCAATCAGGGACGGGTGATCTCCAGAAATCATTCGATGAATTCTAAACTTGGGACTGTCCAGGTTTGGACAGAGACCAGAGACACAAGAGACACAAGAGACAAAGGCTGCACAGCCTGCAGAGATCTTTACCCAAGACCTGGGGAGCCCCCTCGATTACGTATGTCCCTGTGTGTGTTTTGGAATCGAGTGGTGTCGCTTTGGTGGGTTGTCTTGGGTGCTCTTGGGTGCTCTGGGCCTCTGGCTGCCTGCCAGGCCTGCCAGGCCTGCGTGGTGCGCCTATGCGCCCCCCCTCCCCCCATCACATGCAGACATGACGGGGCCCAGGCCTTGGTGTGTGGAGTAACCGTGCCGCAGGTGCAGCGAGAGCGAACAGCACCCCCAGAACCCCCCGAACCCCCCGAACACCCCCAGGAAGGGCTGGAGGGCTAGAGCGGACCATGGCCGAATTGCTTGCAGCTGTCAACCATTCCACTTCTGGGTCGTGACCCATTGGGCATGACTCTCTCTCAGCCTTGCCCTTCAGAAACAGGTCAAGATCGCCCCTGTTTGCGTCCCAGAACGGGCCTGTTCTCGATTCATCGTAGATTACCCGCATTTCAACCCTCTTTGCTTGCCCTCTTCGGTCATGGTGAACCGAGCTTGCACAGGAACAGGAATGGCAGCGCCCAACCCAGTCCTACCTCTATCAAACAAGCTCACACGCACCCGTCGCCGCACCCGTATGTCTTTAACTGCTTCCGGTCAAGACAGGCGTCGACGACCCCCACGGCTTTAAAGGGCAGTCTATTCTAGACCAACCGCCTCTCACGTCTCAACAACAGCGCATGTCCGAACGACTCAGGTCGTTTGCTCGTCGCGCGAGTTGAGATGGCCTCGAAACCGGAGTGCTGTATTGGCCACCGAGGAGAAAGATGGGCTGAGGATGAGGACGGCTTCCGCGTAAAGTAGCCCCTTTGAGGAAGCTTGGGATGATTCATGAAGTCACAGCCATGCCTCAAGGCGACCAAGGGACGAGACGAAACGAGGCCGACAAGAGGGGCCAATATAGCCTCGCTCTCTTGCCTGTAGGAGGTAGCGTGCAAGATACACCCACTCACATAATGTCGTACACTTCGTATGCGTTCTCAGCGGTGGGAAGGACGGAAGACAGGGCGTCAGCTTCTCCGTGCTGGCGCCTTGCTGGCGTCGAAACATCTGAAGACACGATTGACACACCAGTCGGTGCTCTATGCTGGCAAAGCCTAAGCCGCATGGCAAAGTTTGCCCGACTGGAGGTGCAACTCGGGCTTGGCAGCATCTGGCCGATGTCTCTTTGGATGCTGACACCCGTCGGTTTCCCAAGGTTACTTTGCAGAACAGAGAGAAAATTGGGGGAGGGTGATCGCAGAGAGAGGTCTAGCGTACCCTTTACCGTGATCGTGTGTACACAGTAGCAGCACAGGTAGCACGGAGGCCGATCAGATCTCCTCTTGCAGGGCCTGAGTTCGAGATCAACTGCATCATCACCCCACGAGCCGTCTCCACGTAACTCGTCGATGCATTCTCCGCCGTTGTGTTATTGCCAAGGCCAAAATCAGCCAACTTCCATCACACGCCATGGCCAGCGACCCGAACTCCCGAGGGGACAGATTCGTGGCGCTGGAAATGAAATGGCCATCTCCGCCTGCAAGAGGGGATCGTTCAATTAGTGCAGCGCGCTAGTGAGAGGTGGCAGGGACCGGGCCAAGAGCGTCTCGCCAATCAGTAGCCGCGATTTGGCCCTTGGCAGTCTTCTTAAGGAAGCTGCACTCTTTTCCGTTTTCAGCGCTCGACCTTTCCCGTTCCGACTGTTTAGCCTGCCCATGCCACTGCCATCCGTGCTGAAGTCACTCCATACCGTCGAAGGCACCTTCCATCTGTCCTGACGAGAGAGTACGAGAGTACGAATGTACCTGCTTCGAAGTGAGTGATTGAATGGACTGACCCATGGACGATTGAGTGAGTTGGCGATTGAATGAATGCTCGTCCTTCTTAACCGTCTGTCAGAGAAATTTTCCCACCTTTCCGTTTTCAGAGGCTTGTAGTCTTTCCGCACACCACAACATAACAAAGCAAAAGCATTTCCAGCAAAGCAAGCAAGCAAGCAAGCATCATTGTCAACCCGCAAACCAACCAAAAAATAACCCAATCCTGCCCATCCTACCATCTTGGACCGACTTGGGTTAGGTACCGTATTGTTTTGCGGACCCAGCCGAGAGGGAAAAACAAGCCCGTGCCTGAACGCCTGCCACAGCCCAGAAAGGACACCATCACCGAAAAGGAAAGAGGACAAACAAAACCACCGACCGGCGCCTTTCCCCAGTGCGACAGTAGTAGCAGAGCACGAGCGATCAGCCAGCCCAGCCCGTCCCCGTCGCCGTCTAAGGAAGCTTGAGAAAACAGTCCTAGGGACACACCACGACCGAACCGAAGCGAGCGCGGCTGCAGCGGTCGAGACCTCTAGCGACTCAGTCCAAGGAAATTTGATACGGATCGGCCGTCATTTGGCTTGAGATAACAAGGTCAGTCACAGTGCTTTTCCCGGCCCCAAACCACAGCAGCCTTGTCTGCCGCTCGGAGACGCGCCAGACTTGACGATGTGCAAGCCGACTGCTTTGCCAGCTTGCAAGCGCACTCGACGCCACCCACTCGTCTGCGAGCGTGCGTCCTGCCATCGTCATCTCGTTCATACATACGTACATTCCTCGCCCCAGCGGTCGCCCATGATTCCCCCAAGATGAACAAACAAACACTGCATAGCATGCAGGCTCGTCCTTCTCAAATCACAATCAAATCACCGATTTGGAAGTAATTTTCCGGCTCAGCGATCCTCCCCGTCTGTGCCGCCTCTGCCCTCTGGGCCTCGGCTCCAAAGCTGGAGCTGGCGCTGGAGCTGGAGCAGCCAGCGCTCTCCCCCAATCGGTGACGGTGCCCTCCCCCATCCCCATGCCCATCCCCATGCCAATCCCCATCTTTTCTTTCGTCCGCGGACCGCAGCCCACATGCAAGCCGACGTCTGGACCCGGGTGAGTCGTGACCAGGTTCCCAGAGGCGTGCCTGGGCCACAGGCCATCCATCCACCCACCCACCCAGCCTGCCCGCCTGCCAGCAATTCATTTGGCCGTGGAGTCCCATCCTTGATACGGACTCGCGATCCTACGATCCACCTGCAGACCGAACACCTGGAACAGGCACCCAATACATCCCGTCAGAAGTTAGGGTACTTGCGTGCATACCTGCGCACGAACACACACACACAGGCCTGTCCGCACCCCAGTGAACCAGTCAGCCTAGAACATGGGGCAGAGGACCCAACGTCATGATTCTCTGTTCTGGAATGCCAGGCCAACCGTCCACGGCCGTCGGATCAGCGACAAGAGCAGGCCTTTACGGGTTCACGCCGAGGGTGTGTGTGGGTGAGACCACCTCGCCCTGTCGCACGGCTCAGGATCCCAACCCCAATCACGCGCCATCAACAAAGGCTCAATCAAAGGCCCCCCGCTTTTGCACAACCCCTGGCAAGTCGCACCGGATCGCCCACCCACACTCAAAGAGGTTGGGTTCCCTGGTTTCCAATCTCTCCAGCGAGTCGGACAGACTGCGTCGGCTCCGTCTGCAATCTCCAATCTGCACGCTGCAGGCTCGCACGCAGCCTGATCCTGGCCCGCCTGCGCCTGTTGCACGCCCTGTCGCTGTCAGCGCCTGCCACAGCCTGTCACGCCCGTCGAGAGAAGACGCCTGTCCTCGTTCGACCTGTTCACAACGTCTTGACAGCGCGTGGGGCAGCTCTGGTTACCACGACCGCTGTGCACGCACGCGGTGCTGAATCCGACGGTCTGGTCAACCTTCAGATCAAAGCTCGCTCGACACAGATCACCTCGTGTGGTGGCCAATCCCGTGTCAAATCCGCCTGCGGCAGAGACAGGCCTCCCCCAGCCCCGTGGTTCCGCCCTGGAAAAGCTCCGCTCTGGCTCTGCCACGAGGGAAGGGAACCAGCACTTGCACTCAGAATCGTCCTACAGTGGCTATTCTACGCCCATCGAGATTCCTTCGAATGTCGGGTGATCAGTCACCAACGGTTTTCAATAGTTTCGGCCCCTACTTCACCACCTGCATCAGTCTGATGAGTGAGATGCGTGAGAGATGCACCCGCACACCCAGTTTGCTGGAAACTGTCATCCAAGTGGTCCCGGCCCATGTCGCCTTGTGGAGCCCCTTCTCGCCCCCCTCCCTCGCCGTGCGGAACAAGTGCATTGTGGGAGCCAGGCAGGCATCTTGGAGTCTGGAGAGCCAGCACTATCTTGTCCCTGGTACGGACCGTACTTTTTGCTGCTTGTGCCATGCACCGGCGAGTGCCCTGGTGCAGCCGAAATGGTGCTCTGCAATGCTTGTTACCGCCATTCGCACAGGTCCCACCGAACACCTCATGGACAAGTGCAGAGGCCCAGTCGCCATCACTCGGTGCAAGGGGAAGCTGGAAAAGCAAAAGGCGGCCCACCGTTCTCCATCACCAGGAGCAGTCTCCACCGCGCTTGTCGACCGGCGCTGGTCCCCGTCAGCATGGCATGGGCAGCCGCTTGCATGTTGCAGGGGAATGCGCTCGCACTGGGCGCTTCCCGGTCATCTCCCATCCCCATCATCCCCACACTCACCAGAAATGCGCCTTCTCATTTGCTACCTTGTGCTCCACCACGGTATCTCTCCATACTCCGTGGGTCGATGTCGTTAGCAAAATCCGTTTTGTCTGCTCCGACCACAGCTTCATCTCGGTGCACTGTCCGGCCGCTATGGGGAATAGAGGCTGGTATGTGAGAACCCTATTTGCTGATGATCAGTAGAAACAAACATACCCCTTCGTGCATCGTACCAAAACGTTGCCTGCGCAATCCTCGGGAGCTAAGGCTACTGCGCAACGTTCCGCCGGGTCACGCATAGTGGAAGCAGCGAGTGACATTAACAGCCCCTCCGAGCTTCGTTGGTTGTGCCGAAGAACGTGCACGGAGAGCTTGTATCAGGGCATCGGAGCACCCTGGATCCAGAGGTAAGGAAACATTCGTCCCATCTCCCTAGAAACCTGCCAGAAACATTCCAGTGCATTGCTACTGTTGCACCCACTTCTCTGCGCAAGACCCTCGATCGAAAGTCGACCGAAACGCCCCCCCAAAGCCCGACATTAGCGCAGTTCGGCTCGCGACAGTGTCAACTGTGCGCCCGCCCCAAGAGGTTGCCACCCCTCCCCCCCTTCACGTGCCCCCTTGCCCCGGCTCCTCATATCACAGCGCACTGTATCGCCTCGTTGAACGGGTGGTATCGCCTTAGCTGCAGGTGGTGCGCTGCTAGCTGCTAGCTGCTGGCCCAAGTAGTTTTCCCTACATCGTGCCGCCTCTCGCACCGTCACTCAAATCAGGCTAAGCATACACCCCAAAGCGACGCCACCCCCCCGCCCTTCCTTTAACTCTGTGGCCGTGGCCGCTGTTCGTGTACTACAACCTTACTATCCTCTTTTCAATCATTCCGCAGAGCTCCAAGCCTGATCAGTCGACTTTACAGGAACTGACATATCTGTCGGTTTCTCTACAGGGAATTGCGAAGCCCAATACGTTCGAGTCCTTCAGATTCAGGCGAACTCCTTGGTTCCCCCTGAATCATTTTGAGGTCGCGTTCAGAAGTTGACTTGTACTTCTTGTCCCGCACCGCATCCACCACGCTTACTTTCTCCTGGGGATCCGTGGCCACTCCCAGCGCGTGCCATTACTCGCCCGGACTGCGTACCCGCCTAATACCTGGGCCTCCCCAATTGTCAGACAAAGCAAATAAAAATTGATTCCTCGCTTCCCTTCCCGGGCACACCAGACTCGATCCAGCGCAGCGCCCAACCAGGTTTCTGCGACAATCAATCACCTACAACAGAGCCTCCTCCGCTCAACGCCAGATCAAGTATAGGCAATCGGCACCACACTCAAAACAGCATCTCCACCATCTTGCCTTTTTAAGCTTTTTGGTGATACAGTTCAAGACAATGGCCGACATCACAGATCAACACGACCAGACCTCACCCACCGAGCTCGAAGATCATGCCGGAAATGGCGCTTCTGAGACCCGCGGTGTCAAACGCCAACGCCAGGCCGCCGCTGACGACGACGACGACGATGACGAGAAGGGTGGTCGCGAGCGACGCAAGATCGAGATCAAGTTCATTGCCGACAAGTCGCGCCGGCACATCACCTTTTCGAAGCGTAAGGCGGGCATTATGAAGAAGGTGAGCACAACACGTCGAGCATGCGATTGGCAAAAGCTCCCTGCATCGATGCATACAAGCTCGCTTTAATGTTTATGGCGGGGGTCCCGTACTAACCTCCATTCGCGAAACAGGCTTACGAGTTGTCCGTTCTCACCGGTACACAAGTGTTACTGCTTGTGGTGTCAGAGACAGGCCTGGTTTACACCTTCACAACGCCAAAGCTTCAGCCGCTCGTCACTAAAGCCGAGGGCAAGAATCTGATCCAGGTAAGTGCTGCACATTGTTGCACGACGGCCCTTGAACCGGCACAGTACTAATCCAAGCCCGCGCAGGCATGTCTGAACGCGCCGGAGCCCAGCCAAGGCAACGAAAATGGAGTTGACGACTCCAACCAAGTCGACTCACCCGAAGAGCCACCCAGCCACATGCAACAGCAACAAGGCCGTTCAATGCCTCAGAACCCTCACATGCCCCCGGGATACATGCCCAACGTTGGACCCATGGATCCATCGTCGGCGCTAGCATATCAGAACTATGTGCAGCGAGGAGGGCAGTACGCAATCCCGCCTCAGGCCGGAATGCCGCAGCACGCCCAGCACCAGTCATAGCCGCCGGCGCATCGTCTCGACCAGTACGAACCGTCATTGCCTTGCGCGTAGATACCCGAATACACTGCATGCGTGAGAGGTCCATAACCAGGGACAGTGGGCTCACAATTTGCAACCGCTTAGTTCTTTAGGCGTTCTCCGGTTTTATCGCCTGTCAACAACACCGCTTTCATCTTCCACTTTTCCAGATCATCGGCGGTGTCTCCTTTTCTCCTCGGCCTTCTCTGTCGAGTCAGCCACGGTTTAATCTCTGGCGCATCTTGTGTGCGTGCACGCATCACATTAGCCACCTCCTTTTTCTTCTTTTTTTGTCTTTCTCGCTCACGAGCGTACGAGCGATGTCATGACCGACTATACACGCGTGCACGCCTGTCTCCTGGTATCCAGGTCTGGCGGATGAGGCTTGAAGTGTTGGTGAAAGAACAGCTGGTGCTGCGCGAGCATCTCTTGCGCTGTTGGCAACCGCAAGAACGAGGCGTGACAGCAGAAACGTGCGCCGTTCCACCTTGTCGCCCACCTCTTGTCCAGCGGAGCACCTTCTGGTCACAGTCAACGAAGCGGCGGGTATGAGTCAAAGACGAGTTCTCAACGTAGCTATGAGCTTGAACGATGGATGCGGTGGGAATGATGCACGCCACTGGTGATAATGAGACGGAAAGGAAATATTTGCCAACACTGGGACGAATTGAAGCAATGTTCTCGCCCGTCGCCGTCTTATCTCGTCCGTTTGATGAGACGGGTGGTCTTGCTAGACGTGGCCGGTTGTTCTTCTAAATTGGCGTTGATCAAGGCATCCGAGATTTTTCATGATTTTCAGCAGCTGAGAGATGAAGGGGGGAGAAGTCGTGGAGGAGAAAAAGAAAGAAAAAGTCAAACAAACCTGTATGATAGTAGTGGTTGCCCTTCATAGACACCCAACACAAGCCCCTTGCCATAGCATTAATTCAATCGTTTACTCAACCTTGATGCATACACGTGGCGGGCGAGAACATATACTTATATGTACTGCATCCGTGGCAGGCTCAAGCTTTTCGAGGCTGGCCGAAGCCGTCTGCAGCATGAGACGCTTAGCCCCGGGCCAAGTGACCGTTTCCGGGGAATTGGGGCTTTCCCCGGCATACGGCTGCTTTCTCCTCTCGGTAAAAGAAACGAAAGAAAAGCCAAATTGAATTTCATGCCTTATTTGGGGCAAAATGGGGTTGTGGGAGGTTTCTTGTCAAAAGAGAGAATGGTGGGAAAGGGAGGGGTGGTTGATTCCCAACATGGTAACTTACACGGACGAACTGCCACTTTACCCAGATTGGGACGCGAACCCCATCGAGAGAACCCGTCCATCCGTCAGCCCTATGATCCCCATACCCATGTTATGAAACTTGCAATATGGGGCAACGTCACGTTTTGGGAGTGAGAGTCGGCCGAGGGGGCAGATTCATGATTATTACATTGGGGCAAAACGCGCGAGGGAATTGCTACTCTGACATGTGCTCACATCTAAAAAGCCGTTTGCTGCTCTCTCCCTGTCTCTCCCTCCGTAGCCGAGGAAACACCAGCGCTGGCAGGTGAAGGCCAGAAGGAAAGCCCCACGCCGTGCTCCTAAGGGAAAAGGGGGGCCACAAGGAGGACCGATGCTGATGCCCTCGTCCGTTTCGCAGCATGATGCAGTGACTGCCGCGGCCTGGGCTCTTTCTCTGGCCCTGTGCGTGGAAGCACGACATGCCTCGAAAGGAACCCCTCGACGGCTTTGATTGATCCACTACCCGGTTGGTGTGAGGGAGGACCTCCCCCCTTAGGCTGTTTTCCCTTTTTCTCGCATGCCGGTTGGCTCGCCAGGATCTGAATTGGGTTTTTGATTCGATCGTACGACGCATGTTCCCGGATCGTTCGATCTCTTGTCCTCGCGCCGCCCGTCCGCCCGCCCTTCCGATCTGGTTCTTTCCAGGCATGAGATGGATGTTCATATGGGGCCCGTTTGTTGGTGCGGGTTTCAGCTGGTGTCTGTCATATGCGTACGCGGGCCGGGTGAGATATGGTTTAGTACTAGGTAGATCTCGTCTTACTGCCTGGCCTTCCGAGTACCAACGACAGGGGAGTTGGTTTCGTGAAGGTCTGTATTCATGGTCATCTTGCTCTTGCTTTGGACAACCGGGATTGCTCTTCATCACTGGAAGTACGGATACCTTGATCTGCTTCTGACAGGATGGGCTGTCCAGCAGGACAGGAACATGTCAGCTGCGTGATGAAGTGTTCGAGCTGGTTGACTATAAGCAGAAGAGAAACCACAGGGCTTTCATATAAATCCCGTTCCAAAGCCCAGTCTTCGCGATGAAATGCATCACAGCGGGCGTTCAAATTCATCCCGTGCTCCAATCTGGGAATAGCAGCAGAGATAGAATGTATCAGGGTGAACAAAACATGAGTTTTGCCTCAGATATTAGACACCTGAGCGGTGGAGGTTATCAAGGTACCAGCGGTGCATAAGCTCAAGGGCCAAATGAGTAGAATGACGCAAAACAATTCAATGCTCAGAATGACAAAAAAATACTGTCAAGTATTTTGGACGATACTTGTGGCCTTGGTGCTTTTGTCTGAATATACCTCTGGAAGCGCCTTTGGGAGTAAATACCAGCACGATTACCATCATCCTGTGTCCAGGGCAGTCAGAAATACCGTCCATATGTTCGAGCCTGCGAATCCCGCCGGGCTAGAACAAAGCTTAGACTCGACTTTACTTCATATGACAATAAACGAGTGTGGCGTTCTTCACCCTTTGCCTATTCGGCTGAAATGTCTGACCAGGAAAGGCTGGTGTCAGTTGGGTTTTCTTTTCTTTTCCTTTTTTCCTTGGTCGGAACTGCCTAATACGGCTCTCATGTCCACTTATTTGGAAGCACCGTCTTATAGCCCGTAACTTCTTTCGCGGCCCTCTTTCCCCTAAAGGGTCCTAAAGGGTGGTGGTGCTAAAGCCCATCCTGTTGTTGGCGTCGAGCGTTTTCTGCTTTTGGAGGCCCGGACAGTGGCTGTGTTGTTGATTTAAGGTTGGCACCCCAGGGTGTCTTTCCAAAGCTGGCCGTTGGGAGCTGCCCACCTAGGCCTCGCCTCGCGCCCCTTGATGCCCAGCCCGTCGGGCTCACGATACTTCCCCGGCCGGCTGAGTGTGTTCAACGCTTAGCTTTGCGCTGGCGAAATTTCGACGGCGAGCCCGTCGTCCCGCCATCTAGTTGAGGAGCCCCGAGACCATGATTCTCAACGGGTCTGACAAGGGTCATGAGCATGACCAGACCCACATGGTAAATCGACGCCAAAGGGCACAACCGATCTGGCACTGGCGAGATCAGTCGCCCCCCCCCTCCCCCCACGCTCTTTCCCCGCGGCTCGCCATAGTCCACTTGGGCAGAACGCACGACCAGACAGCTGCTGCTCCTCGCACTGCCACGTGTTCCAACTTGTAGCTAGACGCCTGGCGCGCAAAGGGCAGGAAGCCACTCGGCCTTCCCCTATCGCAAAGCCACGTTGACTATGCGACAGGCACGCCAAAGCTCGGTCGGGGCCACCACGATGTGAGGCTAGCCCAGCTTATCGACTCGCTATAGCCCGACTTTCTTTCTCAAGCGGCTGCGCGGCGGGTACCCATCAAGCATATTGAAGGTATCTGAAATGATCAAGGGGTGGCCAGACCACTTGGCTGGCCGAGGTGACTGCGGGTATCGAGGGCCCTGGCGAGGGAGCGCCAAGATGCACTCTTTGGATAAAAGCACCGGCACAAAGGTAATCCCCTCAACAATGTAGGATCGCTGAGTATATCAACGCCTGGCTGGATTGCACTGGCAATTAGCCTCGTATTGGAGATTTGGAGGCTGTCAGCAGACACTTGGTAATGCATTTCACGCTATAACGTGCTCGTGTGGACGGGTAAGGTGTAGAAGTCTGGGGGGGGAAGTGGAGCCTGCGGTAGGCTCTTTCGAACTCTACACAATGTAGATGAACACAAAAAGGTCAGCAGTGTCTTTTCAAGACATTTGCGTCCTGAACTGCAGACATAGAGTTTTGGAAATATTGTAGACTCGGTGAAGCGGTGAGAGTGTAGTTGGTGTTGCATGAGGTGAAGCTGGCCGCGGCAGTTCGATACCCGAATTGGCTGACCTAAGCCGTTTCACCCCCAGCGACAGGAGCCCAGACCCTCACTGCAGCTGCAGCTGCAGCGACCGGGGTCCGAAGCTTGGTTCGTGGGTCTGGTTCATGGGAAGAGGTGCGGGAGTGGGCCCCCCCTCACGACAAAGCTGGTTGAGCACGTTTCTGCCCTTAGCGGCCGCGCGAGTCGCTGGTACATGGCAGCCAGCGAGTGGACTATCGCGACTAACACCAGACGGGCACATACGCCCACACAAGGACACACACAAGGACAACACTGATCACAGGGCAAAGCAGTAAGTAACACGGATGATACGGGCCGACACAGTCACAACAGTCATCCTTTCATCCATCTAAGATGTCATGAAGTCATATTGTTCTCAACATTAGCCGGCAATCTAGACAACATGGAAGCCACCCTCAATTGAACCCAAATAGATGTTCGAGATGTTCCCAGCTGTCTAGTATCAGCGCGCCCCTCTGCCCGCGCCTGTGTCGAGACCGTGGTCTTCGAGCCGTACCGTCGTCAAAGACTCATTATGTTGGTGTGATTTTTGTCGTTGTTGTCGTCGTCGTTCCTGTACATCGTAGTAATGTAATACGTGTGTATATGTACCACCCCCTGTCCAGCAGTGGATTCGCTCAGTGCTCCGACATGACGGCATACCGCCCGGCCGCGAGACTTCCGATGAATGTGCCACCGAGGACAGAGAGGAAGTAACCGAGGTTCATCGTCATGACAGCCAACATACTAAGATGGGGGGTTAGCGGGGTGGTCCCAAGACAGATGGTGTGATGTGGCAGGGCAGAAGGGGAGTAGACTCACAGCAAGTATCCCACACCAGCAATCACAGTATCGATCACGGCCCTGAGCGGGTCGACCGAGAACCTCCAGGGCCGGGCGTGGGTGTGCTTCTTCTTGACGACCATGACCTCCTCCTCGAGCCCGTTGGCGGACAGCATCATGTTGCTCTTCAGGTTGTCGCGGGCCACGTCATCTGTCATGCTGCGCCGGCCATTGACGACGACGTAGCGGCGGTTGAGCTCCTGGTCGAGCCAGCGGCTCTCCTGGATGGCCTTGAGGGCGAATAGGCTGCGGAAGATGGCGGCCAGCAGGATGATGAAGATGCAGGTGGCGGCATAGGTGCCGGCGTTGGTGGGCGTCCACATCTCCGAGTATAATGTGGTGGCGATGTCGTTGTGGAAAGCGACCATCATGGTGGCCATCATGGTGGATGTGCTGTTCATGTCCATGTCCATGCCGTCCATGCTGGCCATAGTCGTAGCGGCCTCAACCTCGTCACCGTGTCTTCCGAAGATAGTCATGTTGTGGCTGGTGTGTTTGTGTTAATTCGCTTGAACAGGTAGATACAAATAGTGCTGCTGTAGTGTTGTCGCCGTGGACTGAGAGGGTATATTATCGAATTAATGGATGACTTCCAGAGTACCGAGAGAGAAGCGAATTATGGTTCGAAGTGAGGTATGGGGAAGCCAGTGAGTATATGTATCTCGAGCGAGAACCTTGTGTTGTTTCAACAACAGAAACACCACGATCAAAACCTGCGCAGGAGTGGTTGAGCAGGTTTGGGAATTATCTGTCACTGTGGGCTAGGTGGGTGGAACCGAGTCTTTGGTGAGGATGAGGATCGTGGTGATGGACAAGGAACAAGCACCAAGCCGAAACGAGGGCTGTCGAGCCTTTTTGCTCTTTCTGCTCATCCTCGCTGGGTGAGGCTCGATCGGTACTGGCGGTACTGGCCTGAGGGAAACTTGCTCACTGAGGAAAGCGAAGAGCACCTGGCTGGGCATACTACCCATGTACGAGACGTACCGTAGTACCGTCGCATCGTAGAGCGGAACGGACCTCCTCAGTAGTCTCTGTTAGCAGTTCTTGCTGCGATCCAGCCCCGATCCTTAGCTGAAGATACCGACAACACGAGGCCAACTTGCTCAGGCTAGGCCGGGATCTGGACCCCGTCTCACGTCTCCGTCTACCGATGGCGTTCCACCCGGCCCTCACAGGCTGCCTGGGCCAGATCTCGGCCTGGTAACAGGTACATCGCCAGGCCACTCGGCACTACCACCCGTACTTGGCAGTCCATCGCAGCCCATGACCGCCCACTGCAGTCCCTAGAGCTGCGGTTTCGTCTGAGCTCGCGCCGATCCTCACCTCTGTCGCATGGTCGAATCCAAACATCGGTCGTCATTCCACCCTCTGCAACCCACAGCATTAACTCTAACCACCCAGCATTCGGCAATGTTGCGATGCTTCATGCGAGCATGCGTCCCAAGCTTCCTGATCTACAATCTGCCCGCCTGCCTGCCATGCCATGCCCTGCCCAGCCGAACTTTCCACACGTTCTGGCGCAGATCCCACACAGCCAAGAAGGCTCCCCCAGGCCTTGTCGTCCCAAACTCGCTGGTTCCCCACAACCCCGACGAGCCTATATCTCACAGTTCCAAGCCTTGACTCGAGCTTGGCCGCGTCGAACCACTCCGGCGCGGTGCGATGCCATCTTGGGACCTTTCTTGGGAGCCATGCGGCGGCATCATCACCGCCAGGGCTCAGGTCTCGTGTCCAGCTCATGGCCCATGTTCATGTGAGCAGAGAGGCTCGGACCGTCACAAGTGGTGGCGCATAATCTGCTGAACTCGACCAGACCGCTCCTGATGGTCTCGGCGCCACTGGCTGAACCATCCTCAATCGTCCCATCGCGACAAACCTTGGGGCAAAATCTAAACATAGCAGAAGACCCGGCTATATCAAATCGCTTCCCTGTTTACCAACAAAAAGCTCAGAGCTTCTCTCGGCGAGCCGGTCTTGGCGTGTCATGATGTTCTCAGGTCGTTGACTGGTCCGAGGGTTGGTGGCCGCTGGGGATTCTGCCTTACTCCCACGACTATCAACGTCACTCCCACAACCCCAACAGAAAGTCTCTGTTTCCTGCAATGGGCTCAGTTGCGATAGGGGCATATTTGAAGAGCCTCGCCGGAGCTCCGGACCATTGCGTGCAATTTCTGGATGCTGCCATTGGTCAATGGCAGGTCAATCCAACAAGTGTTGGTTATGACGTCGCCATGGACGTGACGCATATCTGAAAAAGTCACCGGCACGCTTCCGGGCGAATCCTACAGATGGAAAGACTAGAAGGAAGACAAAGCTGCACGTTCTCTTTTTCGGTTTCTGCCGGGCAGAGCATCGGATCTGTCTCATCACTGCGAGGACAAGAGGAGGCATCAACAAGTGAGCTAGCTACAGTGTGGCAATGCTTTACATAACCCATTTATATTCTTCAGATTTCAGATGAAAAACTGTCTTTAAACATATCCGCAAGTCCTCGGTCGCTGCGAGAGTCATTCGTCCGAATTTGGGAGACTGTGGAAGGGAAGCCAATGATACGAGGGACGCTCCAGAGGAGCAGACTGGTTCTGGTTTTCGTGGAATATCAAAGTTGATTTCTTTCCGAGTCGGGCTCTACACTTCGTGAGAACTCTCATATGGGGTCAGCTTGAAACTTGCTCTCATGGGGTAAGTCTCTCGAAGCTGCCGCATTCGAGCAAGTTTCAAACATCTCGTGGTGCTTGCTTCCTGCTTCAGGGTGGAATCACTTGCCATGGCAGGACAGTGCACGCGAATAGCCTCAATGGCGACTGACTTCACCGTAATTGCTTTCTAGCCTGTTGAGTTGGCAATAAGACTGTGTGAGAAAGAAACCTCGGCTTCAAGAGAATCATCGAGGTGCGTTGTCACAGCTCACACTAGGCCGAGAAGGCTGCTGAGGCACGAGGACCTAGAGACGATGCCCGATGTCTGTTTCCCCAGTCTCATACGCTATTGCGAGTGTTTCCCGTATTCGAACCTATTCCGCGAGGTGCTGTGAGATGCCGGATGCAGTAAATGCGGTTCTACGCTTGTGCCTGCTTCACAGCAACCACCGCGGATACGAACACGATTATTTGGCTTTGCTAGCATGCTCTCCACCTGAAATGCGGTTTTATACTCGATATTCCCTTTCTGTCTTGGTGGAAGCGACGCACACTGCAGGAACCTGCAGCACAATTGAACGCTGTCACATTCTGGCAACTTCTACTGCTTTACATGTGCCTCGTCAGACTCGTGGAGCGGCTCAATCATGTGACGGCTTGAGGCCGTATCTCCATGACACACAACGTGCTACCTCATCGATGAAGCTGGGGAGTTGAGAAGCTGAGTATGTGGCCAAGGGTATGAGATGTTGAGACTCACGCATGGCATTGAATCCCAGGAATATTTGGTGACAAATGCGGTCTTCATGGGCAGCAACACCGCTGTACACGCTCTTTCAGGCACCTGCGTATAGGCTGATCGCGGCAACATGGACCCATCTGTGTGAACGAAGACACATTATGTGCCTTGTGTAATGACTCCACGGCCTGCTAAGTCTGCTTCACAAGGGCTCTCAAACTACCATCCTGGAGGTGACATGTCACTGGTCTCAGCCTGCAGCCTGGCTGGCTTGCTTACCGTATGATAGCTTCGAGGGTCATTTCAGCCTTCAAAGAGCATGGGGTAACAGATACAGAATCCATCGGGTTCTGGTCTTTGTTTTGGCTGGCCAAAACACCGACCTTCCTTGGGATGAGGACTTCTACCTCTCAAGTCGCTAAGTCTGCCGAGATAGGAACCCCGATGAGGTGTTCATCACGGGTTAGGTTATCTGGATACTTCTACTACCATGTGCCAGGCATCACGAGCTTCTTGCGTCTCATTCATGAGACGGGTTTTCAATGCAGTCGTGCTAGCTTGCCAGTTCCCAGTGTACAGCATAACAGTCACCAATCCTGCTAGCACCGCTGGGGACATGCTGCCCAGACGGCCAGTCTGAAAGATCTAGACGGTTTCTGCTCCGGCGGGCGTCAATTGTACAACAATACTTTGCCGTCTCGTTGTCCTGTAAGTGCTGAGTTCTGACTTCGGAATATGGAGAGTCAGTTGTGTAAATACGACACATCTGTTTGTGACAATGTCTATGTCCTTCCTTTGTCGAGACAAAATGGGTCAAGCTTCCCGGATTCGGGACTGAGAAGACGGGTTTGACCTCTACATCGATCTAGATAATTATCATAGCCGTTCGCTTTTTAACCTTTTTCATTAATTTTATTTTTATCTTTTAGAATCAAAAAATTGGCCTTGCCTCAGGTAAAACTCTGGTCTCGGCGATCCTGATTCCCAATGCCGGGTCATCGAATTTTAGTCATGACCAGCCCCTTTCTGCTTCAAAATTGCGCTCAGAGCTTCAAAGTCTCATTGAGACCATGCTGATTCTACTCACATTATTGTCGCGAAATTTATATGAGTTCTACAAAACCTGAGCATCGCTCTCTGTAAGTGTGCTCAGCCCGCATAGTTGGCAATGGTCTTTGTCGTCCTCCCCTGCAACGGGAGGAGACACAGGAATGTCACGTCTAGCATGAAGGACTTGCCGAAAAAGACAAGTTAAGAAAAACACCAGAGGTATCAGGTGACGGCAAGAAACAGGCTCATGACCTAAGGAAGCGGTTCATATCGAAGTCCCACAACACGGCAAGATTGCGAGATGTCTTCGGAACTGCAAGAAAACCTGTATTTCAGGGACTATCAACCTATCGGAGGCAGCGGGCACAAAAAAAAAGAAAGGATCCATTTGCAGTGTCTCACCGTTCCGTCCTATCCTGTTCTACCACTGTCGATTCAGCGTCAACTCCGACCAGATACATTTTGAACAGAGCCATCTTGATGAGCACGGCCGACGGGGTTTCAGCGGTGCCGCCTCTGCACAAGAAGCGAGGCACTGAGTGAGATCCAGCACCGATGACAAACCAGAGGTTGCAGGTATTCTAAATTCCGAGGGCATCCTTGGACCACACCTGGTCATATCACAGCTTAGAAAGAGATGATTTGCCGTCGCCGAAGCCAACATCATCCAGGCGGCAAGCCACCAGCCCCTACCTATCAACAACACCCTGAGAAATCGCGACGAAATTAAAGGCCCTCCTTCATCTTCACCAACCAGCGACCCATATCGACTCGATGAGCAACCCGCTCATCACGCCAAAGCAAACCCCAAAGCCGCCGTGCCTTCTTCCCCGAGGGTCACACGCACAGCGAATTGGCCCCCCCAAAGTGTCGCCCAGGCAGTCCCATCCACTCAAGACACCCAGAGCCACCGCTGAGCAAGGAATGCGTAATCACGGCCGCCATCTCGGTCAGCCTATCGGCCGCAACCAAGAGAGGTCCCATGGCCAACAGAGGTGAGCGTCAGCAAGAATCGCACCCCGGCCAACCGGGGAGGTGGGCCGTACCAGATAGATGTTCTCACCGCGGGTTCGATTGGGTGAGAATCCAGGTAAGAAGAGGATTAAGGCCGAAGCGAAAACGTTGGCTGCACATGGGAAACCTGCTCAGGTGTGGGACGAGGAGACCAACCTGAGCAGCACCATGCAAGGTTGGTCCGTTCCCTACCTGACAAAGTCATGATGGCAATTGTCACCGGTCAACGCACGGTCCGAGGTCCTTCAAGGAAGGGAGGAAGACCTGGCGTGTCACCTGGCCGCTGGTCTCATTCAGAAAGTCCTCACAACCTTGGCAGTCGGGTGTTGAAGAGATTTCCGAAAGCTGAAGGAGCATGCCCATGTTTCTATTGCAAAGTGATGCCAGCTCGGATTGCTTGAACTCTGGTATTACCTACCGCAATGGAGAATAATGGGTTGACCCTGATCCATAGGCTAACAAGTCTACGGATATTGGTGATGACTTTGGATTCAAAGCCCGATACCATCACGACAAAATCAAACCGAGCTATTCAAGAAAGCTTACAAGGTATAATATGGCCCAAACCAAGATCTTCGAGCCGACCAAGATCTAAAGCAAGGCCATAATGCTCCACGATGCAGGCAGGAGTACTTGAACACAGAGCGTCTGAGCCGTATGACTCTCTTCCAATCACCAAAGGAGCCGCACGGTGCCGGGAATCTGGCAGCAAACTTGACCTACCCAGCCAGTCCCCTGAGGGCACACCTAGTATTACCCCTAACCAGCCCATACATATACTTTAGGGCAGCGTAACGCAAACGACATGAGGGAAGAGGAAGAAAAAGGCAAGCCCAGACATCGGTGCCACAAGGGCCCCGCTGCATCTGGACACCAATTTCAGCACATCTACCCGAACTACTGCCGTGTGACAGGAGCACCAGCGCCAGCACAGGAGAGCACAACTAGCTGGATGGCTAGCCATCAGCTTGAAATCAGGGCATTAGGCGCTTGCAGAGATTTCGGGCACCTCTTGAGGGATACTTGCGAGTGTAGAGCGCTTGGGTAGGGAGACAGCCACGGCTTTCTCGTCCCCCTTTTGGCTCAGAGAAGCGCAGCTTTACGCGTAACAATACCTGGTCGCCTTACACGACATGCTAGCGCAGCGCGAGTTTCCTGGCTGCCTTTCCCAAAAGCGATTGGGAATGCTCGCACAGCAGGAGCAGCCCTGGACAAGGCCTTTTCTTGGCTTTGTGCTGGGTTGCATCCCGCGGTATACCGCGAGCAGACGTTGCTAGTAAGCTCGCTCCATGTAGATCAGCCGAGGCCGCAGGGCATTGAAACGGTCGTGGTCATGGTGTGCTGCTGCCATGACTGAGAGTGGTATTGGTGTTTCCCACGCAAGCGTTGAGTCATGGGGGATTGGCGCTGCGCTGTAACAGCAATTAATCCCCGAACCACTTGATTCCCGTAGGTGCCAGGGACAGAGGTGCAACCCATCATTTCCTGCTCCCGGAAGCCTGCCCACCGGGAAGACTTCCCCTGCCCCGCGGGTAGAGATTCCGAGCACAGTCCTTTTCGTGGTCACTGCCTACAAAGGGAGCTTGCGTGCCAGCTGTCAGTAGCCGTGAGCGTTGAAGCACGGATCAAGCACGAGCATGACTTGATCTGCAGACTGCCGCGGCCTGTCGATGCAAATGGCTGGCGCTCGACAAGAGTGACAGCTATGGCTTGCTGCAGCAAAGCCGCCCATCAGCGGTGGCCATCCGGGCCGAGTCCTCATGGGCCGATTTTGCGGCAGCTGCGGGAGCTGGGGCAGGCCGGAGTTGTCGTCAACTCCATCCGAGATGCTGGTTGTATGGTGCCCGTACGTCGTTCAACGAGCCACATAGGTCTCTGACAGGGTCTCCTAGTCTCCACTGTTACCCCAGATATGCAGTGGAGTGTTGTTGATACTCAAGCAGGGATGATGCTCCAATGTACCCACCATTGTCCCGGGGTGGAGGGGCTCTGGTTCGGAGCCTATTTCAACGACGTCTTTGTGGTACTGTACCCGACGTATGTGGCACGCAAGAATCAACCGTCTCTTTACTTGTCTTTGCTGTGCATGTGTGCTGGAACTGACATCGGAAAGTGCAATATCAAACTATATGTCCGACTGCAAGCCGGGGCCCAGCCCGAATCTTTCTCTGCCCGGGGTCAAGGCCTTTTCGGGTGCAGCCGGCCAGTCAAAGGCCAAGCCCGTGTGACACGGTGCCCAAGACAAGACAGCCAACAAGCCCCGATCTGAACAACCTCAAAAGGGCAATCTCTCCTGGCCAGACAGTGGGGGCCATCGAAACCGCGAGGATCGGGTCTAGCAAGGTCTGTCAGTGTCTTGAAGAATAAATTGACGATACGGGGGCAGCTGCCCAGTGAATGCTACTGTGAAGGGAATAAGTGTCTGCTTGCTCGGTCCGAAAAGTCTCGGTGTCGCACAAGGCAGAACAGCATAATTTCTCCCCGCCATTGCGGGTTCAAAGACGATGTCCATCGTCAGGTGCGAGGTTCAGCTTCGAAGAAGGAGGAGATGAGGATGAGGGCAGGGCAGAGTCGAGGGGAAGAGTTCCGGAACATGGGACCCTCGACGTCTTACTTGTGCGACATGGCTTGTCTCCAGGTCCAAAGTCATGGAATTTGAGCTTTTCGAGTCCAAGAACATTGGTGGAGAAACCAACCTATTCGAGGCGAGCGCTAACCTCAAGATTTATCCATGGGTATGACCCAAACGCAGTGGTCTCGGCGTCGTGTTCTCACGCTCAACTTTTTGCGAGGTTTTATTGCCTTGAGGCTGGGGAGCAGGACCGATGAGGTTGATGATGGCTGTTCGGATAAGGTGCAAAGGCAGTGGAGGCCGAGAGCCAGGGTCAGCCATGGGTCTGGTGGAGGCCGCTTACCCCCCCTTCCCACGTTCTCTCATCCTGACCGGTCAGTAGTGGCTGGCCCTTTCCATCAGCTCTTTCCGTGGCTGCGTGCGGCGTACAGGACAAGCTGGTCTGCTGAGTGGTCACGGGGAAAGTTGACGCCCTTCTAATGGTGCTGCAGACTGGGATCTGAGATGATCAACCAGTGCCTGCAGAGCCTGATGCTCGGTTGCGGCTTAACCAAGGGCATGGGTGCCGACGTCGTCGTCGATGAATTGGAAGCAAGTGACCGTGGGGGTGCCTCGGCTTGGTCGCCTATACGGCACCAGGCTCATGCCCCCCTTGGTCGCGAGCCATCACAGTGCATTCCATGTAACCAGGCGATCGCTTGACGCGTAATGAAGGGTTGGGAGAAGTGATTGTTGGGCATGAGACTTGAGATGGGGGTGCTTGGGAGAGCAATTCCCCCCCCCCCCCCCTTTCTCCTCCCCCAAGCAGAGACAACAGCTCCTGGGATCAACGAAAACAAGTCAGCCCCCGTTCGTTTAAGGATCAGTTGCGTCCTACACACCATAGCACCTCCCCACACATCCATCCGCCCCGGAGTTCCAAGAGCTTTCTTTGCCAGTGGTGTCGCGCTGCGGTGGGTACAATCTGTATTTCCCAACATCCGACGTGTGGGATGGATGGATCGAGAAAGAGTCTGCTCGTGGAGGGCCACTCAGGGAGAGGCACCGTCTGGCCGCCTGGGCACTTCATGGCTTCCCGTGAGCTAAGGCCCAGGAGGGAATGACGGGATTGGACGCTATCACCGTTCGGGACAGAGCTGAGTCGGAACCGGCTCTGGCGGAAGTAGGCGGGTGACGGCCCAAGTTGTGCACTCTGGCACTCTGGGACTTTGGAACTTGGTATCTGCGTGCTATTCTCCATGTCTCACTCGAAGCCACTGGTCGCTGTGGGAGGGGCTGAAGATTGGTTGAAGAATGTTGCCCCGTCTGCTCTGGCCCCAATCCACCGCAGCGGGTAGCTTTTTAGCTTGTTAGCTCGCACCAGCTTGGCAGCAGCTTCATCCTGTTGGAAGGCTGTCGCTTACTGGGGATGGGGGCTGCAGGAAGGCGATTGACAGAGATAAGCGGAGCCGGTCATGAGCGACGGATGCTCGCTGCTATCCTGTCCTGTCCTGTCCTGGCCTGCCCTGGTGGATGTCATGTTGGAGCTGGGCTGACGATGGTTGTCTCAGTGTCTCAGATCCGACGACGTCACGCTTGCGGTTGCACTTGCAGTTGTCGCAGTTGTTGCAGTTGCAATTGTGGTTGCACTCGTGGTTGTAGTTGGGCCCTGGAACAGAAAGAGGGTCGCCCCTGGCTGTGGCGAGCCCATTGCAAAGCTGACAGGGCAGGTGGTGCTCGAGAATGAGACAGGCGGGCCTGGTCGAGCCGGAGAGTCCAGCCAGAGCCCAGCAACAAACACTTCGCTTCTCAGGCATGTAGCGCTGCAATTTCAGAATTACAGCCCCATCACACCAGTGGGTGGTGAAGCCAGAAGTAAATATTGTCATCAAACTGCAATCCCTTGATGATAGCCCCTCCTAGCAGACAGATGCCTCCAGTTGGCACAAACTCCATTATCCCCCGAGACCTGCCTCTTGCCCGCCCATGCCCAGTAATAAATAATATCTGCTGTGCAATAAACAGCGTTGCCCATAGCAAAACACCGTGATACCCTCCTGTTGATACCCTCCTGTTGCTTCCTTTCCCTTGGTCCTATAAAAATGTAATAATAAAAAAAAGGAAAATGCCATGAAATGGTCTGCCTTGCCCATTTTTGTTTTTGTCCCCTTTCCGTTGCCAGTTACCGTACCGCCCTGTAGAACGCCTCGCCATATTTCGAGAAACCCGCCATTTCCCCTGCGAAACAGCCAGTAGCCGAAAACGCCTATTCTAGCATGCGTGGCTCCTTCAGCGTTGATCGTATCGGTCCTTTTCCCAATTCAAGCCTTGCAGTGGTATTCGCACAAGACGTGATCGTTGATGAGCAAGTTAAAACGCCGTCAGAGCTTTCAAGGTCCCCAAACCTGCAGATAGCAGTGGCCGTTTGGTCGTTGTGGAATCGAAAATAACACCCGCACAAGAGTCATTCTGCCAAACTCATCGTCCAGCTTCGTGTTTGTTAGGAAGCCTTGGTGGCCCTTGGTGTGATAGGCATTGGTTGAGCTACCTCTTCGATTCCTTCGGTGACAGGTCCCCGCCATTGCCCTGGCTCTCCGTTGATGATGGGCTTCCGTCCCTCTTGTCTTTCCCATCCTTTCCACAGCATTTAACAAGCTTATGTCTCTGGGGGCACATTTGGGGTCAGCAAATAGTTCCAATAGTTACTCGTGGCCTGGTCTAGCAACAGGCCAACTGCCCAGCCCAGCTCGGTACTCACCTTCAAAGCATCTTTCCTGGAAAAGGCTTTCTCGCACCCGTCACATGGAAACGGCTTGACTGCCCAATGTATCCTCTTGTGCCTCTTGAGGTCATGATTTCTCGTAAACGCCGTCGGGCACTGGTCGCACTGATGTGGTTTGTCCGGCTGCCGTTGTTGCGACTGAAACATCATGCCGCTAAAATGGCCACCGTAGGCTGCTGCCGCTGCCGCTGGCGAGTAATGCGATACAAGGGCCATGGGTTGCCCCGGATTGCCTAAATTGTGCATATATTGTTGCTGAGGCCCAGACGAGTACGGAGACAGTCTTCCCGGGCCGGGAGGCGGCGGTGGTCCCGGAGGCCCTGAGCTACCCAGGGGGGAAATCGGGGCTGCCAGACCTGGACGCGTCGACGAGGCCATTGTTGACATGGGCAGCATCGAGGAGATTCCTGGAACGTAAGGGGGCACTGTCCCTGCAGGGCTGGGAAACGAAGACGATCGACCAAGTGGTGGCGTTGGACGTGGCGTGTAGCTTGAGGAATTCTGGCGAAATGGTGGCAATATCCCATTGCTGCTGCCGTTGCTCGTGGCTTGGTCAATGGAAAGATGTGACATGCTCGTTGCGGGAGAGGAATGGAAAGATGGCAGCGTGTCACCTGGTGTCGTAGCCGTGATCGGGGAGATGCTGTGTGCTGTCGTCGAGGGCATCGTATTCATGTTTTGGAAGAAGAAGCCGCCCTGATTGAGTCCACCCGGTGTCCTATTGCCGTACTGCTGAGGTGATCGACCAGCCCAAGAGTCGTGATTACCCCACGTATAGCCAGTTCCCCCAGCATGCGACTCAGGAGATGAGCCGCCATGCATATTTATTGGGGATGTCTGCAGGGGCATTGCTGTCCCATCGGCCACTGATCGTCCTGGTCCAAAAAGTCAGTATGGTCGGCTTGGTATTGTGCGAGGAAGAACAAGACAGCGACGAACTATTGCTAGGGGCGCTATTGAAGGCAAGCAGCGAAGAGGTGTTAACTGGGGCTGGGGAAGGTCTACTCGTACTGGGAATATCTGAAGCTGGGTACTGAGGTTGCGGAGGAAGGCTTGGGAAAGGCGGCATCATCAACTGTCGGCCAGCCCCAGAATCTGGCGCCGGTCGGTGCCCGTGACCATGGCCCATATGATCGGCATGGTTTTCCATCATGGCGAGAACTCGAAGCTGTTGAACCTAGGTCTTCACAACGTAGAAGCCGTCTGTATGGACCGCAAGGGATGTAGGGATTGCGTGCAAATTGAGTAGATGATAGGTCGAGTCCAGGGGGGAAAGATGAGCGGCGTGATCGCCTGCTCAGGTCGGTTATAGCTTCCTGTCAAGACTTTTGGTCTTGCAGAATTCGAACCAGAGGCCAACGCGGTCCTGGTGTATCACACAGTCGTCGGTTGATGTATACAAGAATCCGAAAGCTGCGATGAGCCCAAAGAGCGACAGTGTGCCAGAGTCGACGTGAGAATCGTTGGTGTTGGGAATAGCGAGTCGATGAGTGGAGATACTTTGAGGAATATCTGTGCCTGTGGAGGATTTGTATCCAGGTGCCTCAAGAGACGATGAATGTATATGTTGGAGGAGGTCGACTTCCACGCCGTCTTTCTATACAATATGTATTGGACAAAGATTATTTCCCAGTGAACAGGAGCCTGCTGGGTTGGGCTGGAAGGATCCGGGAAGCTTGGGAGGTGGGGACCAGGGAGGTCTTCTAATGGTGACCTGTGTTGCACCGAGCTGCAAGACCAACTAGGTCCAGGGCCAGATATTTTTGGCCCCGGGGGGTATGGGTTTTGTGCAATGTCTTGTCGAGTAGCCTCAGATGGGCTAAAATGAAATGTAACAGAAAGGGCAACGCCCAGGTCGTCCAATACCCAATATCAGTACAGTAGAACGGGGTGACTGGTCTCGGGTTGAGTTCCTGAGCTCTGAGCCTTGGATCGACGTGTCTCTTTGAACTCAGGCAGGATCGCGGTATTTCCTCTCATTTGCTGAAGCCCCTCGCAAATGTCTCCCTTTTGCTATCGAAACAAAGGAACGCTGTGCTGATATTTGGTCTTGCTGGTATGAGCTGGAAAAAAAATACAGTTCAAGTAGAGGTAGGGTGCCCAGAACGGCGAATGAGGTGCCCGAGGCAGTGAGAGTCCAGGGGATATTAGCGTATATGAATGGTTCCCGGGATTGGGATACGTGCTGTGGCGCCCGAAAGCCTCTCCGGTCAGGTTGTGGGATGCTGGCCTTGCTCTGTGTTAATCGAGTGAAATCCATGCAGGGGGGCTGCCAACTCCTTGAGACCCCCTGGGTAATCCTTCTTCACAATTGGCCCGCTGAG
This sequence comes from Diaporthe amygdali, assembly GCF_026229845.1. Taxonomy (NCBI): domain Eukaryota; kingdom Fungi; phylum Ascomycota; class Sordariomycetes; order Diaporthales; family Diaporthaceae; genus Diaporthe; species Diaporthe amygdali. Next base: position 1,600,924 of record NW_026517022.1, on the reverse strand, counting down.
GAGTACAAAGTGCAGAGAATACTCACAGTATGCGTATCCAGCCAGACAAGCCTTAGATACTCCAATGTGAAGGAAGAGTCGTCAGTGGCCAGTCTCTCTTCCTCCCTCTCTCTTTCTGTCCGCGTTGGTTTGGGACTCGCTTAGGCAAAGGCGCTCATCTAGGGGAAGGGGCTGAGGGCCAGTAATCAAAGACAGCAGTTCGAAAGATAATTTCGAGGAGGTAAAGATATGCGAACGATGAGGATACCGCAAGGCGGTCGTAGTCGTAGCTAAGCTGTCAAGTTCATGGAGCACTATTACATCCTTTGTATATAGGGTGCCGTACTATGGAGAGATACCGCTGTTAGAATTAGAGGAGCAGTCATACGGCTGATATTTGCAAGAAGAATGGGAAAACCAGCAAGTTTCTTTCGACAAATATCTTTGTGGACGACGCATTAGTGTGAGTCTCCAGCCTGCAGAACCTTCGGGCTGTCTCATGATCTGCTTGTGAATGGGTGATTAACTGCAAGGGGAAGCACTGTTGCTTCATGAAAATATAAGGAGGCTGCCCCTGGAGCTTGAGAGTAGCTTGAGGGTCGAGCCAGGTGACCCTTGACTCAACAGGGATGGTGAGATAGGCAGAGCGGCTGCCGAAGTGGACATGCAGATGCAGATGGCGGACAACCTTGGAAGCTGAGTTCTGAGAGCAGCAAGGGTAGATCACGCGGCTTAAAGCAGGCCTCGGACAGAACGTCAAGTCCCTCCGAACCAGTGGGTCTGGCATCGGGATCATAACTCGACTGGTCGATGACATGTGGGCAAAGGTTTCCGCGGTACGTATCAAACCGCGCCAATTCCCAAGGCAAAGGAAACGGTCTAGCGGATCCCGCTTGCTAGCACGTTTGGGTCCAGAGCCTGGGCATTTGCGCTTGGATCCAGAAGGATGAGCACCCTGTATTCAGCAGATAGGTGTAGATCAGGGGGGGCAGAGGTGAAAAAGGCAGGGGGTGATGAAGGCTTACCCTTGTGGACGCGCTTGTCAAATGAGGCTAGCAGCATCGATAATCTCCTTAGTGACGTTGGTGTGCTGGCTCATTTCTGCATACAAAGCCGAAGTGACAGTAAAGGCAACAGAACAAACGCAAGGGTGAGCTCTTGGAGAATGAGGACATTTGATACAGTAGACGGGTAGAGCTCCCGTCAGAGACCCACCTGCGGCGAGAGGTGAGATTTGGGCGAGACATAACACGAGAACAAAAGAAAGAGGCAGCAAGAGCACTGGTCCGGCTGAGAGAAAGGACTAGCATCCAAGACGATTTCTCATGCCTAGAAGGGCTAGAGCAAGGCCTGCCTTGTCCGTATCTGCCACGCTTGACCCCTGTTGCCGTCCTCGGAAAGGAATAGACACCGTAGCAGTCAAGAGGCAGCCCCATGTCTGGTGTTCCTGTCCCCATAGCTGCACCAGGTTTCCGGGATGAGCTTAAAGGGTCTGGGCTCGGGCTCGGGCTCACGCCACGCACCCATCCTATTGGGATGCTCGCGCTATCGGCCTGCAGATATATGTACTTCCCAGTATACTGTAGCGCAGAGCTCCATGTGAACCCACACCACGGGACCCCTGTCCCAGCGGTCACCAAGGGCTCGAGGAGTACATTGTGTCGCACGCGCCGCCTTGAGCTGAAAGGGGTTGTTGACGCCTGGAGGACGCCTTTTCAGGCACATATGAGCCCGCAACGTGAAGACTCGGCCACAGAATCGGCGCTTGAAGACACATGATACCCTCTCTGCACATGGAAGACAGTGACGCCGAGCCTAATGCCGCAGAGACGCCAGCTTTGACAACCGTGCGGGCCTATGCCACGTTTGGTTCCTATCGCCGTTGGTAGCAGTAAAATTGCGAAACTCATCGTTCGGTCCGTAGAAGAGTCAGCCGCGGACGAGATGCAGTTGTTCTGAGATACACGAATAGTACAAATGGCGATCCCGGGGGATTTTCCGATAGTGCGCTTCCCTTGGGGAAGCGGTCGCAGTATTCAGACGTGGCTGATCTAATGGGAAAAAATATGACACGAGAGATAGCTTGAACCGCATACGACAAGGTCTCGGGAGACCGGACTTTCAGGTCTGACGGTCTGCAGGCCTGAATGCATTATAAGAACGCACAGTGTTCAGAACGCGACTGGGAAGGTAGTCTTGATCAACATTGCTCAGGGATTTCGCGGAAAACATGTATTGCTGACAGCGCAATTCCGCGTGTTTTCATAGTGTCATCAATGACGAGGCTGAACCAATATTTTGGCGTGTACTCCACGCACTGGTCAAAAATCGAAACCCACCTTCCATAACGCCGATCGCTTGTGCTGGAACACGCAAGGAGCCACAAGAATCGGATATATCGCCAGCGTGCTAGAGCACCTCATGAATTTTTAGCACCGCGGCAAGAAGTGCCCAACCCTTAGTATCGTGCTTTGCTGATGTATGCTGTGAAGTCAGGCCGTGGCAGGGTCTTTCCGTCGAAGCAACGCGCCAGTGCTTTTGCAGTGATTGCGGTGCCGAATGAGGCGACGTCAAAATGAACAACGAGCAGCGGTACGTAGACGTCAAAATGGCAAGCTGCAACGCTGCGGCAGTGGCTTTGCCGGCACGACGCCCCAACGATCCTCGGTCGAACGCCTCGCAGCCGGTTCCCGCTGCCAGGGCTTGAGCGTCGAGAGTCAGGATCACCTGCCAAACCATCCACTATCTCGACAGCCCCGCCGATGTGTGCCGGTCAGCACAGCACCAGAGCTCAGGGTTTTGTTTTGTTTTGCTCATTGGTAGTGTAGCTCATCGGCGGGCAACGCTGCATGCCTGTCCTGTCAGAGACGCTGTGCAACTTCGCGCGTTATGGCCCGATCCCGCGCGTTGTCCCGGTTTACGTGCCTTGTGTCTCTGGGCACGCCGTGCAATTTGCTGCTCTGTTGGGAGTGCGGAGTGGTGTCCGTGTCCTGTGTAACCGACGAGCTTCGGGACTGAGCCAACCGGACATCTCATTTCAATTGGGAACGGGGCCAAGAACTAGACTTGATAGTGCGTGGGTCAGTAGGCGGAAATGCGACTCGTAGAAGGGATGCGGATTAAAGTGAGGTGCATCCTCATGTGGCATGGTGCATCTGAAGTCGTCAGCTGAATGTTTAGTCTTTTTGATTGCAGGAGGGGAGGAAAAGTTCCAAGGTTGGGATGGAACTTGGGCCCTGGGCATCCATTCAGCTTGCCTATTGTCCACAGGGACCAGCCTTGAAAAGCAGTAGCGCGGATGTTCGATGTTGGCTGCAGGCTGCAGCACGATGATGAGCGACGGGCCATGTGCGACGAACGAGCGAGCGACGAGCGATGGATCAAATCTGGCCCCGATGTGGGGGGAGGAGGACACCTGCGGAGGGGGGGGGGGATGTGCCTGTTCCAGGAGCGAGCCGTGCGCACTCCGCTTTGTTCCACTTTATGATCAGACCGTTCCGCGGCGGAAAGATGTGACGAGCCAGGTCCTGCGTCCTGCCTGTGCCATCCTGCCGTGGGTGTGTGTGAAAGATAGATACAGAGAGAGAGTGCGTGCGTGCGTGCGTGCGTGTGAAAAGGAAGTGGTTGAAGCAGGGCACCCTCCCGCTCGCGGAGGTACGTAAATCTGCATATTGGATTCCGGGGATGCCCTGTCAGAGTGGACCCTTGCCGCGGATCACACATGCTCCGTCAGACAGAAAAGGGGGACCAGAGCGAGTTGGGACGAAGCCAAAGCAGAGCCATGAGAACGGCATCAATGTACGTACTGCTTGTGGAGGGGTGGATGTGTGGAGATGTGGAGGTAAGTACAGATCTCAAGGGCAGAACCGGGAGGGGAAGCATTCTTGGTCAGATTAGACACAATATACTTGCATGCGTGCAAGCAAGCAAGCAAGCAGACCAGACGGGTGAGGCTGTCGTGTCAAGCAGCTGTCAAATGTCAGACACATGCCAAAGCGGGCTTGGTTGAGTCTTCGCTTCCACTCTCCACAGCACCTGGGCACGCTGGGGCAGGCAAGGCAAGGCCGGGCTCGCAGGGCATGGCAGGAATGAAGAGGTGGCTTCCTTCGAGCCTCGGGAAGCAGGGGGGTACCTCGCCGGACACTGGGGAAGGAAGGGAAGGAGGAGGAGGGGGGCCACTGGGGGGGGGGGCGGCGTGTGGGACTTGGTGCAAGTGAGCGAGATGGGCAAGCATGAGATCCCGTCCCTTCCCCACGACGCATTGAAGCCACAATTCCTTTAGTAGAAGCGACTATCTACTGGGAAGGTAGGTCGGTCGGAACTGTTGCTTGTTGCTCATGCCGTTGCTGTTACTGTGACTGCTTGGACAGCGACGGTGACGGTGACGGTGACTGTTACTGTACCCATGGCATGCTCATAGCTCATAGCTCATGGCTGCGGCGCCTTCCCGTTTGTTGAATTGGGTTTCGGGAGATGGACAGGCCCAAGCCCAGCCCAACCCTGCCCATCACTGAACTCAATCCTCAATCATGCTCGCAACGTTGGAATGCAATGATTGATGCTAAGCAATTGCAGGCATGAGTGTTGCTGCAGCTGCCATGTCCATGTACCCGTCTGCGAAGGCATGAATACACTGGAAAGTACAGGCGGGACCCATGGACCCCGTGCACATCCTGCTCACATCCTGCTCACTATACTACCTGCCTGGTATCTACCCAGGTAGGCGAATGTCCGGAGTACTGTGGTAGAGATGTATCTATGCAATTTGCCATCGAAAGCACCTGCTGACCTGACCGCCTCGCCTCGTTATCTAGTCCATCTACCTACGTATCTGCGTACCTGCGTTCCCACACACCTAGTCTACCTCGAGTCTACGTACCTCGTTACGTGACAACAGGCATCTAGACCTCAGGTCTGAGGGCTGAGGTCAGGGTCGAGAATGGAATCATGGATCGATCTGTCATCCATCTGCCCATCCAACTCATTCATCCACCCAGTCACGCAGTCATTTGTTTCGGTCCCACAGTCACTTCAGCCCTGGAACCTCGACTTCAGCGGCATTTGGACTCAGCACTCTTGCTGCATCTGGTTAGATTTGGCGAGACGACTTGCGCACTTCCTTTTTGCCTGGGTCTTGGTACGTCATCAGCCAGCCAGCCCGTCGATGGGCAAGTCAGTCACAGGCGAGCGGCAAGCCCGCAACCCACACTCGACTCCCACTCCCACTCCCACTCCCACGCACACGCACGACCGGGACCAGGACCAGGACCAGGACCAGGACCAGATCCATGCAGTATGCACGCAGCACGCACCGCACAGCACAGCACGCAGCACGCAGCAAGCACGGCGCTGAGCATTGCTGGGTTTGGGCTCGGTCGGGCTGGTTCCCAATTTTAGCAGCTTCTAGATTCCGCCCGGGCCCATGGGACTACCACCCGCGGTGTAGGGTCTATATCGCGCCGCATTGTATTCCCAGGTGAGCAATGGGCAATGATACAGCCATTACTGACTGTCCCGCGCTTCCGAATCTGGACTGTTGACGCATCGCGGGCAGTGAAAACGACACACTGGAATAAAGTCTTCCCTCAACCTCGCCCCACTGCGTACTGTATGTCTTGAGCTCGGCCCAGCCCGGCCCAGCCCGGCCCAGCCCAGCTCAAGACCACCTCGAGCCCAGCGTTGCCACTCAATATCTGTGCCTGTGCCAGTCTCCCGCTCCGCTCCTCACTTCCACTGACAGGAGACGCCGCGGTAGCCGATTATCGAACCCCAGGCCCAGGGGCAGGTTCGCATCCAGCTTCACGGCCAAGCGAGTCAATGCGGGCAGGCAAGCCCTACGTTAGACTACCATACCGCACCGCACATCGTAACCTATCTCACCTGCAGTGTGGCACCGGATGCTTATCCCTGTTTAGGTTTGCGCCACAAGCCCAGCAGATTCCGACAGTCTGGATGCCTGGCGAGATGAACCACGCCAGCGACATCATCAGCAATGGCCCTATCTCCCGTCCCACTCACACGCTCATTCGGGTGCCATGCTGGGACGCGGGCCCGGCCTCGCGTCGTGCCCGGGTGTGGATTTGCGAGGGCGGCAGAGAGCTGAATTGCGACAGAGATACACCGTCGAATCGCACCTCAGCCAGCTTGCACGGCAATGTACCTACCTACATGCTTGTCTGCCTGCCTGCCTACCTACCCACCCACCCACCTACTCGCCCACCTAGCTACTTACCTACCTACCTAGTTCAGACAACAGCGCAAGTCAAGGCCACGAGATTGGGTCTTGCTCAATGGGGGAACTGTCGCGCTTGGGTCATGTTACGTCTCAAGTGGCTCCTTCACCCGGTACCAAGGTATCCACACAGCCATGCCACTCAGTAGCCTAGGCTCCATGGCCACTGCACAGTCTGTGTGGAGACGACAGGCCACCCCAGTCCATCCACCTCGCGGCGACAACCGAAGCCTTTTCCCCACGGATTCGTGCCCAGACGCGAGGGTCGGTTCTACTCCTCCTCATCCCCTTGTTGGCTGGCTGCTAGCTGGCATTAATCCTTGAACCTCGTGGTAGATGCACAAGCTGCAGGAATGGCGCCAATTACGACGAGCTGCAGGCAATTGCTGCAGTCGGTGTAGAGGACCGTCGCAGTATTGCTGCACGATTCTCCAAAGCAGAAAGGTCCGTCGATCTGATCTGTGCAGCAGCCACTTGTGTCCCGGCCCTTCTGTGGCTCTGCCCCGGATCTGTCAAAGTTCCGGCCATGGCAGCTATCGAGATTTGAGCCAAAGACCGGATGACAGATGGGGCTCGTTTTGGCTAAGGGAGAGGGCAACCACGGATAGAGTCGACCAGAAGACCCAGAGCCGAGCGAGATCCAGCCCTTAATCTGGTGGCAGATGTCCATCCAAACCTCCAACTGTTTGAGGGTACACACGAACCTATGCTCGAGCCGCGAGTGTGACAATCCCAACTATGGTTAGCCCCAGTGTTCTGCTGCAAGCTCTCGGATTGCGATCTCCTCCAGCTGTCACCTCATTAGAATCAGCCATCACCTGCCCCTCTCTTCTCTGTCTAGTGCAAAACACCACTCTGAAAGGAAAAGAACCATGCACACGCTAGATCCAAATAACGACTTAATCTAGTGCGTGCGAGATTCCGTGTCTTTCATGCAGTAGAGACGGGATGGCGGTCAGTGGGCCACCCCCATCAGTCGGTCTGTGGTCGCCAAGCCTCACAATGTGAAGAGGTGCAGCTTAGCTGCAGAAGTCCAGGACCCTGGAAACCCTTGCCAGTTCCGTGGATCGAATGCCCATGAGGTGAAATTCACGGCGGCTTGGGCCCAGGTCGTTGGGAATTGCGCTCGAGATTGCCACCTCGAACCACACCTGACTCTGTGTGCTCGCACAGGAGATGCGCCTCACGACACCACCAGCGAGCAGCTGCGCTGTACGCCGTGTACTTGGTGCAACGGGGTCTGAAGGAAAGAGAACCCATGACAAGCATGAGCGAGTCTTTCGGAAGGCAAGAACGCTCAAGACGCGTCAGAAAATGCTGTTTGACTGAGCAATATACGCAAGCCTATCAATTTACTCTTCGACATTCGATCCCACCATGAGCGTTCTCTTTTCGGCCCCTATTGGTCGTCCCTGAGCGCTACCGTCCCTTTTCATGTCACTCCTGTTATTCGAGGGGGACAACAGCTTGATCGCACAAGATTTTGTGTCGATGGGACACCAATGATAGATCCGATGCGAGACATAGATTTGTACCCTTAGCTGGAAATATCTGGCATGGTACGAAAGTCACATTCGAGACCCTGCTCGTGATTTGAGACTCTCGACAAGTACACTGTCATCGGATCCTTGCGCCAGACTCAGCATGACAAAGATGGCGAATGTTCCGCGTATTTCTGTTGAGCACGAATGGCGCATCGTATGGGGCACCGTCGCTGAAGCGAGTCGCCTCATACCTGCTGCCACGCTCCACCTTGAGCGTGCCTTAGCGACCGCAGTGATATACCTTACTCTACCGCGCGGCTGCAAGCTAAGACTGCAGGCTCTTAGCGAGCAGGATCAATGTGCAGAATGCGTGCTGCCCACCACCTTCCTCTGAGGTCCAACAACCCCAATTGGACAGATACACGTGCTTCTTTGATGATTGCAGCAAGCGACACACATGAGAAGGCTAAAGGTGGTTGCTTTTCACGCATTCGTGAGGGTGTCAAGCTTGGCGGTATCATTGAAGAAAAGCCATACGATGCCGATCACATTCAACGAGGCTAGCGGGAGGCGTTGTCGCTCAATGCCCTCCCTCCACCCACGAACCCAACCATGAGATCCAGCGATTTGGGTCTGGAGATCCCTGTGCCGATCTCCTCCTCTAACCCAGACCTCCATCGCCCATCTTCGCAATTTCATATCATTGAAAAGGCAAAGGATGTGATGGTCAGCACTCGCCATTGTCGTTGATGTCATTTGCGACTCTCGTGGGTCAGTTACACAACCTATTCTTAGGTCAATATGGACTCAAGCCAATGTGATACACGGCAGTGTAGTCGATAGACAATCTCAAGACCCTGGGTTGCCTTTTGTGACAAGGCTGTCAGCGTCGGGTCGTCGCCGAAAGCCGCCGGTGGGCCACATTTCGGAGACCCATGAGACATTTTCCTCTCAATACCCAAAGGCACCTCTTAAATATTCCGGCATCCCGGAGTCTTGTGTATCCCCAGCTGCTGGGCTCTAGTCGAGTTTTGCCCCGCGCTACTTACATCTCTGTCTCAGATGCTCGGTATGCGAGATATCCCCTCTACCCTGATACGAGCGATTCTGTTTGACAAGCCTGGATCGGAGCACCATTCTAGTAGCATGGGGAATTGAGGCTGCCGTGCTGGGAATTGGGCACCAGTAACACTGTAATTTGCAGACCATGGCAGGGAGGAACCTTGGTGCTGGGAGAGATGAAGGAATGGGCAAGTGTTCAGCCCTTTTGCTTCTCGGTGAGAGGTCATGCGGAATTTCACCGCCCCCCTGCTGTCGATGTCTCTCCTTTTCAGCTTGTCCGCGGACGAATCGCCCAAGGGAGAGATGCTCCACACGCTCTTCGACCCAGCTGAGATTTCACATTCCAGAGCCTATAGTATTTGCATGTATGTGTTGATAGTTCTAGCTGGATTGCAGGCAGATTCATCACCCTACAACCGGTCGGTACGATATTTCTGCCCAAAGTCGGGTTGGGCACTGAGATATGGAATGTCTGGGAATGGTATGATCCTCCTACATCAGAATCTGACTCTTTTTAATTGAAGTGAACAGGGGAAGAACTATCTGAGCACCTTCGTTGCAGGAAACCCCCACGCCATTGATGCGTTGTGGTCTCGAAAATCGACCTCATCGTCGCCCAACAATTATTCCGAGCCAGGATCCATGCCGGACAGAACCTCCGATATCCATGCTTCCATTTGGGCCAGCAAGCATTGAGCAGTACGGGTGGTCACGTTCAGGCCTCTCCGGGAGGACTGGATGCTTGCCGTCGTCAGAACTCGAGCAGCCCGATGTGTGCCTTTGTATAGGAATTCCGTCCTGGGTTGTTTCATATTAAGCAGCCTTTCTCAGTGTGCTGTCCGGTTGCCAACTTGGAATGTGGCATTCGGTGCCTACCTGCCAAGTTCCCTTTTCGATGCAGAGAATCGCCAAAAGTGCAGCTCAGGTGTCGAGGTCAGTCGTGAAACAACAATGGAGCCCATCATGTCTTCCTATGCAGTCCTCCCACCCAACTCCGTGGCAGTCTCTCGGTGGCCCAGGCCAGTCTCGCATGCAGATCTATTGCTCGGAGGATGTCAGCTGGTGGTCCCATGATGATTAATGAGAAGCGCCCCATGCTTTCCCCCCAAGGCGGCCACCCCACGCGATCCGCTCAACCGGTCAACTGGTCTGGCCGCCTTCTTCTCATCGAGGCGCCTCTTGGCAGATCAGGGCCCACGTCCAGCTTATCCGCCGTCTTCACACCCTCAGCGTCGTATACGACACGGGATAGACCTGGGTCCGCGGCCGTAGATGCCGCCCTGTGGGTTTCGAAATTCTCCGAGACGGCTCGGATGATGCCATTTACGGTTCGCGACGAACTCCGGGCTCGCCTCGAGGTTCGCCTCGAAGCCCTCACTAGGAAGGCGGCTGGGGATCGCTACAGACTGCTCTCCAAGTACCACCCCAGATCCTGTGTCATTCAGTGGGCTGCTTTACAACCACAATGACTCTGTGCATTTGGCTGATGTGACAAGGGGAATGGCAGTTGTACTGTCGGCGACCACTCTACGGGAATTCGCAGGAAACAAGGTCTCCCCGGGTAGGCCTACTAGAAGAGGGAGACCAGGAATGTCTTAGGCTTCTGTAGATTCCCGGCGTGGACCGACCACCTGGTGTGTGAGTGACAAGCATTTTGCTGGGATTGGACGACTTGAGGATGGACGGCGGGAACAGCTGAGCGGAGCCGATGTTGCTCGATATAGGGCCCCTGCGCCTTCTATTTTGGTAGTTTGGGCCTTGGTTATCTGGCCAGGCAGACTTGGAAGAGGGCTCCTCGAGTTTCCTGCTGGCCTGCTCGCGGTTGATGGTAGCCGTGCGAAAAGCCATGACAGACCTGCCCTGAATTATGCTACACCGATTCCCTCTGCTTTTCACATCAAGGTCAAGTAGTTCGTGTGAGGTGACATCCAGTGCCAGACAGAGGTCCAGAGAAGGACATGTGAGTTGTGTCGCCGTAGCATCGGGCGAGGTGACTATCCGCTGCCAGATAATGATCCGCAGGAGGACAAGTGAGTTGTGTCGCCGTAGCAGTGGGGCTTGAAGGCTGAAAGGGGGCTTCCTGCCACTGCCACTGACTGTCTCCAGGCTGGCGACACAGGTTTCCAGCGGGCTCACGTCAGATCCGTCGTGTCGGTAACCAATTATTGTGGTACTATCGACGGCGTTAATATCTTTGGAAGAGACCAGGGTGCGTATACACGAGAAGTAGATTATCTCTCATCTCGTGGCTCTCTGGCCCTCCGAGGGCGTTAAGACTTTGAGTTGCCACTAGTGGTCACGTATTCCAAGTTGGGCGAATTGTCCTTGGTCTGAGTCGACGAGGTGGCCTGGGTTTATGTGAAGAGAGTTGAAGAACGTCGCCACTTTGACCTTGGGGGAAGCTCTTCGAGGGTGGTCTCAAGTCGCCACCTACACACATACGACTGGCTACTGTGCCCGCATGTTCGAGCCAAATTCGAAACATCTGAATGCATCTTCTTATCCGAGCTAGGTCGACATGGGCCTGTGGTCTTACTGGAAGCAGATGCCTCGACAGTGCCGCAGTCTCGACCGCTGCTCGTTGTCCAAGTCGCCGTGGTGCCGAGACTGTACACACGAGACTGTGCTTGCCGTCGAACAAGAAAAGCACCAGACTTTGTTTGTTACCTTGAGACGCATGTGAGGTTCGGGCTGCGCCTCTGCATGTTTGCGGTAGCAGAAGCCATTCTCGTGATGGTGAGATACAATTGCCGTGCTCACTACTTTGGCACCTCAGAGAATTTCATGAATTTGAGGTGGTGTCCCAGATTTATTAGAACCCGTATTCCGTAGAGTGAATTTGGCTATCTCCTAGTCTCTGTTGTAATGCTATTTGTGACACCGGTTCAGACCGCGATGAAGCGAACGAGTGTCTTCACCTCTGGGTGTTGACATATTAAAGCTCTCAGCCAGCAGTGAGCTCATATGCCTCCATCCTCAATGCTCATCAGGGAGTTCTAGAAGATTCTGGGAAGAAAGGACACTGTTGGCAGAGGCCTTGGTCCGGGCTGGTAGAGCGTACTGTCCCATCGTCCATAAAACCCACACACAAGCTGGCAGGGAAGACGATATCCCGAGCATTCAGCTATGTCTGCTCTCATATAGACTCTGGTGGGCACACAGAGATACTCGTCCAGAATTCGCCTTTTATGCCTCAGACGGCCTTCGTCGAGGATGAGTGACCCCTTCCGAGCGGACGGCGTCAAGAGATACAACCCAAACTGGACGCCTTCAGCCCTGACGAAGACACCGTGGAGGTGTCCAGGGCGTGTACAGCTACAACAAAACTGTGTTTTACGTTGCGGTGTGAGCTCTTTGTGTATCGGATCTTTGACTATCTTTCCTAGGTCGTTGCTCGCAGCTGCTCGCGCGCCTCGTCGCGAGGGATCAACGGCACGGAGCACGTTGGCAGCAGATAGCCCAAAAAATGTTGAATGACTCTTGCCAAGAGAGAGGTAATCGCAAGAACAACATACGTAATGTGCTACGCGTGGTCGAAAGTAGACTGTCACTAGTCACATTAGACGTTCTAGGACGATGTAGTAGGTGGTCTCTACAGGAGTTCCACATGTTGACGAGGACTTGAAGACATAGATAGATCGATTTACTATCAATCTGGTGGTTCGCAACTCGTACACGCTTCAGTAAATCATGCGCCCATAAAGTTTCAAACGAGACAGGCCTCACTCTCGCATTCCAGTCCACCACATTACAACTTCGATGCAGGTGCAGCATTTCCAACCGTGGTGATCTCATTGTACAGCAGCCTGCGGATAGTGTGTTAGCATGAGTACAGATCTATCTTCGCCCAGCCCCATGAGTGGCAAGGGAAGTATCATATTGAAACTCCTGTTGGGAAAAGGGAGGGGGTTGTTGGGTAAAAGCTTACGAGGTCAAGAAATCAGCGTAGTCCTCGCCCGTGACCTGCCCTGAGAAGTACTGCGCGGCCAGGTGGAACTTGTTGCCCTGGCCGGCCTTCTTGGCCAGCTCCTCGGTTTGCTCCTTGAGCAGCTTGAGCGCGTAGGCCTTGTCCACTTTCTTGCCCTCGGAGGTCGTCACGCCGTGGCGGACCCATTGCCAGAGCTGACTGCGGGAAACTTCTGCGGTGGCGGCATCCTCCCTGGAGTTTCACCTCATGGTTAGCTAATGAGTTTCTCGTCTGACAAGAGCAAATATGCCCTTCTGAAGGGTGGATGAGATGGGCAGCAACTCACATCAGGAAGTTGATAGGTACGCATCCAACACCCCTGACCCACGCCTCCATATAGCCGAGGCCAATGTTCAGGTTCTTGCGGATGCCCTCCTCGGTAATCTTGCCGGGGACGTTCATGTTGAGCAGATCGTTCTGGCCAATCTTGACGTCCTCGCGGCGATTGAACAGCTGGTTTGGCGTCGGCATGTGCTGGTTGAAGATCTCGACAGCAATCGACGCCAGGGCCGGGTGAGCGACCCATGTTCTGTTTTCATGTCAGTCACCTTAGTTCTCATAGCATGTTTGCGTGTGATCCCCGGTGTCAAACAGGACATCATCAATTTCGTAACGTACCCGTCATGCCCAGCACGCACTTCCCTCAGCTTGTCAGCTCGCACGCCTTCCATCGCCTTGTCGTTGGCCTCCTTGTCATCCTTGATAGGAATCTGCGCCGCCATACCACCCATGGCGTGGACACCACGCTTGTGGCACGTTTGGATGAGCAGCTTGACGTACGCGTCCATGAAGGGCACGGTCATGGTGACAGCGCTGCGGTCGGGCAGCACGAAGTTGCTGTTTTGCCTGAACTTCTTAATCACGCCTAATATGTGTTAATCACCTGCTACGGATCCCAAAGTGATACATTCTAAAACATTCCAAAGCACAAAGATCAGGGAACTGTAGCAGGAGAAGAATAGTACTTACTAAAAATATAGTCCCAGCGGCCGCAGTTCAGGCCCGAGGAGTGGTCGCGCAGCTCGTAGATGATCTCGTCCATCTCGAACGCGGCCAGGATGGTCTCGATAAGGACGGTGCCGCGGATCGTGCCGCGAGGCATGCCGATGTAGTCCTGTGCGAGGTTGAATGCGTCATTCCAGAGGCGCGCCTCAAGGTGCGACTCCATCTTGGGCAGGTAGAAGTAAGGGCCAGTGCCGCGCTTTACAGACTCGAAGGCGTTGTGGTAGAAGTACAGGCCGAAGTCGAAAAGAGAGCCGGAGATAGGCTCGCCATCAACCGTGACGTGCTTCTCTTCGAGGTGCCATCCTCGAGGCCGCACGATAAGTGTGGGCAATGTGCGGTCGGTGCGCAGCTTGTACTCCTTTGGGCCCTGCTTGAAGTCGACCTGGCGCCTGTTGGCGTCGTAAAGGTTCACCTGGCCATTGATCATGTTGTCCCATGTAGGGGCACTGGAGTCTGTTCTCATAGCTCGTCAGTCCCGAATCCGGCATCCCTGTAACTGCTTCATCCCGCGCAGCCCAACCTGCCAGGACTTAACCCCGGTAGGAGCCTACTCACCTTCGAAATCAGCCATATATGTCCAAACATCCGAGTTCAACGCATTCACCACCATCTTCCTGTCCGTCGGCCCCGTAATCTCGACACGCCTATCCACCAGCCCGGGTGCGGGCGGCGCGCCTTTCCAGGTGGCATTGTCGCGGATGTGCTTAGTCTCAGGCAGGAAATCGGGCAGGTTGCCCTTGTCCAGCTCGGCCTGGCGGATCTTGCGGCGCTCTAGCAGCTGCTTGCGCGTGTTGTTGAAGGAGCGGTGGAGGAGCGCCAGGAAAGCCAGGGCCTGGGGTGTCAGGATCTTCTTGTGCTCATCCTTGACGGCACCGAGAATGTTGACACCCTGCAGGATGGTGTCGGTGGAAGCCATGACTGCTGTTGGGGGCAATTATATATGGTCGGGTTGTGGTGATATCGTGTGCAGTTTGAGGCCAACAGATCCAGCCGTTGCTAGTTGTTGGCAAAGACCTCGGCAAGAGTGCGTGCGAGGCAGGCAGGGAGCTTATAATTGTTGCTCAGATGCTACAGCAGGGGAGTACGAGGGTATCAATGATGACGGAGGAGACTGGGAGTTTGGGAATTTGGTTCGGCAGTAGCTGGCAGGGCAGCGCGTGGAGGCGAGAAGATTGTCCGGTTGCTGTTGCTCTGGAGTGTTTGTTCTACTTCTTCTAGAAGTCTAGTTTGAGGAGCAAACTCGGGGAGCAAACTCGGAATCTGCTTTCAAGGTCCAGAGTAGGGTATCAGGGTATCTATGGTTGGTCAATGGGCGGCTACTCCTGGCAAACGTTGGTGGTTCGCCGTCGGTACGTCTCGGGTGAGAGGGAGTTTCGTGCCTGGTACTTCCCCAGATAGCCGGCGCTGAGGCGATGATGCGCTTGTGATAATGTGGGGGAAGGGAAGCCAAGCGCTGGTAGGGCAGGGTGGTACTCTGTGAGCAAGGTTCTCTCTCTCACACTCTAAAACGACTCGATTGGCATGTGAGGGGAGCACCAGGCGGGAGAGGTCCGTGTCGTCATAATAAGTACTTTAGTCTACCTTTCTCGCACTGAGGTGTATCTTAACCCCATTTGTCACGATGCGAGATTGAGTGACATTCCAGTTTTGCAGTTGTCCAAGCATCCCCTCTCTTGTTGAGCATCTTGGCTTCCGTGACTCGGTGCTCAGTGCTCGACCATCCTGACGGGTAACAGTGATAATTGGCGATGGTGGTGAAAGCAAAGCACATGGCAATAAAAGGACCGCCTGCTGTTAGTCAAGCTGCGATCCACATCTCACATCCCCAGATTCTCGTGCCGATGTCGTATCTGCTCCCGCTCTACAGTATCTCTCCAACAGTCTGGGTCACCCAGGCACACACACATGGAGAAAGAGGAGAAAGCATGTTCGAGGCTCGGCCAACTTCCGACTTCCATACTGCCGAAGCCGGGGTGTGAGCTGAGTCGTGCCGAGGTCGACCTGCTTGGGCCGATATTCTCCGATCCTCGCTTATTGTCGCCACAGCATAGAGTTGCATAACATCTTTTACCATACTGTTTTTGTTTGACAGCACTGATGACTCAAATCTAAGAATAAGCATATTTCTACCAATTCTGCCTATGGGGAATCAACTCATGCTGAAGCTAGTCGGGGTCCATGTTCTTCCATCAAAGGAAGCAAAATTAATCCAACCGGGCCTCGCCGAGGGCACAGCATATTACAATTCGTCAGCAACTATCCAGGTGCCAGCTCCTTTCTCTTCCATTTTCATTACGATAACAGCCAAAGATAGAGTTGCACTCTCCTGTCGCAGTCCTTCAGTAGTCCCATCGTAACCTGTAACACAGAAGTGCCAGGCTCGCAGCGTAAAGCATCAAGACGTATTGTCCATCCAACATCAACAGTTTCCAACCAACATGGAGCCTAATTCAGAGAGACTACTTCCACACTTTAGCCCTCCAGTCGCCTCTCGCCTGGTTCGTTCGTGACAATTCCACCATGAGTAATTCGGAGACGCTTGAAATTGAAAGTGACAGTCCAAGCGGTAGTAGCAAGTATTCAGCCATGCAAATCCGGGGAAGCCCTTCGAAATACAGGAATGGCAGTTTGAGGTGTCGATATGTGCTCAAATCTGGCAGGGGACCGTCGCCCTGCAAACAAAGGCCCGACCACGCCGCAAATGCCGCTGTGGTCACCTAGATACAGCGAGCGGCTATCTGAGGACGACAAGAGCTCCGCCTCCTAATCTCAAGAGTTGAGCGTCTTTATCATCATCTTGGCCTTTCTGCTGTCCTGTACTAGGAGGCCGCGGCTCGTGAAGACGCTGTTCATCGTGTCGACCACCTTGTGGAAACTGCTCGCGGCCCCCTTCTCCTGTGTGAAACGGACGATGCTGAGGTGAGTGCGCTTGCCATGCTCAATGACAGTGATGATTTCTACAGCGAAGTGTACCTCCTTGATGTTCAGGACTGTTTCAGACAATATGTTAACATAGGCTCTCCTTCGCGGTAAGGGTTGCTAGAACAAGAGGTGGGAGAGTGGTACTCACAGTTCTTCTTGCCTACTCTTGCAAATACAATGTTGCGCTCCTTGTCAACTTCAACATCTCGTATGCCCCATTTGCGCCACTCCCGGAGCAGGATCGTAACCTCCTGCCGGGCGCGGCGGCGCGAAATCTGTAGGCAAAGGTACCGCATCGCAGGCTTGACTCGGAAAAGACGTGCGAGCCAGTTCTGCTGGGGCTCGATCTTCCGTGCGACGACATCAGCATTGTCGCCATAGCCATCCTGGGTCACTGATGGGGCTCCGGAGAGGTGATGGGCGGCATCGAAACTATTGGAGTCGTCTTCGTAGTCTGGAGCTGTGAGATATGTTAGCAAAGCAGCGCCGATTTCTGGGAATGAGGTAATCTCAATTCATACCTGCGATTGACATTCGATTGTTGCTCTTCGACGTCTTCCAGAACATGAAGCTCTTCTTCCGCGAGGGCTGAGCGGCCACCGGAGGCGGTGCAGCGCCAGTCGAGGTGGAATCGAATCGTTGAGGCTTGGTGGCTACTGCTGCGGTCTCGCGTGCCTGATCCTCATTCGTCACGGAAGTATCGGTAGTCTCATCCATATCGCCATTTGAGTTGGCCCTCGAGTTCCGTCGAAACCACGTTGACAATTTCTTCCTAGGCCCGATAGAGGAACCATTACTGCTTGACCTACCATGTGTCGTTGGCTCTTCCGGCAGGTCCGGCATCCAACCGTGGACACTATACTTCTTTCGAGCATCCGACTCTTGCGATGCCTTGTGGCTCTCGACTGTGTCAGACGGAACACTTGCAGATTTCTTGCGCACGTTGAGTGGCCTGGGGATTATAGAAGATCCAGTTTCCTTCATCGCTGTGGGAGACTGCACGATCCGGATTGTCTGCTCAGCGTTGGCGGCAAGGAAATCCAAGTTGCTGTTGTCATTAGGAGTCGGCAGCGCAGCAGGAGTCTTCATGGGTGGTGCTGAAACAATCCGAGACTGACCGTTAAGGACATTCGGTGACTCGAAAATTGATGGAAGAGGGCGTGCATCACGAGCATACTGTGCATACACGGGTGCAGACGTGATACGGCGCTGGCCTGCAGATGTTGCCAAAGGAGCCACGTTGAGAGAGACACTTGGGCCATGGCGACTGGTCGTGTTGATTTTTTGAGGAGCTTGGATGCGTTGAGAACTGGGAGTGACTTCCGTCGGAGGCGTGGGTGGTAACGGTCTCGAATCCCAAGGATGGATACCAGCACGAGGTGCGCAAATAGGCTCTGGTGTCCTCTCAATCGCAGGTGTACCGAAGTCAACAGAAAAAGGGGTGAGGCTTTGACGGTTTCTATCCATAGTGTCAGAAGGCGAGGCGATGAGTGAACTGCTGAAGGCATCATCGCAATCCCTGGCAATGCTGTTGCTAAAATGAATCATCTCATCATCTACAACGGAAGCAGAAGTGCCGATGTGATGGAGGAGGCTTGTAGAGTCGTACTCTTTCTTGGCCTTTTTGCGAGGACTATTTGGTGAGGTATTGTCCCTGTTGTACGTCGTCTGATCACCTGCGATGCTGGCTGACGCAGCAATACTGCGGCGATTACCTTGTTGATCAGCTGATGGGGCGCCTTTGCGGACGCTGGAAAAGTTCACGCCGCGTTTATGTCGAGGCTTGACCAACACGCTCGCGGTACCTTGACGACTGCTGCGGATTGAACTCATTGAGCTGCGCTGTGACGGTGCATAGCTCACAGTACGCGAGCGAAGCGAAGTATTCAATCTCTTCCTTGCAACCGATGAAGATCCTGTACCCATCCTGGATGGAACGGAGCCGGAAGCCACGCTCCTCGCCTTTCCGGGCTCCAGACTGCCAGCACGATGAACCACGATCCTCGCGTGACTCGCTTGGCCAGGTGCCAGGTTGCGGGAGGCATAATATGGATCGTAGCTGCGGACCGTGCCACTAGCTTCGGTATCGGCGACAGTCGAGATCACTGTAAAGCGGGATGGTGTTCGGCCCTGGACGTGGAATTTACGAGTTGAAACGCGTGTTGTCCAAGCCGGCGGCCGCAAATGATGGTAGTCACTTGTGGAATGGGCCAAGTCGGGGTCGTAATTCTCCAAGAGTCGGTCTCGGTGGCTGACCAGAAGGTGGTAAAACAGCTTTTGTTCATTGAACCCCTTGCTCAAAAGCTTAGACTTGATTTCCTTCTCATCAACAGAGTGCCACATAGCACGCAGCTGCCGCAGAATTTGGGGATCGATATCGCGGATATTGATAGGGGCATCCTTTGACCTCGTCCTCATGTCAACAGGCTGCTTCCGATGCTCCTCGAAACCACGAATCCTGTCGTATTTCTTGATCAGTGGGTGATCCCACATCTCACGGATCGAGATACGTTTA
This sequence comes from Diaporthe amygdali, assembly GCF_026229845.1. Lineage (NCBI taxonomy): Eukaryota > Fungi > Ascomycota > Sordariomycetes > Diaporthales > Diaporthaceae > Diaporthe > Diaporthe amygdali. Next base: position 1,581,758 of record NW_026517022.1, on the reverse strand, counting down.
TCTGGCTCAGTCACAAGAATACGCCGAATCATATCCTTGGCGTCAGGGCTGAAATTTTCAGGCATGGTGTAGAGTGCCCTCTTTGATAGTGACAACATGGTTGGCAAGTGTGGGTCGTCGAAGGGAAGACGTTGCGCCAGCATTGCGAACAGGATGACCCCCATGCTCCAAATGTCTGTCTTATCTCCACGGTAGTTCTTCGCCTTGAGAAGTTCGGGAGCAGCGTAATGAGGGCTTCCGCAGGAAGTGCGTAGTTTCTTATCATTTTGATGGAGCGCAGCCATGCCAAAGTCAATGATCTTGACTTCACCCGCTTGTGAGAGGAGAATGTTCTCCGGTTTGAGATCGCGGTGGCAGATATTAAAGGAGTGGCAATACTCCATGGCGCACATCATCTGTCGAAAGACGTAGACCGCGTCATGCTCGCTCAGTTGCCCATATCGGTTGATCCATGAGAACATGTCCTTGCTCTCGCAGTATTCGAGTATCAGGTAGCTGCCGAAATGGATCAGAATTAGCAGGTTGTCAGTGACTCGAGATGGTGCAAGCTGGGGTCACCTTACACTTCATTTCGGTTTTCCCAGACGTCAAGAATCTTGATGATGTTTGGATGCTCGATCAATTTCATAATTGCGATCTCTCGCTCCACGGTCACAGGTAACCGGCGAAGCCCATTCTCCTCTTCCGGCAAGTCCTTCTCCACCTTGTCGAGTTGTGCGATGCTGCCAGCTTGGGACAGGTATGCTGACTTCTTGGATATAATCTTGACAGCGACGGACTGGTGGGTAAGCCGATGGCGCGCGAGCCGCACGCGAGCCGACGAGCCCTTGCTAAGGGTCTTGCCAAGCTGCCATGGCCCAATATGCGTCTTCAACTTGGAGTCGCTGGACCGTGCCGTCGAAGCGGATGCCGTGGAAGTCTGCGAGTCGCGCTTTGATGCCTCCTGTTCCCGGGAGGCTTGCGACACGGCGGAGAGGCGCGGGTCGGCGGGTGGCTGAGACACGGGCTGAGATACCTTTTTGGGCCTCCCAGGAACCGGTTCATCTTCGGCGACCACAATTGGGACGTTCTCTTTGCAGTCACTCTCGTAGGTCTTCGGAGCCTGGGAACGGGTTCTGGGAGGTACGCTGTTGCCTCGCTTTCCCTTGTCACCGAGGGGGGCGCGAGGCACTGGATGATAAGTAGTTGTGCGCTTGTCCATGTTGGAGCTGCTTCGAAGATGATGCAGTTTTTGAATGATCTCAGCGCATGATTGTTAGGTGGCGTGATAGGGGTATTTAGGAGTTTCGGGGGGCCTAGGACGAGCGATCCTGCTCAGTGAAACCAATCGAGCTGATGAGGTCGCGTTCTGTGTTCTTAGACAAGCGAGCACTTCTCTTAGCAGTGACAGTTAAGCAAGTGGCAAATAACAAGCACGTCAAGGTTGTCGCGTGTATGTGGGTTGCCAGTGGTGTTGTTTTTGAATGTCGGGCGTGCTGGAAGGAGGGGGCGATACATGCAACGAGGGTGCTTGGTCACTGAGGAAACCAAAGCTTGGACCCGTTCGCCAACAACAAGGTGTCAATGAAAAGATGATATTCTCAGCTCTCGATCAAGCCCAAGTTTGAGGCTCGGAACCCGCGTTGCGGACGATGGCTCTAGTGGTTGGCAACGTGTGAAGCGTGAGGGTGGAGGTCAAGGGAGAGAAGTGCAAGTGCGCGGGTGAGCGGCAGGGGCAGCTTCCAACCACCAGCATCCATCAACTAGTTATCCAATTTTCAGGGTCCAGCGCTAGGTATCAAGATATTGATCGGCTCACCTTTGGAATGCCTGTTTCATGAGAAGTTTTTACCTGAGCATCGGGCCAAGCAGATCTGATAGCCCACCACTAGCCGTTGAGCCTACCCTCCTGTCTATGCACTTGCAGCGACAGGTTCGCGAAGTGCCTTCCTCAACGCACTCACTCAAACTTTGGGACAAGAACCCTATCATAGGCGCACAATAACTAGGGACTGCAGAGGCTTCTCAGCTGTCTATAGCTACTCGACGAGTACGTAATGTCCAACATTAAGAACACTTGCTTTCCTACACTGCTTCAAAGCACTTGACCGCAACGCCGGAGCCCCCAGCCCCCAGCATTACGACACGGGCCGCTGATTCATGAAGACTTGAAAAGGACCAAGCTCTGAAAGCAATCATCAGCACTGCCACATTCGGCCCGTCGAGAGTTGTCGCGAAGTAGACACCCCGAGGCGGATGTGACACCAGCAGCTGGGCTGCATGAAAGGAGGCATACAGGGTTTCGGGTGCTTCCACTTCCCATAATTCTTGCGCAGTTTGGCAGCCTGATTGCGAATGCTTATCCACCTGAAATGATTTGATGGGTGTCTCTGGGGTAATCATCAAGCTAAATACAATGGAATGTTGTTGAGAAGTTAGTCTGTCTATGAGTGGATCATTTTGACCTGATGTCGACGGCAGGTAACCACTGATTCTTAGTCAGCACAAGAACCCCTCCTGATTGGTTGCCTGTCTATAAGCAGGGACCCCGCCAAAAGTTAATGGAGACGCGTCTGCGGCTCTACCGCGTTTCTGACGTCCAACGGGCCATCTTCCGATAGCAACTCGCAGTCTTCCTTACGCTCCACTGTCTTAGATGAGTCTCGCGCGGATCGCTTTCCTCCTCGCCTCTGCTCCCTTCCCCGCCGTCTAGTCGTTACTGCACGGCGACAATGTCCAACGTCACCGCGAGACGACGCTCGCGGTCGCAAATGGACGATGGAGATGATGCCGATGCTGCCAGAGACGGATACTGGTCTTCTCCAACCTCGTCAGATGGCTCCAAGAGAATGCGATTACGAGGAGGAAGAGGCGCTCCCAGTCAGCTAGAGGAGGGAGACGAAGAGGACAGTGAGGAAAGCACCGACGACGACCACTCCTTTCCTGACAACAATCACCACGCGCCCATCCAACGAACGAACGGGCATGTCACAACCAACGGCACGCCGGCGTCTCAATTCGCGACTGGTTCCATTGTGCGTGTCAAAGTCGAGAACTTCGTCATTTACGAAAAGGCAGAATTTCTGCCCGGGCCCAACCTGAACATGGTGATTGGCCCTAACGGCACAGGCAAGAGCTCCTTGGTTTGTGCAATATGCCTGGGCCTAGGCTACCCTGCCAGTGTTCTTGGCCGTGCTACCTCCTTTGGAGAGTTCGTGAAGCACGGCAAGGAACACGCGATAGTGGAAGTTGAGCTGCAAAAGAGACCAGAGGATCGTGCGAACTACGTCATCAGACTGATCATCAACCGCGAGGACAACACAAGGAAATTCACCCTGAATGGAAGAGACGCCACACACAAGCAGATCCAGCACGTAACGCGGCAGCTACGTATCCAAATTGACAACCTTTGCCAATTTCTACCACAGGACAAAGTAGCCGAGTTTGCCGGACTGAACTCAGTGGAGCTCCTGACGAGGACGCTTCAAGCAGCCGCGCCAGAGGTCATCATAGAGCAGCAAAATAGCCTCAAGCAACTGTTTGATGAGCAGAAAGCTATATCAAGGCAACTCGAAACCGACGCGGAGACACTCCGCGGTTGGGAGACCCGGCAGCAGGGACTTCAGGCTGATGTCGAGCGCCTGAGAGAGCGGGAGCAAATCCAAGCCAGAGTTGCTGATTTGTCGGAAGCGCGTTTGGTTCTTGACTACGATGAGAAGAGAAAACTCTTTTCAGAATGCAGAGACAACAAACGAAAGGCGCAAGATAGACAACGCAGACTTGAGGAACGGTGTGCGCCATCCCTCCAGGATGTCAATCTGAAGCAAGAGTACCAGAAAAGAGTCCAGGGCGCCTTCGAAGCCAGGCAGCGACGAGGCAAAGAGGTGGAGCAAGATCTGCTCAAGATCGTCTCCAACATCGAGAAAATTGATGAGGGTATCGAGACTCTTGCGAATAAGAAATCGGCCGAACGGGAGTCATGGGAGGCAAAGAAGAAGCAAATATCAACTGCCCGTTCCAAAATCAACCAGCTCGAGGGTCAGTACAGGAGCAATCATTACGAATTCAACGCTGCCGAATGGAACCACAAAATTGTAGGCTGCCAGGTCCCAAATATCATAATTCATGAGGATGAGACTAATGTGTGTTCAGCGAGAACAAAAATCCCGCATGGATCATGAACTCAAGGATGAGAAGCAAGAGCTTCACACCGCAATGGCCGAGTTGAAGGAGCGCGGCAAGGCCAACCACCAGGAAAAAGGGAGGATACAGCGGGAGCTTGATAACCTCAATTCTCAAGAAGGCCAGAGATTTCTTCAACTCCGAAAGGCTGAGCCTGAAGTTGCAACGGCCTGGGAATGGCTTCAAGAGAATGGCGACAAGTTCGAGAAACAGGTATTTGGTCCACCAATGCTGACCTGCTCCATGAAGGACAAGCGGTACTCCAACCATGTGCAGTCTTTGTTGCAGAGGGATGACTTTCTCTGTTTCACTGCCCAAACCAGGAATGATCACAAGCTGCTCACAGATCAGTTCTTCACGAGTATGAAACTGGCCGTCACAGTCCGCACGGTCACTACGGATTTGTCCTCTTTTCGCTCCCCCATCCCTCAGGAGAATCTCGGATCCATGGGTTTGGATGGCTACGCGTTAGACTTCGTTGAGGGACCTGAGCCGGTGCTTGCCATGCTGTGCTCAGAAAAAAGGCTCCACCTTACCGGGGTGGCATTGAAAGACATCAGCGAAGAGCAATACCAGAGGATAATTGAGGATGAGGTGTTCAACTCTTTCGCTACTGGCAGCACAATGTATCGAATCACCCGTCGCAGGGAGTATGGACCTGGTGCCACGTCCACAATGTCCCGGACTATTCGACCTGGCACATACTGGACGGACGAGCCTCTAGATATGGCGGCAAAGAACGAGCTTGAGCAACGCCTCCAACAGTGCCAAACAGACTTCGCAGAGATGAAGAGAAATAATGAGGAGTACAAGGCAAAGATGGCAGCTCTCAATGAAAAGGAAGATGAGATCAGAGACGCGATAGTAGGTTGCTCGTATCAATTCCTGGCGGCCCTTCAAGCTAATTCTATTGCAGAAACGACTAGAGGAAGAAAAGAACACCCTACAGCGCGAGTTCAACCAGTGGAAGGCTCTTCCAGACAAGATTGGTTTGTTCGGGCACTACCTCAATAATCATAATATTACTGACTCGCGCTTTAGCTGTGTTGAAATCGAGCTTACAAAACGCGCTCAAAGGCCTGAAGGAAACAAAACACAGACTTTCGTCATATGACAGTGAAGTAGACAAACTTGCACTGGAAAAGGCCCAGCGTGTTTTGGAACACAGAAAGCAACTCGACATTCTCCGTGATGCAAACCAGGCTATATTTGAAGCCGCATTCCGCGCTCTTGAAGCCAAATCAGACGTTGCTGCATTGAAAGAGAGAAATTCGGGAATTGTTCAGAGGCTGGAAGAGGAGAAGCAGAACTTGCACAGGCTGGCGCGCGAGGCTGAAAAGGCCAAAGCTGAGGCCAAAGCAGCTCAAGATGTCATCATGCAACTCCTATCATCTGGCCCAGACAACACAATCGACGAGGAGAGGAGAGACTTTCTCTCTGCGATCAAAGAAGGCCACACATTAGAAACCATGGATGCCGAAATTGAAACCGAGAACGCCAAGCTGGACCTCATTCATGCCGCGGATCCTGGCGTCCTGCAGGAATTCGAGAAGCGAGCGAGGGACATCGAGCGTGGTCAACGGGACAAGGCTAAGCGGGAGCGGCAGCTGGAGTCACTAAGCCAGCAGATCCAAGAACTGAGATATACATGGGAGCCGGCAGTCGATGAAATTATCAACAAGATCAACGACGCCTTCAGTTACAACTTCGAGCAGATCAACTGCGCCGGAGAGGTCAGCGTCCATAAAGACGAGGATTTTGACAAGTGGGCCATCGATATCAGGGTCAAGTTCAGGTACATTCATACATCCTCTTCAAGCCATGACCATTCACGATGGAGCTCAACTGACCACATTATCTGCCTTGTAGAGAGAACGAGACACTCCAAAAGCTCGACCAACACCGCCAGTCAGGCGGCGAGCGTGCCGTCTCCACCATCTTCTACCTCATGTCGCTCCAATCCATGGCGCAGGCGCCATTCCGCGTTGTCGACGAGATCAACCAAGGTATGGACCCGCGCAACGAGCGCATGATGCACGAGCGCATGGTCGAGATCGCATGCAATGAGCACGCGTCGCAGTACTTCCTCATCACGCCCAAGCTGCTCTCCGGTCTGAGGTACCACGAGCGTATGAAGGTCCTGTGCGTTGCCAGCGGCGAGCACATGCCTCAGGAGGGCGGCAAGCTGGATTTCGCGCGCTGTGTCAAGATCAGGAGGAGGCTCATGGCTGCTGCTAGCGCGTAAGGGGAGTGATGGGCATTATTCTAGGACAATAAGTCAGGAATTGTGTCACTGGAAGGGCGTTGATGGGAGGACACTCAGGTTCGGTGGGTTTCGGTGCGACGATCACTTCTGGCGGATGCTTTTGCCCTTCACTATGATACCCAATCCCTCTGAGATCAAATCTCCTGCCTTTTAATTTGGCCTGCAGTGACTGCCAGCTTTCTGAACGCGATCCTTATGTTTGTGCTACTGATGCCTCCTTGCTACTTTCGGTGCTTAAACATCCAGCAGTAACATTCTCTGGGATGACGGAACGCCATATGGGCGATATGCTACTTAAGCAGCCACCCGTGGCATTCCGGCATTCCGAACCGTTACGACCTGCCCTTTGCTTCTGCTGTATCAAGATGATACTCGAGCCAAAGATCCCGAATTCCGATGGCAGGCAGCAGCGCTTACTCCCCCGGACTCATCAAGCTGCGACGAGCCACTCGCGGTGCTTTACGCCGTTGTACATACTTCCCGCGTGGCGGTCAAAACAGCAGCGTTGTACGAAGGGTCTCAGCCATCTATAAAGATCACGTGGCAGCCACTGGTCTGGACTTGTACACGCGCACTTTGCTTCTTACACGAAAACATGGCAGCGCTGCTCATGCCAGGAATAACACCGCGGACAGATCCACGAATTCGGGGAGAGCAGGACGCGCCCGGCGTTTCCCACCGCTTCTCCTTTCTTCCTCTCGGAAGCCCACACGAGCGCCCAGTCCGTCCGTCGTTCCTGTGGTCTCGGGTAGGTGCATACTCTGTGACACCTTCACTCAAAATTCCTCCGGCGCGGGCCCGTCTCGGTGGCGCCCGCAACGCCCGCACGGTTTGATACAGATTGCCTCCTAAGGGCTGAGAGGCTGCAGAGAGGGTGGGGGGAGGGGCAATTTCTTTGGGGAGCAGGGGAAGAATGATCGTAGTTGGAGGCTGTATCGGCTTCAAGTTTTGGGCGGCGGTGCTGTCCTGACGGCGTATTTGCCATTTAGCAGGCCTCCTCCTCTTCCCAACAACCTTGCCTCGGTTTACTGGGGTATCAGAAGGAAATTGTGCATCCGCTGAGAAGCTCTCAACAAGTGCGTAGTAGTATCGCAGACGGGGGATGCATGGAGGATGTTTGGCCCTCCCACCAAGAGCCCTCCACAGTCGCCACTCGATGATGTACTCCTGCACCGGCAAGTCCCAGATCCGCATCGGTCGGTCGCCCGTGACGAGAATAGCTCAGTACACACACACAAAGTCCTCCATGCACACTTCATCGCTTGTGTCACTCTTGTCACCACAGCAAGTGGCCCGAGTGGCCAAGTGGCTGATAGTGCCCAACCGACGAAGCGGAGGCCACGAGATTGGCATTCAATCCATGCCGGGTGACTGGACTGCAGATCCCACGTCCGGCCACTGCTGAAATGACAGAGTGATCTCCGTGCCCTTGCATGCGTGGCGAAAGAGCCGCAGGCCAATGCCGTGGGCGAACTTTACCCCCAAAGCTGTCAGAGCGATCTTAACGTACCCCTATAACTTGCTAGCTTACGCGTGGATCATCGCTCACCCGCAGCCCCGGGCGCAGAAGGAATTGCCTAATCAAAGCAAATTCGGATAGCACAAAAGATTCGCATTCCCGCCTTACACAAGCTGAACGAGGGGAGCAACGCATCGCCAATCCGCGAGCTAGCTGCTTCAGCTGTGCCAGCGTTTCGCCTGCCCACACACGCGTCAACTTGCGCCACACCTAATACGGAGAATAGATATGCATGTAGATAGATTATCACGAGAGAGTGGGCACGCAGGCGCACGCCACCATGCACGGCTTCAGACCGGGGAGACATCGCATGCCGGCACAGCTCCGACGCCGTTGACAGAACCTAGGTGTTGCACTCGGCCGCAGAAGGGGTCAACGCTATCGGTGAGATCTCTTAAGTTGTTTCGCCATCTGTCAGCCTGTTCATTGTCCTAGAGGTATGGTACTGATGACATATACCCCCATGAGAATACGTGTTTTGGATGCTGTTGTCGTTGGCAACAGGATGTCCTCTCGTTCACCAGGACAAGCACACAAGCTCGACGTCAGGAGAAAAACGTCCGGGCCTGACGTGGGTGTACCAATACTCTGGTACCCCAAAGAGCCAACTAGTCTCGCACGTCGCGACATTGGTCAGCTCGGTGTTGCTGCCCTGGTCCATAGCAGACGAGGAGATACGTAACCACGTGTACGGCCAACGGGACGACGAGCACTGGGGTCAGCGACCTCTCAGTTGACCGTTGGCTCACCGGGACAGTCGACATCCGGACAGCAGGTCAACGGCAGGCCGCAGATTAGAGGGGCGAGGGCCAGAACGCGAATGAGCCTATGGAGACTCGACTCTGGGGCCTGGGCCAGCCGCTGAGGGCCGAACCGTTTGGGTCGCCAGCCGCATCCGCATTGCTCGGTACCATGGTAGAGCGCGGCTATGTCGTCAAAGCTGACGGCGTATGTGGCTCTGATATACCAGGCGATTGGCAGCTGTGCAGGAAATGAAGGGCCGCCTCATTTAGCCTGCCTTGATGGGCGTGCTGGAGAGGCATGTCTGCCAGATCTCTGTCTGGCTGTCGAGTTTCGGAACAACTATCCGTCATGGTCCTGCCGCATACGTCGAGATCTGTGGCGTCCGTGTCAGCATGCGGTGCCGGTCCGCCGGAGGTCGTGGCGGGACGGATCGGAGGCCGCAGCTGCCAACGTGCGTGTTCGAGTCACGGAGCCTCGTCGAAGTCTCAAGGATGCTCCTGACCAATATCAACAGCGATAGTCGTGGTCGGGAGCATCCGGACAGGGAGGTGCAGGGAACTATACAATCTCTGGAAGTATACTTTGTTACGCAGCCCAAGAACACATCTGGGCGCGCGCGGCACTCCATCCTCAAGGAGCCAATGGTGAGCCCTCCCCTCAGGCCAGCCACAGCTTGTTTCAAGGAGGCGATCGTGAGGAAGAGGAGGCAACAAGAAACTTAGAGCGTCCAAGAACGTTGATTCGCCAATTGGAACCTGCTAAGGCGAGATTAAGATGTTACGATGTGACAGCATAGTCCGTGGAATATGATGATAGGATTTGTGTACGTGCTCGAGCTGCATATCAGAACGTTGTGTGCCCATTGGAGCAGCGGCCGCTGGAGATGATCGGTCAGATCTCAACGCGACTTGGTGATGTCTGCCTCGGCAGGAATCGCTAGCTTGGGTACTGTCCAGTGTATCATTGCCTCGTCATCGTGGGGATTTATCAATATGCGAGACATTTCGACGTGTTGCGCGCTCCAAACAGAAGCGGATTTCGCGTTGATCCCACAGATTGAATCGGAGTGGCCCGCAGGACCACGGTTACCCATACTATTGTTTTGACCCAGTATCGAAATCGCGCGGGCCGAATCGACTTGTTGCAAAAGCTCCGGATTGTGGAGTATGGGCAAGGCTGAAATGGTCTGTTGTAAATGTGCGGATCTGCACGAGGTTTCAATGCTCAGTAGCAGCAGCACGAGTCTCTGAGGGACGGCGCTGGTTCAGCCAGGTTCAAGCTCGCACCTCGTCAATGACAGTCAAGGGTACGATCCACACACAACGAGATCTAGCCTTGAACAACTTCGTCAGCCGCGAAAACCTCGAAAGAGCAAATGGCCCGGGGCTCGAATCGATTCTGCGGTTGGATGATCACAAGTGACCAATACCTGCAGGACCATCATTTTCTTAGCCTGGATCTTGTTATCTGCAATCTAGGGTGGGTGAAGTCGCCATAATAATGGAGGGTGTTATAGCTTCGTATTCCTACCTGCATTTGTTTTGTCACACGTGTAAAGTGATTGCCCATCCCATCCCAGCATCCCCACGATTCGGCATGATAGCCTCAAAGTGGCAAATGGATTAACAGGAAGCAACCCGACAATCTGTCTACGAATAGCACGTCCAGCCCTCGACTTCAGCGCAGCCGGCGGCGGCGGCGGTGATTTGCCAGGCGTGAGGCGTTCATGAGCATGGATGTGAGAGCTTCACGGGCATGCGGGTACAATTGAGTGTCCGCAGTGCGGAATGCTTGATCAGCAATGCCGACGATGCAGGCCATAAGCCACAAGGTCCGGGAAAGCTAACGCCAGCCGGCCACATAATCAGATAACACAGCCGGACTCCGCATCAGAGGAGACTGCGCACCCAGTACAGGTGTCGCTTTCGTCAGCTGCAAACCGCTCATCCCAAGTCGCCCATCGTTTGGCAGAATGCCATTTCGTTGCGTGGAACTTGTGCAGTTGCCGCTTCTACTGTGGTCGGCCGTGCATTCGGATGTTCGCATGCACGGCGTCATCGAGCCACAATTGTGGAGAGACGTCGAACGTGTACCGGTCTCCACATGCTGCTTCAGTCTTTGGCGGGACTGCGATGCACAGGCCTGATGGGGAATTTGGCCGCGTTGGTCGTCGAATTTGTCGAAAGACGGTGGGTACTCACTCGTACGCTCAACGGACCGCCACAGTCAATAGCCGCAGGCAGGCCTTCCCGTCCGGTTAATTATTTTTAATATTCGGTTCGAGGGGCCGACCGTTGACAACCAGTGTCACTTCACAAGGACCCCAAGCCCTGTAAGCAGCCGCGCAGCAAAGCCTGGGAGGCCTGGTGTCAGGGCCAACTCTGGACTGCTCGTGGATCGTCAGCTAGGAAAAAGGATCGAGCTAGGAAGCACTGGTCTCCATGGATTGAAACTCGGGGATCCCAGCGTCGGCAACAAATAGGGGCAATTGCACGCGGTGCGCGACTCCTGCAGCAAGATGCCATTTCCCTAATTTCCCATTCCAAGTTTTGCCAAGTTGTTGATCGCTGCCGCCATGCAAGCGCGCCGGCAGGTTTGACGCTGTTCAGCTTGTTGAGAAGCATCCGACCAGTTTTGCAAAGCTGAGAATGTCGGTCAAGCAGAAAAGGCCAATTCCTCTGGAAAACCCGTCCTGAATTCTTCAGGTTTGGCTTGTGTCGTGGCTCTCCGCCTCACGGTAGCAGGAGCGCCCTGTCCTGGCGTCAGAGAGAAAAAATTGCCCGGCCTGCACAGTAACAGTACAAAGTACCGGAGTACCTGACACATGCTGGGGCGTAAATCAAGATGGCAAAAGCGGAGCTGCTAGACAACCCGACTGGCAACGCGGCTGCGGCCCTGTGCTCCCCACATGGCCCGTTCAGACTGTTCATGAAAGGCCAGGGTTGCGCGGCAAGTCAAAGGGCCCAGGTCCGACAGGATGCTGGCAGTACTGTGTAAAAGCAGATGGAGCGCAGTACGAGTTTGAAGCGAGCAAAACTAAAGCGGCAAAGAGCTCAATCGATTGAGTTCAGTCTATCGCAGCACTCCTTGGAGTGTTGCATCCGTCGACATGGGCCCTCCTTGCCCGATAGCCTTAGACTCGTCCGGATCCCTCGGCCATAGGCTACACAAATTACGGATGAGCTGGGCATGGCATGTCGTCTCTACTTCCAGACGCAAGTCTCGGACGACAGGCCACTGGTGTTGACGGCTGGTACTGACTACTTCAACAACGGGCACCGAATCCAGGAGGGTGTGCTGATGCCCGTGTTCAAATTCACTGATGCAGTGAGGGTGGGATCGAAGGCAGCCAAGCGACCGAGCTGCAGCTATGGTCTAGCAGCTGCCAGCTGCCAGCTGCCAGCTACCGGCGTTCCGCGATTGCGCGACGAGTTGTAGGCGATCAATCTCGACCGTGTACTAAGCGGAAGAAAAATCTACCTGGCGGCCGGTGGGAGAATCAGCGGGCTAGTTGCATAGCTTCTCAGTGATGAATACTGGACGCGTCGTCTACCCAGCCACCACCCATGTTCAGTGGTCCATCGGCCGTCCTTTGTCCAAGTGTCCGGATGCCCGATGGTCGACGGGATAGGAGGCAAGGATCAAGCCTGCCGAGGACATGGGTGGCGTGGAGGACTTCGCGCTGCCGTGCGAGTGCGGTGATTCGCACCCCCTGCTCAACACCCCCTGTGTGGCACGGCGCGTCTTTGGGCACGTGCACCGGACGTTAAGCCGGAATCAGCAATAGTCCCCTTCGCTAATAGTTAAGCGAAAGACTTATGTATATTCACAAAAGACTCAAGTACCTTACAATTATCACAATCAATCCAAAAACGCATCTTCTTAATTCTTTAAGTACAGTCTGAACGGGTTGGACCTCTGGGACTCGGCGGCGCCTACCGGCACCGTCGCTCCTCGCCCCAGCCGGCCCTTCAAATCTGATTTAGGGATTCTTATTTACTAGAGAAGTAGGAAAGTCTTGGTTGGGACAAGACTTTGAGGTACGTGTGAGAAGCAGGGGGTGTTGAGCAGGGGGTGCGAATCACCGCACTCCTGCCGTGCGTGCTTTACGTCAAATGTGGTAGTACTCAGAGTCAAACATGGAAATTGATAAACCGATCTACTTAGGCAGATCGTGAGCGTTCGCAACAGTGACGATACCAAATGCTCTGAGTATACCTGATATATGGAGGGGTCCTCAGCAATAAGAGATGATTGTGCGCTGTCGATGTTGATCTGTCAGGTCTTGATAGACTCACCGGAGCATTTCAAGTCAGACTTCCCCTTAATATTTGTACCGACAGCAGCAGCCCCACGCTATGCATTATACAATGGAGGCAATGGAGACGCAACTGACTCCGACCATGCTCCAGAATCGGCCTTGTACTGTGCCAGTTGGGTTGGAGGCCAGACACCGGAGGTGACGGCGCTTGACTGAACTGACGAGGTATCAATGTTCCCTCGGGGCACTCGACTGACTGATGGAAGAAATATGTCCTGGTGGAGCAAGGTGGTCGTCCCGTCAGAACCCAATGGCCCACCTCGAGCCAAAGCCACGGTCGAGAATTTTGGGCCCACACAGGGGCACGCGAGACCCCTGGCACCAGGCAGCCAGGTTGAGTTGCTCTTAGGCGACACTTAGACAACTTCAACGGCACTTCAATGTAAAGAGGGCGTAAGGGGTTCTGACATAGTAGACCCTGTGAAGGACCTGGCCGGAGCCCAAGAGCATGGCATGTAGTGAATGGAGAGAGCCTGAGGACTACTAGTGGTCTGCTGATCGTCCCTGCCAAATCTAAGATCACGACGAAGTTGCTCCTTCCCGAGCATGCCGAGATGTGACTTGCGGCCGTCGCCGTTTTTGACTGACGTTCCACAAACGCGCGTCTATAGACGGACGATAAGGCGATGAATTGCCCAAGCCCCAGGCCATTGACAACACTGGACAGGTGTGCCGCGTGTGTCTATTATATCTACCATAGCAGTAGGTATGATCCCGAGGAGCTTGGCCGACGTTGGGCTGCTGCATACGGAGGAAATACGACAGGGCGAGTGGGAGCTTTGAGCCCAACAATCATCAACAACAGTCAACGGCGTGCCTAGATGGTGCTCACATGCAGGTAGATGCAGGTAGTCGGTCAGCATGCAAAAAAAACCGACCGTAGCTCAGTACCAAGAATCAGCATATCGCAGTTTTCACACCAATCTATCCACCACAACATCGATTTCTAAGTAGATGTTGATATTATCGAAGTCACACGCTTATTCTGAATATGTCAGTGTAATTAAAATCAATCACATACAATGTGGTTGTTGAGCAATTTGGATTCTAACATGAAGGGTTTTGTTAGTTTAGGAGGGGATTTGGGGTACGGTCGGTTTCTTTTGCATTCTGACCGGTAGTGTGGTGTTGAAGAAGGTGCCTAATAACCCTGTCCTGTCTTGCCCTGCCCTGCCCTGTCCTGCCTTGTGACGGCAGCGCCGGCTTTTCCCCCCTTGGCCTCAGCTCGCACCGAGTGCACCGTATACCCACAGCGTATCCGTATTTGCAGACCGTAGACTGGGCAGTTACCAAGCAGTTGGGAGACGGATCTTCTTCAGAAGATTCTCTCTCCCGTCCGTGAGTGGAGCAGATAACGGCCGGTTCGTCTTATTATTAATAGAAGCCTGCACACCACAGGGAGCTCATTGAATCCTTTGCAATTCCCTGGGCCAGCCTAGTGTTCGAGAAGAAGCAGTCTGTGGACGGGCGGGTACCTGACCAAGTACCTGAGCTCACGCATCTCCACAGGGTGACACTGGTGGTAGCACCAGAGGGAGCAGCACACGAAGGAGGAGGTACCTAGAACGGTACAACCAACTGACAATACCTAGTGAAAGCATGATTGGGGCAGCCGAGAGCAAAGTACCCGTCCTCATCACCCAAACACGAGCTACGCCTGGAAGAGAAAGGAGCCCATCGCGGGTCGTGCAGGCCCAGCAAACCCGTCCGCAATTACAGCTAAGCACATCCATCAATTTGCACAGCCTTTTTTGGGCTGCATCTCCACCCAGTCTTTGTCTTGTCCTTCCTTTGCCTGTTTCTTGTCGCGTCAAATAGTACTGCTGCCAATGTCAGTCGGTCTGCTAGACCGTGACCACACTGTCCTTGCCCCTCTGCTGTGCCGCCTGTTGCTACTGTGTGATGATGTGTTGATGACTTGCTGTGTGCTATGTGCTATGTTGGTGGTCCAGTCTACAGTACCTGACCCATCCTCGTCCATCCCGTCTTTGGTCTCTGGTTTTTCTGGTCTCCTTTGGATCCCTAGCTGCCAGGTGCCACCCACAGACCAGCCCAGACTAGACAAGACAGGACAGGACAAGACAGACCTTGCTTCCATTCTTCCCTAGTCTTTTCTCGTCCTGCGTGTGCTGCCTGTCCTGTCCCACGAAACACGCCCACGCCCATGCCCACGCCCACACACACCTCACCTTTCCCATTCACGGCGCATCCTTTTTTGCTATAGCTGAACGCCGTTGTGCATTTGTGGAAGGAAGGACTCGCATACACACCCTTTTATTCCAATTGTCCACTCTCGCAGGGCTCACTGCTCACTGCACCCAAAGCAGTCGCTGTTTCCTCGAGCTCAATTCAATACCAAGCTACCTGGCTTTGCTCAACCGAAGGACAGACCGAACACATCATCGGCCAATTCGTCCCTGACGACAACACAAGACGCTCGTTACCTTGCTTTTTGGCTTTCTGGGATACCGCACCGGTACCTCTGCACCCTACACCGTTGATCCTGACACTGCAGGCCAAACAGTCCGTCCCAAGAAACAAAAGGGACGAGCCCACAAACCGCCAGGGCACTCTGATAAGGTGAGCACCGGTGGCAGATGGGACCTCCTGGTTCAAGCCCAGCCTAAGCCTGCGAGCGCGGCCTATCAGCGCGTGGCTCGCACCCTTCCACCCAGGGCAAAACCTGAATACATCGGCAATCCCAGCCCCTCCGAGTCTGATCCCGCAGCCCAGTTCACCCTACCTCTACTTCTGCTCTACACGCTCTGCTCTGCCTCTCTACCTTTTACTTTTATTCTCCGCTTGCTTGGCCCTGTCTTTTCCCGGTCACTTCATTCGAGACGGAGGAGGCAACCAGCAATCGTCCCATCCGATCCCAAATACTAACATCACCTCTTCTTTTTTTCCCAGGCGCTGTCCGACGCTTGCCACTCGTTCAAGTCACCTTTCGTTTTCTTTTCTTGCGCACTCGAACCACAGCTTCGTTGCTGCACCGTCGTTGCTCCAGTCCCACCGGGCTTGTCCTATCTGCGCCACCGTCGTCCGCAAGACCCGCAGTCTTCGTGCTTCGTACCTGTGACCCAACGCTCGTTCACCGCCGCACAACACATCACGAAAGTCAACGTGCCGAATGGGGTCTGCGTCTACCGAGACAGCGCCGTCCCAATAACCATCACCTAATTATCCTGTCCGACCACCGCTATCTGAATACAATCTGTGGTGGAAGAGGGAAACCAGGGAAAATAGGAGGCACACAAGGCTGCGGCGCGGAGACTTTGGGGACCGGCCACCAAAATCGTGAGACGCCTCGACGAGCAAAAAGTTGCCAGGGCAGATCCGAACTCTTCGGCTCAGTCCAGCCACAGTCCGCTTGGCAAGGGAGGTGCAGACCATCGCGTCTTCCAGTCGTGGTACCGGGCTACTTCCAAAGCGGCAAACCTTCCGTCTTGCTGATCGCGAGAGCCCATCTGCATACCAGCCGTGGGCAAGCCCCCTCGCTCAGCTGTACAACTGCACCCTCGAGACTCGGCTTCCCACTAGGCCAATTGCAAAGAGTCCCCTAACCATGGCTCCCGCAACGCCCCGTCTCAAGATATTATCAGGTGCGTTGACCCCGAATTCGCAATGCCCTGTGCGAGCATCATCTGCTGTCTGTGTTGCGCTGCTGCCGCTGTCTGCATTTACTTCCTCTCACAAGTGCGACACTGCATTCTTCGGGGCAGTTGGCCGCTTGTTTCCCTTGAACTAGCCCCCTTCCCGCTGCTTCCACGCCGCATTCCTCCTAATCTCCACTCCCGCACGCTCGTTTTTTGGTTTTCAGTTCCTCTGGGGAGCATGCGTCCTCGGTCGATTCTCAACTCGCCATGGATGATCTGGAGCTAATGAACGTTATAACAGTGGGTGGAAACGCCGTCTCTGCTTTCCTGTCCTGGAGGTTACAGGCAACCAATGCCTGCGATGTCACCCTCGTCTGGAAGTCTGGCTACGAGCACGTAGCTCAGTATGGCATCACTTTCAAGTAGGTTGCACCCTATCCTGGACCTAGAAGTATCTTCATCCTAACAATTCTCTTGCAGGTCACAAGTATTCGGCAATGAACGGTTCAAACCACGTCGAGGTACAGTAGAAATGATCCTATTTGCACCCCAAGACCAAATACTGACTTGCATCTACAATAGTGGTCAGATCACCCGAAGAAGCCGTCAACACCAAAGAAGGACACTTCGACTACGTCGTTCTTTGCGTGAAAGCACTCCCTGATGTATATGACCTCGCCTCAGTGATCGACTCAGTTGTTGTCCCACAGCACACGTGTATTCTGGTGAATACCACCAATGCGATAGGCGTTGAGGCTGCTATCGAGGAGCGATACCCCACAAATGTTGTTCTTTCCCTGGTCGCAGGTGCAGATCTCACACAACTTGGTCAGAGCGAGTTTGAGCACAAAGGGTCGACGGAACTTTGGATCGGACCGGCGAAGAGAAACAGCGAGATCCCCGCTACGATCCAGGACGACATGTCTTCAGCGCTTGCTATGACTCTCAGTACAGGCCAGGTAGATGCCAAAGTGTCTCCGAACATCCGGCAACACCAGTACGAACGAGTGATTGGGTCAGTCCCCTTCCCCCACCCCTTCCCATGGGTCTGGTCCGCCGCTAATAGTATTTTCTTCTTCACAGTCCTATTGCTTTTCATCCTGCTAGCGTTATCTTCGAGACTGCGAGCTACTCCGAACTCCTATCAAAGCCTGCCGTCAAGACACTGGTCTTCGGCGTCATTGAAGAACTGCTCGAGTTGGCCGAAGCCCAAGGCTGCAAATTCGGTGCAGAGTACAAGCAGAAAGTAGTCGACGACATGGTGAAGCAGACAGGGACGGATAGCATCATGTGGCAAGACTATCAGGCTCGGCGGCCGATGGAAGTCGAAACCTACCTCGGTTCTCCTATAAAGCTGGCAAAGGAGGCCAACGTCAAGGTCCCCCGGATCGAAACTTTATATGCGATGCTACATCACATGAACGTGGTCAATCGAAACAGGCCGAAGGTGGACACTGTGGCAGCAGCTGGACCACCGCCTCCATCTGGCTCGCCCACATCTATGGCCTTCCCATCACCAATGCCCCGCATGTCGATGCAACCACCACCTCGCGGCATGCCACCCAACGGCATTCCCAATGGTAACGGTATGCCTGGCCGGCCACGGCCCCGAGGCTCTTCGCAGCTAGGACCTTCTCCTGGCATGCGTCGTCCTTCGTCGAATGCTGGGCCGCCTAACGGATATGGTCGACCGCCGATGAATGGGCCGAACGGGCATCCTCGCCAGCCATCCAGGCGCGGATCGATGGATGGCGCCGATTTGGAGGAATTCAGCCACCTTGTGGTTTATGACGATATCCCTGAAGGAGGCGAGGGGCACTCCGATCCAGCTGACTTGACAACCAGAGAACGCGAGCTGCAGTTACGGCAGCGTGAGCTCGCTTTAAGGGAACAAGAGATGAGGATGAGACGAGGCCCAGGCCCAGGCCCAGGCCCAATGGGACCGCCAATGGGACCGCCAATGGGGAGACGCGGACCTCCGCCAAGAATGATGAATGGCGGGCCTGGAGGGGTGTATGATGATGACGACGACGACGAAGGTGACTTTTTTGATCCCAACTCAGGCCCGCCGGTACCCATGATCGATCCCGACAACTTCGACATGATGAGCGTCACTTCCCGAAAGAACAGGCAACATGGGCATAAACCCTCAGCTGCTCAATTCCGCAAGAACCCAGAATTCGACACTCTACCTCCTTCCAGGGGAGGTCGCTTCCGACCGAACTTCGGCCGGAACCGCTCGAGTCAGATCGGCCCCCAGGGAGCCAGTCTGCGCGAAAACCTGCTAGAGGACCCTCTGATGGGTCTCACGTCCAACAGATACGGTGCCGTTGACCGAAGTGCGATGCAACAGGAATCGAGGGCGAATTCAATCACGTCTCAGCGTATGGACGATATGGGTTGGGGTCCTGGTGGAGGTGGGCCAATGGCAATGGGTGGACCGATGGCCATGGGTATGAACGGAGCATTTCCTCGACGAGCGAGTCAATCACCTGGATATGCACCGTCTATGAGAGGAGGCAATGGCAGGCCCTCACCGCCTAACGGACTCGGCGGTCCTGGCGTAAACGGCAGACCGTCCCCGCCGAATGGCGTCCGTCAGCCGACGCCGCAGTATCCTCCGGGCCAGGGCAATACTGTTGCACCGCAACAAGTCGAACAGCACGCTGGGGTGAGCAACCTGAACCCGCCCAACAAGGGCAAGAATGTGCCTAGTCTGACCGGGAGTGCGAGCGCCAGCGCGGGCAGTGGTGAATCCACCAACCTCGACACGCCATCTGCACATAGCAGCCAAAGTAGCCTCGGGGCCCGCCCTACAATTGCAGCACGCTAGGGGCGTCGCATTCCAGGATATGGTCTTCTGAGTCGAGCACAGGGGCAATTGCGATACCCGAGTATCTCAACGCTGCGGAAGTCGAGTAACAGATCGGTCTCTTCCGAGGAGGCCGTCTGAGAAGCCGCCACCAAAGCCCTCCCCTGTGCCCTCACCAAACTACAACCGCATGGGCGCTACGACGTGGGCGAGGAAGAGTGTCCCACTGCTTGGGGGCACGACCTGTTTCTTCTCTACAACAATCTGCTGCTACTTAGCCGCGTACCTATAATGAATGGTCTGAGGCGACGAACACATGCACACGAACAAATAGACTGGGGCGTTTGAGGCGAACTGGGAGGAGACAAGCCAGAGCTGTGCTCTCCATTCTTGGGGAGGACGGAGGGCTTGCAACACAAAAGACGACCGCACAAAGTCACCAACATAATTTTAGTGGACGAGATCCCAAGGATGAAGCCAGGGAAGGGATCGAATCCAAGAGTACATAGGGCATCTTGGCACGGCACGGCACGGCGGTGGAAGACAGCATATCACAACATACTTATTTTATTTCTGGTAATACAGCAATCAACACATGGGAATCCTTGTTCGACCTCTTCTTCGTCCGCGTTCCTTATCACCGCCCGTCTACCGTCTGCCGTCCGTCAGCCAGCCCAACTCATCGAGGACGCCATGGAATTCGAGATGGGAGAGGATGCTGACAAGAGCATATGGAGCATTGCATAGGGTTGGGCCCTGGGTGAAGGAGCTCAGTGGGTCAACAAATTTCTGTCAAACCAGAGAAGTGACGGGAAAGCATTGCAGGAAAGGGCGAGATATGATCTGCTTCTGTATAAACAACAATCGTGGGAGTCGTAACCACATTTCTCCATCACTCCTTCATTTTCCTTGTCCACCGTTTTCCTTGTCTATCTCATTCCCCTTCGGAAAAGTTTGCATTCATTCACCAAAGCAAGCGACATACTACCACATGTACAGGAGGTCTCATTATCTTTGTTGGTTTCATTTGTTAGGATTAGCTATTGGGATATCGATCTCTTCCGTGATGGCCAAGGGTACAGTAGGAAGGTGCATTGAAGGGGGGTTGGGTTGACTTGGTGGGTAGTGGTGGTCACGGGAACTGGGCCTCCCTTCCCTCATCTTCCCCCATTGGGGCGGATTCATGAAATAATAGACTCATGGGGCTTCGGTTTCCTCTCATTCCACGCTCACGGAGTTTTTTTCTTTGAGCATCAATGGGCCCGCTGTTGTTGTGCAGAAGTCTTGACGTGGTGGTCTATATTTAATGTCTATCAATGATAATCCATGGGGGGTGGGGGGATGTTGGGCGGGTGGTCTTGCAGGAGGATGATCATAGTCTGTTCAGGGTTTGGAGACAACAAGATACTGTCTGTCTTGCGCATCTCGTCTACTCCCAAAGTGCCCCCAGGCGTCACTCCAATGCAGTTTCGGTAACATGTCCCTCACTCGCCTGGGCTCATGGTCTTATCTCTACGGCTAAGTATAACTACCAAGACCTGCCTCGAGTCCGTGGGATTGGGCGAGACTTCTTGGTCCATCTTATATACTTGACCAACCCTTCAGCCAGCTCCTGTGACACGACATGCCCAGGCCCAGCACAACAGTCCAGCCAGCCTCGATCCCGGGTTGCGGGTGGACAGACAGGTTTAAAAACTCCACACTTGCGCGCACCTGGGCCGCCCTGTCCTCTCGTGTCTCTCGCCTCGAGTCACACGGCGCCGGAGATGCGTGGTGGACACTTGATGTGCTACGGTTGTGCTTCCCCCGCGTATACTTCTGCTTGCGTGTGGTCTATGTACGTGTAATAGGGGGGTATGGGGGCAAAATATGGGTGGGTACACCGCGCAGTACGCGCACGACACACGAGACATGCGTCGTGTCTGCCCGGAGTGGCACGACGGATCCCACCCGCGGTTGAAGGGCGCCGTTTCTATATTTGTCTTGGTGGGGCTTCGTCTCGAGCTGCCGCAGAGGTGGACGAGACCATTGAGTCTGGGATCGCCTCTGGTGAGGAAGCTGCGTGTCTTCTGCTGAAGCTCGCGGTCGTATCTGTCTCTAGACGGCCGCGGCAGCGTCGAGTGACCTGCGTTGCGGGCGGGACATGAAGCACTGGGTCGAGGCGTACCAAGTACGATCTTCTTTGTATCATCTAGGTACATAGCTTCCTAGGTACTATTTACCCCTGGGCGGGTAAAGTAGCAGGAGTGTCAACTTATTCATCCGAGCCATGTATTCATGCGAATCTGCGATGGTTTCGGATGACAAGACGTCCAAACATGTCCAGGTCGTTGTTTGACTAGGGAGAGGGGAGATGGCAGGCCCACAGCTGGCGGCAGATGGTAGCAGCTGGCTGTTGGCGGGGATACTGCACCTAGACCGTGCTGGGTGAGCAGCGCGTCACGTAAACATCGGCTTCACATACCGCAACGAGACTGAGACAAATGAAGCAGGCTTGATCGTTCATTCCCATTTTCCAATATACTGGAGCAGATTTTTACACTGAGAATTCTTCTCATCAGAAGTCACATCACTATGAACACAAACGCCCAAAGCGCACAGCGGCAATCGATGGCCACCTCGGGCAGCGCCCTCAAGCAGCGACAGCTGGTACGGTAGACACCGAGATTCGTGCTGAATGTTGAAGTGCATGCAAGTGACGCTAATATCTCCGGTACAGACTCAACTGCATTCACAGCTCGCGCAGCTTTCCAACAACCTCTCTGATACTGAGAACCTTCTGCGGATGACCAGTGTGCAGGCGGAGTGCATGCGAGGACTTGGTAGCTGGCATGGTGGACTGTAAGCCTTGCTACTCCTTATTCACTCCTTCTGATATACTTTTCTAACCAGCCCTTCAGCTTCATGGCGGCGAGCAAAGTTCTGGGCGAGGAGTCTGTGAAAGAGCAGGCCCAGCAACAGGGCGGGCAGAAGTGACGGGATCCTTCGTTGCATGGACCGTTTCCTCTCGATCACGGACGGCCTGTGCCGTGCGGCCCGGCGTGGCGCTCTCGAGGATCTGGCTTCTTCAGGGGTTATCACGCGACTTCTTGCTAGAAGATGACGCTCATCACGGGACTCAGGGCTGTACCGGTCATGTTCAGAACCTAGCGACGCCTTGGCTGGGCTCCGAGGTCAGGTCTTGATCACCGGCATCTGGACGAGAACGTCAAGCAGATGATTTCAAAGAGCCACCTGGGGCGCAATAGGTTGACGGTGTCTCAAGGATCTTTCTGTGGTTGGGGCAGCGGCTGTTGGGCAGTATCCCGCTGCGATGCTTCTTCTTTGGGCGTACGCAGGGGCCGCCGTTGTGGTCTTGGCGCGTTGACGGGGAAGCGCTTCGCGCGGTGGCAGGTGTGGCACTTGACAACCAAGACATCTGCCCACGGCTTCTTGCCGCCCTTGCTCGTGTTCTCGACGGTGGAGGTGCATGTCTGGCCCTCTACGAGCAGCGTGTCGCAGAATTTGCAAATGGTCCGCTTCATATCCGGGCTGACTCGGATTTGACACTTCAGGGAGACGGAGCGGAAATCGGTGAGCAGCCTGTGAGACATGTTCCGAGTTCTTACGGCGGTTCTCTCGTCCATTTGTGTGCTGGGGTTGTTGGCATTGTCGTCGTCGAGTTTCATAGGGACATCAGAATCCGAGACTTGAGTGGCAGCTGGATCGTTCACCTGGCTTGGTTTGGCTGGTGCTGCCAGTAGTGATGCTGCTTGGTACATGAAGGAGAGTCGGCAGTATGAGGGCTTGTTTGGAACCCCAGGAACTTTCTTTTTTGCCATGATGCCAGGGAGAGAATGCTATGATGCCGGTGTGATGAGGCGACGTGGTGCTGGCCTTGATCAGATCCAAAGGTGATTCACAAATACTGATAGTCGTCTTCTCGTCTGTATGTTCTGAAGTCTTGTAGGTGAATTGTTGAAGGATTGCGCAATGGTGATTTGTGAGCGTGTTGTTTTGTGAGATTTCCGAATTCATTCAATATTTCATTCACCTCTACCCAGGTTAGCTCTTCATTGATTCCTGCTCCAGCTGCTCCAGCACCAGTCACCATCTCTGCACGCAGCCTTACCAGGCACTACCAGGACCTGTCCCCATAAAAGCGGCCCGTGCGCCTGTGGTCCCGGATCTGCTTGTGGAAAAAGCGGGGTGGCTGCCTGAATTGGGCCTAGGCTGTAGGAAAGGCAACCACTGGGGCGGTGCAAAGCCAAAGGCAAAAGAGGTAAAGAGGCAAGAAGGTCCAACCAGCGGCACAGCTGCTTGCCCCCCTCCCCCCCCAGCTGCCCCCCAGCCCAGACCCAACCAGGCCCAGGACCTGCTCACACCTGCCCAGGACAGGACCACCTCCCGCGCCGCTGCCCCTGCCCTTCCCCTGCTCTGACCAAGCTGCTGTCAACTTCACTCTTCTGCTGGCCTGAGCATTCCCAAGCTTTCTTTCCAACTGCTTCCGTCTTTTTTCCCCTCTGACGGCCAGCCCAGCTCAACCTTCTTTCTTCCTCCTCTCCACAACCATCACATCCAGACCTCAGAGTTCCTTGCTCTTTGTCTGCGACCTGCGCATCGACAAAGGCTTTTCTTCTCTTCTTCCGTCCACCGCGTTTCTGCATTCCTTCTACTCTGTTTACCCGCCTGCGTGACCAGCCTCGCCGTGCGCGTTTCTGAAACTTGCATACCACAACCACTCACCTCATCAACAATCACAATGTCTGCCGAGGAGGATCTCATCGACTACTCGGACGAGGAGCTCGAGACCCAGAAGACCACCGCTCCCGCCAACGGCAAGAAGACCGAGGCTGCGGCTGGCGACAATGTCGACAAGAAGGGTTCCTACGTTGGCATCCACTCCACCGGTTTCCGCGACTTCCTCTTGAAGCCTGAGCTGATTCGCGCCATCTCCGACTGCGGCTTCGAGCATCCTTCGGAGGGTCAGTCTTGAAAACTCTTAATCCATCCCAGCCTATCGTTACCCAAACCAAACTCCTTCTTGCATACCAAACGGTCCGTCCATCTCGCACGCAAAAGCAAAAGCAAAGAAACATCTCGTCAGAGTCACTCTCGCCCATCTTGGGGGAGCGCATGTCGGTATCGTCTTGGTCAGAGAGGGACAGCGGACCTCCACCTACCTGGGACAAAATACGTCATGTTCTGACTTTTTATACTGGAGTGACGAGGAAGGCCACTTGGGTCGGCGGATGACCATCGAGATTGCCTGCTCGGGACCGCCTGGTGCCATCTAAAGCACAATCTACTGGTTCCATCAAAATGCTCCATGCGAGCGACTGCCATTTCACAATGGTTGCTGTTGGGGGCGTGGTGTTGATAGCTCGTCGTCGAATCACCAGCGTCTAGGACAGCCCGTCTCGCGAGACGGGCTGGACGGCGCCCGTGCTGTCGATCTTGCGGCTGCCGAGTGGGGGCGTACTATTCTGTCAGCTGATATTCTGCGACTGGTTGACAACGATGTTTTGCGACGACGAGAACTTTTGCTGCGACGATGGACGGACCTCTTCGACTCCCTCTCCGCCCTCCGTGCAATCCTTGCGAGACCTATTTCTGACATCCGATCGCCCGTACAGTTCAGCAGACATGTATCCCCCAGGCGCTCCTTGGAGGTGACATTATCTGCCAGGCCAAGTCTGGTCTCGGTAAGACTGCGGTCTTCGTCCTCACAACCCTTCAGCAAGTCGAGCCCGTCGCCGGCGAGTGCTCGGTTCTGGTCATGTGCCACACTCGTGAGCTGGCGTTCCAGATTCGCAACGAGTACAACCGGTTCACTAAGTACATGCCCGGCATCAAGACCGGCGTCTTCTACGGTGGCACTCCCATCCAGAAGGACGCCGAGATCCTCAAGAACAAGGACACTCACCCCCACGTCATCGTTGGAACGCCCGGTCGTCTGAATGCCCTTGTTCGGGACAAGTACCTGCGCTTGGGCAGTGTCCGCATCTTCGTGCTCGACGAGTGCGACAAGATGCTGGACCAAGTTGGTAAGGATCTTCCTCCTCGTTTAGGCGTCTTGCACGCAAGCGCTGACCAAGATCAGACATGCGCCGCGATGTCCAAGAGATCTTCCGGGCTACGCCTCAGCAGAAGCAGGTCATGATGTTTAGCGCCACTCTGTCCGACGAAGTCAAGCCCATCTGCCGCAAGTTCATGCAGAACCCTACCGAACACTATGTCGACGAAGATACCAAGTTGACCCTGCACGGTCTTCAGCAGTACTTTGTGCCTCTCGATGAGCGTGAGAAGAACCGCAAGCTCAACGAGCTGCTCGACGACCTCCAGTTCAACCAAGTCATCATCTTCGTCAAGAGCACCGTTCGTGCCACGGAGCTCGACAAGCTGCTGCGCGAGTGCAACTTCCCCTCCATCGCGGTTCACTCCGGCGTTAGTCAAGAGGAGCGGTAAGCAAAACCACGCGTCTTCATTGATTAGGATCGAGACTGACAGTCCCTCAAGTATTCGTCGGTACAAGGAGTTCAAGGAGTTCAACAAGCGAATCTGTGTCGCAACCGACGTCTTCGGTCGTGGTATCGACATCGAGCGCATCAACTTGGCCATCAACTACGACATGCCCACGGACGCTGACTCCTACCTGCACCGTGTCGGTCGTGCTGGTCGTTTCGGTACCAAGGGTCTCGCCATCTCATTCGTCAGCGGCGAGACAGACAAGGAGGTGCTCAAGGACGTTGGCAAGCGCTTTGAGGTCGCTATTCCGTACGTTCCACACTTCCTTCTCCATTCTACGCACCAACTAACAAATAACAGTGAATTCCCTAAGGAGGGTATTGAGGCCAGCACTTACATGGCGTCTTAAGCGCATCAGCGCGTGGTGCAGCTACCATGTGTGATGCAATTTGTTATGGGATTGGTGAACCTTTTGATTTTCTCGAATCGAAGTCGCAAAACAAAAAAACGCAAGGTCTGGGCATTATTCGAAATCATCGTGTAGGATCATTTGCGGCATACGGAGACGAACTTTCCTCTGGCTTGCAGGATCGTGACTGGCGAGGAGGAAAAGTTCATTCAAATGCTTCAGACGAGCCAATCTGAGAGTCTATCAATAAAAGGATGGTTTCTGCCCAATTCCATTCTGTCCACTTTAGTCGTAGCTCTGCCTGTCCTGCTATACACCTGATGCTGTGACATGACCTCTAGAACAACATTGTCCGCTCCCGCCCATCCGCACAATATTGAGGATGTGTCTCAAATCAGCTACCAGCCACAGTAATTGTCGCAAAAGAATCCTTCGCAAGTGTCGTTTGACTTCCCTCAGGTGATTTTTTCATTGTCCTCATCTTCAATTCATAGCTGTACATCGGCTACAGGCGCAAAGAATATATACACATAGCCTTTCTCGATGACTTCGTGACTCTCCCTTGCCCTTCTCAACCCAAGTAGGCAGTATCGGATCTCTTTGCAGTGAGATCAGCTGCACTGAAACCATATTGTATGCGGGAAAGTTTATGCAAGATTGGCGAAGCAGTGTACGTAGCTCAAGTTATAGAAGCCCTGTGTGGAGGACATAAAAAGATCCACACCAGGCCGTTTCGATAGCAGGTTAAACCCAACATCATAAAGTTGGGACAGAGCTGGAGTTCACTCATGAACATAAACATCATCTTCATCCTATCCTAGTGGATGCTCAAATGGGTGACGTCCTGCGTGTTCTTCTTGTCCCCCACAGATGGTTTCTGCGTTGAGAGACCAATGGAGAATATTCACCGTCTTGCAGGTGTGGGTGAACATTTATTCAGCGATTCCACTGATTCAGAGCTTGGAGTTGTGTGGGAATTTTCTACGTTGCCAGGCTCATGGGAGACCAAGCAAGGGAGCCAAACGGATGAAGACATTGAGCAACAGTACATAAGTTGAGTGTAATAGATTAGGATGAGCCCGAGCAGATTCATTGCGTGGGCTTCTGACAAGCAAATGGCCTCTGTTGTACATGCGTCCGCTGGTATGGCCAGCTGCTCTCTTTCGTGGATTTTTTATGGGCACCTCGTCGTCGTGATTTTACGACTTGTCTTCATGGTGATTCTCTTATCTTATAAATGGAGATTTCTCCTAGAAATTTCAGAAAAATAGTCTATATGACTCAAAGCTGCACTGCACCCAGTAGGTTGGAGATTCTATGCCTCATTGTGCATCAAAGTTAAAATCTTCAGACTAATTAACACTGTTGAGAGCCGGCGTCGCCGGAAAGGAGCGATATGGGATTTTCCGCCGATGTGGACAAAGGCATACCAAGTATACCTTCCGAAATGTCAACTGAAGGTTGCAGCAGAGAAAACTCCATGAACCTATATGAGTACAAGAAGATCCATGACACTAAATTGGCGGAGTGCTGCGATATAACACGTTAAGTATCGTCTGCGAGGAGTTTTCCAAGGCTGCAGGCTAACAACGTTATAAGGTTCTGGAAGCTTTTTGAGTGAAAGCGCAGAGAAAACACTTTCGAACTCCTTGTGGACGTGTGATGCAACGTCACAATTCTAGGCACGGTCTGTCTCATCATATGATCAAGTATCAGCTCTGACAAACCAGTTGTCATCGACTCAAGAACTCACGTCACAATAGGACTTCCGTTCTCGGACAGGCGAGCTGAAAGAGGAAGCGAGAAAACGCCGCTAAGAGTTCGAAATTTGACCAAGGATTTGGTTTGAAGTGTTTCATAACGGACTCTACCGCACGTGGTTACTCGACTACGGAACGGAGTATTAGGGCTTGATCAGGGCCGGGCTCCCCATTCGACAAAAGACCAGACATGCTTGAAGATGTCGCATGGGCCGTTGCGAAAGGAGCCATGAAAGAAAATGCCGAATGAGGAAAAAAATTGCAATGTTTCGAGAACAAGCACACATATCCGATGTGCAACACGGCGGAACTGCAGGTCGCAGGAGAGAACAAGAAGATGACAACAGACGCCGACGTCAAAGAAATCGGAGTATTACGAGACCATGCCATTGAACCCGCGAGTGTCAATTGAGTTGCAAGTGCATAGAGGAAATGCAAATGAAAATCTTGTACACAGATAGATACACTGGGCAACTGACAAACCTATCAGGGTTGAGGCGGTTTTGTGCCAATATGGGAAACCTAAAAAATTGTGCTGTTCAGTTCGGATCTCTGGACGGCACGTATCTCTCACACTGTCTAAGGCCTAGCAATTCTGGGACGGAAATTGCAAGACTATCGCAAACTCCGGCGTGTGGCTTCTCGATGTCTCGCGACCTTTGTGTATCGCATCTGCACGGCGACGCTGAAGCGTTTGCTTTCAGATTGCGGTACTGACATCGGAAAGATTGAATGACTGAATTCTAATTACGACCAAGCATTTTAAAGTTCCTGTACGCTTGCTTGGTGTTTAAAATAGCCAAGAAGCGCAAAGTAGCTGGAGACTCAATTGCAGATCTCCATGAACACTTCCAATGAGAACAGACATAGTGCCGTTTCCTCGATGAAATCATTAGGCTAGTGGATCCAAAAATTCCTGTAATCGGTATTGACAACGAGGAATAGGAGCATATCTCGCTGAGTTTGTAGTCTCGAGTCTCTTCGTTTCGACGCAATGACGACAATCAGAAATGGATAATTATGCTTGACAGACGTACTGATATTTACTTCGGGGACTTAGAGGTGGAAAATAGAAAGAATATATTGCTGAGGTTGTGGAATCATGCTAAAATAAAACAGGGTCCCTGTGCTCTCAACACAAGAAGGTATATCTTCCGTAGCGTATCAGGAATTGCGGGTCATCTAGTTATCCCCATCAAGCCAACGTACACACACACACCACACTGAGTCAAAGAACTCCTAATACTGCTGCTTAAAGTCGAAGCATAGATTGAAGAGAACCGGTGAGTGTGGAGTGAGAAGCGTGTCGGCTGACTCTGAGTCGAAGGCAACTATGTGACGGATATGAAAACCTGTGTCGTAGCTGGCCGTCACATTGTGAATCGACAGTCGTTTGGGAGTCACTGGCAGCGTTGCTACTGCCCATACTATGAATGGTCACATTTTCCACACTTATTGACACTTTTCAAGCTGAAAGTAAGAGATTTTCTTGAAGCTACCATCCGACACTCAACAGTTTACAGAAAGTAAGGCATTCAACGAAACACTACAAGCAATATGAAGCTAACGAACATCTTCTCAACCTTTCTCATCGCCATGGGCGCAGTAGCGCAGCAGAACCACTCAAGCCCACCAGACAACGGCATGAACACAACCAACGGCGAAGCAGAAGACCAGGGCAAAGACCTGGCAACAATGAACCGCTGGGTGGAATGGTTCCCCCTAGACGACGATCAAGAGACCTGTGCCGACGCTCAGGCCAAGGAGGTCGGAGACATGGTCATCTTCAAGGCGGACTGCCAGAGAGTCGTCGACTACATGAACAGCAGGAGCGGGTACTGGACAGTCTCGGGCTATGGTGGAGGGGATATCTACGCCCCGCTCGTCAACCGGGGGACATGTTCTTTTTCCGTGGCCCGTGTGGACGGGCAGAATTTGTATTTTGAGTAAGCCTCACGATCGACCCTTTAATAATTCTCTCCCCCAAAGTACGACTTTGATATAAATGCCATGAGCTAACTGCTGTTGACGCCAGGTTCGGTAATTTAGACGTGGTGTACTTTGTCCAGCAGGCCATGAGGACGAGCGCCAACGCCAATCACATGGCAACGGTCATCGGAAGTGTACAATGCGATGGCGAGAACTCGCCTCTGGTCGAATGGAAGGTAGGTCTGCCACCCTCAGGGGGCGTGCTGTCGGCGCGCACCAGCGCTGTGGGCTGGATAATGGTAGGTTTATCGGCGGTTTTCCTTTCGCAATAGCATTGATCACTCGCTGCCTTGGAAACGAGACATGATTCGTCCCACTGTCAGACACCGTGAAATAATGATCGAAGAGTCTCCCTTCTCGTGTGGGCAAAAGTAGCCGCAACCTAGAATAACGATAGATGCAAATAATCGATTGAATCTCGGTGTGTTTCCAAGCTATCTAAAGTGCCATTTGCCACGTGAAGTTGTCCCTTGCCCTTGCAGGTCCCTTGCAGTGATCTACTTAACAGGCAGCTCAGTAGCTATGGGCACATGACACTGTCGCATTCGCAGTTAATGCGTGCAATCTAATTCTAAAGAAACTAAATTCCTGCTGAATATGAATTCGAGTGTTGCCTACACTAGTAGACACAACCATCGTATATCGGTATTACTCTTGGCCAGCCCGGTTCAGCTGAGCTGGAACCGAGCTAGCCAACCACCCTGCCTGGACTGGGGAAGCGGCCGAAGCTCCCGGATGGCGAAACCTATCGCCGCGTGACAATGACAAATGGGCGTGCCAGGGTTGGACGAAGTGGAAACTTGAGGATTAGGAGCCGTTGATCCCACGATCGTAAGGCATAGCTGCCTCGGCGGAAAGCATTGACGGCGTGAGTGAAATGAGTACAGACGATTGCTTCCAAGGTAAGGGACGCCAAGCCCTCGCCCCCCTGGGCATCACCGCCGTCAGGCAGGGGAATGGAGTCACTTGACTCCTCCGGAGGGCCTCCGGAGGACTCACTCGTTGGCCTTCGTGGGCTTGTGGAATCCAGGACCCATGCGATAGCGAGCCGCCGTAAGTGACAGACTCGCCGTGGTGGTCGCCAGCGATACGCGAACACGATATCGGACGTTGAAACGGGCACGAGGTGACTCAGCGGGACGGGGACAAGGTTTTTTTGGAACCCCTGCTCTGTTTGCCACCTGGCTCAGCCGGACCAGCTGGCAAACCGAACAATCAAGTGCTGCAACAGCGCCTGAGCTCACCGCTTTTGCCCGACGGGGCTGGGCAAGGCGACGTTGTTTGGGGGCTAGGTGACCATTCGTTGTTGCTTGTTGTTTGGCGAGGAAGAGAACAAGCAACAATGTGGATCATTTCCCGACTCTATTACTCCATCACAGCTTGCCTGGCGAGGCTGTCATTTGTGTACGAAGCCGGTTGCGATGGGGCGTTTCGTTTCGTTGTGAAAGCCCCCTTTCATCCGGTGCGTGCTTCGCCACTTGCCTCAGACGGGTGAGGCCTCGGCATCTTCGTCATGGATCGCCAAGAACTACAGTAAGTCGGTTTGTGTGAAGGGAGAATCCGAGGCCATCGTCATGTCGATTCCTGCCTGGAATGGAACCGCCGTCATCATCAATGAACCCGAGAGTTGCCGGCAACGCCACTGTAACGAACGAAAAGGTGAGACGGTCAGTAGCTTGGACCTCGAGACCGAGCGAAGGCTTGGCGTTGTGTTCCATCTGGGCGAAGGCGAACAAGAGTGGCCCCGATCTTGCACCGGATCAAGAAAACCTCGGCCCCCGCGAGAGGGAGGTGATGATGAGCGCCGCCCTAGTGTCGATTGACAGGGTTTACTCATCTCTTACGAAATACCGCAGGCGAGGCCTCATTGGGCGGCGGCACACCACCAACTTCCATCGGCCAGCCAGCCATCTGGCAAGTCTTTGCCGAAACGAGAGCGAAATCTTGGGGGCTCGGAAATTCATCACGAATATGGAAAGAAATTGCCGCGGCCGCCTCAAGAGGCTGGGAGTTGATCCGAAAACCTCGTGTCAAGAAATATCAAGATTGCACGTCACCCAAACCAGCGAATCTGCCACAAGGCTCGCCCCAGCCGATATCGTCCATGGTCATGGGCGAGCGTCCGACGAGTGAGTGAGTCAGCCTTGAGCTGGGGGCGCGTTTATCGTAGATTTCATCTCACGAGGACGTCTTCGTGGTCCAACCGCGCGGCAAACATGCGACGTCGCTGGTCTGCTGCCTGTGCCGCTTTCGGTCACGGAAACGCTCAGATTTTCGTTCGCCCCGTCATAGCATGTTTGCAAACCTCGCGTGAGGACACGATGTCCAAGCCAATGTGTCTAGGCCGAACCTATTCGCTAGATCCCGTGAGCTAGACTGGACGACTAAGGCCTCTAAGCCTTTGTCAAAATGTCTCAGTCGCTCACGCCGTAAATTTTTTACAGCGAGCGCTGTGACGGGGCTCGCGATTTGACTCCGAGATCGCTTGATACAAGGCCTTATTCTACGTTTCTGTGAAAGAGCCTGGCCCAGCATGACCCAAAGTATGCCTCGTCTATAGTAAGGCTGGGAGAGGTTGAGTCATCGGGCATTCCTTTTTGAGGTAGAGTCACATAGCTATAGCGCAAGCGGCTGTAATAGCATGACGTGCTAAGGATGCGCCCGTGAAATTCTGGTGACAGGTGGATTGGTTTGTTTCGAGTTGGGTAGACGATAGACCGTTTTCTCGAACTTTTCCTTGCTTCGACCACATGGCCGGCACATGGGCGATGAGCTGTCTCCTTTGTCGATCACATCCACTCAGAGCTGGGCTATGATTGAACCGCCAACGTACATGGCAAATAAGAGGGACTTTGCGTGATTGATGAGTAGTCCATGCTGCTAGCACACCCAGATTGTCCTCACTCAGGTTGAGATCTGTCCACGTTGATGGATGGATGGATTCGGTGCCTTGCAACCTGTTCGATAAGAAGAACGAATGGTGGGCCCACAGCTGCACCATGAGCAAGTGTGCGAGCGAAGCCTCCTACGCGCAACACTCTTTCGCAAGGAACACCGACCGAGTTGGCTATTCAGGTATGCAACCATGGCGGAGCGGGGAAAGGCCTGGGGCCGTGTTGATTGGGGGACGTGTAACAGGGGCGGCATCTCCAGGTTTCGTCGTGCAGACCGGTAAGTCGGGGGCATGCTCGGGTTTCCCCTACTGCAGCAGGATGAAAGCTTGCGAGTACTTCCGAAGCAGTGACGTTGACGCCATGTGGATGCTGAGCAAAAGGAGCCGGGGGTTAAAGAGATCAGGTGAAGCATCGTGAATATTCTCGAAGGCGGTGGGGGAGGGGCTTGGGGCCGCTCCGCTCCTCTCCTCCCGCGCAGTGTCAGCTCAAAGGGTGACGAACATCAGCAGGCTGAGTAGCGACGGGCTTGGACAAGGCCCCGTGTGGGGTGACCGAGCATGTATTACTATGCCTACCGTGCATCCGAGTGGACCCATCAGTGGGGTGTTGTCTCTGTGTGGGGTTCCAAACTTTCAGTGGGAAGACAGCAGTGCAGAAAGCGGCCTAGTCGCCCGCCGTAGCAGGCGTGATGCCGATGGTAGTCACTAATTGGGAGACCGCCTGTGCCACATTGCTGGCTTAAAGATAGGCCATGGACAAAAGTCTCATCGATCACAAGGCGTAGTTGGTTGTCTGATGTCTGCTCAAAAGGCAACGCCAATATGACATCGGTGTTGTGTGACCAGTGAGACAGCGGGCGAGAGGAAGCCGGGTGTGTTCGAGATCCCAACATGAGAATGAGATTGGGCTGTTCCTCAGTGGCGTGGTAGTTGCATTTACCTCATCCCAACAAGCAAAGCTGGCGAGCGTGAGAGTCGAGACATGGGAGAGTAGAGTCTCGGGAAACTGAGCCAAATACCGAGAGTGCCGTGCCGTTAAAATCTGGTGCCGTCTCAGGAGGGATGTGTGTAACTGATGCAGCTGCGGAGCGACCGGACACTGGACACTGAACAGCAGGTCGCCTCACGTCGTTACCGTTGGCTCTCTGAAGCCAAGGTGGGGCGGACGCAATGCCCGTCGGAATCGCTGCTTCGTGATCGTCCTCGGGTGTATCAAAATAAAGGCGAATCTGGATCTGGAGCCATGCATAGGGTGATGTGACGGGGCTGGTGAGAGAACTGCTGATTGCCGTTCCATCAGCCTGCTTGCCAGCTTGCTTGGTCCTGGCAGGTAAATGCTGGCGATGGGGAGGATTCCTGGAAAGCAGGCAGCTCACCGGCTGGGCGGTCGCCCGTGGCTGGCCAAGGAACTGATGGTCTCCAGAGTAGGACGCAAGAGACAACGACATGTAACATTGTCACACCGTGTCACTATGGTTTGGAGGTCAACACAGAACAACTGGGGCCGTTCTCTATGGCTAGCATCTCTCTGGGGCCTGGTGCAGTGCAATCTGGCATTTAGTGTGGGTTGAATCATTTCCTAGAGGCTCGTTAGTCGACGATGCGCAATCCGGCGACCCGTCCTCCGACAGTTGTTGCATCCACTATGTGATGAGCCAAGGCTGTGCCTCTCTGATGAAACTGCAGGATCTTTGCTGCCAAATTTGGGCACGGGGTAGTTGACAGTGGCTTACGACGATGGATGGGAATTGCGAGGCAGCAGCAGCAGCAGGGAGGAATAAGGAGGGTAGTCCCATGTTAGGCGGATTGCCCCGTCCGCAGCCTCGGGTGCTAACGGGGCACCGCAGCTCGGGGCACGGGTACGCCTGGCACGGCTGCAGCCAAAACTTATTATTAGGGGCCGGCTGGGCTTAGGCGAGGGGCGAGGGGGGCTTAGGCCTGGCCTGGCTTGGCCTGATGATGAAGACGATGATGATAGTGATTGATGATGACCGAGGCGATGAGAGAGAAGCGCCCAGCCGCGCCGCAACTCGGCCGAGGGCTGACTCAAGGAAGTGCAGACGAACGAGGCCGTGTTTTCCAAAGATTGGTTTTGGCATGTCTAGCATGTTGTGTTGGTTGTGCATGTTCAGGAGCAGCAGCAGCAGCAGCAACCAGCAAGCAGCAAGCAGCAACGTGAGGTCATCGCAATTTCGCAAATCCCGTATTGAAGCATCGTATTGCGCGTCTGTTATTATTGGTGTACATGACACATACAAGCAGTTTATTATGAAAGTAAATGTAGGTTTGCGGGACAAGTTGGTAAGCTTTTTACTTGGATGCAGTCCCACATGCCTACATTTTGTCTTGACTTCTGACTGACCGAGTGACTGAGCGGGCGAGTGGGTGAGTGAGTGAGTGAGTGGTGAGGTGCTTTGCTGATAGTAGCGATAACTGTGATACCAATACCGACAGGGAGATTGATTGATTGAATGAGCGTGAGAGGCAGAGAGGCAGACGGCAGAGTGTGCCAGTGGTGCCAAGGGTCTCGGGGGAACAACTCGGGTTCTCTGGGGACAGCATCCATGTCCCCTCTCAAC
Source organism: Diaporthe amygdali (assembly GCF_026229845.1). Classification (NCBI taxonomy): domain Eukaryota; kingdom Fungi; phylum Ascomycota; class Sordariomycetes; order Diaporthales; family Diaporthaceae; genus Diaporthe; species Diaporthe amygdali. The sequence goes on along the minus strand of NW_026517022.1, from coordinate 1,546,262 downwards.
GGCCCCCTTCCCCTTCATCTCATTCTTGTCACCGATGATGACTCTTGCGACCCTGGAAATTTCACGATCTGGGTGTCTGGCTCTTGTCATTCGCATGCTCACTTCTTATCCTCGTGTCCTATCCCGGCTTTTGTGGCCCCTTGCCATAGTCGAGTGCACGCAGGATGTGAGCTGATTGATGTCCATGAGCGGTTTGATAAATGATCGGGCACATGGTTGTGTGATGTGTGCTGTGTGCATGTGGGTGAGAGTGAGCTGGCAACAACCAGCCCAAAAGGCCTGTTGCATGGTGGCCAGACCTACCTGCCTCTCACTGCACCGTTCTGATTCTTGGAGGGCAAGCATTCTGTGGCAGTAAGAGTCATCTCTTGGTCAACCTTGTCGTCGATGAGATGCGCCTGCACCTTGCAGAGACATGGAGCTAGGCAGAAACGGGGCTGGTCGGTTGCTGCAGGTGCGAGGAAGTTGCAGTACTGTAAGAAGTCAGTGGCAGGGGGGCTGGCACCTCTGAGGCATCTGAGAGGATGGCAATGGATGGTGAGAGGTGGCCACTCCACTCCCACCTCTGCTGCAGCCAATCGCCTACCTGCTGATTGCCCGCGCTAGTCTGATTATGGGCCGCCAATACGTCCATTCGCTCCTACTGATGGGCAACGAAGGCCCCTTCGACCATTCCCTGCCCAGAGATACCTGTGCTGCACTACAAATCTTGCGTGTGCAACGGGTACCTCGGCGTGGTTTGGGGGACGGCCAGGTGTGGACGGCAATCTTCAAAACTGCTTCAGTGCCCGCATCACCGCAATTCCTGCGCTCCCCTTTCCCTTCCTTCCCCCCCCATAGAGCAGTCAAGATGCTCGATTCTACCGTTTGAGAGGTGCAAAGCGACTCATCGTAGTCTGCTTGAGCATCTGGTTGACAGGTCGACACAACTCTCCTCTCCTCATTATCCATGGTTTCAGTCTAATCTTTTGCGCACTGCACTGCCGTTCGCCTCATTGTTGCCAAAATCAGAATCTCCTCTCATCCGTCTCCTCGTTATACCCTCTTGCTTTACCGCTGCTGTTTGTCCCTACCGCCCCCGGTCAGTTTGGGTCTATTCTCCGTCTCCTTGTGCGGCATTCATTTGCACCTGCGAGGAACAAAGGACGAAGTCAGGCCGTCTGTCTACCGACCTTAATACCTTTTACATCCGTGTGATCGACTCACTCACTCTTCGTCGCCTCCCTTCCCTTTTTTTGTCCTCTCTGCCGGGGCTTGAAAACCGAACCAACGACGTCTTCTTTTCTTGGGTGCTGGCCGGTGTTAGTCAGTCTTGAGTTGTCAAGGATCACCAAGGATCTCCTGTTTCGGACTCGCCTTTGGAGTCAGTCACAGCCCAAAGCCGTACGCACGCGCTGCGCACTCGCCACACGAACCCAGCAACCCAAGCTAGGCCCAAGACCTCCCAGAGACCCATTCTCAGGCTACCGTCTTCGCCCCCAGCCCGTCACACTACAGTTCATTCTAGCCAGGTAGGTTTCCTCCGTCCTCCCGTTGGTTCCCCCCCCTCCCGCCTCCCACAGAGCAGGCCGCAAGCCCAGCCCAGCCCAGCCCAGCCCATCCCTCGGACAGCCCACCATTCCCCCCCTCCCCTGCCGCCTACCAAGGCCTAAGCCTGCCTCTCTCCCCCATGGCGGCAAAGGCCGGTTGCATATCCACTCACGTTGTCTTCGCCACTCTCCCTCCTATCACACGTCCGGAAGAGTCATCGAGAGACACGTAAAACGGGACTCCCACCTGCCACCACCATCGCCGTGGCCATGGATACCTAAACCTCATTAATGCCGGAGTGACCAAACCACCCACTGCCTGGCAAGAGACCACTTTCATCATCCTCACTCATCCTATATCCCACCTGTCACACTCATACTCATCCTCATCACACGCCCTCAGCCTGGCCTACCACTGCCTAGAGCTGAGTCTTCCTCCTCGCCGGCCTTGCTAGGCTCCGGTCCTCGCTTTCACTCTTTGTGCCTTTGCCTCTTGGAACAACAAGCAGTTACTCATGATTCAATAATAGTGGCGTCTGATGCCATCCTTTTAAAACCAGCCTCTTCCTCTTTTCTCGACGGCATGACATCGCCAGCAAACGGCGACTGCATCAGAAATACCGATACCTTGCGGACCTCTACGTACCCTCTCGTCGTCTAGTGAGACTCGACATCCAACGGAATACCTTTGGAACACAGCCTCGCGAAACCACACCCACGACTCCAACCAATCCGATAACACCAAAACTAGTAATATTTATGTGGCATATGATGGCTTCCGCTTAAGGCCCATTTCTTGGTTAGATACTGCGACTGGACATCCAGAGGCTCTGATCGCGCTCGAAATAGCTCGACAACGCTCCTGACCACCTCCTCGACGCAAAACTAAATCAAGATGAAGCCCGCAGACGTCGACTCACCGGTCTTCGTCACAGCCTACCGAAATGTGTTATATACTTCCTCACTAGCCTCCTCCGCAACGGCCTCCTCGGTCTCGGTATGTTCTGATGCATCGTCTCAACTTTCCGCCGACTACTCCACAACTTCCTCCCTTACCGACTACTCCGACTACCTACCTCAGTCCCGACCATCTCTCTCCCAGCAGAGCTCCTGCGCATCTCTGAGGTCCAGCAGCATCCTTCCTCAGGGTCTTCGCCAAAATCCTAGGCGGACTTCAAGTAGTGCGACATCTCGAAACGGCTGCCCTCCCCCGTTGGTCAGACAGGTCGAGCGGAAGCACAACTTCGTCGACAATCTTGTCGGTAAGTTGTGAAGAGCCGTCATGCGCGCCCCACAGATTCGAGTTCTAACAGACTTCACTCTAGATTCTTCCACTCAAATCGTCGAGGCCATCTGGCCCACGTCTTCTGTGGTATGCCGCGAAGAGGCTAGCAACTCAAGCGTTCTGCCTCTGCGGACCTTCATCCAAGAGACTCTGCGCCGTTCTCGGACAAGTTACTCGACCCTGCAGGTCGCACTTTATTATTTAGTTTTGATCAAGGATCACCTTCCTGATCGCGACTTTACTATGGAGCAGGCTGACGACTGCCATGCCAGTCGCGCTCTTCAATGCGGTCGCCGGATGTTCCTCGCAGCTCTGATCCTAGCTTCGAAATATCTGCAAGACAGGAATTACTCGGCCCGCGCCTGGAGCAAGATATCAGGCCTCGCGACACACGAAATCAACCAGAATGAGATGGCATTCCTCCTCGCGGTCAACTGGAACTTGCACGTCACCGAGGAAGTTTACAACCGCTGGACCGACTGCGTCATGAAGTTTACGCCATCCCAGCCCCCATCGCCAGGATCTGGTGTTGCCCTCGTCGAATTCGAGCACCAATGCGAGGACTTCAAGAGGATCATACTCCAGTTGAACTCAGATCTAGACAATCTGGAAGATATTGTGTCGATGGGTGGATTTACTCCCGCGCCTTCCATGAGCCCGAGGTCATTGTCGCCGCGATCAGTCCTGGCTGCAGCCCAGGATAAATATGATTGTATCTCCAGCAATGCTACGCCGACCCCGAGAGCTTACAGCACTCCTCACACGATGGAACCTGCTCCGTCACCGGCGCATACCGTTGTTCGATTGCCGCCGACGTTTGGACTGCTTCCTACGCCACGCCTTACCCCCCAGCCCAGTGCTGCTCGCGAGCCGTCCCCTGGATTGGCTAGCCTGTCGCACTGTTTTGGCAGGAGCTCTTCGATGAGCTTGGCAATGGGCGCAGCTGGCAATGTTCAGATGGACAGGTGGCCAACTACGTCGTCACCGCAGAATTACTACACGGCAACACGTCGATCTTCGCTTGCCAACTCGGTCTCAACACCGTCTTCACCCGAGTCCATGATATCGGACACGTCTCGAACGTCTCGCTCTTCCTCAATCTCATCGGCTTCATCGCTGACTAGCGCGCCGCACACCAAGTTGGATGTGCTGGCGCGCTGCCGTTCCGCGAAGCTGTGCAGTGAGAGGTACGCGCTGAGGCCAACTATCGCGTCGGTCCCTGAAGACTATGAAGAGAACTTGACTTCCTCCCCCGAGTCATACACCGGACCGGTGAGCGACTTGAAAGGCATGTCGCTCGAGACACTCACAACCAAGAAAGAATGCGAGATCGATGATGCCACCAACGACGCAGCTCGAGCTCTCCAGGAACTGCATGACAACTGGCGCCGCTCGCATGCTACGCAGCAGCTGGCAACATCGGCTCCCAAGGTCGGTTCTAAGCGAAGCCGTCCAATCTCAGTTGATCACGGCCTTCAGGAGAATGTCCGTGGGATGTTGCGTGAGCAGTACACCTCTGTAGGCTCCGATGATAGCTACCAGGTGCCCCTCCCAACATCCTCGCACGATGGCAGAAAGCGAATTTGTTGCTCAGCAGAGGCTGCTCAGTACAGCATTCCGTCTATGCATCCTGCGATGGGAGGATTGGGAGGTCCCGGAATGTGGGCCGGCATTTTGAATTAAGCGATGGCTTGTCGTGCAATGGCACATTTAGGCAAGTCCATCATCATTATCACTATCACTATCATTTATACTTTCCCTTTCTCTTTTTAAAATAATCTGGAACATCAAATGTCTTCTGTCAGGGGGTGGGAAGAGGTCTTGATACCACTGCGCTGTGGCATGTCCAAACCGATAGATGGCTTGGACGATAGCCCAGGGCTCGGGGCTGAAAAGCGCGCTATTGCGTTTTGCATGCATTGGGAAGGTGTCATTTTGGGCTCAAATAGGTTTCTGCATGGGATGGAATTCGGCGGCTGAACTGTGTACGATGAAGTGTGAAATAACTTTTGCTTTTCCTGTTCGAACAACCATCTGGCGGAGTTGATGGCTTATGATGAGGAGAGCAAGCGTCTTCTACGAGGCGTTCGAACGAAGTATGCCTTGCATACTTCGTGGCAGCAAACAAGAGACAACCGGATTGGCGAGAAAGCGCGGTAGGCGCCAAAGCTGCGAAAGCAGAGCAGGCAGCCAGCTTCGTTAACGACCCCGGGACATCTCGAGTTTTCTGCCGACACGAAAGACCTGCACTGGACAAGATGAGGGCTGGTCCATAACTTCTCGATTTCCTTCAATACGGGGCCATCTCGAGGAGCGGACCGGAATACTCCCTTGGCAGCAACAGCAGCAAAAGAGCTCTCGAGCTTAAGCCGTTCGCTACCCAGCAAAGCAGAGCAATTCAAGATTTAGGCAAAAACAAAACTTTTAGATTTGAGAGTCGATGACTTCCACGTGTTCCTGGTACCCACAGGAACAGACCTCTTGAGATTCCATAAGATTTTACAACACTGCAATCGTCCGAACCTCTGCGTCCAGCATCACGCTATTCGATACAGAGTCGAACAAGCTGAATTGAGCCCGTGAAAATCGAATACCGTCCACTTGTCCGCAATGCCACATCACGAGAGCCGCACACAACTGCTCCGTACCCACGTACACCCAGGAGAGCAGAAACTCACTCCCCACACTCACAAGTCACAACCGGGAGTGCTTACCCAACCATTCGGCCGGGCAGAGCTTTGCCAAACAGAGCTCAACTTCTTGGTTCGTCCGGTCACGCGGACCTTCAGTTCCCTCAAGCCGTTGCCATCGCGCTGTACTGGGTATCCCGAGTGAGTCACCCCGAGAAAAACTCACCATCGTCTCCGTTATAGGACAAGGTCGGGCGCCCGCGCATTCATGAAAGAAGTCCACCCCCTGGCTCGGGGCCAGACGCTTCTGCGGCACCTGACAGCACGCATCTGACCTGTTCCGGTCTCGTCATTGTGGGACCGCACCTGGCTCTTTGTGGGCGTGAACCTTCGTGCTTGGATTGCTAGAGTGTGTTCACGAGAGTGCTTTGAGCCCACAGATGATGGCAAGAGTTTCCCGTACCAACGCATCACCACCCAGAACAGGGTACTTAGACACAAGCAATCATTGTTGACTACGCATTTTAGTAACCTTTCTCTTCATTGCTCTTCAAAGAGTCTTTTTGGGGCCTTCAAGAAGGTATGTGCTTCCTAATCACCAACGTGAAGCTGATGTCCGGGTAGAAGGCTGTTGGTTGCTTGAATGCCAAGACCAACCAAATCCTGTTATAGATTCCACATACATAAACTCCATTGAATGGGTAAGTGTTCCCCGCGGTTTGTGAAGGGTCTTGTCCATCGGAGTACCGCCGGGCCTCCGCTCTGCCTCTATACTTGTCAGCTGATGGGTGGACGTGCGAGCAGGCAGACGAGTGGGTCTACATCGTGTCCGTAATCCTTCCTGTCATCCATCCCGAATGTCTCAGGAAGGAGGAAGAATTCTAAGAAACGTGTCGTGTCATATTCACAAAGTAGCTGCGTGTGTCAGAGCGGCAACAAGTGTTGCCACTGCTTTCTTCTGCCAGGCTCCTGCGCCCTTGTACCTCGTGGTGAGGATAGGGGAAACTGTCCCAACTTAATTAGGGACGTAAATTTTCCTCGGATTCCAAAAGCTCACATCGACATAAGCGCTACGTTTTTCTGTCTCCTGCATCCATCCCATGCGGAGTATCTCTTGGCCCAAGCCGGATGGTCCGGAGGGGGGCTTCAAACGTGCGTTCGATGCTGGCCCTCCCCCTCACGCAAGTCAGACGGCAAGAATGCAAGATTTGGCAACACCTCATTTTCTTCACAGATCGAGATCTTGGGGTGGAACGCTACTGCTTACCTGGGAAAGTTGTGCTTGAGCAGATACGGCCTGCGAGGGCGGCTAGCCGAAGTGACTGGGCGGGAAGTCTGTAGCCGCGAGACTTGACCCCTTCTGGCCCCGGCGAGTGCTTCGCGCATTGAGACATTGGTCGGCGAGCTGAATGTGGCAGGTTGGTTAAAGTAAATGAAGTGACGAAACTATCCGTCTTACTGCTGCTGTGATGTGGTTGTCTGTGCGTCTCTGCCTCTATCTTGAGTTGATTGTTCGTAGTTCGGCCATGCTCTCATTGGGACATGGAAATGATGTGACTCTTCCAGGAGGACAGTGCAGAAAGGGGAGTGTGGAAAGGTCCCCTTTTCCTGATGCCTGTCATTCCGATGCCACGTCTTGATCGTCTTGACCGTCTTGTCACCAGGACATGCTGCCAACTCAGGGGCCAAGGCACGCGCGCCCTGCTGTCACGAGAGATGACCCCTTTTGAGGGGAATTCAGGGGGGTTGTTCAGCACACTTCTCCTTGCTGTTAACCCGTGCTCGTTCTCATCTTGCTCACGATACACCCTTCGAGCACGCCCTGCTGTTGACACTGTCTGGGCCAGCCTCCTATGGATCAAAGCGATCAGACCAATCTTGTTATCACAGTCCTCATCCTGAAGACAACCACACTCTGGCTAGCAGGAACTAGATTTTGTTCAAGGAGAACGGGCTGATGAAACAAGTACATGAAACCTCCGCTCGTCCAGCTTTGCCATCATCTCACCTCAACGCTTCTGAAGTTAGCTGCTTTAGATGTACACAGCAGTTCCTCAAATTTAGCCATGCCTCTGTTTTCGTGAAAGTCTAGATACTCAGCTAGATTTCTTGTGAGTGTCCAAGGTCAGAGAATGCATAGGCCTGGAGCAGGACTCGCATAAGACCAGTGCACAGCAAGTTTTGAAGCAGTTGGTCAACGAGAGTGTCTGGATTGAATAATTCAAATACCAAGCTGGTACAGAATCCCAGAAAGCCTGAAAATTGACTCAATGATCTCACGGGTCTACGAAACTAATCTTGGTGATCAGGCCTTGAGCAGAGGCCAGAACTTTGTGTGGTTATCTGGCTTTCACAAGTATGCTTTGCAAGTGCAGCTGCATGAACAAACTCGTCCGGAACCATCGATAGCAATGCGCGATCTTTGGCTGGGACAGTCAAAAATGGGTGTGGTATGTGAGCACTTCCCTGGAAATGCTGAAGCCATTGATACAGCGAGACGGGAAATATGATCATTGTAGTTCACGCAGGGGCTATTGAAGCAATTGAATCCAGGTTGTTGATCAACTATCGAAGATGTAGTCTAATTGAAGATGGAAACAGATCTGACCGAACATGACAGGAGACATGCCGCATGCCGAATCAGACTGCCGACCTCACCGGTCATTAGGATCTTCGCAAAGTATCTGCCATCCACGTTTTCAACAACCTCACCGTGAAAATGAAGGGCCTGAACCAGAAGTCAGGAAGATGTTCCTCACCAAAGGCAATCTCCCAAGACACTCAAGGGCATCAAGTCAGCATGAAGCTGTGCCATGCTGTATCAGAGACGGAAGGAAGCGGAAGCATTCTACCAGCCACCACCGCCAGTGGAGGCACCACCAGTCTCCCAGCCACCAGAACCAGCAGCAGTGGTATCACCACCACCGCCCCAGGCGTTTCCAGGGTCACCACCACCAGCAGAGGTCTCACCGCCACCCCAAGCATTGCCAGCATCACCACCAGCATCACCATCGGCATCGCCTCCCCAGCCGCCACCGGAATCACCACCTCCAATGTCCTCATCCTGCTCAGACGGAAACTGGAGATTCTCAAGCTCATCACCCTCCGGCATGTATTGCTCAAGGAACTCAGGGACCTTCTGCTTCGTCTCTAGCAGCGTACGGACCAGGATGGGAGCCAGAGGCTCATCGCGCTCGGTGTAAAAGGATGTTGCCAGACCGCGGTTACCAATGCGACCGGTACGACCTTTAGGAGGTTAGGTACCAAAATCCAATAAATGAGAGCAGACGACTTACCGATACGATGCGTGTACTCCTCAATTCCACCATGATCCAGGCTTGGAAGATCGAAGTTTATAACGTGGCAGACATTGCGAACGTCAATACCACGAGCAGAGACGCCAGTGGCAATCATAATTGGCATAGTTCCTTTGCGGAACGCGCGCATGGCATCCTCGCGCTCAAGCTGAGTGCGATCAGCGTGAAGAGAGGTGCACGGCAAGCCCCGGTTGAAAAGGAAGTCGTCAAGCTCATCCGCGGTGCGCTTGTTGTTGACAAAGATCAGGGTGCGCGCCGGAGGCATAGAATTGAGCAGGTCCAGCATGGCCTGACGCTTCATAGAAGGATCAGTCTGCACAATGGTCTGAACGATGTTCTCGTTGGCTCGGCCAGCACGGCCAACACGGAAACGAACGTGCTCAGTGGCCAGGTGAGTCATTGCGAGCTCACGCACACGCTTGGGGAAGGTCGCCGAGAAAAGCAAGTACTGAATGTTGCCCTCTTCCTGCTCTGCGTTACAAGTCAGTAAATAGGGCTGAGGAAAGGACGATGCGCAAAAGGCTCACCGCCACCACCGAGAATCTTGTCGAAGTCCTCCTTCCAGTCATCGTGAAGCATCTCATCAGCCTCATCAATGACCATGAACTTGAGGCGACGCAGGGTCAGGTTCTGCGGGCGGTCCATGAAGTCGATGAGACGACCAGGCGAAGCAATAAGGATATCGCAGCCCTTGCTGAGCTGGTCAATCTGGTCGCGAATGGGACCACCACCGTAGATGACGCAAGGTCTTAGCATGCTCCGATAGCAGAACTTGCGCGCCTCCAGGAAGATCTGAATGGCAAGCTCACGAGTGGGCACCACGATGCAGACAAGAGGCTCGGCGCGAGCAGGTGGGTCGATTCCAGGTCGATAGGTCGCTGGGTTTGGACGGGGCGCAGCAAGCTTCTTTGCCTTGCCCATGAGCTTGTTCAGAATCGGAATCAGATACGCTGCCGTTTTGCCCGATCCTACGAGTTTTGTCAGCCAAAAGTCATGTTTTGCGCTCGTGAGAGGAATATTTTACCAGTCTGAGCGATTCCGATGACATCGTGACCACGAGTGATGGCGGGCAGGCAGTACTTCTGAATGGGGGTTGGAAGACGGTATTGTGAAAGCTCAACGTTCTTCGCCATGGCCGGGTGCAGACCAGCTTCAGTGAAGCGCATGATGGGGTGGATCTGAATGGGACCCTCCTGCTCGAGCTCAACCGGGGCCATGCTAGAAGACTGTGAGCTAGATTCCCCAGATCAGAGAGGCAAGCAGTGTGGACTTACCTGGAGAAGTCGATGCCTGTGGGAAGTTCGCGCTTGTCCGCAGGGCCGAAGAGCTCTTCCTCGAGCTCTGGAAACTCTGGGCCGAGGTCGCCCTCTTCGCCGTCCCAGTGATAGACGCGCTTGCTGCCATCAAATCCTCCGGCACGAGCGTCGGTGAATTGCTCGTAGTCGTACTTTTGAGAAGGGGCCCATCCGTCGGCAACACCACCCTCGTCAGTGGAGCCACCAGAGGTAGGATCGCCGTCCTGAACACCAGTCGCATTGTTTGCAGAGCTGCCTTCGGCCCGAGGGCGGCCATTGGCGTCGGGGAGGGCGTCGGCCATAGCAGCCGTACCGAAAGAGTCAGCGGGAGGCTGTTGGGAAGAGCCCCAGCCTGAGCCGGAGGTGTCCTGAGTTCCCCAACCAGAAGACATTTTGGCTGATGAAAGCTGGATTATCTATTTGAAGAAGTATGAGCACACATGAAAGCCGGAAAGCAAGGGAAAGGATGATTGGGAATCGCAAAGTTACTCGAGACTGGACGATAAGAACAAAGGGAACAAGAGTTGCTCAAGAAAACGCGAGAGGCGGAGAGAAACAAGGGATTGCTTGACAGGTGAGCAGACGAGTGTGAGGGTGACAACTTACCGGAAGTGACAATCGCTCAAGGCGCAGTGGCAGATGCACGGCTTGAAGAAGGGTCAGACCAAAGAGCTGCAGAGGCTGTCAGTAGGATGCTGATAAACGTAGGTGGTGAAGGCAAGCTGCTATGGAACGAAGCTGCTGAGAAAAAAATGGAGGGACACGCAATTGACCTTATGTATGAAGCACCTCGACGGGTGGTCGTCTAGGTACAGATGGATCAAGGAGATGTTCGAAGATGGGCCCGCTTTTCCGCAGAGGAGGCGCGATGAAAGCCTCTTGTGAAGGAAATGGGGGAAGGGGAGGGGTACAGGTCAAGTGTTGCAATGTGTGAGGTAGAAGAAATGTGAGAGAAGGTGGAAGGGTGGCCAAAAATGCGTGAAGGTATGTGCTGAGAAAGAGGTTGACGCGTCTCAGGGTAAGGCAGAAGGAAGCCAAAGCGAAAGCGTACCTGGAAGGTGGGCAACGTGCCTGCAGGTAATGTTGGAAGGTGGGGGAAGAAGAGGAGAGGCAGGCACAGAGTGCAGTTCTAGACACGACTGCCTAGGTAGGAAAGACAGGACTGCGGAAGGGTGGCGTGACACAAACAGGATGATGCCTTGACAGGTGTGCGAGTAGTCGCTGGGTCTGCGAGGCAAGCGGGCCACCAGTAGTTGGGACGTCTTGCTCTGGGAATTTGTGGTTGGGGAAACTTGTGCAGGCCAAATGACCATTGCAGCCGTTGGTACTGACTGAAGATGCAGGAAGGAAACGCGCAGTGTGCATTACAAGTATGCTGAGGTTGATGGGGAGGGTAGACAGAGATGGACGAGACGGACCCTGATCTGGTGATGCAGAGGGTGGATGCTAGTGTTGAGGGTGAGGGTGGGAGGAACACTTGCCCACGGATGCTGACCAGGAGAAGAAGACAAAGCATTGCTTACCTGAGCCTGATGACCGAGAATCAAAACAAGACCAACAATGCTCGAGGCGTGATGTCTTGTAACTTCTTGAGGGCGAAGGCAGAGTCTGTTGTCGGTGAGAGGGGAGGTGGGGAGGAAGGAAGAAGGCACGAAGTGGTCAACGCGAGCTGGAGCAGCTTTTTGTGTGCAGCTGTAATGGTACTGGGAGTGTTTACGGTCAGTGTACGCAAACAGGTGGCCTGTCGAAAGCTAGTAGCTGCAGACGCGAAGGTGAACAGCTTCCCCGGAGGCAGGTAGGTTTGAAAGAGAGGGTTTGGAGGGCCAGCGAGTTGGGTGTACAGGGGTCTGGGGGTGAGAAGAAGGCTTTGGCTTTTACCTACCTGAGAACGAAGATACAAATGTGATTTTTCAGGGCCTCCTAAAGTTGGGCAATGAGGCTGAAAGACAGCAGGAGCCTCAGGGGTTGAGATATGGGGGAGTGACCACAGAGGAAAGTATGTCCCAGGCTGGTGCGTCCACTTTGTATGGAAGGTTACCGAGGAACAGATACCTTTGATGTCTGTCACCCTTTATGCCGAGACACGACCAATCAAGCCTTTGATCAAAGATTTTGAGAAGAAAAGATGGTCTCCGAGGATAGGACGAGGTCGGAAAGAGTATCGTGCTCACTGTTACAGAGGACACACCTTCGTGCTGGGAGAGGCAGTTCGATGCGATGGGAGAGTACGGTGCTGCAGAAGGGATGACCATGCGGCAGAACCGAAGAATTACCATGGAACAAGACGCGGCTTTGCACCTTCTATCTGGGGTGTGAGTTTTCGAAGAAATAAATGTTGTTGACACCAAGACCTCGAACCCATATGAAGAAGGCCGTAAGCTGCGCAGGATTTGAAAACAGACAGGAGCTTTGGAATCAAGTCTGCATTATATGACACAAGAACACACAATCGAAATGATGGAAACAAACACAACACTGTTGAATGCAATTCCACATAAAAACAGGATACGCGTACCTGGTGGCGTGAACATCTATGTAATGCCAAACGCCAACTACCATTTACAGTGAAAATGGCCGTCAGACATGCGGCAGCATACTGCTGTGTCGTCTTCAACCCGATCAACAGATCACCAGTCCAATTCCGCAAGCTCGTCATGTTCATATCCCTTAAAGCCCTCCTCAAGGGCCTTGGACAAGTCCGTGGCCGCTCGTCCCGCCAACCCACCTTCCATTCGAGCCTGAGTGGTTTTCTTCTCTATAGTTGCCTTCAGAGACCATAGAGCACGTTGCCTCGACTCGGTATCCGCGCAGATCTCCCCATCCTGCGGCGGGCCAAACAGCTGAAGATATCCGAACGGGTTTGGCCCCTCGGGCAGTCTGTAGACCTGATGCCAGTACTGGGCATCAGTCCACGGCTCGATTGGGGGCGGCTTCTGCAACCCCAGCTGGATGAATCTGGCAAGGGCTGCCATTTGGTGCGCGTAGGCTGACCCGCCCTTGTCCGCACCAAAGGTCGTCTTGGGCGCCGAGCTCCAGCCTTTGCCCGCAGCGGCGGTGGATGATGCGGAAGCATTCCTCCAGCCCATCATCGCGATGAACGCATCCAGCGTCTTCGTCCACCCGCCGGCAACGTCGAGCAGCTGGTCAACTGCAACGTCGAGCAGCCAGTCCATGAACTTGAGTGCGTCATCCCTAACCTCGGCTGAGAGGTGTAGCATTCCTAGACGGACCCATTTGACGACCTTATCCGCGTGTGGTTGGACTTCGAAATACGGAAGGGTCTGGAATAATCTCAGGAGGCTGCTGCGAATCGCCGACGAAGTATCGGTGATTAGAGGTAATAACTTGTCGAGAAGAACATATGCGCCGACAGGGTTCTTCGGCGGTGTCGACGTGAGCTGGCTGACGAGGTGGGATAGGGCCTCGCGCCGTTGCTTGTCATTCCGAGAGGTAGCTAGTGACAGATTGTGCTTAAATAAAGCTACATCGTCAGGAGCGGTCTCCGAAAGGGACTGTTGGTTGACGACGATGGCTATAACCGGTGTCAGTATCAGCATCAGTTACCCCGGCTACCATTGTCCCGTAAATGATTTTGCCTGTGAACACAGCCAAACAGAATATGGCCCCATCGCTGCAAAAAGAAACCGTATTGAAGCTCGTTTTCAACCGGTTGGCTGTCCATCAGAGACTGGCATTTGGTAGCCTCATGGGACGGTGGCTCCTCGGGAGTCCACTCCTTGAGCTTTTCCCCTCGTGCCGGTTTGGGGTGAGAAGTGCCTACATTTTGATTGGAAGCTCGTATCTGTAAAATTTGCAGACTTCGGCTTTGTCTTTCCAACCTTCAACTTGGGTTTCTGCACTCATGTTAGGGCTGGTGGATCATATAATCTCTGGGCGCAAGACATACCTGAAAGTCCTTCTTCTTTTCCTTCTTTTTCCTGGTACTTGAGCCCATTTTGACTTCATTCAAACAAAATTAGCTTCTGAGAGCTTGCAAGACTTCACGCCAGGGGAGTTCAGCTCAATTGATAAGAATTTTCAGGATCTTGACTTACCTTGTTGTTGCAGAGAAATCTTCAGTGAGGTTGAGAACAGATCCAAATTGGGGAAAGGCGGTGAGGGTCCAGAACGGGCAGGAAATGCGCTTGGGGAACCTGGGAAGCGCTCCCGAGGGTGCAACTCGGCCGCCTCGATGTAAACAAAACAAGCCCCCACGCAGTCTGGAACCTACTTGCGCAAGACTCGTTCTCGAGTTATTATCCCGCGACAGTTAGCTCGAGCTACTACCTCGAAAAATGGCAGATATGAATACAGTACGCAGAAATCTCAAATAACTCAACCACTTGCCCAAACGACCGCTACTCGCAGCGCTAACCCCTGCCCGCCCGACTCGCAGAGCAACGGCGCCGATGCGCTCGAAGAGACCCTCAGCCGGCTGTCCAAGAAACCTGGCGTGAAGGCGACTATCGCCCTCGACCGAGCCTCTGGCGCGATCCTTAAGACAGCTGGACAAATCTCGTCGTTGCGAACGTCCAAGTCCCAACAGCAGCAACAAGATTCACAATCAACAGCCGCCGCAGCCAGCTCGCTTTCCGCCTCTACCTCCGATGTCCCCGCCTCATCTGGAAGCGCCGTGGCTGCAGGGACGAGCAGCGAGACGCAAGGAGCCGAGGAACTGGCGTCGATGGTGTGGGCTTTCGTGAACTCGGCCGGCGGGCTGGTGCATGGCCTGGATACGGAGGTAATACCACAATCTCAGGGGCAGAAGATGCGCACGGGGCTGACACCCAGACCAGGATGAGCTGAAGCTGCTTCGAGTGCGCACCAAGAAGCAGGAGCTTGTTATTGTTCCGGACGCGAAGTATCTGCTGATCGTAATCCACGAGACACCGGCGGCTTGACCGGACGGCTCAGACAGATTGTGGTCGCCGACACGGCGGCCCGTCTATAGACGCGAGATCGCAAGGGGATCACCTGGGGCTCCTGGCACTGGTCGAGCCTGCCACGCCCGACACACCGCTCATTCTAGCTGAATCATCTACTCATAACAAGACCGCTTTCGAGCACACCGACAGCGCAGCACAGAGAACGAGAGTGCACGTTCTAGCGGCCGCCGTTGCCTGCATAGCTTGCAATGGGTAGACAAGATTTCGGCACAGATTCTGCAGGTCGTCATCTGATGCGACCATAGATCTGATAAATCTCGGCTCATATCTTGACGTCCCTTGCTGCCACAGCCCGTCAATATCGGTGGCAGCCGAAATCACGCACACCACATATAGTACAGTATACAAGGACAAAGTACCGCAGAAACAGGCGTCGAGAAGACCAAGGGCTGTAACAGACCAGTGGAATGACGACGGATGTTGATGTGCAACAAGCAAGTCGGAAATCACACAGGTCACACAAGCTGCAAATTGTCTTCCGACCGACATCTAAGCACGACAGGGCCATGTGTTCGCAAGGACAGCCAACCTTGTGGTGTATATAGCTCCCGAGGTGGATTGGAGATTGTCAGCGAGGAGGCCTGGGTGGGCATTAAAGCTTGGCCCTGGCCTGCCTGGGTGATTGACGGTCGGATCGGGCCTTGGCAGAGCATGGGCTGGTGGAGCACCTCTGAACGCCACACTACACAGAACAGCTGTAGCTGGTGGTGACCCCAGCAGAAAACCTTGGAAAACTTGGAAGACTGGTGTCAACCATTCCATTGATAGTTAATAGTGCCCGACTGGCGGTGACTTTGCCAGCATCCGAATGGCCAAGGACCAACGCCGTCGCATCAGATTTCTAGCTTGTCAGCCAGCACACGACCGTAATTAGATGACAGACACCGGAAACCTGGAAATTGATCTCGAAGTCTCAGCGTCGTATGGGCTGCACGCGGGCAGCACACCTAATCTTGCTTTGCATGCTTGGACCTTGTGAAAGCTGCAGGGTGAACTCATGGCAGCCCAGGCATCGGCTAGAGTAGCCAGGGAACGCCTGCTGACGTTCCGGTTGGTGAGAAAACGGCATGTGTATCAGTTAGACGATATCAGAGCCGGATGTTAAACCCGAGAGCCTGGCCAGAGGCAGTAAAGTAGAGGAGTGCATTTTCATAATTCCAACAGGTCCAGCATAACTATGATTCCCAATTTCTTTGCACATCACCGGGAGGGTTACTTACTTACGTCCAGTCGGTCACTCAATCCTTTCGGGCGTTCCGCTGTCGCTTGCATCTGTTTCTCCCCGCGGCTGTCAAGTCATCGTCGTTCGTCTCTTGAATGGCCAGATCCAGTAATTGGCCTTCGCATGACGTCCTTGCTCGCTCTCGTTATTATCCTCGTCATTATTTATGCGTCAGACCTACAGGGCGACATTGAAACTGCTCGGAGAACAAGCAACTATTCATCGGCAGTGCAATCCACAACAGCCCTCATTGCCACATTTTGTCACCGTCATGCCCACATAGAAGCAGCAAGTCGACTCATGAATTAGGCCATCTGCATTTGCAGCCTCTCGGTGCCGCCCGGCGTTGGAAGATGCCCTCGCTATCGTTCTTCAAGAAGCGAAAGTCTCGTGATCACCAGAGCAACCCGAGGAACTCCGTTCAGGACGACAGCAGACCAGACGCGGCTGAAGCGCAGCCAGGACCCAACGCGCGTGAACTGGACCTAGCCCAAACAACGGGAGAACCAAGCGTCGCCGGGACGGGAGCAAGCGGTCACAGCAGCGGGACCGGTGCACTGATAGCGTCGCCAAAGAGCCCGAAAAACGTGCCCGGGGAAGACGAGAAGACCAGCGCGAGGCTCGCGCGGAGGAGTTCGACTAAGGAGCTCATCCGTGGGTTCCTGGGCCACTCGTCTCGTGGCAGCCGCAGGGACCTCGACACCGGTAGGTCGAGTCCCAGCTGGACGCCCTCGCGAAGCGCGGCCTCGACGCCTCTGCCGGAATACCATCCTCCAAGGAGCGAGCCTGAGCATGAGCATGAGCATGAGCATGAGCATGAGCATGAGCATGAGCATGAGCATGAGCATGAGCATGAGCATGAGCATGACCCCGAACCCGGGCTTGAGCATAAGCTTGGACACGGGCTCGAGCATGAACGTGAGCCTGACCCTGAGCCCAAGCCTGTTAGTGCAATAAGAGCAGCAGCAGCAGCAGCATCTGCATCTGCAACAGCAGCAGAAACGCCAGCACAACCATCGCCGAAGCTGCGTAAGAATCCCAGCCAACGACCACGCCCAGTCAGTGCCATCGTTGCGACCCCAGACACTGGAGGCAGCCTGCCGAGCCGTTGGAAGTCACAGAGGCTAAAGAGGCTGCAGAGCCTCGCGTTCAGGTCGCGCGAGAAGAAAGACAAGGACAAGAACAAGACAGAGACGCCACAAGTAACGGTCACACCAGCCACAGCGGTAAGTCAACCAGACCGTTCATTTCTCCGCGTGTGTCTCTCCCCTCATGCCACCTGCCACCTGCCACCCACCGCTCCAATACAGAGCAGAAGGCCAGCGATCAGCGACCACAGAGAGACCCAGACCCTGGCCTCCCGTCGTCAGTCCGAACCCCACATTCCAAGGTTCTACCCCAGATTATCAGCCCATGCCGACGGAGACTTCCACAGCACTACACAAGGCCGTGGTCCCTCCCGCTGTCGCCGATTGAGTTTTTGGAGGGTCTCTTTTCTCATTTTCTCCATCGGGCCTCGGGAGACGTGATTTATTCCCGTTTCCTGCATACTGTACATGAGTCTGACCACCTCCTCGCGTGACCATCTGTCTGCCCGGACATAGATTTTCCTTTCCTCCTGTTCCTGCATCCAGATCTCTGAATCGTACGATGCAGAGCGCCTCAACTCTTCCCTTGTGTGAATCTTATTGTTTAGCTCCCACTCTTGGACTTTCCTTTCTTCGCCTCCTGCATGTGTTCCCTGAAGTCAATTGCCCTTGACTGGATTAATTCAATCTGACCCTGCATCGTGGCTGACGTACATCTCCTTTTCTCCAACTCGGCAGACATCAACCTCTCCCTCACAACATTCAGCAACGGCATCCGGCTCCTTCTCTCCAGGATCACCACGTTCTCCTGTCAACTCAGACAAGCCATTGCCATCTCCCCCTCCCGAACATCAAAGCACCCCAGGGACCACCACTTTCAGCCCGCCCCTGAAGCTCAACCGCATCATGGCAACCCTGTCTGACCAGGACATCGAGAAGCTCTTCTCGGGTGCCCCGCAGTTCTTCGCGCGGGCTGAGGGGCACTACACCGGCGCGCCACATCCCTCTGTCGCCTTCCCATGGGACGAGGCATTGACCATCAGAGACCTGACCGACCACACCCAGATTGACGATGCAGCTTGGGGGTGCATCACCGCATGGCCCCACATCACCCGCGATGTCGACAAGGGCCCATCAGCCTCAACATCCAAGAGAGTGGCCGCCAAACGTCGCGCCCACTTCTTCCCCAGGTGCAGGGAAAGACCAAACATGCTCAGCATGCAAGGGCTTGAGAAGGGCACAATGGGATACCAGGCTGCGCTGGAACTGGGTGTCTCGGATTCTCTCAAGGAGGAGCAGTGGGGGTTCGGCAGCCTGGGCGCCAAGGACAAGGTCATTATCGAGTCCAGGCAGTCCGCGCTGACCTCCAAAGACGGGTTGAGGAGGATGGATGAGACCACAGTTCTCGACCATCTGATGAAGAATGCGCAGCGGTATCAGGAGCAGCACCAAAAAGACAAAGCTACATGTCACGAATTGTTCCAGGAACTCTTCACTCATATTCTGCACCTGCCGAACCGGTCACTCACGGACCCCTATAGCCTGCCTGTCCAGATCATGGCTCTGCTTAAGGTCCTTGCGGCGCCGAATGTTTGGATCGACTTTTCGCATGTCGAGTGGAGGATACGGCTAGGCCAAATTCTGTGGGGGACCCCCGATGACGACGACGAAGATAGTGTAAGTGATGGTGCATCTATTACGGATGCGGAGGATGCCAAGGGCCTGCATGAGGAGAGATACTGGCTCTTGCTGCAGATCTTGCTTGCTTGCGAGCTGCTCGTGCGCCTGGACGCAATCACAGAGGGCGACGAGCTTCCGGAGGATGTGAGGCGCTCGGATGTCTATCGATTTGAGCGGGACGCCAATACCTCCGTGAAATGGTCGCTACATCTGGCCCGAGCATGGTTGGAGAATATTGAGATCACCAAGACGAAACCATCAGGAGAACAAGAGCCGCCCAAAGGCTGGCTAGCGAATCTTACGCACAAGATGACACTGACTAGTGATCGTCCACATTCCAAGCACCACGATGCTCATAAACAACACAAAGAGCAGTCCATATACGTCATGAAGGGAAAGTACTGGGAGAGGCAGGTCCGCGGCCTGACACATTTCGCGAGGAGGCTCAAGTGGCCGGAACTCGAGAGACAGGCATCGCTCATTTCCGACAACTGCCGTGCGGTAACGGAAGGAACGCCTCTTAACACGCCGTTGCAGACCCCTTTATCGACAAGAACAAACAAAACAACGTCGTCGTATTTCACAGCAGCGAATAATGATGGCTCCCTTGAGAGGAAGGCCTCACGGCGGCAGAAGGTCGGCGCAGCGCTGCATCCCGCTGGCTGGCTGTCGAAGAGTTATGTGTCGGGGTTGATGCTTCCAGGTGAAGGGCTTTACCACTTCATCATGTCGACTTTAATCGAGAATGATGTGACCGCGATGACGAGGCTTGGGCCGATGGCGAATCTCTGCGGGGGATTCATGTACCAAGGAAAAAGCTTTTGGAGCACGGCCTGCGTGGTTGGACGGGTCCTGGCTGCTGGAAAGGGTGCTGTAGAATGCATGGGGTGGATATCGAGCGATGTCACGCCCCTTGGTCTGGGGGATGGCTGGGTCGATGTCGACATTGAAGACATCCCTGGTAAGTTTTCGATATTAGGACCCCTTCCTTCACCGCAGTGAACTGCCTCGGCGATAGCTTGTGTCGAAGATTGTTAAATGCTGACAGAATCTACAGAGGATGTCAAACGCACTGGTAAACAAGCGAGGCTTTGGGGCAAGCTCGCGATCGAGCGGGAGTCCTCTGTCCTTGGAGAAGGCTCTGAGCAAGACTCCATTTTACCCGCCGACTTCATCATTCCCTTCGAAAACAATTACAAGTCTCCACCGCCTACAATCAGTGTCGAGCTGAGGTCACTTATTTTGTCTGAGCCTCTTGATTCGGTCCAGACGACACCGACACTGGAAATCGCAACCCCATTCTCTGACTGGACCACTCCCTTAGAGATGAAGACATATACGCCTACAATCACCTTCAACGTCACCAATTGGGAGGAGGACGATGATATAATGGTTACAGTTCCTGTGGCCAAGGATGTCTACTTCGTGACAGCCCACCCATGCGTCCCTTCGCAACATGTCAGGATTCTGAAGTCGCCATCCAGTCCTACTATCCAGCAGTTCGATCTTTCAGGCCCGTTTGCGCCTGGTACTGGCAAGCAATCTGGCCATGCCAAGATCAAATGTGAGTTTTCCAGATACCACCTAAAGTGATACTAAAGAAGAAACACCGGCTGACAATTCTTGAGGCCACCCACTTCACAAATACTATACCTATACCGCGATCCACCTATCCGATCTCCTCAACAAACCCAATTGGACGCTGGAACAGCTACTAACCGATGCCTCGTCCAACTTTGCCCCGAGTATCGCCCCATCATCCAGCACCGACAAACCGCCTCGTGTCCTTGTCATCGACGCCATGACTAACTTTCTGCCGCAACCGGAGGCACATGAGATTCCCCTGTCACCAGCCATTAGCAGGGCCAGCACCAACCAGAGCTCGTCGAGCCGACACTCGTCGCTGAGTAGTGCCAGCGGGCGTGGCGGCCCTGACATGGACATCTCAGGAATGTCACCCGATCGGGACGGCAAGAACAAGGAGCGGGACCGGGAGAATAATGGGAAGGGCACGACCGAACAGAAAATGCATTCCGAGACTAGGAGGCGGCAGTTTGGCAGCGACATGGAGATCCTCGTCAGGGCGCTGTGCGCTGAGAGGGGATGGAACGCGCTGATTTCCCGCCGGAGGCGCGGGTGTCTTGCTTGTGCCATCCGTGAGGCCGGCGCACTGGGGTGGAAGGTTGTCATACGGGTTGACTGAGAGGCCCGACGGGGTTGCAATAAGGTTGCTTGTCCGTTTTGGACTGACGCCGTGTACAAGAGTGTTTACGATACCCTGAGCGAGCGAGTTTGATATAGGTTACCCACACGGAGGTCATCTCATGGGAGGTTTTCCCACGAAAAAAAAAATCTGCATCGGCCAGGCAGTTCCCCCCGTGTTTGGGATCTCTGCGCGCTGTACAAGAAGCATTACGCATTTCGGAAAGTTTGGTTTGTAGCATGGATTAGGGTATATCAGGGTCGAAAAATCAGGCAGCTTGACTCGGGAAACATTGGAATGGAGTTTTTGTGCATTGCAAGGAGTCTCGTCATGCGGGATGGATATTTCTCGAAGTGATTCCATCTAAAAGTCGACCTTGAAAGTCTACGCTTCGCCCTGCAATGACCTGCTTGTAAGATGGAATATTGGATCTTGCTATGCATATCTGTCTCAGCCACAACGGGCTTGCGTAACATATGTAAAACTGCAATCTGCGAAAGGAAGAACGCCGCTAAGCCAACGCCATGATCCTAAAGTGTAACTAACGAGTGATGCGGCCATAATCCGTTACACATGTGCTGCCCAACAATTCGTCCATGACCGTGTCACGTAGATGCAAAACCTCCCTAACCGCCACGTCACAGCTCATCAACACCCCACTCCTTCCAGTGCTTCTCCTCCCCAGGCAGCCTGACGCCCTCCCACTCCTCACGCGTGACATTCCTCCACTGCTCAACTGGGATCCAGCCGATATACGCCCGGTCACCAAACCCGCCGACCCAGTACACCTGGTCGACGACGAGGCGCACCCACCCGGACTCGTGAATCCGGTTGCCCGGCAGCCAGTATTTCGCGTCCGGGTGGGCCTTGACGAAGCAGTCCTGCAGCGCCGCGACGTCGGCGCCCGAGGACGACGAGATGTCCTCCAGGTGGCCGAGCAGGCTGAAGCGGGGCAGGTTCGCGGCGCTGTAGGGGACGGGGTCGTAGTGCGGCGGCAGCAGCGCGTCCGCGTCCTCGTCCTCGTCTCCGGACCACCGCAGCCACCACCTGGCAAGCCTGGACAGGGGGTTTTGCGACGATGAGGAGGATGACGACTTGATGCGCTTCGAGGGCGGGTACGGCGGCACCCAGTTGATGCCGATGGACATGTTGCTCCCCGCGGCGACGTTCTTGAAGCTCGTGGCGATCTTGATGGCCAGGATGGTCGGGTTGCCCTCCTCCTCGGCGCCGCAGTCAGCGATGTAGTCCATCATGCCGATGGGGACGCCGCCCAGGTTCGGGGGGCGGTTCTCGAGGAGGGCGGCGCGCGGGAGGCCGTCTGCGTCTTCATTTGGGTCTGGGGCGTGGGCGCCGGTGGAGGAGGATGTGGAGGGGAAGACGGTGGACAGCGTTGCGAGGGGGCTGAGGGCTAGGATGCGTCGGCCTAGCACGGCGGACTCGTAGGAGGTTGGTATCCGTTGTATGTGCTGCTGGTCGGGGTCTTGCGGGAACGTCGGAGGAGAGGAGGGTGGTTCGATGGGAGAAGCTGTGACGGCCTTCAGGGCCGCGATGGCGGAGAGAGACGTTGTGAACTTCATCTTGAGTTGTCGTATCTTGAGGCTCAAGCACAACAGAGTTCTGGAAAACCGGGTGCTGTTGAGGGGTCAATAAGTGTTTAGCTCCGAACAATCTGAAGCACGGAAGCGAACGATGATGAGGGATCGACAACCGTTGAGCCGAGGAACCGGGAAGCCTGGGGTGATTTATCTGATCAATCTAATCTCTTGGCAGTGGCTGTGAGCGAGTCATTACTGGCAGGGATAGGAATGCTCTCGTGATCCTGTGTGAAGCCTACATGTGACGGCTTGGAGTGGCCAGGTCAATAGTGAAAGCTTAGAAGACATGATTGACAGTTGATGGCGTGGGGTTTGACCACAATAGCGCCTCGTTCTTACGATATTGCTTCAGAAAACTTGGGGGTCTTCTGTAGAATTGTAGGGCCCTCTTCGCGCCCTCAACTGGCTGTGGCATGCTGCAGGCCACTTCCTCCCCCTTTCATGTTTCTTGTTTTCTCTTGTGGTGGTCTTGTCTTCAGAGAAATATATAATGCCGACTGCATGTGTTCCTTAATGCCAATCAACTCTGTACCTGGTTGCACGGCTTCGCGAATGCAGCTACCAGCTCCCCAAAGCCCATGCAGGCGGCGGAGCAGAACAGAGCACAGCATGCCTGCCGATGCAAGCTGGACCCCTGAAAATCCCACGTAAAAGTCCCCAGAAATCGTCCGGCAAAGAGCTCTGGTGGCACCACAACAGTAGCGACGGCCCAATTTGTTCTGGTCTTTTTTCCTGCCAACCACCATACCAAGCCATGAATTGATCCTCACACCTCACGTCTTGGAATTGAGTTGCGGGAACACCAGGGGAAGTTGAGAGCTATGGAACAAAAGATGCAGGCCCAGGAGTTCTTCGACCAATGGCTTGCCCAAGCTCAGGCGCGCCTTCGGGAGCCTCCGTATGTGCAGCCCGCCCCTCAATCACGACCATCTTTGGCCAAGCTGACATGGTGTGCGGTAACAGCTTCGATAATGTACCGTTATTCGCCTGGATGGCTCTCTGGCCTTTGATCCTTGTCATCATCGTGGTGTACTTCAAGGGCGAGCACGACAAGCCGATCCGGTATCGAGTGCCCTCCCCCAAGGTTCCTGAGCCAAAGGAAATCCTTCAGAAACCAAATATCAAGGTGCGAGCGACGCTGCGTCGACGTAGCATGGAACCAATGGCTCATTCGTATATTCTAGGTCTCCGGCGCGAGCGCAATCCAGTGTTATGCCCCAGCCACCGGCCAATTCCTCGGATTCGTCAACCCCTCGAGCCCGGCTGCCATCGACCGTGCCATCGACGCCGCAGAGGCTGCACAGAAGACATGGGCCAGTACCAGCTTTAGGGAAAGACGCAAGGTCCTGCGCTCAATGCTGCAGCATGTACTCGACAACCAGGAGGAGATCTGCCGCGTGGCCTGTCTCGACTCTGGGAAGACGATGGTCGACGCCCAGCTCGGCGAGATCCTTGTTACAGTCGAGAAGCTGCAGTGGACCATAGACCACGGCGAGAAGGCTTTGACTCCCAACAGGCGGCCGACAAATCTTCTCATGATGTACAAGAAGAATACTGTCCAATATGAGCCTCTGGGCGTGGTTGCAGCTCTCGTGTCGTGGAACTACCCTTTCCACAATCTCATAGGACCTATGATCTCGGCAATCTTCTCTGGAAACGGTATCTTGGTCAAGGCCTCGGAGCAGACTGCTTGGAGTGCTAGCTACTTCGCGAGTATCGCCAGAGGAGCCTTGATCGCCCACGGACACGATCCAGCCTTGGTGCAGACCGTCGCATGCTGGCCTCAAGTTGCGAACCACCTTACCTCACATCCCAAGATCTCACATATTACCTTCATTGGCTCCCGTCCAGTGTGCCACAAGGTTGCGGAGTCAGCTGCCAAGGCTCTCATCCCAGTTGTCGCCGAGCTGGGAGGAAAGGACGCCTGCGTCGTGCTGGACTCAGCTAAGGGCGACCTCTCCCGAATATGCGAGACACTCCTCCGGGGCACCTTTCAGGCAGCAGGTCAGAACTGCATCGGGATTGAGCGCATTATTGCCACGCCTGGAGTCTACGACAAGCTAGTCGAACGTCTCGAGCCTCGCGTCAAGGCCATTCGCCTGGGCCAAGAAGCTGACATGGGCGCACTGATCTCTGACGCCTCCTTCAGCAGACTAGAAGGCCTGGTCCAAGACGCAGTCAAGAATGGCGCGCGTCTGCTCTCAGGCGGAAAGCGCTACGCCCACCCCGATCATCCCAGTGGCCACTACTTCAGCCCGACCTTGCTCGTCGATGTTACGGCCGACATGGCCATCGCCCACGAGGAATGCTTCGGTCCCGTCATGGTGCTCCTGCGAGCCCCCTCCAACACCGCATCTGACGTTCTTGGTGTGGCCAATGCGCCTGACTTCGGCCTCGGTGCCAGCGTTTTCGGGCGGGACTCGGACCCAGTACTGCAGGCCGTCGTGAAGGGCTTGAAGAGCGGCATGGTCGCCATCAACGACTTCGCCGCCTTCTACGCCGTCCAGCTGCCCTTTGGCGGGGTGGCTGGCTCAGGGTACGGCCGTTTCGCCGGCGAGGAGGGCCTGAGGGGTCTGTGCAACATCAAGGCTGTGTGTGCGGACCGATGGGGATGGGCCGGTGTCAGGACGAGCATCCCGCCGCCCATCAGGTATCCGATTGACAGCCAGGACCGGAGCTGGAAGTTTGCCAAGGGTGTCGTGGAGACAGGCTACGGCCTGGGCGCGGCAAGGAAGGTCGGAGGTGTGCTTGGAATTTTGAAGAACATGTGAAGATGAGAGTGTGCAGAAAGCGTGGGATATACCCCCTCCTAAGACAAAGATAGAGTTAGATCAGAGAGGTCAAAAAGAGGTACGATCAGTGGCTCAGGAGCCGTCAGGTCCAGAGTGAGTAGATTATATATAATACTAATCTAATAATGCGTTCTTCACTGTCGTAGATAGATAGCAGGCTGTAGATTCGTGACGATTTACGCTGATGAGCAAGACTGATGTCCAGCCGAACTACGGGTGTTCTGGTAGTGTGGACGAGCAATGCGACTACAGCACGGCGACTGTAGCAGAAATGTCGATAAGCCTGTGACAGTCTAGTATGAATATCTGCTCTTGGTAGGTTTCAATAATGTTCTTCGAGTCTTCTCCATTCAGCCAAATCATGGCTATATCTGATCACAGTGCCTTTTTAATATATACCAGCACCCGCTTCACGAAAGCTCAGTCCAGGCCAAAGTCTGACCACGGCTCATGCCCAAACCCGCCCGCAGCAGCTCCCGCCACGGGCGACGAGGGCAGGTTATCCTTCTCAGCAGAGCCCTCCGGCGGATAGAGGAACATCTTTGCGCGCTGCCGACAGACGTCCGCAAAAGTGGCTTCCCGCAGATACGCGCGGGGACTCTCAAAACGAGCCGCCCGCGTCCACGCCATGTCGACGTGCCGCGCGTCGACGCGCCCGCTGTGCCGGCCCAGCACGCCGCGCAGCTTCGAGGCGAGCGCGCCCAGGAGTGACTCCTGCGCCGACCGCGGCACCGACACCGGGATCAGCCCCGACACCTGCAGGAGCGACGTCTGCACGATGTAGCGCGGCCACTGCGCGTCGAAGACGCCCAGGAAGTCGAACAGGGCGAGGAGGCCCGCCGCGAGCTTGAGCCTCTCCAGGGGTGATGGTGCTGGTGGCGCCGCGCCTTGGCCGCTGGTGGGCTCGTCGTGGTCGTCCCGGGGGTCTCGGGCCCCGGAGCTGGCGACGAGCTGCAGGATCTGCTGGAATCCTGTCCGTGTGGCCTCCCATGTCTGGTCTTCTTGGAGGCAGGCGCCGCCGCGCACGAGCCAGAACAGGCGCTGCATCTTCTCGATCCCGGTGTCGATCGTCCCGTCGTCAGATTCGAAAGGCCCTGATAACAGGGACACTGGAATCTTTGTGCCAGGGTTGATTTCGAGGTGTGTGCCGAGTAGAGCGCGGAGCCGATCGCCGAGCATCTTGAGGGATTGCCGGCCAGAGGAGCCTTTCGAGTCTGTGCTGGAGGGAAGAATGTATCTCTGGAAACAGTCGAAGTCGAAGCCGAGCTTCTCGCGCATGGTCATGGCGGAAGCGCTCTCATCGTCGTCGTTGGTAATGTACGCCCTGTCGTACAGACTGCCTGTACGTGGAACGTCCGCCAAGCGCTCCTTTTTCAGTTGAGGAATGGTGAAGTATGCCCGCCCGGCAGCATGCTGTCGGACCCAGACATCAAAGGAAGATAGGAGCATTGGAGTCTTCGCCCAGGAACAGGCGAGTATTGCGGACTGAAATAAAGGTTAGCAATGAGAATTCACCCTCCTCGGTGCAAACAGCCAACTTGCGTCCCACAAGCATCCTACTCACCTGGAATTGAGGATCGCCTTCGGTCCTTTCCGCATCCCATTGCCAGCCGTCGTAGGAGGAGACCTCAAACTTGTCTATACCGTAATGGGCATCCCACGTTGACCCGAAGGCGGCACCGACCATCTGATATTTGATGGAGTCGCTCGACAGACGGTGGTGCAACTCACGGTTGACGAGGGGGAGAGATAGATTATGCGAAGCAATGAAGACACGCTCGAGGACCTCTTGAGGAAGATCAGAGAGCCGTGAGTAGCCCTTTTTCATCCTGGCGTCACCATCCTTCCTATGGTGCTTTCTGGCTCGTTTCGTGCTTGATACTGGTAGTCCTTCCAATTCGGCATCACCGAGTCCCTCGTCTTTAGGCTTCTTTTCACGCTTAGCTTGGCCCCTCTTCCCGCGGACTCGTATCGGTGTCAGCTTCATTGCTCTCCAGAGCACTTGCTCAAGAAACTCTCTTCTGAGGAGTGGCGATGAGATGGTAGGGAGTATGAATCAACTTTTCCCCGTGGTCTCAACACCCATACAGCTCCGGACTCGGGTACCAATGTGAGCTCCATTGAAGGTCATGTTGTCGATTCACTCGTGAGGGAAGCCATCTTTCGATGTAGAGTAACATAAGATATGATCGTAGTTTTGTGCAGACTTTGATAAAGTGCATCTGATGGAGACCTGCCTATAGACACACCTAGTGTGCACCAGCCGGGCGGTAGCGGCTCCTAATCTGTGGGGGAGTGTGCGCAGTCTCAGCGCCAAGCATGGGGGTACTCACAGCAAGGAAGTTTTTAGCTTGCAGGCTTGACGTAGTTGGAAAAACCTCGTCCTAAAAACTTCGGCTCACCATGACAGCGACCTGCGATTGCGAGATCGAGAGCGCCGAGTTGCAGGAATAAGCTCATTCCTGTCTACCAGCGACAGAAAGGATCAGTCACGATGCGCCCAGCATTGCAGCCTGCGGCTCCCTCTCGCAGGCTGCTCCGGTTTCTGCGGTTCCAGTCTGAAGGGAAACCCTTCTTCAGCCCGAGCCATTTATGTGCCGCTGCAACGAGATGCCATGGCCTGCCTCTTCAGGACTATCCGGGCTGCGCGCATGCTGCAGAAACCCCTCGCCATTCAGCACGACGATTCTCAACCTCGAAGGCCAGCCGATCCGAAGCCGCCCTCCATTCCTCTGTGTTCGATCTGGAGAGCCTCCTTCCGAAGTCCCTGAGAAAGGTTCGCTCGACTGGCACCGACCTTGTCAATGGAAATGCTGCTACGAAATCACGGAGGTTCGCTTCTACAGATGAGCCTCCGGAAGAGGAGCGTGCCAGGACGCCTTGGCAGCAGAGACTATGGGGTGACACCACCGTCAAGCCCGACTTTCGGAGCAGCACCACTGACGATTACGACACGTCGATATTCACCTCGTCTATGACAGCCAGGAGGGCCAAGGCTGCTCTTGAGCCTGTGCTGCGGTGCACAGAGGTGGACGAAAAAGGCGACGCCATCTTGACTGATGGCGCGTTCAAGAAGAGCGAGCTTATTGCGAAGGTAAGGCCTGAGGGGAACAGCATCTGCAGATGTGCGCTTGACGAGAAACGAAAACTTTGCTGAAAACATCTTCTTTTGCACTACAGTACGGCCTTATGCCCCGTGATCTGCGCAAGATCGACTCTTCCAACCTCCCGCACATCCTCGTCCGACCTGCTGCGATCCTCCTTAACCTGCTACACCTGCGCGTGCTGATCAAGCACGACCGCGTTCTGCTCTTTGATGTCTACGGCTCCTCGACCTCCTCTGCGCAGTCCGAGTTCATGTACGAGCTGCAGGGCAAGCTGCGGCAGAAGCAGGCCCCCGGCACGGCAGGCGGCCTCCCGTACGAGTTCCGCGCGCTCGAAGTAGTGCTCATGTCAGTGACTTCAGAGATATGGAAGGATTTCGGTACCGTTCAGAAGCCCGTCATGCACCTCCTGGGCGACCTGGAAGAGGATGTTGACAGGGAGAAGCTACGGTACCTGCTGGTGCTTTCGAAGAAGGTCAGCACCTTCGAGCAGAAGGTGAGGCTGGTACGAGATGCTATCGACGAGCTGCTGGAAGCGGACGACGACCTGAGCCAGATGTATTTGACGGAGAAGACACGAGACATCTCGCGCGAGGTCGACGACCACACTGAGATCGAGATGCTGCTGGAGTCATACCACAAGATTTGCGACGAGGTCGTTCAGGAGGCGAGCAACTTGGTTTCCGGCATCCGGAATACGGAGGAGATGTAGGTGCCCAATCAAGCTCTGAATATGATATATTGGCTAACATTAGTACGCAGCATCCGCGCCATCCTCGACGCTAACCGCAACGCTCTCATGCTTCTCGAGCTCAAATTCAGCGTCGGCACGCTCGCCTTGGCAATGGGCACCTTCTTCGCCGGCCTCTACGGCATGAACCTCGAGAACTTCATCGAGGAGACCAACTGGGGCTTTGCAGGTGTCACCGGCGCCTCGGTCTTCTTCAGCTTGCTGGTGGGCTGGTACGGCCTAATCAAGCTGCGCAAGGTGCAGCGCGTGCGCATGAGCCAGTCCTCGACACGCAACCGCCGGTCGATCACGAGCAGCCAGGCGAAAGACGGCTGTGACCCGTACGGAGCGATGCAGTGGTACAAGGATGACAGCCCCACGGCGCTGCTCGAAGCCAAGCACCGTGAGAAGCTCAAGAGGATCGCAATGGCGAAGGAGAAGCGTCCCCAGCCCACAGGGTTTAAGAAGTGGTTTCAGCGGCTACAGTGAATCACTTGGAGACAGAGGGGACCGTAAGAAACAGTACCTCTTTAAAGTCTGAGAATGGTTGGTCGTAACCTGCGCTTATTGGGTAAGGATGCCTGAGCAGATACTGGTCAAACATGTACGAAGATATGATGCTCCTTTTACGATAGCATCTCGAACTCACCTCATTTTTCATAGATGATACCCCCTCCAAGCAATTATCATGAGTATTATTTATTGCCCCTTCATGACCAATCCGTATCGCCTGCGGAAAACCCCTTGAATATTTTTGGATGCCGCCCCGTTTGTGCCCTGAACGATTTTCCTCCGCCAGTGTGCCAATTAACGCTCACCGAGCCAACAGCTCCGTCAGACGGAACACCTCCTCGTCCCCTTGTTCCTGGAACGACCTGCCCCTCGAGATACTGACCCACCTCCTCCCCTCGCTCTTCTGCGTCTCTAGCACGTCCGAGAAGCTCACGCCAGGGATGATCGGCACGTCAGACGCGTTGGGCCCGCTGATCTCCTGCGTGGGCGGCGGCACGGGGACCGGCGCTCGCCCGTCCAAGCTCGACCTCGACTCGGACATCTCCAGCTTCAGCGGGTCCCGGGCCGAGACGGTCACGTTCACCTCGACCTTCCCCTTGCGCGACTCCAGCAGCGCGGGCACGACCTCGGTGTCCTCGATGTCTATTTGCCGCAGGGCCTGGTGCACGACGTGGCGGAGCACCTCGTCCTTGTACTGCTTGGCGTAGGCGGCGTCCGCCTGCCTGCACAGGACCATGGAGGGATATGTTGAGATGAGCACCAGCAGGTTCTCATCGTGGACGGACTGGAAGAGGAAGTGGTGGCTGCGCTTAGGTGGGGTGCTCAGGCTCAGGGCCGCCTGGACCTGGACGCTCGAGGACCTCGGGCTGGGTGTGTAGAGGGCGCAGAGCTCCAGGATGGCAGTCCACAGGGCCAGGAAGCCCGGGTCGTGGGCCGATCTGTCTGGTTTGAGAGTGAAGAACCATAGTCTTGTGATGGCCATGGTGACGAGTTGATGTTGATGTTGATGTTGCTGTTGTATGCTACTCTTTGGCGTGTTAATGAAGGTGACGGTGGGTGTCCTTGGTGAGGAAAAAAAGGGAGGTGGTCCGAGTTTTGACAAGGTTTTCTTTGTGTTAATCGAAATTTTATTTTGAAAAGGGAAGTGATTGCTGTGGTGACGAATATGGAAGTTGATATGTCTGATGAGGGTCGTGGACTGTGGTTCTGGGGTCTTGTGGAAGCTGGATGAGGTAGTGATGGGTTGGTGAGGCAGGGGGGCCGCAGGATGGGCGTTTGTGCTACTGCAGCTTGCAGCTCTCGAGATTCGCCGCTAACGACGTCACAGGCGGGCTAGTTCAGAGACCAGGCCAGTCCCTTCTCCATACCAATTGTGCCAATGTACATCGTAGGCCCTACGGGCCTCTGGGGCCACTGGGGCCTTTCAGGGTCTAGACTCCACAAATCCCGTGTGGACCCCTGATGATCAGGCATCTGCTGTGTGTACTGCGTATAACTTTTGCATACATGGGTACATCTCCCCTCGTACCTAGGTGCCACAGGGTGCCTACCTCCAAGGTACATTACTAGGTTGTCTGCTGATCAGGACAAGCGGCGGCAACTTCCATCCATGGCTGTGAGATCTGCTCGCATGCTGCCGATGGGGAATTATATAGAAAGCATTCGATAGTCAAATGATGTCACAGGCGTTGTAGGTTTGAGATCGAAGCATCGAAGCTTCTGCCCACCGGTCTCTATAAGCAGTCTCGAGCAATTGGCTGCTCGCCGGTCGAAAGTCGAAACATGTATGGCCCTCCACAAGGAATGTGGCTGGTCGCATGTCATGTCAGACACCAGGTAGTATAGGGCGGGCCCATCTGCCGTCTGCCGGATGACGCTCGATGACACGGTCCTCAGCACATCCCCATTACGAACCCAAAGAGCTAGCTAGGGCCGTTGTGACCTACCTCCGCTTGACATCTCTTCTCCTTCCTGGGCACCTTTCAATTGGAGGATCAGGCTACCACGGGACGATCAATTCGGTATCCCTCATCTGGGATGATTCTCGTCCGAGGCACAATCTTCGAGATGGGGTCATCCCCACTATCCGCCCGTTCCTGGGCCCGAAGATATTGAATCACTGATGAACTCATCGCGGTTGTATTTGTGACAAGGTAGCTCGATTTCCCAATGGCGATCACTCATCAATAAAGTGTTCGGATCCGTAAGAGAGCTCCTAGGGTTCCCTGTGTAAGTGCCAATCGCTACAAGCTGTGCCGTAGGGGTGATCTTACAATTGCATGCCACGACGATGTGAGTTCCGTACCATAACGCTTCATCCGCCCCCTCTCAATGCTTCACGCCCCCACGGCACGCAAAGACCGCCAAGTCTTGCACGCGTCTTCCTCACGATGCTCTGAACCCTCGCAACGACAACTGAGCTGGGATTTCTTTATATCCATAATCAAACGACGCTACGTGCCCCCCCCCCCCCACACATATGTACTCTGCCGCATAACGGCCCATGCCCAGTATCCCTGTCTTAAGAGGTTGTATGGGCTGCTTAGGCTCGCCTGTGACGGTTTTCCGGCCAGCATTCAGACCGTCGAGAAATGCGACCTGTGACTTTATTTCGATCATAGGCGCAGTGCGTCATTCCGTTTCAGGAGTGATGAAGAATCGTCGCCGGTGAAGATCTCGACAATGAAATTGACCAGCCTGGAGGATGGGTCCGGGAAAAGAGGTTCTCACTGTTTGCTGCCGTCTAAAGGGGGGGGGGGGGGCAGGGGCACTCGACAGAGCTGCCTTGCTGAGCATTTTCCTTCTCTAACAATCAGACCTAAACTTCAGTCATTGGCATCTTCCCTGCATTTGACCTTGTCGACGACGCTTTGCCAGTCCAGTAGCCTGACGTAGAGGCATTCTAGGACAATAGTGAGAGCGACGCCCGAACCAAAACCGACCCACACTCCGTCTATTCCGAGCGCAGGCGAGCCCAGTTCCAACCACATAGCCAGAGGTACAGCCTCCAGGTAGTTCACAGAAACGGCGATATAGGCCGCGGCGCTCTGTTTCCCTAGACCCCGTAACAGGCCGTTGGTCCCACAGACGACGGAGTCGATGACCTCGAAGACGGCGGCTAGCCACATCGAGTTGACTGCGAGCTCGCGGATAGCCGGATCTTTGGTGAATATCGAGACAATTTGGTATCGGAAGAAGTAGATAAGGGCTGCATTGAAGAGGCCGACGAGGAAGAAGACGAAGAAATAGAGAGCAGCGGCACGTCGTGCAGTATCTACGTAGCCACCGCCGATTAGGTGACCTACGCGAGTCGACAAGGCCACACTGATGGAGAAAGGGATGTGCCAGACAACGACAATTGCTGTAGTCTAGCAAATAGTTAGTGATCTGATGGGAGAAGGAGGGTAGAGGAGGAAGTATCAAACATACCAGCAATGTCTGAGCCGCGAGGTGGCCAGTACTAAGGTACGAGGTGCTGAAGGTCAAGATCTCGAATGCGGCCCACTCCCCAATCAAGACGATCACCCCAGCAAAGGAAAGCGATACCATCGGACCCCAATTCCGAAGGGCATCCCTCGAAAGACCACCCCAGCAGACATGAGACCATTTCCCGAGTGGCGACATGACATAGAGAAACAAGAGAATAAATCTCAGATTGTTGCTTAGGGCAGATCCAAGGGCAGCACCCGCAAGACCCATATCCATGGGGAAGGCGAGCCAATAGCTCAGCCCAGCGTTGACGGGCGCACAGATGATAAGAACAACCATGCCAACATTGCAGTCACCTTGGGCCTGAAGGAATCGTTTTCCAGCCTCGAAGGCGCCATACCCGGGCAGTCCGATCAGGCTGTACTGGAGGAAGACGCCCGCCTTGACAGCAAGGTGGTGCTGCTTGACGAAGAGGGGCAGTATCCACGGCGAGAAGATCCAGATCAGCCCAACCGGGACCAGCGAGAGCCCCATGAGCGCGATCATCCGCTGGATGTGGAGCCCGACTCCGATCTTGTGCCCGGAGCCGTAAGCCTGGGCGCACAGGGTATCGAGAGCGGTCGCCATGCCCTCCAAGATTGACAAACCGATCACGTTCATGGTGGTGGCGCCTATGCTTGCCGCGGCGAGGTCGTCGGCGCCCAGGTGCCCTGCGATCATGATGGTGATCACGAAGAAGGAGTACTGCAGGAGATATGTGGCGATGAGCGGCAGCGAGTACTTCAGGAGCAGCGCCAGCTCGGAGCGCCAGTGGATATCCTCCTGTACGCCGTCGACCGCCGAGGCTGAGGCCGGGCGGTCGGACAGCAGGGGCGCCCGCTCGTCGGCGCCGTCGTGGCGGTCCATTGTGCTGTCCCGGCTGGGTCGACAACTCCAGGGATTGACTCTAATTTGACATTTGGCGGGGGTAAGCTTCGACGACGGCGGACAATGGGCTTCAGGGCGAGGCCGATTGGAGGCTCTGACCGCTGACGGGGTTACGTGAAGTTGGGCAGGAAGAAAAAAAATATGAGCGGCCCACCTAAATTAGGTGCAGGTACGTCCCGTCACAAAGGGGATCGGCCCGGACTCGGCCCCGGAGACGGTGCGGCGAGGACTCGAGACAGGGTCCGGGGGATGGAGTTCATGGGTGGGGAGTTTCGTCATCTTATCATCTTGTGCTTCTGCTGACTTGTCACGGAGATTATTTAATGGTTACAACGCAGCTGCTCACCATCACGCCCCTCCCTGATGCCCAACCTATGAGTGATATGCATTTATTACCCTGGCTGCTGTGAATGGTGGAACTGGAGTACCACTCAATTGAGTCTTACAGGCCAATGTCAATGGGCGCCAGACATGCCACACCACCGGACCAATGAGTCTGTGTTTATTATGCAGTCTTCTTGAATCTCTGCCCCGCGCATATTTTAATTGTGGGCACGATGTCGGCCTGACTCCACTTACTGCAGTCTGGCGAACCCCGATGACGTCGGTGAACCCTTCAGGGTCCCGAAGAGATGGTACGCCCCGGTCCATGTTTCAACCGATGAGCTTCAGGTTCACTCCTCACCATGTCCCACTCGAGCGGTATTCCCACAATTGCGCGGTGAATTAACGTTGGATAGACGCACATGTAGTTTTCAAGCCTCAAGACAATCACATTGTTGACCAGTGCTATCATGTGCTACGGACAACACTGCTATAAGAAGACATGCAGAGAAGTACAAGTCAATCTCTTAAGTTGTCAGTCAGGGAGCAGTGTTTGGTCTCGAACATCCAAAGAAAAATGCTGGAAGGGAAACACACAGATTGACTGCAAGAATACGCAGGGTGAAGTCGGGATGAGACCAACTTGACAGCGAATAAGGCACGGGTAGGTATGAGCAAAGGATGTATTGCCTGGTAGTCTGGCTATAAATGTGGCTATACGCGGATGCTACAATAATGACCGCAGGGCGCTCCGCAGGGCGCTTATACCGGCTCCGGCCCATGAAAATCGAAATGCGGGGGGAGAGAGAGAGTATCCAAATGCACACAGTAAGCATACTTTCACGGCTAGTGGAATTTACGTCAGAGGCTGTGGTATTAGTGTTGTACTTACACATGCATGCACCGTATTGTAGCCTGAGTCGGGAAGGGCGCATTGAATTCACAGGGCCTCAATAGACATGATGTACGCCTTTGCTTCCACACCAAAAGGCGTGTTGCGGCAAGTTTTACGCCCAGCTAGATACTATAAAGAGACGCATATTTTGGATTCAATTCTTGCATAATAGATATTTCAGTGCAAGATTCATCAGTCGCAGGCAAGACCATGGCAGCCTCACGCTCAGTCGACATCAGTTATGTGCCCGCAGATTGCGGCTCTGTTCTTCCAGGAAAATCCAAGGCACCCCAGGCCTTCCAAGACGTCGGCATTGTAGACGAGCTACGCAAGTCTGGCATCCCGTCCGTCTCAGAACACCACGCTCTGGATTCTCCCGCAACGTTCAAAGCAACAACTTTTTCTCCGGGCCATGTCCGCAATGAAGACGTCAATGTATCCGTCTGCCAGTGCGTACGTCGCACCATCGCGCAAAACCTCAGCGCCTCATCCTCCGTCCAGCCACCTTTCCAGCTGATACTCGGCGGAGAATGTGGTATGTCACCTGCGGTCCTTTCTGCCTTCTGGCAGCATGCGGGCTCGCAGTCACCTCCCGCGCGAGTGGGCCTCGTCTACATCGACGCAGATACCGATTTCGCCTCGCCCACCGACCCCAACTCTACAGGCATCTTCGCAGGCATGAACATGACGCACCTCACCGGGTCGTCCGGCGCACTTCAGAGCATGAAGCAGTTCTCCCGCCCGTCCGGCGAGCCCGTCTGCGACTCGTTCAACACGGTCCTGTTCGGCACCAACATGTCCTTCCCCGGAAACAAGCCCGAGCACTTTGCATATTTCTTCGACAATGACTACAAGGTCTTCAGTTCAGCCTCCGTGGCGCGCGAGCCCGAGAAGCGTGCGGCGGACGCACTGAGGTATCTCGAGGATAGAGTCGACGTTATCATGGTGCACCTGGACGTTGACTCGATCGATCCGCGGATGTTCCCACTAGCACACCTGCCGAACTTCACGGGGGTTGAGTTTGAGGAGATGATGCGGGCGTTGAAAGTGTTTCTGGGGAGTGAGAAGGTTGGGGGCTTGACGATTGCTGAAGTCAATCCCGATCATGACCCAGGGCTGGAGATGGTGCGGAGACTGACAGGTCAGGTCGTGGAGATGTTGGCTGCGAGGAGTGGGAAGGTGGAGGGCTCTCAAGGACTCTAGTGACTCGGGCTTGAGGTTGTTGAATTGCTTTTCCCTGTTCCTGAGGATGAGACTACGAATTAAAGGATCTATACCAGGCTGATGTACAATGCATGTGTTATTGCCATCCTCAAACCTACTAACAGGACAAGTTGACATACTAGATGAATTGAAGTTGCTCGAGAATCCGGAGACCTCAAAGAATTGCAAACGGCTCCCGTACCGATTCTACCAGGATGTACGAGAGGTCATTCGGGGGCGAGGAGTTGAAGTCTTCCTTCAACAGGATTTGTAATTACTTGGCTTTGTATAAGACGTCATCACGATCAAGTAAGAGGAAGTTGGAATTTCAAAACATTTCTCGACGAGCGGCTCATTCGCTCTTCGTAATTATTTGCCAAAGCACAGAAGCCGTCCACGGACAACTAATTGAGTGCCGTCTACCGTCAACAATCTCGCGCCAGTGGCGAGCGCTTGAGTATACCGCAAATGCCTGAAAGAATGTATTAGATGGAAACCACTTGGCCAAGAAAGCCACAGCTACTGTGGTAAGCCGGAATGGAACGGTGATACGTGACTTTTGATTACTGTGATATTTCCCCACCGGATCAGGTTGAATCCCCCAATTGAAGTCGCCTAGCCGGGATCCGCTACTACCTGAAAAGGAAACACGGAGAAGCTCACGCCTGTCGGCGCATAATAAAAGAAGCATACTATGGCTAAGATGGTGCACGCGACTCACTATACTTTCCGGCGCTATTATTCTGCTAGTATATAGGTGCCAGAGGTGCCAGACAAACCGCTGCTTCAGCCCTTGTGTGGCCTTGTGGCTATGAATAAATCTCCACAACGTCTGTGGAGAGGCAAGAAGTGAGAGACTAGTCTGCAGCTATCGAAAACGAAACGTTCGACAGATATGGGAGCATTCAAGGCGCTGGCGTTTCTGGCCCATTTGGGACTTGTGGCAGCCCAGACCGCCATCACAGTCAACCTCGGGACAACGTACCAACAAATCGATGGATTTGGCTTCTCACAGGCCTTCGGTCGCGCAAAAGAGTTTCAGAACCTTGGAACCTCACCGGCCAAGCAGCAGGGACTAGACTACTTGTTCAATACCACCACCGGGGCCGGCTTCACCATCATCCGCAACCGTATTGGCTCAGGCGGATCCGGCGATAGCATCCTGCCCACTAGCCCCGGCTCGCCGAGCGGCACTCCCACCTACGTCTGGGACAATGACGATTCCGGGCAGGTATGGCTGAGCCAGCAGGCCATGAGCTACGGCGTCAAGACCATCTATGCTGACGCCTGGAGCGCTCCTGGATTTATGAAGACCAACAACGACCAGAGCAATGGGGGTTACCTCTGTGGGACGACGGGGCACTCTTGCAGCTCCGGGGACTGGAGACAGGCATATGCGAACTTCCTTATCAAGTACGTGCAGTACTACAAGGACGCCGGTATTCCAATCACGCACCTTGGCTTTCTTAACGAACCGGACTACACGTGAGTTACCTCCCCCCTCGCCCCCCAACAAGAGAGGAAGATGGAAAAGAATTGGGGACAAGGCGATTTCATGTTCAGTGTGCCTTCGAGGCAACATCTTCGGGAATTGGACTGACGCGGAGGCCAGAGTGAGCTACTCGTCGATGCTGATCAGCGTCTCGAACCCCGTCGAGGTGACTTCTTTCCTGCCCACCCTCTCCTCGACGCTGCAGAAGGCAGGGCTGGACACCCAGGTCAAGATCGCATGCTGCGACACGATCGGCTGGGCCAACGCAAAGACGGTGGTCAATGCCCTCGTCTCCGCCGGCATGGAGAAGTACCTAGGGCTGCTGACCAGCCACATGTATACTGGTGACCCGAATTCGGCCATCACAAGCTCAACGCGGCCCGCATGGATGACCGAGGGCGCAGATCTCAAGAGCGCCTGGTGCACGACTTGGTACTCGAATGGTGGTGCCTGCGAGGGACTTACATGGGCGAACAAGGTTGCCACCGGAATTCTGAGTGCGAATCTCTCTGGCTATATCTACTGGCAAGGGCTCGAAGTCAACCAAGGCCAGGCATCCAGCTATCTAGTGTATGGTCTCTTCTCCTCACAACCTCTCGGTCTCTATAGCGAGTACTAATTTGCTCTTCCACCTAGTGCTGTTCTTGATGGTAAAACTGCAATACCCTCCGGACGACTTTGGGCACTGGCTATGTGGTCGCGCTTTGTGCGGCCAGGAGCTGTCCGCGTCGGCACATCGGGGACCATCTCGAGCGTCGCGATCGGGGCCTTCAAGAACACAGACGGTTCCGTCGCCGTGGTTTTCACGAACTCGGGCGGCTCAGCCCAGTCTGCTAAGGTCTCCTTCAATGGCTTCACCCCCTCAGCGGCATCGGCCTGGCTCACCGATAACTCTCACTCTGTCGCTTCGACGGCCGCTACGCTGTCCGGCGGTGCTGTGACGGTCTCGCTTCCGGCTCGTTCTATTGTGACGGTGAAGCTCACATAGGTGGCCGATGAAATGAGAGGCTCTGGTAGCGATGCCGGCTTCGTTTGATGTTCTGGAGGTCTTGTAAATATTCAAGTGGACTAATAAGTAAAAGTCCACTCATGGAATATAAGTGCAAATTGAAATGAACATGAAAACAGCTTTGTCAGGTACAAGACCTGCCCCATGGCTACTCAGTACTTGTGCAGACACTTGAAACTCAAGATAATAAAGATCAAGAGACTGGCTATTGTGAGGATCTTATTGTTTATCAAAGATATTCGCGAAACCCCTGAAAGCCCAATCTTGCTGGTTTTTTTATCAAGGCCGACAGGATATTCCATTCCAGCCTGTGGGATTGAATATGGACGCCCATTGACACCGTGGACTTGGACACGATGTGCCTGCCATCTGTTCCACGCTCAGTCTACACCAGTCCACGATTCACCACAAAAATCGTATTTCATGTCCCTCTGTGAGTGAGGTCAGTATCAGCTACTAATGGCTCTGAGGAAACCCTTGTGGTAAGGCAACAGCAGTGCTAGACGTACAATCAAGTTCCGTGGCTGAATCTCCTCAGGCATGTAATGATTCTCTTCGGTGAAGACAATGTAGAGCCCTATCATCCCATCAAGCTGGCCACTTTGAGGCTTTGAGAATGAGAAAATTTCTTTTCGGAGGTCCTCGAAAGCCTGAGGTACCTCGCTGGGGAGGTCGCCATCTCGCAGCTCCCGTTGTGCATAAACCATGAATCAACTGTACGTTATGTAGGCTGTATCGGAATTCTTGCTTGTGCAATGCGGAATAATAACACGATAATTGTCCTTGTAACTCAATTCGCGTATTTTGGAAACCAGGAGTTTGGAGATAAGGTCCTTGTCAGGGTGATCTGGGTAATAAGGGGGAACGCTGTCCGTCTCGCCGAGGCCATGGACGACAAGGAAGGCGTCAAGGGTAGACACCAAAACCTGGAAGCCCTGGAGAACGGTGACTGCTGGCAGGTTGATGCCGGGCGTTCAATTCTGTGCTGGTGGTATCTTGTTCAGATCTAGAAGAAATATCAGGCTAGGGTGACGAGTTAGGGAATAGCTTGAGAGATGAGAAAAGTTGATGTTTGCATGTGTGATATGTAGAGAACTAACTCGGACAAGTGAACAGCAGCAGCAGGCTACAGTCTACCTACCCTCATCATACTGGACAAGTGATCTTCGACATACCTGCTTGGTCCACAATCTCCTTTACGCACCGCCTACTGATCTCCTGTCGACTGTTTGTGCGGTCTGGCATGCAGAAGGTGGACCTTGTTGCCCCAAAATCCCGAGACGACTTTGAATGTAAGCTTGAGAACTTTCTTTGAGGCCTGATATTCAAATAAGCCTCAACACTTCCTCCGGTCACTCCAACAATCTGCTCACCAGAACAGATCAAAGCAGCACCCCCGAGCACCAGAGAACAACAATACCTTCCTTCAAGACAGATGCCATGGACCCTTCGGCGTCTAAGCAACA
The DNA here is from genome assembly GCF_026229845.1 of Diaporthe amygdali. Lineage (NCBI taxonomy): Eukaryota > Fungi > Ascomycota > Sordariomycetes > Diaporthales > Diaporthaceae > Diaporthe > Diaporthe amygdali. The sequence goes on along the minus strand of NW_026517022.1, from coordinate 1,505,588 downwards.
AACTCGTACCTTACCTACTTCATCAATCCTCCCACGGGGTGATTTCACCAACCTACATACCATCAACATGGACACCGATTTCCAGCCACATAACCCCCTTGATCACAATGCCGCGCTATGGCTGAAGAATGTGCCTCCTGGTTGCACCATCCGCGACCTGATCCGAGCCATCACCAGTGTTGGTCCAACCGGCAGAATCTTGTACACCAAGATCATGCCCCCGGAGCGCCTGAACCAGACTTGGGCGGCAAAGGTTGTGTATGCGACACGTGAGGAAGCACGACGGCTTCGAGCCCTGGCCCAGAGGAACTTGTTCATTATGGAAGGCCGTCGCATTTGGGCAGACTGGAATCGCCAACTCTCAACCTCTTTCCGGGCTATCGAGCCCCTCAGCAGGGTCGTGATCATCGAGGGCCCTTCGCACATCATCAACACCCGCTCACTTGAGAGGTTGTTCAATAGGAGGCTGAGAAAGTTTGATACTGAAGAGGTCCTTGTGGAAGAGAACTTGGTTAGGAATGGTTACTCAAAGCGTGCAACCGTTGTCTGGCGATTTGGAAGCTGGTACTACCAGGCAGAGACTGCTGTCGAGGTGCTGCAGGAGCAATACCCTGCCACGGTGGATGTGCGATACGGTCTCGATCCTTGCGCTTATCCTGCACCAGATGGATTTATTCCATGAAGTACCTCCCGAGGTTGTATCCAACCTACGTGGGCGACCGTAGGTACCTACAAGACGCCTGATACAACTGCGGTTCGCAACCCTTAAAAAGGCATACCAGAATTTCGGCCGACGACTTCTTCCTCAGGATTGGCACAGGATTGGAAAGACTATGCTCTGGCTTGAGCAATCAGCTGGCTGTGGATTAGTTCCGAGAGGGTTTCGATCTCATGGAAGCCATGATAAGGAGAATTGGCGAGGTTTAGCTGAGCTTCACTTCAGGCAGAGTACCTCAGCTTCCGGTTCAACTTTACTAATGAACCTACTGAAACAATATTCAGAATTCAAGATCTGTGCTCTTCTTTTCCAAGTAAGCTTGGAAATGGTGTTCTCCGCCTCCCATCACTTCCACAGTCCATCCATATCACCCAGCTCAATCTCGGCTTAGCTGATCACGACATCCTTCAGGAAGTCGCGGCTACTTCTAATCTATGTAGTAAATGAGCTACTACTGTGCCAACCTGATTGATCACCATCATCTCAAATTCCGTCCACGAAGACTTGAGCAGTGGGTCGTTCACGACCTGTTCCATGAGCTCCAAGGCTAGACTGAGCACCACGAAGGCCTGGTTCGCCTTTATGTCTCCCATCTTGAAGACTTGGCTCTGCCTTTGGAACCGAGTTGAGAGCGGTCCCACTATCACTGTGACGCTCGACCTTCGAGGTAATGGTTCTACCATGGCGAGGCTTGCCGAGGCACTCTGCGCCGGATCATGCCGGAAGCTCTGCTTTTCCTGTTGCTGCGGTCTTGGTGGATAATACGGTGAGATCGTCGAAGCATTGTAGCTGTGAGTCGGAGTTTGTGCAGAGTTCCCCCCTTGTTGCCCGGGAGGGGTTTGAGTAACCGAGGGATAAGGGCTCAATTGCTCCAGGAGACTGCGAAGCCAGGGAGACGCGTCTGCTGCGATTTGGGACTGTTGCAATGTTTCGTGACTGCGGGATGATTGTGCAGACCTGGGTGACGGCTCGCCTTTGTGTGGAGTTGAAGCCAATAGAGGGACTTTGGGCATCGTTGTTGCTGGGTCCATAAGAGACATAGATAATGCACGCCGGGGCGAACTCTCAAGAGTACCTCCGGAATGAGTCACTCGTGTGCTGATGTGCTCTGGTGTTTGTGTTGCGGCATTCCTCGACTTCGGCCCAGGAGTCGAGATTGAGGACGGCACAGAGGGGCTTTGTTTCGAGGCCGAAGCCGGTGATGGCTGGTCATGCTTGCTAGCACGCGTGACGCCTGAGTCCTCAGCCTGTCGATTGACGCTCGTTACGATCTTTGGAAGCTTGTCGAATTTCTTTCTGGAAGATGGAAGGCTTGCAGCTGCTGCTTGGCTATAAAGCAGCTTCCCCTGTGGACGAGGCTCTGGAGCTGGCAAACCATTCTGAATCACCGAATTTATGGCTTCCAGATTCACTGACACGATTTGGTTGTCCGAAAGGCTCGCTACTAACGGAAACCTCTTTCGAATCGCCAGTATGTGCCTTGCCGAGAGACCATCACGTGCATTCTTCTGTAGAGGTGCTAAGTTACGCACTTTCTCGTATGACTTTCGCAAGGCTTTCTTGGCGTATTCAAGAACCGCCTCTGTAGCTGGATCGACTGCTTCCATGGTAGAAATTGTGTCAAGATGCAAGCGACCTTTGGCTGACATCTTGAAGGACCTCGCTTCAGAATTGGTAGAGGAAACGCCCAGATGCCGAAGTCCTGGAACGTCTTTGAGGACGAGCGTCCGATCTGATGAAACAGATAGTTTTAACTCTGAACGGTAGATATGTGATGCAACCACGAGTGAATTGAGACGTGTGTCGGTGTTGAGGAGGAACTTCACGGGTGAAGGCGAAATAGATGTTGAGCTCGTGGGCTCATCGGTGCCACCTTCTCAGGAATATGCTATTCCTTCGCTCAGGTGGATTGTTCTTTCCAGTTTTCACCAGGGCATCTGTGGGAGCGTCTGATGTTCGTCCCTGCATGTGGCAGTCTCCAGGTAGACACACTGGTGTCTCCAGGAGGCAGGGATGGTCGACCTCGTGCCATGCCGCCTCACCTTCGTGGCTACTAGAAGGTTGAAGAGTCTCTGAATATTCTGTAAAGCCTCCGGGCTTTCTGTTGCCCTAATTATCGACACTACATTAGACGACTTGTCTAATGAGATACGTGTATTTCTGGCATATAGGTATATTTTCAGAATACCGTCTGGACAAAAATCAAAAGGCTGCAAGCTTTCTGACACATTACACACTGTCACTTGGTGAGCCTGTTGATCGTTGCAGTAACCTGCCTCAGAATGCCGTCGACTGGCCTGCATTGATATATAGTAACCGCTCGCGACAGTTGAGAAGCAGCATGATCTAGAGTCGATCTGGCTCCGGTAAATATAAGCAATTAGGCATAAATTATAGCGAAGAATACTCATGTGCGTAGACCTGCGAGTTTCGAATCAAGTGACGGTTGCACTAATAGCAGCGGCACAGGATCGGGAGATATACATACAACCCTGTCTAAATTCGCCGCGATACGCACTGTGAAATGACGGAAAAGCGTTTGTAGGCACAGGAAAAAAGTGCGACTGCGCTGAATGTTAAACGCTTTTGGTTGTGTTTCTCGGTTCCAAGGTCTATTGGTACGGGCGGGCCACTGCATCCCTTGTTTTCCATATGTTCACCTCGAGACGGGATTCGGGTCACTCAAAACAGCCATGCTTAGACCAGTCAGTTTCCATAGAATATGAGTTACTGAGTAGTGTCACCGTGCACTTTGTCGCCAATTGGTTCAATCTATCGTAGGTGGTGTCATGCTGTTTTCTGTGTGAGCAAACCACTTTGCGGGGCGAAGTCGCACCCGCAAAGAGTACAAAATGTTTGTGAGGCATAAAATCATCGCAGCCTCTGGTTTGCTTCAGGGGCACAGGAGGTCAATCCGGAGCGGTGAAATTCTCAATAAGGCCTCGTGCATACTTTTTCAAACCTTCATTTGAATTGGACCCCAACGTTTTGTTGAGTTCAAGGGTGCCTGTCGTGCATATGGGCTGACACTGCAGAAAGTGTACCCAAAGGTGACTCGACGCAGCTGAGTCGTGTTTACTCGGTAACGTTCTTAACGACGGACTCCTCTCAGATTAGCTATCTTCGTTTCCCATTTCTCCGGTTCATTACCCCATTCTCGAGCCCTCAGACTCGACTGGACTATGGGGAATAACACAATCAAAACGAGCTTTGTGGCCAGGCACAAGCCATCTTTACTAGTCCTGGCCTCTCAGGTCTCGGCTGCTTTCATCCATGGCATCGTCAAGATACTCGAGACGGGGCAGCGTCCTGTCCATCCCTTTCAAATACTCCAAGTCCGGCTCTTGATTACAGGCATCAGCTGCATGTTGTACCTATGGTGCAATGGCTTTCCCGATTTCCCTCTTGGTCCAAAGGATGTTCGCCCGCTTCTAATTGTAAGGGCAGTTGGCGGAGTATGTGGAGCTATTGGATTCTACTGTAAGAAACTGGCCCAGGACTCCGGAGGTGCCTTTCACACAGGTGAAGCGCTCGCTATGCTAACCGCATCTTAGTTTCGATAATTTATCTTACCATTGCCCAAGCTACGGCATTAAACTTTCTGGCACCCATGGGTGCGATGTTGATATCGAAATACTTCGATTACGGCACTTTCAGTCTAGCCGACAGAGCCGGTGCAGTGGTGGCCCTCGCAGGCGTGATTTTGGTCGTGCAACCGGACACTGTCTTCCATTTCACGGAGAAAGCAACAGGAGTGACATCTAGGAGTTCTCATGAGACACCGAAACAGTTGAAGGGAGTGATCTGTGGACTTGTCGGCGTGGCGGGTGGTGTCGTAAGTCTATTTGCTGGCATGTGCTGCCGTTAGTCGAACATTATTAAGACTAACGAGAAATGTGACACGCTAGATCGCTCTGGCAACTATTCGCCGAATTGGTCGTCGAGCTCATCCTCTGATAAGCGTAAACTACTTTGCTTGGGCCGTCGTTATTGTTACTACAATTCTGATTTCTATTCAACGATTGACTTCGCCGACGAGTTCGAGGGATTGGGCATTGTTAGTGTCGGTCGGGGTTTTCGGCACACTCATGGTGAGTCCTCAAGCACATGAAGCTTGCTTTCTCGGTTCGAATTTGACACCAGATTCTAGGAGTTCCTCCTCACCGACGGCCTCTCGAGCGACACGTCCTCCGCTGCCACTGTCATGATATATTCTCAGGTGCTGTGGGCACTAGCTCTTGACCGCGTTGTCTGGCACATCAGTCTGAATGTTTGGAGTATCATCGGGGTCGTAAGTGTCATATGTAGCCTGAGCTTTGTGTCTTTGGCGAAGGAAGTGACAATCTCTCGTGTTGCTCGTGGGATCCAGTACGAGACACTACCGGCCGGCGCCAACGATGCCACTCCAGATATTGATCTGGAGAGTCTTTGCGCCTCCGAAGATGACGACGAAACAGCTTCGGATGGTGTCTTGGACAGCCGATGAAAAGTTCATCTGCGTCGGGAACCGAGGAAGTGGCTGCTGCAAACCCGTGAATGAATAAGCCGCACCCATTAGCTTGTAGCGCACTTAATTTTACACACTACATCCAGCTGCTGCGCTTAAACGCCCCTCCGCGCGAGAGAGTGGAATGCACCGCGGAATGCACCGCGACATATTTAGGTGGCCACAGGAGGGTCAAGGCCTGGTCTAGATTCTCCTTGAATTTCCAAGAGTATGATCCCACCACAAGATTAAGATTACGTCAAAGTCATTGTGTACTACTTTCAAATTTTTGGGTTTCGAGAACTTGGAAAGTCCAAGTCGCGGAATTTGAGGCTGAGTTTCACTGCTAACCTAGGTTCACATGCCTTACTACTACGAGCATCCATAATAACCTACAATCACGGAAAATGATGGTTGAAAAATATGAGTAACAAGCAGTTGTGCACAATATGGTATCCACGATACACAGATTGAAGAGTGACGCCTTTGCATGAACAAATTGCTGATAGTGTGGGACTCGGGTTCTTTGTAACGTCCGGAGCCCGGTGTTTCCGCCTCCGTCATGCCGATTTGAAAGGCACAACGTCACTTGAATTGATGTGTTGGTGGAGCTTACAAACGATTTGGAGCTACGAAGCAAGAGCTCGTCAAATGATCATCGAGACTCGAAGTTATCGTGTGGTTCTGTTCCTTTGTATGGGCCACATGGTCCAAAGTGGTCAATAATTGAGTGTGTAAGGATCATGTCTTATCATCCGACTTAAGGCGTAAATCACTTGTATAAGTTCCTAAGGCAAGGCGATGAGGCTTGAAACTACCAGAATCTAGCTTCTCCAAGCTTGGACAGCACGGAACGAGCTACTTGAACATCATCGTGCAAATATGTAAGGGTATTCTGGACGACCACCTCAATGAGGAAAGTTCATCTGCCCCAGGTGCCTCAGACCGGTCCGAGATGCTATGCATGGAAGCCAAATTGATTCGGGACAAGGGATAACCGATCGCAACCAGTTGCGCTGGCGCTTGAGATGTTCCCCACGTGGTTTTCTTGCTGCTGTGAATGATGGATCTGTCAAATCTGCAGCGATCTGTGGGTTGATGAGATCGGTCCATCGCATTTCCTTGCCAAGACGGGCTATGCAGAACCTCAGTCGACGGATCAGGCTACGCGTGGCTGCTAACGACAGAGGATGGATTTCAAGCAACCAGGGTCAAATGGGGCTGACGGGGCTGTTGGAGGCTCGCGCTGATACCCGCCGATTGAAAGCGCGAGCAAGCACCAATTTCACCCTATGTTCTAATTCCGAGACCCATTCTTTTCACGCCCGTCACGTTGTCGTCTTTAGGTAGCCTCCGACCACCGACCTGTTGCGGCCTCTACACGGGGCCGACAGGTCCGCTTTTGAAGGGAGAAAGAACAATTGAAAACAATGTTCACCTCCTCAGGTGCACTGTTGCTCGTCAAAAGCTCAGAAAGATGCAACGCCACTGATTATTTCTTTGAGGACTTCTTTCCTTTTTCCCTCTTGAATTCCTCTTCTCGGCCACAGTAGACATTTGCACCCACAACATTGCGAGCCAGTAACCCAACCCGTCTTGAGAGCCGACCGGTATTTAATCAATCCTTCCTCGAAAGTCGACATTCCGAGCAGTATCAATATGGAAAACGGAGCTCAAGGCGGGCCACCGTCGCCCAAGAAATATTTCGCGATGACGAGGAAACCATACTTCATGGCCACAATTATGAGTGGGCTTATCCTCAATATTCTCTTTTTAGCCAACATGTCATACATTTTCGGATCGATATTCCAGAGTGTGCAGAGAACCCATGCTCTCAATGTTCTTCTGGTTGATTATGACGGTGGAATTGTCGGCCAAAGCCTGCGAACCGCGTACTCCAGTCTCAAGTCCAACTCATTCGTCACCATCGACGAGCAATCCGCCAGCGACTTCCATGACACAACGGCGATCGACAATGCTGTATGCAGGGGAGAATACTGGGCAGCTATTTACGTGGCACCAAATGCTTCTTCAAACCTGGCTCAGGCGTTGGAGGGCGGGTCGGCAGCTGAGAGCTACAACGCTTCCACAGCCTTGGGCGCAGTATGGTAATACTTTACCTTTTCTCTTACCCCATATTTGGCTTTCAATTCGAGCAATTATTGGATTTAGGCTTCATATTACCTATCGGAAAAAGAGCATCTGGCTGAAAGAAAGAAAACAGGAATGAAGTACACTACCCCGTTATCTCTCAAGGATACGTCTACGCTGGCCTACAGTCACTCCTTGGGGCCACGAGCTCCTTTTACTACAGGATCAATGGCACACAAGCACTATCTACAATGAATCAATCCGATCCTACTGCTCGAGCCGCTTTATTCCGACCCATCTCATTTACAACTAAAAACCTAAATCCAGTGGGAACTGGTGCGAAGGTTCTCTGGAACACGGCGACGATACCGTTTCTGATCATCATGCAATTCTTCTTTATACTTGCATTGAATGGTATCACACAAGGCTTCGACTACTTTGCAAAGATTCCTACCAAGACTCTGATCCCTATGCGCCTAGGTATCTCAGTCGTATACACTTTCATCGCGTCGTTGACGAGCACTGGCTATATTTGGGCTTTCCGACAAAACTTTGATGTAACTGGGAGTCAGTTCGTCGAGTCCTGGATGGCCATCTGGCTGACCAACCACACAAACTTCCTCTTCATCGACATCGCTACCGCCATCATTCCAATGGCTTACATGTCGCACATCATCCTCACCTGGATTATCTTGAACGTCACCAGCACGATCTTTCCGTTCGAGTTAAGCGCAGGTTTCTACCGAATAGGATATGCCTGGCCATACCACAACCTCTACGAGATCCTCGTCAACATATGGTCCAGTGGCTGTGTGAACAGGCTGTACCGAAACCTGCCAATCATTTTTGCTTGGTGGGTTGTCTTGTTTGGGGTGAATCTCTGGGCTCAGATGCGTCGATGCCGGCTTGCGAAGCAGCAGACGACGCTCGAAGGGCAGAAGCCGCCGCAGAAAGGTGGACCACCCGAGAAGCCCGGGACCGCTGATTCCTCCGACTAGGGCTACGAGTGGTTATGTCCCTGGCCTTAGGGAGCTCAGAACTCGGTCAACACCTGAATATACCATTAACATGCCATTTTGGCTTTCTTTAATTAACCCATTCTCTGCATCAATTGGCGTTTATGGTAGACGGACCCGGACAATAGACAAAATGAGATACCTGGACTGAGTTAAAAAGCTTAGTATCAATGTGGCGAGCAGGAAGGATAGAAGATAATCTTACGATAACAAACCCATGTCTACTGGAAGGCATTTTGAATGACAATACTCGATCTGTCTTGCTGAGTAATTATGCCAGTTTCTTCTTCGTCGCATAAAACCCGCTCCAGTCTTTGGAGGTATATGAATTTCAACTTGTGTCATAATATCAAGACGAGTCAATTGGCGAACAGACATAACTATGTAGTACTAGCATTTATGTGTTGCATTCGAGGAGGTGCAATTTGACACCTGTGTAATCGGCGAGGGAGAACAAGTGTCCGATGCGGTGTTTCACCTTAGAGTTTGGACCATCCCCACCGCCCGTGCCATTCATAATCGGCCTTCAACATTCTTCAAACGTCATGTAGACGCAGCCTGAAAGCCACTTATTCAACCTGTCCTGTGTCCTAACTGTCTATTCCAAAGCATCATGGACGCTGCTGCGGAGTCAGCCAGTAACCCATTCACTTGGCTGTCATCTCTTATTATGGCCCTAGATCTGTTAGTCCATCGTTTAATGACCCACATGTGGAAATGCCTGCACATGCTGACCATACCCTGTAGCAATTTTCTCATAACCTTCTTCTACAACCAGTTCCGGCGCCTGCCTTATCCCCAAAAGAAGTTTACCGGGAAGACGGTCATTGTGACAGGGGCCAATGTCGGGCTTGGTCTCGAAGCGGCGCGGCATTTCGTCCGGCTCGACGCTGCTAAAGTCATCCTGGCATGCCGTGACACCGAGAAGGGAGAGCGTGCCAAGACCGACATCGAGCGTACGACGGCCAGGAGTGGGATTATTGAGGTGTGGCCGCTGGACCTGTGTAGCTTCGAAAGCGTTAAGCAGTTCTGCCGGCGCGCAGACAAGCTCGACCGCCTAGACGTGGTAGTCGAGAACGCGGCGGTAGCCATGGTCGGGCCCCGGGCAACTCTGGCAGAGGGCTATGAGAGCACGATCACGGTCAACGTGATATCTACTTTCCTGATGGCTTTGCTACTTTTACCTACGCTTAGGCGGACCGCGACAAAACTCAACATTCAGCCGAATTTGGTGATTGTGTCTTCGGACGCACATTTTGTGGTACGCTCCAGTCCCGCGTACTTCCATATCTCGCCTCACTTGCGCCAGCCGACCTGCTAACATCTACCCTAGGCAAGTTTCAAAGAACGGACAGCACCCAAGATATTTGACGCATTCAAGTCAGCTACAGTGGCGCCTGACAGGTACCAGACCTCGAAGCTATTGGACATTTTTGTGGTCCGGCAGCTGGCCCAGGACATGTCCAAGCCCACCAGTAACAGTAAAGGTGTTATTCTCAACACGCTGAACCCGGGCTTCTGCCGAACAGCACTATTCCGTGATAACAAGTTTCCCGCGTCCCTTTTTCTAGCGTTTACAAGCAGACTTATTGGTAGGTCGTCTGAGGTGGGATCGAGGGTCATAGTGGACGCTGCGGCTGCTGGACCCGAAACGCATGGTAAATGGCTGGATAGCTTCGAGGTCAGGGAGCCCAGTGCATATGTGCGCAGCGAGGAAGGGAAGAAGATGCAGGGACGGCTTTATGAAGAGCTGATACAGATTTTGGACCAAGTCGAGCCGGGCATAGCGAAGAATATTTGAGACTATCGCCCACCGGTACTCCTCCCTGAGGTATATCCTTGTTGAACTCTCTCAGAACTCAAAGGAGCTGGCTAGCCTATGATTAATAAAGCGTATCACCATGAAAGCTGTGTAGTTATGGCCTGAGTCTTTGCTAAAAGAGAACCAACTAAGCTCTCACCATAGATCAAGTAATGATATGCCTTCCGAAGTCCTGGACATGCCGGAAGTTTGGGCAGCACTTTGCACTTCTGATGTCTTGAAATTTCAATATATTGATTAATGAAGTAACACTTCCTGGTAGTTGCAAAGGAATTTCGACATGGTAGATTAGCCGATGGCAGATTGTCCTATGGAAGATTATCCTATAGTTGATTGTCCTGTGATTGGTTATTCTATTCTCTGATCATCCTATAGTTAATTAACTTATAATATGTTATCCTATAAAAGACTATTTTATAGAAGATTACCCCATGAAAGAAGAAGGAGTTTTGGATGGTATTTGAGTTGACCTGTTCGTCCTATGGACTGCCATTTGCAGCGGTGTACTTAGCTCGAGATAGTATTGTGATAAGTCTGATAGTGGCGTTTGTTTTCTGGGCAGTCAAGTGGTCATTGACATTACTATAACCCCGTACTGGCAAGGGTAGATGTGAGATTGGTGCTCTTTATTGGCTTTGGACCTAAATCCAAGCTGCAGCAAGGGATTGGATCAAAGAACACTATGCAAACACGGCTCGTATTCTGTTTGGGAACAGCTATCACATAGACTACCAAGTTTTGTGCAGCGTGGGCTTTGAAAATGGACTGAAATAATTTCACAGGCACAGGCCACTGTAGGTGGCGTAGCGTTGGGTGGTCTGTGGTTTGCAAGTGACCTCACCCACTGCAGATAATGAGCCGTAGTGGGGTTGCCTGCCTGCCTGCCTGCCGCCTCGCCCATTTAATTGTCAACCGCGAACCGTGGACCAGGCGCGTCGTAGGGAAGGACCGCCACCACAGCAACCACGTCTCTCTCAACCAAATCTGCCCAGTTATGCTCAATGAACCGTCCACTCAGCCTCATATAATTGAAGTCTGGTCTCTTTCGCCTGGGGACCCTGCTTCAGTGGCGTGCTCGGGACAAACCTTGATGGTTCATCCGTCACCTTCGTCTGGCGACCACATGCAGCGCCACTGAACGAGCGCCGACTACGAGGGCGACGGTGCGAGAGCCAACAACAAGGCGACCATTCGGGTCGAAGCTGAACAAGTAAGTCCTCGCTGCAAACTCGGGCTCATTCGGCTGTAGCCTGTTCGTTTTGAGACAAGTGCTGCAAAAGATGCTTACGGGTCTTGTGCGACGCAGGCAACCGTCCACTTAACTTCCCCTCGGGGGTAGTCGCACACAAACTATAGCCGGCTGCGCATTGGTCTCACGCATCCTACAAATATGGACAGAGCCTCATCCAGCTCCGCTGGAGCGACTCCTCCCGACCTGGACGGGCTTCTAGATGACCTGGCAATTTCGAGAACAATCCTCGCCTCCCTCCAAGAAGGTCCGCAAGATAACGACAGCGCAAGACAGATTGCAGAGGCGAAGAAAGAGGTCGCTCGATTGCAGAAAGATATTAGCAGGGCTCGAGGCAACGCTCAAGGTCACACACATCCGGCGCCACCCACCCTCGTCGCTCGCACATTTTCTGACCTCGGAGCAGGCTCGAAGAGGGCGCCCAACTCCAACATGCAGTGGTATCGGCCAGAGGACTATGCTGGTGAGTACTATCATGATGCTTGACCTCCGTGTCATCCGCAACTATACTAAGTGGTCTTCTTCTATGCAGGCCCAACTTCTTACTCGAACTCCGAGAACCTCACGCCTGCCAGCGCCTCGCCTTCTGTCTTCGGTCAGAAGAAGCGGGCCTTCGGCGCACATCTCGACGACGATGCTTCCTCCAGCTCCCGTGTCAAGTCTCGAAGGACGACTCCAAGTCCTCAGCACACCGCGATTACTACTCCGTCTGTGGGAGATGACTTCTGGGCGGACGATGCTTCGATCATCGACCTGACTGGTGATGACACCGATATCGAGCAGCTTTTCGAGCAGCAGAAGGCAGCTTTTGCGCAAGTCGAGCAGGCCAGGGAGGATGAGAGATTGGCAAGATCACTCCAGCAGTCGGGTTCTTCGCCTGCGTCCCCAGCACCTACTGGGCCTACTGCCTTCGACAGAATCCTGGGTCGTCCATCGCAGGCATCGCAGGCATCGCAGGCATCGCAGGCATCGCAAACATCGCAGGGCCAACCTCAGCTCCCGTCTTCCCAGGGACGCGATCCATTCGCTCAGGCCAACAACAACACCATGTATTCAGCTGGACCAAGTCAACCAGTACAGCCCCGCATGCCAGGCTCTTTCGATTTTGACGACGATTATGACTACTTTGATCCTCCGGCACATAGTGTACCCTCCCAGTCCATTGGCGCGTACGGCGCGCCGACCTATGGTTCATCCCACGCAAATCTGCCGACTAGGGGTCCGCCCAATACGGGATTTCCGACTATGGGTGTGTCTCCCTTTTCCAATCCCTTGCCCGGCATCAACTATGCGCCAAACACTTCAGCCGCAGAGCTGGCAAGGCAGGCCACTCTTGCCCGTCACCAAGGCTATCTTCCTTCGAGCGGATACGGAACCACGGCCAATAGTGTTATTCTGCCTGGTTTCAATTCTGCTAACGGGTTCGCAGGTTACGCTGGTGATGTTTCCCCAATGGCATCACTGGGTAACCGACCAGGAACCCTAAATTCAGGCGTCTACGCTCCCTTGCAGACCTGGGGCGCTAACAATCCCTATTCAGCTGCTCCGTCGACACAGGTTCCCAATGGAGGAGGGTTTTTGTCTGATATCATCAACTTGACCAACGACATTGACTGGGCCAATGGTCTCGACGCTTTGGGCAATCCGCTCAGTGCCAATCTGAGGTCTTACTACGAAGATCTGCACGATGATCCCAGAAAAACTGCCGAGGAGATCAAGGACCTTCTTGCCAACATCCGACCTGACGAGGACATCCCCGAGGAAGACCGCATTGGTACCCCTGAGGCGCTCAGGTATGCCTTATATGCGCATCAACAACTTGCTCTCCAATGGATGATGGATAGTGAGACGGGCAAGAACCAGGGTGGCATTCTGGCCGATGATGTAGGTCCTTTTCGGGTCTCTTGACACACCCCCCCTTCAAACCCCCTGGCACAAGAAACACTAAAACTCTTGGACTTGGCTTCAGGGGCCATTTGGTTCCTTGTATATGCTTATAATACGAAGAGATCCAGACTTACTAACGAGTTGCAGATGGGGTTGGGTAAGACACTGTCAGCGCTTGCTTTGATGGTGAGCCGTCCCTCGTCTGATAGGATCAAGACGAACCTTATCGTGGGACCCGTCGCTCTGCTCAAGCAGTGGGAAATTGAGATAAAGAAGGTAAATTCTCCCTGTAACACCTTAGCCCCTCAACATACACTTCTTTACTTGTCCCTCAATACATACATTCTCAATCCCTACATCTGGTCTGGAGCGTGTTCTGTGCTCTGTCCCCCCCCCCCCCCCCAAACCCAAATAAAAAGCTACCCCCTTTCTTAATATGTGTCGTGAGAGCGGGTTTTGGACTTGTGCTGACAAATCCCATAGAAGCTCAAGCCGGCCCATCGTTTGAGCGTCCTGCTGCTACACAATAAATCGGCCAAATACGAAGACATCCGTAATTACGACGTAGTCCTGACGTCGTATGGCAAAGTCGGCGCCGAGCAGAAACGCTTCGAGAAGTGGGTGGAGCATCACCCCGGAGCCAGACCTGAGCGTGACGCAGATCTGGCGAAGAGCTGCCCGCTTCTCCATCCGAATAGCAAATTCTATCGAGTAATCCTTGACGAGGCTCAGTGCATCAAGAACGATAAGACCCTGCAGGCAAGAGGTTCATGCTCTTTGAGAGCCACCTATCGTTGGTGTTTGACCGGGACCCCAATGATGAACGGTATACATGAGCTGTTTTCTCTAATCAAGTTTTTGAAAATCAAGCCGTACCATGAACAGAAGGAATTCAACAAGACCTTTGGCAGCCTGACGCCCCGGACTAGTCGAGGTCGTTCTGCCGGAGAGTATACAAAGACGAAGGCTATGGATGCTCTTCGTGTCCTACTCAAGGCTATCATGCTCCGACGAATGAAGACTTCCACGCTTGACGGGAAGCCACTTGTGACGCTCCCTCCAAAAACGGAGGAAATCTCGCACGTGGAGTTCTCGGAAGATGAGCGGCAGTTCTACAATGACTTGGAATCAAAGACCAGGATCACGTTCAACAAATACCTTCGCGCAGGCACGGTCGGGAAGAACTACAGCAACATCCTGGTGCTGCTCCTGCGTCTTCGCCAAGCTTGCTGTCATCCTCACCTGAATCTAGATGTAGAATATGTGGGCAACAACGAGGTCTCCGAACAGGACATGAATGCACTAGCCAGAACCCTGGCACCCGACGTGGTTGCCCGTCTCAAGGCACAGAACGAGGAAGGCTTCAAGTGCCCCATATGCCTTGATGCCGTCATCGATCCAACGATCGTTCTGCCATGTGGACACAACACCTGTGCAGAATGCTTCACCACACTTGCCGAGAGGGCTGTCGACAACAACATCCGGGCTGGCGAGGAAGGTAGCACATTCAGATGCCCAGAATGCCGCGGATCTGTCGACCCGAAAAAGGTCATCAACTTGACCTCATTCAAAGAAGTTCACATGCCCGAATCGACGGCTGTGAATGAGGGTAAGCACTGATATCCAGCCCATCATCTGTGTGCGATTGCTAATCTGTCGATTCTACCAGATGAAATCGAGACTGCCTCAGAGGGAAGTGCCACGGCAGACGACGACTCCTCCGAGTCTGATTCGGACTCTGATGACGATAATGATGACGATGATGATGAGGTCGACCGCAATGGCAACTTGAAGGACTTCATCGTTGATAACGATGACGAGGAAGAACCTGCCGAGGGTAGTGATGATGACGATGACCTTTCCATCAATCGACGTGCCAAGGTCGTTGCGAAGAAGCCCAGGAAGAGCAAGAAGTCGAAGCGCAAATCCGAGGGCAGAAGCAAGGGCAAAGGTAAAGAGAAGCAGGAGGAGGTCAAACCTCACATGCTCAAGACCTTGCGAACTGAGGCTAGGAAGAACAAATCCGAGTACAAGCGGTACATGAAGTACTTGAGAAAGAACTGGATGCCATCGGCCAAGGTCTCAGAATGCTGCAAAATCCTGGAGAACATTCGAGAGAGTGGGGACAAGACTATCGTCTTCTCGCAATTCACATTTCTGCTCGACTTGCTCGAGATCCCAATCAAGTACGAGCTTGGCCTCAAATACTGCAGATACGACGGAGGTATGTCGCGTGCCCATCGGGACGCTGCTGCTCAGGATTTCCAGGACCCAAACTCTCGCACGAAGGTCATGCTCGTGTCTCTGAAAGCAGGAAACGCGGGCCTCAACCTTACTGCTGCGAACCATGTCATTGTCATGGATCCCTTCTGGAATCCGTACATTGAGATGCAAGCTGTGGACCGCGCCTATCGCATAGGCCAACAGAAACCTGTCAAGGTTCATCGCCTGCTGGTCGAGGGAACCGTGGAGGACCGAATCGCCGACCTCCAAGAGCAGAAGCGTAGGTTTGTTGACGCTGCTCTGGATGAGGGCGAAAGCAAGAATCTGGGCAGGCTTTCGACTCGCGACCTACAACGCCTCTTCAACGGAGACTAGACTGACACCAGAAGTCTGACTGGCAGGGTCCCATACCCTCCCGTCATTATCAGTTGTTCCGGTTTTGCTACGATTTCTTTTGTCTGCTTCTCCTTTCGGAGGGCACTGATTTATCGATACCCATGGCTGGTTTCCTTTGCTGCTCTACGGAATTAGCAAGGAGGGATAAATGTCACCCTATTTGTTCTTGTCTCTTACAAGGCTTTGATGGTCAGCCGGGGACTTGATTTGCTCTGTCATATTCTACGGTGGTCTTCTAGGGTTAGACTGCGTGTATGTCCTAACGATTGTTGTGTCTTTCAGATGGAAAAACTTGTTCTCAAGGGGGTTACGGGGCAAATGAGTTCAAGCATGGCGTCTAGGACTGGAATGAGTGAAACGAGCTTCATGTGCATCCTGTCACAATAACATGCTGCATTTCTAGGAATTTGGGGATTGCTGGGCTAGATAGATATGCTTTCACATCAAGACTGCCTCAAGGCTTACATATGAAAACTCACCTGTAATTCGTTGGCAGTGAAAAACAACAGTAGATTGTCTCTTCTGCATGCGCTCTGATTCACTTGCACACTTCATAATGCTAAAAATTGGCACGTGCACTTGAACATGCACAGTTGCATCGCTTCTGACGCAGCTAGCCTTTGAATTTCTTGGTTTTCCCCATAGAAGATCATCCAAGAGGAAAGTATAATATAAGCCTTTAGGGAGGATCCTTAGCGAGGTTATCCTTAGAAAGGTCATCCATCCAAAGGGAGGTTAGCCCAAAGAAAGGCATCCCAGGGCAAGTTGTCCCAAGAGAGGTCATCCGAAGAGATTACTCTGTGATGGGTTATCCTATAGTCAGCTGTTCTATGGTGAGTCATCCTGTGTTCAGTTATACTATGGTTCAACCCTTTTTCTTTCATTTAACTATCAGAGATATTCTGGCCGTAAAGCGGATACCTGAGCTTGGCCTTATTATTTCGTAAGTTCACAGCCTACAATATTTTACAAATGAAAAATAGGCGCATTCCTTCATTTATTTTATGGTAGAATGCCGACCATTGACCAAAACGCTGACCGGGTGGGTGAGTTTGCAATTGCCAAGCTAGACTCGGGCCACCGGCGATATTAAATCATGCACACAAAGGCCATCGCCCTATGAAGTAAGCAGCGTAACTACCAAGAAAGCATAGATGATGAAGGACCGAATGAGGCTGTGCAATGTATTTCCACCCAAACAGCCCCTGAGTTCTTTCATGAGATTCGAGATCGCGAGAAACCTCAAGATTTGAGCCAAACTCACGTCCGCAATTTTTCCATTGCGTCTCTGGGCTTATCACGGCAATCTCGCATCTTACTTTACAAGAGCTCATGGCGAGGCGCAGCAGTGTTGCGTCGGCAAGAGGAACAGCATACGGTGACCATCCTCGTTTCATTTGCCGAGTCAACTAGCATTCGTGGACCTAGCAGATTCGGGAATGAAGGCCGTAGGATGAGCTTCGCGGCAGTTCCCTGGCTTGACGATGGTTGGCTGATTATCTCCGGCTACCGGCATCCCGGAGAGGACGACGCGCGCCGAGGCCCAAGTCCGGTGCAAGTTCGGGACTCTTCCGCATGCTCGAAATCCGTGGGTCAGCTCAAAAGGGTCAACCCATTCTGTGACGAGGAGAATTCTTTACGAGAAGTCCTAGCTTCTGCAGCCGACGCTTTATACCAGAAGAGGCCTCTGGACGGAAGATTGTTTGGTACAGCCACCGGTGATGCTTTGGAAAGTGGATTCATGCGGATCTCTGAGCAGGGCCTTAATCTCTCGGCACGTTCCGACGTTCCCAGAACACCCATGTTGGGATTCCTGTCCGCGTTTCAACGTTTCAAGCCGACGCCAATGAAATTGCCCCCTGTTTATGGCAACGGCCCCATGCTCGCGTCTAGCGCCGTGTTTAATTTATTGCTGGCTGTGTTTCCTCTTCGGTTTGCTATTTCGTGCTGCTCTTCCCCCATCCGCTCCGTTCGTTGACGATCTTTGTCCGCAGATCCCGCCGGTCTCTCTTCAACCCACTCATTTGATTCATTCGCTTCTCAAACGTGGGCCGGCTCCCAAGATGTACCACTCGTTGATCCTTTCATTATCTGTTATTCCCATCCTGGGACTCGCCCTGCCGACAGCGCCATCGGCGAACACAAACACAACACCAACGCGGGGCCTCGTGTCTGGCGCCGCGCTCTTCAACACGTCGATCCCCAGAATAAACAATCTCGCCAACAGCACGAACCAATTTGACACGATAAACTACTTTCCTGACCCGGTGGTCAAATGCTCCGGACGCAAACTCGACGACGACAATAGCAACTGGAGTACAGACTTGACCACGGCGGTCACCGCGACCGACACGTCAGGCATATACGGGACGTGCGACGCGGATGGCTCAGAGGTCGACGGCAGCGGAAATCTAGCCTGGAAGAGCGGAAAGGTCCAGGTGTACTACTGCAATCATGGATTCACGCCCAATCCTTGCTCTGTAAACGAATACTGGCGAGCAGACGATCTCATCAACGACAAGTGCGGCAGTAATGGCGGCGGTTGGGTGTCAATTTCTGACTGGGGGAAGACGATTGGTCGGGATCCCACAAACTCTGATGGAAGCTTCAGATCGGAGTGTGGAGCAAGCTTACATGGTGTCAAAGCGAACGTTATTGTCAATGTTACCAGCACTTAGACCTTCTAGATGAAGGTCAAGTGAAGCTTGGGCGGATTACAAACGAGGATGGAGCTCCATGCCCCTTATCATTTGGGATATACTTCGAATAATTCACTAAATGAGAATCTGGGCACTCATGCCCAATAGTGCAACTAACATTTTTAAAGTGAATGATGCGCATCACTTCATTTACTTACATGTGTTTCCATTGTTACATGGAGGTCGCTGCCATTGCTAGATTATAGGAAGCTGGCTTCTATTAACAACTTGTTCTCGCTAGCAGCGAGGAATGCAGGCCGCTAGTAGAGTACGATCGACAACTGTCAACTACTTGCACGTTTCCGAAGCCCCGTGCTGAGGAGCAAAGAGGAATGCCAATTCGATCCACCGTCATATTTTACTGGCAAATTTGAGGAAGTGATTCAAAATCAGTCGTAATCCTCGGGCTGAGGGAAGAGTCTACACGTGCATTCAATCGGCAAAAGGCGTTTAGATCTGTTAGTTAGCCTTCACTAGTGGCATCAAACTATAGAGAATGACGAAAGAACGCTATGCATATTTTCAGCGAAAGAACAATTCACTAGTCTGATTTGAACGTGCTTTGTCACAAGGACAGCAAAGTTGAGGTTCGTTTGTCTAGACGCAAATGGGGCCTGATCTGTCCTGATTTGATGCCCCTTAAGAATGGGTCTACTCCCGAAAGACTCCTTCATTCGTTACTTTCGGCTGCAAGCCATCGGGATTGACTCAGTATTTCATCAATGCCTCTTTCGCCAAGCTAGTACATCCCACAGCGCGCGCCTGACCACCAGTCTACCTAGCGCGGGCGCCCACGTTCTCATCCGTGTGGCTTTCCGAAGCGCCTGAAGCTTTTCGTGCACACAGCGTACCAACAATTACCCATCAGCAGTTGATTTCGGACCCGGAGACGCCGAATATACTTCTCTGAGGTTTCGCCGGCATGAATTCCGACGATCTTGAAGCAACAGTAGCCACCGATTACGATCCTATCAAGAGCTGCAGCGATGTGGAGCTTTCTCGGTACATAGAGAAGCTGCGTCTAGCTCAAGATGAGAACCCACATGTCATTGAAGTCTCGGGAAGATACGTCACCAAGTCATACCGAGAAGACGAACTCGATGATACCAAGCAAGCTCTGGAGTACGCTGAGTCACTCGGAATTCGCGTCCCTTCCATCAGACGCATCGTTCGAACAGCTGATGATGTCTTCGAATGTGTTCAAGACCGAGTTGATGGTGTCAACTTGATGGACTGTTGGACTTCTCTGGGTTGGGTGTCGACGATTCGCCTAGCGTTCCAGCTGCGTACAATGGTGCGAAAGATGAGGAAAGTCACGTCGCCAACAGCAGGCTCACTTGGAACCGGAATCTGTCGCTCATTTTGGATCGAAGACCGTTACAGGTTGCCCATTAGCCCGAGCGCTAGGGTAATTGCCTGTGTAATCAACTTCTGGTTCAACCACACATCGTTCCGGCAAGAAGCGAGAAAGAAACCCGAGGATCATGCCACGTCTGTTGCCGGCCCCATCACAGCACAGCCCCTAGTCTTCACTCATCATGACCTTGCGCCACGCAACTTGATTCTCGACAACAAAGGATCAATATGGCTGGTTGACTGGGACTATGCAGGCTGGTATCCGCAGTATTTCGAGTACGCTGCCATGCATAACTTCATTCCGCCAAATACTTGGAGCCGTTTTGCCAAATACCGGTGGAACTTATTCGCTTGGATAGCGACTGGGCTATTTGAAAGGGAGCGGAAGATCTTAGTCACTGCACAGAGAAAGGCCATTCGATTTCCTGCTGCGCGTCGATTCAACATCAAAGCAGGAGCGACCCCATCACTAAGAACACCGGATGATTAATACACTATCCGCCTCGTGTGAAGCTGTGCTGGCGGTGTCTGAATTCGACTAGCGTTCATAATCAAAGATCACAGGCAGTCCTCTGTGGATTTGTCTACATGTTATAATGAGCATTTTCCAAAGCGGATCTAGTTCAGTGTATCGGAATATCATTTGCATTGCGGCAGGCCCGGAGCTTCCCACTACATACTCCTGGCTTAATAGCGATGATTGGATTCTACAGCTGCTGCAACAGGCCAGCGCTACCATTGGAAAACGAAAGCACACGATCTACTTGGAACTCAATAGGATTCCTAGTATTCAGTGGCCGGCTCTTTAAACATAATGTGTCTTTCTAAAGAGAAGTCACTTTCAAGACTAGTACCAATCTCAGCTAGAGGAGTCATGCTTGGTACATGTTGCTCAACTGATAATGTCTGGCTGGTCTCTCAGCCGTTACTGGATACATGATTATCACGCAGCTTCTCTGAAAGAGCCCTTTCCCCCTGATCAGTCGGCATAGTTGTTGCAACCCGATGAGATGAAGTCACAGATCCGTGACTTCTACATTCAAACCTCACCCTGGAGCCTTCCACGAATGGTTTTTCCAGGTCGTCCGTTTCCCATCCTGAATTATTAGTACTGAATGCAAATATTGTAACTTTGCATTTTCGTAACTGAGATACGGGGTTGGTGGAGTAAGAACCGCTCTAGAGACTTGGGCTTTGCTCTGTTAAAGCTAGATAAATGCTCAGAGCCCTCACTTGCCGCGGACCTTATTGTCAGCTCTGTATCACTAGGACTCGGCTCCAGGAGTGTGGAACGAACAAAGGAGTCTATTCCTTGCCTTTTCAAAGAAGCATGAAGCGGCATGGGGGATGACAAAGATAGATTAAGTATTCAGTCGGCTCAACAACAAATGTCTCACATCTTAAATAGAAACGCTTTTTCCGACGACAGTCCGTTAGACCCATGGCTATCATCGTTCAGTATCAAGCAACACGGAATCCCTCGAACATAGATCCTACTCATCCAACAATAGCTTCAACCGTATTACAGTCTGACTGATCTTCCATTCACTCGAAGATACTTATATTTGGGTTGCAAGCAACTACGTTCAATTGTATTTCCAAAACACCCATCCGATTCATCTTGTTGTATCTATCCAAAATCATGGAGACACCAGGATCCGAGCCCCTTCGGCTCTCGCCTGATATGGATATCGAGCGTTTTGTCCGGGTCCAGGACCGCAAAGTTGACTCAGGGTCACTGCAACAGGAGACAGAGTACGAGCGTGCGATCCGTGAACTGCGAGAAGGCGAAAAGAGGAGTGAATGGATCTGGTTCATTTTCCCCCGGGTTTCCGGTTTGGGCAAGCACATCAACAGCATTTTTTACGGAATAGCTTCGCTGAAAGAGGCTAAGACGTACCTGGCGCACCCTGTTCTTGGCCCAAGGCTACATGATGCAATTGAAGCTGTCCTTGGAAATGGAGACGACGACATCAGCAAGATCTTCGGCAATTCGGAAGAAGCCGCGAGGTTCAAATCTTCTATGACACTCTTTGCGCAGGTCTGTCTTGGTACTTCAGATGAGCTCTTTTTGAGGGTGATCATGAAGTTTTGGGGTGGGATTCGTAACGAGAAGACAGTACGGATCACAGAGTCGTGGTAAATTTTATCCGAAGGCCATTGGGTGGCAGGCAAATAATTATATGGTTTGAAAATAACAACACATTCTGCAAAATTGAGTCAAATTTGAAAATTTCCCCCTTCTTGCCTGTCCCTCTCGTGAAACGGACCCAGGACAGACGGTGACCCATTTGTAAGTATAACCTGATGGGCTGCCGACTGGAGATGCTAGTAGTTTTGTTTACCACAGCATTGGACAAATGGTGTATGCGGCAAGTCCTGCAGCCTGGTGATGGTCTATATTTTCCAATCTACCCTTTCTCCCCTTCGTCGACTATATCTCCACCAAACCCGCCCTTCTCGGTTACGCAATGGTAACGTCGCTGACGGAACTCGCATAGCGAATTTTCCGAATCCCTGTGAGGACAGCATCAGCTGATGGTGTCACCTGCCATAATCTACGACAACCGTAACTGTGACGAGGACGGTCGAAAGATCTACAACATCAAATACCCGGGCCTATCCAACCTGAAATACTACCAATTCAACGATATCATCAGCTCCGCGCGCTGCTGGTACTGATTTCAGCACACTCACATCAGCCATGAGTTCCTGGAAAGTCATGATGGATAGGAGATTGATGATGAGTATATTCTCTGATGGAATGTTTGGTATGGATGTTTCATTCTTATCATTTGCCGAATTTTGATTAGCCGTGGGAAAGAATTGCTTCCATTAGCTAGCCTTGGAAACAATTTGATTCTAGAACATAAAACGTGAATGCAGATGGCTTATGCAACCGTATTTAACACCGCGCTTGGTCTTCGAGCCTCGCCTATTTCTTGAATTTGTAACTCAGTTCGACTTTGATATGTCTTGGCATGTACGAAGCTTCAGTATCTAAAGAGTTTATTGGTCTGGTCGAGCCTAGAGTTGACCTTAAGTTTTCACGAGAATTGGGAAGCTGTGGATCCAGTTGATCCTCGACAGGGTGAGCAAAGAATCATTCTCTGGCGGCATGCGCAAGGCTGCAAAGTCCCGTATAGCCTAATCCGTACTCTTTGAACATCAGAACTGACTTTGAACTTGAATTTATGCCTGGGATATACTGATAGACCTGACAGATTCATTTGACAAGTATTTGACAGATTAACAGTGGTTCACCCCGCCGCCTAAGGCTCATGCCCAGCGGCAGCGAGCACGAGCTTGTGGTGTAAGACACGAGACAGATTGCGCCATCCCGATTTCAAATCCAATGTGCAACAAAATTGGAGAATCGCTCACCCGCGACATCCTCATGACAGAATACCCTGGCAACCCACCAATGTCTCGGTCTCAGCTCCATACGTGTCAGTTGCGGCTATCTGGGGCTGGTCAGCACCAGATACCATTTGCTGCATCGTGCATCACAACATTATTCGCCATAGCTCGCCCGGCTTGCTACATGATGAGAACTGTCTCCTATTAAAGGCCTTGCAGCTGCTCCTACCAAAGATCTAGCGACGCGTTGGAGTCCCTTCTGAGCGTTGCGTGTGCGTCCCCCTTGCTACCGGATGCCCCCCACATCTGAATATCATACGCGCCATACATGCTTGCGATTGCGAATCTCGAGGACGGCTGTACTATACTTGGCCTGCACTAGCCCCGTGAGCTTGAATCCATACAACGGAGTATAGCTACATCGACTCCATGCACACTCCTTGACTAGTCCGAGAAGAGTTTGCCATCACCCTTACAGTCCGGCTCCGCTTTCTTTTGTTGATCTCCGAGAGATAAGCTGGAAATATGTCGGGTCGCACATATAAGGGTACGAGCCCGTCGTTGTACTTGGATGATTCCCCGGATATCTACGTGCCGCTGCTCTCAGGGACAATGGCGACCGAAGACAAATCCCAGCACGACGTGCGCACCTCCTCGACGGATTCTCCACGTCTGGGAGGAACCAGTTTCGCCGACGACTCGGCAGGGAATAAGGCACCATGGTGGTCCTACTTTTGGGTGAGGGGACATCTCAGCGGCATTTTCGAAATAACAAACCTAATGGCTTCCCCAGGATTATGAACCATCGAGGACTCCCGAAGAGAGGAAGTTCGTCCAGAAACTAGACATTTCGCTCTTGACGATCCTTTGCTTCGGGTATTTCATCAAGAATTTGGACCAAACAAACATTTCCAATGCCTACGTGTCGGGGATGAAGGAGGACCTAGCCATGGACTCGAATCAGTTGAATCTGATAGATGTAGCATGGACCACGGGATATGTCATCGGACAACTGCCATCCCAGTTCATTCTCACCAAAGTACGACCTTCGATATGGATACCAAGCTGTGAGCTTGTGTGGACAGTCTTGACCTTCTGTCTCGCCGCCACGAACAGCAGCACTCAAGTCATCGTCATCCGCTTCTTCGTCGGGCTCGTCGAGAGTATCTTTTATCCTGCCGCCCACTTTCTGATCGGCAGTTGGTACAAACCAAGCGAGCTGGGAAAACGGGCTTGCATTTTTCACGCATCGTCGGCCGCGGCAGGGATGTTCTCCGGATACCTTCAAGCGGCGGTCTACACTGGCTTGAACGGGACTCTGGGGAAGGCAGGCTGGCAGTGGCTCTTCATTATGGATGGTGTCATCAGTCTGCCCATTTGTATCGCTGGGTATTTCATGATCCCCGACCTACCGGAAAACACTCGCGCGTTTTATCTAACCGACGATGACGCTGCACTCGCCCGAAAGCGGATGGAGTCCATCGGCCGCGCCCCACGCCGGAAGCTGGGCTGGTCGATACTGAAACGAGTTTTCACGCGCTGGCATGTGTGGGCATTGACGCTCCTCTACATTATTTTTATCAACACGGGACCATCGTCAAGTGTCAACCCGTTGCCTCTGTGGTTGAAGGCCAACAACTGGCCAGTGACGTCTATTGTAAGTCTTTGCGTCTACGCGCACGGCATTCCAAAAGTAGAGGTACTGACAATCACACTTCAGAACATCATACCCACGGCGCAGTCTGCTGTCCAACTCGTCTCGACTGTCAGCTTCTCCATATTGTCGGACTACCTGCGCTCCAGGCCGGCAGTCATGTCCATATCGACATTTTTCGGATTTCTGACAAATTTACTGCTCGCCATCTGGGCAATTCCTACCGGTCTCAAGTGGTTCTCTTTCTTTGCGTCGAGGATCTCGGTTGCCTATGGACCTTTGTCAATGACGTGGGCCAACGAAATTTGCGGTGCAGACGCTGAGGAAAGGGCAGTGGTGTTAGGAATTATGAATGCTGCAGGCTACGCATTCAACGCTTGGCTTCCGCTCTTGACATACCCGGTAGTAGATGCACCGAGGTTCAAGAAGGGTTTCACATACACAACGGTTGCATTTGCAGCACAGGCAGTCATCACTTGGACAGTCTGGTGGTTGTCCAGACGGGACCGGAAGAAGGTGGAAAAGTCCGCTGTTGAGGCGGCTGGAGTCACTGAGGAATTGTAGACCAAGAAGTAGATGAATGCCATTGACTAAACTACACTATCGCTTACGGACCAGCGCTTATGTTTCTTTCTCCGGCATGGAATGTTACACGGTCATGACGAATTAAAAACGAGTCGAGAATATCTGCTTCATCTTTCTAAGCCAGATTGAGTCTAGGTTACAAAACAATCTCATAAGTGTCCTGAGGAAGCGGCCAAAGAGTTGTCTTTCAGCCTAGGACATGATGGAAATAGCGCATTATATGCATCGACACTGAGGTCTATGACTTTGGCGCATACCTATGTAGTGGACAAAACTCCATCGAAATAGTTACCTCCGACTCATGACACAAGCAGAGCACTGCATCGATTGAGTGGCCTTGGTAAGGCCATGCACCTGGCAGTAGATACTTAATTGATGTGTCGTCTGTGGGTTTACACAAGCAGAGCATTGCCTTGACTCGGTAGCTTTCGTCAGGCCGTGGACCTGGCAGTAGATGCGCCATCCATGAGTTGTTTGTGGCTCAACGCAAATAATGCATTGCTTTCCGAATGCCGTGTTAGTAGCCCTGACTGGGCCATGTATGGAACATTCGATGTTCATAGGATCTGTCGAATCTGTATTGGACATTGTGCGGATTCTAATGTTGATGCAAGGTTTCTTTGAAAGTTTGCGCGTGATGAGCATAGGCTTTTACTGTGTGGTTTTGGGTATGTCCAGCTGAATCATATTGATGAGACAGAAGACTGAGTGTTGACAAGCAAATAGATGGAAGGCATCCTTTATATGTTTTTGACACTGGGTTGTGATACGGTCTGAGCAGTGATTGATGCGTTCTGAACTTAGAGTGAGCAACGTAATTCAAATAAGAATGATAGGCCAAGATTGGAATCATTTGGTTTGCTGCCAGCAACACACACGCATTGACTAGTAACGAAGGCGCCATAGAGCCTGTTCAGTGACCGAAAGCTTTTTTAATGTGGCCGGTCAATTTTCACGCAGGCACAGAAGCATCCATGGCCTCGAAATAGAAAAGAGCACAAAGTGGAAAAGATCGCAAGGATGACAATACTGCAAGGAATTGGGTAAGCATCCTATAGATACAAAGTGCACTTCTTTGCCTGAGCGAGTGATGATTGTGATGAACAGATACATATAGTATAACCGCACCTGAGACGAATCATATACACCGTACTTTGATATTTACCAGTACACAGAACCTACGTCGGTCAGAGAAGCCCGCCATTCAAGCAGCATTCTTCAATCCCCATTCCTCTTTGATAAGGTCTGCAGCCTTCTCGCCGATCCCATACGCCGGCATCTGAGTATGACCTCCGTGCAGAATGGGCATAACGCTGACATCTGCCACTCGCAGCTTTCTCACGCCCTTAACCTTGAGCTTCTCGTCTACCACCGCATTCTGATCGTCGCGTTTGCCCATGGCGCATGTACCCGCTGCGTGGTAACCTGCATAGACGTTACAACCAAGCCACATATGTATTGTGAACACAGGGGGAAAAGCGGGAAAGGTCTTACATGTGGTAGCGTTGTCCCTCACATATGCAATCCACTCATCCCGGGTGGTGTAAGTATGGTGTGTCAGGTCAGGTGGCCACGACCCCTTGATGACATCTTTGGTCCCTTTACCTCCCACTATGATCTCGTTACCGAACCGGCAAGCCTCAGCGAGAACCTCAACGTCCAATGGGTCTTCAAGATATCCGCAATCCACCTTTGGCCCGTCCAGGGGGTTTGTACTATTTAGTTCCACCGTTCCCCTGGACCGGGGCGAGAAGAGCTCCGCAATCATCGCAAAAGCATGCTTGTTGTCGACGGGGTATTTGTCATATTGCTTGGGGCCACCATAGCACTCTGTGTGGAAGAACTCGATGTTCGGCTGCTTGGATGTCAGGCCCATAGGGTCACGGCCAGGCGCCCTGGGAGCGGAATTCCACAACTGGGAGTCAGCCAGCCTGTCATCCAGGCGTGCGAACCCAAAAGAGCCAAATGGGAAGGTCGACAGGAAACCAGCCTTGCTCTCTTTCCAGAGCTTGTACGACTTTTCGAGGGCACCTTCGTGGTAGGCCAGATGGTCATTGGTCAGGCCCGGCTTGGAAACCTCGTAGAACATGAAGACGATGAGGTGGTCCATGAGGTTCTTGCCCACGCCAGGCAAGTCCACGAGAGTCGGAATATTCAGGGCAGCTAACTTGTCCTTGGCCCCTATACCAGATCTTTGTAGGATATTAGGACTGCAATATGCGCCGCCGCTAACGATGACCTCCTTGGTTGCCGTTAGATCAAAGGCCACGCCGTCTTCGCTCACCGCCCGGACGCCGGTCGCCACATTTTCACCGTCCACATCTTTAAACAAAACCTTGTCGACATGTGTCTGCGTTAGTATGAAGATATTGTCCCTACGGTAATCCTTGGTGATGAAGTCGGCCCCTGTAGTGCGAATTCCCCTGTGAACAGTGCGCGGTGCGTGTCCGCAGCCATGGGGATTCTCTCCATGCGAGAACATATCATCGTCCAGTGGAAGCCCTTTGGAGACCATGGATTCGATCACGAGCTTCGAGATGGGTGCTAAGTCGTGGGGCTCGGTATGAAGCGGTCCTTGGTAACCATGAGACTTGCTGTGTGCTTTGAACCAAGGCTTGTCATGAAATGTCTCGGCCTGGAACCATATGTCAGTCAGTATATGTGAACAAAGGAGAATTACCTAGGTAGAGCGCCTGGTGCAGAATTCCTAACCTTCTCCATGTATTTGAAGAATTCATCGCCACTCCATCCCTCGAGCCCCCAATCATCGTAGTCCTGCTTGGAGCCTTTGATGCAAAGAGTCCCGTTTAATCCAGAGGACCCACCGAGGAATTTGCCTCTGCTCAACTTGACTTGCCGTTTGTTGATACCTGATCCCTTCTCGGAAACGATGTTCCAGTCCTCCGGTCCGTCGAGGTTGTTGGCCCATCTGCATAGTGCGAAATTTAGCGTTCACTTCCAACAAGGTCATCAAGGGGCGGACAACAAATTTAGGGCACAGACGCTCCAGCCATATGCGTGTTCTCCAAGTTCTCATTGTCTTGTCCGGCCTCGAGCACGAGCACTCTGACGCTGGGGTCCTCTGCCAGCCTTCCTGCAACCACACATCCTGCCGTGCCTCCGCTGAATGCAAGTCAGTCGCTTGTTTCCATAGAATCAAGTTCATGCAGTCACTCACCCACAGACGATGAAGTCAAAAGCACTATCGGTATCCAAAAGGGAGCCCATGGTGTTGCCGGCGCTCGGTGAGGGGTTCCTGATTTCTGAGACACTTGTACTGGTTCTGTTGTTGGCCTCAGTGGAGGCTTGTCGCGATAGTCACGGAAGCAATTGGCGCGTAGAAGCCTTACAAGTCTCTCTATTTGGACAGACAAGAGCGAATCAGATAGTCACACATCCAGTGGAAAATCAAGTGGTGTGGTCAAGAAATTAGGCGATGGACAATAGTTGAACGCGTGCCTGTATAACCGACCCCCTCACGGCCTCGCCCAACCCGAGCGGACTAGAGCATTGGAAGCTATAAGCCGCTTGGCTGTTTGACCGGATGACCAAAAGGCGAGTTCTCCAACTCTTAAGCAAAAACTGTTCGGCTCAAGGACCGGCAGTGTATACGGCCCACGGGATACCTTGGGGATCCAGATGCGGAGACGATGCACGCCTAGGTCTCTATGGACCATCCTGGGCCAACCGACGGCACGGTCAAAGTGATGGGCCAAGAAGATATTGACATGCCTTTGAGTCGTTCACATAGTTGTTCAGGCTCTGGTCATAGGTAGACTATTTTCTGACTGTGGTCTTTTACCCACTTGATACCTTGGTGGGACCCTTAAGCGAAGAAAATCTTGACCCCTCATGACTGGTCATTTTCCACACCAATGTGTTGAGTTGACTATTTGTGTTTGAAGCCGGGAGAAGCGCAGTGCTTAGAGTGAGGATACTCAGTGAGGCAGAGCACAAATGAATGTGTGTAGAGAGTGACGAGAATTCTGTGTCTAATTCTGGAGCCCCACGGCGACTGCCTTGTGGTGGACTAGCGTTACCCCATAGCTCCGATAGCTCTACTCAGATGGCCACGTTGTGGAAAATTAGCCTTCGGCGCACTTGAGGTTTCTGAAGACTTGAAAATTATGTAAGTATGGACTTCTGGGAAATCCGAACGAGCCTCAACTTGTTGGACATTGGCATTGTCGGGTCTTATTACTAGGGCGCTAAGGGGAAGGGGCTGGAGACGGCTCTTCATTGTTCCCTTCAATTCGGTGCAATAGAGAACGGACCTCTCCACCAACAACTGTCTCGAGGCTGCCCGCGTAAGGCCAGCGCTTAACACAACGATAGTTCTGGCGGATATACTCAGGGGCTGGATCATTCCGATTAGACAGTCTGGCTACAAAGCCTTGATTTGGATCACACCGGTCCATCTTCGGGAGTCTGCCCTGCAGCTTTTCTGCAGGAGAAAGTCATTCATGGGCTTGCGGCTCCAAAAGGGTGACGATTGCCTTAGGAGCCGGGAGCTATTATAGCTC
The DNA here is from genome assembly GCF_026229845.1 of Diaporthe amygdali. NCBI lineage: Eukaryota > Fungi > Ascomycota > Sordariomycetes > Diaporthales > Diaporthaceae > Diaporthe > Diaporthe amygdali. The sequence continues at coordinate 1,475,523 of NW_026517022.1, read as the reverse complement.
CCTGGACGCTATTTGAGCCGAGGGGTTCCCATAATCCGGAATCGAGGTCGTATCGTGGCGGTCGAGCCCTGATTCTGCGAGATGCGTGCACTCGGGAGTGAGACGCTGTCACCGTGAGTGGCCCAGCCACATTCTGGACGATGCCAGCAGCGACCGTCTCTCATCCTGCACGGTTACGTCACACAGATGGCCCCGCGATGGGATCGGCTGGCCCGCGCGTGGCAGGCTTGCGCAGGCTTGCGAGAATTGGTGTTCGTCGAGGCATTGTGGACGAAGATCCTGCGTGACCTTCAGTGAGAACGAGACCACCGGCGGTCCAGAAGCTGTGTCTCGCTCATCGCGCCTGATAAGGTTTGCGTTGGGCATCGTTGGGATGACTCTGGCTTTGCGTCTGGAAGCAGGCAGCGCGGGGCTGAGTGAGGGCAGTGAGGTTGGACCGACCCGACAGGACGCCCCACCCTGGGTTCCAACAAGCAGTGCAACACTTCGCAGACCTGCAGTGGGAGCCATTGCCACAAACACAGTGCTACAGTCTGCCTGCTTGTCTTCTCGAAAAGAGAAGACCCAGAGCCGCACGCACATGCAGCTGTTGTTCACAGCAGCTGCAGTTGGTGATAAATGTGGGCTGTCAGCTCTAAATACAGCAGAACGTGCCGCTGGATCGAGGGACGGGTCTGGCCTCGGGCCTGGCCTCCAGAAACAAGACCTATTCCAAGATCCTGCCCGTCGACTCGACATGAATCCATCCCGGAATAAGGCGTTTCCATGCAAGGACGAGGCACGTCCGACCTGAAACACGCACTCACAGCGAGCACAACTTTTCTTGGGAGCTCGAGGATTTGCTGTACAACACACAAGAGACAGACCAGACAGTTTCTTGTCAGATCCAGCTGCACCAGCTGCAACGGCACGGGCAGGATCAGCTGTCAAATGCTCGCACACCACCCCCCATCAGCCTGCGATCAAGTGCTCTCAGCCCGCCACCACCCGCCCACTCACACCAACTTTTGACTGGCGCGCGACTCGATAAAACCTGTCAGACTGCTCGCTCCCGGTGGTTAGCTGTTGATGACACCAGGCAAGCAGACCCTGGCATGCCTGGCCATGATCGCAGCGTTGCAGCGTAGCATAGCAGGGCAGCCAAGCCGGGGGATTCCAAGGTTTGGTCTACCCGCTTCCCGAGGGCAGAAGCTCGAGAGCGGTTTTTTCTGTGCACTCTGCATGAGACGAGACTAGACCGCCGTCGACATCCACGACGGACGAACCAGACGGGATGAGCTTGAAGCATGACGGCTGAGTGGACGGCCTGCCTAGTAGAGAGGAGCCTGCAGCAAACGGCGTGTGTGGGTGTGCATGGGCAGACGCTGTCCAGCTGTAAGATGACGACGTAGGTTTGCACTGTACTGTGTATGTGCCCAGTCACAGCCCGACAGAAAGGACAACCAGACTCGAGCAGGAGCAAAGCAGGGAAGGCGTGGCAACGGCCCAGAAAGTCCCTCGATAGAAGTAGAAGTAGAACTAGAACTGTTCCATGCCGTATCGAACTATACCGTACCATACCGTACCGTCTTTGCCCCGTTCGCGATGCAATTGCACATTCGACCCGTCCTCTGAGCCGCGAAAGCAGGAAAACGGAGCCGGGAGCCTGGTCTTGGGCCTGGGCCTGCTCTCTCTCTTTCTCATTCCCCACCGCCAGTAGCTCACGCAGCCTGGTGCATCTCTCCTCCAAGCCTGCCCACTTACACGGCATCTTGTCTGGTGCAGTCCAGCTTCACAACGTTAAATTCATTCTTCATCACGGGCAGGACGAACGAGCAACAAATCAGACAGAACACAACATACCAGACCAGACTGGACCAGGCCAGGCTAGATCAGATCAGATCAATCAGATCAGCAAGACCGAGGCTCGGCTACGCTATCAAAAAATACTCCAGTGCTACCACCACCATCACTAGGTTGCCAGTCTGACAGCACGCCAGCCACAACTCCCGGATTGGCGAGCTCGTCCAGACCAACCTTGGAAAACCCTGGAAGCTCCACGGGTGACACAGTCAGTCACACAGACACAAGACGCAGACGCAGACGCAGACGCACACACAGACACCGGGCCTGCCAAACTCATCCCATCCCGTCCCATCCCCGTCCCCCCGTCTTCATCCCTCCCATCCTTGTTCTTGGATCCCTTGTTCCTCATCTGCTTCACTTATTTTTACTTTGGGTCCATCACTATTCCAAGGTTATCGGCCAGCTCACCATTCCTGCCTCGTGTCCTGTGTCTTTCTGCGCCCTTCTCCTTGTGCTTGCAATTGATTGAAAATCCGGACACAGAGGACCAGGTATAGACTGGCCCTGCTTAGCCCAGGAGGTGGTCTAGCCTCTGCATTCCGTCATACATCATCGCTGCTATCTCACTCATCGAGGCGGGGAAACTGGGAGCAGGCAGCCCATATCAACACTGTACGGCCCTGCGCTGCGCTTCGCAACCGACCCCACCCCCCACCTTTGGGCCAGCCTCCTCGACGCCAGACCTGACCAGCACAACCTGGCCAGCTACCCGAACAAGAACAACCAGGATCGCACCGAGACCACGCGGGCGGCCGGTAACTCAGGCGGCACGACCGCTGTCTAGTGCCTTCTGCCATATACCCTACATCCTGCGCCGGTCGTCTCACTCACACACCTCTCCCATTCCCTCACTTGTCCTCCACCTCCTCCTGAACAATACATACACCACCTCCCAGGGACGGGAGACGAGACCTCCAGGTGACCTACCCTGCCTGACCCTGCCCTGACCTGGCGTCTGGCCCTACCTGACCTAGGTCATACGTCTCTCACCTGTACAGAGCACCCTCCTAAGGTATAGCTTTCCCAACCTACAATAGCCTCTATTGCAAACCGACAGGGCACTGACCTCTTCCCAAAGTGACGGTCTCCAAATCTCAGCCCTCCATCCGAACCCGTCCAGCCTGTGTCGATCTCCCGTTTGCAACCAAGCACCCAAGCTCCGGCCCAGACACAAGCGTCATCATGCCTGAGACCTACCGCCGCTACGAGGAGCGTGACACCTACTACGACGATGAGCCTCCAAGGCGGAGACCACCTCCTCCCCGCGAGGAAGAGGTCTACTATGAGCGCAGAGAGGAAAGAAGGTCACGCACACCCCCTCCTCCCATGGCACGGCGCAGCGATGTTCAGGTCGCCGTACGGGAAGAGGTAGAGCGCGAGTCCAGGGTGCCCCATTTCATGCGTGAAGAATCCCGTCGCCCACCTGAGGCAGGCCCCTTGGTCCTGCGCCAGCGCGATGTCGAGACAGTCGAGCGAGCTCGGCCCCGGCCAAGATCGCCTTCTCCCGTTGTGAGGGAGCGCATTATCACCAAGACAAGGGCAAGGAGCGTGAGCCCCGGACCGCCTCCACCACCGCCACCACCAGAGATTCGTGAAAGGGAGGAGATCCGCACGCGGATCGTCGATCACTCCCGAGAGCGCGTACGGAGCCCCAGCCGAGGGCCGGCCATGGACAGAGTGCGTCTCGGCACACGTATTATCGAGCGACCTGACCGTTCGCCCAGCCCACCCCCCGTCATGGAGCGCACGCGCACGCGAGTTATCGAGAGGGAGAGGTCGCCTTCTCCTCGGCCGCTGCCGCCACCTGAGCTTGAGCGGAGCAGGCTCAGGATCATTGAGCGGGAACGTGAACGGGCTCCTACGCCCAGTCCAAGTCCCTCGCCTCCTCCACCTGAGCCGCAGGTCATCAGAGGTCCTACGATTGAGAGAGAGGTTATTACACACTACAGAGATATCGATCATGGTAAGTGCACTCATAGCCTTCGGACATGAAACGTTCCATAACCTCAGTTTCGCCAACGTGATTGCAACGAAAACGAAGAGAACTGCCACTAACACTCTGGTGCAGGCTTGGTTGTGGCACGACCACCTTCTCCTCCTCCACCACCCCGTCGTGTCGAAAAGCGAGAAACAGATATCGACATCTACACCAGTCGGAATGAGACCGAGATCGACATTACCAAGACACGGTCTCAGTCACGCTCGCGTGCCCGTTCAGTGTCCCGAGAGCGGCCTAGGGTCTCGTACGACCCGCCTCCACCCCGCGACCACTCATACTATCATGAAGATGATATCATGATCTCCAGTGGACGCGACAAACTGAAGGTCGACATTGAACATGAACGCCGAAGCTCATCGGCTCGGCCGCGCTCACACTCCGCGGCACCAGGCTACGATGATGAGGCGGACCTGATCAGGGGCAGAATCGATTCCCGCGGTCGCATGGGTGAAGCCTGGGGAGGAGCCACTAAGGACTGGGTGGTTGTCGATGTCCCACCTGGCACCGAGAGAGTACGCATGGATGGCGTCGGTGGTGGCGCTGCCGAGGTGACCTGGCAGCGGTACAATGGTGCTCGCCGTGCAAAGTTCATCCCTGAGCGTGCCAGTGAAAGTGCCCTGGTGCCATTGTCACCGCCGGCTTCATCGTCCACGACGGTCATCTCTGACCGCGATACATACGCTCCTCCCCGCGGTGACAGAGAGCGTGATCGTTTGAGCGTTCAGATCTATGACAAGGAGCGCGAACGAGATGTCGAGGTTGAGAAGGTGACTGATAGACGTATCAGCCTGAGACCTACACCTCCGCCGCCTGCACCAATGCCCAAGACTCGAGACATGTGGACCGAGGTCACGAAGGATCTTGTTGTCAGAGAGGCCATCGAAGAGATCGGTTACGACTATGAGGAGACCGAGCAATTCTTTTACGTGATGCAATATTTGAAATATGTAAGTCTATTTCTCTTGCCCGACCTGCAAAGATTCGTTGCGGTCCGCTGACCCGAGTGTTCTTCTAGGAGGACGTCCTTGAACTGGTCGAGATATCGGACCGCATCCGAGCACGGAGAAAGGACCGTATCCGAGAGATCCAGTTTGAGCGCGAAGTTCGCGACGACTGGGAGCGCGATCGCCGTCATCACCGTCACCGACCCAGGTGGGAAGACGAGCGAGAGAGGGTTGTTGAGCGAGAAGTCGTGTATGACACAAGTCGACCGAGAAGATATTAGGCGACGACGACACGGGCGCCTTCCCACAATGTGTTCACATGCAACTACAATCCTTCCGAAGACCCGACATGTACAACGATCACTCAATTGATCAGCATATTCTGGACAGATACTTGTTCAATCTTTGGATACGATCCTCCGAACATAGCAGAGATCTGGAAAATTCGCGTATCATTACATAGACAGCGGTGGATTTCTGATGGCTGTGATCTATTTTGCCGTCCCTGTGCGTTTGGTTCCTTCAGCCTGGATACCCTGACGGCGACTCTTCCTCACTTGCAGATTGCCTTGACTACAGAAGGACTCTATTTTCCCACTTGGTGGATCAACAGTACACGCTTGTTGGTTTAGTTGCAAAGCGCGAAGCATAACGGCATGACGACTAGGGATATGAAAGTGAAAGAAGAGGATGGATGCTGGTATTGGGAACGAGAAATGATGAAGAGACGATGGCATTTGATTTCCTGCTATATAACTGGTTTTGTTTTGATCCCCTTGCATGATGCGCCTGGAGCAGTCTCCACGTGCATCGCAATCATTTACCGCGATCATCTGACGAATTCATGATCAAGAAAAAGTTTGGGGACTCATGACAGCGGAGAAGGACAATTAAGCAAGAGATCGACTTGCTTTCTTTCAGCTGGGCGTTCATGTACAGAGGTTTATCTTGCTTATGAAATTTACGAAGTCTACGACCATTCATTTCACTTACCTATCCTTAATGGCTTGCATGGTCTGGCAGCCCGGACGTCACACTGGCTCAGTGTTGTTCGCGCTTCACTAAAACCCCGGCACGAAAAGCTGAGGGTGATCCACTGTTGAGCAGCAAAACAAAGACGGCTACTGCAGCTTGGCCCCTGCTTTGTCACCAGTTTTGCTCTAGGTGGTCGAAGGAGGGCAGGACTGCATACTGGCTGATTGATGCGGAGGCGCACGTTGCGTCACCACGCAGGTCAATCAGTATATGCTCGTGCATCCCTTATGTGTCTCACGCTGCTCGATGAAATGGGTTTACGGGACCACTACGCCGTGGACACTCGGCTCTTTTGAAGCTCTCGTCAAATAAATCCCTTTAGACGCAATGACAGTGCTGACTGTCACTCAAAAGGCGAACATATCTGTAAGTTACTGTGTCTACTCCGGCTCTAGGCAAGCCCAACGCTGACTATGTATGGCTTCAATGTTTCAAATAGGACAGGGCCTCCAGACTCATCAGGCGGTCGATACTAGCCATTTCGAATGTGACCACATCTCCCTATTATAGATTTTATCGGCAGAACACTCTTCTTCCCATTATTCGCTTGGCCAAGAGCATAGAAGATGAGGATTCCGCCGACTCGATATCTCAACGCTTGCGCCAATGGCAGACCCGGAAGCTAGATGAGTACAGATTTGTGCAGCTCTCGGTAAAACACCCTCCTCCCAGTACTGCCTTATCAAAGTCAAAGTCTCCCCCTTCTAACAATGCAGCCCAGGGGAGTCTACTCGCCGCCGCGGTCATAGGCTCTTTCTCATGGCCGATCCCAGACACAATCCATTGGTTGGGTCCGGCATCGTGGTATGCATCGCTCATCATGTCCTTCTGCGCCGTCCTCCTGTCGTCGTCCGAGCACTTCCTTTACGCCGCAACTAGAGATCACGCGAAGCATCCAGACCTCAGGAGGAGGCTGAATATGGTCTTGAAGATCAGCGGGGGAGGGCCGGGGGACCTGCTGCTGCCGACGACGCCTCCGCCCAGTCCGGCCCAACCACAACCGGTGGCGCAGAGCGCCAGCAATGCCCAGACGCCATCGGCGGCGAGGCTGCAGACGAACAAACCGCCGGTCCGAGCCCGAGTGCGGTGGAATATGGTGTTCACGTGGCAGGCACCTATGATGCTCTTGTCATACTCGCTGATTGCTTTCGTTGTGGGCTTGACGATATGTGTGCTCACGCCGCTTTATGATGGCCGGGACTATGATGACGCCTGCAAGGTTTGTCTTTTCTCTTTTGTTTCTTGATTTACTCTCTCTAATTTGTACTCCCCGCATCTTCGTCTACATTGCTCTCCGTGATTACGTATGAGTGCTGAATATGGCACTTGAATAGGTTGCAATACTTTATATTGTCTTTTCCGTGTTCGCTGGGAGTACCTTTGTATGGTGCTCCTTTTGGGAGTATATGTTTGTTGATCTCGATGACCTTTAAGAGGAATCAGCTGGTATCTCAAGGTATTGACCACGGACAGGCCGAAGGCCACATGCAGGATTGTCCATACCTGGCCACCTGGGCAAAGCCATGATCGCTCATCTTGTCGAGTTCTCGGCTTTTTAATGATTTCATGACCAACCGTGGATAATGTCACGGCCTTTGTAACGTATTCGACGCTGGCATGGTCTCAATCGAGAGAGAGGTCTCGGCATTATATTCGGTCAATATTGTTAGATTGCACTGATGCAGCCTGCAAGCTGGGATACCTTACGTCCACATCGTTCAATAGAGAGAGGTGAAGATAAGCATGTTCGATCTGTAAGGCTGTGCTTCGTTGGGATTGGCGTTTGCTTTTTCAGTTTTCTGCATTTCCAATTCCCGAGGGATAAGCCCTTGGCAATGCATCTGACCATACATGGTTGGATGGCAGGTGACTGGTGCTCGAGAAATCCTCAGCTGCACCCATTAAGCAAGGATATCAAAGCTTTCTGTCCACTCACCCTCCTCACCGACCCTTTTGCATCGGACAGACCCAGACCGTGGCCGCCTGAGCCGCGCTGATGTGTAAGCTATATGCAGACTCTTGCCAATGCAGAGAACGAATTACACTGTGCAAATAATTGTGTTGGTGTAAGTGAAACGAGGCTGTATATGTGGGCTTTGGTGGTCTAGAGGTGGGTGGGCTACGGTAAATGGACTGTGCAATTAGTTCTCCGCGCCAATGCAGCTATGCAGCCCACATACTCCTGGGGCTGTCGTACCAGCACAATACCACCCTCTGAGGATGGGCACGTTGATTCGTCTATCTTATATTGATTTGTGCCTACGGGGAATGCAACCCTACGAGAGGGACGTACAGGCCGCAGTTGTCATCAAATAGTGGGCAGTGGTCATCAAATGTAGAGCACCCATTCACAAACGGCTGAACGAACCGTCCCACGAACATAAATAACCAGACAGAAGACCTCTGAGCGTGGGAGCTGCAGGCAGCAAGCACCATTCAATCCACGACCTACACCGACTCCCCAGAAAAGCCCCAGACAGGGAGGCCTCACCATGGATCAACTGTGGCGTGATGTCCAGCTGAGATTCCAGGCCAATACCGGCAAGCAACTCAATTTCAAGCCCCCGAAAACGCTAAATGACTGTATCGAGGCTATCGAAAATCGACATCTGCTAGTGACTCCAAACGCTTCTACGAAGAAGCCAGGAGTAGACAAGGCCAAAGAGTATGGCATGGATATACTACACTGTCTGAAGCTGTTGGGTGGTGTGGCCTCCCAGGCACTCGGAATGGTATGTCTGAAACTTGGCCCATTTGAAGAAGGAATCCAGCTGCTGACATTTGAAAAGGTATTCTCACCGTCAAGCCTTTGCTTCAACGCTCTCTCGCTGCTTCTAGATATCCCGGCAAATCTCCATAAGTTTCACAACGCAGTAGATGGCCTGTTTGAAAAGATCGGTCCTGCTCTCAGCATGTTCAAGATCTACGAGACAGTTGAACAGTTTGATTCCATCGAGTCCACATTGAAGCAAGCCATTCATGAGCTCATGATCAGCTTTGTGGACATCTGCTCGTTATATATCAAGATGCGTGACTCGAACAGATGGGAGAAATCTAAAACCGGGCTGAAGTTAATTTTTTTGGACAAGGATTCTGGTATCCAGGAAGAAATTGACAGATTCGAAAACCTCACCAAGGCCCACCACAACATCCAAGGAACACAGACGCTTAAGGTAGTCCTCCAAACCAACAGCAACGTTGCGAACTTCCTCGAAAAGTCATCGGAAACCTATGACATCCTGAAAGATTCAGAAGATAAGCGCAAGTCCGACGAAGTCAGACGGAAGCATCTTCGAAACATCAAGGCAAAACTTGGTTTAGAGGATGACAGTGTTGTGAAGGCTTCCAAGGCTATGAGTGATGAATTCTATCGCAATGCAGTGCCTGAGACAGCGAGCTGGTGCAGGGTTAGCGACGAGCACATGGACTTCCACAAATGGGTGGACCGGAACGACGCTGATGCGAACTCACTGTTTCTGCTAACCGGCGAATCCAAGACTGGAAAATCATTTATGATGTCGTGTGTCCTCCATCAACTCCGTGCTATTTATGAGTCGCCGATCAGCTCCCTCCGTGACACCTCCGCCAGGCAATCACCACGGACCTTGATTGCCAGCTACTTCTTTCCCAGCAACACCAAAGAGACCGACATGGATCGACCAACCATTGAGACAGCATTGAAGTGCATTGCTGTCCAATTTGCCGACGCAGATCCTGCCTACGCTCAGAGAACGTCAACAGAACTCGACGGCAAGGCAGACGCAGGGACGTTCGTCAAAGGGTTGTCTCCTCGAGAACTCTGGGATTTCCTGGGCCTCGGGGCTCCAAAAGGAACGACTGCTCATTACCTGATCATCGATGGACTACCAGATGGGCAGCAAGAAAAATGTCTCGGACTTCTAGGAGGACTTGCCTCTCTCCCTTCCTCGGTTCGACTCATCCTATCCACGGAACAAGACATGCGCAAAAAAATCAGGAATATCTCCTCAAGGGCCTACAACCTGGAAGTTGAAAAGTACAGTGAAAGAGACATCTGCTCTTATATTGACCGTGAACTGAAGAATGAAGGCATTCTCCAGGACCAGGACGTTGACTCTGCGAGGCTCCGAATGATGATCGAGAAGGATTTATCTACCGGAGTGAGAGGCAGTTACTTCCGAGTGAAAACCGCACTGCAGAAGATCAAAATGGCTATTGCGGCCTCCAAGGGCGAAGACGCGATCCAGGGCATACTCGATGAGGCGAAAGAGAAGGATGAGCAGGGAATTTCTCAAGCCATGATTGACGCATTGAAGGATAGGCTGACTGCGAGAGAAATCTATGAGTTGAACGAGATTCTAGTGTGGGTCATCTTTGGGTTCAGCTATTTCAATATCGAACATCTGAACGCTGGGCTGGTGAGTTCTCACCTGCTCGTCGGTAAAATAAGTGAGCAATTCACTCTAACACAGATATCCAGTTTCTCTGTTTCAAGGAGCGCTCTTATCAATCTCTTGAATCAAAGCTGGCGGGCAAATACGCCAATATCTTCGACACTGGGAGCAGCGGCTCATCTGATATACAGGTCACCGATGACATGAGACAGCTACTCACGAAAGAGAGAACAGAATCGCGGCTACAGAAGAAGGAAGATCTTGCAAAGTTCAGTATCGAAATCAAGATCGAGAAGGCCGAGTTCAAAGAGGTACAAACGTTTCTTTGGAGCGTCATGCAGAAATTGACACAAGAGCAATTTGCCTTCGAGAAGCGGGAAGAGCAGGCAGTCGCCAAGGGAAACATTCAAGTTAACGAGTTTGACTCGCATTTCACTATCGTCCAGCGAACGTTCGCTCTTCTCGCTGCAGAACCGGACAAGAGATCACAAGCGTTGGCACCTTATCTTCTCGACTACCTTCCGCGACATCTCGGAGTGCTGAGACAAGCAACTGGGCTGGACTTACTCACTGATGCACAGAATAGAGAGATCGGTGATGGCCTGTTCTCTCTATTCGAGTCAGGAGAAGTCATTGCAAGGCATTGGGCCAGCTGCGATGAGCTCACGTGGTATCGAAATCGTGATGAGCTCGATAATTTTCTAACATGGCTGAAAGACCCACTCGTCGTTGGTCATATCCGGCGCGTGGGCAAACGGAATCGAGACTGGTTAGACCAACTTACTCAGAGTGATGGGGATTTAGATCCGTATGGTGCCTTGCTTAAGGAAGTGATGAAAGTCGTGGCTCAGCATTGGTTGGAGAAAAATGAATGGGCAGTGCAACAGCCCTTTCAGTGGCTGCAGGGCTTCATTGCAATGGCTTGTTTCTCTCACTTTGGTCTCTCTGGGCTTACCAAACGCTGACGAGGCATAGAATAAGAAATCCGATGACGCCGACTTAGCGGTAGATCCCCTCGATGCCGAGACTGTTGCAAATTGGTGCAAGAAAGAGCTTGGCGTGGAAAGAAAAAATCAACTTTGGGAAGAACGCCTCGCGGAGACTTTTCATGCGGAGGGACAATATGCCAAGGCGATCGAGATGTACAACGCTGCTTTACTCGAACGGAGCTCGAGTACAAAGCTTCTAAAAGGTCTTGCAGAATCGTTGGCCGCGGATAACAGGTATTCTGAAGCCTTCCAGAAGATGAACGAGGCAATCCTTGAGAGTGAGCATTGCTCAGACATGGCCGCCCTTTGCAACGACTATATGAGGGTAGCCGAGTGGCACAGCAAACTCAAGGACCCGAAACAAGCTATCACTTGGATACGAAAGGCGCTCAAGTTGGATCCGGAATTCCAAGAGGGGCCTTACAAGCTTCTACAATCGCTTTTCGATGACAAGGACGTAAAGGGGGCTACTCAATTGCTATGCGAGCTCGCGGAGGATGCCCTAGACTCGAGCAAGGCAAACAAGTTCGGCCAGATGATCGACTACATAGCGCATGATGCATCTGAACAGGTCCTCACGAGTGATGCATCTGGACAGGTCTTCGCAAATTTCTTCGCGATCGTTTTCCTTGAGGAAAACGATGGCCATGCACTGTGTGAGCGGACTCTACGGGAGATGGATCGCGCCATTGACAGAGCCAGGAAAGACAACCGACTGTCGGACCTAGGTACTTTACTGCTTTACAAAGGCGTGGCCATATATTACTATCCGGCCGTTCAGGCAGAGTTCAAGTCTCTAATCGAGTCTGCCGTTGACAGTTGGAGCCAGTGTGTTGGAATTGATGACGGAAGCTTTAGCAGTCAATATGCCAGCCAGTTGCTAAGCGCGCATCATTTCGAACAAGCCAGGAAGTCCCGTGACGGAGAAAAGCATCTCGAGGAACTAAAGTCTATTGTGAAGGCCGAAAGGTTTTACGGTCTTTCCGAGTCAAGGGCATATCTGGCAGGCTACTTCGCGTTTGTCGAGCAGCCGGCCAATGCTAGATCGACAACTGAAGCAGTCATCGAGGTAGCGTTTGAAATGCTCTCCGATGCTTCAGTCGAAAATGACTGTTGGGGATTTTACGACCTTGCAATCATCTTGATGCATTGTGGCGATACCCTCAACGCCCTGTCCGCCTTCTCTCTTCTTTTGCCTGGGCCAGGTACGACGAACGTCATTGCATGGCTGCTCGATTTTGACATGGATCCCGAAAAGAACCTTGGCCAAGATCTCGCTGCGGCTGTATTGGCAGGTTCAAGACCAGTTCTACTCAAGGAACAAATGAAAAGAGTTGAAAAACAACTTCCTGATATCTTGGACAGCACTGAGCAGGAAAAGCCAAACAAGGGGTACGAGAAGATCCGAGCGAGGCTTAATGAATTCCCCAGGGCCAAGGAAACCGGTGACTGGGATTTCATTTGCGATGGTGGGTGCGGCAGGAGTTGGAATTTTGACACGGCGCTAAACCACTGCAAGTTCTGCTATGGTACAGGCTTTTGCGACACGTGCCTCCAGATCCTTAAGAATGGCACATTGCACAAGCACTGGGTCAACGTCGCGGCCCTTAAGTGTAACAAAAACCACGAATGGCTGCGCCTGGAGAAGTGGGACAAAAACCGCTACCTCGAGCCTTTGCGAGGAAACGTACTTGTAGGTGGGAAGCTGGAAGGGGGCAAACGCGTTGGGGGAGAACTTGTGCCCATCTCAACGTGGCTGAGTGGACTGAAGCAAGAATGGGGTTATGAATCATGAGCACAGGACCGGATAGGTTACGAGAGGTAATGTCCCTGTATGTGTCATTGAGATGCTTCGGAGTCACCACATCATCTTCCATTGTTTTGCAGCCAAGTCACTTGAGAAATGGGCGTGATAAAATCCACTACGATATTATCCTGATGGATAATTGAGAATATCAAATGTTCATGGCACGTATCAGTGGACTATCAGGAGGACACATTGAGGCCATACATTTTCCAATTGCCAAATCTTCGACGTCCTTGAGAAAACCTTAGGTCAGGAAATGACAAGATACATCTTGTCGGAGTTGTGACGCTGAAGACATTCAATGGCCTGCCGCAATATCGCTCAAGAGGCATAATATCTTGAAAATACAACGAAGTGTTTGAAACCTCGTGGGTTATAACTCAACGATAGCAAGATTTGTTTCTGCGATTCCAAACATTTTTGGATGGTTAGGTAAAAGCAGATGAACAAGTCCAAGAATCAAGCCCAACATTCAACAAAGCTGCAATACAGCAGCATCTTGTTCCATTTTGAAACTACCTCGATCCGGAGCCCACGCCTCCTGAACTAGAAGACGTAGGATTGTGACCAGCATTCACGTTTGCCAGGGACCAAACAAGGCACTTGAAAATCACCATAACCTCCAGATCCCGGAGTGAGTTCTGAATTTGGGCGAAAGTCTCCGGGTAGGCTTTCGGAAATCGAGAAATGGTCAACCATGAAAGGGCTGTCGCCTTGCAAGCTCTTCTGGAACGTGATAGAGCTGTATAGTCGAGAGGGGAAGGACGACTCCAACTCCATGGCAGATGTCAACTTAGAGCGCAGTGTCACCTCTAAAGCCTTACGAGATGTTTCATTGGCTGTCCATTTGATCTCAGTTCGGCCCGTTCGGATGTAGCTGGCATCAACTCAGAAGTCGCGAGTCTCTCCCACAGCACACACATCGAAGATACCAGTCTGGGCCAAGCCCTTGATCTTCAGGGCCTCCTTCAGCTTCATCGGAGGCTCTTCCACAGGCTCACTGGTCAGGGCAAAAGTGCCCCAGTGCATAGCCATAGCCTTCTTACATCTCGTATCCTGGAAGATCTCAACAGCATCATATGGGCTGGCATGAACTCCGCTATACATAAAACGCGGGTGGTAAGCCCCGATCGGAATGAGTCCCACATCAAATGGTCCTCGGAGCTCACCAATCTGCGCAAATTGTGGGTTCTGGGGAAGCTCATCGAAGCCTGGTCCGAGTTCCTCCATACCCTCGGGGACACACCGGTAACCCGTATCGCCGGCGAACCATACGGATTTGCCGCCTGAACTGACAGCCCAGGATGCCCACAAGGAGTGTCCATAGTCGAAGGCAGACCTCCAAGATCCATGTTGGCTGGGCAGGCACGATACACGGGCTTGAATCTGTTGCGGAGCATGGTCTCCTTCTTCCCCAGTGGCGTCTACTTTGAGTCCTGGTGGCTTTTGAAGGACAACCTCAGCGTCATCCCACCAGTCCATCTCCGTCACTGCACTGATACCGCTGTCACGAAACCACTTGGCCAGGCCGTGGCCGACGAAAAAGTGCAAGTTAGGAAATCTCTCGGCAAGCTCCTTCACGCTCGGGAGTGAGAGGTGGTCGTGGTGGTTGTGGCTGATGAATACGGCGTCAAGCTCGGGAATATCACTTGCCTGGCAGGCAGCTGGCGTGAAACGTTTCGGCCCCAGCGAGCTCCAACGCTCCTCGAAGACAGGGTCAAATATTGCGCGGAACCCTGATGGGAACTCGACGAGGTACGACGCATGGCCAAGCCATGTAGCGTGGAGACCAGCTCCACCGATGCGAGATTCCGCAAAGCTTGGCTCGACGATGGGAATCTTGACATTTGATGTGTCTGGCTTGGGAAGTCTACCTGCGAAGCGGTTGCTAGAATCGGCCGCAGATGGTGAGAATTATGACCTGATATGTGCAGCTTTGAGGTCACGGGCAACAGGGCCCACATACCGGAAATACATTGACAAGCCTTGTATCAACGGCATGTCCCTGAAAATTCCATAAGATGGGGTTGGATTCTGGAAAGAGACAAGCCGTCCGGTCTTGTCGTTCACATGGTGTGCCTTGGCGTCCTCCGGCGCCTTGCCAGCCTGCACAGACACGGTGCACGTGTAGGATGACATGTTGCTATCAGTCTTGTGGTGTGGGGAGGAAAGCCTATTGGAGTTTCTACCGAGTATCCATGAGAACATGCGCCAAAGGCTCGCGATATGAGTGCTCATATTGATGACCTTGTAGCCAAGAGGTGACGCAGGCTGACGTTCAGAACGAGAGCAGCCTGACTGCTCGTCGGACAGAGAAGCCTCAGACTAGAACCCTAGCTGCTGACAAGGGTGCTGCACAGGGTTGAAAGGATTGCTCACTCCCAGAAATGCAAGCTGAATTGTCGACATTGATACACTTTGAAGAGACTCGAGAGGGACAAACCTGCCTCCTGGGCCAAATCAAAGTCGTAACCAACAGTCTGCAAAGTGGAATCGTGAGTCTCACTAGCTCGCACTATCCGGTGGTACTTTGAGGCAAAACGTCACACTGAAGGGGTGACCTTATCTCGGGGTCGACATTCTCTCGCGTTCGAGGATTGCTGTAGAACCAACAGGCGACCGATCGGCATTCATGTACCCGTCAACGGCCAGTTTAGACAACATTTTGGTGCACGTATGTGGGTCGACTGGCTTATAAAAAGTCACTATATGCCATCAACTCGGTTGAATTCAAAATTACCCCTATCCGGAGCCTACGCCTCCTGCAGTCAAAGACTGAAAGGATACCAATATAACTGTAAGAAACGACGCTCCCGTGAATCCTGTCAACGCCTTGCACCAGCCCTTGGGCATATGTGAAACCTATCCAAACAAATAGCCACGGGCGTGCTATATGAGTCACACAAGAAAAGTGAATACTAAAAGTCCAGGCACAAGTGCTTTCAGACACCTTCGGTCTCTTCGCTTCCTGCCCCATTGATCTTCTCCCAGGCCTCCCCGGCCTTTCCGGTTGTCCATTTCCAAGCTTTGCCAAACTCGTCGCTAGCCCAACCCCAGAAGTTCTTCGCCGAGTCGCCGATAGACTCTGCCAGGTCCTTGTCTTCATCGACGGACTCCTCCGGGACGTCGACCCCAACTGGCGAAGACACCTCACCAGTCACAACAGGGTCAACGCCTAGAGCCTTTGACGATGTCGAGGCTGGCGGTGTCGGAGTGGTTGTTGGTACAGCGGTATAGCTCGTGACGGGGTCAGATGGAACCTCGATCGCCGGCACGTCGTCATGTATGCCGACAGGCTTGAGAGGTAGGCGTAGAGTGCCGTTATTGGGTGAGGGCTCGAGGCCCAGGGAGTCGCAGAGTATATTGTACACTTCGATATTCTGGAAGGGTTCAAGTTTGCTGCCAGGCGTGTGAGGGAATGCAGGCCCTCGTGCAATGAAAATCGCCCGCATCAGGGGATGCTCATGATCGTAGCCGTGCAATCCTTTAGGGTTGTACACGAGATTATTTGCCTTCGCCTCCTCTATGTTGAATTCGTCTTTTGTCACGATTGCCCACCCGGTCTTGGGAATAATCCAAAGCGGCGCAATGCGGTCATTTTGGGAGAAATGATACCGCTCAGGCATGTTGACGTCGCGCAGGTAAACATCGAAATTCGGGTTCGTTTTGGCCTTCTCCGCCAAAGCATCGTACATTTCTTGCAAATCGACCGAGCTCTTCGGTCGCAAGCCAACAAGTGGCCAACCATCGATGTAGTCAACCTTGCTGAGGTCAACGAGATCGTCCATCTGAATCATCCTGGAGACGTCCGTGGTGGCCATGCCGTGATCGGACACAACAATGACATTGACGATGTGGGTCAAATTCCTTGCCTCAAGACCCAAAAAGATGCCGTCCATCATGGTGTCGGCACGCTGAATAGTGGAGCGGATCTCTGTGCTGTTGGGCCCGAACCTGTGGCCGTCACCGTCAACATCAGGAACATACGCTGCAATAAGCTGCGGCCGCAAGTCGGCTGGGTCCACATCTGGGTTCTCCATTCCGGGCCGATCGAGGAACTCAAAGATTCTGGAGACCTTGTTGGGCAATGTCTCCTTGCCGTTGTACTTATCAATGAAAGCGGGCTCGACGTCACCAAGGTGAGCCTCACTGCCCGGCCACATATGGATGGCACTGCGCACGCCCTGTTTCTCCGCGGTAACCCAAAAGGGTTCGCCATTCCACCATTTCGGCTGCATCGAAACATCGGTATTTGTGTAGAAGAATTCCTCCCGCAGATTGGGGTCCCAGAAGCTGTTGCCAACCACACCGTGCGATTCAGGATAGAGTCCAGTAGCCAAGGTAAAGTGATTGGGGAAAGTAACGCTTGGGAAGGACGGGTTCATGTAAAGTGGCGACACGCCCTCTTGAACGAATGCGTTGAGCCGGGGCGTAAGATTCCGTTGGAGAAAATCTGCTCTGAAACCGTCCAAGCTGACGATGATCGTAGTCGGCGCGAACAGGGCGGTACCGTTACTGACGAGGGCCTGTGGCTTGAATACAACTGGGGCCTTGATGGACAGCCTCCACGCAACGATGGACAATACTGCAAAAGCGACTGCGATCAAAGCGTATACCACTGTCCATCGGCGGCGGTTCCTCTTCCGCTGTGATTTGGCGTCCGCCAAGTGTAGAAGGCCCCGGCGGTCGATCTCGTCGCTGTCCTCGCGGTCACTACTTCCTGTCGAGCTGGTCTCCTTCATATGACCCTCCTCCATCTCATGCATCAATTCGCCATCCTCACCCTCCATTGCCTTCTCCAGCAGTCTCTCTTTCTTCTGCCTCCTCCTTTGGCGTCTTTGTTTCCTCGCCTCGCCTCTTAGATCCTCGATCGACTCTTCTTCGATGACTGCTCTATCGGCTGGACTGATGGATCGACTCTTCTCGCTCATCGTCTTCGAGAACAGGCGCATTGGCAACGGCAACGACAGATTTGAGCCTCTGCGCTGGCCGGACCCGCTGCGTTCGCGCTGGCGCTCCTGGCGTCGGCGTGCCTCGATGACCAGCTGGTCCATCTCCTCCTCCTCCAGTAGTACTATGCGATCATGTGCGCGCAGCTCGCGGCTGTTGCGAGCTCTTGCTTGACGTTCGTCATCTTCGGAGTCGCTCTCCTGGTCGCTCCGAATCGAGGAAGCATCGGGGTCATAGCTCTTCGCGGACAGCAGAGAGCTGTTGGGTGACTTGGGTCGGGTCAATGGTTGAAGGAGAGGCATCGTGGATATGTATCGTGCGTGGCCGTTGCCAGCAATGTAAAGGAGAGACTTAGAAGATTAAAATGCTCATTGAAGGTGACATGTCGTTGCGACAAGCTTCTGAGGTTTGATGGTCATGACAGTTGATGTTGATTTGCCCCTTTCCCAAATCTTCTGACACTGGTCGCATTGGAGAAGGTTCAACGGTGGGTCTGCGGGACCTAAGCAGCTTGGCGTTTGATGCGGCCTGGAAATGCCGGGGGTTGATTTAGACGCCCGGGCTACTGTGCGTCCCGTTGAAACAAACACGACCGCCTGACATTGTTCACCCCGGACCCTTTCTTATCTTTGTGCGAAGGGTCTACTTTACAGGGCTGCAGCCCGCCGTTTTGAGTGACAGCTCTGCTTGGAAACTTTATGCTAATATGATATATCAAGCCAACGGACCTGCTCTGTACTGCGTCGCTTGCACTTCATCGGGTGGGTGAGACTCACTCAGCATGCTGATACCAACGCTGGAAAACTTCCGAGTCAATCTTTTCTACTCCAGTATCCATTATGGAGACGAGGTCCCATCGTCTCCACCTGTCAGCCCTCCCATGTCAAGCTGTCGTTCGAGATTTATGTACCAGGCCCGTCTACCGTACGCTTGGGTCTCGATGTGGGTCGTAACATTCCTTTGAGGCTCAAACAAGCTTGAGAATTGTCATCTGCATCTCCAGTCGACAGGCCTATTGGGAGAGGCCTACTGCAGTCGCACCATCATAAGGGAACGAGCTGAGCTGAACTGCACTGCGGAATGTTGCAAAAGAAGACACGGCTTCTTCATTGGGCAACATGCGAGCACGATGTCTCATCTCGGATAGCATGGGACACCCTTTATGGACGCAAACTTCGAGGTGGCTTCCAGCTCGCTCCAGGCTTACCTCTCTTAGCGAAAGAATGACTGGACGCCACCGGTGCCTGGACCCAGTGGTCTGGGAATATCTCGAGTGGTACAATATGCAATATTGATCCCTTGGCGTTGCTTCATTTCTTGCGGCTCCTAGTTGGACAGATGACCCGAGTAGGTGTGAGAGAATGCTCCCGCTTGTCGTTGTTGCGGGCTTCTCCTCCCGTGTCTTCCGCATAATGCGGAAGTTTCACCAATATCTTTTCTACTGTCTCTGTCGCGGTGCTTGCAAGTAATACGTCATGTGCTTTCGATACGGGACCGCTTCATGATTACTTCATGAGAGAGTTTAACATCTTTGAATATGGTTTCTAGCCCCCTGGCGACGTCCCGGCCGCCTGATCGCCGACCGTTCGCTCATATCGAATCTTTTCCCTTTACACTACCTTCAAGAGCAGACAGCTGGACTGCAAGAGATGACATTGTCCGGAGGTTCTCAGACTCGGCTCCAAAGCCAGAGAAGGAAGAAACAGACAAGAACATCAAGTGCGCGAGCCACCTGTCACAGTCCGAACAGGGTAGCTTCTGACTGCAGCTTGTAGACATGCCGTTGATGCCTATCACGATGCCATTGTGCAGCTAAAGCAGGTCCTCAAGACCGATGACCTCGACAATATCCTCTCGTCATCCTCGACAGTCACAGAGCTACATAAAGTTGCTATCGGCATTCAGAACGCTCAGGCGAATGTGCTCGAACAACGCCAGATTGCGAGATTCGTCGATACGATTAATCACTACTCCGGAGTCTTCGACGTCCTGTCACAATGCGCATTCGGATATATGACGCTGATTTGGGGCAGCCTCAAATTCGTCTTGCTCATGGCAAAAAGCCACTACGACACCTTGTTCAAATTCACAGATGTCATGTGCCAGATCGGTATAAATCTACCACGGGTCGAGCTATACAGGCAGATCTTTCCCACGGCACGAATATTGCAGTTTGTGTCGCAGCTCTACGCGGCTATCGTCGAGTTCTTGCAGGAGTTTATCGTCTACCTAAAGCAAAAGAGTTACCGGAAATTCTTCGGGAACTTCACCAGGCCCTTTGACTTACAGTTTGGCCGCCTCGTAGGGCGAATACAGTCCCTCGAACAGACTATCGACAAAGATGCCTACGCGAGCGCCATCTTGTTACAAGTGACGCAGAGCCAAAGCATGGCAAGGCATCGAGTCGACCTGTCCATACGACGAACCCACAACGAGGGTTGCCTCTCCGACGTCCCTGACATCGCCGTGTCGCCCTACCTCCTCGACATGAAGAAAGCCCTCTTCCACGGCTTCGAAATCGAGGCGTCGTACCACGAAGAGCTAGCCACGACGTTCAAGATGACTTCCTCGAAAGCCTGGGCCAGTTGGCTGTCCATCGAGCAACAGTACGTGCCCAGCAAGTTCTCGCACAAAACCACCATGGTCCAGGCCGAGTGCGACGCCCCCGATGCCGCGACCTGCCTGCAGTGGGTCACGCAGGTGCGCGCCGAGTCCCCTCACATAGTGTCCGTGTTCCTGCTCTGGGCACGAGGGATGACGGCCCAGAGCGCCATCGCGTCGATCGTGTTCCAGATGGTCCAGCAGCGGCCCGCGGTCCTGCAGCGGGCAGGGCTAAGCATGAAGTCCTTCTCCGCCGCGAACGCATCGCTGCCCAAGCTGTGGGATCTATTCCTCACCCTCGTGCAGCACCTCGGCGGATTGATGGTGTACATCTCGATCGGCTCGGTCGGGCAGGAGGAGTTCGGAATCGTGGCCTGGTTTGTGGATCTATGCCAGAAGTGGTCCGGCCCACCGCTGAATGTGGTGATCATCCACCCCTTTGATGAGAATTTCGTTCATATTGAAAACTGTGTTGATTTAGACGACAAGTACGACGTCCATCCTTCTCTAACCACTAGCGATGCGCTCTACCACGTGGTTCTCCTGGAGCTGGAGGTCCAGGAAGCTCTGAGCGAGACAGTACAGTTGGTCCTCTGGGAGGCTCTCTGGCGGGAGGTCCGATACGCTGTAATTGGTATTGCTGTCACTTCGACTGTAGACGAGATCATCAAGTGCGCGAAGGAACTGATCGAGGAACGAGGTTGCGAGGAGGACGTGATGAGCCGCTGGGTGTCGACGGTGATGAAATGGACAAACGACAACAGGGCGTTTCACATCATGAGAGAGCAGATCCAGCGGCATTTGAACATAGTCGATATACACCTCCCGCAAGTGGTGCGGACAAGGCTGGAGAGGATGGTCAGCTCCGCGGCCGGCTCACGACTCAGCACCCGGGAGAGAAGGAGGCTGACGAAGGAGCTGCGTGAGGGAGAGCCGAAGCCGCTGGATGATGACGAGAGGGGCGCGATATGGCGGAGGATACAGGATGTTATCAAGCCAGCTACGATGGACACGTATAATGCTTCTATTGGGATGTTGATGCGCAGGGTGCTCGATGCGTATCTGGATGATCCTCCGGAAAGTGAGAGTGACGCCAAAAGGTCGGTCAAGGAGCTGATGAGGGGTGTGTTTGGGTGGAATAAGACGTGGAAGGCAGAATTCTTGGATGATCAGAGCCCGATCCTAGAGAGCATGGTCACGGCAATAGATATGGGGTTTGGCGACGTTCTAGATGCGATAATCGTCGAGGTTGGGATTTAGGTACTGCTCCTCGGCACCAACGGACTTGGAAGCGAGGCACGGTTTATATTGCTTTATACCGAGAACCTATAATACAGAACCAGTCTACCAATATTCCCTAGGCCCCCTGGCCTCCAGAACGCCCGCTCTAGCCAAGAATTGCCGACTGCACAAAGTCATCAACACCAGCAATAGTAATAATTCTCCTCCCAGACCGTATTCTGCGTGCTCCTTCCTCCTTTCCACCTGAAGCTCGGGATCGAGCCTTCGTACCTCTCATCAAAGATGACATCGACATCGTCCTCATGATAGTTGTGGAAGCCCTTGATCCCTCGAGTAACAGTCGGGTCGGGATTCCAGATCAGGATCTTCTTCAGCCCCCATTCGGTTGCTTCCGCAGCTGCCGCCCGCAGCAGCTCCAAGATGTCAACGATCTTGTTTTCCTCCATGACCTTCAGACCAGTCTCCGGGTCGTGGTCCAACGTGACAATCCGCATAATCTTCAGCTTGCCCTCGCGCCAGTCGTGGTCCCAGTACATCCAGGTCTTGCCACTGTGAGTGATGGCGCCCCGGTGTTCAATGTTTCGCTTGTGGAGGACCCCAGCCATAAATTGTTCCCGAGCGAGCTGCCATGCGATCTGTGAATAGCTAGGAGAGAAAGCCACGTGTGTCTTCTTGTGGTCAGCGGCGAGCGTCTGGAATTTAGCCTTGACTGCAGCCACATCCTTCTCGCACAGTGGCTCTAGCTCCTCCAGAGTGAGGTATCTTGTCGCCGGATGCTCTGGGAGCTTAAAGTCCTCTGATTCCAGGTAGACGGTCGCCTGATCCGAGGGGAAAACATCCCAGCCCAGGTTGGCGTAGTAGATTTTGCCGATGTCGCTGTACAGCGCACTGCATTCGCTGTCGGCATCCATGTGCTCCTGCAGCCGCTCCATCATGAACGCGGCCATGCCCATACGTCGGTACTTGGGATTTGTATACACGCTGGCGATGGCGTAACCTTTGGCTTCCAAGAAGCCGTCGTTGATTCCGGTGCCGTGTCCAGCAATGAAGACGGTCTTTTCAACCGACTCGCACGATGCGACGATGTGCGTAGGATCATCCTTGTGGGATAAGACCCAATAGATGCAACGCCCGTCTTTGGACAGCGCCTGCTGTGACAAGTGCGTCTCCCGAGCTATGTAATCGTCAATGCTCATAGGCGCTGCCCACGCCTGGCCGTTCAGACGCCATGCGAGCGTCTGGAGCTCCCCATCAGCTTTGCTGAAAACGACATCATCGGTAGTGATGTCTTGGTCATCGAGAAAGGGGTCGCCCATAGTATCAAATCCGTATCTTCTAGTAATCTATGATGAAGTTCCGGTAAGGTAAGTGAGATAAAAGTAAGGAGGGGGTTGATAAAGGCAGTGGTAGTTGGCGGCGCCGTGTCCGCCCTAGCCTCTTTATAGAAAGCTGAAAAAAGAGTCTACACAGACCCAGCTTGTAAGCCGGGAAATGTGGGTTATCAGATGTCTTCGCTGAAATTGAATCTCGCGAGCAGATTAAAGTTGTGTTGCGTGAACTGATGATGAACACAAGACGCCAAGACAGCCTGAAGATTTGTACGTCAGGAGCCTGATTGAAAGGCAATCGCCATCGGAGCCTGGCAGAGCCCGCGAAGAGAGATAGCTCGCGCCCAGAGGAGTGGGCTGGCATCCTCAGCCAGCCAGTCTGCCTCTCCAGCAGGACGTTGTCCCAAAGATCGTTAATTGGACCGTGCTGTGCCACCCTCTGACTTTGCATGTGGGCTTGGCTTCGAGCAGGATGGAGTGCTGCAGCCACTCCGTCACCACAGGCCCTGGCCGGCGGCGAGTTTGCCGTGTCTGTGCTTGGAGCATGTCAGGTTGCGGTGCAGGATTCGACATGTGTCACCAGGTTTCGATGGTGGTCTGGCCAAAGGTCTATTTACGATTTCATCATCTGCAGGCTGTCATTTCGCGGTTCGGTAACCGTTTGAACCCAGAAAGCTTGGGGTGCTACAGCAGGCAAATGGGGCCATTGGGCGGCAAAATGGGTCCTTCAACCGTAAGGCTCATCTCGTATCTTTGCCATGCCGCCGTGGCAAGGCATATCTTTCAGGCCGGGAAGCTCTCTGGAAAGCAGACAACTTCAAGTTTGCAGGGACAGACAACAAGGAAACCTATGACCTTGGGTCTAGCTTTGGGGATGGGTTTTGGATTCCGTACACGCTCGTGCAGTGTTCAGGGATGCAAAGAAAAAGAGACAGGGTTGAATAAATTTAGCGAGACGGGGTAAGATATGATGAGTGGGATGAGTGGGATGACTGACGTCCATCGATACTTGAGAGCCTTGCGGTGGGACGATGCTTTGAAAGCAGTGAGATTCCTCCTTAGTCACCTTGAGCCTGTAATGAAGAGCTGATGCATCTGGATTTATTTGTCCTTGGAGAAGAGAAGACAACGCTGCAATCAAGACGGTTGGTTACCTGCGGCATAGACACGAGCATTTCCGATACAAAAACACATAGGGACACACTGAACTCTTGATGCAGTTGCACCGTAATCGGACAATCACAGCACCCACGTAGATAGCTTGTGTCAAAGCAAGTAAACAAATGCCCACGATTAACAATTCGCTAGGGAGCGCCAACAGGGTACCCATATCCAGGCACTCGAGGTTTGCAGCGACTGCTGGCTTTCCGAGGTTCGGCTTACTGCTAGACTGCAGACCAGACTGCAGACCAGACTGCAGCCCGAGTGCAGCAGCTGGCGCAGCCGCCTCGGAAGGAGCGAAAACTTTTCGCCGTCGTGCACGGACCCGCCAGCACAAATCGCGCCGCCTCTCTCGCAAAATCAATCCACTCACTGCTAACAGCGGATCGCCAACGCCGACTGGGGAATTTTGATACGACCAACTCACCTCACAACCTCCAGCACTCGACAACAGTACGTGACACTGCTTTCTCTTCTTTGTGCCGACGACTCAACCGTACTTGTCCTTTCTAATCAGTATACCCCCGCACACAGAACTTCGTCGAAAATGGGTGACGCGACCATCTCTGCTCCCAAGTGGCGCCTCGTTGAGGTCGGCCGTGTCGTCCTGATCCAGGAGGGTCCTGACGCCGGCCGCCTGGCCACCATTGTCGAGATCATCGACCACAAGCGCGTACGTTGACGGCCCTGCGATTGAGAAAATGGCTGTGGAAGGAGGACATCTTGATTGACTTTGGATGATATCACAGGCCCTGGTTGACGGTCCCGCCTCCGATGCCGCCCTCGCTGTTCCCCGACAAGCCGTTTCCTTCTCTAACGTCCTGCTCTCCGACCTCGTGGTTCCCAACCTGCCCCGGGGCGCCCGGACGCCAACCGTCAAGAAGTTCTGGGAGAAGGCCGAGATCGACAGCAAGTGGAAGGCGTCCAACTGGGCCAAGACCAAGTCTCAGCAGGCCAAGCGATCGGCTCTGACCGACTTCGACCGCTTCAAGGTCCTGCGCCTCAAGAAGCAGCGACGATTCGAGGAGCGCAAGGCTGTCGCCAAGGTCAAGGCCTCCGCATAAGCGACCCCTATTCGGCAAACGACAGACATCGAAGAGTTCGGCTTTCGCGCGTCGGGGCAAGCAGGTGAGGGATCGGATCGGCGATGATGACAGTCACGTTTATTGCGCGGCTGGCTGGACGATGGTGGATGGTGTTCTACTAGAGGGTGACGGTATTCTGGACGGCACTGCATGAACACACAACAACCAACACGACAGCATTTTGGGCCGCTGGGTTTTCTTTGCTGCGTTTAACGGAACATATCACCTCCAAAAAGGCAAAGGTGGCCGGCGTCAATGATAGGGAAATTCAGAAACCGAGAATCAAGACCACTCGTCATGGTCCAAACCAAATTGTGATACCAACATTTTAAGCTTTTGTAATCAAAGTGAGGAATCACGTCGAGACCAAAGTACGGGCAACATCAGCAGCGCCGAGTACCCAGCCTCGAAGTTCGAGCTTCTGACTTGTCCCGTTGCTCTGGCGATGTCATAATAGACTGCGACCAGTGGCCTGCTATGTGCGCGTAAATCCGGTCACAAAGAAATTGTAGATGCCCAGATAGCTACGACGTAGTATGAGCGAGGTTACAACGCTCTTTCTGTCAGAATTCCTGTTGTCTGAGTGTAGTCTGTATGTCTGTCTGGGCATCTGTGAGCCCGGTCGTTGTATATGCAGTACAAAGCTCACTCAGAAGGTCGGCTGCTGAATCGGGTTAGCGCGACTAGGGCTTTCGTGGGCAGGTTACCAGGGACATTTTGAGAGCTTTGCAACAACCAAGGCCGCCCCTCTCAGTCGGTCAGTTCATCACCTTTCCGCCACTCTAACGACGAGCCACCTTGACCTTTTGGGGTAGATATTGTTGCAGGTGAGTCTTTGTGATCTCAATTACATGTCATGCGATTTTGGCGGTCGTAGGAGCGGGCGGTCCCAAACAATCATCAACCGAAAACCGCCCTCTGGCCCAGCAGCTTTTCTGCATTGTGTGGGGTCTGCCGGATTGAATTTTGTGGAAGGCTACGCTTTGGCGCCCGCATTCACTCGACGCAGCAGCTTGACCGAGCTTCGACTGAGCTGACCAACTCTCCCCATTCTTGCAGAAGCAGAAGACAGTCGCGAAAATGGCCAACCCTAGAGTCGAGGAGCTTCCGGACGACGAGCCCACCAAGAACGTCTCCGTCGAGGAGGGCAACGACGATGACAGCTCCGACTCCGAGATCGAGGCGGGCGACTCCAGCCTGCCCGCCGGCTCTACCGCCGTCATCCACTCTCGCAACGAGAAGAAGGCTCGCAAGGCCATGGAGAAGCTGCATCTGACCCGCATCCAGGGCATCACCCGTGTCACCCTCCGCCGACCAAAGAACGTGAGTCTACATCTAGGCTTGAAGAAGACGAAGCAATAGGCAGCGCTTGGGAACATGCTGTGGGAATGATAATGGCGACACTGTCATTGGGAGACGAGCTGCCAGCAGCCGCAGTAGGCGCAGGGAGAGAGACATGGCTGACAGGCACTGTTACAGATCCTCTTCGTGATCAACAACCCTGAGGTCTACAAGTCTCCTAACAGCAACACGTACATGTGAGTGCCCCACAAAACTACTTGCCCCTCGCTCAACCCAAGACTAATCCCACTCCCTCACAGCGTCTTCGGTGAGGCCAAGATCGAGGATCTCAACGCTTCCGCCCAGGCCGCCGCCGCCCAGCAGCTCGCCCAGGCCGAGCACGACCACGCTGGCCACGACCACGGCGAGTCCAGCAAGGCCGTCGAGGGTGGTGAGGCCAAGAAGGAGGAAGAGGAGGAGGACGATGGTGAGGAGGTTGACGCCGAGGGTATCGAGGACAAGGACATCGAGCTTGTCATGACCCAGGCCAACGTATCACGGAAGAAGGCTATCAAGGCACTGAAGGAGAACGACAATGACATTGTCAACTCCATCATGGCTCTGAGCATCTAAGACCGCCTATCCACACCCTCTAGTCTCTTACGGTATTCAATGGGACGCATGAAAGCGCACGGGGTCATGTCGTTTGGTGCCTCTCCTTTTCTGCGTGGACTCAGGCTTGAAGGGGCCGGATTGGAGTACATCAGATTAGCAGGAGTTGATTCCCAGGGTTGATGCACTCAAAAAATGAAAATTTCATGCACTTGACCAATTTATCTTTGAAATTATCATGTCCATTTGTCGCTTGCTGGACCTGCCATGACTTGGGCAACCAGACTCGATATGAAGCAATGACCAGAGCTTGAGCTCCACAAAGAAATCGCCAGCTCGATCCAAATTGTGAAGACACGAACGATTGATATTTGACAACCTAGTTACGATTTTCCAAATCCTGACGTTCCATCATTGTGTTTCTTAAAGACCATCTCTAGGTGTTGTCCGCTGTCGCTTTGCCCGGTTTCCTCCGTCGAGGCTAATCACGTGACCCGCTGCGACTTTGCCGGACCGAAACCGTCATCGTCAACCTCCGTCCGTCTCGAACCGCGTACCTCAAACTCTCCACTCCCTTGATTCCACATATCAACCGCAAAGATGGCCGCAGTAAGTGACTATCCCCTCAATTGACATGCACAGATCCCATTTTGTTCGATGACCATCCCTCCGCCCGCCGTCTCCGAGCTGCCCCGAACGCGGCCAAGCAGAAAGATCCTGAGCTAATTTCTCCCGCTTCGCCCGCGTAGCGATCCGCAGCCCTGAAGCTCGACTGGGCCAAGGTTACGACCTCGCTGGGCCTGCGCGGCCAGACGGTCACCTCCCTGCAGGCGTTCAAGTCGCGCAACGACAACGCGAAGCGCAAGGTGCAGCAGCTGTCCGAGCTCCCCACGACCGTCGACTTTGCCCAGTACCGCTCCACGCTCAAGAACCAGGCCGTCGTCGACGAGATCGAGAAGCGCTTCAAGGCCTTCAAGGCCTCCACCTACGACATCTCCCGCCAGCTCAAGGCCATCGACACGTTCGAGGCCGAGGCCGTCAAGAACGCCCAGGCCACCAAGGAGAAGGTCGACCTCGAGCTGCAGGACCTGAACAAGACGCTGCAGAACATCGAGCAGGCCAGGCCCTTCGAGGAGCTCACTGTGGTATGTGCACGGCCGAGGATTATGAATGGAACATGGTCAGGATGGTTGAAGATGCTGATGGATTTCTACAGGACGACGTTGCCGCCGCTGAGCCTTCGATCGACGAGAAGACCTCCAAGCTGGTTTCCCGAGGCCGCTGGGGCGTCCCCGGATACAAGGTACGGCCACCTGCTGCACTGCCCTGCAGCCAATTTTTGCTAACGTGGGTCACAGGAAAAATTCGGCGACCTCTCCGTGCTATAGAAGACAAGGACTGCACCTTCCCTTTGTGTACGCTAGCATTGTAGATATCGGGATCGAAGAGACAGGAGAAGTGAGATGGGCGGCATGAAACGAGAATCCAAGTCATTCATATCGCGCACTACGCATCTATTCCCTCCATTGATGCTATTCACCTCGTGCAAACCAGGAAAGGATCAGTTACTCCATCCGGACTGGATGGAGGTTTGGATCCGTTTCGACTTGTCAACGATTCATCTGGGGATTGTATCCACATCACATCCACAGAGAACGCAGTTGGAGGGAATGTGCAATTGGACTCAGCCAAGTGGAACATAGAACGCACGGGTTTGGACAAGTAGGTTGGGCTTCAACGAGGCATCAATTCGTTGACCCCGCTACCCAAGCCATCCCCTCAAGCATCGCTGTATCCGCCTCGAAGGCTCTTGGCAAGTGCGGAGCCTTCAGCCAAAACGTATGCGGCCATCCCCAAACAACATCTGTTTTGACCTCAACTCCGGCGTGCCTCAAGACCATAGCATAACAGGTCCCGTCCGAGTATAAAACGTCGTTCGTGCACACCTGGATCCACGTTCTCGGCATCTCCTTTAGACTCTCCACTCTGGCCTCAAGTGGCATTCTCTCCAGCCCATCCCTAGGCTGGTCTCTTTTCATGAATCCTAGGAGACTCGTATCGAAGCTCCTGTCCCACGCACTGGTGTGCAAGTCATGAAGCCTCGCTGGTACGTACTCCCTCCCGCTGAATGCGTCGCTGGTCACTGGGCAGCGCAGGACCACCCCGTGGAAGCTTGTCTTGGATGCCTGCTGTGTGACAAGTGCAGCAAGCTGGCCGCCACTCGAAGAACCTACGACGAGGACTTTGGCCCCTGGGTGGCTTTTGCTCACAAAATCGAACGCGTCGACGCAGTCCTGGACGATGGTGGTAGCTGTATAGACGGGCTGAAGCCGGTAACCGACAGAGTACAGCCGGAGGCCGGGGAGGAACGCCTCGGAATCTTTCACTATGCGCCGGCAGGATAGATCCTCGCTGTCGGCCTCACCGACGAGCAGCCCGCCGCCGTGGTAGTAGATGGCTACCCATATGGGCTCGGTCTCCGGGTCCCGGTCATACTGCAGCATGGGAATATCGTACCCGCCCAAGGTCGATGACACGTGAGCGGACTGCGTCTTGATCCCCTGCGCGAGGCGGTGGTCCCTTGCGCCTGAGGCTATCATGGCGCTGTTGCGCTCCCGGCACTGTGTCGCGTATACTTCCTGCCTGACGAGGGGGTCCATGGCTGGTTTAGGGGCGAGGAGATTGGCTTCCCGCTCATGTTGGAGCCATGCAGGGTCGAGAGGCGGGGCCTTATGCAGAACTGGTGGCTCGTCGTCCATAGCAGATATGGCAGAATTGTCAGCTATTGAATAGTAGAGTCAACAAAGGATATATCACCGTGAGGACTTGTTGTCGGTTCTGAACCTGTTGAAGATCTAAATATTCATGAGTTCGCGTGGTTCGCAGCAGCCCACTGAGTACCTGACTGCATTCACGAATAACGTACTGTGAAGACGTGAGCTACTTATGTTGAAGCCTTTCTCACGTTTGACTCAAGGCATGGACTCCGTATCGTCTGTTAAGCCGTCATGAGCAGTCGACTTCACACCTTGAGGAGCATTCCATGGCGGAATTTTCCCACCAATCAAATTCTGTTTGCATGCGCTAAGGTCCAACAATAAGCGGCACATTTCAATCGATGGATCTGTGTTAGTCTTGGTATAGTTGCGCTGCGAAATATCTTGCAGGGCTAATATGCAGGTACTACAAGACTATATTTATATTAAACTTTAATTTGCTCGTCAACGGGCTTACTGACGCTGGGGGCCTTACCTTCTCTCTGTCTTAGTTGTCCGATGTACCACGACTGGCTAAGAGTAATGAACGACTTTGAAATTCTCCGGGTCTTTGAAGTAAATTCTTCTCTATGATCTTCAAACGAGATGCGTAGTTTCGATCCAGCCAGACTTGGTCGATAGATATTCTCTCCAACAGAATACTCGCGTGTAGACGAGCACGACAAGCCGGTCTGGCTTGAGAAGAGTCCCAACATTGTCCTATATCATCAGATGTCCCTCTTGGCATTTGATATCTTAGATTTAATTATACCTTTCAAGTTGTATATGCACTGTGTTGAAGTAGATAAAAGCTACTTAAGAGCTAAAGCAATGACTGTAGTACGAGACACCTCAACTATCTGTTTCCGGTATGAGGCTGGGAGCCGAGGTACGAATAGTTCTAGCAACCGGCTTCAAAGAAATACCACACCTTGCATTCAATTGTTTTGACCAAGACATATCGCACTTTGATAACTTGTCGCGACTGCGTCTACAAATGTGAGGTGCCCACTCATCGGTTTGGGGTAAAGTTTATGTACCTAGATATGGTATCAATATTCCCTAAGCTAACTTCTGCCAAGTCTAACTTACTACCGGTCAACTGTAAAACCCGAATAAGACCGCGATTCCGGATGCTGGATCCCGGAGCGCACGGCTGCGAGGCAATTACGTCTCCACACTTGATCACGGATGGGATAAAGTTCGCCCCGTAGTAGTAGCGGACATGCCTCGGCACTTTGACCACTATCTAGTCTAGTTTCACAACCTGTCTGCTCCACTCGTTCAACTCAGGTTGTTCATACCCAAAGTCGAAATGGTCAGAGCCAGCTGCGTTTGTGGGGATTCTGCATACGAGTTCACGGGGAAGTATCAGGCCTATGTAAGTCTGCAAGAATCAAAGTCCTGGGGAATTGATCACATATCTGACTTGCTGTTTGTAGGTTGCATGCCGGTGTATACCCTGCCGCAAGGTCTCAGGCGCTGATCGGTCGATGAACCTGATTGTGCACAAGGATGAGGTGACAATCATTTCAGGAACAGACAAATCGGTATCCAGAGAGGCCGACAGCGGCAAGGACTTGACATATCGTCAGTGTCAGAATGTAGGTCAAGTAGAGCAAAGAACTGTTGCAAGCACATGCTGACGAGGACCAAGTGTGGCAATACAATGTTTGCGGTGGCTGGAAAAGATCCGAATAATTTTATTCTCAAGATTGGTCTTATTGATGACACTGAGTTTCTGAATGGCCTTGGGGTGCCAAAAATGGAAATCTATTGCAAGTATATGTGGGGTTGGGAAAAGCCTTTCGATGGGGCGCAGTTGATTCAGAATTAAGCGCGGAAACCATGTTGTGAGATATTCTATTCTGTTGCAAGAGGAGTTCGATATTGTGCGTATCAAAAAAATCAGGGTGTATTCTACAACGCATACATGTATCCACATTGGCTAACCCTTTCCCGTTTCCCCCGAAGGCATCATTGAAACGGTGATGAGGCACAAGACTGAAGTTCCAAAGGCCAATCACGATGACAAAGGGATGTAGTCTTCCGTTTCCTGGTCAGTCTGAGCTTGCGCTGACGGGGTGCCAGGCGCGCTAGAGGGTTCTTCTCTGGCAAGGCTGGAACAAGGCGTTTGGCCCCCAGGTGCGAGCGGCGGAGGATCAGGTGTCGCCAGCAGCTTGTCGCCCGCGTCACAGTCCTGTGGATCGATGACACGTCCCATGATCCTTCCGATATATGGCTTGTATCCGTATTTCATATAGACGTCCATGAGCTTCTGTTTGATTCTCAATCCCCATACCAAGTCACTTTCGCCTTCGTTTGGAGGCAGCACAGTTGGCCACATTCTGAACTGTGAGACTTTGTCAGCGGACAGCTGTTACCTACCCAACTAGGAAAAGGAACAGTGGAGAACCCAGATCGCCTTGATTTCGTACTCTTTTGGGAAGCCACATCCATTCTTTTCTGGGATGTAGAGGTCCTCTTTCGATGTTACTTACCATTTCATCGTCCACAGCTGTCCCTGGCTCTAGGAGGAAGGTTACCCGACCTCCTATATTGTAGTGTAGCAGTGTCCCTCCTGTCAAAAGTCTATTATGCGTTATTACATCGTTTTCAGACAATCTCCAGTCAATACATATTCCAGAAGCTCTTCAGGTGGATAATCAGTGATAAAAAGGGAAGTTTTCACACACCTGTAGAACATGTTGAAGGCATGACCAAGTATCCCATTCCCAGAATACTATCAATTACAGGAGTCATGTTAGCCATATATACGGGGGAGGGTTTGTGTGAAGGGGGGGGGGGTGTTTACGCACATTGTAGCTCACCCAAATCATCGAAATGAAAACGAGTTCTGTTCCTCGATTACCTAGGTCACCAGGAATGTGCGCGTTTGCCCCATAGTTGTTGATTCCGGAACTTGGAGTGCCATCTGCCTCAAAGACCTTTCGCAGTTCGTTTGCCATCTCATCACTGAAGCCGTGTCGGAAATTTTGTGATTCATTTAGCCACTCCGTAACCCAGGTATTCGTTATGTTTGGGAATCGAGCACAAGGCTTGCTAATTCGCCATGCTTCGACGAGCCCTATGTGTTCTTCTCGCTCTCCAGGTCGTGTGAGGTAAAGCTCTCCATAATACTGTCAACCTCAGATTAATTGCTCCGCGGTTTCGAAAGAACAAAATAACATCATCACTTACACCCATCCGCGTGACACAACCCTCCGGGCATGGGTGAACCTGGACCGACATTCTTAGGGTTCCTCTTTCTTCATTACCGAGTCTTGGCAGTTGAATTTCTGATGTTCCGCGTGCCTCTGCTAAGACTCTTGAAAGTGCACGTCCTTCAGTCCTGATGTTGACCAAAGGATATCGCGCCGCACCCGGCTGGTCCGGGGTTTCAGGATCCGGGCGGGGCGAGTCCCTAGGAGGAGAGCCCGTGGGATCACGAACTGGATTTCTCGGGCCAAGACAGTCGTCAGGGCACTTGCAAGGTTGCCAATTGGATGAAATTTGGCGAAACCTTGCTGACAATTCTCGAAGCCTGTTATAAAGCTGGATTCTGGAGTGCAGAGGAGGTCGTGCTATGTTCTGAGAATTGGGCTCAGGAACAGGCTCGGGATCAGAATGAGGGTCAGAATGAGGATCAGGCTCAGGACTAGGAACGGATTCAGGAATACGCTCAGGAGCGTTTCGCGCTCGGCTTCTTGTGTTTCTTGACGGAGGGTCGTCGGGACTAGCTCTTCGACGCTTTCCTGACACCATACTTTCGCCGATACGGAATTTATCGATCTTGTTCCTCCTTCCTCTTTCCTGATATCTGAGTAGCCCGGCTGACGGAGTTTCTTTCAAATTGCTCAAAGGTAATGATTCTACGGCATGAGAGACTTGTGCCGAAAAGAATACAGGACTTGAGTAAATGGTACGATGGCTAGGGAGGCTGGACATGAGCATATTGAGCCACCCAGTTTGCTTAGAGACTTTGATTTCTATGGAAACGAAGTTCTTTAGGCCAGGCGACAAAGAGAAGAGTACTTAGATAGCTTAGAGTGACCGGAAATGATGCACAGACAAAGCGAAAACAAGACTACTCTCGATGCTGGATGTAGCTTCGAAAACAAAGATAGACAACACGCTGTACTATTCAATTCATGGAAAATCCAAGGGGACTCGTACATTATTGATGTAGTAACCGAAAATTCCGACATTGCTTGAGTGGCACCAGGCAGGGAATGGTCTGGTGAAAAGAGTTGAGCGAGGAGAACAAAATACGTATGTCTTCTATTCAGTAGCAATTGACTATTCTTCTGCTAATTCTGGGGTTGTAGACTGTTATCAGGTACAAGTGAATGCTTGGTATATGGAGCCAGTTGGACACTTATCACACATTGGAGACCATGCGCCTCTTTTGAAGCAACAGTAGTCCAGTAAAGCCCCTGAACCGTTCTGCTCACCCTTGTGGATTTTGACAATCCAAAAAGCTCAGGACTCACAATGGCCTTTGATTTCCACAAACGCGCTCTGCCTCAGTTTAACAAAACAACACTGAAGATGAATCGGCTTCTACCCAGGCCCTGGAGGTCTTTGACCATTTCGGGCCCGCGCTGTTCCGGGGCCGCTCACAGCGGGATCGCCTTGCCATTGACCGTCACCGTGAGCTGCCCAGTCTCCTTGTCACCGGTGACCGCAACATTGAAGCTCTGGTTGTTGAACACGCCGCCCAGGCCAAACTCCACCGTCGAGTTGGTCAGCGTCCACCCGCCCCCGAGCGCACCCTCAGACTGTCCCGGGACTCCAGCATTGAAGCCACCTCCGACGAAGTCTGAGTTTAGAAAACGCTTAGCTTTCATGCCATCGTATTGGGTATTTGAGGAACAAGTCCATACCGGTAGAAAAGTTAAGCCCTGCGCCTGCGGAGTAACCAAACGCGAGGTTGTCCGCGCCCCAACCTAGCTCGCCAACCTTCGCTTCCAAGTCGACATCCTCCGTCTTCGTGATGTTGATGCTCTGGGTGAGCGCCAAGGGCGCGAGCGCAAGGCTGGACATGAGAGCTGCGCGCATGATGGCCGGATATCTCGGATCGATCGTGAAGAGTCGGCGAAGAAATACCCTTGGGGAAATTGTAGGCTTGGGTTGTGTGAACGACTGTGGAACGCTGGAATGGTTAAATGAGTGACTGTTCTGCGATGGGGATGTTCAGGCAGAAAGCCTGGGAGACATGGCGTGTTGGCGACGTTCTTATAAATAGGAGCCCACTGCATGGCTCCACCCCTTGGCGAGATCAAATAAAGTTTCACGACATCTTCTTCCCGTCGCTACCAATGTGTTTGTTTCGGGCCACCCGGCCGGTCCGACATCCCGGGATGATGTTGGTTGGAAACTAATGTGCTTCACTGACTTCAGTCCACATATCACTTTTTTCGAATGAAAGTAGCCTCAATGGCCAGTGGCGGCCCGCGAGTTCGTCTCATATCAATTTCCCATCAAGACGAATGGATAAGCTTCAGCGATCGACGCCCCATCCATATCTCTGAGATCGCGGGGCGAGTCAGTGACAGCCTCGACTCCTTGTCCAGCGATCTGCCCCTGAGAACGGAACTCTATTTTAGTTCGGACAAGGCTCTGGACTCTCATGAACTAAAAACACATATTCGTTTTACGAGGCATGCGGACGAATAGGCCATACATGGTTCACATGGACACTGATAGAGTTGCCTCGTCTAGATTATCTTGGCCTCAAGCCGGTCGCGCGCCATGGGACTCAGCCACCAGTTTGAACCTCATTATCGGACCTATTGCGACATCCGGCCCTGCTCGTTGTCCCAAAATGCTTGTGTGAACAGCAAATGAAGACCCAAATGGTCAGATTTATATCACGTGTTACCCAAGCGGCTCCTCTTATGAAAAGCAAGGCAGCAAGTCTGTTCAGCATGGCTGAGCTGAGTGAGTATTGCGCATGCTGTCATGTAGGACATTGCTGATAAGATCCAGCTTTAGATTTCGTTATCGTTTTCACAGAAGTCGTCGTGATATAGCCCGGCATGAGCTCTAAGCGTAACATCATATCAATTGAGGTGGGTGCTACCTCTTTAGGTACGTGAGCAAAGCAATACTTGATAACTCCTGTCCTGTAACCCCTTTGCCCCCCGAATTTTCCATCGTAAAAACACCGTCCCTTATATACCGCGCTTCGCGTCCTTCGCAGCTAAGCCAGACAGTTTCTTCTCGGGCTTAGGATAGTCCGGCCTGCCGCCGAGAATATCGACGGTCTCCTTCATGTACCACCAGTAGCCTTTGGTCGGCCGTCGGTTTGCCCAGTCGGTCTCTTGCTCCTCCACCTCCTGCATGGGTGTGAACACGACGTCCGCGCCCTTGATTCCGATCACGGACATTCCCATCGGGTCGGACATTACACGTTCTGCGGCGTTCTTGCCGAAATTCTCCAAATGCTGAATGGACTTGATAGCAAGTCTCACAGCTCTGGACCGGTCCATAGGAGAGGGGACACCACCTTGCTGCACGTGGCCAGGGATGCTGTCACGGGATTCGAACCTATCATGGGCCTCATCGCGAATGATGTCCGCCACAAGCTTGGCGTTGTACACCTTCGAAGCCTTCTCATTGATGAGAATCAGCCGACCAGCGCGCGACTGGCCTTTGTCCTTGGCGAAGACTGTCTTCAAGTGCCTAACGTCTGCCTCGAGCATGCCCAGGCTGACGCCTTCTTCGGGGGTATACACGGCGACAGCGCCAACACCGAGACCGGCGAGTGTCGCGACGTAGCCGGACCGACCGCCCTGGGTCTCAATCACGAAAACACGACGGCGGGCAGCAGAGGCAGATTGCTTGATCTTGTCGCAGTAGCTGACCAGCTCATTTAAGCAGGTGTCGGAACCGATAGAGTATTCGGTACCAGGAACGTTGTTGGAGATAGTCGCAGGTAGAACGACCATGGGGATTCGCAGCGAGGGGAAGTCCTTTTGGGCGATGCGAAGCTGCGAGACGGCGTGGAAAGCCTCAAACCCTCCAATAAGGAATAGGGCGTCGAACTTGTAGAGCTTGATGAGATCAGCGATCAGTTCCATCCCGGACTCCTTGGGCAACTCTCTGTTGGTTCCAATCTCAGAACCGCCCTTGCTTGCCCAGCCATCGACCTCGAGCCAGTCGAAGGGACGGACAGCGCCAATGGGCTTGTCGCCGTGATGTCTTGCGAAGCCGGCGAATCCGTTGCAAATGGCAATTGGCTCGTGTCCACGGGAAATGCAATAAGCCACGCCACCTCGTATGGCCGCGTTCATGCCGCCAGCTGGTGCTCCGACGTTGATAAAGCCGATTCTCATGCGCTTGTTCTCAGGGAGGATGTGCTGTGAGCTGAGGTTGGCCGTTGTTGTCAGCATGTACGACTTGTACTGATCCGCGAACTCGGTGTCCCGCAATGACATGGCTCTGTCAAAGTCCTGAGCTTCGATAGCCTTGGCCACAGCTTTTGTGTCTTGGACGGCCTGCATGAGTGGCCTTCGGACGATCTGATTCTCGGTAATAGCGATGAAGCATGTCTCGGTCTCAGGAGTAGCCTCCAGGACGGCCTTCACGGCCTCAACACCCTGAAGGGTACCCAGCATCCTGTCGTAGGCAACCGCTGTGCCACCTCTCTGAACGTGACCAAGTGTAGTGATTCTAGTGTCGAGGTGAAGGCCATTGGGGTCTGCAAGAAGATCCTTGACCATATCGGGAGAGATCTTGCCACCGTACTTGTCGTGAGCACCCTCAGCAATGATGACAATCGTCTTCCTCTTGCCCAGACTGCGGTGCTTCTTGATGATGGCGCACATCTCCTCCCTCCAGTTGTCCTCTCTGGGCTTCTCGGGAATGAAGACAAAGTCAGCTCCGGTTGCAACACCGGTCATGAGCGCCAGCCAGCCGCAATGCCGGCCCATGACCTCGACGACGAAGGCACGGGAGTGTGATGAGGCAGTGGCCTCGATATAGTCGACCATCTCGCAGATTCTCGAGAGCGCAGAGTAGGCACCAATAGTAGCATCAGTTCCAGACATGTCGTTGTCGATGGAGCCAACGGTGCCCACGATGTTCAGGTGCCGGAAAGGGGCAACCTGCTCCTTGGTGAGCTCTTTCTTCTCGATCAGCTCATCCAAGAGTGAGGGCCATTCCGCTCGGAATTTGTCTGCGCCAGTCAGGGAGCCGTCACCGCCGCAGATGATGAGGGCGTCGATGCCGTTGAGGATCATGTTCTTGGCGCCAGTCAGGCGGCCGGGTCGCTCGTAGAATGCCATGCATCGGGCGGTGCCGATGAGAGTACCGCCCTCGGAAAGCCAGCCACGGACGTCGTCCCACGCCATTTTCCGGATGTAGTCACCTCCTCTGACAAGGCCCTCGTAGCCCTCATAGACACAGTAGGCATCACAGCCCATGTGCAGTGCCATACGGACGCAGGCTCGGACCACGCCGTTCATGCCCGGGGAGTCACCTCCCGAGGTCATGATGGCGATCTTCTTCTTGACAGGCGCCATGTTGCGCTGTTTTGAGTGGGGTCTAGGGGATTGGGGGGTCGGGATTTCTTCCCGATAATACTCGTCCACGTGTATTCGTGCCGTGTCTGAAGTGGTGTGTTCCAATCTAGATAGAGATATGACCGAGCTCTAGGTGGTGGTTAGTTGTTTGTTCGGATGTTGCGGGGGAAATGGTTGAGGGAGGATGAGAATGAGACTTGAGACTGAGAGAAAGTGAAATGGCGAGTATTTGATTGGCGAGTACCCGGGCGCGTCAGACTTTGCCCGAGCACCCCTTTGGACGTCTCGTCTCGTCCCGTCCCTTCTCGATTCCCGAGGGTGCTATGTGTCTGACTTGACTGTCTGACTTGACTTACCGGAATGAAACCACGCAGTCGTACTCGCTGCCCACCAGAAGCTTGGCTGTCAGCTGGCGGGGCAAGTCAGGTGTTTTATGTATGTACTGAGTCTAGAGTGACCACAACCAGGCCGTCTAGGGTGTTCAAAAACAAGGAGTTGGAGGAATGTGAGGGATGAAAAAAGGTGCCGAGAGTGAGCAGAAGCCAACAGCTCGATAGGATGCGCTGAGGGACAAGGAAATAGCTTTCAAAAGGTAGGAGGAGGAAGGCAAATCAAGGCAGGCAAGGCAAGCTGAGCTCAGGTGAGGGCGCGCGCCAAGTGGGAGGGATGGAAGGGACATCATAGCTCTTATCTTATCTTGGGGGGGAAGAGCTGGGCCGTCGACCTCAACCCCACCAAACATGACAGAAAAACTCTTGGAGTGACTTCATACCTCAGGGACTTAATCCCTCATACGACTTTCCCTGCTCTTCCTTGTAGCACGGCGCCGTCTCGCTGAAATGCCGCTGTAACACAGAGTTTGACAAGTGGGACCGGACCCAGCAGTGTCTCGAGACGGTGGCCTCACTGCGCGCAAAACTTTGATGTAAGTCATACGTCGTCAGCGTCAACCCACCTGTCCCTATGTTCTCTGCCCGTGCGCCATGTCGGCCACTCTCCATCAACAGAGGCCCAGGCCTGGCTTGCAGCCACTTATGCCTGACGTGGGGGTGTTGAGCCTCGTACAGACCGGACAGGGCCCAAGCTCGCAAATGGGGTGAGCAATCGCGGGAACGTGGAGCCTTGCTGATCTCCGACCTGGCGTGATGCCGAGAGACGTATGCAAGGCGTGCAGCCTCAATGTTAAGTACCTAGACTACCTGCTCTGCTATGTAGGCATCCTCCGACGACATGGCGCACTGCCAAATTGTGTATTAGTTACAGTGGCAATGGGTCAGATGAGGCCTCAAGTCACCAGTAAATCTGCCAAAATTCCCAGATGATAGTCAATTTTGAAGATCAGCAAACACCTAGCCTACATAGCAGATGCCCGAGGAAACACGAGACGGTGTGATGCTTCATTTTGCCTCGACCTGACCGTTTTTGTAACTGTACGTACTGGACGTACCTTTGGACCTTGGGACCTGCCTGCTGTCGAGCCTGGCAGCCCACTAGAGCTAGCGGCCGCGACCCCCTGTCCACGGGAGCTTGGGCAACAACATGTTCCCATTGGCCCGTCAATCGCGACAGCATGGGGGGGGGGGGGGTGGTATTTCGTGCCGGAGCTGCATTCTAGCCTTGCCAACACTTTCTCGCGACAGCTTCGACCTCGGTTCATGTCACTCTGCACGTCGCGGGCTTGTCTCTGAGTCCCCTCTGCCAACACGAGCTCCGCGAATCCTCTTTAGCAATCACGAACGAGCCTGTCCAGAGGACCATTGGCGTTGCTCTCTCTCCACAACCGTCTAACGATCTCCGTCTTCTCCCTCTGAATCTCGGCGGTGGTGCGGCTCAGTCAAGCTGCCTGCCCCTCAAAGGGACACCAAAGAGCCTCAAAGCATCCATGCGCGCCTTCTGACACGGCTTATTCGAGCGACGGACGCAGTGCCTTAACCGCTCCGTGTTTACCGCTGCGCTACGACATCTGCAGACCACAACCGCGACGACAGACCTGAGCTCTAAACTGTCCCTCCGCGAGAATGGCATCAAACCCAGCCCAGGCTTTCGTGCTCAGGCCGGTGCCCCAAAGTGATCGCAGGCCTAAAAACCTGGGTGAATTCATCGCACGCGTAAATGCCGACCGCGGATTTCGAAATGTTACAGAGGAAAGCCTACGCAAAGACATGGAGGCGGAGGCAGAGGCGAATGGCATGCTAGAATCGAAAGAGGTCGACATGGTCAAAGGCGAGGGTGAGGATGGAGATGGGGACGGAGCCAATGGTGAGGACGACGAAGACGCAGATCAAGTTGGAATGGAGGACTTGCACCAAGCAATAGGAGACGTGCGACTTCACGCCGAGTACGAAGCTCTCCCGCCGCATCTGGAGCCATCAAGATTTGCTAACCTGCCTGCAGGGCCGCGCACCAAAATGCCATGCTCGCACTCGACTTTGTCTCCTTGCTGATCACCAAGGAGAACCCAAGGCCAGCCCAAGACACAGTGTCCCCAGCCCTTCGAGATCTCGTCGGCATTGGCAGCTTAGGCGCGGACAAACTAGCTGCTTCGAACATCACACCACAACGCCTGCTGGATAATAAGCTGGTAGCCACGGGTTGGAAGTTTGCAGACATTGATAGGACGGTCAACTCCGTGCTCACATCCGCCTCTCGACTGCAGAAAGAGATCAGTGTTGAGACTAAATATTGGGCCGAGGTCCTCGCAGTCAGTGAGAAAGGCTGGTCTGTCACTCGTGTTCCCAACGAGCCAGAGACTCTTGGTGTCCGATATGGTTTCTCGGAGGCTGCGCCCGGCTTTCGAAATACAAGCCTTGCGCCCATGAGACGAGGCGACGATGGCACTGTCGATCTGGACTGTGGGAAGATGCTCGGCGAGTCGCAGCGCTTACTGGTCACCATCGAGAAGAACCGTCGAATAGTCGGGCGCTCTGCGCTCCCAAGGCCGCTTCCACAAGATGCTCCGTTGGAAGAGAGAGTCCTAGAAGCCCGAAATACCATATTCGCGCAGGAATTGTGGCATGAGATGAATCGCGAGGGTCGCTTGCTACAGTCTTACGGCGTTCGTCTCGAAGATGAGGCGCTCTCCTACACTCTGGAAGATAACCTCCGGATCGTGTTCAGCTTACAGCCACTCGAACAAGCCGTCGAGGAGGGCGCGTCGGAGACCCTCCCAGAAGATTATCGCGCCGAGTCTCTGAGCTCGGCTCTACATCAGTTGTTGACTTATGCGCATCGCATCAACAACCAGAGGCGCTCCCGTCCAGATTCCAAAAACAGAGACCAGTCCACAACAATGCCGCCGTACCCCCTCTTGCGTCCTGTACTCGCGAATCTTCAGCATGAAACATCGATAGCAGATGCCACGGGCTTCATTTCGGATTTGTCGACCATTTTGCATTCTGCAGGAATCTCCACAGTGAATTTCAAACTGACCGAACCGCCAATCTCCCTGGATCTGGTCTCAACCCATGGTTCTCCATCAGAGGCCCTTATCCAAGCCCTATTTGGGCCCTTAGAGCTTCAGTACGAGCTCAATATCACACCAGAGTCACGACTTCTTGTTCACTGCAAAACGGTCATGGGCAATGTCATCGCGACAACTTATCACGTTTCCCTTCTACCGCCGGCGCAGGGAGGCACGAATCCTCTGTCCACAGCATATCACCCAGTCCACCTTCACGGCGAGGGATATACACTACGTGATCTCAAATACTACCTGCAACAGGCCGTCGCGCGCGTCCTAGTCGATCGTGCCAGCAGCATTGTGCTGACTGCCAGAGCACCGTCGCCGAGCGACGAGGACGAGCTACCAATTGTGTGGGCGAAGCACATCAGCGGGGTGGCCCTCGAGAATAGCAACGACAGCAGGGAACAGTTGCGCTTTGAAGTCATTCTCTCCGAGCTTGGCCACCCCGAATTGCACCTCTTTGGGAGCTGGGTGGTCGACCAGCCGAAGCCCGCAACTAGGACTTGGACTTGGACGGTCGGCGACGTGAAGCAGGGTCTGAAGAAGGAGAGCATCGAGCAGGTTCTACGTAATGTCGTAGCTCGCGTGGCTCAGCCTCAGCCTTGATTTTGCACCGAGGCAAAGGTATGCCGTGCGCGGGGAAGTGCTTTGAATCTCATTTGGAAACGCGTCACTTGATGACAGAAGTGGACAGCTACACTGGGACGCGTGGTACAGGAACTGAGAGATGCTGTTCTCGACGCGTGTGAAATCTCAACAGGTCAATTCACACGCTGTAGGGATGAAGCAGACCGCCAGCGGCTTGTCTGCAATGACTCTGCAGCTAGGTAGTAATATTAAGTGTATTATAGTATACTAAGTGGAGCTTCTTTGGCTGTCATGTCATTCCTTTGTTCTCAACACCTTAACACTTCTGGTATTGAGGGAAGATAAGACGGATCTCGTGAGAAGAAATGAGTGACGTTCCACGTGTCCAAGCGATCCGAACTACCTAAGTCCTCGGACCCGATCGCCGCCGGCCTGCAGATTCATGCGAGTGCTTGCGCCCGGTTTCTTCTAGAAAACCATGACCGCTGTCCTATACCATGTGATACCGTGCTATACGCGCTGACGAGGAGCAACATTCTTGTTTTGTTAGTCCATCGTCTGTGCTTCGGGTGCAACCCAATTTCGCACGGGAAAATCCTTGACAAGATCAGCCTCATCTGCAGGTACGAGTACGACACCATTGGCAGCCTTGCATATATCATGTCACCTCAGCGTTACATTCGTGCGGTTCTGCCCAAGACGCAACCTCCGAGATGACAGTTTCAAGGATCAACAACGGCATCGCCTAGCTGAGGCCTGTCGGAGAGTTGTTACGACTCGAAAGCAGCCTTGGAAAAAGATCTTCGCATGGGCTATTATGGCATGCTTCTCAACCCCCGTCAATCACACATGGGATGAGACGTCCTATTTCGCCGGTGTCGACCGAGGTCTGTCAACATGCAATTACTGGCTCTCGTAGCTTCAATTTGGCAACTCTGGTTCTTCGCCAAAGAGTTCCCTAACGACTGCCGAGATGTCCCCGTCAATACTGGTCGCCAGCCCGGCCTCGTCCAGCTCCCAGGGGACAGCCGTCTCAGGTCCCAAGCCCACCCTGATCAGCTTCACCTTTCCCCTGCCCCTGGAAGCCAAGTCTTCGTTCGGCCATCTCAATACTCCCGGCGTCGACATACCCGCCCCAAGCTCGAGGATCACCGTCGTCTTCTCACCAGCGAGGACTGTGTCCCGGCGGAACTGCTTCCACCTCTTCTCACCCTCCTGAAAGGGCAACTCGTTGAACCAGTCCCCTGCTCTGACACAGATATTCATCTTGCCCCCGCAAAACCGGCAAAGAGGCACCTTACCAGGATCTGTCAGGATCTGAGAGACGGGGTCCAGATCCGGCTGCGCAGCCTCCACGAGCGGCGCAGACAGCACAGTAGCGTCCGGGCGGCAGTTGGCCAGGCACTGAAGCACAGCATACGCCCCCTGCGGCGTGGAGAGCCTCTCAGGATCTAGCCCGTTCGCGACGAAGAGGCCGTCAGCGTTGGACGTCCTGACATGTGCGATTCCGCCGAACCGCTCCAGCCACGAGATCAGCGTGCGATACATGGGGGACGCCGGCCACGTCCGCACCATTGCGAGGTGCGTGAAGTAGTAGCCCCAGCGCACCTGCTCCGTCGGCCAGCCCGTGAAGCCAAACACGCTGTACAGCGTCCGCAGCCCGTATTTGAGGAAGCCCGGGAAGTGCTTCGCGAACAGCGATGGAGAGGTGTAGTCCAGCCCGTCTGAGGCTGATAGCCCTGCGCCTGCGCTCACGAGGACTGCATCTGCGGACTTCAGCCATACCCTCGCGCGGTCCAGCGAGTCGCACTGGAGCAAGGGTGGGCGGTCCGCGTGAGATGGTGGTGTGGACATCCAACCCGTCCCTTCCTGCGGAACACCGGACAGGACCTCTTCGTAGATGACTTGATCCGCATCGGTAAAGGTATTAAAGATTATATCGGTGATAGAAGTCCCGCCATGCTCCTCGAGCCACTCCGCAACAGCCCCGACCGCGACCTTGGCCGCCTCCAGCGCCGGGAACGCAAACAGGCCCGTCGAGATGCCGCACAGCGCCACGATCTTCCTGCCGTCCGGCGTCGCGGGCAGGCCCTCGACGGCGTCGAGCACCGCGCCGTAGCACCGCGCCAGCTGCCCCGTCTGCGGCGGCGTCGGATCCGCGCCGCGATGCAGCTGGGGGCCCACCGTG
Source organism: Diaporthe amygdali (assembly GCF_026229845.1). Classification (NCBI taxonomy): domain Eukaryota; kingdom Fungi; phylum Ascomycota; class Sordariomycetes; order Diaporthales; family Diaporthaceae; genus Diaporthe; species Diaporthe amygdali. The sequence goes on along the minus strand of NW_026517022.1, from coordinate 1,430,748 downwards.
TGCACCACATAATCCGCTGCGAGGCAGTGGCCCTCAGTGACGATCGCCTCGCCCGGCTCGATCTCGCGGCCCCTCGACTGCATGGCCTCGTGGCACGAGTGCCGTAGCCGCGGCCCCGCCCATGAGTGGATCACATTGTCTATGCACCGGTGCGGCGGCTGGAAGCACCCTAGGCCCTGGCTGTTTGCGGCGTTGGTGATGGCCGTGAGGCCGGTGAGGGTCGTGATATCGCCCTTCCAGAGGCTCAGCCTGACGTCTCTGGCATTGTCACGCTTTAGAGTTGCTCTTGGCTGGATCGATCCTGCTAGTGTTAGGACTCTTTGTGACATCTGCCGTTGTAATATCGAATCTATGCCGTCTATGATGTCTGCTGGGAGAGGTGGGTCTGGTTGCCGGACACAGAGGAGCTGCTGAAGGAGCCGTAGATGACTGGAGGGCTCGAGGTCGTCTAGCTGATCTTTGATGTGGCGGTAATGATGGTGATGGTGGTGATGATGGTGATGATGGTGGTGATGGTCATCGTCGGTGTCGTCCTCTGAGACATCATCTGCCTCATCTAGCAGGTAATACAGTGCGTCTTTGATTGTGGCCATTGTTAATATCTACGGTTGTTGGTGGTTGCTATAGGAAGACGATCGCCACGTTTCTTGCGATCGTGAGCTCTGTCTGGCACGGAATGTAGGGAGATGGCAGCTTTGGTGAACTGAACCTTCCCATTCATTTCCACTAACTTCTATGCATTCCCACGATGATAAATCATGTAGTCGTGGTAGTTGCTGTATCGCGTGTCGCTTACCTGATATCTCGAGCTGGATTAGGTGCAATGGTTGCAACGGGCGCGGTTCAAGGGTGATGCCGGGAAAAATTGCGCCCGTTTGCTTACATGAGCCAACACCCACACCAACATAGACTGATTGTTTCCGAGTCTTGTCATGACTTACTCGCTGCCCTCGGGCCCGGTCGAAACGGGCCTCTCATCGCGAATCTAAAATGCATCCTGCAGGGGGTTAAGGTTATAGCGAGATTCCAGATACATATGGAATTCTCGTAACGGCCGAATTTCTGCCGGCGGTAGTTTCAAAATTGCCAGGACATCACCACCTCGCCCCTGTACTCTCTGTGTCAGAGAAGCTCTGGGGCATGGTTCATGATTTCTCTTGCCCCATTTCTTCCGACTTCGGTAGGTGTTTACTGACGCGCATTTGCCGACGAAGCTCAAGGCCTTGCAGGCCCCTGACGAGATGCATCAGGAGGCCAGCATAAGGCATGAAATCGAGATCGTCCTGAAGTCTTGAGCACGATTTCTAACTCCGCGACGTTTGTGATTCAAAACATTACTGTATCTCATTTTGCATCTGCTACCCGAGCCTCGATGCTTCGGTAGGGGTATTTGTCCTATGTCCCAGTTTTCCGTCCGACCCCATCCGATCCCATCCCAAACTATCCCACGCTGTATGTATCATTCCCTCACGTCACAATCACGTCCATTTCGACTCCGATATCCCTTGTGCATTGGTGACCAGCTCGATCTGGTCCTGGCTTCTGCTCCACTGATCCGCCGACCCTGCCCTCGCTTCTTCGTCCTCGCCTCGTGGGACTGTCCCTATGTGGATCGAGTGGTTGACGTAGATCTTATTCTTGGACATGCCGGCGGCGGAAGAGTCCGGGTAGCCCTTGGACCTGTTGCCGTAGGCTCCTGAGTGATATCCCGATTGGTACCCACTGCCCCCCTTGCGGCGCGTGTAGAGTGCTGTGACTGCTGGGAGGCAAGCGCAAATCAATCCTAGTCCTATTTCTGCGTTTCTGCAGGAAGGGTACACAAGCGTTAGCCACCTGGTTGCAGTGTACGGGCGAAGAGAGAGGAAGAAAAGGGGGGGGGGGGGACGAGTTCATAGGGCGAGATTTGCTTACCCAGATAGAATGACCTTAATAAACACGACCGTCTGGTTGATCGAGTTGCCCTCGTCGATGATCATCCCGAGCCGGTATATGGAGAAGGCGGTCGCAATGCCACCTGCGCACAAGATGCCAGCCACGCGCAGCTTCTTCCTCAGCGGCAGCTGAAGCGACCACGTGAGGGGTGTAGGCAGCAGCAGGATGACCAGGTCGCTGACGGCGCTGACGATAGCGTCGGCAATGATAATGGCCCGCTGGTCCAGGCACTTGCTCATGTCCCCCTCCCAGTAGGCGTGGATCGGCCAGCAGATCCGGATCTTGACGACGAGGGCGGAGAAGTAGTAGCCTCCTAGCAGGCCCATGAAGATGTAGATACCCATGATTGTCTTCTTGTGCACCGACCCGAAGACCCTGGCGATGATTAGGAGCAGTGCCATCTTGACGCTTAAAGCCATCGGGGCATAGAAAATGGTCGCCGCATATCCGGTCTAGGGGTCAACGTCAGTCACGCGCTAGAACTTAGAGCCGTGAAGAGGAATGTGTTTACCTTCAAGAAAGAGGGGATCTGATCCAGAGTAACCTCCCATTGATTAATGCCGCCGCCATATTGGGAAGCTGTCGGTGTTTGATGTGTTAGTCAAACTATTCGGTTGTTCCCCTTAGGACTTGTTCAGGGGAAAGTACATACCAAAGATGCTGTCAACACAGTAGCCAATAAAGAGAACATATGAGAAATAAGTAATGTCTGTCTTGAAGTCAGTAATCTGGTGTAGTTAAATCTATGGAAAGGGGGTAGTCCAGGCTTCTTACAGTCTTCAAGATTCCATGTCCCGCGGAGGACGCTAGACTTGGCATAGGTCTTAAGACAAATGAACACCGTCACGAACACTAAGCTTAGCGCCTGGGTGACATAGTTCACCGTTCGGAGTACGTCCGCCGGGTTATCAAAGTCCGGAGTGACACCCGAGGGGGCTTGGGCGGCGCCCACCTGCGAGGCAGACGACATCTAGACGTGCGAGTTGGAATGATGCTAGCGCGTCCTCAACAAAGTGCAAACAGCACGGTCAGCTCATCTGAAAGTCAACAAACAGCAGAGAGGGTGATCATCGAGGACGGGTCGGACGGATAGGTGGGATGGGCCCTCGCTGAAGAACACCTGGCCCCCTCTGTGTATTTCAATGTGTAGCTTATTGTTTGCCAAGCTCCGCGAATTGTATGGGTCGAGCGGGCCACTGTATCTCTTGGGGCAAAATCTTTTCTACCGCAGCGTTGCATCAGAGGCCGTGCTTCTGTGTGGTTTTGCGGCTGCATGACCTGATCTTATTTGACTGCTGTATCATTTCGATGTACGAGGATGTTCAGGGGAATATTCCCGCTTGGCAAATGCTGTCGCGGGTGACGGTCCCGGGGTAACCAGGCTGATTCCGTGGATCCGGGAGGAAACAACATCAAACCGGAGTGCGTGGTTGCGGTGGAGGCCGGGATGGATGGCCCCGGCAAGCTATCCTAGTATGAGAGACTCATGTCCCTCCGTCCGGCTCAGCCTTCATGCGTCCTCGGCGGAGACCCAGAATCAGTGATATTGTGACTGAAGCGTTAAAGCCTTTGGAAGCTGGAAACTGTCCTGAATCAGTGCGGGCTTCATCTTCTTACACACTAGATTTCACTGTCCCATGGAGCCATGGAGGGGCTTTCCTCACGGTTCAGCAGTGCGGGCGTGAGCTTACGCCGAGCTTGAAGTACCGGCATGAGTTTGGTTGATTGTGGATCCGTTGGAGAGAACCCCCAGTATTGTCTCCGTCCAAGATGATCACCTTCCCCACCCAAAGACGATCTTTGACCCACTTGAGCTTCGAATATGCAGGAGATAATGTCACGCGATCCAGCTGAAAATGGAGCCTCCCTCCGATTTCAACGTACTCTTATACTTCAGTCGACATATGCTGCATACTTATCGGGATCGTTAGAGTTTGGTACCATCTGATAACTCATCTACCCATACAAACTCTCGCATCCGCACCGAGCGTCAGCGGCCGTTCTTCTTCGCCTAAGGAACTCACAACCAACCAGATCCACACACTCGCTCACGCACAATGGGAGACGCTGCCGTCAGCAGAGCTGGGTCTAAGCTGTTCCAGCCCTTGACCATTGCCAACGGCAAGATTCAGCTCAAGCATCGGGTGGTGCTGGCGCCCCTGACGAGGAACCGAGGCACTCCAGTGAAGGAGTCCACATCTGAGGACCCAAACAGAGAATGGATTCCCAATGATCTGATGGCAGAGTACTACTCTCAGCGCGCAACGGACGGAGGTCTCATAATATCCGAGGCGATCCCGCCCAACCTGGAGGTGAGTTTCCGCTGATCACTACGCCAATTAGCATGTGAATAAGAGGACTCGGGCTCACATGCCTTCCAGGGTAATGCTATGCCGGGCGTGCCGGGCATCTTCCGGGCAGACCAGGCTGAGGGGTGGAAGAAGGTGGTGAACGCGGTGCACGCCAAGGGAGGCGTCATCTACGCGCAGCTCTGGCACTCTGGCCGGGCCAACATCCCACAGCTCACAGGCGGGCCGACACTGTCGGCGTCTGCGACGCCGTGGGACGACCCGGACGAGACGTTCCCGTACCCGCCGCCGCACACCACGACGCCGGTGAAGCTGCGCGACAACCCGCCCATCGAGATGACGGTGGAGAAGATCAAGCAGACTATCGGCGACTACGTCAAGGCCGCGCGGTTCGCCATGGACGCCGGCTTTGACGGCGTCGAGGTGCACGGCGGCAACGGCTACCTGCCGGAGCAGTTCCTCTCGTCCAACATCAACAAGCGGACGGACGACTACGGCGGCAGCCCCGAGAAGCGCTGCCGGTTTGTGCTCGAGCTGATGGCCGAGCTCGCGAAGACGGTGGGCCAGGAAAACCTGGCGATCCGGCTGAGCCCCTTCGGCCTCTTCAACCAGGCGCGCAGCGAGCAGCGCCTCGAGACCTGGGGTCACCTGTGCCGCGAGCTGAAGAAGAGCCATCCGACGCTGAGCTACGTGAGCTTCATCGAGCCGCGGTACGAGCAGGTCTTCAGCGAGAACGAGAAGCAGGCCTTCCTCGACAGCTGGGGCTTGCCCGAGGTGGACCTGAGCGAGTTCCGCCGCATCTTCGGCAGCACGCCCTTCCTGTCGGGCGGCGGCTGGAACGACCAGAACGCCTGGGGCGAGGTCGAGAGCGGCAAATACGACGGCCTGCTGTTCGGCCGGTACTTCATCAGCAACCCAGACCTTGTCAAGAGGCTGCGGGAGGGCCTGCCCCTGGCGCCGTACGACCGGTCGCGCTTCTATGGGCCGTTCCCGGACAACCACGTTGGCTACACCGACTACCCGACCTGGGAGCAGCAGCAGAAGAAATAGAGCGCCCTCAGCGAGGAGCAGCCTCAGATGTAGGACGGGTTACCTAGATTAGATGCCAGATATTAGCGGTTGCTTGATAGAATTGCCTGTTGTTGCCCCAAGCGTGCCCAGAACTCTTCTTGAAGGCAGTGTGCCCAGTGTTTCAGGTGTGGTGAAGGTTGAACTTGGCCCAGCTAATTCCCGCCCCGCTTGAGCTTGCTCGCCGGTGGCTCTCTGGTGGAGACTGGTTAGAGGGCGATGTTGATGTTTTGGAATAAAGCTCGGCGCCCGGGGGTCCCGTCGTGGATATCGCCGGGGTCGGTGACTGTCGAGGTTAAGGTTTTTTTCAGGGTCCATAACCTTTACAGCTGCTAGTTTAGGCTGTTTACCTCGCGATTAAGGTTTCCAAGGTTTCGACGGACCCTTTTTTCTATTCTTACCGCGCTATGCTTCTCCCGAAGCTTCGGAGATGAACGCCGAGGAGCTGCGGAGCTTTTCGACAGCGCTGCCTCTGTTCTAGAGCGAATCCGTCCTAGCTTCTTTCCTGTGTCTGCCCAGTAGGCTTTCCACCACGGTGCAAGACTGTAGAAATTCGCCTCCCTCACCTTGCCCTGTCCATGTTAGACGTTGTGATTGTGCTGTAGCCCGGAACCTGGCTGCGAAGGGAGAACAGCAGAGCCAGCCATACTTGCCAGTCCACACCGCCCACCAGCGTCAAAGTCCCTGTCGACCACTCGAATCACACTATCGTGCCATGCTCTCTGGCTCATGGTGGAGCCATCGTCATTCCAGACGGATGGCGGTTCACCTGACCCAGGCAGCGTCGCATCCGCAGGCAATAGTCGGGCACCCCTTTGTGGATCAATGAACCAGCCAAAAAGAAAAAAAGTAGAGAGAGTCAAGGCTTCCTCCACCTTTTGGCTGCCTGGCTCGGAACTTGGGCGTTGCAGAGATAATTGGACAATTTTCAAATTACCTTACACCATTTCGACGTCGGCGGTGACGTGGACCTGCGTTGCGTTGCGTTGCGTGCAGTACGCTGAGGAGCAAAATGGCCGGCTTGAGACGAACCGGGCCCACAAGGAGCTGTCGGAAGTCGACCTCATCCGGAAGCAGAAGGGGACGATCCGCAGCAGAACGGCAGAACGGCTAGGACCGGTTGCCTTTTCCCCATGCTGTAGAGGATGGGGATCTGCAATCTGCTATCTCGCAGATTGCGATGTGCGGCAGATGGCCTGCAAGCATCGCTGTGGCGGCGCGCGCTCGGAGCTGAAGCTTCAATGAGTGCGTTTGCTTGCCTGCAGGAAGCTCCCATGGCTTGCCGGGCTGTCTTGCTGCCGTGCTGCCCCCAAGGGGCGGCTTTCCTGTTATGGTATAAATCCAGGAACACCTGGAACACACCGCATGCTGCAAGCAATATAATTCGGCTGCAGCATGCAGGACCGCGGCGTCGGGCGTTGCTGGCGTGAGGGGTTAACGACGTCCACGCAAGGGCGGGTGGTAGTTGTAGTGGTGGTGGTGTGCGGTCTGACATATCGGGATCTGCCGTCGCAGCGCAGGAGAGGGGTAGACTGTAGAAATGCAGGTTTACTGCGCGGGAAGGATTTCAGCCACACAGACGGTGAAGCTGTCAGCGGCAGCCTCGGTGTTTTGGCCCTTGGCCCTTGTACTATACTCTGATGTACGTACATGTACTTGCGTGCATTCAAACATCGACCGTCGGGATTCCTTTGGGGCAGCCCTCGGCGGACGAAGCTTTGGGAACCCCGCTGCCCCGAGGAGCAGCTGACTTGGGATGCCCGTGATACTGCTACTGTTGTGCTCCGTCGTTGCCGTTGCTTCTTCGTGGCAGTTAGATGATGATGTCGACCAAGGAGGCACACAAACGATTCGAGTTTCAAGTCACGGTCACGCTGGTCCGCGAGCATTCTCTTGACTGGTTGAAGCTTTGTTGCGTATTGATTAACATATTTCGTGTGTTGTGTGTGTGTGTACACCGCTATACTGTATACTGCTATCTAGGTTTCGAAACACGCTCATGTACAGGGCAGTGTCGCCCGATGCCTCCGGCTCGCGTAAGCTACTTTTAGTTGTTGTGACTTGATATCTCGTCTTGCGAGATTGTGTCATTATGTGTATCTTGTATCATAACAGGTGAGAGATGATCCGACCCTCCCGAACATCGCAAGGCTTGACGCGGCTTGCTCGTCCCACTAAACCCAATACCAGTCCGTAAATGCCGTAACATGCTCTGCTCCGGTAAAGACGAATCAACCGAGTAGCCGCTCAGAACTCCATGCTTGCTTGGTGAAAACAAAAGAAAGATGAGTCCGAAATCAGATAACCGTGAATGCTTCGAGAAGGGAATTCATGTGACGTTCAACCTCGTCTTCGTGAAATGGTTCGCCTCTCATGGAAGATCGAAGGCGTCGTCCTCCTTCTGATAAACTTCTTCCGTTTGGCCGCCAAAGTAGATTCCTCGCCGCTTCCACCCCCCACGCTTTAGATAGTACGTTGGGTCATCCGGAGAAGTGACCTGCGGTCTCCGTTGTGGGCTCTGCGGCGAAGACAGCTCGTTGCTTCTCTTCACGGCTGCGTCCTCCTCGTCGTCATCGTCGTGGTCGAACCAAGATTTGTCTGAGTCGACACTCGACGCCGGTGATGGCCATCCCTTCGAGTAAACTTCGTCATGGTGCGCTCGGTTGCGCTCGATCATCCGCCCAATTGCCTGGTTCCTGTCAAAGCCGAAGTCGAAGCCGTCGTGAACAACCAGTGAGAACCCGGAATCGGAATGGTGCATCCGCGGTCGTCGCAGCTCATGGCCGGCGAAAGACTGTTTCGATCGTAATGACTGCGTGTGCGTAGGCAGACTCTCACGAGACTTGGCCGGCATGTCCGGGTCCTGGTCTATCGGTGGGTTCAGCTTGAGTGGGTCCCACTCTATTGGTGGCCAGTGTGATCGTGCATGTTTTTCTGATGAAGGGATCCTCGAGATAGGTGCCGGTGCGCTGTCGCTATGTTGCCTCCTGTGGCCGATCTTTGGGTCTTCCATCTCCTCCGCTGCAATTGTCATACGCAGCTTCTTGTGGCTGCGAACACCACGTAATATCCGATGTCCAGCTGAGCCAACCATGGTGACGTGATGAGAAGGTGAAGGGGCGGTGATGATGCCCAAGTGCGAGGTAGTGTAGTAAAAAGAGACGGTCTCCGCTATCACTGATGAGAGACTCTTGGGTGAATGTGAGTCCAAGTCTGATACTGGCTAAATGTGTGCCAGAGTTGGGTAGGAAATTATGGTAAGGACCGGATATGAGAATATGCAGCCTGTAGGCTGAATGGGTTGGGGGGGATGTCATCTTTGATATATTCGCAAGGCACCGAGAGGGAAGCCCGGCCAATCCGGGTGATGTGCCTTGCAGCACTTGCTGCAGGCTTGCCAGATACGAGGGTACAAGAAGGCGTCGAGAGGTACTTGCTTAGAAACCTGCCTGTGATCGCCATTTTAGCGACGTGCATGGGCCTTGTGAAGCGAACAGGTTTGCCGATGCTACGCCAGGGCATGGCAGAGACACGCAAGAGGGTGTGCACTGGTGTGGTACTTGCCCGGCGGTGCAAACGTGCACCCCGACTTTTTTTTTTTTCTGTCTTCGCACTAGTCGATTCCAAGGTTGTTTGTCTGGCGGTGACTTGTCACCGGCCGAGCTTTTCTATGACAGCAACATCCTGACCTGCTTGACCCGCTGGGGGTACCCTTACCTTGCGTACCACTCAGCCCTAGTGTGGGGCTGTACGTCACCCGGATGACAGTCTCGCAGACGTGATCTTCCCTTGATTGATCGGACGGGAAGCGAAAGCAGTCAGCCAATGCCACCGGAATGCCCACAGACAGGGAACAGACTAAATGAACCGAAGACGGCATCCAATCAATCGTGACTGCCCTTGAGCCTGACGGCAAAAAAGAAAAAGCTTTGGGCCCGCAAGTCTGATACGAGCACAGAAACTGTCACGGGCCTGTCATCGTATCTCGCTGACGTGTAAGCCAATATGTCCCCGAGAGTTGATACCGGCCTCAGTATCAATATCTGTTGCCTTGATATTGCATCTGCTGTGCTGAGGTCATGAACAATCATGATCACTTGTCTTCTTTTTTTTCTGGTCTCCAGGGACCCATCAATTTCATCATTCTTCCCCAGATTTCTGCTGGCAGGGATGGACAGGGGGTGGCCAATTCCTAAAAACTGGGCCATGCAATCGGGAAGTGATTGCCGCTCTGTTTAAGCTGAAGGGGCAGCGATCGTGATCGTTGGGTGTGAGTCCCCAAGTACTGCAATAATCCGGAAACAGTCAAGGTAGGACCAAGCAAAACTAGTCTGCGCGGCTGCCACGAGCGAGACGACTTGTTTCCCGGCGTCGTGGTTGATCTGTAGATCGCGGTGCACATCGGGCAGGTCAGAGAGATTCTGAGACTCTTCACCGATCCTAGCCTCATTAGCGCAGCCACAGCAGTGCGTTCAGTACTTGCAGCCAGACATTGCGTGGAAGTGCGTTGCCAACCACGCCATGGCATGCATACCCCGCGCGATCACAGCACTGGAGACGCACACAGGCTCGTGCAGATGGCAGACCGCTTAGTGGCGTGGGTGTCTTGCAGGAGCGGGCCCACTGCGGGCTGCTGCCCTTGAGGCGTTCGTGAACACGCCGCACAGCAATGAGCACGATGCAGGTACAAAAGTCCTACTGAGTATTCAGGAAGTCCTTGCGATTTCTCCCATGTCTTCATCCCCGGTCTGACAACGGGATCCCACAGACCTCACAGGCGACCGGGCCTCAAGTGCAAGCGACCGGTTGAGATTGTCCAGCTAATGAGATCATCGGCGGTAACTGGGCGTTTCAAACCTTGGAAAACGCCGGATGACGAGACGGCGACTACAGTACCTGTCTGCATGCAGAGGCAGCCTGCCTTTCCCCCTGGCGGCGTCACTCACGTCGAAGCTGATCCCTACGCGTTTAAACCCTGGACCACTCATTCCAAGCGTTCATGCTGCGCGTCTCCTTTTCAACGTCGACGTTAAATAGTTTCGGAGACCAGTCCTTGTGTGTTTGTTCCTGGCCGGAAATTAAGAGGATTAAATGTCTTGCTATTGTGTGGAACAGACCATCCCTTGGTGCCTCTTTTGGGCGTTGCGTCACCTAACAGGGAAGGTCGCTTGACGAAGTACCGGATTCAGCATTCGGATCCCAGGAGCTCGGACAGGCTCCAGTAGCTTGTATTGAAAGTTCTTTCCAGCTTCGTATCGCCGCGTTCTTTTTTCCCCTTTGGACCTCCCTGCTTTCATGCTATAAATGTCAACGGCATGCGAAGCTTAAATTTGGTGCCTTCTCATGGTCAGGGGCTGTGCAGCTGTTGTACTTGGTATTGCTCATTGACTAGCTCATTAACGCTTAGTTGCACAGAGCCTCACGGATGCCCGAGCTGATGGCTCGGTGGCTGCAAACGTCTTCAGTTATGATTGGCGCGGCAGGAACGGACTTGAGACTGTGGCTTCAGACTGTGGCTGAATGAGTTTGTCAAGGCCCTCGTTTCTTCCTGGGAGAGAGCGAGATCGGCTATGTATTCAGACACATCAACCGTGATCTGGGAGGGTATTTTCAAGGTAGGTAGTGAGACATATTCGCCTAAACCATCTCGCACTCGCCCTGCCCTGCTGACGCTCTCTCGCTTTGTTTGTGTGTGCTTAAATCGAAGCAAGCGGAGCTTATTTGCAATCCGATAACAAGAGGTGGCTAATGGAGTTATTGCCAAGTACCGGCCGACACACCGAGGGTGGCGCGCCCAGTCATCAAGGTCGCGCGATGCGGTGCCTGAAACAGCACCTACGTGTCCCACCACCTGCTCCGGTCGCCTCTTCGGTGATCGTGGCCCGCGGCAGAGAAGAACTTCTTGTGAATCTCGGGGTTCTCAGGTGACAGACAACCCTTCCCCACATGCCGTCGAGTCATCCCTGCAGCGCATCGCACGGCTGGTATATGTCGAGCGAGTTTTTGGTTTGCCGGCCGCTTCATCTCATCCGATAAAGCTGTGCCACTCCCGTGATGTTGGGTTGCGATGTTTCAAGATTCTGCTCTCCTCCGATGTTCACATTCGTGTTTGCCTTGTGACGGCCAATTGCCCCCTGCCTCGGCTTTACCAAGTTCTTGGGCGACCCCGCCGCCGGGCGCATTGACCGCACCTTGATCGATTGACAGGCTATTTCGAGATTTTGTGATACGTCAAGGCATCGCAGATGTGCTTGGCTCGGCGTAATCACAGCACGCCGTCGCTCTCGCCTGGCAGTCGCTTCACCCGTCTCTGTTCCCAATCGTCGAGGTCCTTTGCGGCAAGTCGCTGTGAAACATGGGGCAACGTCAGCAGATGCGTCTTCGCCTTCAGACCGCAAGTGGTATGCCGCGATAACTCACGTAGTACTCGTCCCTTATGTCAACCTTGCGTCCCTGCCTGCCGACCCCGAGCTCTTCCTCCCGGGTCATCTGCCGCACTTTCCTGTCATATTTCTCGTATCGGATAGCCGTTGCTGGCGTGAGCACGAAGGAGCCTGCGACGATGATGGACATAAAAGGCAAGCCGAACAGGAGGAATGGGCGTTTCGCGAGTGCGGCTCGGTAGCGCGCCGCAATGGTGTTCGCATCGGCCGACGAGACGTATTTCTTCTTCGGGAACACGCCCATGGTGACAAAATTGTGGCTGGGATAAAGGGGAGGGTCAATGCACGTATTTGGAGGTAGCTGTTGCAACTGAGCAAGCTCCTTGGGCTGACAGTCCGCGGCGAAGTGTTGGCCTTGCTGGACGGTAGTGTCGTACGAGTGGTTTGCTCGAGAGAGCTGCAGAAGCTTTGCAGCGACTAGTGAAGAGCTCCCCACTCCCGAGATGACCTAAGCTGAACGGGCAGTAAATTCAGGGGCTAGGGTTATAGGGCAGGGGGGGGTGTCATATCAATGTTGCGAACCAAAGAATCACTCCCCAGATTCAATGCCTTTAAATCAGCCTCCTGACGGGGTTCCCGTCGTCTTTGATTACTCTCTCCTGAAGCAAGAAAGGATATGATGTATTTCTCCCGGATTGGGCTGGCATGTGTGACGTTGACTGCGAGAGTGGCTTGGTGCTGGGAACATTCAGACGAAGGAGCGCTGAAGACTACCCTTGCGGCTCATGATGTTGCTCTTGTAGCTTGTAAGTGCACTGCTTTTCGAGAGTGAACATCTGAACTGACCACTCCTCTGATCCTTAGTTGTTGCTGTAAGTATTTCATCTATCGAAATGGCATGACCCTTCAAGATTGGGCAGTAATCGCTGATGCCGGATTGTCTGCCAGCCAAGCGAGTGAGTGTCTCTTCCCGCTGATGTGAAGGTTCTTGGGACGCCGCTGACAACTTGAAAGGGCGAAAAGTCAGGCTTTGGAGACTGAATGGACGTCCGCTGCCTCTACAGCTGGCAACATACTTCTAAGTATTAACTGTGACGCTGAGCCGAGCATATGTGCCGAGTACGAGGCCAATTCTCGTCCAACTATACGTTTCTTCGAGAGCGGCGTTCCTGTAGCCACTTACTTGGGCCCTCGTCGAGAATCTGGGTATGTAGACTACCTGAAACCAAGGTTGTTGAGTCTTGACTGATAGTGTAATCATGAAGAATGTCGAACTTCATCTCTCGACTAAGGAGACCCAACGTGACCGAGATATCACCAGAAAGTCTTGATGCCTTCAGTGGCATCGATGAGACAGTCTTCGTTGGCTATATCGATTCGGATGACCACGCGTCTCGAGAGATCTTCTCAGGAATCGCGAAGCAGTATAGAGAGGAGTTCACGTTCGGGCTAGTTTCTGATGTTGCCTTCATCAAAGAGCGAGCCTTGATCTCGCCCACTATAATATGTCACCTAAAAAATGGAGGTACGAGGACGATCAAATCCTTTACGAAGGAGGCGGACTTGGAAAACTTTGTTATTGAAGCTTCAAGACCTGTGATTGGGGAGTTGACTCCGTACAACCAGCAGAGGCTGCTCAATGTGAGTAGACTGCTTAATAAACCCCCCCCCCCCTCCAAAAAAAAAATACTCCGTCTAACGATATTGCCTGCTCCAGCGTCAATGGCCCATGGTTTACCTGTTCGCACAGACCGAAGAAGATCGTCAAAGGTTCCGGGCGGATTTGCACAAGTTTGCTCAGGACTACTACGACTCCTTGACATGTGTGACTGTCGATCCACTGGAGTTCCCGGAGTTACTGGCGAAAATGGGGCTGGAGCCTGGTGTTTTTCCTTCAGGGGCTGTTCATCAGCTGTCGAAGGACAGGGTCTACCCGTACCCACGAGACTTGCCCATAGACTCGCGGTCACTACAGAAGTGGGGACTGGATGTTTGGCAAGGGCGTATCAAACCATGGGCGCCTCCCGGCGCAGCAACGTCTTATGACGATCCAAGCCCGACTAAGAAAGCGAAGAGGAAGGTCTCGCTAGCCAATATTCCGGGTGTGACGATCAGGGTCGCAGGGCATGATGAACTGTAAATAGATACCTGGTGCTGCAGTGGCTTGAGTCGGGTCATCGGCGGAGTCCGAATATGATGGTGGGTGATGGAGGGAAGGAGTGCGTGTGTGCTCGGGTCGAGGATCAACCGATCTTCAGGCAAATGATGGACACAGCGCCATTCCAAACTAAGATCCTCTCATCTGTTTCGCCATGCGTCAAATGACGACAGTAGCATCAACAGTTACAGAATTGGTGCCCAGATACAGTGATTCGATTTCTCAACACTACCCATTTGAGCGAGAATCATTTGGATCCTGGACGCTTCATTCATCATCCCACAACGGCCGGCAACACTCCCAAGGTGAACCCCCGCCCCCTCGCTCACGTCAAAGTAGCTGAAGTAATGGCAATAAGTACGTGAATGAGAATTGTGAATTTTCACGCAATCGGCACCCATGCCTCTCATGGGATTGCTTACCTTCAGTTTCTAGTCTATCAGCCTCCAAGAAGTGGATGTCGGAGAGATGGTACAGTGCGTGAGTGCCTGTGAGATTGAGATACAGGTGCCCAGCTGCTGAGTCAGCCCGCTAGATTAGACTTGACGTGCTACAGTACCACCTGCAAATTGAATCTCGTGACAGCGCGCCTGCTTATTTGACGCGTCGCGCTTGTCAACCCCATCAAACTCCTGCCCAAGGCTGCCGTTTCATTTGGCCCACGAATTTGTGCGGCGCCACTCTTTTGAGTGATCTTGAGATGAAGAGAACGGGGCAAGATGGCTGCCGAGTCCCATAACCGGGCTGCACCAACCTCTCACAATGCTGGGAACCCAATAGCAAACGCGAATGGTGGACCTCCTCCGTCCACCTTGGCTGCACAGCTCGCCGGTAACATCTCGACCTCAGCCAAGTCCTCGAGACCTGACGAGGCCAGCGAGCTCAAACGCCTGTTTGAGGAGATTGAGAGGGTCAAGAACAAGCCAGAGTCGTTAAAGACTCCAGACGAGCATGTGGAGCACAATCACATGCTGATCTACGTTTACGCCCGCGTCATTCTCGATGCTCTCAAGTGGGACGACCCATTCGCCGACCGCGAGCAGTTGAAGGCCGATGCCTTGACCGCTATCCACTTTCTCAAGGTCACCATCGCCGAAACACCAACCGTTCTCACATTTACTACGAATGGCTCAGCCTTCCTTCATCGAGGCTCCGAGCCACTGTGGGTCTGGCTGTTCCCCAAACTCCTCAGGATGCTCGGACATCCGCGGAGTATAGCCTTGTTATCTCCATTGGAATCACTCTTTCACTTTGTTCTCGTGACAGCAAGCACATCTGGCGGCCTATGGAATGTCTGCGATCCATTGTTTGGCTATCTGCAGGCAAATTTTCGGTGTAAGATGACTTCATCCCATAATTCATATCAGGACTAACCGCTACATAGCGATCCTGGCCCATCTCAAGCTGGCTTCACCAGCTGCTAAAGGGAGTGTGGATATTGAGCTACCGGACCACCATACCCTGGACTCATTACTTCCCCGGGGGACCTCTACGGATGCTGTCCGCTGTCCAGCTTATACCCTTGGTGATGCGGATCACGCCCTTCGGCATGCTTCATGTCTTCTGAAGATTTTGCATAGTGTTGCGGTGCCAGATGGAATGCCAAAGCAACAGGTGCCTCCTTTCATCAAGCACATTTCCTGGCTGGTGGATTGCGTTGAGGCCCTGAACGAAGAGCAGAGGCGATGGAGAGAATATGGCAATCACAACCCGGTTTCCCTTTTGAAACAAGCTTTGAGCCTGGTTTCTCCCCTCTCAGGCGTGGAGCAAGTGGTACTACACAAGTTGTATTCAGTCATCGTCTTGCTCACAGCAGATGTTGTTGTGCACCAAACAGGAGCCTCAGATCATCAGCAGGCCGACGCATCGGCCATGAAGGTACTGGCTTTGGCCCTTGTCCAAGTTGCTGATGTTGCAGCCAAACACAGACCTGTAGCCAAACTCGCTGCTGCTCAACTGCTCAAAGCGTTGGATCAGATGCTCACTGAAGGGATCGCCGGCGATGCTTCCGGGGATTTGCAGGTACGTTCGCTCTGACCGTTTCCATTGCAACTATAACCTAACCCTATTTTGAAAGCGGTCTATATCTCTGTTTCGCGAGGCAGTGACCCTCCCTGTACCACAACCATTCAGTCCCGAGCTCTCCCCAGGCTCTTTTGTGGACAGGGATTTGCGGTTCAAGGTACAATCTATTACGTCGAAGGCGCACGCGCCAACAGATCAGAAGCGGGCTATCAAACGGAGGAAAATTGCGCAGGAGTCATCGTCCATGCCTCACGTCCTAAATCAGCTCTCTCGAGTACTTCGTAAGCCTCAAGTGACGAGCTTGGGCCAGCTTGAAAGCCACATCTTGTAAGATCTGCAGAAACCGTGATGGTGAATCAAGCTGACAGCAAGGGACAGGGCGTCTTTTTCGAGTGAAAACGACGTTGTGCGTTGTTCGATCATAGAGCTGCTGGCCCGTATTCCTTGCGCAGCTGATGGTACCCTGAGCCTCGGATCAGTCGGACAACCTGGTCTACATTGCTCGTTTTGCTCCACGGCCGACAGAACGGGACCACGGCCGCCATGTACTGATCCTGTGGCTGTGACCTTGGCTGGCACGATCTTCACAGAGCTCATACAGATGTCAGCATTTCGCGAATCGCGTCGACCACGGGTCGTGGCTATGATAGCCCTCCGACGTATTGTTGTACACTCAAAAATCCCAGATATGTTGGATCTGGAAAAGTCGGCTATTGGCCAGTGGTGCTTATCAACCCTACAGAGCTCTCTCAGAGAGCTCCGCATTGCTGCCGGAAGAGCAATCACACTTTTTTTGCGGCCAAGTGTCAGCCAGGCTGTTGGCGTCCAAATCTTAAATCGGAATACAGCCAACGCTTTGGGGTTCTTAAGGTCAATTTCCGATAAAAACGAGCCCAACATCAATGAGACTTCGCTGATGGCTTGGGGCCAGCTGGGCAGGGTTGTATCGGATGAAGGCCTTAATCTTGTCCTGGTCAAAATGTTGGAATTCCTCGGCCATCAGAACCCTATCGTCTCTGCAGTCGCCTTGAACGAGATCACAAACCTCGCCGCCTCTCGGAGAACAACACCTCGACGCCTCTTGGAGCCCTTCTGGAGAAGTCTTGCATACTCAATCGTCAAAGACATGCTCACGCGGCCTCAGACTACACAAATGGTGGCAGATCTCTTGAGAACCAGCGTCACAGAGCTACTCCTGCTCATCCAATCTCATGCTTTGCCCTGGCTTGTGCTGCATAGGAAGAGGGACATTATACAAAAGTTTTCGGAGGCCAGACGAGATGAGCACTTACAAGACATGTTCCTGGATGAAACAAATTTGAGTGCCATCCTAGCACGTCTGTTCGTGCAGGATGATGCAAATATCGAACATTTGTCGATGTCGGCGCTGACCGATGTCTGCCCAACGTTCCGCGGCACGGCTCTCACAGAGGTGTTGAAGACCAGTCCTGTCCTGACGATCTTGGAGCTTCTGAGAATGAGTGTGGAAGGAAACGAATCGACGAAGGCTTCTGTAAGTTCACCGGGTCAATCTGCGCATCGAAATCTAATTAGCAACAGGCCCGCTCCGCACTCACTATGGTGGCAAACTTGTTAGTGATTGTTCCTCGCGATGGTAAGAGAAAGGGCGGCCACCACATTATCGGCCGCTTTCTCCGAGAGCATGCTCTTGGCTTGTCGGCGCGAATGGTAGAGGTCATCAACAACACCTCACCAGTTCCTCCGCCTATGCGGGAGCGCAGACTGTGCATTAGGGCCATGGAAGAAATGATAGTGTTGGCCAAGGAATACATGCGCATAGCACGACCACAGGTTTGTCCCCTCCTAGATGTGATCTCTGCTTCCTCCGCTGATCAAGTAATATCAGATATCCGTATGTCTCCTGTCGGCTCTGTCACTAGACGAATTGAGGACAACCGCATTTGCGTGTTGGCACTCGATGGTGACGCATGTTGGAGAGGAAGATGTCGAGGAGCTCATCGAAACCACGTTTTTCATCATCGGGCAATATTGGACTTGCTTTGCAGAGGAGAGCCGAGAAAAGAGCAAGGCTTTGCTGCGTTTCCTGCTCAACAACCACGAGGCAGTCCTGAACAATACCGTCTCCAAACTTCCGTCGCTAAGCCATATCAGTGAGCTCTCGGAGCTCTGGAACACACTCAACTCGCGCCGGCCGCTGCTCGATAGTCGCGCTGCCTTCGCCCTCTACATCGAACGGATACGTCACGAAAATGCTGGTGTCGTCGAAAAGGGTCTGCTTGAGCTCTCAGAGTATCTACGGCAGAATCAAGGTTACATACAGGCGTCGGCCATCAGTGAGCAGCCTGACAGCGTCGTGGAAGACTTGGCTCGAACATTGCTGGACTGCACTTCGAAGTACAACGGGATCAACTCCAATATTGCTCGAATATGCGCAGAGTGTATTGGCTTGATGGGCTGCCTCGACTCAAATAGGCTCGAAACCGTTCGAGAGCAGCGCGAGTTTATTGCACTCTCGAATTTTACAGATGCGGACGAAACGACCGATTTTGCTGCGTTCATTTTGGAGGAGGTGCTCGTCAAGTCTTTCGTGTCGACTACGGATTCTAGTTTGCAAGGGTTTCTGTCATATGTCATGCAAGAGCTCCTAGAGAGATGCGACTACAAAACAGCCGTTGGCCTGCAGGGAGCAGAAGGTGAGCGTATATATCGGAAATGGCTGAGTATGCCGGAAAGCGTGCGCGACGTCCTGCTTCCCTTTTTGACGTCCAGGTACAAGCTTGCGCCGATGCCGAGCATAAAGACCGAGTATCCCATCTTCCGCACCGGACGCTCATATGCCAACTGGCTCCGGCAGTTTACACTGGACTTGCTACACAAGGGGCAAAATCCTTTTGCAGACATCATATTTGACCCTTTATGTCGGGCTATCAGGGTCAAGGACTTGTCGGTCGCCATCTTCATGCTCCCATACCTCGTTGTCCACATCACTCTTGGCAACAAGAGTACACAACAAGAAAAGAATGCAGTGTGGAATGAATTGCTGTGCATACTGAAACAAGATGTGCCTGAAAATGCGTCTTACTTGGAGAGGGAGGACAAGAAGCTGTTTTGCGAGGTATGTGACCCGAACAAGATTAGTTGTTCTTTGCTGACCATGACAGGCTGTTTTCCGAGTCATCGATTATGCAATGAGATTCTTGCAGTTGAAGAGGTCGTCTCGACTTAGTAAAACCGATGAGAATAACCTCGCACTTATCCAGAAACGGTTGGATTCCATACCGCCAGAGCTGGTGTCTCAACGGGCCATTGACTGCAAACAATATGCCCGGGCTTTGTTCCACCTGGAGCCTCATATTTTGCGCCAGCAAGAGGAGCACGGCGATGACGCCGAGAACATCCAACAGGCACTTGACTCTCTGCAACATGTCTATGCCCATATTGACGAGCCCGATGGTCTTGAAGGGGTATCCGCCAACCTCAAAGTCATCGATCTCAAGCAGCAAATTTTGAGTCACAGGAAGGCGGGAAGGTGGTCAAGGGCGCAGACCTGGTGCGAGGTTCAGCTCGCGGAGAACCCGCACAATATAGACGTGCAGATTGATCTGCTGACGTGTCTCAAAGAGTCAGGCCAATACGGTAAGAGCAATATCCGTCATAGGGCCGTTGTTTGACGTTGCTGATACTGCACAGATGTGTTGTTGAACCATGTTGGAGGCATGGACACCGACGGACCCTGGATCAACAAGATTGCGCCTTTTGCAGTGGAAGCCGCTTGGGCCACCGGAAGATGGGAGACCCTCAAGAAGTATTTGGGTTCCTACAAGGCTGGCAATCATCTTGATGAATTCAATCTTGGTGTTGGATCAGCGCTCCTGGCCCTCAAGGATGGCCAGATAGAGAGCTTTGTCAACCAGATCCAGGATTTGAAGGAGAAAACTGCTTCTTCAATGTCGATGTCGGCTACTGCATCACTCCAAGCAGCTCATGACGCCATGTTGAGGTGTCATGTCCTAGCAGACCTCGAAATTATCGCCGGAGATCACAAGAGAGGAGCTAGCGATCAACAACAGGTCATGACCTCTCTAGATCGTCGGCTGGAGGTGCTGGGTGCATATGTTGGCAACAAACAGTACGTGCTGGGAATACGCCGAGCAGCGATGGAACTGATGAGGTGAGTACTAAATGGGCGGCCTGTTGAATCACCTCCACTGACTTCGAAAGGCCGAAATTTTCGGACGGAGATATATCATCCCTGTGGCTGTCTAGTGCGAGATTGGCTCGAAAGGCAAACTCGCTGCATCAGTCTTTCAACGCCGTTTTGCATGCGTCCCAGCTTGGAGACGGCTCTGCAACTATTGAAAACGCTAGACTGTTGTGGAAAGAAGGGCATCACCGGAAAGCCATTCAAATCCTCGAAAACGCCATCCAGACCAACTCGTTCATCGGGTACAACTTGGGACCCGCTGCTCCTACGTCGAGTAAAGGCCCCGAGGTGCAAAGAAATCTGCTGACTGCCCGAGCGCATCTCCTCCTGGCGAAATGGCAAGACTCCGCGGGGCAGACACACGCAAGTGCTTTGCGGGCGCAGTATCAGCAGGCGGCAAAGACGCACGCGATGTGGGAGAAGGGCCATTATTACCTCGGCCGTCACTACAAGAAAGTTCTTGAATCTGAGAAGGCCTTGAGTCCAGACGAGCAGAGCGATGAGTATCTCACTGGGGAAACAGCCAAGCTTGTTATCGAAAATTACCTGCGCTCACTAAACTACGGCACAAAGTATCTATACCAGACATTGCCACGGATTCTATCACTGTGGATGGATTTGGGTGCTCAGATCGACAAGGCTCCCGAAGGGAAGATTTCAGTGTCTAGGGAACTGTCCCAACGGAGAAAGACCTTGTTGCACGAGCTCAACAAGTACTTCTACAAACACATGCAGCGCATGCCTGCGTACATATTCTACACAGCAATGCCACAAATCGTGGCCCGCATTGCTCATCCGAACCCAGACATTTTTACTCACCTGCAACACATTATCATCAAGGTTGTGGAGGCACATCCACGACAGGCTTTGTGGGGCCTGTTCGCTATCATGACCAGCAAGCAGTCGTCCGACCGAACAAGACGCGGCATTCAGCTGCTGACTCAACTGCGCAACAGTAGTGGAAAGAGGGTGGACGGCTCATCTTATGACCTGAGACAGCTGTTAAGGATGGGCGAGAAACTCGCAGAACAACTGCTTCTGGCTTGCAATAACGGTGACTTCCAGAGCAACAGGACTACACATGCCAGCATTACTCGGGATCTCAATTTCAACCACAGGTGCACGCCCTGTCCGCTGGTTGTTCCCATTGAGGCATGTCTGACGGCCACACTGCCAACACTGACGGACAACATCAAGAAGCACAAGGCCTTTTCGAGGGACGTTGTCGCAATCGACTCGTTCCTGGACGATGTGCTCGTTCTGGGCTCGCTCGCGAAGCCACGCAGACTTACCGCACGAGGCACGGATGGGAAACTATACAACCTGCTGATCAAACCCAAGGATGACCTGCGGACAGATCAGCGTCTGATGGAGTTCAACAGCATGATCAACCGGTCCCTGAAACGAGACGCAGAAAGCAGCCGCAGGCAACTCTATATTCGCACCTACGCAGTCACCCCTCTGAACGAAGAATGTGGCATCCTCGAGTGGGTGGATGGGCTCAAGACACTGCGGGACATCCTCCTGGGTCTGTACAAACCCCGTGGCATTATACCCAACTACGCCCAAATAGCACAGATGATGAAGGAGGCCAGTGCGTCAGACAAGAACATCACACTCTTTACAGAACAGGTGCTGGGCATGTTCCCGCCCGTGCTGCCAAGCTGGTTCATCTCACAGTTCCCCAACCCATCAGCCTGGTTTGCGGCGCGACTCAAGTACACGCGATCATGCGCGGTCATGTCGATGGTGGGCACGATACTGGGGCTGGGTGACAGGCACGGGGAGAACGTGCTGCTGGAAGAGGGCAACGGCGGTGTGTTCCACGTGGACTTCAACTGCCTGTTCGACAAGGGCCTGACGTTTGCGCAGCCTGAGCGGGTGCCGTTCCGGCTGACGCACAACATGGTGGCGGCGATGGGGATCTACGGGTACGAAGGGCCGTTCCGGCAGTGCAGCGAGCTGACGCTGTCGATCCTGCGGCAGCAGGAGGAGACGCTGATGACGATCCTGGAGGCGTTCATCTACGACCCGACGCTGGACCTGCAGAGGGACAAGAAGCGCAAGAGCGATGTGGTGAGGCTGAACCCGACGAGCGTGGTGGAGAGCATCAAGAGGAAGGTCAGGGGATTCATCGGCGATGAGAGCATCCCGCTGGGCGTGGAGGGCCAGGTGGAAGAGCTGGTGAGGCAGGCGACGGAGCCGAGGAACTTGTCGGCCATGTATATTGGGTGGTGTGCTTTCCTGTAGGTCCAATTATGATGATTGAGAATGTGGCCATGATGGAGCTGTCAGCATGTGTGTACATGTGTAGCTTCAATAGAAACCTTGGGTGATGCACATCTGATGAGGATGGGTGCGTGCCTTGACAGAAACGGCATTTGACGCCAGCCCATTCCAATTCCATCAAAATCTCGAGGTTGATTGGTGGCTTTGCAATCTGTACCAAATTAATTCATCCCATATCTGAGAGGTTCTTGCGGCTGCCTCGTTTGTTGTTTTTACTGTTTCACGAGGTAGCCTATCTGGAAGCTTCAGGCACCGATTGCAGGGGGGGTTGGCTGCCTTGGGTGAGCTTGACGTGACGCCGCACAGCGCACAGCACAGCGCAGCACCGCACGGCACATAAACGCAACGCAACGCAACACACCGGGACGCAACGGGAAGGCGCCACCAGCACATCCACCCGCCACCCTCGTCTTTCATCTGCCTCTGCTCATCTCCATTTCAAAGGCAAAACAACTTTCCCGTCAACTCTTTCAAAAAAGGAGGACGCATCCCATCAACAGTTACGCTGTAAAGTCTCATCGTCTGTGTTGTTTCTGCGAGCAATCTCATCCCTCTGTTCGTGTCGCCGCGATCGACTTTTGATTCACGCGACCGCAGGGTGAGCGAGATAAACGTCATTCCCGTCTGCAGCTCTTTGAAAAGCTGCCTGCATTTTGTCATATCCCCCATCACACTCAAGCAACCTCATCCCCACGGCTGCAGAATAACGCTGCTCCCCTCTCGAGATCACTTTGTTCACCCAGCTCACATTTTTGAGACAACATACTCAAAATGCCTGCATATCGCATTGGTAAGCCAGCCAACCGTCCTCCCCGCGCCGCCCGCAGCGTTCCCTTGTTCCCCAGCGCGTTACAACCGCGTCACAATGCTCTCCTCTGACACCGCACCGATGCACTTGCAACCACGCAAAAAGACTTCATGAACCCCGCTGACATCTTCAAACAGAGGTTTCCCCCAACAACCGTGCCGGTTGCGTTGAAACCCAGCATAAGAAGGAGGGTGTCAAGATCACGAAGGGTGAGCCGCGCTTCGGAACCTGGGTCGACATTCCAGGTTCGGAGCATGGCTCCTGGAGGTGGAAGCACTGGTAAACCAAGCTCTTGCTCAACCCTGCCAGTGACTGGGCCAAAGTACTAACCTGTCTCCTTTCTCGTTCTCTAGGGGCTGTGTCTCTGGTAAACAGATCGAAAATCTGCGTGATGACATTAAGCAAGGTGACTCGTACGATTTCGACATGATTGACGGCTATGATGAGATTGGGTAAGTGTCGCCTGCCTAATCTTTGAGTTCATGGAGGCTGAGCACCGCTGCAGTGATCACCCCGAGCTTCAAGCCAAGATCCGCACCGCTATGATCGAGGGCAAGATCGCAGATGAGGACTTCAACGGTGACCCTGAATTCAACGTGCTGGGCCAGGCAGGCATCCGTGGCCGTGCAAGTAAGAAGAAGGCCGAGCCTGAGAATGGCGACGGCGAGGAGCAAGTATGTGCACTATACCCCTACTTGTCCATACGCTTAAGTGCTAACGTTCGTAGAATGGCACACCTGCCAAGAAGCCGGCCAAGAAGCGCGGTCGCAAGAAGGCTGGTGACGATGAAGACGACGAGGAAGAGCAAGAGGCGGCTAAGGCTCCTCCTGCTAAGAAAGCCAGGAAGAGCAAAGTCAAGAAGGAAGCCGATGACGAGGAAGAGCAAGAGGAGGCTAAGGCTCCTCCTGCTAAGAAGGCCAGGAAGAGCAAAGTCAAGAAGGAAGCCGACGACGAGGAAGACGCTGCGCCCGTCGAAGCTCCCAAGGCAAAGGGACGAGCCAAGAAGGTCAAGCCGGAGCCGGAGAGTGACGACAAGGCCGATGCCAAAGCTGAGGCTCCAAAGAAGAAGGGCCGCGCCAAGAAGGCTCAACCTGAGCCTGAAGTCGACGATGAGCCAGCCGTTGAGCCCGCGGTTGAGCAGCCGAAGAAGAAAGGCCGTGCGCGAAAGGCCAAGGCTGAGCCAGAGGCTACCGAGGAGGCCGTCGTTGAGCCTGAGGCTGCTGAAGAGGCCGAGCCCGAAGCTGAGCCTGAGCCTGAGCCTGTTGCTGTTGCCAAGAAGGGTGGCCGGAAGAAGAAGGCAACTGCCAACGGCGATGAGCACCAGGCCGAGGCACCTAAAGCCGCTCCTGCAAAGCGCGGCCGTCCCAAGAAGAGGTGAGTACGAAAATCATTCGCCATGTAAACACACGACTAAAAAATCACAGTCTCTGAGTTGGTCGGAATTGCCTCATTACGAACTTGCTTGGGACATGCGAGAAAATCTCAACGTCTGCACGTACCATTACCCGGCCGGGTCGATGGGGTCATCACACGCTATGATCTGGGGGTTACGAGATGAATTCTTGCGAAGTTCGCTTTTGTCAATCTTTGCTTTCTACGGCGACACCTCTCCGATCCTGTGTCCAAGTGCGTCCATCGATGTTCTTGGATTTTGGTTCCATGTTCGTGCCAAGCTGGATGGACGACTCCTTTTGTTGTTGTACCACCCAACGCATTTGTCTTTGAAGTCTTGATCCAAGACACACAAACTTCTCCCAGAGAAGAGCAAATGCACGATACCAAAAGTCTTTTATCTTATTGTTATTTTTTCTTTTGGCCAGGAGTATAATTTTGCGGTGTCGACCGAAGGGGTCCGGCAGACTGTTTCAATAGCCGCCTCTTAGTATTAGCTATGAATTGAGACAAAGACCGTCCACAAACAGATTATGACCGTCCATCACCTGCAGCAGTGTCTGTCACTTCTCGATCCTGTGGCACGCCTGGTCCCGGCCCCCTGGCTCTGCTCACAATACGCGGCTTGACCCATGCAGGCCGTACAATGCTCATTATAGCAGCGTTATTGTACTCGAGCCGTTGCTTTGTAACTCTGTTGGACGGGTACACAAAGAACAAGCCTATTGTTGCGCCGTCGCAGGATTATATGAATCGCATCTCAGACTTCTGCCTCTCAAGCTCTTTGCTATCTGTGTCTCATCGGTCAGGGAATCAAAAAACTCTGTAACATACTCGACATCCTCTTTGATTCAGACTGATCTGTACGATTCCACAGACCTCCATCATTGTGACTTCAGGACTTGAACATCATGGGTAAGTATCTTCTAAACCATACTGAACATGCAGAACTTGTACTAAATCTCACTCCAGCCTTTTCGTACGTATCTCAGGAGGAGCTGGCTCTCCCATTACTTACCGGGAGTCCAGTCGTGGGTGGCAAGGAGGAGTTATTCGAGCTCGAGGCCGAATCTATCCACAAGCTGCCAGCTGGAGATGTCGGCATCTCCGTCGGCCAGAAGTCGCAGAAGAAAGCGCCCAGACCCAACAGGGCCCGCCGTGCATTCCGCCACACGCAACTCGCCGTCAACCAGTTCCTCCGACGGCGTCACAGGGCGGATCATCCGCGCAACAAGCGCCTCCCATTGTCCATGGTCGAGGTCATCCTCAGAAACCTCGACATTAGAGGCGCAGCGACCGAAGAGGACAAGTACCGGCCCACCACTCGGGCCCCCGTGAGGCCCTGCCCGCACTCAGCCCAGGACATCTACGACCGGCTCCAGCTGTCGCGGCGCATCGCGCGCCGCGGCCTCACCTGGCGCCTGTACGGCTGCAGCATCACGACCCGCCCGGCGTGGTGTGTCACCCACGATGAGCTGCCGCAGCTGCTCTCGCCCGTCATCGCTGAGATGAAGGCGTGCCTGGGCTACGTCGGCGCGTTCCGCGCGCTGCTAGACATCGACAACGAGGGCTGTGATGCATGGCTTGACCTGTCGCACCTGCGTATGTGCGTGTTCCGGCTTATGGGATACTGGCCGCACGATGTCAAGCATAACCTCGAGGCCTGGGCCTTTGGACTGCCTGACGACCTGGCCCGCTTGCTGTACCCGCAGTGTGGCAGGTTTGACCACCGCGAGATGGCGATGAACTTGGATTGGGTTGTGCTTGGGCCTGGTTCGGAGGCGGTCGCGAGCCTTGAGGGTTGTGTTCGCGTCTGTGAACGCTGGGACTCTCAAGTGTGATTGCGGTTCTTGCTAGTAGTTTAAATCAGATGGGATAAAGAGTCTAGTTTTCTTGCCGTTTGTCTGTCTACGTTACAGGCAGGGTCTCGAGTTGGGGAGGAAATAGATTGATACCCAAAGTTCACGTTCGCCTTTGTTCCCAAATCTGATATATGAGTGAATCCTAATTTAGGTAGGCAAATGTTAACACACCCATCCAAAATGATCAGAGGCAAAGGTTTAAGAGAAATGAATTGAATATAGGACCATAAATAATCTAAAGTGAGGTAAGCCCGATGTGGGGAAAACGAGTACAAGAGAGACATCATCTGGTCGCTACCTGGTTACGCAGGTGAGATTGGTCGACCAACATTGACTTGGAAGCCAATTGCGCCGCTTGTTTCTCTTTCTTGTCCCTCTCACAGAGTTTCAGACAAGCAGGTGCATCTTATGGGCCAGCTGACTAAAGCCTTTCGCATTGCGGAGTTGTGGGCGTGCTTGCGCCGAGCAACCTTACCACCGACAACTTGAGGTCTAGGCCACCAGGACTACCCAAAATTTGAGTAATTACAACATTCTTCGTGCATTTCAGTGCATTTTGTCTCGGTTGAAGGACCAATTTGTGCTGAAGGTTTTCTCGATGTTGTTGCTCGCTATTTATCTTCGCCGAGCGATGCGCTATGTAGGTATTACTGAGGACATTTTGATTCTCCGTCTAAAAGGTCATTTGTGGTGACGACACCGTTCGAAAAGAGAACTGAATTCCCCACAGTCGTCTGAGGAAGTGTGGACGATGTTTCTGCTGAGTTGTGCACCTCGTACTTAGGTTGAACGGCCGCACGTAGTAGTACTCCTCGCCTTAGGCGACTTGGAGATGGTGGTGGTGAAGCACGGGTTTACCGGTGAATGGCTCCATCCCTTGCATTACACCCTATTGGTGGAACTGCAGGAACAGAGCGAATGCTGAAAATCTGTCAATGACTAAGCTTCGGATGGAAACTGCTAAACCTAAGAGTGGTATGTCAAAACTTCGTGGTTGAGCACACGATATGATGGTCAATTGTTGGGAGTGCTTTCAGTAAATTGGCTTGTGTACGTAATGCTAGGCCAAAAGTTTTGCTCGGTTGGCGTATCCTCTCATGACTTTAAACAACTTGACGCAATATGCAAATGCAAGGCCTCACTTTTGGTCCTCTTTTGCAACGGTATGGAATCATTAATGGGTCTGTCCCAACACATCCAAGAGTAGAAAAGGAAATCGAGGCAACAGACAAGTCACAATCAACAGAATTGAAAGTCAATGTTTCCATTGTCATCAGTAGTGAGTAATGGATAGAAGGTAAGTCCTGCAACGTTGTAAGTCGGCAATCCGTTCCGGAAACGGAAACGCACGTATTTGTTGTTCCTTCTTGTTTCTAGTTTATCGAGCCAAGAGATGAGTGGAAAGCTTTGGAGCAACTGTCTCCTGCGGTATGCTTCACAGCAAAAGATGAACTATCCCATTGCAAAACACGAAGGCATATGTGGGCGAGACTAATCTGAAAGTTAGGGAGCTCCCGGCGTGGAAGGGTTTCTCCCGCTTGTCCCATTGTTGCTGCAATGCTGGGGAACCAGCTACCCGTTGACTTTTTGAAAACAAAAGGCTAGTTTAAAGAGCTCCTGGGCTGTCACTGAGCTCCTGCGACTTGCCTGCCTAGTCCGTTGGCCCAGAAGCCAAGTTTTGCTGGATCAACTTCTGCAGCCCACCTTCTCTTTTCCCCACCATCTTCAGTTGTCGATTGTTCACTTCCGTCTACGGGCGAACCTTCTCTTCCAGGCTGAGCCTGTAGCAGCATTGTTGAGCAGGAACAAAGCCATTTCTCTTACTCGCAAATACGTACTTCGCGTGCTCCTGGACACGGCTCAAAGAGCCCGTTGCGGGGGACTGGGAAGCGTCACCGAATTCCACCTTTCTTTGTACTCGCTCAATTGAACCTGCAAGACGACAACAAACCACATTTCGCTGCCGCCACTCCCAATCGTCTAAATCTGGCCGCGAACAGCAGCAACGCTCGTAAGTGCGAAACTTGGAAGCTTTCCTGCTCGTGAATTCCTTCTGCAACGACCAGTACCGCATGTTACTGACAATGGCCGACAGCCGAGAGCTCTGCCTCAAGATGGCTCAACTTCTCACGCCAAGCTCCTCCTTCCGCTCAGATAATTTCATCGACCTCACCGCCGCCGACAAAGGCGACCTGACGACCGTTTACGACGATGACATAATCGCCAAGAACCGCATGACTATCCTCGAGCTTGAGGAGAAATACATCCTAACTCCTGGCATCGTCACGATCGCGCCTTCTGGTGAGCTCAAGGTCGACCTCTCGCACGAAGAGCCCGACCAGGGCACGATGGCGGGATTGTACCCGACCCTGCCGCCGCCCGAGGAACTCAAGCACCAGATCCCCTCATGGCTACGCGACTACCTCCTCAAGGAGCTCAACCTCTTTGGGCACGGCCCACCTTTCGCCTGTGGATCTCTCTACGACCAGATGCAGCACAGCAAAGAGATGGACATGGAGGGAAACAACCTGTCGGTCAGATCGACTGTGATCATGATGTCCGGCGCGATTGTGAGCCTGCGCGACTCGATCGTCGTTCTTCGCGACTTCTGCTCGAGCGGCGAGGCCCTCTATGAGGAAATTTACACGATGGAGTTTGGCATTGTTGAGAGCGTCGTCAGGAAGCTCGCTGGCTGCGACGCGACCAAGAGTATCAAGGAGAAACTGCTGGCTTCTGCACCTAGGAATTACGACAAGGAATCCTCGCCTTCAAAGCGGCGCAAGGTTTCCGAGGGAAGGCTGGTGGAGATCGCTCACGATAGCAGCGCTGCGTCGAAGGAGCTGCCAGCCGACATTGGGCTCCTGATTGACCTGGGGTCGCAGGGGATGGCGATGAAAAGCGCCCTCGACAGCTCGCTGGAGGATCTTGTCATCACACCGGTGTCTCGTCTGGTTGAAAAGCTTGAGGTCATCCACAAGGGCCTGTGCAAGCAGGAGGAGGAGCACATGAAGGCGGAGGCCCATGTTGCTCAAGGTGACCATTCTTCGGATTCGGGCGTCTCGGCGTGCTCACCTTGAGGATGGACGCGTTATCTTGTGTTTGGCTTGTCGCATATGCAATGAAGGCTTTGGCGAGAGCATATTGTTGGATCGGAGGGCTACCTTTGGTTCAGGATTACGGAGGAACCTACGATGATGGATACTACAGTTCGTGTATTACATTTCCCGCCTTGGTTGACACCTCTACGTACATACACTGGACGAGCATTCGGCTCACTGAACTGGAAGTGCTAGAAGGAATCAATTGCACTTCTGATATCTGGAATGAAATGATTCAATTGGTATTCGGAGTCTGTCTTCCTGCTTTGTTGGAATTTGAACCATCACCTTCACTTCGTCTTCGGGTGAGTCCGCATGCAGGGGACGGCTTAGCCACGTACATCACTGCGTTCAGGCGAGAGATTGGAGATCATCGCGGATAGAGAGCTTGATTTAAGAGATGGAAATCACAGCAAAAACGGCCACTTTCATAGAATTGGTGCCGCGAGAGATATGAGAGGATTGGGAGATGTCGGCGCGAACCAAACAGAAGCCGCTAACTACGAATCAGTGTCTACAACTTACATCGCTCCCAGCCCCCTTCCTTGGCATTGATTAATCTACACCTTTTGCCGAACTCCTCATAGCTCAGATAACCTTCCACCTGGAAAGTCAAAATGAGCCGCAAGACACTTACTCTGCATTCTTCACTGTTGTTTGATCCACGGAAGAAGGCATTTGTGAAAGATGTCTCCATCAAAATCGACCGCCACTCAGGCGGCATCGCTGACGTGTATGAGCGGGCATCAGACGATGAGATTCGTGACGGCGACATCGATCTCAGAGGCAAGGTCGTGATGCCCGGCTTTGTGGACGCGCACACGCATATTTTTCTCCATCCTTACAGGTAGAAAGACCAATCCGCTGACGCTCTGGAATTGGGACATTGCTAACTAAATGATCAAAGCGAGCGGCCCGCAGCCGAGCAAATGCGCGACGAGTCTATCGTCGAGCGTACCGTGAGAGCCACGAACCACGTCCGCGAGGCGCTGCTCTCGGGCTACACGACATACCGCGATCTGGGCACGGAGGCGATGGAGAACTTCGACGCCAACCTGCGCGACTGCATCAACCGCGGCTTGATCCCGGGCCCGCGGCTCTTCGTGGCCACGCACGCGCTGGCGTCGACGTCGTCGTACGACATCCGCAGCGAGAACCGGCAGAACGGGCTCAAGCTGCCGCAGTCGTCGGACGCGGAGGACGGGCCCTGGGGACTGCGTCGCGCGGTGAGGAGGCGCATCGGGGATGGGGCGGACGTCATCAAGTTCTACGCGGACTACAGGCGCAAGGTGATGCGGTTCCCGCCTCTGCCCCCAGCTGTGTCAGGGGGCGGCCCTGGGAACGGGATACGGTTCCCGCCAACGCACGCGCTGCCGAACCCAGCGGTTCCGCTGTTCAGCCAGGAGGAGATGAACGCGATTGTGGAGGAGGCCCGGCTGGCTAACCTGCCGGTCGCGGCTCACGCGGGGTCGGTGGAGGGGGCTACGATGGCGGTGCGGGCGGGCGTGACCAGTGTAGAGCACGCCAACGAGAATACGGATGAGCTGTGGGAAGAGATGGTGAAACGCGGTGTCATCTACGTGCCGACGCTGGCAATACTAGATACGGTGCTGTCCCGGGCGGAGATGAAGAATATGCAGGCCAGGGTCAAGAAAGCATTCGACATGGGGGTGAGATTCGCGGCGGGCGGCGACACGGGAACGTTTGCGCACGGCGAGGGCGTGAGGGAGATGGAGCTCTTGAGAGAGGCGGGCATCCCGCTTGAAGACGTGCTCGAGGCGTGCTTCGTTGGCGGATGGGAGGCGTGCGGCAAGGACTTGTGCGGGTACAGGTTTGGGTTCTTCGAGAAGGGGGCTAGGGCCGACATCATTGCCCTAGACACCGATCCTAGGGAGGACGAGAAGGCGCTGCGGAAGGTGAGCTTCGTGATGAAGGACGGAGAGGTGTATAAGCAGGGCAGTGTGCCGGCCAACCTGCCAGGCGAGCACAGATGGACCGATGCTAAGGAGGAAGAGGTGGTGGAGGAGGAGGAGGGTGAGGAGGAATGGCTCAGAGTGTGAGGATAGGTTGGGTCGATGCCATCCGAGAACACAGCGGAGATCAGCAGAGACATGGCGAAAATAAGACGAGAGCAAACAAGCTTCGAGGAGCAGCAGCATGAGGTTGCAGTGCAGCTGCTGCAGCAGGATCGCGTACCTGGGCCGTGTCCAGGGCTACCCCTCACGACTCAGACGCTTATACCCACAATGTCACTTCATCCGAACTCCCATCTCCAACTCGTAATGAAGCTTTTCTCCCCCGCATCGTGGCCCAATTATACCCGCATTCATCGCAACGTTGTCTCGTCATAGAATCGGATAGTTCGGCGGGTGTTGGGGAACGAAATGGGGCTAAACGTGTAAGTGAGTCTGGTGGGTTTACTTGCGCCGAGAAAGCTTGTCGATCCTTCCCGCTGCGGCTATCTTGTTCCTGTTTGTCTCCACCTGCAGCAGGTACCTACTTGGCCTACCTTGATATTAGGTAAGTATCTAGACCAGAGTACCATTACCTGGACTAGGTATCTATGTAGGGATCATGTCTGCTATTTCTGCTGTGTGGCTCCAAAGTGAGCAGTAGTGAGATGATGAGGTTGCATTTTCTCCAACTCGATCCCCAAAAAACCGTTGACCCTCAACCCAGTTCGCGGTCGCCTTTTGGTGCAACCATCGACAGGGGAAGGCAAGAATGGGCCCGTCTCGGTGCAACAACATGCGAGGAAGGTCCGACAAAGCATATGGCTATGATGAGGAATACGGGCAGTCGCATGCGACTCACTGCCCTGGTCCACCTTCCTGTCCCTTGTCCATCCCCTCTCGGAGGTGAGTCTTGGAAGATATACCCTCGCCTCCTCCCCCGCTGTTCATCTACTGACACTGAGCGAGCAGACAGTACCTGCGACGTCAAGGCCGTCGAGAACTGCTTCTCTCCGTCGCAATGAGGCTCGCCAACATCCTCAGCATCGCCGCTCTGGCGGTCCAGGCCAGCCACGCCCTACTCGGACGACCTAAGCAGCTCTTCCAACCCGCCCACAGAGACCTACTTCAGGATGTCGTCACCTTCGACAACTACTCTCTGTTCATCAACGGCGAGCGCCAGTTGATCTACTCTGGAGAGTTTCACCCCTTCCGACTGCCTGTGCCTTCCCTCTGGCCCGACGTCATGGCCAAGATCAAGGCCTTGGGCCTCAACACCATCTCCATCTACCTGCACTGGGGCGCTCTCGAGGGCAAAGCTGGCGACTTCAACGCTCAAGGTCCTCTCGTCATCGAGCCTTTCCTGAAGGCTGCTCAGGCTGCTGGCTTGTACATCATCGCCAGACCTGGTCCCTACGTGAATGCAGAGGCCACAGGTGGGGGCTTTCCCGGATGGCTCCAGCGCATCGAGGGAAAGTTGAGGACTAACGCAACCGACTACTTATCTGCCACCGACAACTACATGGCAGAAGTCGGAGCTCTCCTCGCCAAGTACCAGATCACCAACGGCGGCCCAGTCATATTAGTCCAGGTCGAGAACGAGTACACCCAGGCCCAGTCCGGCTCCGGGGTTGTCTTCCCAAACGGCGAATACATGCAGTACATCGAGGACCAGCTTCACAACGCCGGTGTTGTGGTCCCATTGATCAGCAACGACGCTAGACCCGCCGGGCACAATGCTCCCGGCACTGGTGTCGGGGAGGTCGACATCTACGGCCATGATTCCTACCCTCTTGGCTTCGACTGCGCCAATCCTTCCTCATGGCCGGCCAACGCGATCCCGACAACTTTCCGCCAGTTACATCTGCAGCAAAGCCCGAGTACTCCGTATACAATCCCAGAGTTCCAAGGAGGGAGTTTCGACCCTCCAGGAGGTGTTGGCTTCGAGAAATGCTCTGCGCTCGTGAACATGGAGTTCGAGCGTGTCTTCTACAAGAACAACTATGCAGCTGGCGTCACCATCTACAGTCTATATATGATCTTTGGTGGAACCAACTGGGGTAACATAGGCCACCCTGGTGGATATGTACGTGCTTCCCATCACATTTCATTTCCTTTACTCCACCTTGAGGGTTGGCACTCGCACTCTACAGCATTTAATCCCGAGCTAGACCATTTCGCACTTCCAGACCTGTTTCCGTATAATTCTTACTGAGAAATTGGGCTAACCAAGTATTGAACAGACAAGTTACGACTACGGCTCTGTTATCCGCGAGGACCGTGCCGTCGACAGAGAGAAATACTCTGAATTGAAACTTCAGGCAAACTTCCTCAAGGTCTCTCCCGGCTATCTCGTAACCTCTGCCGCAAACTCGTCGTCAAGCGGCGTCTACAACACGAATGCGGACGTGATCACCACTCCACTGCTGGG
The DNA here is from genome assembly GCF_026229845.1 of Diaporthe amygdali. Lineage (NCBI taxonomy): Eukaryota > Fungi > Ascomycota > Sordariomycetes > Diaporthales > Diaporthaceae > Diaporthe > Diaporthe amygdali. The sequence goes on along the minus strand of NW_026517022.1, from coordinate 1,396,855 downwards.
GTCCAATGGATCATTCTTCGTCGTTCGGCATAAAGACTACACTTCCCAGGCCTCGTCCAACTACACCTTGACATTGCCTACTTCGGCGGGAACTCTTTCCATCCCCCAACTTGGTGGATCTCTAAGCCTGAATGGCCGTGACTCCAAGGTCCACGTCACTGACTACCCCGTCGGGGACTCGAAGCTACTCTACTCCACGGCCGAGATCTTGACTTGGCAAGTATTCGACAATAAGACAGTGCTCATCGTCTATGGCGGCCCCAATGAGCTCCACGAGCTGGCAATTCTAGGCGCAACTGGCGCAACTGTGGTTGAGGGAGATGGTGTGACGATTCAACAGACGAACAGTTCTGTCGTCGCCCAATGGCAGACCTCTGCTGACAGGAGGATTGTGCAAATTGGAGATCTCTTTGTCTATATTCTTGGTATGTTTCAAAATTGTCGCTGCCCTTGTAACATGCGTCAGACTGACAAGCCAAGATCGCAACACGGCTTACAACTACTGGGTTGCGGACGTGACAGATGGGTCTGTGGTTGTTAACGGACCGTACTTGGTGCGGTCAGCGTCGATCGAAGACGACAAGTTGATCTTGGCGGCAGATTTCAACAAGACAACAAGCATCGAGATTATCGGTGTGCCTTCGACTGTCACCTCATTGCAGGTCAACCAAGCCACTTTGGAGCATAGTACCGACTCCTTGGGCTCATGGACTGCTAGCCAAGACTACTCGCCCCCTGACTTCAGCATCCCCGACCTTTCTAGTGCCACATGGTACTACATTGACTCTCTTCCTGAGGTTCAGGCCAGCTACGACGACTCAGCGTGGCCCAATGCGGACCACACCAACACCACTAATCCAGTAGGCTCTCCTCTGCTCACGCCTGTCTCTCTCTATGGCTCAGACTATGGCTTCAATACGGGATCTTTGCTATTCAGAGGTCACTTTACTGCCTCTGGAAATGAATCCAAGATCGAGCTTAGCACACAAGGCGGAGAAGCCTTTGGTGCGTCGGCCTGGCTTAACGGCACTTTCATTGGCTCCTGGGCAGGAAATTCCGTCGAGGAAAACTATAACTCCACCTTTACCCTGCCTAACCTGGCAGCAGGAAGTACATACGTGTTCACCATCTTGATCGACAATATGGGACTGGACGAGAACTACAATGTTGGAGGTGATGTACAGAAGAATCCTCGCGGAATCCTCGACTACACTTTTGCCTCAGATATTACATGGAAGGTTACAGGCAATCTCGGTGGCGAGGACTACGCCGACCGCATTCGTGGCCCCCTCAACGAGGGTGGTCTTTATATCGAGCGTCAGGGTTACCACCAGGCCTCGCCGCCTCTGAGTGAGTTCACAACAGGCACATCGCCGTACGAAGGAATCACTTCTGCAGGTGTGGCTTACTACACGACAAACTTTACCCTCTCACTTCCATCCGATCAATGGGACGTCCCCTTGTCCCTAGTGTTCGCCAACGACACCTCCGCGGCTGCGGCCTCACCGTACAGGGCGCTGATCTACGTCAATGGGTACCAGCTTGGTCGGTACACGAGCAACGTCGGCCCCCAAACTGAATTCCCTGTGCCTGAAGGCGTTCTAAACTATAGCGGAGAGAACTGGCTTGGTTTAGCGCTGTGGGCATTGGGTAGTGATGGCGCGAAGGTGCCCGGGCTCAACTGGACACACAGCTCGACGCCTGCGCTGACGGGCTGGGCCACTCCGTCGCTTGTGGAGCAGCCTTCTTGGGAGGCAAGGCCGGGGGCATACTAAAAAAGCCTTTGTTTTGCCCTCCTGGAATTGGCGAACTTGTGGATTAGGGAGGACAATTCTCATCTTCTTGTAGTATATTTTAGGATATAGGCGGCACCTATGGGTGCTGAAATTATTCATGTCATGAGTCCTTCAAGGTTTTCGAAGTGCACAGAACTTTTGAGAAGTTCGTAAGTGCCTTGGCTGTTGGGACAGCAGACGTACGCTGCCGGCGCATATTACCTTGCCAGGAGCCGACTTTACTTGTTTGCACCCGAGCTTCCATGAATGCTTTTCAGTGCTTTGGCATGGGTCTCTTGTCACAAGTGACAGACCAGACAATCTTCATTCAATTTGGGATTCGCCAAATGTTCAGTGTGTAAAGTGTACCGGGGTACTTTGCAAAAACTAAGAGCAGAGCTTGTTGACACTAGGGAGCGAGTCTATGAGCTGAAGGTCACGAGGTTAAGCACGGTGATAACAAAATGTCCTTATGTGAGGGCAATAATATGAGTTATCTCATCGCCCGTGCCAAGTAAATTTTTCGCTCTCTGAGATTTTGCCAGTAAAGTGACTGTCCCATACCAGTGGAAAGCGATGTCGTTCTCATCGACTTCTGGCAGTGATAGAATTGCAACAGGACTAATCTGTTTGTGAGAGATACTTTCGCAACATACACCACAAGTCAAGCTGTGTATGAGCTGCCAAAGGGCTAAGACTGTATTCGCACATATTCTCTACAACACAGCCTCTTCGGTTGCATAACAACTTTTGGTGAGGACCATTCTTGGTCTCCCCCCGGCAGCAACATTACGCTCACTGCCAAATTCACTGACAACTCGTCGTATGCCAGACACTGTCCACAAAACGCATCGCACATCCCATTCACTTTTTGAAACTCAATCGCACTTACGAGCTGATTTCAACCCGCTGAAAGCGCACCCCTCCGCCTCAAACTTACCTCACAAAACTTCCACCCACCTAGCAATCCATCAACATGGTACTCCCTGAGATGTCATCGCCGCAGGGCAGGAGTGCCTCTGTGCCTGATCAATCTACCTCGGGCGGGGTCTTTCCCTTCGAGCCTTCCAATTCACAGGGAGCAAGCAGCAGTCAGCAGTCCAACGACAATCCTCAACCAACATCTGCTCACGCTGGAGCACAGGCGAGCGGGTCCCACAAGAACGACGGCAATCAATCCAAATCTGTGCTTGGTGATACCTGGGACGGCCTCATCATTGAAAAGCCCACCTCCTTCTCCCTATCCGAAATCGTCGACCTGAGGCCTATGCATTATTCCGACCACCTCTACGCTTACACTAGGGCAAATGGGAGGTCTGGCTTCATCATGGACAGCTTACTCGAGGACTTTCTCATGGAGAAAGGTTTTATAAGCGCGTCCAAGCCCGAGCCAAATGCCGAAGGGAAGAAGTCGAAGGAGAAGGGAAAGGGAAAGGTCAAGAAACAAGACGGTCCACGGGCAACAACAGCCCAAGACGTCGCCGCCGCTACGGGCAGCGCCAAAGCATCCGACACTGAGGCAGAGACCGCATTCGCCAGCCAGACGTTCGAAAAGGTCTGCGACGACCTCCAAACCTTCATTGAACTCCTCGACACCAGCCGCTACGACGAAGATGGAAAGCATCAGACCAAGGTCTGCATCGACGCTATCAAGGCCGTGTCCGAGAGGGCTAAAGAGCTAGGAAAACAACCCCTTAAAGCCCGTGTGGCAGCACCGTCTGCTGTCGATCCCGAGACCCACTGCGCCGTGCCCCGTCCGCCCCCTTGGAAGGGAGAGCTCTGCGGAAGACAACTGCCGTGCGTGGCGCATTCGAACAGGGAATATATCCCAGACAACCCACAGCTTGATACATCCGCGGCCAATGTTCACAGTGAGTTGGACCCTGTACAGTTGCTCGCTCCCACCGGATTGATGCTGACTTGAGTTCTTAGAGGAAGCTGGTATTATTGAGGCTGCGGTGCAGGAAGAGAAACCCCAGGGAACACCGAAACGGCTGAGTATCAGGGGTAAGAAGGCTGCCAGTGAGAATGTCAGCAACGGCGGGCAGAAGAGACTGACCTATTCCCAAGCGGCGAGGGCGGCGGCGAGGTACTATGCGACTACCAGTGCGTATGGGCGGCCATTGGAGAATTCAACGGAGGGTGTTGACGGCGTTGGTGTCTCAGAGAAAGAGCCTGGCCCGGGTCACCCATCTTCACACGGAGAAGACATCTAGTGCTGTGGGGAAGCGTTCTGAAAGTTACTTATCAAGTGTTTCAATGTTTTCCCTTGGAACTGTGGCTTCCAGAGCATCTCCTCTGTGATTATCAGAGGTTTTTTCCAACAGGTCACATCAGACTATGATGCCAACTACCTTTGACTGTTGGCGTGGATCGACTCATACGACACAGAGGAGGGCGATGCCGGTGGACACTGAAAAAACGGGGTGTTTAGGCTTGTTCGTTGAAACATGGCTTATTTTGTCCAAGTAGCTTGAGAATAAAACCTGGATACTCAGAACTGAGTGCCAAGGAATGATCTAGATCTCGCTGAGAGCAGTGCGTTACATGCAAACAAAGACAAATACCGCGAAATCCAATGACACGCCTGCCTGAATTATACCCTGCAGAATCCCACAGGCGACATGAAACAATGATCAGCTCATTGGATACAAGGAAAATGCTCGGTTCGTACTATGAAAATTTGGTTGTGATTTCCTATATTTTGATGCGCCGCGCTCCATCGTGTCATTCCACCGCCAGGAGTTCAACAGCGTCACGACCAGACGCAGAAGAAAACACTGACTCAATTATCCACACCTACGTCAATTCTAAGGCCCCGGACATCCTCAAGCACACCCAATATGACTAAATTCGGCCTCAAAATCAAGACCAAGAGCGAAGTCAGTGTGGCGCCCCTCAACAACGGGAACACTACCTCTGAGGCGAACATTCGGGACATACAATGCAGGATCAAAGACCTTGAGGATAAGGTGGCGCAGCTAGAGCTCCAGAGAAATTGCCAGCACTGCCAGGGTGCGGCAGGCCTTGAGTGCTATTCACAGGCTTTGTTTGGTGAACAGCAGCCGTCATTGTTTTGTCCATCGACCTATTCGGGTCAATAGGGCTCGCAAAAGCAACTTGGGGGGTGAGTGGCGAAAACGACCATGGGATTGACGGGCTCCTACTCACGACGTACCGGGTGATCTGGGTTGCGGCGGATGAGGTGGGAAATGAGGAGAGAGGGAAATGCGATGTGGGATGGCTAAACAGGCAGACTGTTTGGGGACACGATGGGCGACGGTAATCTTCAATAAGACAATGGCTTTGCCTCGGGCTTGATTTATTTGGTCGATTCGGCCGTGGCTTTAGATTTCTTTCAAGTCATTATTTGAACTGTGTTTATCGATTGGCTGTGTATGTACAGGAGTTTCAGTCTTTGCCGTTATGATGGCGATGGTAGTTCCTCGAGGGCCACGACGAAAGATCACGCGGATATCGCAGAGAACAATGCCTCACGTCGTGGGAACAAAGACGAGTACCGCAAGATTCAGGAAGACATGTTACTGCCTGAGGTGAACACCGCATACAGGCTTCCATCAGACGTCTTTAAAAAAGGAAGCTCTTGCTCGATACCATGGAAACAATGATTTCGATTCTGAGACCTTACTTTGCTGTGTCACCTCACTCGCATGCTCAACATTTCAACACTCATACCTAGCATCACTACGACCAACAAACTACAAGAGAAAGACTCGCGATCCGCCTCATCCACGAGTCAAACTCCACTCCTACAACTCCTCACAAAAGGCCCATCATGTGCAACACCAACACCAACGCCCGCGCGCCAATCGCCAGCAGCACCCGCGTTGCCGCCACCAACTACACCTGCAACAACAACAGTGGTGGCATCGTCGTCAATATCCCGCCCCGGACCAACGGCGACATCTACTTGTATTTTTACAAACCCGACAGCTCGTCATCCGCACTGAGCACCCAGGAGACCTCGGCGAGGATGAAGGATCTCGAGGACAAGATGGAGGACCTCCAGAGCAGCTACCGGCCATGCAGCTGCGCGCTGTCGTCGCCTTCTCTGCCTGGCAGACGAATGTGAGGCGGTGAGAGGGCTCCCACATATCTTGGGGTGTACATGACGAGGTCGGGCTTGAGTGCAAGGGATGGTGGTTGGGCACCTGGCTTGTGGTCGATGAGCAGAGACATGGGAGGTAAATTCGATTCGGAAGCGTTAAACGGGATGGCTTTTGGGACAAAGTGCTGGGAAATGTGATCAACATAGATGGCAATGGCGACATTGGTCACGATAACCGGGTTTAGTTAGGGCAATCTCATCTCAATCAACTTGTCTCTGAATGCATGGTCCTGTGTATCCCTGAAGTGAAAAACAAATTTTGATTTGCTGTATATGTACAAGAATTTAAGCCTTTGCCGCAAGAACCGCAACGCTCAGCTCAGGCAAGCTGAAGCTGAACACGCCATCGACAGCCGACACAGTAGATGTCGTGGTTGTGACGGCCTCGCTGTCAATCTCATTATGCGAATACCCATCCGGCGCCGTCAGCACCGTCAGCGTCGCCGAGTCACTGCTGAGACCCTCGAAAGAAACGTCAAAGTCCACATCCGCGGTGCTGTTGTACACAGCAGCCTTGAGGTAGTACGTGCTCGTGGCATTATCGACACCCGCGACCCAGTAGGCCGGGCCGAACGCGGCGCCGGAAGTCTCGTCGGCCGGGAGTGTGGAGGTGAAGACATTGTTGCCGAAGAGCTTGAGCACCTCGTACGACGTGCTGAGGACCGTCTGGCTCGGGTCGGCGGTGTACGAGATCAGGTCCGGGGACCACTCGTAGCTGTTCAGATTCTGCAGCAGCGGTGCGTAGGAGACGCCCCAGACTCGGTCGGCGTTGCGCTCTGTGCCGATGAGGAAGATGGCTTCGGAGACGGAACCGATCCAGTATGGCCATAGACTAATATGCATGTCAGTATTTCTTGTATCCTGCTTTCAACTTGCTAGGGTGTCGGAGCTTACTTCTTGGGATTGCTCCAGTTCGTACCATCAGCAGCGTTACCAGTGTTGTTTTGCACAACAGCGAATTCTCCGACCATGATGGGATGACCGGACGAATTGGCAAAGTTGTCAAAGTAGTTGAACTGGCTAACGAAGTGGTCTGGTAACGTGTACTGGTGATAGTCCTGGCCGGAGCTCTTGTATACGTAATCCGTGTTGGAGCTGAAGACGAGGATATCCGGGTATGCGGCGGTGATCGCGTTGTAAAAATCATTAAATCGATAGCTTGAATATGTCGACAAGCCCACCGTCGACAGGCCATCCTCGTTGCCGATCTCTACGTAGTGGATGGGGAACGGCTCCGTGTAGCCAAGCGCGATGCGCTGCGCGCCCCAGGTAGTCGATGAGTCGCCCATCAGGAACTCGAGCTCGTTGAGCGCGCTGTCGACGTATTGTTGCAGCTCGGCTTCCGAGGCGGCAGTCTCATCCAGCCAGTAGCCTGCGAAGATGGCAAGGACGGGTTCAAGGCCAAGGTCTTGACACCAGAGCATGTACTCGACAAGGCCAAGACCATCTGTGTTCTCGTAACCCCAATCACCGGGCCGGCCAGGGCGCTCGGTGAGGTTCCCGACCGTCTTCGTCCAATTCCATTGCAAGCCCGCTGATTCACCTTCTATGTTGTTTCCGCCGGGGATACGGAAGTACTTCGCGTTGAGCCCTGCCAGGGCTTCCATCAGGTCCTCGCGATTACCATTCGGGGTATCCTTATACGTGGGAGGGAAGAGGCTAATCAAGTTGAAATTGAGAACGTCGCCGGATGCGGCCTCGTATGTCAGCAGGAAGCTGTTGTTGCTGCTGGATGCGTCCGCCGAGGGCTGAAGCTCGAAACTGTGCTCGATCCACGTGTTTGCGACAGACGAGGAGGCGACAGTTGCCGAGGCGAGCGTCTCGTTGGTGATGTCCGAGACGAGGCTTGCGGTGAAATTGCCCTGGTATGATCCGAGGGCGTAGAAGCTGCCAGAATAGGTGTTCGCGGCTTTGACGTCGACTGTGGAATGCCATGTCAATGAGCGCTCATGACTGCTTTCAAGTACATATCCGAGCTCTTGAATCAAGGGGACGGCCAACAACAAGACCTGTGAGACTTACTTCCCCACCAACCAGGGTTTTTGATCCCTACGGTGCCATCGGCTGAGGCAGTTACTTGGATCGATGTTGGAAGCGCAGACGAGAGAGGGCTGGAGCTGTTGTCCAAGGCGATCGAGGCAGAGCCAACTGCTGTCCACGGATCTAGTGTTGATGGGTGAAGGTCCGAGCCTTGAAAAGCCCTGTTCTGAATTAATTCGGCATAACTATGAAAATTATTAGAGGTCGTCTGCAGTGTTGAGTCTAATGCGCCTCACATTCCCCCATCACCACTGTGGTTAATGTCCTCAAACATGAGACCATATTGATAGCCCGAAGTCTCATTGCCACCGGAGCTGGCAACTGAGAGCGTCACAGCCGAAACAGCTCTAACAAGGAGAGGAAGCGACAGTATCGACAGAGGCGCCATGATGAAGCCGAGCACGCGATTGATTGACGTTGGAGGCCAGCGAGAGGTTGGCAGTCATCCCCAGCCTCGTGGAGAGGGCCAACGCCTTCATTTTATCACCATCTCGCAACTCTCACGCGTCTCGCCCGGCCAGGATAAAAGCTCAGATTTCCCCATGTTTGCCTCCACAGCAAGAGTAACATCATCTCCAACCCTAGCAAAAGCTCGAGACATGCGCATCAATAAGCTTCGAGGAAATCGTGCCAGCCCCTTGCAGGATGGTCCTGGATATCGAGCTAGTGGCACGTGAGTCCGCGCATTGTGCCGTTGGATGAGGGGAAGATTCCACGTCCTCGGGGTATACAACTGAATCAGGGGTATTACGCCTGCTCTCGACCGCGTGAGCAAAGGAATGTCACCTTCGTCCCGAAATGAGGACGCGTAGTCGGCACCGATTTGGGCCCATGTCTCGAGCCGATTCGTGCCCTGGCTTGTACTTGAAGAGCATTCATCCTGGTAATCTGGGGAAAAGTTGGGGGAGGTTGTGTGGAGTGGACATGGGGTTAATGTTGGAGAAAGTCCTCGAGCGAAGACATCGCATGTTTACCCAAGTGTATTCGCTATATCACCCACCGAGCAGCGCACTGCACCGAACCTATTAGAGTGCGATTTCGGCGCTCTTCTGGGTGGAAACTGTGGGCAGCTTGCAGTAGACTGTAGATAGTCTGGATCCTCTGCGGTCCTTTCGTCGGGTCATGACGTTGATGGTGTTTTTTGTTCGCCCCCCTGCGAAGAGCCATCGGCTCTTGAACGCGGGTGGCAGATGCTTGGTTCCCTTCCCGGCTTGGCACCAAGCCACTGGATAACAGGAAGACAAGTCAAACTTGGGCGAGTGATGAGACTTAGCTGATAGGGCACCTTTGAAACCTCAGGCGACAGCCATGACTATCTGAATTCTGTTTTTACAAGCTCTCCTGTCCGCAACTTTGCGCATAGAAAGTGCTTAGGTGGGCCCAACGGGGGAAAGAGAAGCCGGCAGTCAGGACGCTTGTCCAGAGGCATCTGCGTAATGAGGACAGTAGAGGCATGGTATAACAAAGCTAGTCGCGCATGCCCCCCGAGCGGGGCGTGAGTCTGTGCCGGGTGCCCGACTCGTGGCGTTGTCCCGCCGGGCAATGAATAGGTAGACATAAGAGAGGATGTGGGGGTCTGCTTGCGCCATGAACAACACGCTAGATAAGCTTCGATCTAGTCACAACGTCCGCAACGGCCTCCCGCTAACGACAACCTAAAGGCCTGCTCACTGTCGAAATCGGTCCTGCCTAGGCTGAAAACCTTGACTAGACGTCGAGCGGCCGGCCAAAACTGCAGCGTTGAGCCCAAAATGGACGTTGCGCGAAGAGCGGCTAGTATGTTGTCTTGACGGTATCGGATATCCAAGGAAAACAAACAAGACCCGTGATGCTAAAAATATCGGCTGTGGAAAGTATTACATAGTCGAGCCTGTGGAAACAACGTGTTTCGAATCACGTGTGGATGTCGGGCATGGTGTCTTGTTTGACGTCCGTCAAGCCGGCTGGCGGCTAGGCGAAGAAGATCAACGGGGTCGGGTGACATTTGAGTCCCCCTGGGAGGACAGGGGTTCGAGCAAGATTGTAGTGACCCATGTACTTTGTGTTTGCTTGGTATGACACAATCGCTGTGCCCGTTGCATTAAGTTGGGTGTCAACGGAGAGAAGAGATCAGAAAAAGGACGAGCAATGTTGACTCTTGAGTGAATCTCGAGGTCAAATTGTGCGCGCTCCGTCAGCCATAGGAGACGGGGAAGAGGTCTCAGTGTCCGAGTCCGGTGACCTGAAAATTGTCCCGGGACTGGGGGCTTTGGGCCTCGCGGCTCGGTCTGAGCAGCGCAGTGGAACAAGGGCGATTGTCTCGCGTGCAACAGCGCAGCGCTTGCTCGGTCGCTTTGCGATCGTGGAGCTTCAAACGCCGTGGAGATTGTTTGGCCCCAGCATGTAAATCTCTCAGTTGCGTTGGATGGGCTGGTGTTCGTCAGCTTGGTAGGCGCACGGCGCATCGAATGAACCCTGGGATTCGCTGTGGGTACAGCCTCGGGACAAGCGGGCGGTGCAAATGAGCAATGAAAGGGGGATCCCAGCGTTTAGCGGGCGGGTAGACGGGGCAGAGAGAAAGGCGAGGCTGCGATGATGTAGATCAGGGTTGAATTGACCGGTATGACGAGAGCACGACCAAATTTGGGATCTTGGTCCTTTTTGGATTGTCACCCCAGAGCTCAGATAGGAGGTGAGGCCCGGAGACGGTGGATTGTACAGTACTGTGATGCTGCGTAGGGCTGCTGGGGCTCCCTACCCAGCGACCCTGGCGAGTCTTAGCATGATACCTGGCAGGCTGGTGGCTTGCAAGCTAGACTTCTCGCACTTCTGCAAGATGGGCGTGCGCGTGCAACCCTCTATGAATAGTACACGCGGGATGGTCGATCCTGTCGGCAGATGGGATGCAGTAGGCTATAGCGATGGCTTCTCGAAGGTCGTGGTTCAACTGGATCCAGCACCTCCGTTGTTTCCCAAGCATCGTGGGGTTTCTTGGTGGCAGGTGACGACTGAGTGCTAGATGAAACGGGCCCATGCCCGCAAGAGGGTCATTGAAGAGGCATTGGCGAAGATCGTCATCGACAAGCCCAATCTATAGCAGGTAACATTGACCTGTCAAGGACGATGGAGTCATTTTCATGCGTCCTCCCAGGTCTCCTACTGCATAGTACCCCTTGGACACAGCATGATGACAGGTACGTCGATGGCAGGCAGTGCTGGTGGTAAGCAGGTGGCAGCTCGTAAGGAGAACCAATGCTGCCAGGCCCAGCCCGGCCAGGTGGCGAGCAGGAGTGCGATGTTGCCAGCCATCCTCCTCGAGGTGTGTGGGTGGCCATGTCGATGGTCCATCCAGATGTCAGACAGACTCTTGACCATTTTGACCGCGGCCGCCAATCAGGAGACAACCATCGGTCTGCATGGAAGGGCCATCGTCGATGGTCGCAACGTCGCATACATCAGCAGGCTGGCAGGCTGGGCAGGGTCGTAGAACAGACGACATCGCATGAACACCAGTGGCTGGAAACTCCCAAGCGGTCAAGCTGCGTGTAGAACACAACACCATCCACAATTTTTTACCCCCTCTACATCAAGACGTCGCAAGTTGAAGCGTGGTTGGTAGTCAGGCGCTCGCTTGTTAGGGCAACGGCTGGAGGGCTAGAGGGCCGGTGGCCTCTGGGTCGCATGCCAAAAAACCAATACGAGGTCGGTGGTCTGCCAGCCTACCACGCCAAGACGAAAAGGAAAACGGACGTGGGCGTGGGCCGGACGGAGCTCAAACCAGATCTGGCAGCGACTGTCGTGCCGTGACGTCCCCGTGCCGTAACACGTCTGTCTGTACAGTGCAATGATGTATGCATGTATTTGTGCAGTGTATGCAGTTTTCATTCCAATGACGGTCGAATAACGAGCGTGCCACAGAATTTGCTGTTGTGCGATTCACATCACATATCGGGGCAGCACCTATATACTGTACTGTATTTGCAACATCTTGTCTCGCAAGCGTGAGAGTCTAGACTGTGCTTTTTTAATGGTCTCACCTATTAGTAGCAAACACCGGCGTGTCTTGGGGCAAAGACGGGAAGAAAACTTCAAGCCAGTCAGAGCCGACACAGTAAGCCCACGGTACAGCCTCATCCCTGAATCTTTTGGTCTGGTACGCTTGCCTAGTGTGTGCCCCTCAACGATTGAATTCCACAGGATAGTATAATCCCTCATACACGTTCGCATATTGTACAGTATGATCAACAAGACAGGAGAGTGAAAATCAGACAGGAATGGCATGCAGGAAAGGCAAGCACAATCTGTGAGAAGGAGGCTGTCCCACAGTCCAACCTGCCAGCATAATACGGAGGGGGATACCGAGGTGGTGGTGTCGCCCCCGTTTTACTTAGCGCCGTTTGCCATTCCAAAGGGTCTTCAAACGGCGGGTCCAGGCTCTGCTCTGTCTGACGGTCATCTGCACTGGCACCCGGAACGCGACGCTGCGCTGCTGCATCGGGGTGGCCTGACAGCCTGGGAGAAAGAGAGATCCCGTCCCCAGTCCCAGTCCATCCGCCACCCCTGTTTTCTCCCTTGGCCCCTGCCTCCTCCCTCCCCACTGGGCCTTTCCTTCGGCACCCACCCACCATCAATCTCAATAAAACCATCACACCCACACAACCCATCCCAGGCCAGAGTCACTCGCTTCTCTCGTTTTCTCATTTCGTCCATCGTTCAACAATACATTCATCACTCGCTATCTATCCAAACAATCATAAGCAGGTTGTACATCGCAGCCAGTTACGCAAGTACCCATCGACTTCGACTTCGGTATCAGCATCGGCACTGCCGACGTCAGAGTTTGACTCACAGCGGACTTCCCCTTCAAGAAACCCCTTTTAATTAAGCCCCTCGCCTTGGTCATCGTACGGTGCTTCGACCGCCGATACCATCGATCGACGACTCGTCAGTAATCGCAAGAGACGGTTTCGTCATCGTCAGTGAACCAAACCCTGGTGTCGTATCCGTCGCGACCGAGCCTCCCGACAACCGACGAGAGCAACCGACGACACTACCAAAAATGCATTCTACGCGCATGCTCAAGCTGCTCGTGGCAGCCCTGTCTGCCAACTCCATCGCCCAGGGCTTCATCATCGACGCCGCCATCCTCGGCCGAAATGGCGTCGAGTTGGCCCGTAGGCAGGGACTCGTGGGAGACGCACTCAACAATGCCGCCGATGCCGTGACCGGAAGTGGGGGCGCCGCGACCACAACCTCTACCAGTGAAGACTCCACGCCAACAACAACTACGTCAAAGGCCGAGGAGACCACGAGCACTACTTCCAAGGAGACGACATCCACGACGTCCCAGGACGCAGCGACCACCACATCCGACAATGCTGCCACGCCGACCACCACATCTACTGACGATACAACCGCCCCGTCGACTTCGGCAGGCGGCACGGCTGCCACCACATCCTCCTCTGAGACCACTTCCGACGCAAAATCTAGCTCAGCCACCACAACCGCAAGCCCAACCACCTCCACCACTGTCATTGTCGTCACCGCCACGGATGGGTCGGTTAGCAGCTCCACATCCGTCTCGGTCTCGACCCCAACGCCGGGCCTGAGCGAAGCCAACAGCGGAGGCAGTAGCTCTGGCATGTCCACGCAGACAAGGAACACTATCATCGGCGTCGTAGTCGGTGTTGGAGGTGCCATCGTGCTTGCCGTCGCCGGTCTATTCGCCTGGAGAATTTGGGGCCGCAAGAAGGCTAATGAGGAGAACGACGGCCTCATGGGCTACAACAACGGATCCGAAGGCAAGAGCGAGGTCGGCGGGCTCAACGCTGGATCGACGGTCACTGGCAGTGCAAGGTCTCCGTTCCAAAGCACACTCGAGAGCTATCATGCCCCAAGCAACGTCAATGCATCGTCCAACTTTTAGGGTGGATATCTCCTCAACCTGAAGTGGTTGCATTGCGATGGATCTGGCTTCAGCAGTAGCTGTGCCACCTTCACTGAGGCATTTTGATTTACCTCGCTTGACGAGGCTCGGCGTTTTTTTATTCGACAATTCGGAGTCAACAGCATAGCGTTCATTCGCAGATCGACAAAAAGTCCAAAAGGAGAGGCATATCTCTGGACATAGACTAGCAAGGATTTCTTTTTAATGAATATGACTTGAAGGCAAAACGAAGCCTGTCAATACGTTTCATGGGGACGCTTCATTGTTTTCTACGCTGCCACTGCGCACAGACTTGATTCAAGGGAGGATTAATACAGATACCCTTTTGATTTTACATCAATTCGTGCGTTGAGAAATATCTCCTGTGACCGATCGATTTCTTCCCACCTAGCTTCAGTGATGTTCGGCATAGTGAAGGCCATTGAAACAGGAACGGCAAGAGTTCATCCCATGGTATGCCGTAGATGCCACACACCCAGGAGCTCGTAGTCTACCATCGGAAAGATTAATAAGGACATGAAAGGTCGCCGCGTAGTTTCTCATCTCAAAGCAGGCTAGGTCGTAGAAGACCATTCAAAGGGGTGTTGTCTTCGATAAGTTCTCTCTAAGCAACATATTACCACGGAGGCCTGTCCCGCAGGGAATCTCAGTGAATTGCATTGCCAACTTTGCCTATCTTCATTTGAGCATGGCCAGGTACCCCGCGAAATCCCCCAAATGCATTTTACTTGAGTAGTTCTAGGTGGGGAAGGCAAGCTTGCCTATCACCCATCGCCATGTCTATGTTCGTCTCAGTAGCGTTTCAGGTTTGGGTGCGCGACCCAGGATGGCGGCCGTTTCATGTCTAGCCCGAGATGGCCTCGGACCGTGACCTCAACCACTTCGCATTCGACTCTTGCGCGAACTTCAATCTGATCTTTTTGACACTCTATAGAGCTGGGCTTTGTTAACGACATTCATTCCTTTGTTTTATTAGTATCTAATTGCAGTGTTGAACGGCTGGAACAGCCCTCGTATCGAGATTCGCAAGGACAAAACCAGGCCGGCAATTGGACCCTTGGGAGGACTGAGACCACGATCACGACCCGAATCAACGAGCGGAAGGACGAACGAACAACTTGCCTAGGTTGACTACCCACAGTGGCCTGGCCCAAGCGACGAAGCCCACAGAATCCTACCTTCAGCCGCGAGCTCACGGAACGCACCCCACATACACATATACACAGGCATAATGCAGCTCCCGACATCCTCAGCCCTCCTGCTGGCCGCGGCCCTCGGCGGGGGCGGCGCGCTGGCCTCTGCGGGGCCGGAGCTGGGCGTGGGCGAGATGCTGGGCGGGGGCTCGGTGCTGTTCCCGCGGCAGGGAGGGGCGACGCAGCAGAACCTGCAGGCGTTCACGGGGGCGCTGGGCGGGATCAAGGCGGACGCGGTGACCAACAGCGGGCAGTCGGACCGCCCCTTCGAGGTGGACGGCGACACCTTCACCGACTTTGCGTCGGCGGCGGGACGCAGCTGCGACAACCAGAAGAACAAGTGCGCGCAGGCGGCCAACTCCGGCGGGAACGGGGCCGGGCTCGAGGTGTCGGATTGTGATACTCAAAATAGTAAGTTTGGCCTTTCCCTCTCTCTTGCCTCTTTCCTGAGGACTGTGTTGGTAGTAGCAGTGGTGATAATTGCATGGGATTTGTGAGAGAGGAGGAAAAAGCTGACGATGTGTGTGCGAAACAGCTCAGTGCAAGGCAGCCATCAACTCGGCTACTCAGACCGCTTTCTTGACTTTGACGAGCTCGAATGCTGAGTTCGACTTCTTCTGTGAGGGTTGAAGGAACCTGGACGACGGAGAGATGGCAGGACCTCCGGCCCAGCGAAGGGTTCTCAACTGGACTTTTGCTGGTTGGCGAGGAGCTAGCTTTCCCTCGCCATTTAGCATGGATATGACATGGCATTGGGAATGGGAACGGCGTTATGGGATTTCTATGGCCCGAGGCGGCTTGATGAGCAAGTAAATGCTTGAATGCTCCTAAGTTGATAATGTTATTCAGTGTATATGTTATTTCGTCGGAATCGTTTCAAAACGTATAAGAAGTACGATGTTCCATGTCACGTCTTTTGCTTAAGCTGTATTGAACCCTGCCTAGCAAGTTCAAGGAAGACTTGATGCAGTCGGCGACTAGTAGCCAGTGCGCTATTAAAGGTCGAATGCTGTTTGGCGGTCTTGATCATATATATATCAAGAGCTGCCATTGTCACCTGGTTGAATTGGGTAGCACTTGGGTTGATTCTTCTGAGTGTGAGAACGGAAACGGATGCACCCGCGTACTTGAACGTGGTAAGTGATTGTCTCACTAGGGAGCATCATTTCGTGTACTAGGCCAGTACTCCGGATGTCGCGTACAGGTCACAGTCGTATCACGTTTTTCTGAGTCTCGAATAGAAGTCTCGACATATAGAGACTGATGCACACAACGCCGAACATGATTTACCACAGCCTCTCTGTCGATCTCTTATTCTTGCTTGAGAGAGGCTAGGCCATTTGACACATAGTCAGGACTTGCGGCCGTGTCTATTATGGACTATTTCATGGGAAGGGCTTGATGTGTCTAAAGAGTGTATAATATTGGGGCATGATGCTCTCTGCTCGCTGTTCTCTTCCCTGCGTCGACAATCCTCGCCTCGCACAGAACCGTTCGTGCCGGGACGACCAATTTTAGCGCCCGTTCCTTGGTCAATAGACCCTGAGCACAGGTCGACGCGTCTCTGCTGAAGAATTAGCGTGCCGACCGGGTTGAGCTCATGGGGTTACACTGAATACGATGAATGCACCCATGTGAGAATTATCTGATCGATTCGCACGCCTCCCAAGGTTATAGACTCCATGCTGTGGAGCTGGTCACAGGCTTGACTGAATAGACTTCACTCCACAGGCTAATGGATCTGGCAATCTGCAGACATAAAGCGCACAATGCACCAACCGAACGGACCTGGAAAGCTGCTGACCCGGGACCTGGGAGCTTACAGGCGTTGCTTTGTCCTGCACTTGGCCTGTTGGCGAGGTACAAGATTCACCGCGAAGTCTGGGTGCGATGATGAGGTACAGGTTATCTAAGTAGTACTCATTTGGATGAAATTGCCGAGCCAATGCAAGGTGCCTGACCTCCCTGCAGCCCAGCGGAAGCGTGTCCAAAAATGACAGGCGCAGGAACAGGAACAGAAACGAACAGCCACAGTACTGTGCAAACTGTTACGGTGGACGGGAGCTCCCCTCCCCCCAATTTGACCAGCAAAGGGATTGGTGGGTGCTCAGGTGCAAGGCAAGAAAGCAGAACGCGATCTCCACGTTTGTCTCTGCTGTCATTCCGCCCGTCTTCTTTCCTTCTCTCTCTCTCACGCCCCGTTCTCAAGGTCATAATCATAATCCCTCCCCCGACTTCCGACCCTCTGGAGCCTCTCGTCACACACTCCACCCACCAGCCAGGAAGGACAGGCCACTGCTTGGTTCGCGCGTCGTTTGTTTGTTGGTTTGTGCGCTGTCGTTGCCAACCCGCCAGTCACTCAAGTGCCCGATTCGATGCCACTCGGCCCAACCTGGACTCGACCATCGATTCCATTCGACCTGACCTGACCTGACCCGACCAGACCCGGCTGTTGACTTTTGACTTTCGAGGCACGGCCAGTTTTTGTTCATGCAGTCGCAGGATCGCCGACAACCAATACACGACCCAGACAAGGCACGAACCGGCGATTTGAAAGTCACTTGACATGTTCTCTTGTCCCACCCTTCTGTCACTCCTTTGAACGGACCATCGTCTTCTTGATTTCTTTGGTTTCCTTTTGGTTCTTTCTGATTGGGATCTTCTCCTAATTGGCCCTTATTTCGCAAAATTTGAGTGGACCCAGCTGCAGCGCAACGCCAAACGAACCCCGGCTCTGGCTGCACTCACTCTGCTGGAGAAACGCCCAAGCTCCCCTGCCCCAGTCGTCCCCGTCTTCCGGTTACGCGACGCGATCAAGTCAGCCCCCGGGCCGCCCTTTACAAAAATCCCCACTCGCCGCCCTTGTGTCTGCTGAAAAGGGGAGCCCTCTTCGCTTCGGGAAAACAAAGGACTTTTGGGCATCGCCGACGACGCGATAGGTATCGAGATACAGCTGCAGACGACACGGTCCTCGTCTGCGCTGATCTCCAGTGGTAAGCTTCGCCCAGACCAGGAAAAAAAAAAAGTAGCCCCATGCTGCGGCTAATTGCACCTGCCCTGTGCTGTTGCTGTCCCAGCTCCATCATGTATCGAGCCATCTGATCTGACGTTCATCGTGTCGCTGTCGCGTAGGTCCACGCAAAGACGTCTTCGCAAGATCCGTCTCCACCACTTCCTCCTCGTGCTGCTGCACAGGACGGTCTGCGGCACCCTCGGCTATCCAGCCAATCCCCTCCGAGGTCCCCAGCCCT
Source organism: Diaporthe amygdali (assembly GCF_026229845.1). Taxonomy (NCBI): domain Eukaryota; kingdom Fungi; phylum Ascomycota; class Sordariomycetes; order Diaporthales; family Diaporthaceae; genus Diaporthe; species Diaporthe amygdali. The sequence continues at coordinate 1,378,541 of NW_026517022.1, read as the reverse complement.
CTCGACCGCGTCTACCGCTGACGGCGAGGCGTTGTCTCCGTTCGTTCCCAACCTCCAAGCTCCGCGACTCCCGCAGAGAGCGCTGGAGCTGCTGAGGACCCCGCCGCCGCGCCAAGACCCGAGTGAAGACAGCCAGTACGTTACTGCAAGCTGGGGAAGCCCGTACCCGAGGTCTGAAGAAGCCAATCTTCATCGACAGAGTCCTGGCAGCGATCCGTCAGAAGGCTCGCCAATACACCGTCTTGAGCTTGACACTCCTTTCTTGCGCCCAGCCCCATCCTTGGTGGTTTCGCCGACAGAGCAGCAGTCCTCTTCTCTGGCCGCTATTCTGGTGAACCGCGCTAGACGACCCGGCCCTGCGCGTGGCTTGACAGAGGACTGGATACGTCAACACACGGCTGCTCACGAGAACGCCGAACCTCGTCATTGGCTCAGTGACGGTACAGATAGTGAGTCCTCTTCATTGAGCGGCTCACCCTCCGGCGACGAGGCAGCGTGGTTGGAAGGAAGGAGTTCGGCCACGCCCCGAGCCAACCTCAACCACCGGCCCACATCATCACGATTGTCTTCCAGGCAACATCCGAGAGCGCGATCGAGCACCGAGACCCTGAAGCAAAGTAACGTTGATCGGCAGCCTAGGATGGAAACCGAAAAAATGGCCAATCTTGGCCCCGAGGGAATACTGCCCAAAGGCGACGCCGAGAGTTCGCTGCCGACCAACTTCGCCGAACAGCGCCCATCGACGCCAAATGGTTCAACTGGACCAACGGGTGTGGAGAGGACAGAGGTAAAGGCCCCGGCTACTCCGTCGAAACCAGAGGTCAAGAAGGCACCTGTATCGACGCCTCGAATAAAGAAAAAGGTGCCATGGAGGGGCAAGAACATAATGGTTTTGCTTCCTCGAGATGAAGAGCGAGGTCAACGGGGCAAGGCCCCCATTCCTATGAAGCCGAAAGAAATTGCGAATATGTTTAGGGATTGGGAGGAGCTGGGATACGACATCCGTGGTTTCGACCTGAACGTCCCGACAGAGTACTCGGCTCTTCCGGTAGAGCACCATTCTAGGAGCAGGGACGAGTGGCCTGATGTAGAGGAAATCAGGAGAGAGCGGGATGGTCGCAAAATCAAAGTTACCCTACCTGATCTCGAAGGTAAGAAGCCCAGGTTGTTTACTCAAGTTACAGGATGATTTGCTAATATGTCAAACAGCCTGGAAGCAATACATGAATGAGTTGACTGAGGCCAAGCTCAGGGCTCTGGGTGTATCACTCGGTGGTGATGATCCGCCGCCGCCGCCGCCATCCATCTCTCCCAATCCAGCTGGCCTCAATCGACGTGCTACGATAACTCAGTACCCCCCTCTGCCATTCTCGCCACCGGTTCCAACACCATCGGCATCGAGTGCTCAAGGAATGCAGCAGTTCCCGTTCCCTACCAGTGGTATCAATGCAGCTGCATCTCCAGTCTCATTCAACGGGAGCTTCAATCCTCACCATGCCCGGCAATCAGTCTCGATCCCGGCAAGCCAGTCCCCGTTCGGGTTCGTGCCACCTCAGCAGCAGCCTTCGCCTCGGGATGTGATGTTCCACCAACAACAAGGGATGCACCGTGTCTCGCCGTCTCTGTCAACCTCACCCTTCTCGCCTGGCGGTTTCCAGCCTCCACTGATGCACCAAAGGCACCAGTCGCTTCAGTTCCCTCAGCTACCTCATCAACAGTTCATGCAATCTGCTCGGGCTTCTCCCCGGTTGCAAGAATTACGTGAGGCGGATGAGGAAGAAGAGACGAAGAGCGTATCCAAAACACCCGAGCCAGCACCACAGATCCGTCATAATGCCAGTGACAGCCTCCAGAAGGAAATCGATGAAGCGGAGTACCACTTGGAGGAGCAATTCCGCTCACAGCTCGAGCACGATGAGGATTACAGCCCACACAACGAGGACGAAAAGAAACACGCAGCGGCTCAGTCAACCCACGAATCGCCGGTGCAGTTCGCGCCACAGGCACCACGCTTCGAAAATGCCGTCGATAAGAACCTTGTCCTTCATCATCCTCGACCTCATAGTAGAGGTCATTCACTCTCCCAGAAGTATTTCGGAGAAGACGACATGAGAGCCGGCTCGGGCAAAGGTGGTTTCAACAATTTGAAGCCTATACAAGACGATGACAAGGCCGACCAGGACGACGTTGAGACAAACCCCAGTAATCTCGGAACACCAGTTCTACCAAACTTTGAAGACTCATCCCATGAGAGAAACTTTTCCACCATGAGCAACCCCTGGAAGGATGTGCAGTCAACCTCGCGGCGGCCGAGCCACAGTAGCAAGCCATCCTTCTCGAAGCTCAACGTCGCAGCGCCTGAATTCAAGTTCAACCCCACGAGTTCCTTTCAGCCCGGGCAGTTCAATTTTGGAAGCAACACCTTCCAACCCGCTGTTTTCCAAGGGGCCTCTGCACCGAATCCTTTGGATTCGGATCACTCGAACCAGTTGAGCCCCCCGGCAGGTCCTTCGCGCAAGATCAACGTCAATGCTCCAGTATTCTCTCCTGGGTCGAGTGAATTCTCGTTCTCTGCCGCTGGTGCGCCGACGTTCCGACCGAATGCACCAGCCTTCACACCTCACTCGGTAGCAGGCTCGGTAACATCCCCGATACTGTCCGGTAGCGAGAGCGGCAGAATGACATCGTCAATCTTCGGCAGTATCGACTTGAACATGCCAGAGATCTTGAAACCTCCAAAGAAGTCCAAGGCCATTCCCATTGTTCGACCAGCTAGTCGCACGTCGAACAGGGACGAGCCAGCTCCTGCTGAGGATGAAAACGGTCGCATAATTGACGAGACACGGGTCAAGAGATTCAGAGGGGCTAGTGGTGATGACGATGATGAGGGCCCTCAGTTCGCAGAGCCAAACTCATCCGCTCAAGCAGAACCTAAGAGCACAGAGGAGGAGCGCCCAGCCCGTGACTCTGGAATTTCGTCGACTATCCTCTCTGACTCGACGGAGGCCAAGGACAATACCAGCTTGTCCGAGGTCTCTGCGGACCACAATACCAATGTCTGGGCGCCGTTCGAATTCGGATCCGAGGCTGATGTGTCAGCGTTCAACACAGCTAGACCTTTCGGAGACGACGGTTTCATGGCCCACGGCCACCAAAAATCGCTTTCAGCGTCGGCGAAGCCATTTATTCCTGGCATGTCTTTTACGACTGACGATGACGATAATGATAAGGAGGATACCCCAGTTCCGGGCCATTTTGAACGGTCCGAGAAGCGGTCTGATATGGAAGCTGAGGTGAGCCCTGTAGAAGAGGACCAGAGTCTTGAGGATATGCCTCAGGAGTCCATCGAGAGGGAGCCTTCGCCCATCATCAGCCCTGCGGAAGATGAGAGTTTCCGTGTCGAGACATTTGCGCCCTCACCTCCGCCGGTGAAGAAAGGTCTTGCTGCAAGCAGATTCGCCACTAGCCCCTCGCCGCCTAAAGGTTTGGGTGCCTCGAAGTACGCTAGGTCACCATCAGCTGCATCTGAAGTTGAGGCTCCCCATAGCCCACTTGTGAGCGACACGCAAAGGTATTCGGCGTCTCCAGTTGCTGCGGAAGATCTGGAGGACACTCAGGACACAATTCCAGAGTCTGCAAGCCCACGGACGGACCGTGAAGAAGAGCATGATGATGCTGGAGAGCCCACATTCGAAGAGATCGATGCCGTCATGCAGCACATCAACGAGAATGATCCCGATCTGGGCGTCAAGAAGATCGTGGACTCGCCGAGATGGCACCAGCCAAGCCCGACGCGGCATATTCCTGTCGCTGCCATCACCAATGAGTCCCCCAAGCGCAGTCACCCACAGTATCTTCGAGGTGAAAACCCGAGCCCGAGCCCTAGGCACTACCACTTACCACTTGGAGTACACCCGCCTTTGCACACAACTGAAATGTTGGAGAATCCGTTTATAGATCCTCCAGGCGCCCAAATCTCTCGGCCCAACACGAGTGAGAGCCAAGCTGCTAGTGATGACTGGGAACGGGCTTTCAGTGACGAAGAGCAAGTCAAGCTCGATTCTCGTGCCAACTTCTTCGACGGTAAGGTCAACGAGCTGGTTGGTGGTGTCTTGCAATCCCGGCTGGATCCTCTCGAAAGGACATTAGAGGGAATACTGCAGACCCTCGCATCGATGTCTGGCCGTACGCCGTCGAGCCGCCGCGAACGCCGTAGCGTCTCTGCGGAAATTCAAGAGAGCGATGCAGACGATGAGGATGATGAACCAATTCCACGACGCTCAATGAGTCCCCGCAGAGACAAGCGAATGGAGCAGATCAGAGTCGCCGTTCTGGATGCATTTGCTGTTCAACAACGCAGCGCCCCTCCATTGCCTCCTTTGCCGGGTCTTGCCCAAGACGGTTCATCTGCCGAGGGTATGGCTTCAATCTTGAAGGCGATGGAAGAGATGAAGCAACAATTCAGCGAGTCTCTGCACCTCGACTTCCGAGCCGAAGACCTTCGAAACGTTGTTGAGGAAGCGGTCGAGTCACGCATGCCTGCCACTCCACCCCAGCCAGTTGCTGTGGAAGGCCAAGATGAGCTAAGTGAGAAGTATAACGAACTGCAGGCTCGATACGCAGATCTGGAACAGCGTCATCGTCTGGAAGAAGCCAAGGCTTCAGCAGAAGCAGCATCGAAAAGCATGGTGGAAGATCGAGCAGCCGAACTCGAAAGACAGCTGTACATGACAGAGGCCAAGGTCGACGCTGAGATCATGAACCGCAGCACCAACGATCAACGTTTCTTGGATCTCCAGAGTAGACTAAGTAACCAGGAGGCCATAAACGAAGCAGAAGTCCAGCTTCGGCGAGCAGCTGAAGACAGATTGTCCGAGGTGCAACGTCTTCTGCGAATTTCTTCCGAAGAGGAGGTACGGCTGAGGGAGGCACTCGAAGAGAAGGAGGAAAGGCTGAAGATTTTCGATGCGAGCCACAGCAAGAACACTATGCGCCTCGCTATGCTTGAAGCTGCCGCCGAAAACTCTCATAAAGAGAGGTTGGAGCTTGAAGACCGCGTCAGTGTCGCTGAAGTAAACGTGCGAGATTTGCGTCAAGAATCAGCTCATTGGAGGAATGAGGCAGAGCGAGCCATCCAGCTGTCCGAAAGGCAGAGCGACGACTTGCACCACGCGGTAGAAGAGAACAAGCAACTTCACAAGTTGATTGATACTCTTGGCACCCAGCTGAACGAGAATGAACGGATGCGCGATGACTATAGGTCAAAGTTCCTCTCGCTGCAGGAAGATATGGAGAACTCTATGCGCCACGTTACCGAAGAGAACGCCCGCCGCGCCAAGAAGGAGCAAACGATGCTTGCCAGACAAGAAGTCCTGGATGCGAAGCTCCAAGCTGAGTCCAAGACCCGCGAACGTCTGGAGACTGAGCTCGAGAGATTGGAGGCTGGTGAGCGTCAAGGCATGAAGGCTGTCAATGAGGCCAGGAGACTTGACGGTCTATTGGCAGAGATGCGGACTGAGAACCATAAACTTCAGCAAAGCGCCATGCGCTATCAGGCTGAGTTCCAGGAAGCCCGCGAATCTGGGGCACGAGAAGTGCAGCGCACTCGCGAATCGATGCAAGCACAGGTCGAGGACGCGAACAACCAGGTCAACGTCGTCCGTGAAGAGCTCGAGGATGAAATCTCCCGATTGCGTGCGCAGCTTGACCAGGCCAAGCTTGATGCTGATACTGTCAGGTCGCGGTACGACATGGTCATGGAGGATGCTCAACAGAACAGGAAGGGCGACATCGACGAGGTCATACGGAAACACCAAGACGAGATCGAGGACATGCAAGCCAAATTTGAGAGACAACTCAACAATACTGTTGAGGACGCCCAGCGCGCCGAGTCCAACCTCCTCGAACGCCTCAGTATATCGACATCCAAGTGTGAGCACCTGCAAGATCGTGTCACTCACTTAGAAGAGAAGCTCGATATTGCTAGGGAAGCCGCACGTGCTGCAGCACAGGCCGCCAAGGCATCTGGAGTTGTTTTGCCCTCTGTTCCGGCTCCTCCTGTCTCAGCAACCATTCCTGAGCAGCCCGCCGCGACCTCACAGTCGCAGGGACCGCCTCAGTCGGCAGCCGTTGCCAGAGCTATGCAATTACCAGAGAAGATCTCTCCTCAGGCCCTCCGAGAATCCATTATGGTCCTGCAAGAACAGCTCCAGGAGCGTGAGCAGAAGATCGAGGAGCTTGAGCAGATTGTGGCGAAGCTAGACCCCGACTCTGAGACGAAGATCGCAAAGCGGGATGACGAGATCGTGTGGCTGCGGGAGCTTCTTGCTGTAAGGCACTCAGATCTACAGGATATTATCACTGCCCTCGGTCGGAACGACTACGACCAAGAGCGTGTTCGAGATGCGGCCATCCGCCTCAAGGCGAACCTGCAGATGGAGCAGCAAGAACGCGAGAGGGCCATGAATGGCGGGTCGGCAATCAATGTGCCCAACATCGCGGCCAGTCTCCGGGATGCTGCGACGCCTAGAGTTGCTCAAGCTGTCGGACCCCTCGCTGCTGCATGGGGTAATTGGCGAAAAGGTAGCGCTCTTTCTAACGTCGCGTCATCGCCGGCAGCGAATGTCAACCACACCACGCCCCGGAAAGACAGCCCTGCTTCACAGAGCAGCTTCCTTTCGGGTCTCTTGACCCCACCAGCGTCAGGTGTCCGGCAGACGCCAACACCCGGACAACCGACTGCTTTCTCCAGCACCGGTCGGCGCTTCACAGCTCAAGACCTTGCTAACCGGCCCAAGGCACCGCCTCAACGGCAGGCTCAGATGATGCCAGCTCGAGGAGGGAGTCCGGCGCAAAAGCAGCAGAGTTTTTCAAGCGGCCCACAGACGCCGCCGATGATGCGGCCCGCGGCTTATGATGATGACGCGATGGCAGCTGAAGACTTTGACGATGCTGGGTTCTTTGATGATGAGTGAACTCGGTCTGTGGTTCAGATCGAGATCACAACTCTCTCTATATTCCCTTTGTCACATGAGAAAAAGACGGAAACAACAAGTTAGGCGACGACATATAAACGATTGGGTCCGCGGCATTTTTTGGCTTTTCTGCAACGTCCTTCACTGCCACTGACAGCAACATAAAACCATACCCACAACTGCACTACTAGAATGATACCCCCTGATAGCAAGATTTCGGCGAAGATTCTTTCACCATCCGTCTATTCTTCCATTCCTTCACGTCACGCTGCGAGCTGAGGTTGGAAACTGAGAGACAAATGGACTACATTTTCTTTTTCTGATTTTGCACAACGCCTTTTTATTTTCTTTCGTCAGTCGCTTCCAGCTTATTATTACTATTACCACCACCACTATTACTTGTCAACGTGTGACGGCCGATATGCACGAAAAAGAGATGGCGCAGCAGATGAGAAGGGGTGATTATCAGAAAAGAGAGAGGCAAAATCGGGCTCTTTTATGGGCTGCGGCCGGACGTATCTATCATATAGTCTAATCAATCCCTTCAACCCCTGTCTGTGCCTTATAATGGCGTGATGTGTGATATGTGCTTGTGCCCCTTGGGATTCCTACTTGATCGCCTCACGAAGCAGCAGTAATGCCTGGCTCGTTTAAGACGGAAGCTGATGCGGTGGGACATCCCGTGCTTCTCTACATCCATGCCCTCTATACTGGCAAGGCGCTTCGCATAGAAGACAGCGAGCAAGCTTCAGCGGGAAGACATGCTAGCGCACGATGCCTCATATCTTCAAGCATCCTTTCCAGCCCGTTGATACTACATTGGAGGAGGGGCAGACTGTCCTGGCAACGACCCCAGGGGCTTGTGGAACAATCACCGCGGGAGAGTAAGCAACGGGAGAACACGCCACGGAGATCAGCACACACAGACGCTTGGTCCACAGGAGAATACCTCATCGGCTGCCTGCAGCGAGTATCATTGTTCGGCAGCAGGGCGGATAGCTAGGTCCTCGGTCTGTGACGTGACAGCGCCGTCGGCGGGGGTCGCGGCGGCGGGGCCCTTGGCCTTGTCCTTGGGGCCGGGGAACATGGCGCCGCGGTCCTTCTTCTTCTTCTCCTTGACCTGCTTGACCTCGGGCGGGTAGGCCCTCTCGACGAGCTCCTTGAAGTCGGGGCTGTTGGCGAACTCCTCGCGCACGGGCGCCATGAGGGCGTTGAGGGCCTTGGACACGGCGGGCTTGAGGATCTGGGGCGTCAGCACGTCGTTGCGGTAGTCGTCGTGCATGGCCGCGATGTCGGTGTAGACCAGCTCGGGCAGCTCGTCCCTGCTGCGGTCGACGACGAAGCCCCGCTCGCCCTTGAGCCTGGCGGCGGGCAGCAGGACGTGCTCGACGAAGGCCAGCACGCCGTTGCCCTCGGGGACCTTGGGCACGCACTCGGCCTTCTTGATCTTCTTGACGACGGTGGCCTCGTCGTCGAGCAGGTCGATCTTGGAGTTGGGGTCGCTGGCCGACATCTTGCCGCCCTGCAGCCCCGGCACCATGGGGTTCATGATGTGCGCCCGCTGCCGGTACCCCAGCTTGGGGAGCCACTCCTTGGCGGCCGTGAAGAGCTTGCGCTGGTCCACGCCGCCGAACTGCACGTCCACGTCCAGGTACTGCTCGTCCAGCACCTGCAGGATCGGGTACAGCAGGCCCGACAGCGGCGCGTTGGCCGTCTGCTTGACCACCTCGGCGCCGGCCTTCTTGGCGTCGTGCTCTGACACCACAGAGCACAGCTTGTACACGTCCATGGCGTAATCGGCGCTCTTCTGGTAGGAGCTCCCGAACACAAACTTCAGCCTCTTGATGTCCTCCTCGCCGCAGGTGGCCCGCAGCATTGCTGTGATGACGCGCTGGTAGTAGAGGGCCCTTTGTTGGACGAGTTCTATGGGCGCTTTCAGGTTGTCCTGTCACACAAGGGCGTCAGTCATTCGTGTCTTCGTAAACCGCGGCGGTGGTTGCCAAGGGGCCCGCGTACAAGGAAGCCATGGATATCGGCGAGGAGGATGGTCAGCTCGCAGCCGGACCGCAGCAGCTGCGCGTTCTTTATCGCGGGCACGAAGTAGCCGCAGTGTGGACGTCCGGTTGTCGCACTGGTCATGGGTCAATGGTCAGCAATTGGGTCGAGAATGTGGAAGGTTGGCCAACTAGAGAGTGCATGATAAATGTTGTGATCGTGTCGGGATGCGAGTGTTCTTGGCCACCAGTGGGGTGTTCGCGGCGAAGGAACAAGGAGGATGTCTACTCACGTTCCCCAGTAGACCTTGGGATCCTTGCCATCGTTAATGATCTTCTCGATGATGTCGAAGTCGAGCGTCTCGGCCAGGTTCTCCTTGATCAGGGCGATCCTCTCCTCGGCGGACATCTGTGCCATTGTGGGCAAATTTTACTGGGTCGGGATGGGTGTACAAGGAGCGCAGAGTCGGTAGATCTGTTGGCTTCGATTAGGTGCCGAGAACAACGAGTGGAGGGTCTGGCGAAAGTGGAATCACAAAAGTGAGTATTGGGCTTGAGAATGACTATTTACAAAGTCGAGGGGTGAGTCAACTGAGATGCGCAACTCAGCTAACAATTTCCATGATGGCGGGGCAGCTGGGGGCCAGGGGTCCGGTCCCTCGCGCCGCCCACCCACACCTGGCTGCCCCTCGCGTTGGCCGTTAGACGTCAATGCTGCTATAATGCGCACGCAGTACAGCGTCGAACTACAACATCTGATAGAAATGGTCAATGGTTCCAGGCCAGACTCAGTCCTCGCCGGAGTTATGGATTTTTACAAAGAAAAGGTCTCATAAAGTCGCCTGCGTTTCCAACCTGGACATTTCATAATACCAAGAGCAGAGCTAGGGAGACCTCCCTGGATGTACTGATCAAGCCAATTGGTGTGGTGCGGTATACGTCTCAATACTGTCTCTACTGCTCATCGATAGATTTGATTCTCAAAGGTAAAAAAATTTGCTGTTCACACTTGATTAGGACCAATTCAGCCGCTGCTTCGTTGACAGCAGCTGCCGATGTAGTGTAACGCATCCCAACGTCGAGGGCGTTTAGACTCAAATTCGGTCATATTTCTGATAGTCGAATAGCACACTACCAATCTCATAGTTTCCCGGGGGTATTCACATATTTTCTTTTACAGGCGTGAGGTCATCAGCCTGCTCGTTTCTTGCCAGTCATCATCTCAACTCCCTCTGATCCGCACTGCACACGGTGCTTACTGGAAGTTGTTAGCAAAGAAGGTCAGAACCGTCTTGTAGCCGCGTATGTATTCCTCCTGGACGCGCTTATCCGTCAGGTCGGAACGCGCAGCCATCCAGCCGTGGATCTGGTCCTCGAAGATCTCGACATGCTTGGGCCCCGTGAGAGCAGCCTCGAACTTCTTGACGTCTTCAGCGTCCTCGTCCTTGGAGGCCAGCATAATCAGAGGAACCTTGATGCTGCAGGGATTTAGTATCAGCGCTGCTCTAGCATATTGTTAGGAGGGGTTAACGCTCACCTTTCGGCATCCTTAGCATCAACCATAGCCGGGTGCAACTCGGCGGCAATCTTGAAAGGGCTCTCGCCGGATGCGAGCGACAGCGAAATGACCTTGGACCCCCAGCAGAACTAACAATTGCAGTGTCAGCTTGTTGCTATTCAATCAAGGTCAGAGCTCGGTAGTACTCACGCCAGCCACACCCCACTCCTTGATGTTCGGGTACTTCTCCTGTGCAGCCTTGACGGCAGAATGGGCCTTGGGCACGAAGCTAGGCGGGCTGTTCTTGCCGAAGAAGGCGCCGACCTTCTTCTGCTTCTCCTCGTTGTCGGGCGGGAACAGGTCAATGGGCAGCGGCTCGCCGTCGAAGGCGTCGGGCATGAAGACAGCGTATTTGTTGTGATCATCGGCAGATGCCAGGATGTCGCAGCCCTGCACAGTCTGATCGAAGAAGCCAAAGATGTCCATGACAACGAAGATGCCCTTGGTGGCTTCCTTGGCAGGGCCGGTCACGTAGGTCTTCCTGCCATCGATGGTCTCGAAGTCGCCCTTCTTCTGGTAGCCAGACGAGACGATGGGTGGGATGTTGCAGCAGGCCTCGGAGTGGCCGCCGGTGGCTTTCATTGTGGACATCTTGGGCGTTGATGTGCTGAATGGCCTAGGCAGTTGTGCGTTGGTCTTGTTGGGGTTTAGAGTTCTCAATTGACTGCAGCAGGACCGTCGTGACGTTGCGATGCTGTGGGCAGGGGTGCAGCTCGGCGTTGGTGGAATGAGTGAAGAAGAGGAGATAGCCGGCAGGTGGGGCCTCAGGGAGTTGAGGGCATTGGAAGCTGCTCGAAGCTGCCCATTTGCGAGAGGCATGACGTGGATGAGTTGAAGCGGAGCTACTGTACGAGACAAGGACAAGGCCAACCAGTACGCACCACTGACTGACTGACGCTTAGATCTCTGATAGTCAGTTAGGGGTGCTAGCCTGTTCTCTTACACTCTTACACTCTTTGATATTGCTGCTATTCCTTGCTGCTATTGCTGCTGCTGCTGCTGCTGTACGACTTCAAGTTGCAACAATTATGTGTTAACCCCGCGTCAGGCTGCACTGCGTGCTTATGATGCATCGATTCACCTGCCGACCATGTTCTGGAGCTATCCCCCCCACTCACTACCTTTACAGCGCTCGGATAGCTGGATTTGGTGTGACGTAGAGAGGGGTTCGATACCGATAAGTGACGGAACAGACCCCTGCCAAGCTGCTCACCCGTTCTGCCCGTTGCCGCCATCAAATGTTAGTAATCATCGACTTTGTGACCAGACTACTGAATTCTCTGGAGAAGTCCATCTCATACCTATGGCCATTTCGCTTGCACGGGTCTGCATACGACACATCTTTTGTGTCGTAAATCTGACGAGACGGCCCCTTCCGTCTCCTCAAGCATCCAAGTCCACGTGGCACGTCAGACGGCCATGATCCAGCACGATGTCTCTCCCTCTCGCCTGCCCCCTCCCTTGCCGATGTCCCATTTGTCCTTTCGACCTATAAGAGAGATCCCAGCTACCATCCTGCACAGCGTATGCACCTTGTTGTTTCTGGCCTCGTCGTCCTCGTGACGAGCAGCCTCTGTCGGGACAAAAAATCCCGCTAGAAAAATGGACCCAACTACAGCAAAGGCAAAAGCAAGTGCAGTTCTAGGCCGTTTCTAGGACGTGCGGCTCATGCTTCCGCATGGCGGATTTGAAGCCCGCCTTGCGTCGCACACCAGCTGCAGTGCCTTTCCACAAGCAGCTGCTCAGTAACACAGACAACCGCCTCGAATTTTACTTTTCCGGCAAAGGCTGAGGCTGCGGCTGCGGCTGCTAACCACTTGGAAGCTTTCCATGAGACTCGGTCAATGCCGGCTCTCAGCAAAGGTAGGACCATCTCTGTTGTCGCGCTCTACAAACGCACATGTGGCTTCCGGTCGTGAGACAGCTGCTACACCGTCATTGTCGAGTCATCGCTGCGACACGTTGATACACGTTGATACCGATACCCCGTCACTGCCAGCTGGCACAATGCTTCAGCTGTAGCCGGGGGCAAATATGTGTCCGGATACAGCTTATGAGATTGTACCATCGATCTGGCCGTGGGGGGACACGGAAGGGTATCGCAATAAGACATCCCAGATCGGAAATCAGCCAACCTGCAGCCGACAATAGTGGCATATGCAGGACAGCCTTGAAAAGCATATGGCACACCCTGGCGCTTCCCGAGCCGGCGGTTATACCTACCTGAGCAGGTGATCTTCTCCAATCCTAGGTTGTCTTCTCATAGGGCCGGAGGTATCCATGTGGGCCAATGTGTAAGAATGTTTCTTCGGTGCATCGTCCTTGGCTACCGCAGCACCATACCATGGCTGCCCAATAAGTAGGTGACCCTGACCGGTCAACTAGACCTTTTACTGGATCGCGAACGTGGCCTGCCTCACCGGTGAGTCCGAAACAGTTGGTTGGCGACAATGGACGAATGGGGAACGGAGCTGCCGCGAGCACTCGTCAGAGGCATTGCTTGTGAGGCCTGCACAGGCTGAAGCGAGCACATGTTCGAGGGCCACTTTTTTGCTCAGTGGTCAACAAGCTTGTGGCTGCGTTTCGTCCGTGCCTTCACGATGCAATATCTATATCCCGGAGAATCTTGTTTTCGGCGTCGTGATCCTCTACCGCCTTTCTCCCCTCCTTTCACAGAATTGCAACATATTTTTGGGTGCCAAACATACCTGCAGAAGCAAACGAAACGAAATTGGACTATTTCAAAGCAATTCGCAATCATGTTCAAGGGAAAATCGCCATCTTTTGTGGAGAACACCAGGGCATGCCCTCCTCATGAGTCCATCCCCAAATCCTTCAATATCAACACCACGCACAACACACGACGGCAAAGAAAACCCCTGGATGTCGTCGCATTCGACAACGCCATGGCCTGTGCCAAGAGCACGGACTTCTGCATCTGCGCCGGGACTGTGACTTTCAAAGGCAGGGGTGAAGACAGCCGAGTCCTCGTAATCCTGAACGAAAAATACACTCAAGACCTCTGGCAGCTGCCCAAGGGCCGCAAGAACATCGGCGAAGATGCCCTATGCAACACAGCAATCCGGGAGACCTACGAGGAAACAGGGTACAAGGTCCAGCTACTCTCCAAGAACATCCTCACCCGCGCGACGATGGCCAAGGGCAGGAAGGACCCCGGCCCCATTTTCGAGGCCCAGAGCGCCGAGCCCATCGCCATGGTCCACTACACGGAGCCATTCCCAGGCCTTGCGGGAAGCCCGGTGACCAAGGTGTGCTTCTTCTTCGTGGCGACGGTCAGGGATGATGCCCCGCCCGCGCCGAACACGCAGGACGTCGACGAGGTCCTGGAGGCGTACTGGCTGACATGCGCTGACGCGATGGAGAGGCTTACCTTCGCGGCTGAGAGGAGGGCTTTGGAGATTGCGATGTGTTACTTGTGAGATCGAGCTGAAGCAAATTCGTTGAATGCTTGGAGAGAGGGGAGGGTTCCGGAGTTTTATAAGAGGTGGAAACTTTTCAGGAGTACTACGGAGTAGAGGACGAGGAGTTAAGAGGGTGGGAGGCGTCGGAATTTTATACACGTCGAATTTCCAAGCCATCAAAAAGCGCAGTAGTCTGAGGAGATCATCCTGCGCCGAGAACCAGAGGTTATGCAGTTTTTTATTATCATGTGAATGGATGATCATATCTTCAAAGGAGACTGTTCGATCACATGCGATAGTGTGGCATCGTTAGGGCTGATTGATACCCAGGAGGCCCCTGTTTCCTCTCCGTGTAAGTCAAACAACCCTATCAACGGGGAGCTGTGGACCCGTGCCTGGAAGGAGCAGCACCACCTCTGTGCTGGCCATACACCAATGTTTTTGCAAAGTCAAGGCGAGATATACGACCGCAAAACAGTTCAAACCCGCAAAGCATTCCAAAGACAAAATATTCACTATTACTTCATTTGCCACCAAATTGCATAAATTGATAGGCGTGTATATTACTACGTAGGGCCCGGGCAATGGCCTCGGCGGTATGAATTGTGGAGTTCCAACCGGAACGAGTCCGGGTCACAAAGCAACTGCCACAAAGAGAACAAGCACCGAGAATTCCGCCCAGAAAGTGATCTCTGACCTGCATTGGAAATTACCGTCCAGCTGGTAACGAATAGCAAGAGTCCCTTCGTAAGCGCCGGTTCAGTCCCGCATACGCATGTTGGACTAAGCGAGTATCCACGGTGGGACAGCAGCACTATCTTTGGGTTGTCTGCTGTGCGGGAGCTCACCAACGCCTCTTCTGTGTGTTTGCTCGTATCCACGTGGTCCGAAGTTGAACTTCTTTCTCTGGAAATGCCACTGCTCGACCCAAGATTGGAGAGCACTTGCACTGGAGGGGGCTCGCTGGTATGGCTCACGGAATCGTGTTCAGAGATAGGCGCTTCGATATGTGCGCCGCCTCAATCCTACTCTCAGATCTGTTCACAAGTTTAAGAGCAGAGCAAGCGCCATGATTTATGCGTCTTGTTTCGATGTGATGGCCGGGATAGTTCGATCGCTCCACATTGGTGCACCGTAATATGGTGTCAGGATTGGGGGGGGGGGGGGGGGTCACAAGTGGAGCGGACAGGTATATGCAGCGATGACGTTGCGCAGACGCGACGAGAATAACAGGGACTGGATTAGAACTACTGAACTTGACCCTCGTCTCCCATTTCCTTCGTTCTTCTCTTGCCCCTATTTATAATACGAATTTTCTTCCTCTCGCGCAGCGTTGGCACGATATACATTTCGGTGTAGGATATTCCACAACCATGATTGGCCCACCCGGTATCTACATTCTTTATACAAAGTCTTAGGTTTGAATGTATCTTTTTGCTAATCAAGAAAAATAACTACCCGTATTGAAACTTTGCTAAAATTATTTCTTTCCCAATAATATTTTTAATTACTTAAAACTGATAACCAGAAAGTCAGAAAGCTAGATGGCTTCGTAATGCAGACCAAAAAGCTTCGGGGATTAAGGACTTCGAGGCCAGAGCGCTCCGGGGCCAGAGGACTTCGGGGCCAAAGGGCGGTGGGGGCTAAATGATTTCGAGGCCAAAGAGCTTCGAGGCCAAAGAGCTTCGAGGCCAAAGAGCTTCGAGGCCAAAGAGCTTCGAGGCCAGAAGGCCAGAGGGTCAGAGGGCCAAAGGACCAAAGGGACCAAAATACTTAGGGGCCAGAGGGCTTGATAGCTTGAGGGCTTCGGGGCCAAAAGACTTAGGGGCCAAGGAAGAGTCAAAAGGCCTAAGGATCCGAAGTATTTAAAAAGTGTTTCAAAATTGAAAATGTAGGTCAATACTTCTTCAATCTAACATTTTGTCAAGAAACATATGTACTGGGTGGGCCAATCATGGCTGGAGATTCCATTCCTCGCAGCGTTCCAAATACGCAGGAGCAGTGCCCCTATTGATCGTGTAACAATATCCCCTGCCGTATGACAAGACGAAAATCGGCACCTGGCTAGACAATTTTCTTATTGACGAAAGGTGCCGCGTTGGGCCACTTGTATCCGATTCAATCATCAACGACACACTTGACTTTTGGATTCCCAGCTTCAGGTGACATACGCTATGACAACTTGCCTGCTTGCTTTACTTTGTTTGAATTCACACACGACCTAATGTCGATCACACATTGTTATATTGTCCCGGGTATGTACAGTAAAATTTGGTTCCCCTGCGGACCAGTGAACGATACGGTAGCCGCAGTACCATGTTGCTGGTTAGGCGATACCTGCATGAGCGGCGGGCTCTGCTCTTACACGCATTCCCTCAAAGGAGGCAGTGGGTGGTATGCCTCGGGCTGCACCGACTCGACCTTCGACGACCCACATTGTACGGGCCGATGTTGTGAGTTCGTCCAAGATTTGCTAGGCCATTATCAGAAGCTAACCTCTAAGACTGACAGTGGACAATGGTGCAAATGGCAAGCCCGACGTGGTTCAGGTTTCCGCATCGCTGTGGGCTTGCTGCACCCTCACAGATGGCGAGCGCAACTGCATGGACCCCTCAGATGAGACTTTCAGCTTGGCAGCGTCTTCAGAACTGTCGAGCTACTTCTCCATCCCAGCGACAGGTTATGTGTATACGTCCGTCTCGGTCTCGAGCTCAATTACCGTGTCAAGCCCTACGTCAAGCACCTCGATACACACTGTGTCTACGGCACCCCCAACGGCTAGCAAGACCCCGACGTCCGAAGGTCTCAATAATACTGGTAGAAGAATTTCAACGGCCACAGCAGTTGGAATGGGCATAGGGATAAGCGCTGCGATCTTCCTCGTTGCAGCTCTGTGGTTTGGTCTTCGCAGAAGACACAGAACGGCCGAAGCGCAGCGCCCAGAACTTGACCCTAACATTTTCCCTGAAGGCTCCAGTCCCAAAGGTGCAGAAGAAACGGAACTGGCTGGCGTTAAAAAGTGTCACAAAATCACTCGTGATCAAAGACAATTGGAATTGCCAGCCGATCGAGAGCCAAGCGAGCTCCCTGGGTCACCGTTATAGGTCGACAAGAGACTATTTTGGACAAAGATTTCATGCCGATACGAGCACGAGTTGAGCTTAATTTGTAACATACTTACTGCTACCAAACGTAGTAAAAAGCCTTCCTGAGGAGAAACCCATTTCGGCTAAATATCAAGCCAAGACAAGGTATCAACATGATGTCAAGGTTGGGCTATTCTTTTCTGTCTTTTCGAAAAGATACGATTGGCCTGCTGGGACAGCATCTTGATTTATAGGGCACAGAAAACTTTTGCTCATTATGTGAACAGACTCTTTGTGCGAAAATATGTTCATTTGAAGACGTAAGGTATTTACACCGTGCGCTCGACTGACCACTACGCAGCATTCTCAGCGCAAGTAATGATGATCGATCAGCTCAAGTCGCCGCCACCCAAGCCCCCTTCCATAAGCTGACTTCGCCGAATCATTTTCAAATCAACGAGTCGTCTAAGCCCGATAGTTTCAAGTTTCCCGGTCCCCTTCCAGGCTCAAAGCTCTTTAACAGCAGGCAACAGTCTGGACGCAGCTGTCACCGCGGCTTAGGCCGACGCAGGCGTCCTCGTTGGCTTTGGTGGCAGTGTCGTCGAAGGTATCGGTCTTGCCCTGGACGCACACGCCCGTGTTGCCAGAGCAGAAGAGGTTGTTGCCTTGCTGGCAGACGGAGAGGTAGTTGGCGGTCTCGTAGGTGCAAGACTGGGCCAGGCCCGTTGCGGCGGAGGCGGCCAGGACGAGAATGGTTGTCAGCTGCATGTTTGCGGGTGGTTTTGTGACTTGTGGATGTGGAGGATTGTATAATGTATGCAAGTTCTGGTCAGGCTGGTTTGGGATTGGAGTAGTGGTGCTGTAGCTGGATCTCTACACCTGTAGACAAGACGAGCATGGCAGCATATATAGTTGTTCTCATCGCATGGTCACTATTCATGGTGCCCCTTTAATTAGAGCCCCAGATTCCCCAGACGATGGAGAACTCCATAGATCCAGTTGGCCGTCTCGATTAAATTGAGCGCGCGGTTGAGCATCCGAGTCAGGCGTTGGTCTCCATGTGGGAAAGGCTGGGCGTCACTTGGCCGCCAAGCCCCTGTAAACCGTTTAGGGTCATTTCAGACAGCTTGAGCCCTGCGGTAGGGCTGTGTGAAACGAAGCCCGCTTGTGTATCAAGGGACGCACCGGTGAAGCTTGCTCGTAAGGTTATTTATGGGCGCTGGCATGAGAAAGAACGCGGTTGTCGGCATTTTCGCAGTTTTGGTAGGCCGACCGAGCAAACGGTTGGCGAAGCCACAACTAGACTGAGTAAGTAATTAAGTAGTTTTCCGAAGTCCTCGAGCTTCCTGTCGTCATAGCTACTGCCTTTCAGCCATTGGAGTCAGGTCTCAAGACATCTTGAATATGAAGGCTCAGAGAAATGTCACGAATAGCCCTAGGCTGAGGATGCCAGTATATGAGGAACTCGGAGCCATTATACTAGAGACTAGTATACCTCTCCTCGTCTCGTTGAGAGTCTGCATCTAGTTCATAAAAACAGATTTACTGAATCTGGTAGCCTAGTTAGTCTATGGTAAGACGCCGTGGGTGGATCACAGCAGCATATGGGAGACAAAGGTTCGATTCCTTTACTGGGTAATTTTGATGACTATATCAATTTGTGTCACTTGCCAGTTCAGGCTGAGAGGCACTTTGATATGAATAAGAGTTCTAGACACACTGTTACAAGGGGAATTGGGGCCCAGAGTATCGAGCACATTTGACCTGCTCCAGCCTAGACTATCCAGGTATTTTGTGACTCTTTTGGACCTCTTCATATACTGCAACTGTGTTAGCTCTCACAACATGAAGAACTTGTATGACACTGATAGTGAGCTTACGAACGAGCAACCTTGAAAAAGTACGAAAGCCAGGTCCACTAAATTAAGTGATTAAACAAAAACAAGAAGAAAAAAAACTAACCGAGGCGATCACGACACTTGAGAGTCGAGATTGATTTCGAATGCACTGGTTTCCTAACCTCGGCAGGGCGCTGTTTTTGGCAAGGTCAGTGGGCATCGGGGGCTCTGAATGCGCCGAGCCGGCCAGTTCGGCTTGGCCTGGGCCCTGTAAAATTGGGCTGTGGGCACCACGGCTTGACTGTCGTCCCGTCAGCAGGGTCGCGCTGTGAGGTCATTGACCATTGGCAACGGAGACATCTGATGTGGTATTCCAAATATCGTCCCGTGAGGTCCGCTGGGTCTGAGAACACTTTGCCTCCGATCCCGTGTTTATGCCACAGCCTTCCACAGCCCAGAATCCCAAGCGAAAACGACAGAAGCAGAAGGTCATCTGGATCTGGGAATCATTCCATCGTCGAGCAGTGAAACAGGGATGCCGAGGTCGAAGGCTTTGCTCAAGCCTGCTTATCTATCTCATCAGATTGCTTCAGGTGGTGCTATATCAAGGCAGATCACCGGCTCATCTCATGTCGGTCGCTCCTGGTCGATAAACATCCAAGCAGTCAAGACCCACCAGCCTCAGACCCGCCGTCTTCATTCTACACCTCAGCCTGCCCTTCACAATCTGTCCAAGCAGCTCCCACGCGGCCAACAGCCAAACACACGAGTCGCGCCCGCCCGGCAAACTGCAACATCACCATTTAAATCACCTGCGAGGCAGTACGCTACGAATCGATCTCGACCCGGTCCTCTTGGAACTGCCTTCCTGCTCTTCCCAGCTGCCGCAATCGGCATCGGTGTTGTCACTGGTTACGTCTCGCTGAACCCATTCTCAACAACCACCAAGGACTCTTCATCTCAAGCCGCAGGCATGTCGTCAAAACTCATCCCGGCCAACCCGGCCGACGTAATGGTCATTCGCAACATCACTCCCAATGTTGTGACTTTCTCAGTGCCTTTCAAGAGGTTCGGAACGATTCCCGTTGGAGGCCGAGGCACAGTGGGTAAGTGATTGGAGAGGACGCGCGCACTTTAGGCTGAGACAGCATGTACAGCATGGTGACAGGCCGTGCGCGCACATGCGTGAGGCTTGCACGAGGGCTGATCACTTGCCACGTTGTGCACGCGGACGGATGAGGCTAACACAGCATCACAGTGAAGCTCACCTCGGGTGCGCTCGCCGTCTTCTCACCCGTCGCCATGACTGACGACGTGAAGGCGAAGCTGGCCGAGCTTGGCGGTACGGTCAAGTACATTATCGCTCCAGACATCGAGCACCACATCTTCATCACGGAATGGCACCAGGCCTACCCTGAGGCCAAGATTATCGGCCCTGAGGGCCTGCCTGAGAAGCGTGTGAAGCAGTCCGCCAACGACCCAAAGATCGGTAAGGAGGAGTTTGCCGTCGTTTTTACCGCCAAGGACAAGCTCAACATCAAGATCGACGAGGAGTTCGACCGTGACTTCCTGTATGAGTACGTCGACAGCCACGCCAACAAGGAGCTGGTGTTCCTGTACAAGCCTGAGAAGATCATGATCGAGGCCGATCTCATGTTCAACCTACCCGCTGATGAGCAGTACTCGAAGTGCCCTGAGAGCGAGAAGAAGGTCGGGTTCCCTGGCAAGCTGTTTGTGAATATGCAGTCGACCGAAGGCGAGGCCAAGGGCATGAAGAGGTTCTTGTGGTATGTCTTGAGCGCAAGGGACAGGACCGGTTTCAATGAGAGTGTCAAGAGGATCGATGCTTGGGACTTCGAAACGCTCATTCCTTGCCATGGAGAGACCCTGGTGGGCAACGGAAAGGAGACCTTCAGCCGGATCTTTGAATGGCACCTGAACGGCAAGAAGTAGGGGGCTTCTAGGTGTCGAGGAGTGTTGCTTTGGTTGTGCAAATTACGAAGAATGTTGATACCTGTGCTGCAATAGTAATATTTTCATCTTGCTTCAGTAAATGCGTGTGGTGAGTGATGCTGGAAGGGGGGGGGGGTGGTAGTAAAATACGTACCGTGCCAAGTATAATACGTGCACCCTTCCGAAGCTGCTGTGCACGCACCCCAAAACTTTGGAGCTATCAATTATTACAGACGCCGACGACGCAGACCGAAACGACGCCGAGCAGACATATACTGCGAGAAGGGACGCGCAGATGTGAAGCTTGGCCCTCGTGCATCTCTTTGAGTTGCAGGAAGCACACTTGGCGCCTTCATGTCCCTCAATGGCAGGCTGTCCAGCCTGCGCCCTCGGCTCGCCCATGCCACGAGCCTGTCGCTTCGCCCACAGCGGCGAAGCTTGAACGAGTTCATTACCCCTGGTGAGCACATCTCCAGCTCTATGGCTATTCCAATGACTAACTAAGATGTGCCGCCAGCTTCCGAGCCTCCCAATTCACCCCCACCAAGCTCCTTCCGCCTCGCTGTCAAAGACAACATCGCAACTAGGCCTCAAGATGGCCAACCCCTACCCACTACCTGTGCCTCGGGCATTCTCTCCTCACACGAGTCCCCATTCGAGGCTACCATCGTCCGACAGCTGAAGGATCGTGGCGCACACGTGGTCGGGAAGACGAACCTGGATGAATTCGGCATGGGCACACACAACATCAACTCTGCCTACGGCGCGGTGGCGCAGGAGGCTAAGGATGACGCCAAGGGCAGGTCCATCAAGCTGAGCGCGGGCGGAAGCTCCGGAGGCAGTGCCCTGGCAATCGCGCGCGGCGAGGCAGATGTCGCGCTGGGGACCGACACGGGCGGCTCTGTGCGCCTCCCGGCCGCGTACTGTGGAGTAGTTGGGTACAAACCTTCATATGGCATGATTTCCCGGTATGGCGTGGTGCCATATGCGAACAGCCTGGACACTGTTGGGTTTCTTGCACGCGATGTGCGGACGATACAGGAGCTGGTCGTTGGAGGTGGCTTGTTCAAGGAGCACGACCCTCAGGATCCGACAAGTCTGTCGTCCTCCGCTAGGGCACGGTGCACGGCAGCAAGAGGATTTTACGGCCCAGAGTCGCATAGATCGCAGGATGAGCAAGGCCGTAAGCAGCTGCTACGGTCGCTGACCTTCGGAATCCCGGTCGAGTACAACATCGCAGAACTCAAAGGACGCGTTCTCAAAGCGTGGCAATATGCGGCGACATTCTTGCGCGACGAGATAGGAGCGCGCGTCGTTCCAGTGTCCTTGCCGTCGACAAGGCACGCGCTCTCTGCATACTACGTCATCGCTCCCGCAGAAGCATCATCAAACCTGGCCAAGTACGACGGGGTGCGCTACGGAATGAATCAGCCGGAAGTCGAAGGCGGCCGGGACAGGAGCCCCGAGGACGTGCTGTACTCGGCCGTGCGCGGCAGCGGCTTCGGCGCCGAGGTCAAGCGGCGCATCCTCCTGGGCTCGTACACGCTGAGCTCCGAGGCCATAGACAACTACTTCATGCAGGCGCAGCGGGTGCGGCAGCTCGTGCGCCGCGACTTCGACGGTGCATTCAAGCTGCCCAACCCGCTGCGCGACGAAGACGAGGCTCAGCAATTCTCACTGGCGGACATGGACGAGCGCGTCACCCTCGAGAACAAGCTCGGCCCGGCGCAGGTCGACTTCCTGCTCTGCCCGACGGCGCCAACGCTGCCGCCGCGGCTGGACGAAGTGGAGCAGGGCCAGGAGAAGAGCCCCGTGGCTGCATACGTGAATGATGTCTTGACGGTGCCGGCGAGCTTGGCTGGGCTGCCAGCTGTGAGCATACCGAAGAGCACTGATTCTAATAGCCTTCCTACTGGTGAGCAGCGGAGTGGCAGTGTGATGGGCCTCCAGGTCATCGGTCAGTATTGGGACGATGCGAGGCTCCTTGCTGCGGCGGATGCGCTGAGGACCTTGTTGAAGTGACGCAGTCCAGGCCACGGATGTGGAGGAAGCGAGAGCAATGACCACATTTTACCGTTCCGGAGTTTCAAGGCCAGTGGCTCCAAAGAAATGTAGAGCAACTTCGCATCAGGCCATTGAGAACATGAGATGGCAGTTCTCCATCTGAGTGAACCGCATGTTTCTATTCTATCTTAACGGCGAGTTGTTTTGCCGGTGTGCAATATGTGTTGAAAAGCCTTGTACAACCAGGGAGATATGTACAGTCCGCTTCCACAAAGTCAAGTATATCTACTCACCTCCATCCTTATTATGTACATACTCTCAGGCCACCACGCCTCATTCTCTATCTCGTCTCCTCCATCAATCTTGCCTCCCTCCCGCATATACGCAACCACCCTGCCCAGCTCCCAGGCACCGATGCCTCCAATCCACCACACACCGTCCAGCAACAGCATAAGTACAAGCCAGTGGGCGAAGATGTCCATGGCAAGCCGGTGTGCAGGGCTATCGCTATCGCCACAGTCAGGGGTGGTCTCCTGCACTCTGTTTGCATCATGGCCGGCTGTCCTCAAGGGGATATGCTCAAGGGTCGCCTGCACCATGTGCAGATACGCTGTAGGCACGCGGTTGAGGAAAGCGTTGACGGTGCGCCGCAGCGGCTGCGAGTCTGTACTGTTCATAGTGACTCGCGCTGTATAGTTTCTCAGCCAGGGGGCCACATTGGACAACCGGCCTAGCGAGCGAAGGTAGCCTGGCTCCTTTTGATCTTCCATAAGCGACCCTGGTGTGCCGGGAGAAAAGCTGGTGTGTCCCCTGCCCCCGAATGTTTCGCTTATTATTGTTTCGAGCACCCTCAGAGCCTCCATGCACACTTGAAGGCCCGCGGCCCCGACATTAGCTCTCCTTTCGACCTGGCGGGCTCTTGCGCGCAGCTTTTCCATGGCAGACTTCGACGTGGCAGCAGCTACAGGGAGGAACAAACGCCTCGTCTCGTCGGAGGGCCCGTCCTGAGGGCACGCAATGTCCACGTCGCCGAAATCACGATGCGGTGGACTATCCCTGACATAGTCCTTCACTTCCGTCATCCCCGGATTCTGAGCCTGGTCGGCAAGGAGTCCAACATACGCAGAATGCACCGCGCGAATCAGGGACATCCACTGTGACTGCACCGGCACGAACTCACCGGGAGGGCGCACGCCGCGCGCCTCGCACATCCCAGCCAGCCGTATGCGGACCCAGTGACTCGCGGACCCATACAAAACCATCAGCGCCGCGTTCGCGAGAACGTGGTCGTACCGCTGTGTGGACGGAATGTCCTCCTGGATCTGCCGCAGCGACGTGCCGTGGTGCTGCTCGGCGAGCACCAGCAGCTCCTGGATGCGCGCCATGTCCGGCCCGTCCGTGGACTGCGCCAGCAGGTCGTGGCACTGGCACGCGGCGGCCAGCGCGAGCATCGAGCTCATCAGCGGCTTGCTGCTGAAGGCGAGGTTGGGGATCCCGACGTGCAGCGCGTAGAGGTCGTCACGGTCGTAGGCGATGGTCCGGCTTGTGTGCGAAAGGTAGTGGCTCAGCAGCTCGAGATCTCGGGCGTCCAACAGACTTGTGGAGAGGCTCGAGGGTATGCCGACTTGGGTTTCGTCGCCATGTAATTCAGGACTAAGGGCGGAGAGATTTCCCGTGGGCGGACTGGATGCTGAAGAATGCTCCCCAGAGTGTGTGCCCGAAATGCGTGGACTCACGCTCGGGAGACCGAGATAACGACCATCATCCGAAACCGTATCATTCGTCTGAATCATTAATTTAGAACTGGACATTGACTGAGATTGGCCTTCTTCATTTGGGTATCGGCAGTCTTCATCTAGGTCGTCGCACCTCGAGCACCGAGGGAGCCGCTCATCACACTGCTCACAATTGTCAGAATACTGAAAGCTGATAGTCCAAGATTTGATGACCTGCCTTTCTTCTGAGTCGTTTGCATCTTGTGCACCCATTTCTTGACTTCGTGTGAGGCCGACGGCCTCGGGGCTTCAAGCTGGAAGGCATACTCTGTGATACATACTTTGTATCAGCAGGGGACACTGAGTTGAGATCTTCCTCAAAATATACACTCCAGAACTCTGACTCTCCCGACAATAATCCAAATACTTCGAGGCGCAGCGCCCAGCGGCTGATGAATGTAGCCCTGTCTAGTGCCAATACTACGGGTTTGATCTCACGTCAGCATCCCATTGATTTAGCACAGTGTTCGGCTTCCTCTTAGGACCTTGGCAAATACTAGAAATGGTTACATCGAATGAGAAGACGAGTGGATCAAAAGTGAATCAATGCTATTTCGAAAATGAGAGTGGGGCCACAGCAGAATAATCCAGGTGGGCTAAAAGCTTTCGGCGAGTTGCCGTGGTGTACGAAAAAAGAAATCTATGGGTAGGTGTAGAGCTGAAATGACAATGTCGGTCAGACGAAGGGCGTGGAGTTGCCAAGACCATGAGCCGGTGTTAAGACTCATACCGGCCTCAAAGGCCGTGTGATTCCAAATAAGAGAACATGACCTCGTAGCCGGCCGTGGCGTTCGTGGAGAGCGTCAGCCCATGTCCAGTGCCGGGTTGAAGATATACTGAGATGTTGGATGCAGCGGGATACAGGGCACTGATGTTCCTCAAGTTGTAGACGTTGTTGCAGTCACCATCGCAGACGGGGTAATCATATTCACCGACGAAAATCTGCAGAGCACCACCTGTCAGCAATTCCTCCAGAGCACAGCACAATACTCCATTGTCTGGTCAGATGGACGTCCTGCAGGAACAAGAACTTTCACTCACCTGTAGCGGCCCCTTGTAGTCTGTGGCCGGCCTGCCGAACGCCTGGCTGCCCGAGACGAGTTCCGCGACAGCATTTGGTTGCTTGATCTGCTCGGCATACTGTAGCAGCTCGGGCTCGAATGTGCCCTTCTTCAAGAATATCTGCTGGATGTTGCTTTCCGTGGCCGACACAATGTATCCCGATGGACGATCTGCAAAGCGGTCGGGATCACTTTCGGCCGCAAATTCGTAGCCAAAGGCCTCGGCTCCAACTTCGTTGAGCAGGTGCTCGTTGATCAAGAAGCCGGTCAGTATGGCGCCGTCACTGAGGTTGCCGTAGCGAGACAGTAGACCTGAAGTCATGAATGAGCCGTACGAGTGGCCGATATGAGCGATCTTGCTGGGCTTGTAGGCTTCGAATGCTGAGACATCATCGCACGACGCGCCGACCACCTTTGAAGAATGGACCAGATCTCCATTGCGCGCTAGTTCAGTCAGGTCCCGGACAATTTCGATTTCCACACCAGCCTGCACCACTTCGTAGGCATCGGCCTTGGTAGAATTTCCTGTGCCGAGACGGTCGTATGTGAGAATCGAGTATCCATATCGAAGCGCCGAGTCGACGTAGGAATATTGTTCTGGATTGAGCTCAACGTCCCAGTATCTGCTCATGCGATCAGCATCAATTCATTTTGTCCAGTATCCCAGCGGTGCTGAGCAGGGCAGTCAAGCTTGGGAGCCTGACCGTCCTTATGGAAAGCACCCTCACCTTTTATCGAACCCGATCCCATGTGTTGCGATTTGCAGAATATCAGACTTGCTCCCATGCGGCGGGACGCACAACTGAGCACTGATGGTAAACGTGTCATCGATGGGAATAACGCCTGTAACGCGCCCGGTCGCATTATGTGACCAGGTGGTCAGGTCCCAAATGCAGTCCACAGCATCTGTATTGCTGTCGACTCGGGGAAGATCAAAGGCGCTGTTGTTGGCGTTGATTCGCAGCGGCACTTCCAGCTGAATGCATTGTTTCGAGAAGGTCTCATTCGGTGCCGGTGCAGCCGAGGTTCGTGCGCACATTACCAGTGCCACGGAGACAGAGAATCGTACGAAGTTCATTTTACGTTTTCGATTAGAGGAGCGTGTTAAACAGAAATTATGTAATATCAAGGATTGTCGTTTGCCTTTTTTGTTGACTGTGTTGGTTGGCATTTTGGCGTTTTGAACTCCGGGCGTGAGGGGCTCGTCTTTTATATACAAACACAATGTGGTCTGTCTCTTAACCATGGCGTATATCTACCGGAAAATGAGCTGTCAGATGCTAATTATTGTTGGTCGAATCAACTCAACTGCTTTTACGCTCAGGTCTATTTTCTCAACATTGAGCGAGGGAGGGGGGACATTGCGTATCGCTGGACCGATCACACAATATCAAGGTATACGGCTGTGAGGGCTCTATCTGTTTTCCGCATGTCAGAAGGGCGAACGTTGCATCAATACCGACTTATCAACGTACAGGCGCATAGGCGTATAAGCGTATAGTCAGGCTGCGCTCACCATTTTAGGTAAGCTGATATTGCAGTCGAGCGCCCAGGTGCTAATTGATGATCACGAATTGGGGAAAAGGTCGCCAACAACCACGAAAACCTGGCGTTGCATCCGGTCAAAGATCGGATGGATTGCGATTTTAAATGCTCAATTTGCAAAGAATACTATTCTCTCGTGTTGCTTCCATACTAGTCTCCAATATGGTGTCATGTGAAGTGATTCAGAAGATCTTTCTCTCCACCCCAGGCTCCAACCAACAAACACTCCTCTCCACTCCTTCTTTCTCAAAGACCTCCTTTAGCTCACCTCCAAACTGTGTGAAATGCCCCCACGATTCAAAATGCATCGGCACCAGCACCTCCGCGCCCACTTCTCTGAGCAATCTCGCCGCCTGCGTTCCATCCATCGTGATCTGCAGCTCACCCTCCGGCAGCGGTACCTTCGCCCGGCCGAGGTTCAGCAGTGCGACCACGACGTTCCACTTCTCCTGCAGCCCGCGAGAAACCTCTTCAACGTACACCGTGTCTCCAGAGAAGTAAACAACGTTCGGCTTTCCATTAGCCCCCACGCCAAACTCATCGCACTCAAGCACAAACCCGGTGCACTCTCCGTCGGGCAGGTGGACGCACGGCGTACCGGTGACGCGGAAGGTACGGCCGCCGGCACGAAGGTTCACGGCCTGCCAAGGGGCCAGACCGACAACTCCAGGGCGTGGCGCGAGCTTTGCGGCACCATCAAGTGTGGTCAGGACTCGTCGTCCGTCGAGGAGCTGGCGGCCGAGGTCGTCTAGGTTGTCCCAGTGGTCTTCATGAGAGAGGAGGACCGCATCGATGGGTGGGAGACGGTCGAGTGTGAGGGCGGGAGAGGTGCTGTTTTTGAGAACTACCACGCCAACATCATGTTCGGTGCCGGCAGGTGAGAACTATGAGAGTTAGTGTCTCCTTTCATGTATTGAATAGGGAGACAAGATGTGTCACTTACGAAAGGGTCAGTTAAAAATTTAATGCCGTCGATCGAGAGGACGGCAGTGGCGGTGCCGATATGCGTGATGCTGATGGCGCTGTTGAAAGTGGAGGGAGGCATGATGGCACACTTCGGACTGATTATCTGTTTGGGTGAAAGGTTGTGTGATGATGGAATGTGCTCTTGCTTTGGACCATGAGCGACAGGAAGGAATATATAGACTTTCTGAAGCGGTGCAGAGGGTGCTTCAGAAACGTGGGAGAAAGGGTTTTCCCGGATGAGGATGGCCGTAAGATCGATTGTTAATTTAGCTTCACGAGCAAATAGTTCCAAGAAGAATTTCCATGGTTGTTCAGATCATTCGGACAGTCGGGCGACTGAATGCATGCTGCGGATGCGGCTCTTCCACAAGAAGTCTTGGCGGACTTACAAACCAGATCAGGTTAGACCAGGCAGGACAGTCCTGGGAGCATCCCTCGTCTGGGACCACGTAGTGTATTGTGCAACACCCAGAGGTCTCGAATCGCAGCACGTACATATTGTCATATTTGAGAAGCTTACACAGAGGAACACATAAGCTTACATAGCATTATCAATCAAGTTCTATCCCGGGTGACGCTTTCGCCACAATTGGACTTTATGTGTGGGTGGCACCTTCATCGATTTCCGCGACTATGCTCAGGCAGTAATATTTGCATTCTAGCTATCTAATCTGTCAGTCTATCTCAAAGGAAGCCACTAATCCCTAATATTTCGCTGGGAGGCGTAGGATTACTGAAAGACCCTTTTGGCGGATGCGGCCGATGAGTTCTTGACATCGATTTATGTTCTCTTGATTTCTTTCCCAATGTTTGCTGAACACGTCGTATGCGATCCGAAGTGGAAAGATTGCCGAAGCTGGCCCAAACATCTTCATCTCATCTCGAAGGAAATACTCGACGCTTTGGCAGATCTTGCACGCGAGCTCGTATACTTGTTTGTAGTTGTAGTAATTGTTTTCTGGCATCTGGCCCGCTTCTGGCCCAAAGGTAGACCCATGATCGGCTAGGAACAGCTCAACCTTCTCCATCTCCGTGAGACAAATGATCTCGAATGCCCAGGTGTGAGTATGAACGTTTCCCGTCATTATGTCAGGAAACGAAGAACTCGTTGCATGCATCTCGTATTGGGCTTCCCACTTGCGTAGATTTTTCTGCAGGTCCAGCAATTCGACTTTTATACGATTGGCTTCCAAAATATTCATCTCAGTCGGAAGGGTGCTCAGGAGATCAGTGGCTTCTAGAAGAGATGGGAGAGTGGTAGTGTCGCTTATGAGGAGTTGTATATCTGACGGCGGATAGTATTGGAAGGGTTCAGTTTTCCACTCATGCTGGGCGAGGAAAGTGGACTTTCGCGTGTCTAAAGCATGAAAGAGCTGCTCAATCTGTTAGTAAAACGTGATGAAGGACTTGGAAATATTGAGGCTCACAAGGATAGGCCTGCAGCCCACGAATATGGCATGAAAGACGTCAGAACTGAACAATTCCGGAGGATAAAATTGGAAGAGTGCACTGAGCCCCGTATAGTGCGTGTAGAAACCGTCTTCCGAAGTTGGAGACATCAACTGGCAGACAGTCATTAGTACTAAACTTCTGATTCAAGAAACGGCTTTAATACTTACCTCCACCATAGCCAAACACGCAATGGAAGCTGCAGTTTCGACTCTGAAAAACACACCGGGGGTTATCAGGTCATGGTGCAAACGTTTTAACGTCGAGGTGTAGGCTTCGAGGCTTCGAAAGTCTAAACGTGTGCCTTCTGGTCCTCGGTCAAGGATAGCAGTCCCCAAAGCCTTGACTGCTGTAGAGATGAGAGCACCAGACCGCACCCCAGCTGCAAGTCTGGGAAGCACACCCACCCAGGCACCACACACTTGAATCGTGCTCGAGTCGAGAGAAGACGGTACATAGTTGCTGGTGGGAGTGAAGCAGTTGAGGATGACTGCTGTGAAATCTCCAAAGGTTGGCAGTTCAACAGGGCTGAGGGAAGGACATCGCCAAGTACTTCGGGCACGCGCCTTGGCAAGGCCAGTGTTCACGGTCTTCGATTGAAGTTCGACATTCGTCTGCGCTTTGTTGACAAGTGCAGAGGACGGAGTCTTTCTGGATCTGCGCTTCCGTGAAGTCGGTTGGTAAGAAACGAAAACCGCATCTACCTGATAGCCTTCGCACGATCGTCCGAGGAACAGACACTGAGAGCAGGCCGGGCGCTTTCCGTCGCACTGCAGAAGTCGTCAGAGATAGTCTAGATGGTTGAGTACCTAGGTAAAGGGACAGAGCACCTACGCCTAGCTTGTGGGCTCGGCAAGTGCGGCAAACCGTGGTCTGCTTTGTTCTCATGCTCGTGTATAAAGTATATAGCTTCGACTGCTGCTATGATTGTTTCTTGGCATCAACTGCTGTCCAAGTCATGATCGTAATCTCGGTTCGACTGGGAGGTGAGCGTGCTGAGTGATGAGAAACAGAAACAAAGCCCGCCAAGACTTGCAGGTCTTGGCGGGTTATGATTCCTAATTCAGTAATCGGCGATGACAAATCGGCCCGCGGGACAGGGTTCATGCGAGGAACTGCTGCGGAATAAGAACTTGAATACTGTAGACTACATAGTCTAGTCTAGCACGTTTGACCAATCGTGTCATTGCCTGGCCATGCTCAGGCATCCGGTATCAGCCCTAATGTACATTTTTATTTGGACATAATGCCCTAGAAACCTGCATGGATACGTGTTATGCTTTGAACCCGTTGAATGCCTCGTCTCAAATATAAGTGCTGGCCTGGGCGGAAGTCATAGTAAGCTACATTCTGGAGACTGCCGTCGAATCGGTTAGATGCAAGCAATTTTTTAACGACTAATTCACGCGTTTTGCTGACATATGGCTATCTACTTGATGCGAGAAATGATGCCATTTCCTCTAGAGAAGAAAAGTTAGCAGCAGTGTAATGTTCTCGTCCATCATCAGCCTGCGTTTGGCTAAGAGAGCCCACCTTGTAAGCATTGCCTTCCTCTACGCCCACAATAATTACGTGATGTGATGGCTTCGTCTCTGCCCTGCTGAACACCACAGTCCCACGGTGTCCCAACAAATTCGTTTTCTGCATACGGATGCTACAGTATCCAATAGCGGCACCGTCAACACGCATCAGTCATCGAGGACACTGCTGCCGAAAATTTGCAGAGCACGAGACTGAGCCTGAGCGCAGTCTGTGCTCATAGCATTCGCAGACACCGGCTTTATGGGTATGGACCCGTCACGATCTCTACAATTGCATAGGATATGTTCAGGGCAGATATCAGGCCTTTCAACAGTATCAGAAAAATCAGAAAAATCAGAAAAATATTGTTTGGTATTCGATTGTATTGATTGGCAAATTAACAACGCTTGTTTGTACAATTTTAATGAAACATTATGTAATAGTCTCGATGTTCTACTGTGCTTGTGCTTCAGAACTGCCCGGAGGTCCTTCTTCTGGTTGAAGGGAAGTTTGGGTCGAATTGTTGATTCTTGCTCCTGACCATGGCTCTCAGAAACTGTTCGTCCTTGGTCGTTCCGGCCCCGGTGCGTACAACTCATAATGCGGATTCATTCTGTTATTTCCGCTCAACTCATAATCCAAAAATTGCTCTTGAAGTTCTGGTGGCTTCGGTTGGCCCGTCATTTCTGCTCGCGGCGAGCTCTGCCGAGGAACTTGCCCATATAATTGCCCGTGCTGAGTTGTTGTGTACACACTAGAATGTTCCGGCCATCCCATAGACATTGCATCCCTGTTAGAGTCATCATAAGGTGTGTGGTTCTGTGGTACTTGCTGACTTCTGCGGCGCCTGCCGAAGAAGAACCAGCCCACAGCTACGCCGAGTGCCACTGCGCATGGTACACCAACACCCAGGCCGATCGTTGCTCCTTGGCTCAGGCCATTAGAGTTCGCAGTCGGTGGTGCGGTCGTCGAAGTCGTGCTGGTCGCGGTGGTCACGGGGGACTCGGTCGAACTTGGTACCTCGAATATGGATGAACTGGTTGTGGAGGATGATGTCGAACTACTTGTGGTCGTGGCCGATTTGACACTCTTTGAGGAAATGTTGAAATAATGTGAGGTTCCTTCAACCACTGTTCCGCCTTCGATGTATATGCTCAGCAAAAAGACATTAGACACCGTCAAGTCCTTGGCCGTGCCCACAAGCCATTGAAAATTGGTGACATTGACTACACTTCCTAGAGCCAAACATGGGTCAGATATTACACAAATTAGACCTGAAGATATGTATGAAAAACACACTGGTGATGTACTCAAAATCTCCGATCACATATCCATCGGTAAGATTGGCCTGGTAACAAGTGACAGATGTGGCGATGTTCGTCGGTGCTTGCCAGACAATGTTGACGCTCGAGCCCTCAACATAGACGGGATTATCGCTGAAATCATTCCATTTGGCCATGTTTGGCGGGTTTGTAAATCCCCATCCCGTCATGTTGCAAGATAAAGAAACAAAAATGCACTAAGATCGCGAAGCTTGGGGAGAGTGCCTGTCACAGTATAATGACGATGAAGTCGCAGGGAAGAGGGCACAATCAAGGTGGTGAAAAATGGACCTGGAGGAGGAGATGCTAGGCGGAGGCTGCCGTGGCGATCTCCATTCTTTACGAGCACCGCGGAAGGATTCTGGGTACAAAATGTTGGTACCAGTCCTTGTCACTGATCAGTCCAGCAAAGCAAGACACCCTGCGATGCTAGCCAAATGTAGTATTGTTAAATGCACTACAGCAAGTAACATTTTCCTTTATGAGCACTATGTGACAAACACTAAACACATTGATTAATTATTCCAGAAATACGTTCTTATTCATATTCGAAGAATGTATCACAGTTTCAAACATTTCCACTTATAAAAGTCATATAACCTCTCTTTGTTGAGTACAAATCAGTGGAAAAAGGCCAGCTTTGATTCTTGACAGCTATCGCTCCTGTAACACTGTCTAACTAATACTGGTAGTACACAATCTATGTTTGGGCTGAAATGTCGTGCTGGCCTGGTGAACACTTGCGGGGCTTAGGATAGTTTTTGTCTGTTGGTTTACATCAAATGACTCGGGGACGTCCCGTTGTGGGCTCCATGGTTGACTGAACCACTCGCTGTCTTTCGTTTAAGCGCATGGTCTTCCTCCTCATTTCAAGTTGGTGCCCTCTCTTCAAGCCATCCAATAAGCGGGGAGAATACTGTTACATTTTCGTGGGTTCTAAGTGTTGGATCCGCTGGTGATCAGCCTTCTCACTTTTTCTCTCTCCTTGCTCCTGCTGAGCCGCGGTTCAGCAATCATTTGAAGCCAGGCAGCTGGATGGGGTCATTCAAACTTAGGAGCACATCAGTTCAAGATAACTAGATATCTAAGCGTTGTTTGCCTGGTAACGCCAAGATTCTTCCAAACTTTCAGGGACGAGTCGCCCCCCTGCGCCCCCACCACTACAGTGCTTACCAATGTGGAATATCCAGACTGGGTCAGACGTTTGCTGCCGAAGATGATGCCCCGCAAAAATATTATAACAACTAGTGGATGGCAGACTCCATTTTGCTTTAAGTGTGCTTTCACCTTCCAACATACTTCCGTCTCATGCACGCGACTCTAATTTTCTGCTGTCGATACTTTTGTTCATTTTTCCTTTTTCGCCGGCGGACGTGGAACTTCGGCAATCTTTCCACAAAGGCCAGCTCTGGTCGTCCATTGCTGTATCCGCCCAGCCTTGTCAGACTACTAACTCAGTGAAGCCTTTGTGGCTCTGCCTGCTTCACAACGACGGCACCCGTCTCTCTGAATGGAGAAGTACCACAACATCAGTGGCATGACGTCTTGGAGGCGGAATTATCGCATTCCGTCCGTGAGGAACATCGCAATCATCTGTGCTGTCTTCGTACTGCTCTATCACTTTCGCGCATGGAACCTGAGTTACCAAGAAAGTCCGACACCGCTGGTATCCGTAGAGCCTCCCGAGGCAGCGCCAGAGACACCGTACCCGCATGAGCCGGAACAGCCGGAACAGCCAGCACAGCAACAACAGCAGCCGACGACGACGCCAGTCCTAGAGCCCACGGGTATTCCTAAGAAGATCTGGTACAAGCTGGGACCCAAGGGACTCAGCGACGACGCCCGTGGATGGACGGACACATGTATCTCACAGAATCCGGAATATCACGCAGAATTCTTGACAGACCAGTCCGCAGATGAGTTTGTCCAGGACAGGTATACAAGCCGTCCTGATATCGTGAACACGTACATGGCCCTCACCATACCAATTCTGAAAGTTGATCTGTTCCGTTACCTGCTTCTTTATGCAGAGGGCGGTCTCTGGTTCGATCTCGATGCGACGTGCGAGGGTATACCGATTGACAAATGGGTCCCGGAAGGGATCGACCCCGACCTAGTTGTCGGCTGGGAATTTGACGGCGGTTACCATTTTGAATTCGACAGGCAATTTACAACCTGGACTGTTATGGCAAAGAAGGGTGTACATCATCTACTTTCTGTAGTAGATGATGTTGTCTATGCCATTACTGATCTGGCAAAGGCGAATAATGTCACCATTCCGCAGCTGAATATGGAAATGGTGGGTGATGTTGTGGATTTTACTGGGCCGAAGAGATTTGCAAGAAGCGTTATGAAGAGCGTGGAGTTAGCGGCGAATTCTACTGGTGGTTGGGAAGGATGGGAGCCGTATCACGAAATCTTGGAACCAAAGCTCGCTGAAAATGTCCTGATCCTCCCAGGATATGCGCTAGCGGCATCATATAATACGTACGAAGAGCAGGACAAAGTCGGCCCTTCCTTGGTGGTTCACCACTATGCCGGGACTTGGAAGAACGAGTATGGCGGAGAGAGGGTGGAGGAAAAGGCCCAATCTTCATGAATAAATAGCTATAAGAATACACTACAGAATTTCAAACAATTCAAGGTACCTCAATGTTGTTTCTCCGTGCTGACTTTCCATCCAGAGCACAGCTGTGACAAATACTGCTAACTGGCAAGTTGCAATTGTCTTGCATATATGCTTACTGGCTCCTCTTTATCCTGGTAGGCCTGGGTTAGCTGATGACCCACGGCGGGTGATGATCTCTGATCGAATTTGGTAGCGAGAGGTGTGTTATTCAGGTGTGTTTTTGGCAGCTGAAGGAGAATAGTCGAATGACAATTTATGCGTTGCAACAAGTCAAGGGATAGAAATCTAAGTACTACACCTTTTTGATGAGAGATATCTGAGCCCATAGACAAACAAAATTTGTCCAGTCGCTCGGCCCAAACACGATCGATATCTCTATAATCTGGCCTTCAAAGGCTTCCTCGAAATCCAGAAATTGTTGAAGAGATAGAAGACTGAGCTCAAGCATGCAATTGCTGCATGAGTAGCGAACCCCATTATATACCGCGGGCTGTCGCTGTCCGGCCATAAGTAGCTCGTGGCAATCTGAGCCGCATTCGCATATCCGACCATAATGGCCAGAGCGACCGACCTGACTTCGGGCTGTACGGTCGCAAATGCCGTGGTGGCAAATGCCAGCACCAGCGGTACAGAGCTATAAAGGCCAATATTGAGGAGGCACATGAGAACGTACCGCGCGGCAAATAGCCTTACGCCAGCCGTCAGGGCCGCGAACAAGGCTGCCCAAGCCATGACTCCTGCAATGAAGTACGCCCTGTACTGCGGCCAGCGGTCGCCCACGAAGGACATGGTGATAGCAACGGGCAGCACAACGACATACAGCGGCGCGGTCATGTACTGGGCCGTGACCGAGTCGTAGCCTAAAGCCTTAACCAAAGTAGGATAGAAGTTGTTGAGGGTAAAGCTCCCATCCACGGTCATGAAGCTGATGTAGAAAAGCCAAAAAGCAGGCGTCGTGAGGGCACTCCACAGGCTGCGTGCCAGGCTGAGACCGCTTCGGCTCCTCTCCGAATCGCCAACGTCGAAGCCGTCCGCCTGGAGGCGCTCGATGGCCAGCCTCTTCTCCGCGGGCGTAAACTTGTGGCACGTGGCCGGGTAGTCGATGAGGACAAACGGGGTTCCCAGAGCGACGGCGACGGTGACGACGCCCTCGACGATAAAGAGCCAGCGCCAGCCGGGGATGCCATGCGCGCCGTCGAGGCCCCCGCTGATAGCGCCGGCCAGGATGCCGGCGAAGGCACCTGACATGATGGACGCGGACCAGAAGACCATGAAGCGCCTAGCGGTCTCACGCCGCGTATACCACATGCTGAACAGGTACAGCACGGCGGGCGAGAAGCCGGCCTCGAAGATGCCGAGCAGGAAGCGCAGCGCGTACAGGTGGCGAGCGTCGCGTACGGCCGCCATACATGCCACTACAATGCCCCATAACAGCATGATGGCACTGATGTAGCGCGACGGTGGCAGCCGCGGCAGCACCGTGTTGGACAGCGGCGAGAAGACGATGTAGCTGATCTGAAACATATTGAGCGCCAGGCTGAAGTCGGTGTCGCTGAGTCCCAGCTCATCGTTCATGCCTGCCACTCTGGCATTGCCAAGGTTAGCTCGGTCCATATACTGTCGTGTTCAGGTGCTACTGTCAGCCGAATGTTTTCAAAGTTGTTGGGAGCATTGCCAGCACGTGTGTATGTTCGTACCGCGATGAGATACAGGAGCCAAATAGCCGGGAGCAGATGCCAGTCGATCTTTCTGAGAAGCTGCTTCTCTTCGGATGTGCCCTTTGTGTAGGACGACGGCTCCGTGTGTTGCACCGTTGAAACGGCATCCTTCTCTGGGATATGGGCGGCTGTGCCATCAGTTCCGCCGGCACGCTCTAAGCTGATCATTTCAAGGTGCTGCGGTGTTTCAGAAGGCAATGTGACAATTCTGAGATGATAGGATCAGTATCGAACCACTCGTCGCGGTCACTTGCCCCTCAGGTGAGATTTGGATGCAGCTTGAAAAATGTAACTGAGTGAAAGAATTAATGAGTCAAACAGGTCCAGGAGAGAGCTGGGTATCGGCGCGGAGGGTCAAGCAAGGTGCTCAGATTTTAAACTTTAACTAGCCAAAGTCTCAAGGCATTCGCACACTTGGCACAATTCACTTGATTGAGTACCGAAGTCAACACCCGGTCTCATCTCTGAGTTGGTCGGTGCCTCGCTTATTTGGAGGTATACATTGTGACTCCACTACTGGCGAGAGTCTTGAGAATCTCGTTTTCCTCTTCATAGCATAAGTCCACCTGTAAGACTGGTCAGGTCTTCTTGGCATCGCTCATGTCTTGCCAAGAGATCACTATATATAATATGGTTTTCGATCCTGGCATCATCAGTCAAAGCCCGGCAGTGGAGATTTAACATACTTGACGGGCGATTGGCAAGTGTAGAGGAGGATGCTAACTTGCTCCCCATATTCGTAGTCACACATGAGTCCACAAATTTCATACCATTTATGAACCCCCTATGTTTCTCAAAGCGGTCATGCAATAGTCAGAAGATAAAATATCCAAGCATAGGTAGCCCAGTGCTATTTTCTCATAATTGTAGGTCAAAGTTGCTGCAATGCTCTCGGTACGGTCACAATCGTGGCAGAGAGACCAACCCGCTATGGCCATCTTCACAATGTCAGCTGTTCAGCCGACGTATGTGTAGATCAGCTTCTAGAATAAGTATAAGCCTTTTTAATTACTATTTGCTATTCCGCGAACTAGGCACCAAAGCATCTGATAGCAAAGGCAACACCATATTTCTTGGGGTTACGATTTGCGGGCCATCGGGTCGCTGTATAACTTTGGCAAATAGAAGGAGGATTTGGAAGTTCTTGTGAGGCTTTTGAAGTCCAAAGGGGATGCAGATTCTCTCAGCTTAAAGCTTAAATCCGTTTCAGAAAGTCATTCTACAGCCTCAAGAGGTTTGTAAGCAAATTGGTTCCAATAGAAACAACTTAGCTGTCATTCAGCCATCCAGACCTTAATCACGGTTTACTTTAATGTCTCACCTGCAAAGAACTTATTCAAGATTGTTTCTTAGGATTAACGAAGCGCAGATTTGTACATATCATGCACTCTATGTACAGGTCTTGCTTTTGAAGGCTACGTGTTAGAATATTATCAATGAGAAATCTCATCACGCGTACTCCATAGTTAGTCGTATATCGTGTAGCTTCTTTGGTTTCAGAGCTTGTACAAATTTGAAAGGGGAAAAACAATCTTTTCATTACATCCACCAGATCGACACACTGAAACCAACTAAATGCCTGTATTCAATGAGATGTGCGTATTATGTCTAATGAGTGTTTAAAGCATGATTCAAATCTATAAATACCTTGATCGTCCTCCGTTTAGTAAAATCAATAAGGATTGTAGCGTTCAGCAAGCCAAGAAAGGAAAAAGCCCACTATCCCTGATGGTCGAGACACCCGTTGGGTCATCTGTTAAGTGAAATGCAACCAGTAAGGCACAAAGTTCCTGAGGTACTAGACCCGTTCAGGTTCACTTGATGTATTGGAGTTTCCAAAAAACAGCGGATGTTCCGAAACCATTCTCACATCCCATTTCTCCCGAGGCACCGACTTGACCGTTGTTCTAAGCGTATGTTAGTATGAATATTCAGACCAGAGAGGTTCCGACCAAAAGACAACATACCGCAAGTCGTTTGATGGATTCAGTAATAGCAGCACTGATGTCAGATGAGCCGATTTTGGCTCCAAGCACGTTCTTCGAACCAGCTCCGAAAACGCATGATCCAGCCCTGAGAAGGCCGTGGTAGTCTCCGGTATTGCCCCAGACAGAGTAAGATGTGGATTGACGAGACACCCAATCGCCCAGGGTAGCACAATCACTCTCGACCGGCCAAGGGGCTTCAGTGCCGCTATAGCTGCCGTCATTGCAGTAATCGGTCTTATCGTCGCGCTTAGCAGGCGAGACTTCCTCAGCGTTCTCGTTGGAAGAGTTGAAGGCAGCGGGGTTGTACTCGATAGTCTTGCCCTGAAAGTCAATAGAGACCCAATCGCGGGTATCAAGTTGATGAATAAGGGCGGTGTCCATAGTGTTGGGTATCGCCGCGGCCAGAGAGGTCGTACTGAAAATGGCCATGAGGGCAACAGAGGTGATCTTGGTGCATAGCATCGTGAAATCCGAAAAGTTAGTGTATATTAGATCAAAGAGGAAAAGAAAAGTGGGAATGAAGTGTAAATGTTAAGATGAGCTATAGATGATGAATGAAGTGAAGATCGTTCGGAAGAATCGAGGGTAATTCGAGCCCTTTTATAGACAGCACAAGCGCTGTTACCATACTCAGTCCTGGCACTTGACATGGTACCCATTCCTGAAGTCGTGCATGCGGTTGATTTCACGGCCTCTAGATCATGTCCTGCCTTGAAGCTTACCCCAGCTTGAACACAGACACACTATGAAGATGCTATTGAAATCGTAGAACTCAATCGTCGATTCGCTGGTTCGGTTCCTGCCACGCTGATAGGAATCCGAATAGCTCATTTTCTTAGTGACTCTCCACAGAGCAAGCAGTCGCTCTGTTCAGTGGAAGTCCATAGGTGCACCTTCCGGATAGGGACATCAACCCCATGCGCCTCCAATCAGCCTCACCCAAGGATTACAAAAATATAAGCTACGCCACACATTTGGCCAGGCGCATCGCAATCTGAGGTCAGATTATACGACATTCCCACACCCCATGAAAAGGCCGAGTTCATCCGATTCTCGAAGTTCTCTTCATACTTGGT
This sequence comes from Diaporthe amygdali, assembly GCF_026229845.1. Classification (NCBI taxonomy): domain Eukaryota; kingdom Fungi; phylum Ascomycota; class Sordariomycetes; order Diaporthales; family Diaporthaceae; genus Diaporthe; species Diaporthe amygdali. The sequence continues at coordinate 1,338,662 of NW_026517022.1, read as the reverse complement.
CTTTCGCTTGACTATCTGGCGCCAACTCGGCAGGCTGCCCACGAGTACAATTTAATGCCTGCATGGTCGCATGCTGAATGGCGAGGTCAGATGCCCTTCAACCTGCGCCTCGATTGATCGACTGTACATGCAGGGCAGTCCTAGAATTCCTTTACCGTGTGGACTTCTACATCAAAACCTAAGCTCAAATCTTCAGAGGTACAGTTTTCATCGTCATTTACGATGGTCGCATTGTTGGCCTCGGCGACTGAGCAGTGCTTGGCAAGAACAAGGCGCGCAATAATGGAGCGGCTTATGTACGGTGGGAATAGCTTTGGATCAAGTCGATTACACACGGCTCTGCTTTCAACCTCCGCTCACGGTTTCTACGTGTCTTCAAATTAACCTCAACCGGCCCATTGCTACCGGATCCTTGTGGCAGCGAAGTATTTCAAAAGCCTTCGCATTGCTCTTGCGCCTCAGCACCAGGACTGGGTGATGCATGTTTGGCAGCTTGCGGCGAAGGGATGACCTCAATGACGATTTCTAACGGTGGCATGGGACTCCTAAATAAACTTTGTCTTGTGTCCCCATGGATCGTTTCTACACTACTGTTCGCGGTCCTTGTCCGCTGGTGCGCTAGAAAGTTGATAGCGTAAAGGCCGCCTCCTTCTGCGCCTGCACCTTTGTCCGCCATTGAGTATACTCTGATCACAGCATTTCCCTGAGCTGCGCCTTCTTGCGCCTCTGGCTTTTTCTCCTCAGCTATAAAGTGTTGTCAATTTCGTAAATAGGTCTACAATGCGGCCGCCGAGCGGCATTCACAAGCATATTGTCATTGCTTGGATACGCCGCAATTTCCCCTGGGGTTCCGTATCGGGGCATAGTTCAAAAGAAATCAGATTGGATTTATGGCACTTGTATTTAGCAATCTATGTATTATAGGATGACGATAGATAGATTTAGGCAACCTTACGGATAAGGGAGAACGTAAGCGTTAATACCATTTCCAGACTGAAGAAGGCACAAAATCGTTGAAGGCCTCTCTAGTTCATCACTCCTTCTCATGTCGGATTGTTCACATTAATCAGCATTGAAACGTGTCATACTCTAATCGTTTTTAATCTTTGAGCAAAATCAGCAACGGGGAGAGCACCGTTCAGATATATAATGTACAGCTGATGTCAACGTAAGATGATTTCCATGATGACTCGAGCCAAGGTATGGAGACACCAATACTTATGCAGCAGATATGGGGCCGCCCATTTGAAAAGGTAAAATGAATATATAGGCAAAGGAAGGAACAACTTTTTGCCGTCAAGCACTCAGGCCTTCTAGGCCCTGTTTGATAATTCTTCGCCCGCCATCTTTGCCAATATTCAAGACAACATCCTGCGGCGTGTTACCCTCTATCTTTTCCTTCAATGAACCAAAGACTGTTGCAATACTTTCAAATTTGATTGGGTACTGTGATCAGATGCGATGCGTGATGGTTGCCTGGAAATAAATTCCGGTCTGCGCTGCTGTGCCAGGTGCGAAGGCTGCCGTCTTGGCGATTAATTTTTAAAGTGTGTCAATAATATATGATGAACCCCGAGTTTTGAGATTACATCTTCTACGGAGGCACTTCCAGGTGAGGGACAAACAACACTAAAGGGCAATGATGCTAGACTCCATCGCTGCCATTATGACGGATCAGCTCCGCACCAACTACAATGTGACAGCGTGCGGCCTCACTGCTAGGACGGTCGTGCTCGTCCAGGTCCAGTGGTTTGTCTTCTTGCTGCTGAACAAATTGTACGTATACAGTGAGAAGTGAGATACGTCCAGAGACACCGAAATACCAACATCAGGCGCTAGGGATCAGGTAAATTTCTCTTCATTATTTAGCATCTGAAATACGGCAGTTAGTCTGCAATTACATTAGAGTGCGTACCCAGGTGTTTAAAATATGTCCAGTGTCGCCTGCGCAAATTATATCGTAGCGATACTAGATATTACTCTTTGGTTGCTCGGAACTCGTCCCACATCAAGCGCATGCGAGCCTCTTGTCCCTTGGTGAACTCGACACGACATGGGCTAGATTTCTCGTTAGTAAATTCAGCTCTGTAGGCCAGGCGGGAAGCCACCTTGGTGTATTTTGACACTTACTCATCTGAATAATCCACTATTAGAGCGATGAAAGTCAGCATAGGTTTCAAGCCAAGTCTCTTTCGACCTGTGCTCGGATAACGGAGGTACGGCCGAGGACATGTCTTGCCAACAAAGGGCACCGCAGTCCCACAAGTGATGAAATATTGCTTACTATGATTCTTGTAGTTAGGAGGATCAGTGCCCAAGAAGCAACCCGGCCTGGTATCTTCGCACATGCCCTGAACAGTGTATGTATAGCCCCCCTGGGGGAAGGTATCATTTACATAATCGCCTGGGCCCGAGCAGCCACCCTCGAAGACGTGGAACAGCCCGAACCAGTGGCCAGCCTCATGCACAGCAATCTTGCCCTGGTTGTAGCCCCAATCATTTGTGCCGTTAGGAGTTGTCGCAGAGCTCACGAAACATCCATCTATAGACTTGTCGAAGTCCGTGGGCTCCGCTGTGCCGTTGGGAGTCCAAGTGGCGTTGCCCCATGGCCACGTTGACCAGCCGGTACCTTCGTTCCCGGGGCCGACTGTGATGTATGCGACGTAGAAAATGTTCAGGTCGGCATAAGTGCCTTTCCGGAGAGCTTGCTTAACGACATTCTCGATGTCGTCCCCTTTGTTGACGGAGGCGAGAGTCTTGTTGACGACCCATTGAGTCTCTGCTAGCTTCAGGTTGAAACTATACGGTGCAAATGAGTCCTGAAGCAGCTGAAACTGTGCATTCATGGTATCATTCTTTGATTGAGGTCAGCCGGGTTCGGCTACTCATTGCATATGGAACACAGGCCAGGCTCAAACTCACTGAAAGATAGCCACCTTCCAAGGTCTCATTGAACGCAACGACATGCTGGTAGACATTGACATCGATAACTTCGTCGGCTCGTGAGGTCAGATCGCTTGATTTTGTGCTGGCCCGCAGTCGGCTTGCCAGTGCCTCCTTCTCATACTCGGAGACTGAATCTTGACCACAGGTCACTGGCTGAGATCGTCTCAACTGCGGTACGATGGAGGCACCCGCAGAGCCCAAGAGGGTAAGCGGCACGAAGATCCCAGAACGCATCTTCCTAGCTATCGATGGGAATAAGACTTAGGGTAATCAAGCAGACGACCTGGTAACTCTTCATTTTGACAATATACGAACCAGTGTTTCTTGTATTTATATAGTGGCAGCAAGTCGTATGCACAGTGAACAAGCTTGAATTTAGGCTTGAATTGAACGGGAAGGTATCATTGAAAAAGGGGTCTCTGGTGGGCCGGCTCGGCAATCTTGGCCTCTGGGTTGCCCCATGGTTTACGAGAAATGCATGATATGCATGGTTCGGTGGGCGGAAACCTCGTATCGCAGAATATATTTTTACACCAATACAGAACACTGGTAAACAACTAACCCGACTTATCCGAGTCGTCAGGAATTCCACCGTTGGGTTGCTCGAAGCGAAGTACAAATCTTGAGCAGATCTGCACTCGCCAGAGAATGATGTTCCCCTCAGACATGGGCGTGTTTGTTGGCCTCCATCTGCAAAGACCGATATCGTTAGAAATAAGCGATCGTGTTCTCTCGTTGCACAGAAGCAGAAGAAAGGCATTAGGGATACCAATTGACAATGAGTAAAAGTCTAAACTCATACTGTAGGTGAGGAATGAGACTCTAATTCCATGCCACTGGGACGCCAATATTCTTGAAAAAAAGAATGACGAGAAAAAAAAATGCAATGTCGAGTGCTTATAGAGAACTTCTTACCATCAATGAGAAATATCATGTTAATCTGTCAGACACCTGTGCGTTGGCTCTAGATATGTTGGCCTCGCTTTTGGACAAGCAATGAGTTTGGGGGGGGGCGGGTCTTCGGGACAAGAACCCCCAACCCTGGCTTGGAAGGATCCCGGATGCGACTGCACCATCCCGGCCGGCAATGGGACAGCAACACCAATTGAAGCTACTACATCCGTGATGTCTTGACGACTCTGTTCGTACATCTCCGTCTTAAATCGCCCAATTTACACCCTGCCACCTTCCCGGTGTTGAGCATTCCAATATGGCATCGAAGAAGGACCAGCGCCGGCCTGACCTGGGTAAGTCGGCCTGTCGAGACTCGTTGATCGCTTGCGACTAGCAGCTAACAACCGCCGCGACAGTGATCCCCTACCAGGAGCCATTGTCCAAAGGCGACAACCCAGAGCTGTCGTCTACCCTCTCCCAGACCCTGCCGATGGCCGCGATATTCATGCGCAACCGCTACATTGGATGGTACGTTGCCTCTCTGTCTTGAGGCTAAACTCCACCCTGCGACTCAACTTGCATCCGAGCCTCGACTGTCAACTCACAAAGGTCCCACCACACAAGCAATGATGGCTGACCATATTTGATGACTGTTTAGGGCAGCTGTGGTTTTTAGCGTTCAGAATTGGCTGGGAGAGAGCGAAGACAGTCAGAAGAGCTCCAGCACACCTGGGTACTTCTCCGTTGGCATGTCGCTCATGTCGCTGGTCGTCACATACCTGCCTATGTTCCTACCTCCACCGCCCGGTTCGCAACGAGCTGCGACAGGCACCGAAGCTGCGGCGCCGGTGCCTCCTTCATAGTTGGAAATGCGCAGATAAAAGAACTGGAGGATTCAATAACGGAGCAAGCTTTCTGACAATGGTGGTCCGGTGCCTTGGAAACATGTTGTACGATACCCGCCATATAATAATATCACAGTCCATTGGGTGAGTCCTCCGGCCAATTGGTCCGACGGATTCTTGTCAGGAACTCATGATTCGGTGCTTCGCTTCTTCTACAACTCCTGCGGTGTCACCGGCACAGGAAGCTTCCTCCTCAGCCCGGTCACAATCTCCAAGTAATCCTCCTCGTTCTCATCCGTGATGATCCCGTGCCGGACAAAGAAATCCAACATCACCAGGCAGCAGTTCGGCTTGAACTCCCCGTCCAGCATCGCCTTAGTCACCTCCTCCACCGTCATTAAGTAGAATTCCTCCACCTCGCCGTCCTTCGGCACAGGCTTCATGCCTTCCTCGAGCTCCAGGTCGTACACGTGCAGTATGTTCGGCCGGACCTGGCCCGTCTTTCTACTCTGGCTGACATACGTCACTACTCCAGTTGGGACAATATTTTGCTCGACATAGGACAACGGCAGCGCGGCCTCTTCGTCTGACTCGGCCACGATGCACTGCAGCGGTGTGTCTTCCGCCTTGACGCCACCAGCGACTGTGGTGTCCAACATGCCCGGGTAGGTGTGGAGATTGGCATCGCGACGGGCTACCCACACTCTCAAGCCGCTTGAGATGGGTAGACTTGTATTTCGCACGTATGCCGTCAAGTGTGCCCCGCGGCTGCAAATCCCAAACAGCGACGCGGCGAACCGTTCCAGGCATATGAAGTCAGTCTGCTGAGGCGTCTTCGAAAGGTACTCCCTCGCACCGATGATGCGAACCATCTCGCTGTGAGATGTCAGGTTGGGGAATACCGACGTGCCTAATGCGATAGCACCGTCAACCACGCCCTGGAGGGCAGCGTTGATGCGGTCGGCTGTACTCTCGGCCACTGCCACCCGGACTATCCTGTCATTGTGGTCGATGGAGAAGTCTGCTGTCCATGGCAACTTTCCGACAGTATCTGGGGTGAGATAGCCGTGCGTTCGAGAGTCGTTTGGCAGAAGTAATTTGTAGAGGCCCTTGTAGTCCGAGCCGATGGGCACGCTGGTGCAAAGGGAATGGTGAGCGTGGGACTGGGCCCGAAAGGATGGATTTTTCCTACTTGTCCACTCCTCTGATGAGGTCTATTGACCGCCGGGCCTTGAAAAATTCAGCCATTATTTTTCCTGTATTCGCGACGAAGAAATATAGTCGGCGAAGACTTAAGTGTGCGAGTGTAATGTAAGGTCTCAGATGGTCGCTGTAAAGCCGGACGCGATTTCGAGGATGTGGTGCAAGGGTTCAACCCTACCGCAGAATAGCTCGCCCAACCGCACCTCCAACTATGTGGTTGATCTTCGGCAAGATACATTACCAGTGAAGACATGTGTAATTGCGTAATACATATGTAGTGTTTAAATACTCGAGAATTGTTTGGTGTATAGTTGTGGCTGATACAAAGTCATCCACAGCCAATGTTGGCCATGTCGATCAGCCTTGGAAATTTGAGTTTCTGCAAGTACCATGCTTCAATACTGATCTGTTTTTCCTTTACTATTTCTCACATTATTTGATCTCATGCTATTCCCTCTCTTCTACATTGTGCAAGTTGTGAGCGATCTCTCAGGGGTGTGATACTCTATTCAAATTGACCTCTCAATATCAATCAATTTGTGGATGTACAAAATACGCCGCGATCCCGATCAACACCCAGTCGGCAAGGAGCAGGATGCCATGAACCCAGTGCACCTTCGCATCCACCACGAGGAAATTCAGAAGCAAGATTGTTGTAAACAAGCTCACGACCTCGAATCCATCGAAAGCTAGCGTGACATCTGGAATGCGCAGGCCCCACGCCAGGAGCACGACAGCCGGCTCAACCAGCAACGCCGTCTGGATCGACCGCCCTACCGTGTACTTCATGGTCTGCTCGAGTTGGTCGTCGACGGCGAGCGAGATGGGCGCAAAGTCACAGTTCGGAATGGGCAGGAGGATGAGCCCCACGAATGTATCGGTCAGCGAGGTCTGCTCCGTGAGTGCCGAGATGCTGTTGACCGTCGCGTCGATGCAGAAGTATAGCAGGACGATGGAGGCGGTGAAGAGGACTGCTGCCACCGGAAGGTCTAGCTGGGGCCCATGGATTTCCTCGTGTTCGTCGTCGACGGCTGCACTCTGGGTTGAGAAAGGCCGAGGGGACTGGATGAAGGAGACAGTCCTGGGTGAAGCAACGTCTCTCCTCGTCGGCGAAGGTATGCCCAGGGCTTTTGGGGATGCGATGTCACCAATTTGCTGAATTCCAATGGATACACCGCTCGCGGTAGCAGACTGTATCGCAGATGCAGTGACATTTGACTTGCCTGATGCTCTGTACTCCGCTTTGTGAGTCCACATCTGACAGAGCGAATATGTAAAATAGACAAACAGCAGGACGACGGAGACCCCCCGAGACTGCCGCACCAGATTTTCGTTTGATGTTTGGTCCAGCAATTTCACAGCTGTTGGTATTAGAAGGCTCGTCGCAGCGATCGATAGGAGACTCGAGGAACCCTGGGCGCCAGTCCGATTGAATTCTTGCTGGCGCTGGTCCATGTTTGTTGCCCCCCCGAACGATATGCTTAGGCCCAGGAGCACCAAGATATTGCTTAGAATTCCTCCGATTAGCGATGTCTGCAGCAAGTCGACCTTCCCGTCAAGGAGCAAGAGGACACTCGAGATTATTTGCACGGTATTGGTGGTGAAGATGTCCAGGAAATCCGTGGCCGTCACACCGATATACTTCTCAAGCTCTTCCAACGAGTAGTCGCACAGGAACCAGAGCGGAATTTGAGCAATGTAGTTCAGTGTGAACGTTTCGGGGGCGCCACCCCTAACTTGCGAGAGAACGATTCCAGCCGGTACGCATATAAGCAGGACGTTGATCCACGATGTGAGCACTGTTCTCTGTATCTGATTCGCAAGTGTGAATGGTTCTTCCGGCGGCTCCCTGATCTTCAAGCGCTTGTACTCGAATCCAAAAAGGCTGATGGTTGTGCGAGATTTGTCTTTTGTTGTTAGTTCAAATGCCAAAGCTTTAGTGAGTATCGCAAGATAGGACAAACCTTGTGGGGTGGAGAACTTGGACGGCTTGTACCAAGCAATGTGCCTGAAAGGGTTGAATAGGTCCCTGCGATCGAGTGTTCGGAACACTCGATGAGCTTTACGCCTGTTGTCAATCAGAAGCGTGTCGGTCCTCTGATCTACCCCTAGGTTTTTCGGATCTGACGCCATGATTGGTCTTGAATGATTTGATACTTAGAAATATCTGCGTGTAAATGTCCTCGATTATATTTTTCAATTGGCTCAGAAAGGAATCAGCTGTGCGTACTGGGAACGAGAAAGACGAGCCACAGATCGATAACAATTAAAATGCAACTGGCAAAGATGGAGAGCGACTTGTACAGGGCCTTTATCTATCGCGTCTTTTTTGACGAGGCTGTCACTTTCCCAACCTCAGCTAAAGCTGAGTCCCCCACCACACCTCCTCTGGCCGCGGTTGTGGGTGAGGCTTCCGCTCCTGCAAGCCACAGGCGTTTACGCTTGAGTACAATAGGCCTCCAGTTTGTATTGCATGGATAGGTAAGCATGTGTGATGGCCTTCTCCTCACTCAGGCATGGCCCATGATACGCCGGATTCTTTCGGAGTTTCATGGGGCGTAAAGACAGGATTAGCTGAGGAGGGTCGGCGACGAGGGCGGCGACCCTAAAGATGGCACGAAGCACGTCCTATGGCATGAGTGAAGCGGTTGACCCATCCCCTTTCATTCTTACGGGGCTTAATCATGAAGATGACATCTTTATTTCTACTTGGCACAAAGCATCTCGATTATGATGTGACACGACCTCTGGGGCGTGTTTGTGTTCGGGTGGGTGGTCAGCAGGGCAGCGGTGTCAACGTCCTCATGGGGAAATAGCCCCTTATCCTGGTCTCTTCTGTCAATCGCACATCTGTATGTAAGGGTTCTTTGCAAACGTGACAGATCCTTCCCAAATTTTGGGCTCATTTTCACCGAAAATGCCTTGGTGTACATCTTTCAATGGCTGGATGGTGGTAGCTTAAGAGTGTTTTCGAAGCCCCAATCCCGGTTCTCCGACCAGCCCAATTACTATTAACTCGTGAGATCTGGTCCAGTCATGGAAGGCTTTGAGATTTATCAATACAGCGGAATATACAATGCTGCACCTGGACGTCAAGCTATTCAGTAGTGCGGACGCCAAATCCATCTGACAGCGGCTAATACCGTGATCTGACACATGTTTGTTGAACAGGCAAGGGCCGACCTGGTGCTTACAGTGGACCTGGTGGACATTTAGGACACTCCCCTTCAGAAACATCGGTTTATGTAAGCTGATCGACGACAAGTTGCAAGAGCTTGCTATAGCGGCTGCCTTCCGCAGCATCTATGCCTCGGTGCAAAGCAACTTCACCCGGTCAGCATCCTTCATCCGAAGGATTACCTCCATGTTCACCTCGTTCACGCAGCTTATCACTCGGGCTCTGGCTGCTTCTTCGCTTTCGCCGGGGTTCTTCTTCACAGACAAGCGATGAGACTTAAACAGGCATGCCAAGATAGCCACGACCTCAACCTGGACAAATTTTTTGCCAGGGCAGCTCTGAGGGCCGTCGGACCAGGGGAAATATGTGTTCGGCGCGGGTTCCCACAGCTCTTCCCTCCCGGCTGATTTCCCCCCCGAGAACGGACTGTCGCTCTTGCCTGTGGCGACATGGGGCGAGGAGCATATCCAGCGCGATGGCCTCCAGCTATGCGGCTCATCCCAGTATTGAGGATGAGTGTGTATGGCGATTATATGGGGAAAAGCGTAAGCACCGGAAGGGATGGCAAGTGTCCTGTGGCCGATATCAAGGGTTTGAGGTTTGGTGCCTGTCCACTTTGGCAGCCCAACAATAGAAGGATACAGACGTAAAGTCTCGAGCAGAACAGCTCGGCAGCGCTTGAGTTGCGGGAAGTGCAAGCGGTAGTCCCACTCCTCAATCGATTTACCCGCAGATGCCGCGAGGGCAGCGATCTCCTCGGCTAGCCAAACCTGTACTTCAGGATGGACTGCTAAAAGGTGCAAGGTGAAGACCAGAGTGCTTGCTGAGGTATCATAGCCAGCGAAGTTGATGATGAACAGATTTCCCAATATCTCGTCGACAGAAAGACCTTTTTTTCTTTGCCCACCTCGGACTACTTTGACGTCGGGGGCGTTGTCGGCCTCCTTGTCATGAACGTCCAATGCACGAACAAATGCAGTCATCATACCGCCAGAACCGGGCCGATTTTCTTGCAGAGCCTTAATCTCGCTGTCAAGCATTTCCAACATATGCCGTCTAAAAGATCTTGCAGCATTGCCGATTCTGACAAAACTTTCTGGCAAGGGAGCTTGCAGAAAGCGGTAAGGGATAAGCATCATAAGTATAGCTCCAGTCATGATGGCCTGAAGCGTATCGCGATAGGTTCCCACCTCATCTTGCGCTTCCGCTGACCCGTGGAACTCATACGGCTGATTGAAGGTTGTTGCAGCAAGAACATTGAGTGTCAACGTCCGCATATCCTTTTGCACACTTGGAATCCCGGCGGATTTCCCGGTCCAGTACAGCACCATTGATTTCGTCTGATGCAAGCTCTCGCCCCAGACAGACTTCATGATGCTTTCGTTGAATGGTGCTGCAAGAATTTTGCGGTGACGCGGCCAGTCATCCCATCCCGCGGTTGATATACATGGCCCATACACTTCCAACAATTCTAAGCCAGGACCAGTCAGAGCCTTATCAAGCGCATGGTGGGGCCATCGCCAACTTACTATACTCCTTGACAGGGCGGATGAATTCGGACGGCCTCGCAAAGATCTCCTTGATAGCCTCAGGGTCTGTAAATCTGAGGTAGATTGTAACCGGAGTAACAAGCGCCCAGACAGGACCCAGGCGGACTGCCGGATCCGACTTCTCGCGGAACTGCCAATCACGACGAGAGAAGCGCACGAAGTCGGGGTATGCAGACCATTGGAAAGGGAGGCGGTCGACGACAGCCCATACGTGACGTTGAAGGACCAACCAGAACACGTTCGTCACGTCGACCGGCAGTCGAACAAAGGGTACCTTGAGAGCGCGGGCCTTGCGCGCGTTGACCTCCATGCACCACAGACTCCAGAAGACGTAGGCCAGTGCAGAGCCAAGCACGAGCTTGACAAACATGGTCTACTCTGGCTCGGAATTGTCACCGAGATTATAAGGCTGGTGGGATGAAACCAGACGAGACGAAGGTGGTGCTTCGGCTGGGACCAAATGAGATGGTAATTATATCGGTTCACTGGCCCACTTGGAGCAGTTCGGTGGCTGTTGGTTCCAGCGGATATTGCATTTGGGCGACCCATGTCCCAACAGCGCATGTTGGCTCTGAGAGTCGCGATCCATCTCTGGACTAAAACTGTCTGTGAATCTGCTCCTCGACGGCAACTATCCGATGTCCCGTCTGCAATGGTACGTACATGCACAGACATGTGAAGGAGACATGACGTCCAAGGGTAGCATCGTTGAATCTACAGCTTTCCCCCTTGCGATTGGAGCTCATAGGGTTCGCCAGGCATGTTCATCTGTTGCCGTCAACAGACAGACGTGCCGAGGTCAGGACGCTGAGGTGTAAGGCTATACGTCGGTGAGCCAGGCATATGGTTGCTTGGTCGAGAGCAGACGTCCAAATTTCAACGTTTGTTTCAATGGCAGCTTCCGAGGTCTGGTAGGGATGCCCAAGTAGCACTTTGAGTGGCACTCGAGGCGGCTGACCCCGCGTTTGACGTTTCTCAAGCTTCTCTGGCCCAACGGTCCCAAGGTTTCGACTCAGCCTAGCGCCCTCGGGGGGCCAGGGTTTCCTCCTGGCTGCCTGGGAACCCTTTTCCCGGCTCGGGCAGCCAGCCAGTTGGATGTTGGGCGCTGGCAAGCTGGTAGGCTGGCAAGACGCAGAGTTGCAGGCCCAGGCGCGGGTTGCGGGTGCGCGGGTGGAGCGGGCGTGGAGCAAGCAGCCCCTGAGATCAGGGATGCCTGCTGGGGCCCCCGATTGTCTCTGCTTCTGCGACTGCTGTCAGTTGAGGCGAGGACTGGCATTGATGATCTTCCCGGAGGACGTGTCAAAGGTCTGTCTGTCTGTCTCGAGACGTCGACGACGGTTCATGCAACACCCTGCCCTCACCCTACCCAGGAACCTACCAAGGAACCCCCGTGGCTGACAGCTCCAAAGCTCAAGCTCTCCTCCGCCCTCACCACCATTGGGACAAGAGACAACAGGTACTTTGCCCCCTAGAATATGTCAAGTTTGTTCTCCGGACTGTGAGTAATGTCCTTGACCGCCTGGCCCCCCCATCCTCTCCGCCCTGCCTTGTCACCGTATCTATGCATGCACGCATCTATGTACACACACAGATTCATGTAAATGTGTATCTATGGAAGATGCAGATTGCAGGTTGCAGACGCAAACGCAGACGGCAGACGCAGCTGTGCCGGGTCAAGCCCAAGCACTAAGCCTGGCTGCCGCCAGCCGTCGCATCACTGTCCACTGCCGCGACCTGTCACGAGCATGAGTGCTATACATACCCTAGATACGCCCTATGCCCTATGCCCTTCCCTGCCCTTCCCTGACTTGTCTTGGCGCCTGTTGCACTCCTCCATAGGCCCAGCTTGCCTCTTGCGTGTCCACCAGACTCATGCCCATCGTGTCTTGTCCGCTGGACAAGGCGACTAGAAGAACCCAGTCTCATCCCCGTCCACTAACCCCTGACACTCACTCATACACTTGTGTCACCACTTGAATACCCGTCACTGATATCCCTCACAGACGGTCACGAAGCAAGTCACGAGGAGCATCCAAGAACTCTGGCCGTCCTGGGACACCAAAGGACTCTATTCCCCCAGTCCCATCCCCAACACTCGAGCAGCAGCAGAGAGGACGCACCCTAGAAAGCGTCCTGCCGCCGCTGCCTCAGTCAGACTCCCTCGCCAAGTCTGTCGGCGTCACGATGGCCTCAAGCGCCAACGGGGATGACGTCCTCAAATCTTACCACCTGCCTCACCCTCTCCCGGCATGGGTCAACCCGGCCTATGCCAAGCACATCGTCAAGGGCAACTTTATGACCCTCAGTGCCCGGCCCAAGACGGTCGAGCCGGGCGAATGGATTGCCCACCAATGTGTTGAGCACTACCGCAACCTGTGGCACTTTGTACGTGTGATTTACGAGAAGGAGGAGAACGGCACCAACATCTGCAACCCCACCACGTGCCCCAAGATGACGGCCGGCCCGTAAGTCCACGCCAATTAGACTCATGGAAGCCAGCTAGCCAGCAAGCAACTCTTGGGTCCTTTGAAAGCCCGTCGGCTAATCCCTTACCAGGAACCACTCATATACATGGCTAAACAGCCGATATGAGCCCATCGAGCTGCCTGCCTTCGAGTATATGACCCTCATGCAGCGGTGGATATCGGGCAAGATCGACAACACACAAGTGTTCCCCACGGACCCGGCCGGCGTGTCGTACGCGCTGAACCCGGCCCTCGGCTCGGGCCAGTCGCTGTCGAGCATCGCCAACCCGGCCGACGGCGACTATGTGGGCCGGCGCAGCGGATTCCCCCAGGACTTCATGTCCATCTGCCAGACCATCTTCCTGCAGATGTTCCGCGTCTACGCCCACCTGTACCACGCCCACTTCATCGAGCCCTTCTACCACCTCAACCTGGAGAAGCAGCTCAACAGCTGCTTCAGCCACTTCCTGCTGACCGCCACCAACCTCGACCTGCTGCGGCCCCACGAGCTCGAGCCCATGCAGCCCCTCATCGACCTCTGGGCCGCCAACGGCACCTTCCCGCCCGAGTCCAAGGCCTACCAGATGGCGAACCTGGCCGCCGGCCAGACCCTGCTGGCCAAGGCCGGTATTCAGCCATAGGCGCTGGGTGACCTGACGGTTATTGGGCAAGTCTCATTTCGTCGAGCGAGATACGGGGGTCCGGCTTGGTGGGAGAGGCAGGGACACTACACGATAATGTAGGTCCCCCGTGACGGGAATCAGAGGACCATCTTTGCATAAGACTGTAGTAAGCAGAAAAAGCAGAAATTGCATGGCATTGCAAGCCTTGTTAGAATTTTCTTGATTCTACTCTTTGGGAATAGGCGCACAATAACAGCACTCGCATATCTTACCACTGACTTACCTTGCTGGCCGAGACATCTTGGAGTCAGCAGCCGTTTCTTCACAGGAGATGCTATGCCTTGCGGCTGTCTTGGGTGCTTACGTGCAACCTCTCGTGACCTAGTCCGTGCCCAGACACCCGTCATCAGAGTGTGCTTTCCAGTCGTGTTGAAAGTCCACCTACACTCACTCCCCTGAGTCCTCGCCCAAAGCCTAGTCTTCCTAGAAGCACAGCATGGCCATACCGGTCTGGAAGTCAAATCATAAAACATCGACTATCAAGGTGACTAGTATGCGCCGGCAGTATAAACGAACATCGCGAAGAACAGGCTATCTTATTCCCTCTAACCGTACATATCTTGTGGACACAAATAGCCCCAAGAAAGCGAATGCCCTTCCTAGCTATTAGTAATCCCTACCTACTCACCTACTTCCTCATGACTTCAATGCTGCACCAAACACGACGCAACATGGTCGCTCCGTGCCTGCCCAAAATCACGTGTGGGCTCAAACCCAACCCAGCGGCCCAGGTACCGTAGGCAAGTACGTGCCGGGCCACGAACTTCATTAGCCTAGAGACGATGCAGTCGGGTCTCGCTATAGCTGACTATACCGTTGTCGAATAGGTATGTGCGCCCGTGGTCCACGGCCTAGGACATGATTATCGCAACAGAAGTGCCGGCTCCAGCAGACCATCCGTGGATTTCTGTCAATTCCTCTGGCTCGATGCCTCCCGACTAGGGCCACGCGACACATAGCCCAAACATTGCTAAGCCATTTTGTAGTCGAAATGAATTTCAGGGCGCACCATGGCACGCATTGCCAGCTACTTGCTCGCGGCGACAAAGGCTAGACGGGACCTTGAGGGAAGACTAGGGGACCTGCCGAACCTCACCATCAGTTGCAATATTTCTTTCTGAGCAATTCATGGTCTTTCTGAGCAATTCTTACTAGCCAAGTCTGGTCTCCATGGTTATCATAAAGCTGGGTTGCTTTTTTCATATCCAGACACACAATACAGACACACTCACCTGAACAACAATACTGGAGCTCTCCTCAGCTCCCATCCCTCATCTTGCAAATCACTGTGATAAGAGGCAACTTTACATTACATTACCACTGACATCCCTATCTGATTCCCTTTTTACTGTTCCGACATCGGAAATGTCGTCGTACCAAGAACAGTGGTCGGAAGGTGCGCGCCAGCGGGCGCAGCGCAAAAACGAGATCCATGCAGAGCTGAGGCAAATGAGAGAGGAGGCCATCTCGGCGAATGTTGCCAGAAACTTTAGGCATGCAGCGAGCCACGTTGTCGACCCCTCTACCGAGCAAGAGGTGAACCAGAGATGGCTTGAGGCTAGCGAGCGGAAGGCAGCGGCCCAGCGTGAACGACACTGGGACCAGCTCCAGAGCGAGCTGAGGGAGATCCACAAGACAGACCGACTTGAGGCCTTCAATCTCATTCAGCGCCTCAATGGGGCCGGCCGTCGGGGAGAGGACCAGGCCGACCTTGGCCGTCAGCTGCAAAGCTCCCGATCTGAGGCCGTCGACTCAGACGATGAGGAAGGCCCGATGGCAACAGCTTCCCAACCTAACGGCAGCCTCCAGCCCATTACTTCCGTTTCTCTACCGGGTGTAACTGTCGGAGCTATGGTCTACCCGGAAGAGGTTGGCGGATCAGACGCAGGTGACGAACGCGACCTGGGCGAACCAGATGAGTCGGACCAGCTCGATAGCTTAAACGAGCACGACAGATTATACCCATCAGAAGCTTCAGACGGGCCTCTGCCGGAAATAAGATGGGTATCGCAGAAGTATCTGCATGAACAGGGCCTCATGGGCAGAGGAATATACGACCGTGTCTACCGCAGCAGCGTAACTGACGCGCTATACTTTCTAAACCACATGGGTGAGAAGATCTGGTTGACAGACGCAAAGGGAGACTGCGTGCTTGCCCAAGGTCAGGACTTGTAAGCGGCTCGGCCAATCGATCAACTCGAGCACGCTTGAAATTGTATCAGGTTCCGCAGAAGGTCCTTGGGAAAAGCTGTCCCATGAGGCTTCACGTTCCGGGAAACTGAATTGGAAGGAGTTACCGATTGGACGGAAGGCCGGGCGCCTCACGACTAGCAACCAAGGGACTAGCTCTCCACAATCGGGTGGCTGCCGCCGGGTGGCGTCTCTTCGGAGGCCGCAAGAATGAAGCTGTCGAAGCGGTGACGATGTGGTCGGGGATACCGGTCAACAGACTAGCTGCTCTAACGAGGGTCCTAACGAGGTGCGGACAAGCCCCCACGTGCCTGACTCTGGCTGTGCGCAAAGTCTCGCCATAATAAGCTTCCCGCTCCGATCAGTGGCTTTTATCCAAAACAGGGGTAGGCCAAGAAAGCAGTGGAACTATATCAGAACAGACTCTTCGGACTGACAGGAACCACTGGGCTGTGCGTTTCGATTGGACCTGGCTCCCGCACGGCTCGAGAAGTCGAGATTGCAAGAGAAAAGACTAAAAATCTTCCTCAGAACGTCGGCTCTGTGAAGTGTGTTCCGCCATTCGGCCTGTCACATACGGAGGATGTCTTGACAAGGACGTGGGGTGGACAAGAGACGTCTTTTTATGGATTCGAAACACACTGCCCTCGTGCTCGTGGTCACGATATGATCATCATTATTGGGAAGGGTTATTATTGGCTATGGACTCAAATGAATCGTCGACCACTTGGTCGATGGAAGTATGCGAAAGGCGGGCCAAACAGCACATAGTGTAGCAGTAAGGAATATAATACCCGAAGGCTGGGTTTATGAAATGCCTGGGCCGTAAAGAAAAGTTATTGTACTGTACTCTGTGTGTGTGTGTGTGTGCGTGTGGCAGTAGCAATGCAGGTAGGTAGCTGGATGCCCGACAGAACGAGACCAGAAGTGTGGCTGTAGCAGTTCGGGCTGTCCCCGTGGGGACGGGGTGCCCTGCAAGTCATGCCGTGCTGTGCTGCGCTGTGGAATGACATGGTTGGGGGTTTGTTTTGACTTGGACATTGAGGAAGTGATGAGCACTAGCCGGGAGGAGAAGAGATAGGGATGGTTGGACATTGGGCGATGCAGCAGGTTGGCAGCTCGGTGCTTCCACGGAGAGGCAGCAGCGATGGCAGCTGGGTCGTGACGCAGCTGTGCGGCCTGACCGTCTGGTTGTCTCGGTGTTCTTGTGCTGAGTACTTAGTACTGAGCGCAGAGGGTAGGTAAGCAGAGCAGTCTACTGTTGTCGTTTGCCGAGATGATGGATGGGTCGATTCGCTGTGGTGGTGACGGCGTGGCCCATTGGGATTGGCCTTGGATCCATTCTTGCCATGCCCGGGGGTTGATCGATGAGCACTTTGAAAAACAAGACCTCGGACAAAGCCGAGGAAGATTCCTCAGAAGGCGGATAAGGTGCTGTGTTGTGCTGTGCTGTGCTGTGCTGTGTAGTAAGAGCATGCATCTACTGCATGTGTATCTGAGTGGAGGTGGAAGCTTCAGTGGTGTGGCATGGAAGCTGGTGGTATACAGTACTTGGCGCAGCATCGAAACGTCACATTGCGGGTTGGTCGCGATATGCTGGCCGCGCCGGAGACGTCGCGGTGAGAGACAAAACGGGAAGTGACCGTCTGCTAGACACCAGCTGTGCTGCAGGGAGTCCGTCAAACTCAGAATCTGTTCAGGTGGGCAGGTGGTGTGGGGTGGGAGGACTGGAGGAAGGAGGCATCCGGCTGTGAGTGGCCACTAGCTGGTGCAATCAGCCAATCAGCCAATCCCGACCCCTTTCCTGCCTCTTCTGCGTCTGCTGCGTCTCCAGCCTCTGAGGCCTTCCCTGCCAGCCTGCCAGAGCCACCCAAGCAGACCCAAGGGGATCCCCTCCTCGTCGCCGCTAACTCTCACCAGTTGCAGTCCTGTAGCGTAGCAGTCCAAGCGGTGCTGTGGCACAGACCAAGGTTACCTCACACACCAGCAGAACCAGACACACGCCTCTGCGTGCTCGGTGCTCTGCGTGTGCTTTGCGTGTGCGTGCCGCACCGCTCCTCCCTCTTCCAAGGTTTTTTTTGGGCTGGTTCCCAGGCTCCCTACCAAGATCATCGTCGATCCGGGAACATAATAATCGTGTGGTACCTCTCTCAAACAAACGCCTCAAATCCACACAGACTCCCCCCAGCTCCGCTCTTCCTCTCGCTTGTGCCATCCACCTACACGACAGCCACCCAAAATAACCCCCGCCTGGCAGCAAGGCAAGCATTCATTCGCCCGCTGCGAGGCTGAATCCACCACGGGGGCAAGCGTCAGAGACGGACGTGCGTCGTGCGTGCATTGCTCTCGCTGGCACTGGGCTACCTGGTACACGACCAACGACCATCTGGACCTGGACCACCTTGGGCCACCTGGACTCCCTATCGCTGATCCCAGCTGTCCGGCTCTCCGACTGTTAGCCCACCGCCCACCTTCCACCGCCTGTGAAGCCAATCCTATCCAGTCCAATTGACCGACCAACCGACCCAATCTCACCTCGTCCCATCTCTCCCTCTTGATTCGGTTCAGTTCACCTTCGCCTCAAATCCTGCTTTTGCCCTCTTGCAACTTCAATCCGTCATCGACCCTCTCGACCATGAGGGGCCGAACACACCGAATCACATCTGCTGCATCTTCCACCGTCACCCAGTGACAATCTTACCAGCTTTTGCAGCATTCCCACCGCTGCTACGCCCCGACCGAGACGGCGACGACGAGAAGCAGTCCGGTCCCGCCAGCCACCGTCGACTCGGGTTATGAGGGCCTAAGCCCCATTGGCAGTCGGTACCGCTGACGGCGTCGTCTTGTCGTCTTGTCGTCTTCGTCGTCCTTCAGCCTCATCGTCTCCCCCGGTCTGGACCCTGTGAATTGACTACGACCTCATCTCACCCCGTCCCGTCTCTCGGCCTCCAGCTGCGCCACCCCCGGCCAATTAGCCTGAGTTGCTAGAGACATTGATTCACCTCCCTCTTGGCGCCCTCAGCACTCAGCTGGGTATCGAGAGATCGACATCAATCCTCAGCTTCATCCTCTCTTTCCTGACATGTCGCCATCACCAATCACCCGTGACCATGTCATCATGGCTCGCGATGCGTCGCCTGGCACCATCGCCGGTGCTACTGTCGGCGCTTTTGCAGCCGTCATCCTCATACTCGTGTGTAGTTTGCCGTTTATATTAAAATCGAGGAGAAAACGACGACTACGAAGACGCCAACAGCAAGATGCTCTGCGCCCCGGGATGGGCGCCGCCCCTATGCGTTCTCGGCCAGTCTCCCAGACTTTTTCCCAATATCCCGCAAACCGCCTCTCCCAAGGCCGAATAGCCTCCACTGCTGGCACCTTGTCCGATCGCGACTCGCAAATCGGCAAAGAATACGGCCCGGACGGCATCGTATACCACCATGCGCCTCCTCCACCGCCTACCGTTGCACGCCACTCGCTACCCTCGTGCTCACCCGCTCCCAGTGTCCCTTCTCTGGCTGACGCCGTTGCGGCAGCCAGCCGAAACGCCTCCCCGGCCGTTGCTCAGGGCCCATTTACTCCCCCACCGGAGGGACAGCCAGATCGAAAGGGGACTTTCGGAACTTTGACTACGGAGCCGGAATCTCTGTCACGATCGGCTACGGGTAGTTTACACGGGTCGCAGTCGCTAAAGGGAGGCGCCTTCCGCAAATTCAGCAACAAAATCTTCAAACGGGGAAGCACGAGATCAAGCGGAAGCGGGAGCGAGTCTCGTGGCACGGGAACTAGGGTCTCGGACATGGAAATCGACGATGACCGCGTTGAAAACGCTCCCGCTGTACCGTATTTACGTGACGACAAACCTCCGGGAGGAGGAGCAGCCGACGAATACTACACCAGCGCAGCAGCAGACTATTACTCGGGAGCTCCTCTGTCGCCACCAGAGGAGCCGAAATTGCCAGCGCCTGGCCCCGGCTCAGAATTCATCCATCTGATTGGGATGCCTGGAGCCTCTATAGTGGAATCGGTCATGCCACACGCTGGCAAACAACACCTCGGAAGTGCATTCAATCCCGTTGGCGCACCGCCGAGTCCAGCATCGCCTCAGGTCAAGCAGGAAGAGAGGAGCAGCGAAGAGAGTGAACAGACAAGGTCACTTGAGGCCAAAAGTGACACCCTGTCTCCGCCACCCACCAGAGGCCTCCCTCCTTTTGAATCCAGCCCAAAGCGGTTCGAGCCTCCACCCAGCCCGTACCGACCTGCTCCTGGCACGGTCAACCCGATGGAGATGATGAAACCAACAACTGCCGCTGAACAGGCTGCCTGGGTAGATACGGAAATCTGGAAACTTGAAAATTCGCCTCCACCTCAACTTGATAACTCCCCTCCCCCATCTGAGCCGTCTCCTCCTTCACAAACCGATTACTACTCGCCGGCTCAATCACCACCTCCCCAGCCAACCCAGGACGAACCTTCGACACAACCTGACCGCCCACATTTTCAAGCAGTCGTTCGGCACCCAACCCAGATGGACGTGACCACCAACGGGCAAGCCATGCCTCAAAACGAAGAGCAAGTTGTGATAGATATCTCCGACTCCTCGTCGCCTGGTTTCGATCAATATGCATACGGCCCATCTCCATCAAATCATACGTCTCCTGAGACTCGATTCACGGGGTCAAACTATACCGCTTCTCCCTCACCGCGCTCATCAATGTCCAACCGCCCCTCAAGTTCTTACGAACCGACCACAGGTAAGATGCCGAGTTTATCCAAGAATGCCGCTACAGCGCGCTAACAGTTGTAAAGAATACCTGGAGACGACCATGAGCGGCCAATCACAGGGTTCTGTATCGGAAGATCGGACTTCGTCGTCCCCCAAACCCACGTCATTTGCATGCGAGATCTGTGGAAGCAAATTCGACCAGGTGCACAAGTTGAAGTACGTTCTGTTTGCCTGCCCGTGCTCCTCTGAGCTAATTCTATTCTGTATGCTTACATTGACCTACAGTCATCACAAACGTTACCACGAACGACCGCATCAATGCCCGCAGTGCGACAAGCGCTTCGGCACAAAAACACATCTCGACCGGCACATCAACGACAAGCACAACAAGACGCGAAAATATCACTGCACTGTGACGGGGTGCGCTTACTCGAAACAAGGAGGCGGCAAATCATTCCCGAGGAAGGATAACTGGCGAAGACACATGCAGAACAAACATCAACAGGCCAACCCTCCCGAGCCGCTGGAAGAGGACGTTCTTATGGCAGGATAGGGGACCAATTTCCTGCCACACCATACCAGATCAGAAATTATCGATTAGCCGCGATCATGTGATCACCCTATCATACGTCCTGGCTCCAACAGAGCGGTGCGTTTGAGAAATCCGGAAGCCTTTGACAGCGAGATACTGTTATTTAAGAGGCCGCTGGCAGTTGCTAGCCACGTCAATAGAGGCTGGTCCGGTGAGGACCACCCTGTGGTTGTAATTCCAGTAAGGAGGGGTAGAGAGCAAGCATCAAAATACGACAGAAAGTGGCATCTGCGAGCGACGCAACGTCGTTTGTCAGTCAGCGTCCTTCAAGACGCCCCTGCGGTCATATTTCAGCGTGCCAATAAGCAGGAGTCGACGTTCTCAGGATTGATGCGGCTGTGGCTGGGTGAGACCTCGCCAAAAGGCAATTAGCCTCTAGCTCAACCAATTCATCTTCGAAGCTCGGCTGTTTCACTCTCGTTCCGGCGTTAGCAGTGCAACGTATGGGGAGAACAACAATTAGAACTCTGAAGTAGCGAAACTTTGCACGAGCAGTGGGAACTCAGGGTGGTGAGAGAGGATAAGAAACTGCGCTCGGCGCCATGCGTGTCTCGAAACACAATACAGAACCGTGGAAAGCAAAGCGTGCGATTGAGGCATTGGGCAGATGGAAACAGCGCATGTGCCGTGCCTTGCTAGGCTTACAAAGGAAAACAAAAAGGAAATGAAAAGCATAATAACCATGGTGCCATGTGGCACGCGAAAGGTGATCCAATATCGCCGAGTGAAATTGTGCCTTCATGTCTGCTCAAAATACCTGTGCAAATGGTACATCGTGCATGTGGGAGTCGAGCAAGTTGGTAAGAATCCCATAGTGCAGGGCAACAACTTGTATGTTCCGCTCAGGGGAAAATACGAGCAGAAGAACATGTATTCCACACGCGCATATACCAGCCCAAAATGTGACTTCTAGAAATTCGGTATTGCCTTGCAGAGATCTAATCGTTTTATTCAACCAAGTCCTCTATTGTGCTATGCGTACATGCGAGCTCCCCTCTCAGGTCTCGCTCGTCATGGCCCTCGTCTTCAGGCGGTTTCTATATGCGCCTCCCACACTGCTGGTCTTGATCCACCCTGAGACGCCTTTCCTCCATCCAATTGCCTCTATTTCTCGTGCAATGAAATGAACTTAGGCAGACAGCGTGCCCCTGACACCACCCTTCGCACCGACCTCCCTTGTCTGAATGGTGACGCTCAGGTCCGCCAGGACATTTATCGTGACCTCGACCTTGGCACCCTTCTTGACGCCGCGGATAGCAGCCTCGGCGAGCGTGGACCCGATCTTCCACACCTTCTCGCGCTTCTCGTCGTCCTCGTCCTCCTCATCGTCGTCGAAGTCGCTGTCGTCCTCGTCTGCATCCTTCTTCTCCTCGCCATTCTCCTTCGCCTTGGGCTCCGGCTTGGTAACGTGGATGTGCGTGTTGCCCTCGGCGATCTTGACGAGCACATCGCCGCCGTCCTTGGGCGCGCTGACGTGCACGGTCCTCCGCGCCGGGACGGCCGTCTCGGGTGCGATGACGGGCGTGAAAACCTCCTCGGACCCGTCCTCCGACAGGGCGACGACACCGATGGCGTTCGTGACGTGCGCGACCGTCGTCACGGCGGCGTGGGTGCTCTGCTGCACGTCCTCGGTCTCGAACTCCTGGATCAGAGATGCCTGCAGCGCGGCGCCGCGGGCCTGCAGCTCGGAGGGGTTGATGGCTGTGGGGGTGGTGGAGGGGGCGAGCACAGTCGTCGATTCCGGGAAGATGCTGCTCAGGTTTGCGGCAATACGGGGCGTGTGTGCGGTACCACCGGACAGGATAATCTCGTCGACATCCAGGACATCCAGGCCGGCCTTCTTGACGGCGCCCTCGACAAGGCGATTGAAGCCCTCGAAGACAGATCGGCCGACCATCTCGTAGCGCAACCTGTTGATGGTAGAGGCGAAGTCGACACCGTCCACCAGCGACTCGACGCTGAAGCTCGCGTTGGTTCCCAAGCTCAGTGCCTTCTTGGTGGCCTCGGCCTCGTACTTCAGCTTGGCCAGCGATCGGGCGTTCTCCCGCGGGTCGGTCTTGTGCTTCTTGATGAACTCCTTTGCGAAGTGGTCCATCAGAACCTTGTCCAGGGCGAATCCGGCGAACTCGTAGTCGTGGGCGGTAGCCAGGGTCGTGTACATGCCACCGCGGCTCGCGACAACCGTCACGTCGGAGCGAGTGCCGCCCAGGTCTGCCACCACAACGATCTTGTCCGTGACCTCAGGGGCATCGGGGCGCGCATCGTAAGCGAGGACCGATGCGACGGGCTCGGAGATGAGCTGCAGGATCTCGAGGTCGGCATCGTTGGCGGCCTTGACAAAGGCGGCCTTCTGAGCATCGGAGAAGTTGGTAGGCACAGTGACGACAGCGGAGGTCACCTTCTTGCCGAGGTAGTCGGAGGCGGAGCCTACGAGGCGACGCAGGTAGCGGGTTGTGACCTCGGAAACGGAGACTGTGGACGCTTCATCGCCCTCCTTGTCCTTAATGGTGAAAGCGATGGTGCTGTTGGATTCTTGAGGGTGGGCAGAAGCGTGGTTGTGGGTTGGGTCAATGGACTTGAAGTCTTTGCCTAGGAAGTCCTTGAAGTATGCAACAGTGTTGTTTGGGTTCCTGACCAGAAAGTTCTTTGCTTGACCGCCGTAGTACTCTTCGCCGTCGACGTAAGATAATATCGTGGGAATTTGTCGGTCTGTTCAAGTACTGTCAGAATAACAATATGGCTCCGTCTTGCCTTGTCACACTCACCTCCATCCTCATTTGCAATGACCTCTGCCTTGTCGTCGATCGTGTATGCGATAGAGCTGTTGGAGTTGCCAAAGGTGATACCGATAGCAACACGGTCGCCCGGCTGAGGGCTAGGCCCTGTGACTCCGTTCTCACTCATCTGGACGACGGTATAATTTGTGCTTGGGAGTGGAATTGCAGCAAAATCGATGTCGAGATTGGAGCACAAAAGAATCGCAAGGCTGAATGGTCGAGATAGTAGTCGGTGGTGGGGTTGAACTCTTCAGCTGCGAATCTGACCGAATTTTTTTGGCTGCTAGGAAATTCTACCGAGTCCCTTGCCAATGTCTGGGGGCCCCTGCCAGCTGGGCGTTCTCGCTGGTCTGGGCACCTCCATCAGAAGTACGTACCCTTAACTGATAACGATAAGAGTCACTCTCGCGGCAGGCACTTGAATTTATGAGGAACATCGAGCGCATCATCGCGAACGTCAACCTTCTTGTCATTGGACATTGAACTCGCAACATCAGGCGCCGCGAGGATGACTTCAACAGAGATACCTGTTGTCCTCCCAGGGGATACAATAGACCCCTCAAATATTCCTTCACACCCAAAGAAAGCACTCCAACTGGGCCCTGGACTGCGGCACATCCCACCAAGCACCATTCTGCCCACTGTCGCGGGGCAGCTTGTCTCAGACCGGAGGAAGAACTCATTGTGGGTCGAATACAATGGGGGAAGAGTAAGGATACCATCCACATGATTGGATTTATGGCAGCTGACAGTCGGTCTTCTGTAGTATGTACCCTCACAAGGTGACCTCGTAATCGGACAAGTCCACCACGGCGCCGCCGACTTCTACTACGTCCAACTCACTCCTCACACCTCTAACGCCCTTCTACCCGTCCTTGCGTTTGAGATGGCCACGAAAAAGACGAGACCGCAACTTGCAAACGGCCAACTGGTCTACGCACGGGTATCACTGGCGAACAAGCACATGGATGCCGAGTTGGAGTGTGTCAACCCCGCCACCGGCAAGGCCGACGGACTCGGCCCCCTGACCGGTGGCATGCTTTTCACTGTGTCACTGGGCTTTGCTAGAAGGCTATTGATGCCCAAGAGCACGACTGATGGAGGCGTTGTAGTGCTCGAAGAGCTCGGCACCATGGGACTTGGCTTTGAGATCGCGGTAGGCAGGAACGGAAAAGTATGGGTGAACAGCGAGGCTGTGAGATCCATCTTGGTGGTTGGCAGAGCACTCAAGGAGACAGATGAGGGTCATTTGGACGTGGAGGCCCAGAGAAAATTGGTGAAGAGGCTGGTCAGAGAGACTGTCTAGGTGAGAGCTGGGGACAGTACTGTGGTGCGCTTGAGTTCCGTCAAATGCAGTTTTGGAAGCATCAAGGCGCCTCAATAAATACACAGGAACGACGAAGGAGCTTCGGGGGCTGTGACTATTCATTGTCCTGCAAGCAATGTAATGGACTATTGCGCAGGGCCATCTACCACGCGACTTGACTCGCCTGCCCTGAGAAACAGAAAGGCAGAGATGAGCAGATAGAGCAGATGAGACAAAGATACCCGAACCATGTTGATAATGGCAGAGAAGCAAGAAGCTTACGCCTGAGGCAATGCAAAAAAAATAAAAATCCAACCATTGAGAGGCGACATTTCATCATTACCAACCCATCCAGGGTTTACCAAAGAGACGCCAAGTCACTCCTAATCACCGCTAATTCCCCTTTGCAAGGACACAACAAGGTACCATCTGGCAACACCTGACACAGCGCCAGGCCAGCTGCGTTGACCCAATCGCGTGGTATGAAGAAGTGTCGAGTCACAACGTCACCGCCTCCGTTGATATGTGCAGTGCAGACCCAGAGATCTTCGTCGAGAAAGATCATGCGGCCATCCGGAAGAAGGCCGACTACTTGCTCAACAATCTCGAGCAGGGCCGGCGTGATGGAGTGTGGTTTGATGATTTGCACGCCATCACCAGCAGTTTGCGCGCGTAAAATTGACAAGTCGAGTACTGATAATGTTTTCTTCCAGCTCCTTTCAGAAGTACTGTTGTTGATGACCATCAGGAGCTTGTCGTGGTCCCTGGAGGAGAAGATTTGCTGCAGCTGAGCTTGTGACTGCGCCAATGCAGATGGATCTGAATCAATTAGTATTTCGTGCTTGTGGTCGAGATTGGACCAGGCGAAGACATGTAGTCCTGAGCACGTCATGTAAATCAGGAGCTGCCCATCCACCGGGTGGCGCTCCCACACGCCATGTGTGTGTGGTGTGAGGATCTCGGTGACTATTTGACCTGTGGAAATATGCAGTATTTGTGTCTTTTCCCGAGCCGATATGAGCAGGAGCTCCCCTGTCTGGTTGAACAGGATCTGCTTCGGTGCTCCTCTCTTAGCTGCGGCCTTTTCAGAAAATACCTGGGTCTGCTTCACGGCCAATTTAGGGCTCTTGGCTTCGCGGTCCACGGTGATCTTCTTTACTGTCACACGTCCATTCCATGTCACGTAAGCGATGTGATTGTCCGTTGGACCCCAAGCGACTTGGACTACCCCCATCGCAAACGTTGACTTGGCAACAACATGTTTGAAATCGAGATCCATGTCGTAAATTTCCACCGTACCATCTTCATTGCCATAAATGATGAGCCGGAGCGACGGGTTAGCTGCGATAGTGGTGATGGCCGGCTTTCCACCAGCGTGGGCTTCTGACGCTGCGAAGGAGAAGTTTGTGCTTCTGGCATCTTCTGTATCTGACCATACGTCGTCACAGCCTGAGTAGCCCGAGCTGTCAGAATCATCTAAAGCTCTGTCGTCGATGAGCCGGACAAGACAGTTAGGCTCCCAGACATTGCAGTACAGCCCGCGTAAATCGTAGAATACTCGGCTGTCGGGACTGAAGCACAGCCCTTGAATGATATCCTCGGATGTAAGTTTGTAGATGAGAGCTAGGCCGTAAAAGTCGTAGATCTTCACAGAGCCCTTGACGTCTCCAGTCGCAAATACCAAGCCATTTGGGCTACATTTAATCTCGCTCGGCGTGGCGTTAGCATCCACGTCCACGGCCCTGACCTCGTCCACTGTATCATCAGTTGGAGACCATTTGAATATGTTTCCGTCGTAATAAATCCCAAGAACGAAGTTATTCGATGGATGCCAGGTCACTTTCATGGCACCGAAAAACGTGTTGCTCGTAGTAGTCTGCACACCTTTAAGCCTTCTCCTGATCCTGCCCACCATTTCTGGAGGATCGATGTTCCATACAGAGAGCGGAAACCCTCTGTACCCGATCGCCAGCTGGGTATTATCTGAGTTGAAAGCAACAGCCGAAGGAGCATTCAAGAATGCTCCCTCGCCTATGTTCACCTCTTCAAGGAGTGCCGGATCTGTGTCAACCCAGGCAGAAGACTTGTCGTTCAGCATCAGTCTGTGTACTTTGCGGAGATCCGTGGCGACCATCAAGGAGCTATCCTTTGGACCAAAACTCATAGCAACTGCTCGAGCGCGATGTGGATTGGGGCATTCGACAATCAGGGTGCCCGTCTCAACTTGCCAGATGTACGTGTATTTACTGCTGTAGCATGCCAGCAGCAGTCCCGAAGTACTGAGACATATTTGAAAGATAGGACAGTTCAACGAAAAATACCTCTCTCTCTGAAAGATCATGCGCCTCCATATTGTGATATTGCCGGCGGGTGAATCGTCACCGACTGCGAGGTACTGATCGGAGACTGCGACATGCATGGCTCGACTTGGACTTGTCGTTACACGTGCGAGGCAGTCATCCCAATCTGAAAGGGTTAGGCCTGAAACGGAGAATGCCTCATTTTTTGTGGCAAACTTTTGATGTATCATCGATCCTGCTGGGCATAGATGTGGGATGAGTCTGTAGACCAAAGAAGGATCTTTGACAAGGTGGCTCCCGAACTTTGCTGTTACTCTGAGAAGATCTACTGACCAGGACCCGAGATACTCCAGATCGGAGATGCGATGGAGAAGGGGAGATTGATCAGCATCAAACTTCCGCCTCTTCTGCGCAAAAGTTGTCAGAGACTTGGCAGCTTTGACAACCTCTACCAGTTTGTTCACTCCTGCCAAGTACTGAATCCAGGGCAACGTGTAAGGGCCCCTGAAAAATCGTAATATGATCTCCAAGGCTTTATCCGACTCAATAGGTATATGATCGAGATGGAAGGCCCAGGCGGTGGCCGCATATTCCAGGAAGTGCGGAGGCCTCTTCTGATTGATACGGGTCCGTAAATTTCGACTGCACAAAAGGGCAAAGCACTTTAGCAAATGACTCTCGTGGGAAGCTCTGCTTTCCAAAAGGAATGGCAATTCCTTTGACTTCCGTAAGTATTCTCTTGCGGTGTGGTGAACGAGAACGAGTTGACCATTTGAATCAATGGTGATAAACTGTCCTCCGACCTGACTTGCCGTGTTGCGTAGATCCATGATAGTTCCGAGTTCCGTAGGGTATGCTTCTTTCAATTCATCAACAGTCAGAGGCCTCTTTGCATAAGTCGCCCAGCCAAGGAGCAGTCTTGACAAAGCAATGTCTTCCTCAAATTCCAAAGTCGAGACCGCCTCGCACATCCTGAGGTAGAGCTGATCCATCCCGTCCGGTGTGGTGTCAAGGACCCGTTCAACATCTTCAGATCTGTGGCATCTCAGTACTCGTTTGATAACCAGGCTTGCCCAAAGGAAATTCCCATTCGAACGTCGAGCTATCTCCGCCACTGTAGATTCCTTAAAACTTTCGTCCGAGACCAGGTAATCCATTTCTTCAAGCGCAACTTGGCGGATGTCTGCGATATTCTGCTGTAGGGAGTGTGTTGTTACTGGAATGTTCTTGCTAGTCTTTTGGAAGGCCTGATTGATGACTGGCAGGGGCCGACTAAAGACAAGAAGGCGTATTGGTCCTTCGAATAAACCCAAGGTTGACATAGCTTCTATGAAGGCCTTACTAGACTCCGATTCGTCTAGCCCATCAACTACCCAGTAAATGTCTGATGGCAGAATGACCATGGACAACATTCTTTGGAATATTATCCTCCAGGCTGTCGGTCCATCGACCTTGTCAAGCTGCATCCCAGGCTTTGCATGCTCTGACAGCGTGCGCCGTACAGCAGGGATTTGGAAAGCCATCTGTAGCGCTAGAGAGCGAAAGCAGTGGCTGAGAGACCTCCTTGACTTGTCTCCGTATTTGAAGAAGTAATAACAGCAGGTGGCTCGTTGCTCCAGGAAGTGATCGATCACCAAGGAAGCTTGGATCGATTTCCCACTTCCCGGCGGAGCACTTACCCACAAAATGCAGGACTTATCAGCTTCCGTCCATTGCTTGAAATCTTTCTGTGTGAGGAATTCTTCGCAGGTGCCCTCTTTACGAAGCACCCGGAGCGCTGTGGCATCATCTGCCGGTGTCACCCCAACTGCTAGGTACTCCCGGATGTCTTCGATGCTATCCTCAAAAGCCTCCTCTGTTGGTCCAGGCGAGCTCGCAATTATCGACCCGACCACGCTGCGCATAGCACCTCTGACTGAGATATAATTCGGGTCTTCCACATCTGTGAACTTGCAGACGTCGTGGTGATTTGCATTCAAGGGCTGTGCTGTCTCATTTGGATATCCCAGCAAGGATGATGATTTGTCGAGGATCATCATATTCCGCGGCCCAACGGAGGTGACCAAGGTCTCGTAGAACGAGAAAATCCGCATTTTGGAAGCATGGTGACGAAAGGATTCGTTCAACTCATCGATAGTCACGCTATTCCTGGTGAGCTCGGTCAAATAATCCTTAGAGCTATGGCCAAAAATGGAGCTTGAGAGAATGCGATTGAGGGTCTCTGCCAAGTCACTCCCCCTGTGAGGTGTGGCTAAGAAAAGAACGGCTCTGATGTTTTTGATGATCCCTTGATACTCCTTGTTTAGAGATCCCTGGATAAATGCCCTCTTGAACACCAGGCCGCCCATTGAATGTGCCACGACAATGATGGGGGCGTCTCCGAGGGATTCGGTTTCCGCGTCTCCATACTTCATGCGAAATAGCAAGTCTGTCGCGAAATCACCAATCGTCTGCGAAGATGAGCCTTTTGTAGATGCGAAATGTGCGTTGTAACCGAAGGTCAAAATCCTGGCGCTCGAGAGCCCTGGCTCGTATGGTAGCCATAACTTGGGCCACAAGAATTCGGGATCACGACTTTTGCACCAGCTGCGAATACTCGTACCACCGAGTCCGTGTATGAAGAGGACGTCGACTTTTCGTGGTATGTCTGGCTCATGCAATACCGAGATTCCGAGTGGATCGTTGCGCCTGTCTTGAGACCGTTTACGCTGTATGTGCGGGGGGACGCTGAGCCCAAGCAACGGACCCGGCACGTCTGACAGGTTGCTTGCGACAGAGTCGCGGCGACAAAATCCAGGGTCCGATGGTTTGCGAGTTCGATCAGCTATAGGTGTGATAACGGGAGGCGAAGACTCCGACGAGCCTGCTGAAGGTTTGTTGTCGTCAGTGAGGCTTTGCTCTGCCTTCTGTTTGTACCGACGTCTCCACTGGAGGCGCTGTTAGTTGATGTTCAAGGGATGCAGCGGAAGACAACAGCTTACCATATTGCGAGTATCAATTCGACTCACCGGTTCTCGAGCAGCGCATTAACGAAGGATATCAATGCTTGCGAGAGACCCAGGCCACTAGTCAGGGCGTTGGCATTATCGAGAAGTCCGTGACAAGGCTGCGTAGCGAGAATCACCTCGGTGACTGACGAGACCAGTGGCTGGCTGCGGGGCAGAACGGCCGACATGTTCTCGCAATCAAATATCATAAATACATGGTTGCACAACTAAGGCCGCACCAAGCCACTATCCGTCACATGCATGCAACAGTTCGACCTGTATGGGCCGGGGCTCGGGATAAGAAGTCCAGACTCCTGCAGTTGGTGACACCCAGGATTTGTGGAGGCAAGATAGACCTCCTGGTTGGAGTCGCCTTGCGGCAAGAGTGCGGCTCAGCGCTTCATGTATTTTGGAACTGGGGGCTTGATGTTGCTGTGCCCAGCGCTAGTCTAACTATAAATTAGTCGGTATTCCCCGATCACTGTTGGTTCCATATGAGTGAATCTTCAGATCTCAGAGCCACTGCGCAACATGTCGTCCGGCCATAGCAACTTCAAGGTCGATAAGGCCGTAATACAAGGTACGTGTTCGTTGAACCATTCGCCTACTTTCTTATAGACGTGGGCATCTGACAAAGTAAATACAGCTTTTCCCAAAGGCGCCAAGCTGGTCCAAGCTGAGCAATACGGCCATTCAGCCTGGTCCTCAACTGCCCGTTTGAGTACCCAAAATGAAGATGGATCATCATTCGACTTCTTCCTCAAAGTATTTAACCAGTACATTCTTATTATATACATGGCCTTCTAACCATTGCCAGATTGTGACGGGTGCAGATGCGGAGGAAAGGGTGAGGGGAGAGTACTTGAGCATGCTGAGCATTTTCAACACGGTGCCGTCTTTTGTCCCACAGCCCCGAGGACATGGGAAGTGCTTGGAGTCAGACGGTTTCTTCTTTTTTTGCGACTACAAAGAAATTGACCATCGAGCTCCTGATCCCACTAGACTTGGAGAGCGACTTTCAGAGCTCCATCTCAAGTCCAGGGGCAAGTCTCCAAACGGCAAGTTTGGGTCCGATCATGTGCCGTATGATGGCAAACTGCCATTACTGGGCGAATGGGATGAGAGTTGGCTGTCCTTCTTCACGAAGCTCATGAGATTGTCGTACAACCACGACATCCGTGCCAATGGCCACTGGCAAGAGCTTGACGATGTGATGCAGGTTGTCTTCGACAAGCTCATCCCTCGACTTCTCGGACCCCTTGAAGGCAATATTGAGCCATGTTTGATCCATTGAGACCTCTGGGAAGAGAACATTGGCACTGATATCAACACCAATGAGCTGTACATCATTGATGCCGCGGCATACTATGCTCACAACGAGAAGGAGATTGGGATCTGGAGATGCGACCACCATCAGATGAAGTCGAAGGAATACATAAAGCAGTACCTCAAACACTTCGAACCCGATGAGCCGACCGAAGAATTTGAAGACAGGAATCTTCTGTACTCGGTGCAAACCAAATTCATGAATTGTGGCCATATGCCTGGCACGATCGTCAGGGCTCAGTTGATGGGAGATCTTAAGTATCTCATAGGGAAATACCTTGAAGGGGATGGGAAGTAAATGAACTACCGGCGCCATGGTAGAATATTCAAGACTTTAGCTGAAGTACCTGATCTGTCATTGGTTCTGCCAAATAGCAATTTTAAAATGCTACATATTACAGAAGCCGAATCTGCAGTTCGTGCCTCAACTGTTATGTCGGTCGTGCGATCCGCCCTCCACGCGCCGAAATGACGTGCCCTTCCTCATCAGCAGCATCAAAGCAGGCAGAGTGCTTAGGTACAAGCATCCCAAGATGACAAAACACCAGCCGACTCCTAAATGCCGTATCATAGCGTCCAAGGCAGCAAGACCTGCTGCTGCGATCTCACATCGAACAAAGTTATTAGCAGCCTGTGCCGCTGACGGTCGACCAGGGTGCAAGTCCACAAGCAAAGCATTGAGCGACTAAAGTCGTCAGCTCATGGATCGTTCATAGTCTGGATGTCGAGAAGACTGTACCGTAAAAAGCAGCTGGTTGGTGAAACCAATCAGAAATTGAAGGACCAGGGGCACAGCCATGATCTAGAACAATTGTGAGCTTTTCCGCCGCCTTGCACGTGTTACCTTCCCCTCGAAAACACTCACAAGTTGGAACTGGAGTGTCCACCCATATGCAATGATCAATACACTGCACACACACAGAGAAAAAGTGGCAGTCCTCAAACGAGCGTACTCGATTGGAAACCTGGACAAGTCGTCCCCTCTCGACCTATCTATGACGAAGCCATTTTCTTTGGCAGTCCGCTGATAATCATAATCCAGGATCTTACCTGGCAGTTCATCAGCAATTTGATCTGTGCGAGGACATTTTGAAATGGCCTCATACCTGTGAAAAAGGCCCCGATAGCACAAGCAACGCCAAAAGGGATATAGCAGAGGCCAGCGATGAAGCCAGATACACCATAAGTGCTGATAAAAACAGTGGACAGCGAGGCCTGCAAACAAGAATAGGTCATATAGTAAACAGCAAAACACGATACAGCTATGGCTGTCCCTGGGCTTTTGAGGATTGCTAGTGTTGAGAGAGGATTAGCAATTACAACACACTTGGAAGGCATCCATGCCCTCCCTGAAGAGCAAGGTGATTCAACCGGTGCAATTTGAGCTGAAAGCCAGGGGAGCAGTGGCCGATGTATCGTGCTAGCCTGAATGCTCCCATTGCCTACTTGCTTCCGTGAAGTTTCAGGGAGCAGCAGGATGACAATTAATAATGTGATAGGGGACGCAATTGACAAGAACCAAAATACAGATGGCCATTCCCATCTGATCAAAAGCAATCCGCTGATGACAGGTCCGACACTTGGTGGAGTATTGAGGCTTGAGCGAGTTAGAATGTGGGCCGAAGACAATTTTGAGGGACGCACAAAACAGAGACAGTGCCCGTATAGCCACCGCGCTCGGCCGGGGTAAAGAGATCTCCAACAACACCGTATGCAACTGAAAAGGTGCCTGAGAGACAGCGTCGTTTAGCAAAAGAAGATAAAATGGTCCGTCCAATCGGAACGGAAAAAAATATATCTCACCAGATATGGCGGCGCTCTGAAGCATCCTAAGTCCGAATAAGGCTCCATAGGAACGTTGTAGAGCCAATGCTACATTGGCCAAGAAATAGACACCCAGGGAAGCAATGAACACGGGACGGCGCCCAAAAAGATCGGCAACGTCACCGGTAATGGAAGGAAATATCCCTGACGCGATCAAGTAAGATGTTACCGTGAGATTGATGTTCTCAACGCTGACTTTCAGGTCTTTGGCAATGAATGGTATGGCAGGGAAGTAGATAAAGCTGCTGACTGTAGAGAACCATCCCACAGAAGCAGCAATGGTCACGATGTACTTCTTCTGTGATGGAGTGAAGAAAGAATACATGCTCAGTTCGCCGCCTTCTTGATCCGTTTGACCCGGAGAAAAATCTCTCCTCTTCTTCGAATCAACGGCGGCTGTCTCCGATGTCACCTCAGGTACGCGATTCCGGTCCAAGTCAACCTCAATCTGGAGGTGTGAGGCCATCATGACTAGACCGGTGGTATATTAAACATGAGACCAACGATCGAGCATCCACGGTCAGCGCCACGGGAGAATATGAACAGACACACACGCATTGATTGATCAGACAATCTGGAGGTGTTCTCTGACTCGACCCAGTTTCGAGCTTGAAAAGAAATGTCCCAGAGCTATAGTTCATACAACGGGACAGCAATCTGGGATCGGACGAGGTAAGATACTGTACTTTGTTTGTCTAATCGTCTCTATGGCACATGTGAATCAGAACGGGCCCAGAACCGATATTGA
The DNA here is from genome assembly GCF_026229845.1 of Diaporthe amygdali. Lineage (NCBI taxonomy): Eukaryota > Fungi > Ascomycota > Sordariomycetes > Diaporthales > Diaporthaceae > Diaporthe > Diaporthe amygdali. The sequence continues at coordinate 1,304,122 of NW_026517022.1, read as the reverse complement.
AAGTCGAAGACATCAGAGAAGCGGGGTACATTTGGTGCACTATAAACCAATGTTCATACCCCTCCATGACACCCCGGTGCATTGCATATATGCATCATCAGCCACACGGAAAAGAGAGCAGCATGCCAAAAGTTTGGGTGGACCAGGCATCATAATTTGCCTCTTTCATGGATGGGATGCCAGAAGGAGTAGAGAGATATGACAAGGGATACAAAGACCCAGTTCTATTGTACTAAGCATTACAGGAGAGAAAGGAGGTCTGAGTGGAGTATGGAAGTGCGTTGCGAAGTACACACCTCGATTCAAGTTGTTCCCCAGATAGGACGCAATAGCTGGATTATACTTATGGTAGCGACATTAGATACGCTCTAGCAATTGATGTTTGACAATTCCAGTATTTTGCACGGTGAAATTAAGTCCAAGGCGGAAAGCACTCGAGATCATATTGAGGTCATATCCAATCACTTGCTCAATGGTCAGTGATCTTCTAGTTGGACTTTGGGTTCTCGGCTCAACTCCACAAAATAGGAGATAATCGTGGAGGCTGAATGACGGAAACAAAGACTCGGATGGAATCACTCTGATCTAATGACGCTCTCCCCTGAGATTTACAGTTCTTTCTCATATCTTGCTGAAATGGTTGGCCACTACGTAAAGACACCGTGCCTTGTCCACCTGGGTATTCTGCCTTTCTTGGATAGTTATCCAACACTACCACCTGTATTTCATTTCCACAGACTTGCGTAGATGACCCGTTCGCCCTTGAAGGAATTTCTTGAGTGGAGTGTCACCCAATTATCGACAACCAAAACGTCGCCTCGCTTCCATTCAAATGCCACAGCTAGCTCGTTCATGATGTCTTGACACCTGCGCAGGATGTCCGCATCGAGAGGGCTACCGTCTCCAAACACCACCGCCTTGCGCGGATCATTCCGCGTGTCTTTCCAGCCCGTGAAAGCTGCCACAATACTGTTGAACCACGATGTCTTCCCGGTACGCGGGTCTTTTTTCGTCGCTGGAATGACAGCGGTCGTCGTCTTGAGGAGGTTGCCCTCCAGCCATTCTAACTCCATCCCCATCTCCTTCCCAGCTTTTTCGGCGTTCTCTTTGGTGCTCACCGCGAATGTGGACATCCACCCTCTACCTATCGCGCTCGAGGGGTCGTCGACCTCAGGCAAGACCCTGACATACCTGACGCCCTTCTCCTCCAGCTCTGATACGAATTGCGGGAACTCTCCCCTGATCCGCTCATACACCAGGTTGGAAAGTACAATGGGTGTCTCTCCCCCCTCTGGTGGCGCCTTCATGCAGAAGAAGAACAGGACGCCGGGGTGAGTCTTGCTTTGAGCCATCTCATGGTGGAAAGGGATGAGCTGGTCGGCGGGGGACTCGTTGGCGGTGAAGACGGAACCGGTGATGACAGTCCGCGGTGCTGCCCCGCCGATGTATGGGAATTCAGCCAGCCCAAAGGATTTGCAGACAGCATCGAAGTCTGCGGCTGTGGAGACCGGTGGACAGAAGTCACGGAGCAGAATGGCGCCATGGGTCTTGGCCAAGTCGACCAGTTGCTTCTGGTTTCGCGTGATCCAGGCAGTGACTGCGTCGGTCGTGTTGAGAGCGGTCGTAGGTGTATTGAGCTCAGATTTCCCAGGGTTGAGAACGAGTGGGAAAGAGATTGTTGTGCCGTCTATATCGAAGAGTTTCTGGGCAGGAATGTGGCTGACTTGGGCCGGACTTAGATCCGGGAGGGCGGACATTTTGTCTATCCAATTTGCGTATTAGAGAGTTATTAGAGGCAAATGCTGGATAGAGTGCCTCTCGATGACGATTACCGGCTTCGTTTCTAATGTGCTAAGTTTACATATAGGAAAATTCTAAGTTGTTCAGGTCCGTACATGTCAGTTGATTTATTGTCAAGAATCTTCACATACGGGCCATCGGCGATGGCGCAATCGGCAGCGGAACGGAGACGGGGGCCTGAACCCGGACAGCATGATTACGCCATCGGCCGACATTTTCTCCGTTTCTGCAACTGATCGAACGATTTCATATGCAGTGCAACTCTCAGAATACCATTTTGCTGCCTTCAACTTATTCTACATAAGAGTCACCGAGTTGCTGTCACCATGCTGGGTGGACTCGGAGCCCCTGAGATGCCATTGGCCAATGTCCCATGCGTTGGCGCGCAGCTGAGCCTGCGGGGAGCGGTGGGATGACCGACTATTCCCACACAGCCCGCCTGGTCACAGGGCGGATTTGCGCAAAACGCCCATTGAGCCGGGAGCCTTATGATTGAGGCAAGGCATTAAAAGTAATCCCAAGCCCCAGATCACCCGGTCTCAGAGGGGCGGCGTTGTAAGCACTTTCAACACCGCTCTGAAGGAGCCTTGTTCGGTTAGTAGCTGAAGATGGCCGACTTTCATGGCATTGCCGACATGCACCATGGGCACCGTGGGCACCGTGGCGTCCTCGAAGGAAATGACTCCGGCCGACCCAAGGCCGAGAGGGACCGGACCACTGAGAATCCACCCAAACACCCTCGGATTCGGGCCAGAAAGCCAAAACACAAAACAGGATGCGTCACTTGCATGTGAGTCCACGATCCTTGTGCATGAGACGCATGAGAGCTCTCTGGAGAAGGACTGAAGTTGAGATACCGCTGTAGAAAACGAAGAATTAAATGTGATGAGAGGAGGCCTTCTTGCACACAGTGCACCCGCTCGAAGAAGATCTGCGCCGGCTACCCTCCGTCTCCAGAACCGGTGATGCCCTCCCGAGACGTCAAGGTTGCACCCCAACCAGGGAATGCGGGTCGTGAAGGTAAGCCGCTTTTCTTGTCGGTTGTAGGGCCCGTCGTGTTACCGTGACAGATCCCATCATACGCTCGATGGTTCTGTCTAACTTATATGTCCTTCTAGACCTCCATCTATCTGCAAATGCCATGCTTCAAGCTGGGAAGAAGGCTCCGAGGCCTACAAATGTGAATATGGGGGCTTCGATACCTCCAATCCATTCAGCAGGCAAAGCGGACCCAACTATGCGTCCGCCACCAGTAAATCCACACGCTGGCCAAACCAGTGTCGGAAAGTCTAGAAACACTCTTAAATATGATATCTGGAACAAACCATCAACACCGGTGGCAATTCCAGGAAAAACATCACGCAGTTCGTTAGGAAGACTGGGCTTATGCACATCGCTTGTAGAGAGCACAGACATCCTTCTTTCGCAGTCCCTTCTCGAGCAGTGCCGGCTTGACGAAAGCCCTGGAAGCATCAGTCCGAGGTCCAGCGAAGCAAGCTGGAAATCGAGGTGGTGGTCTGATGCTGCGGACAGCAAGCAGACGTCCCTTTCGACATGCAGAACGTGGGGATCCTCCATAGGACAAGCTCAAACCGTGGAGGAATACAACTGTGAGGACCAGGATGACATGGGACAAGAGAGATCGAAGTTTCCCAAACAGCAGACTGCTACACAGAGGTGCTGGAGCCATGTCTCTGCCTTGACCTCTATGCTTGGCAAGGCCCAGGGCCCGGAGCCAGTGTGCCCCCCAAAACACGATATCTGGGCGTTGATGGCGACGGCGAGAAAGTTCCAGCCTTGCTTAGGTAGGCTTGCCCGTTGCTCAGGACAGAACAATAGAAAGGCTCAGAGCTGCCCCAACCCTCAGACTCAGAGAATCCTCGATGAAGAGGCCCTGAGCCCCTCCAGCGCTTCGAAGCCTGTCGCGATCCCAGTGTCAAAGTCGCCACTCGGTCGCGCTGCTCGTGGGGGCGAGTCAGCGGACACGTTGTATACCAATTCAGACCAGACATCGGCAATGAAAACCTCAGTGAGCAGCAGCTCATCACCGGGTCTGCTGTCACGCGAAGAGCAGAAAAGACTTCTCCTGGACCGACTCATGGAGTACTTCTTCGCGGTGCTTGTAAGGGGTCAAACAAAGGTCGGAGGCGGATCAGGATGCTCTGCAAGTCCAGGCTCGAAAGCAAGGAGAGGTGCATCGAGCTCCAAGGGAGCAAGCCCAAAGAATGGGCCATCGAGGAAGGGCAAGCGGCCCGCCAACAGCGACGAGCACGGAGGGTCCGACAACGAGGACAACGAGGCGCCGAAACCGAAGAAGGCCAAAAGTGAAGAGACCGAGGTCAAGAGGCTCGCCTGCCCCTTCTTCAAGCGGAACCCGCACAGGTATAAGGACCAGAGTAAGTGCGTCGGGCCAGGGTGGACGACAGTACACCGGCTCAAGGAGCACCTCTACCGGCGCCACATGCTCCCGATCCACTGCTACAGGTGCCACGAGGTGTTCCCGAGCGACAGGCTGCTGCAGCTGCACTCGCGGTCCGAGGCGCAGTGCGCGCTGCGCGACGACTCGGCGCACGGGCTCGAGGGCATCGACGCGGCGCAAGAGCGGCTCCTGAGGAGCAGGAGGCGCACAGATCGGAGCGAGGAGGACAAGTGGCGCGATGTTTTTCGCATCTGCTTCCCAGCCGACATGCCCGACGCCATGCCCACTCCATGGTTCGAGCTTCCCGCCTGGTGCGAGAGCCCTTCGGCCGCCGGCGGCCCGGCGTCGGATATCGCGCAGTACGAGGAGTTCCTCCGCAGGGAGCTCCCGCGGCGGGTGAGGGGCGAGCTGGAGGTCAGGATCGAGCAGGAGCTTAGTCCCGTCGAGGAGAGCCTTAAGCGCCAGCTGGTGGATATTGTGAGGGACATGCAGCAGAGACTGTTTGCGGACTTTAGGAGGCTGCAAGGGGAGGGGGCTTCTCAGCGGGATGAGCCCAAGGGGGACGAAGAACTGGGACGCTGTGAGCTAATGGGCGATGGTGATGTGAAGGGGAAGGGAAAGGCTGTGGCGTCTCAGTCGCCTGAGCAATTGACTTTCGAGACCTCAGGGACATCTCTTAACGACACCATCGACGAAACACCCATCAGTACTGGCTGGACCACCAGTCAGCCGATCGCAATGTATCGGCAGCCACAGCCGTTCTTCGACAATGCGGCGAGGTTTGACGGCGTGATTTTTGACCTTGGCCAGAGCTGCGGGGACTGGAGCTGGGCCGACTCGGGGTACATGTCTGCTGCGATGTCTGCGGCCAGTAGTAAGATTATGGCAGATGAGGATAGTATGCTGTGTGACGACGGAACGATCGGCGGGCAATTTGGTCAAGCTGGGGCGTATGGGGAATATCGTGATGATTGGACTTGAAGCGAAAGACAAATGGAGGGGCTGGAGATTAGGATCGATGATATTTAATCCGTCCAGACTGAGAACATGGCCTCAAGCTCAATACCTGCTTTTGAAGACATCCTTTTCATCCCTAATAATCATTGCTCACTTGACCCAGCGTGTTCATTTGATTTCATCCGCCAACGCCTGCTCAAATGACTTCCCAGTGAGCCTCTGGAAGACCTCCTTGTACTTCTGCAGCGTCGCTTGCCTTACGTCCTCGGTCAGCTCGACGCCCTGCTTGCCCTTGAGCCCCTCCCGCGTCAACCAGTTGCGGATGATCTGCTTGTCGAAGCTCTCCTGGTCCCTACCGACCTCATACTTATCGGCGGGCCACATGCGGCTGGAGTCGGGGGTCAGGCACTCGTCGATGAGGACGACCTCGCCCGTCTCCTCGTCGAGGCCGAACTCGAACTTGGTGTCGGCGATGAGGATCCCACGCTCGGCGGCGTAGTCCCTGCCGGCCTTGTAGACGGCAAGCGCCAGCTCCTGGACGCGGGCCGCGTGCGCAGGGTTGCCGATGATGGCGGCCGCGCGCTCCGGGCTGATGTTCTCGTCGTGCTGGCCCAGCTCCGCCTTGGTGGACGGCGTGTAGATGGGCCCCTGCGGGAACGCCTCGCACTGCCGCAGGCCCGCCGGCATCGCGAGCCCGCACACGGTCCCGTGCTCCTGGTACTCGGCCCACGCCGACCCCGTGATGTACCCGCGCACGATGGCCTCGACCGGGAAGACCTTGTACTTGCGCACCTGCATGCTGCGTCCACGCACGAGGGCCACCTCCTCGGGCGTCAGGCGGTCGGCAGGTGGCTGCAGCGTGACGAAGTGCGTGCGCAGCCCGGGGATCTTCTCTGACAGCACGCGAAACCAGAAGGCGCTGATCATGGTGAGGATGGCGCCGCGCCCCGGGATGCCGTTGTCCATGACCACGTCGTAGGCCGAGGTGCGGTCCGACGACACGAAGAGCAGGGTCTTGGCGTCGAGGTCGAACAGGTCGCGCACCTTGCCTGACGCGACCCGCGGCAACGACTTGATGTCGATCTTGAGGACTTGGTCGGTCATTTTGGCTGGGGTTTTCTCCTCTGCTATGATATCTGAGATGAGACCCTTTTGATGATAGTGGAGCTTGCCCTCAGCGGACGGGTGAGTCGTCTGTGCAGAACGTCTCAACGTGGGAAAGGTATCTGCAATCTGGTTAGCCCAATGGCTCTAGGGTGATAGTGACGAGTTTGAAGAATTACCTAAATGACGTGTAGAACCTAGAATTTGATAGCAGCCTCCTGACTTTGGGCAGCGTGGTAAGAGAGACCGGGTGACTCTTCAAGTTGAGACCCTGAAAAGTTTGCGTTATGTAAGGGCGATCGCGGAGACGGCGTCGGCTATAACCGCAACTTAAAGGCAACCTTAAAACCACTCTCAGAATTGTTGAACTACATAAATGAATGAAGCTCAGGATTTGGTTGCTGATTCCACTCCAAAGAAACGACTTCGTCTTGATGTTGAGACAATGAGCTTCGCAGAACGCGGCGGGCTGAGAGGGTTACTTGATGTGCTGTGGCGTGTCACACACCTCACAACAGCATCTCTAACCTCAGGTGATGCCCCGAGTCGTGGTTCCGTTGCTCATCTCATCCCGTATTGTATAGCATGACCGTATACCTTGCAAACTGAATAAGGAGGCACTCAGACACATGTACAAATATGCAAAAAGATGAACTTCCAGTCCATGTGAGAATGGCTGACTACACTGCAACGTGCCCCCCATGCAACCCGGGGGCACGCCAACGAAATCACTTACAACCATTTTGTTCCTTGGTCAGCCCACACCAGTGCAAAAGACCAGAACACTGCAAGTCCGACCGATCTCAGCTGTTTCGAGTATATGTGTGTATGGAATATTCATCGAGACAGCCTTGTTTACACTGAGCACCATATACGATGGGAACTGTCCCAAAGCCTTCCATCAGACTGGATGAGCTCTCAGCTTCATCAGACCAGGCAGGCGGATTTGACCCAAATAGTTGCAATTTTTTGAAATACATCCCACTCTGCGAGGTAAGTAGGACACGGCTCCAACATGCCGCACACAAAGAGCCATACTACGAGCTGCAGCATGCTGTGTTGCGTGTCTAAGCTTGGCGGCCGCAAATGGAGGCCCGCGATCGAGCACCACTGTCAGCTCTACTGTGTAGGCCATGTGTACTTTCAAAGATACTTTTGTTGACACTTCAGGATGCCAGGAATCTTAGCACGTTTGGATTTGGGTGTATCTTCACTCAAAGGTCATCCGCGCCAACATCATGTGTGCACGCGTGGATCGTGTTCCCATGCCAAACTCTTCCGTTGTTATTGGAAGAGGAGGTACGCTCTGTGGATCAATGGTAACAAGGTTCGTCAAAATGAGAAATCAGGAAACGAGAGCATTACACAGGGCCGACGAGCCAGGGCCGATCATCTTCGATGGCCAAGGCCTAGGTCTAGCAAGGTGCTGACAGCCCTACGTAAACGACATTCGCTTATCACTTTTGGCTGCTTCTCCTTGATAGTTCATTTGCAACGGCGATCTAGGTAACAAGCTCCACGAGTCCAGGCGAACACGCTCTCCGTTGAGGTCGTGAAGAGCGAGACATGCGGAGAGTTGAGAGATGGAACAACGAGACATATGTGCACGCAAGCGAAACACGCCCGTTGGAACAAGCAGCCTGGCAGTGTAATGGTACGGGGAGAGACACGATGGAACATGGACGGCTTGCCCGGGCCAGCATTGATGTCACGGTGGTGGTGAAGAAAGGGCTGCGGCCAACGCCCAGCTTCCGCCCAGAGCGTCATGGCGCGCCCAGGCCAGTGCCAAGCTCTGGGGACAGTCACACCCAGGTCACTGATCCAAGCAATTGGCCTGCGACAAAGGACCAAATGGCGTCTTGATTGGGTATCGCGGCTAGAAACTGCCGTTGATGTGGTGGCGGGTTTGTGACGACGACTGAGGTGGAGTTGATTTGAACCTGAGAGGCCTTGAAGGAATGAAGCTCTAGGCTGAGGGGGGAGGAGAACAACAGCATTCCTAGGTAGAAATCCCCGACTGTTTAGGCCAAAGCCAGATGGGCTGGCAGGCTGGATGGGCTAGCGAGCGGGCAGCCACGCACTCCCGCACCCCGCTAGGCTGCTTTGGCCCGAACACCTGGCTGCTCTGGACCAACCACACCACAAGTCTGGCGATCATGCATCTTGTCGGCGCCTTTTTCGGTTTGCCATTGCCGAGAAAGCCTGCTGCTGCTGCTACTCCACAAGCAAGGCACCCGGCGACAATGACGATCGTTGCTGCAGCTCCAGGCATGGGCATGCGAGGAGCCCTGTCGCTCTTTAAAGTCCCATCGCCCTGGGGCCCATCGTAATTATGCTCTTTCATGCTCCCATTGCCTCGATATACGCCCCCTATCCTGACTGATTGGGCAAGTCTGAGTGTGGACTGGCTGGTCAGTGTTGTTGTCGTTGGCTTTTTTTCAGCCCTTTCGTATCGCAACCCGGCTTGAATTTGCCGTCATACAGCGTGAACCGCCAAGTTGCTACTGCAGCTCAGCTCAGGGTGTTTGTCTCAACGAGCTGTCAGGGCTCATCGGAGACATCACCGCCACTTGTGCAACCCTCTTTGTGCCTCTAAATTAACTAGGTTTCTCATATTCACGCCACGGGAGGAGCAGGGCTAGATCTATCATTAACGTTAATAAGTAGAGCAGGGCAGCTTCCAACATCTCCGGGACGAGAGAGTCAGAGGTCTTCGTTGGCTCACTGCACCGGTGCCAACATGAAATCCCATGTAGCACCCGCGCTCCTCGCGCTGCTGGCGACGACGGCATTGGCAGACGTGCTTCGGATACCAGTCTCCAGGAATTCACCGGGCACCGTCACAACACGAAATCCCCATCTTTCCAAAAGGGCCTCTTTCGCCGAGTCCCTGGTCAACAATATCACAGGCGGCGGATACTATGCCAGCGTTTCTGTTGGTACCCCGGGCCAAGACATTGATATGGTCTTGGACACAGGGAGTAGCGACGCCTTTATAATAGCCAGCGACGCAGACCTGTGCGTGAGCCCGAGGTTACAGCTACAGGATCAGACGTCGTGTGGGCAGACATGTGAGCTCTTCTACCATTTGACTCCTCTCTGCCAGGGATTCGTGAAGGACAGTCGGCATACATGGTTTCAGTGGTCTGAGTTCCACGAGGGCGTTCACTGGAGCAGCACTATATTCGACGCCTGGCAGAAGGATAGCATGTGGATACATCTTGATGGGCAGCCTCTTAACGGGTCGGTAACTGTACAACTTTGACCAACTGCTGACCATGAAAAACAGTCGATCCATCCCAAAGTTCCACATACGAGGTCCTCATACCTGGTGGCTTTCAAATACAGTACTTGGACGGCAGCACTGCATCAGGAGACTACATCGCCGATCACTTCGAGATTGGCGACACAGTCATTGAAGCATTACAGATGGGCCTTGCCAACGAAACAGCTTCAGGCACGGGAGTTCTTGGAATCGGTTTCACTGCTAATGAGGCGGCGGAGGTCGCTTATCCAAATCTCGTGGACGAAATGGTGGAGCAGGGCCTCATCCCCACCAAGGCATACTCTCTCTACTTGAACGACTACCAGTCATCCACCGGTAACATCCTGTTTGGTGGTGTGGACACGGAGAAGTTTATAGGCAGCCTGACCGTCATACCCATCCTGCCGGACGCACAAACCGAGAACTATACCAGTTTCTCGGTAAACATGACCGCGGTCTCCTTTGCCTTCCCCAACGGGACGACATACAACGCGACCTTGCAGGACAACGGCCTCAATGCGGTTCTGGACTCCGGGACTACACTCTCATACTTCCCTGACGACCTCGCGGCGCCGTTCTTCAAGGCCCTTGGTGCCTACACATACAGCTCCCTTGGCTCTACCGGCCTCACCATGGTCGAGTGCAGCCTCCTCGACTCGGGGCTGAACCTCACGTTCCGCTTCAACGACTCGGTCTCAATCACGGTGCCGGCCGACGAGCTCGTGATCGACGCCTTCGGGGACTACCGCGGCGCGATCCCGGCCTCAATCCCGCTGGAGAGCCCCTGCCTCTTCGGGATCCAGAACTCGGGCGACTCGCTGCCAAGCGAGAACGCGCGGCAGATCGACTTTGCGCTGCTGGGAGACACGTTCCTGCGCAGCGCGTACGTCGTGTACGACCTCGACAACAGGCAGATCGCGCTGGCGCAGGCGAACCTCAACAGCACCGACACCAACGTCCAGGAGCTGACTGAGACGTCTGACCTGGCTTCCTTTCAGGGCGTGGAGGAGCAGCAGCAGCAGTCGAGCGGCACGTCTGGTGGCGGCAGCACGGGGACGGGCACGGGTTCTTCGGGGAGCAGTACGGGTACGTTGTTTGTGAGCAGTGTTGGGAGCGGTATTATTAGTAGTGCTCTGTCTACAAGTGTGGGCAGCATGACTTCAAGGGATACGAGTGTGGGCGCGTCTAGTACCGGAAGGAGTGTGACTGCTGCAAGCACAAGCACGATTTCGAGCCCGGGCATGAGCCTGAGCGTTACCTCGAGCCCGTCTAGCTACTCTTCTCCTCTGGCTAGTGCCAACAGGACCGTACTCAGCAGCTCAGAGGTCCAATTCGTCTCTGCGACTTTTACTAATGGCGTCACAGCTTCTTCTTCAGCCAATGCGGCCTCGCGGGGGCTTACAACGGGACACGAGGCTATGTATACAATTGGACTGGCGATGTTGTTTGCTATTTCTGGAAGTACACTATTCTGGCTATAAATTTGAAATATCAAGGGAATTGGGTAACAAATTCCCGGGGGTAGTATATGGCAATGTCAGAACGAAGATAGGTCTGCATCCTCGCAATCTTTTGGCGAACGGGCTATCAGTGCCCTGGGAAAAGGCATAATAGACACATAATATGCTGTCCTTCCAACACCACCTCCATGAGTGATATCCGTATGCCAACTGCCAATATTCTCTTTTGGGTCGTTCCCACCTGGCCTATTAGCACCGTTGAAATCGATCGACATGTTGTCATTGAGAAGTCGGCTGTGGTTTTGGATTGACCACAGCTCCATGGCCCTTCTCCCCAAGCCTCCGCGGCCTCACCACCGGTCCCATAGCATCAGGGACAAAACCGCCCTCCCCCTCGACCTCGGCACCATCACCCCTTAGCTGGCTACTTACTCCCCTCGCCTCAGCCTCATCCTTACCCTCAGCCTCGGCCCCGCCCTCAACCCTCTCCCCCATGACCCCGTCCCTATTCGCCCGCCACACCGCGCTCCGGTCATCCTCAAAGGTCTCGAGCTTCCAGATCTCGGCGCGCGCCTTGACCTCCTCGAGGCACTCCTCGCCGGCGCGCCACGCGGCGGCGCGGTGCGGGCTCGACACGGCGATGAGGATGCTCTCCTCGCCGACGGGCACGACGCCCAGGCGGTGGACGACGGCGACGCCCTTGAGCGCGTGCTTTGTGAGCACGCCCCCCGCGATGCCCTGCAGCGTCCGCAGCGCCAGCGGCGCGTACGACTCGTACGACAGGTCCAGCACCGCGCGGTTGTTGAAGTTGTTGCGCGTCGTCCCTGCGAAGAGCACTATGGCGCCGGCCTCGGGGCTGCGTACTTTGTCCATGATGGATTTTGCGTCGAGGGGCTCGTGGGTCAGCGCCACGTAGATGCCGGGCGAGGTGAGGGAGGTTGTTGTGCTGGGATCGGTGGCCATGGTGAATGAGTGAGCCCCGGGGGGTCTGGGGTGTTTGTGAGGGCGAGATCTGGTTCAGTAAGGCTCGATGTGGCCTTGTAGGGAGCACATGAAGTATTGCCAAAATGAGTCTGCTAAATGGCTCGCCGGTCCCAGTTGGACTTTTGATATTGACGTCAGGGCTCTTCGATACCCCTCGAGGGTCGAGGGTTGCCTTTGTTAATGGTGATGCTAACTACAATGTCTTAAGATTAGCCATTTCGAGATCAAGTAGATGATAGCAAAATGCAGGCCTGGACTCGCAATTCAGCGGTCATCTTTTTCCTATAGACGTGGAATTGGCTGGACTTGTATAGATGGATGGCCGATCCGGAGCAAGGTGCCGGCGCTGTGGAGCTCTAGGCTCCGGGGCCGTCCTCGGCGATCGGCCAGGGGCCTGGGCCCATCTGCAGGGTTCAGGGTCCGCTACGATGCGAAAGCTCGAGCTCTAAGTCCACTCAGCGCATTCTCGCCGATAGCTTCGACCGCATCTTCATTTCCACTTCATCCCATCCAAGCCACGTCCGATTCAATCAACCGAGCCAGTCCAGTCTGCTTTTCAGTCTTTTTTCCCATTTTGTTCCGGTTTTGCTTCTGTGTTCTTCCTTTTTCACCGCCACAATGTACGACGATGATAGACCGCGGCACCACTACAGAGCAAGATCGCGCGAACGAGACTACAACCGGGACTACGATCGTGACTATGACCGAGACTACGACCGAGGACGAAGCAGCTATCGCCGTAGCTCCAGGTCGCCGCGCCGCGAACGGGACGAGGGCGATTATGAGTACTATCGCTCGCGGAATGGTAAAACCGCACTGCCTGGAGGATGAGAAGCTCAAGCATGCCCTGTCGAGGGGCTGTCATGTTCGTCTAAGCTAACCCGCCGCCCCAAAACAAAGACGATCAAGGTCCTCTACCCTACGACGATGACCAACCCGAATACCGCAGCCGTGATCGTGATCGCGACCGAGACCGCGACCGCCGCCCATCATCACGCTCACCTCCAGGGCGTCGACACGCACCGCCTCCCGCCCAGCCATCTCCCACCATCATCGTCCAAGGCCTGCCCGGCGACGCAACCGAGGACGACATAATAGACGGCTTCGCGAGCGTGTCGCCCGACCTCAAGGTGTTCAACGCGGACAATATCAAGACCGTCCGGCTGCGGAACAACGGGCGCGGGCGGACGATCGGCTTCGTCGAGTTCGCCGACACCAACGCCGCCGCCCACTTCTTGGAGTTTCACTACCCCTCGCTCGAGTTCCAGCTGGCGCACTCGCGCGGCGTCAACTCAGAGCCCGTGAGCGTCAGGATCAATTACAGTTGGAGCAGAGACGACGAGGGCTACGATCGAGTCAGGGAGGATAGGCCCAGGGACACGGAGGATTGGAAGTGTGCTGAGGTGCGTCTCCGCGCTGGGTGCCCCCTGGCTGAAAATGTGCTGACAAGTCGTTTCCAGTGCACTTATATGAACTATGGCTCAAGAACACGATGTCACAGATGCCGTGCCGATAAGCCAGGTGAGTGCCGGCTTTTTTTAAACTGTGCCGGGGCTGGTAGCTATGAGTGAGAGGCTTTACGCCTCCACGTCTAGCACCTTGGTCATCCTTTTAGCTAGACATCTCGGAACTCTCCACTCTGACGGAACAAAAGCTGACAGAATCCGTAGAAGGGCATTATCGCAGGAGAGATGAGTCCGCTTCCTACGGGCCAAAGCTAACAGGCGAGACGGATGAGGATCCACAGCAGTTACCATCGCAGTATGTTGTCATTCGTGGCCTAGAGCCTTCGGTGACAGAGGAAATCTTTGCAGAAGGCGTCAAGAAACTCTACATTGAATCAAAGCCGGAGCCAAAGAAAGAGACGCAAAACAAGTTGAAGTCGACAGCGCCTACGGCGAGGACAGCAAGTCTTGGCGCAAAACCAGACTCTCTTCGGCGAGTCTTCCTCGTGCGAGACAAAAAGACCAATGACGCGATGAGATACGGTTTCGCAGAGTTTGCCACGCTTGAAGATGCCCAAGGTGCGATGGAGAAGTTCAAGGCATCGCCCAAGTTTGCCATTTCCTCGAAACCGGTCACGGTGGCTTTCATCCATACTGGTGTTTTCATACCTCATGCTGGCCGTATCACGGACGAGAACAGCAGCTTCCTCTTCCATCCCATCTACAATAAGGACATCCTCCTCAAATACTGGGACAACCGAGTCTATCCCAGCATATTGAGGGTGTCTGATGACACAGATGCAGCCAAGCAGAGCCGTGCGGACAACGTGGGAAATTCTGAGAAGCCTGGCGATGATGCCATGAACGTGCAGGACGCGTCTGCAAAGAAGCTGAAGAAATTCAAGATGGTTCAGCCTGCGGCGAAACCTGCGATGGTTATGGGCCCACAAATGCAGATGTGGGCAAAGAAGAGAGCCGAGCTCGTGGGACAAGCGCAAGCCCAGGCAGAGCTCGATGCCAAAAGCGCCGCATCGAGTCCGGCTCCGAGTGAGAGGGGCCTGGGCTCCGCGCGCGCGCAGGCAAAGGACTCGTATGTTTCGTACGGTGACACAGACAATCTGTCCTGTCTCCTGTGCCTGCGAAAGTTCGATTCGCTGCTCGCCCTACGTGATCACGAAGTGCTAAACAAAAATCACCTTGCAAACCTCGCTCATGAAGGAAAGCGTGACGCAGCAGCAGAGAGACTTAGGTCCCAGGCAAAACGGCCCCAAGTCGTCACTCTTCGAGTAGCGACCGCGTCGCGGCAACCATCAGACCTGATATACACATCCTATGCCGACAGGGATGAACTGCATTGCCTCGTTTGCCAGCGCAAGTTCACCAAGGCCGCCATGCTTTCGCTGCACGAGCGTGAGAGCGAGATGCACCGGCTGAACCTGGAGGATCAAAGCAACATTGACCGCGCGATATCCCAGCTGGCGAGGGCGGGCAAGACACCTCGCAAGATGGTGCCAGCCAAGAACAAGGGCACACAGTACCGAGACCGGGCGAGGGAGCGCAGGCAGGCGTTCAAGCAGCCGAACGCACCGCGCAGGAAGGCCCCAAAGGAGGATTCCGCAACGCAGGTCAAGGAGGCAGAGAAGCCCGCGGCGCCGTCCAAGGGCGCCGCACTGCTTGGCAAGATGGGCTGGTCGGCGGGCGAGGGGCTGGGTGCCGAAGGCAGCGGGAGAACGGATGTCATCGCCACAGATGTTTACGCCTCCGGTGTGGGCCTGGGCGCCGAAGGCGGCCGGCTTGGTGATGCGGCGGAGGAAGCGGCGAGGAAGACCAAGGACAATTATACTGACTTTGTGGAGGTTACGAGGAACAAGGCGAGGGAGAGATACGAGAGACTGGGTTGATAGGCGAGCACATTTGGAGAGCATTGCGCATTGTTACCGTGGTAATCCTGCTACTTGGGACCCGAGGTCTAAACCCCCAGTGCGGGTGCCGACGACGCGGAGCCGATGTGCCAAGCCATAATCCCGGGCCGTCCAGCACGGCAGAGCTCGCATGGCAAATTACGATTCATCCATGTGTGCCCCAGAAAATCCAAGACTATATTTGAGCAAGACTTTTTTGCAATCATTGGAGGCACTTCCTGCACGCTGCCGATCATTTATGAGCCTGCCAAACTCGGGAGATTTCTCCGGGGGTACAAGGACGGCATCACGACATCCCGGCAGAAGTTGCTGCAAGCCAGGGATCGAGGGAAAAGGAAAATCGCATGGTGCCATCGCGCAACACTAAGCTGGCTCCAGGGGACGGACGGCTCATGACCTTATCGGTGACATCCCGGTCGCCATGCATAACCCACAGCGGCCGATCACTGGCGGGCGGGCGTGGGGGAAGATATCCCCAATCACTGCCGTCAATTCCTCCCGCCCCCCTGCTTAGCGACCGGTATCGTCGATAAATCCCCAGCCTGTTTAGGCAGGTCGGAAAAGGTGGACACATACACACACAAGGCACTCGCCCTGTCTTCTGGACTGCCCTCGTCTTTCCGTGATAATCCCTTGGCTTGCTATAGTACCACCACTGCACACACCCACTCTTCACACGCACTTGTGCCTCGGGAGGGTCCAACTGCCATTCTGGACTACGGATTTGTCAAGTGACACCCCCCGAATCTCCCGCCCGCCTGGTGGTTTGCTAGATGGGCCGCCGCGATGGCGTGCCGTGTGAAGTCGAAATCTCCTATCGTTCTTATCCTCCGCTTCTGATCAAGCCTGTTGCATGAGGGCCCTCTCTCCTTTCCTTTTTCTTTCTGCCCTCGTCCGGCAGACCTTGGTCTTGTTCTGTTCCAATTCCTTGTCTAGCCATTTCTCCGGAGCACTTGTTTTCGGCGCTGTCTGCGCCGGCGAAGTCGCCATACAGTGCCTCGCCCACATAGCGGCACTTTCATGAGCCTCCTTGTAACCTGGAGCAAGACCTGTGTGCTATTTCTACGTGTGGTAGCAACCGTTCACCGCATCAAATCATAACGACGGACGGAGCCGCCGTGTTCCCTAGCCCGCGCCAAAATTGGCATGCTTTTCCCGCCCCGGGAAAGCCAAGATGGTGTTCGGCATTCGCAGGCGGCATGAGGCCGAGATCGTCGAGTTCGAGGTGGCCGAGACGGCGTCGGAGCGGGAGATCCTGAGGTCCCTAGGTGTGGCCTCGCTGCAGCAGTTCGAGAAAATGCACCATCTGGACCCCAACATGCCCCTCGACGAGCTGGAGCAGATCGACGCCGCCATCCGCGAGGGCAACGCCGAGAAGGGCGTCGAGATCGAGCACCTGATCGTCGAGGATAACTCGCCGTATCCTGAGGTAGGCTACCACCCTTTCCCCGTCCGGCTCTGACGAGGCGATGGAGGGTGTGTATTTCTTTTGGAGACTCACACAGTGGGTGGTTTCTAGGTCCGGTCGACAGTGAGGAACTACGACGTTGATCTTCCGGCGAACACGATACGGGCGTGGGTCATTGGCCTGATTCTGTGCACGATAGGATCTGGTGTCAATATGCTGTTCGCCCTGAGGAACCCCAGCGTGGTCGTGACGACCTACGCCGTTCAGCTCGTGGCGTATCCTCTAGGCCTGGCCTGGGACCTGATCTTCCCAGACCGGGTATTCAAGGTGTGCGGGTTCAGCTTCAACTTGAGGCCGGGCAAGTTCAACTTCAAGGAGCACGTCATCATAACGGTCATGTTCGTCCCCATCTCTGGCTGCTTGAGCCATTTTCCATGGCTGACACTGTGACAGGTCGAACGCGGCGTATGGCGGTGGGTCTCTGTATGCAACCGATGTGATTATTGTCCAGCAGATCTGGTATAAGCAGTTCTTTGGCTGGACATGGCAGATCTTGTTTGGTATCACCACCCTCTGCACGGGATATGGCCTGGCAGGCCTGTCTCGGAGATTCCTTGTGTGGCCGGCCTCGATGATATGGCCTGGCGACTTGGTTGTGAGTCGGCTCGTCGATTAGCAAATGCACTGGTCATGTCGTCGCTGATCCATGTTTGTTCTAGAACTGTGCTTTGTTTTACACACTTCACGACCACTCGAAATCCGACCCCGAATCCGCATGTGGCTGGCGAATAGGCCGCTACAAGTGGTTCCTGATCGTGTTCTGCAGCTCCTTTGTATGGTACTGGTTCCCGGGCTGGATATTCCAGGGCCTTAGCTACTTCTGCTGGGTCACCTGGATCGCGCCCGAGAACGTTATCGTCAACCAGCTGTTCGGCGGCGTCTCCGGCTACGGCCTGCTGCCGATATCCCTCGACTGGACTGTCATCTCGGGCTACCTCGGGTCCCCGCTCATCCCGCCGTTCTACGCCATCGCGAACACTATGTTCGGTCTGATCCTGTTTTTCATCGTCATATCGATGGGTCTACACTACTCCGGATACTGGTATGCGGCGTACTTGCCCGTAAGCAGCTCTCAGTCCTTTGACAACACCGGTCACATATATAACGTGTCGGCGATTCTCGACAAGAACTTCCACTTCGACGCTGAGAAATACTTCTCTTACTCGCCCCTTTACCTACCTACGCAGTTTGCCCTGGCTTACGGCCTGGCTTTTGCCACCGTCTCCGCAATCGTGGTCCATGTGATACTGTACCACGGCCGGGAGATCAAGGCCCAGTTCACGCTTGCCCGGAACCAGGAGGACGACAGCCACATGCGTATGATGAAAAAGTACCGCGACGCTGAAGACTGGTGGTACGCGGCACTGTTTGCAGTCATGATCGCGCTCTCCTTCGTGGTCGTCTGCGCCTGGCCGACCGATTTCCCTTGGTGGGCGCTCATCGTCTGCCTCCTCATCCCAATCGTCTTCACCATACCTATAGGCATTGTGCAGGCCATCACGAACATCCAGCTGGGCCTGAACGTCCTCACCGAGTACGTAGTGGGCTATATGCTACCCGGAAAGCCTTTGGCGATGATGATGTTTAAAAACTACGGCTACCTGTGCATGGCGCAGGCGCTGTTCTTCGCGCAGGACATGAAACTAGGCCACTACATGAAGGTCCCGCCGCGGACCATGTTCTTCGCGCAGCTCACGGCGTCGGTGTGGTCCGCCGTCATCCAGATCGCGGTGATGAACTGGGCCCTCGACAACATCCCGGACGTGTGTGCCGACGACCAGGTGAACCAGTACACGTGCGCGAACGCCAAGGTCTTCTACACCGCGAGCATTATCTGGGGCGTCATTGGCCCGAAGAGGATGTTCAGCGCCGGCGCCCTGTACTCGTCACTACAGTGGTTCTGGCTTCTGGGCGCTGTTTTGCCAGTGCTGGCGTGGCTAATGGCCAGGAGGTACCCGATGAGCATGTGGCGATGTGTCCATGTTCCGCTCATTTTCGGGGGGTCCGGGTACTTGCCACCAGCAACGGTCTACATTTATCTGTGCGTTACTTTCCTCTTGTGTGTTTATATCTTCGCTTGATCTTCAAACTGACGCTTCTATGTAGCTGCTGGGGCACAGTTGGGATCATATTCAATTGGTACATCAAGCGGCGTATGAAGGATTGGTGGTAAGTCCCTCTCGTGCTTTCCTTTACTTGTTTTGCTCCATACGGTGGGTTTCAGGAGCATATGAATCGGACCAATGTGCCCATACGCTCATGAGACATGCTTGGATGCGCCAAAAATGTTGGACACCCCGCTGACAAACTACCATAGGCTCCGATATAACTACATTACCTCAGCGGCCCTTGATACCGGGCTTATTATATCAACCATAGTTATTTTCTTCAGCCTTTATCTAACAGAAACCACGGGGCCCAAATGGTTCGGCAATGTACAGGCCTTGTCGACACTGGATATGACCGAGACGGCTGTGCAGTCTGTGTTACCACCGGGGCAGACTTTTGGTCCCAGCACGTGGATATAGGCGTGTGTGAGAGGTGGCTTCTCTATGCAGCAAATTACAAATTGAACAGATTACCAGTATCACAATCAGTGACAGCATCTATAGTGTTTGCGTCCCCTTGTTGCTTTTTCGAGGAGCTTGAGACCGTCCTCGACTTGGAGCCCTTGCTCGGTTATCACTTTGTAATCACACCGGGATTTGCTGACACAGGTCAAGTGTTCGGAGAAGCAGGCGCAGGCCAAGACTAGGGCCGAAACCAGGGCTACTCTTCCGAGTCAATTACGAAGCGAAGCGAATCGTGACATCTTTTGTCCTCCATCCCTCCTGTGCCAGCGACCTTATCCATCCCATCTCGACGCTAAAATTGCGGCATATAGTGGTCCTAATGACTTGCCTACCGGTGGGCTAATACAGACCAGGCGTATTGCTATTGGCAACATCCTATAAGGTTACTTCCTGTGGGATAACTTCTTGCAGGGTCATTGCCTATGGGATAACTCCATATAGAACAGCCTCCTGTAGGTATACCTCCTTTGGAATAATCTCCTATGGGTTGGCCTTCTATAGGATAGCCTGCTATAAGATAACCTTCTATAGGATAACCTTCTATAGGATAACCTTCTATAGGATAATCTTCTATAGAATAATCTTCTATAGAATAACCTTCTATAGGGTAGCCCTCCATTGGACAGCCGCGTCTGGGTTGGCCTCCTACAGTGTGTTGTTTGTGTGCGACCATTTCCTTCGAAGACCGAATGATGGCTGATTACGGGCTTCTCTTGGCAAACTGTAGACGACATGTTCCTCGTTGGCCAGCCATGTCATGATAAAAAAGAAACGGTGTTAGCTCGGCTCAAGGACACTCATTGGGGCCCCACCCACGATATCTCAACAGGTCCTGACGCTTCACACATACGCATACAATAAAGTCAAGAGGCCAAAAGGGGGGGTATCATTGCCATAATCTCATATAAAAGTCTAGGTTGTCAAGAACATAAAAGGCCACATGCAACAAAATCCACTTCCATGCCCATGCTTTTAAATCATCAATGCAATGGCAGCAAACCTCATCTGGCTCGTCGTCCTCCCCCGCCCCAAGGTATATGGTCTTGCCTTTGTCTATGCCATGCTTCTTGTACAACAGCAATGGCAACAACATCATCATCAACAACAGAAAAGCAAGCCCGCCATTCAACCGTGTCTTCTCTCTCTGTAAGCTTATTCCTCAGTGAATCTATGTGTCTAGATCTACAGCAAGACACAACACTTCGGCTTCTTTGAACGTGTACGATGCTTTCCTGTGGCCATGTCCGGCCTCTCTGTCCCTTGCTTGCGATCTTCGAGTCATGACCCAGCTTCCGGCGGTCCGGGCCCATCGGTGCCTGTAGTGTTCACTGCTTCAGTAGCTTCAGACATCTCGACTGTCGGGACCCGGCTCTTCTGGTCCGCCTGCATGGCCACAACCTTCATTTTCTCGATCAGTTCTGGCATGCGGTACGGTTTGATCATCACATCGTCGCAGCCAGCAGCCTTGGCCTCGAGCACCTGCTCAAGCCTCGCATTTGCACTGACTGCGATGATCGGGATGCTCCCTCCCAAAATCCGACCCTGCCGCTCTAGCTCACGGATCTGTCGCGTGCAGGTCAGGCCATCTTGGACGGGCATCTCCATGTCCATGAGAATGAGCGACAGTGGGAACTTGTTCGGTGTTGTGGTGGGCGTGAGATCGGCTGCGACAGCGGGGTTGAGTCTCGTGATGGGGGCAGAGACATTTGATTTGGTCGGAGTCGTAGGTGATGTCAGGTCAGTCGACGGCGGAATAGTTGTGGCACTACCATTAGGGACGGGTGCCGTGATTGGGCCATCTCCCAGCCATCGGTCAGAGGCACGTAATTTTTCCAGGGCCTCGATGCCATGGTTTGCGACATCGACCGTGAAACCATGGTCAGCCAGGCCTCGTCGCGTGATTTGCTGATTGATCAAGTTGTCCTCCACAACCAGGACACCCTCGATTTTGGGAGGCTCAGCACTCGCCTCTGTGCCAGGGGACTCAGAGTCGGTGGCGGCTGAATCGTTCGTCTTAATCGGTGTACTCTTCAAGGGTACTTCCGCCGTTCCTATCTGTAGGGACTCAGCTCTCTTCGTAATGGGCAAGCTGGTCGCCTTCAAAGCCGTCCGCGCCGTCGCCCTAGCTTCTCGTAAGGACGCCTCGCTGGGTATGCGCGACTCTACATAAAACGCAAACGTCGACCCAACTCCGGGGAGCGAAGCCACCCCAATCTGACCGTTGTGCATCTCGCAAAGTCTCCTGCTGATGAACAGACCCAAGCCTGATCCTCCATACTTGACATGTGTGCGAGCTGAAGCTTGTTTAAATCGCTGGAATAGGCTCTTCATCTCTTCTTCAGTCAAGCCCTGGCCAGTATCCTTTACTTCAAAGGTGACGAATATGGGATCGGTGCCGCTCGGATTCGGGGGCTGCTGATACTCATGCCCTTGTGAGCGAGGGATAAACTGCACTGAGCAGGTCGAATCCGTAGGCCTCTCGATCGATGCACTGACAGTGAGCGTAACGTTCCGCGTGGGTCCACTCTTTGTAAACTTCAGGGCGTTCGTTAGAAGGTTGATGAGGACTTGTTTGAGGCGGGATGGGTCCAAGTCAAGAAACTCCAGTCTCAAGTCTTCGTATGACTTGTCGACCTTCATCCTCAGGTCTATATCTACCCTGCGAGCTTCGACTTCGAACATCTTGAGCGATTCCTTTGCTATTTGGAGCGGATCGACGGTGATCGGGGTCACAGCCAGCAATTTTGAGTCTAGCTTTGACATAGTCAACTGCGGAATTCGCGTCAGCTATCAGACCTCTGGGAGAGACACAACGAGGCAGGAACGGAGCTGGCCAGCCGGCTCTTGCCCACGGCTCATAGGTATGCTTACAATATCATCCACAATCCTCTTTTGATGCTGGGCGCTACATTCGCAAGCTTCTGGTCAGCGCCTTCCACTCAAATCGGGTGTCTGCGAACTCGGCTTCTAGTCGAAGTCGACCCACGCAAGCCATCGCTCCATAGAGCTTATGCCGTCGGAGGGCACCCCGAAGCCCCAACCAGCGCCCTTCCTGGAAAGGTAGCCTGAAAATGTAGGGGAGTGCCCGTGCTCATTCTGACGACCCTGAAGCCTGCCCTTAGGAAACAACTCTTCTCTCCTCTTTTCTTTCTTTTTCTTTTTTTCTTGTCTTCTTGTCTTCTTTTCTTTGCCTCGTTCGTTTACCTTTCTTTCTTTTTTTCTTTTTTTCCCTTTTCTTTTTCTTTTTCTTTTCCTTGTCTTCTCGTGTTTTCTCTTGGCTCGGGTGGGGAGAAAGGGGGGGGGGAAGGAGGGAGAAGAGGAGGAGGGGGGGAAGGAGGGAGAAGAGGAGGAGGGGGGGAAGGAGGGAGAAGAGGAGGAGGGGGGGAAGGCTTACCACGCGATGATTGTCTCCGCGTTCTCGACGCTGCTCTCCATCAGTAGTTCATCCTCCCTGCGCATGCCGCCGCCACTAACGCCGCCATTTGTCGACGGATTCTGCCTGGTAAGGCCAATCTTCCTCTGCTGCAGGTCCAGTGCTTTCCCAAGTGACGCAATCACTGCATCAGCGCAGTGGATAATTGCGCTCAGGGGGTTGCGCATCTCGTGGGAAGTCATGTCGATGAAGTTCTCTTGCTGCCGTTTGGATTCTAACGCTTCCTCCTTGCGCAGCCTTTCTCGCTCGAGTTGCCACTTTTGCAGGGATACGTCGCTCACACAGCCGCAATATGACTGGATTGCACCGTCTGATCCTCTCACCGGCAGGAACGTTCCATACGCCCATCTCGGCACGACAATTTCGGTTCCTTGGCTGTCCTTCACTGTCAAAGGCGTCTTGAATCGGACCTCGATCGTCTGGGGCGTGCCTTCGTGTGTGACCTTGTTCATGACATCATGTAGAGCAGGTAAATCCTCTTCCACTATGCAAGTTTGCCATGGCTTGACGCCTCTTTCTTTCCAGCTTGTATCGGCCTTCTCGAGACCGCACATCTGGAAGAAGACATTGTTCGCCTCGACAAGATGGCCGTCCAAGTCCATCTCGTACATTCCGACGGTTGCCAGCTCCGCCATGCGCTTCAAATTTTCGGCCTGCTGCGCCCTGCGTATCGCCTCCTCGGCGGTCTGTCTGTGTAGTGTGACATCCGTCAAGCAAGTCAGCACTTGAAGGATGCTGCCGTCTGAGGCACGTTCAGCTCGAGCAGCTGCAAGGATGTGGCGTTCAGATGCTTGGTTGTCAATCCCCCGAAGTTCGATACCAGCCTTCTCAAAGCTTGCAGATTCTCTCACCAGTGGCGGTGGGCTGTTGACAGTGTTGCGCCGGATCAGTCGACATTCGAAAGTGATGCTGTCTTCCGTGCGCAAATGCTCATAAGCCTGCACGACACGAGGGCGATCTTCCTCCACGATGTAAGAGAGGATGTCTCTCAAAGCCATCGACGGACCGGTCTCTCGATGGGGATTACCAGTGATTCGATGCCAAGCATCATTGGTCTTCGTCAAGACGCCTTGAGCGTTCTGAAAAGCCATGCCGACCGGGATGAAATCTGCGACCTCCTCGAACTTGTGCAGTGATTCCGTTGCCTCCTTTTTCTTGTCGGAGAGCGGTGACTTCATTCTAGCCTCTTCATAGGCAGCTTCCTCTACAATGTTGCGCCCCCTTCGAGCCTCTTCTTCTAATAGTACCGTCGAAGCCAAAGTAGTAGTCAATTTCTGGTTGAGAAGTGAAATAAACTGCCGGTAGTCGTTGTCGTAGGGCCGTCTCGGGTTCAAGCCAAGTAGAAGAAGACCCATCACGTTCTCTTCTCTTGTAGGCCGAATAGGGCAGACAACAGCGCTTCGGCAAGCGTCGCCAAACCCTCTCCATTCTAGGCCCTGAATAAGGGATTCCGGCAAAGTGCCATCCTTTGTTTGAAGCAGAAGCGGATACTGGCCTTGCAGAGCACTTCGGAAAATAGAGGCGAGACCCTGATCAGTGTTTCGAAGCGAAATAGTAGATGGAGCAATGGTATGGCCTTCGGGCACACCCAGCGCGCCCTCGAGCTGACAAATTTTCGGAAATCCGTAGAGTGAATGAGTGACACTTTGTGCTTCTGGGTCATCCTGAACCGAGTACAGAATCGCCAATGGAATATCGTATCGAGGTTCGACGGCGCCCAGAAATTCGCTGGTTTTGGTCCAGTAAGACTTCGCATCTCTGGCGGTGGCCAGCGCGTCACCAAGATCGACGAGCATCTTCACCCGCCTCTCCCATAGGCGCACTGACGTAACATCAAGTACCGGATGCAAGAAGCCTGAGACTTTCTCATCCTCCATGATGGGCACGACCGACCACTTCAAGTATGTCTCCTCCGGGCCATCATCCGTCCTTTCCATGAAGAATCGCCACTCCTTTTCGACGATACCACGGCGTTTCTGAGCGGTTGTGAGCATGATCTCCTTCAACTTCGGACCAGCCTCGAGCCACACATCCTCCAATGACTTTCCCAACAGATCTGGGTGTTTCGATCCGCATAGCTCTCCGAAAGCCTCATTGTATATCGTGGTGAAATGTTCGCCCCAGTACAATGCAATCGGCCGGGAATCCGCAAGAACCTGGTTGAGTGTTTGTTTGAGGAGAGTCGGCCAAGTACTGAGAGGTCCAAGAGGGGTCGAGGCCCAATCGATGCTGGTAAGAATTTTGAGGTAGGGCCCTTGGTCGTGCATAATTTCCGGTAAAACCCAGTCCGGCTCAACAGACATCCTCTGCGTGGCTTCATGTTCAGAGGCTGTTCCTGGTCCGCATAACGACTCTGATCGGCGGTCATGGTGCGGAATCGCTATGGGTAAAGTGGAAGATGCAACCTTGTTGGCGCTGCCGGAGACACCAAAGCTACCTTTTTGAGAATCGAGCCGGATCTTGCGGGGACGATCGGCAGATGAGGGCTGTTCGTTGGTTCCGACGACCAGCCACCTTCCCTGGACCAAGCACTTGCTCCATTGCGCGCTTGCATAGTAGAAGGGCGATGAGGGGGAATCCGAAGAAGAAGAACTGCGGGCCTTGGTCAAACTCGGGGGCAGGAAGGAGGCGGAGATCCACTCCCAGAGGACAGCGTGTTGGCTGCGGGAAGACTGAACAAGCTCAACCAGGTCAGGACAGGACGAAAGTGCGGGATTGCAGTAGGCGATGGAGGAGGTCTGTTCCGAGTCTCCGGCGGCGATGGTGAGATCGACGATGAAGGTCGGACGAGGATCAGCCTCGAGAAGATCAACGATGCCGACGCTGCTGAGTTGCGGAGACATGCTGTGTTTTTGCCGGGTCCTCAGTCGGTGCTATTCGGAGGTCAACATAGTTGGGACAACATAGTTGGGATCCGGCACGAACAGGCGGGTGTGTAACTGCGCGGGAGATGCTCCAAACACACGCACACACACAAGAGAACCCTGCGGGGGGAGGGAGTGAGGTCCCAGAGGTCTGCCCGCCTGGCAACAGGGGAGACGGCGGCGGCGGGCGGGAGGCGGGCGGAAGGCGTGCCCCGTCCTTGCGGCGACTAGCCAGGCCGTCTGAACGGAACGGAACGAAGGTCTCGGGTAGGGGTGAGGATCACAAGAAAGAGGAGAGGCTTTACTCGGCGCACAAAGACGCAGGAGATAAGACGTGCGAGCGTAGGCGGGCAGCCTAGGGTTGACGGAGAAATCGAACGGGCAACGCCAGGACGAAAAGACCCAGTCAAATCAAGTCAGTCAGGTCAAGTGAGCCATGACCCGGAAGCTGGGCCGCTGGTAAGAGTGATGTGGGGGGTAGAATCCCTCACGATCGCCGTCCCACTGCCCAAACCTGGAAGTCGAAGCAGCGCGTGCTGGCAGGGATTGCGACCGCCTCCCAAGCAAGCCAGGGCCTGTCACTGCTGGACCGCACCGCACCGCGCACCAGAGCCTTTTCGGCGCGATTCCCACGCCTTGCGCGGGACGGGGTCATGAAGGAAGCCGGACCCAGACGAAGACGGCGACGATAGCTGCCTGATGGTGTGTGGTGGTGTACGTAGGGGTGCCACTGAGTAAGTAGTGGGTTCCGACAAGCCGGCGCTGGACAGGAGAGGGAGGTGCCCTGAAATCATGGGAGAGACTACTGTAGTGATCTGAGGCGGGGCTTGTCGACATCAGAGTTCTCCGAGCTTCTCCAGCCCTTTTCCATGGCGGAGCGCGCCGTTCGCCAAGCAATTGGCACCCACATGGATACAATGGCGAGGCCAACCCTGTCGTCCGGCCCTGGACGATGGATGACCAAAAGCTTGACGTCTGCACATGAGGCGAGACATCACCTGGGAGGACGTGCTTGGTGGTACTGTAGCTAGCGGCAGAGATCGCAACGCTGCGCTGGGACTGCGCTGAGACTGCACCACAGTCAGGAACGCGATACCTGATATGCCTGGGCTGCATGCCTTTTCAAAAACCGGCTACAGATACTGGCATACACACCCAGGTGGTAGAGTAGCCGAGGATTGGTCAGCTGTTGAGTGCATTTTTTTCTCTCTCTTCCTTTCCAAGGGATGAGGATCTGAGATGTGATAGATCTCTGTGATTCGGCAGGCGGGCGAGCGGGATCGCAAGTATTACTGTAAGTCATCTCGGTACCGATTCGAATGAACTTTGAGCTTGAGATCGGAGAGATAGGCAGGGTTTGATATATCTGTGTCCCAGCCGCTGCAACGGCCATGCTTCTGCGGTAGTGAAGCAGTTTGGCGGCGATGCAGCCAGCGGATTGTAGGATGCTGTACATGGTACATGCATGTGGTACTGTGCAGGCAGTGACCGATGTTGACAGGTGGGTTCGCTGTAACGCGGCTAGTTGGCAGGGACTGCGACGGTGATGGAGGCACGGGGCGGGAAGACGAGGTGTGTCAATAATGCGTGTGTGCGTGGTTGCAGTCCCAGTTCCAGCACTCTCGTCCCCACCACTTGCACAGTGGTGCCCACCTGAGTTCCAAGGTAACTGTAAGGTACCTTTGACACGACTGTGGACGTGCCTGCTATCCCCTATTGTTACCACTGTAGTGTTCCTCCCATCTTGTTTACCAAGTGTTTGTTTGACCCGCCCGTCGCTCCTTCCCGGGCGCCGCCTTTTCACTGTGGGTGCTGGGCAAGGGGACAAGGGACAAGGGACAAGGGACAAGGGGACAAGGGACAAGGGGACAAGGGGACAAGCTCCTGGACAGGGAAGGTGCTGCGTGGCCAAGCATGATGTCATGATGCACCCGCACGGCAATAAAGCCTGCAACGGAACTGTGCCCGTTTCCTGATCCAAACGGCTGTCAACAAACGAAACGGCACAACCCGCTCCTGAGTCAGGCGCACACATTTGGGGGCCATCTCAGGTGCGACATGCTGTATCAATTGCTCACTGAAGGGCCCGGGACAATGGTATTCTAGACGAGAGCAGGCTAGTTGAAAATGATATGAATGCTCAACTGCGCGTCGCATCCGTCCACGATTTAAGTTCCGGCAGGGCTCATGGGTACCCAGGCACGTGCTATGCTGCGGTAGTAACCTGTACTGCAAGAGTACGTAGATACATCGTGACAGACAAGGTTTGTTCCTCAAAAATCGGAAGCAGCCCGCTTGGGCAGCAACGAGGGTCAGCCCTGACCCAGGATCGACAGGGGATACTTTGTCGTCGGTTGTCTGCGGCCGTCAACGTCCGCGTCTCGTCTCGCTAAGATATATGTCTTTGGCGCGAGAGTCAGTCAACCGCGTGCTTCAGCGCCAAATCAAAATACTTCTCACTCACTGACCTCGCCTCCTCCGTGAAGCCAAGATGTCTGATCGTCAAGTTCTCAGTGTCCAGTGGCTCGACCGGCGCCTGAATCATATGAGGCGTTCCCAATCGCTGTCGTTTGTAGCTATTTCAGTATCTGCAGCACATCGAATGTCAAATACTAACATGCAAATAAAGAGAAATAAACAAGAGCCCACAGCAGACTGTTCCCACAAACAAGGTTTATTCCAAGGCCAGGCGTGCAATGTGCTCCTTCCTAGTGAGGCGATGGCTGGCTTGGCTTGGGATTCATGTGCCTTACTTCATTACCAATGATATGTGGAGAACTCCCATCATAGATGAATAGCCCGATGATGTCTCGGATTAGACCACTGACCCATTGCCACCTGATTTTAAATTACTTTTCATTGGCTTCTATATCTTCCAAAACATCAAATCCACAATGAACTGCCTGTGTTCACTCACTCTAGAGGCCAGTTTCCTTACTTCTACAAATGCATGCCTAAGCACCTAGTCAACATCGATATGACACGAGAAATTTCTATCCGTCAATATTCTCACCGGAAATTACTGGTCCAGTACGTCAAAACTTTTGCAGCCTCTGTCCCCCGGCTGGTTGTTGCCTACTATTCAGTTATAACTTGATAGCAACGAAATACATACCAGACGTCGAGAACCCAAATAGCCAAATGACAGTTGTTTTGTCTCTTCAAAGAGACAAAGGACTGCTAATCTTCTGCCTGAGAGTTTGTCAATCTGTTATTAATCCAAGTGCCGACCAACCGCGATGATGTTATCAGGGAGGTTTTGCTGGTTCCCGGGTCAACAACAGATCGACAAACCCTCCATCAGGTATAGGTCACCTTCGTCCGGGTGTAGCTGATCGAGTTCCAGGCGATCCGCGTCAATCGAGGCTCCCACCGACTTGGCGAATTGCATCGATTCTATATCTCGAACCAGTCGACTGTATGGTCGAACGTCTCTCTCTCTGCCCACCCAAGCAGCAGAACCCAGGTGGCCATCCCCCTATGAAAATCTCACAATCGAAATTTTTGGCAGCGACCCCAGACTCTCGGCCTGTTCCCGAGTAGGCATCTGCCAGTTCCCTGATTGGAAAGACTTTAGCAACACTCTTACCGGTAGCAGGTTTGTACATGTACCTGTCTAGCAACTGGCTTGGCAGATCTAGCACATATAGGTGACCCTAAACAAAGTTTTCATTCGCATTTCATGAGAATTCAGCTCAAAGACCGATGCATCACGAATATAAGATAGTCAATAAATAGCGTATTAACAATAACTTTCACATATCACAGTCATAGACGTGGTTTTCTCGTACAACGTAAATATATTTCCATATTCCTTTAGACTCGTATCTAATTACATCCCATCTATACCATCATACTGCGTGTTAAAAAGAAGACCCCAAATTACTGCTCTTGAGGATCGCCGAATTCTATGATCGGTCTCGAGATGGGCCACTGACAGCATGTGTTGGGTCATTTTGGTCAGTCCGCAATAGAATTCTGCACTTTTGTGAACTGGGCTGTGTGTCATGAATTCAAGGCAGCCAGTGCACCGCACACTGGCAACTGCTTTTGCAGGTCACACGATCCCGCTGTCTCTTTCCATGTCTTGGTTGAATATCTGGTCGTGGTGAGGCGTGGCCTTTTGGTGATCTGGCGGCGCCACCGGCATTGGCTCATGGTACTACCACCAGGGAGCACATGACTGGACAGAATCAAGATCGCCTCTGTCCGGACAGCGGCCGCAGTGCTGAAGTAACATACAGTCCAGGGGCTATTACTAAGATGGACATTACCAGGTGGTCAGCCTCTTTGTTGGTTTTGGGTAGACAGTATTGCGCCTCTGCGATGCTCAGCTGACTGGTGAGGCTGGGCCGGACCTGAGTGGAGGAGCTTACGGCATTTCCTCTTTATGGCCTTTTTCTAATGTTCTCACCGGTTCCAGCTTACGATATCCGTCACAAGACGATTGGACCATTGAAGGATGGGGGTCACTGGTCTACCTCCGCCTTGACACTGCCTAAAGTGTGCAACACAACAAATCCCTTTCGTATTACCTCGCTTAGACCATTGCCTGCGTGAGTTCGCAACTTACAAGGTCCTTGCATAATGGTCTATTTTCTGTTTCAATTGACAATTGTATGTATGTGAGGACGATGGGGCCAAATCTGAGGTCAGCGAGGAATCGATGTGAACTACGCACGAGACCGAAGTGATCGCTGAGCCTTGCCCAGGTGGCCTCTTGCCCAAGTTCTGTAAATATATAAAAGGCGTGCCTTTGCCTTGTTGACTGGGAATGAAGTATAATCACACTATTCAGTATCGAAACAAACCACTCTTATTCTTACAACACTGCAATCCCATATCTACCTATTTTCTACCATCAGCTAGTCAAAATGAGCTACACAGTCAAGGCAGGCGACACCCTCTTCTCCATCGCTCAAAGCCATGGCACGACTCTTGAAAAGCTCGAGGCGGCCAACCCGGGCGTAGACCCCAAGAAGCTGCAAGTCGGCCAAGTTCTTCAGCTGCCCAAGTCCGGCGCGCAGCCCAGCAAGGGCAACGGCTACGTCCAGTACGGCGGGCCCGCGTCCAACTTCCCTAAGCCGTCGGAGTGGGCCAGCTGGGACGCCCTCTGGAAGGAGAATGAGCGTCTGATGAAGTTCCACGACTCGGACTCCGAGATCGCCCTGATCAAGAAGTCGATCGAGACGGTCGCCAAGGAGTCTGGCGTCGACCACCGCGTGATCCTCTGCATCATCGTGCAAGAGTCGGGTGGTAATGTGCGCATCCCAACCGTAAGTAAACCACAACATGCATGCACGTCGTTCCGATTGACCCAGTCTGCTGACCAACTACTTTTCCACCAGACCAACAACGGAGTTCGCAACCCAGGCCTGATGCAGTCCCACAACGGCGCCGAGTTCAACCCCAAGGACCCTGCTGGCAGCATCCTCCAGATGATCCGTGACGGCACCGAGGGTACCAAGGACGGCGACGGCTTGAAGCAACTCTACAAGAAGTATGGAAACTACTACGAGGCCTTCCGTGGGTACAACTCTGGCTCGGTCAACAAGCGGGACCTCAACGATCCCGTCGGGGCGACGGCTTCCTATGTTCGAGATGCTGCCAACCGCTTGATGGGCCATGTCTGGAATGGCATGTAAGCAGTCGCGCTGCTATAAGCAATCTTTGGGAAATCTGGAGCTGTAGAACTATGTAGACTAAGTATCAGAAATGGCAACTTGTCGCTCTTTGAACAGTGTCGATTGAAAGAGATTCGGTCTAGTCTGTGAAGCACCATTTTGTGCCTGAATGTCGGGTAGGTTCCAGCGCATATGTGGACAATATGGTTTTGTGGCCGTGAGAAAGTCTTTGGGAACCGTCATTGTAGCTGATGTTGAGTCAACGGGCCAATACCAGTAGAGTCTAGAAGTAGTTACATTATTATTGTAAACCATCTCCCCGGCGGCTCACCCAGGCACCACTCTCAAACGATTCAATGCACCCCATTTTCAATACTCAGGAATTCAGGCCGGCATGAGAGCCATTCGCTCATTAAGCTATCAACGTGAAGCCCTGCCTCATTTTACAACCCACGGCCTTTGACTCCGATGTCTGGGAAAGTAAGGCAAATACTGGAATATCTACCCCGTAGCCCTTTGAAGACTGGATATATTACTTACCATAATAAGCAGTATTTGAATCTCAGAGCAAGATCGTTATTAGCTTGTTAAAAACAAGGCAGGAGATGAGGAAAATGCCCTTTCAAGATTCTTCTCACAACCTCGTCTGCTAACAGGCGCTTTCCTTCCGCTTGACCTGTTCTCTTCATACCCCACGCTTACCTTGTTTTGCCAGACTAATCTGCCAAAGTGTTGCCGTCCCCCTTTCCTCTGATCATATAATTGCTGAAGTCTCAGAGCGCCTCGCCCGAAGTAGGGTGGCACGCCCGGGAAGTCTCCTAGACCTGCTGGCCACGGTCCCTGAAATGACAGCTAATTTGCTTCTGGTCTTGCTCTACGCACATGTAATTAATCCAGCCCAATTATGTACTCAGTATTCAATGCGCTGAAGGATCTTGCGGAGGTCCGCCTTCCGAGAGGGCCATCATCTTACGGCCAAGGCTGCGCATCGAGCTGCCAGTCAGGCCTCCCCTCCCTCCATTCATCAAATTTTCTCTGCCCCGGCATCTCAGTCCCATCAGCGAGCCTCAGTCGTGGAAAGTTTTTCTGCTCCCAAGGATACACGGGCTCCTTGTTGACCAGCTCGTCATTCACCAGAACCAGAGCCCCAGAATGCCATCCCGCAGCACTGACTCCAAGTGCGAAATACGCGCCTAACCCATCTTCTTCCTCACCTTGATCCCATGCTCTAGCCTCCTGCTCGATCCACTCGCTCACTTCGCCTTGAACGTTGCGGTCGTGTTTGAACAGTGCCCTGCGCTCTTGGCTCTCGTCCGGGTCAAGGCGGCCGTACACTATGTGGTAGAGCCAGTCCTTCTTTCTCTCGTCGAACCAGACCTGCCGACCATGTGTGTAAGCATGTGGAAGGAGCTTACCTTGGCGACTAAACCCCTCGTAGACAACACCACGAGAGTGTCCTGCCATACTGGTTTCATCGCCTAGGCCTAAGGCGCCACAGGCGTTCGGCTCAGCGCCGTAAGATGTAATTTTCCCGTTTGAGTGCAAGGCGAGGAAGTGATAGTCTCCGAATGCAATTTGAATGATGTCGTTGTGCTGTAGAGCGGCGATCTTTCTGAGCCCCCGGATATCAGCCTGCTCAGGATCGGTGTGCCGGGCATTCCAGCATGCCTCGAGGTATTCTTGATCAGTGGTGATAACTTCGTTGTTCCTAAACACGGCGAAGCGGCGAAATGAACCTTGCACATCAAGAGGCGAGCCCTTCTCGTTGCGCAGTTGCTGAAGCTCGAGGACGTCGTCCACGCTGTTGTTTTCGCCAAATCTAGCACAGAAGACCTTGCCAATATCGGTAACGAAGACGACGAAGTGCTCAAGAATGATGTAGTTCAGCAGACTTCCAACCGCGGCGCCTAGCGCCTTTTCGAATTCCGACTCTCCATGCGTGTCCTTTACGCGCTTGTAGCCTGTCTTTGGGACCTCAGCATACTGCGAAACAAGCACAGTGTGCGTCTCATCGTCTGCATGCGGGGGTTGCGGCTCAATTGGATCCCACACCACAATGCCCACACCCTGCACATAGGCTGAGCTCCGGCTCCAGCCAGCATTCACTTGCTTTACCAGGCCATAGCCGGACGACGGATGATCCAAACAAGCCGGAGATAGCTCGTTGATGCCTAGGCCAGCAAAATTGACGTGCAGAGCGGGCTGCTTTGCGTCCTGCCACGACCATATCCTGCCACTGTCCGACAGGGCCAAGATGTGTGATCGACCAGCGGAAAATTGCCGTATGGCGGTGATGGACTCGTTCTGCTGTGTTTCGGCGGAGGACGAAGTTGGACCAGGTCCCGCGGGGAATGAGAGTTTCTGCAGCCCATCAGGCGAATGCATAAATCTCTGCCCGTTGAGGACACCGGCAGTATAGAGGGAGCCTTCAGAGGTGAGAAGGGTCGTTGACCAGCCACTAATTAGACCTGGTTAGTTACTTCACGTCCACTTGTTGCCTGACAATATCCCGATGGCAACATACCCACACTGCATGTCAGCGATGACGCCCAAGCTCCGTGTATCTTCCATTTCAGTGGGAAAACCGCATGTACCCCGATTCTGGCGTCGTAGCCTGTCTGACAGGCCTCGTCGAACGATGGG
Source organism: Diaporthe amygdali (assembly GCF_026229845.1). Taxonomy (NCBI): domain Eukaryota; kingdom Fungi; phylum Ascomycota; class Sordariomycetes; order Diaporthales; family Diaporthaceae; genus Diaporthe; species Diaporthe amygdali. The sequence continues at coordinate 1,270,161 of NW_026517022.1, read as the reverse complement.
AGGCATGCCAAGGCTGTGGGTATCCGCTGCGTAGCTATGTCCTAGTCTCGTGCTGCCGTTGCTGCCCCAGGTAAATACTCGGCTCTGGGTGAGCAGACGGCGGTACATCTTTTGCCATCGTGTGCCATCATTTGCTACGACTGGTTGGTTAGGCACCCGGAAGGTGCTGCGAGTGGCAAGCCGCCAGTACGTGGGGTCGAGGCATATTGAGGGCTGCTGCAGCGCTTTGCAGGTGCTGCAAAGTGCCAGGAAGCTCTTCGGGTCCAGGTATGGGAAGATGAGCACGAGGATATCGAGCGGGAGATCGGTGAGAGAGCTGATCTTGTCATCCATTGTGGTGAGAGTCTGATATCTATTTCGGTTCAATGTCAGAATTAAAGTGGGTTTGCTGATGTCTGTCTCTTGTCAAACAGCTCCAAGAATCGACCCATCATTCCCCTCTCGTTCTAGGTCAGGCGGCTGACGTCATGGTCTGGCATGTACTAGTGTTACCTAGGCAGTCCACCGAGTAATGCACTGCGCTACATATATCTACCACAATAGTCGACGGGCGCGGCTTGGAACGCGAAGCGAACGTGTAGCAGTGAACACTTTTCGCCATGTTCAACAGCAAATAATACGCCCGTACGTGATGCCTTCAGATTTCACCTGGGCAACTTATGTGTAACCTGAGCAACTATATTTCTATCTAGGTGGATCCAATTCTATGCCTATTGGCTACGCCTAATAGTCACCTATTGCCGGTGCAAATGTTTATGTATGGTGTTTCGAGGACACGGCGAACCATCCCTAGTGCAGAATCGTCATAAAGACACTTATTTTTCAGCACAAGTTGAACGCTTGAGAGAACTCGCTTTCTGCATTGGATATTAGAGTGAGTAAATATAAATCACTCAGCTACACTAGTCGGTTCTCTGAGTCCAAAGAACGTATGTTATTCGACCATAGAGCCTGAATTGGATGACTAGCCTGATCAACTAGGCAGTATTATAGCCTATATTGGCATGCCGTACACACATCCTTGGTCCTCAAGGCTGGTGGTAGCTTCTCTCAGGCATAACAGATAGGACTCTGAGAGGTAGTCTGTGCCCAATCGTCAAGGAGTAAGTAGATGAGTAGTTCCGCCCCGCATTGATCAACGAATAGGAGCCAACGGCAGCCTTGGAGGGGTGTGTTCTCAGCTGCAAAGGTGCTGTCCAGGTTCATGAACCAGAGGGCAACGCAGAATGAGAGGGGCAAAAAGTAACTGAGAGCGCAAACGTGCTTCGGAAGGCAAATTCATTCCCACGGGTCACATCGAGAAAGGATCAGGTTTTAAGCTGCTGTTGGCAGCAACAATTGATTTTCAGGAGAGGTCGAGAACATGTTTCGGCTTCTGCGAGGCCCAAGTCTGACCGTGTATATACAGATCCTCGCTGACCGTAGGATAATTATACGATCTGACCATGTGATTGCTTCACGCCTTAGTTGTGAGTTTCCCCCGACATATCTGTCTCACCCCTTAACAACCGCCTCCCAGGCCAAGATCCGTTGCCGCGAGGATGAACTCCATGAAACCAGCTCCAACTTCCCGAAGGTTGGTGTTGTACTGAGCAACAGTGGGGTAGAACGGGCAGGAGGCAGCCGAGTTACCGAAACCAAACTCAACGGTGTAGCCATGGACGAGGTTGAGGCTTGGGTCGGCAAAGTGTCGAGAGTACGAGTAGTCGTCACTCGCACCTGAGGTAGGATACAGGGCGGCTGCCTGCATGGAGGTGTATGATCGGCCTTTAGATGCACTCATGGCCGCAGCCATCCGGTCTGAAGCCTGGACATTGGCGGTCTGCTCGGCTGAGGGGGTGTACTCTCCGTACGCTTTACCGGAACCTGGGGTATCGGTCAAAACTCCCCGCCTAGGACATGTCAGCTTCTCATTGAATAATGCAATAGAGCACATCTGGGGTGAACATGTCGAAAGACGATAACGAGAGATATACAGGCTGTATGGGGTTGACTCACGTGTTATATCCGTCGTATGTGGTGTTGAGGAAATTGATATAACTGTACTTGTTCTGGTTCGTGTCGCTTCCCCAGCTGTAAAGTACGTCTCCAGCGTAAGAATGCAGATCAACAAACCAACGCACAGCTGAGTAAGTATCCAAGACCCATTTAATGGACTGTGTCTCGGGTTCAGAGAAAGCCTTCGTCCCTAATCAGATGTTAGCGAAACTCGTGGAAATCTGACGCAGGCTTAGGAAAGCCTTCGAAGTGACTAACCATGGTACGTCTCGGAGGAAGGACTGGTGGAGGCCACGCTTGACTGGGCACTGGACGCAAACTTCTTCGTGAAATCCCACAGGAAATCGAAGTTCCTGTTCAAGTCCACTCCAATTGACGACGCGCTACCTGTCGACGAAGCTGGGTTGCGGTTCTTGCGCCAGCAACTGTTCGATGACTGGTCGTATGCCACGCCGTCCGGGTTGCTCAAAGGTACAAAGACAATACCCGCGGCCAGGGCGGT